>NC_138057.1:60640031-61927103 GCF_964194185.1 Rhinolophus hipposideros
GCCAGTATTGCTCAGCAGATCTCTAGAACTTGATCATCTTGAGTGAGTGAAACTCTACTCTCATTGGATAGCAACCCTCCTCTCCTCCCCTCCCCAGCGCTTAGCAACCACCATCCTACTTTCTGCTTCTACCCGTTTGACTATTTCACATACCTCATATAAGTGGTATCATCTTTCTGTGAACAAGGATTCTTCTTTCTGTGACTAGTTCATTTCCCTTAGCATAATGTCCGTGAGGTTCATTCATCTGTGTTTCGAATATGGCTGGATTTCCTTCTTTTTATGATGCTGAATAACATAGAGCCTTTTGATAGTGATGAGAGAGAAATTGGAATTTTCTTCTCCCTCGTATATTTAATAATTATTAATAAAATTGTACATATAATTTTTGTTAACAAGAAAACTTAGAAAAATCCAAATAAATCCAAAAAGGGGGGTGAGGGGGAGAAAACCAATCATAATTTTGACAGCAAAGATACTTAGATATCTTTCTAGACAGTTTTCTAGGTGTGCGTTATTTTTTGAAGTATCCTAATGTATATTGCTTTGTAAATTGCTTTTTGCCCTTAACTATGTTTTGGATCTATCTTTCCACATCAAGAAGTATCTATAACCAGTCACTACAATGGCTGCATAGTATTCCATCATCTGGATATATCTTGGTCTATAGGTGGTTTCCAAATTTTTGCTATTGCAAGCAACACTGTGATCTTCAGAGCTGAAATAATCACAAGGCAAAGCTTTATTAGAACTGCTGTCTAATTCATGTCCCCACTCCCAAATCCCTTCCTTGTCCCTATTATAAATAATTAAATGCTTTCCAGTTAAACCTACCTACTTACATATTAATGGTTCCTAAATCAAAAGCTCATTGCTGAAATTCATTACAACAGAGATACTTGTTCATAAAAACCTAATCCTTATTTCATATCAGAAACAACACAATCAATTCTAGCAAATCGAATACAACAATGCATTAAAAAGATTATTCATCACGACCAAGTGGGGTTCATCCCCGGGGCACAAGGATGGTTCAACATTCGCAAATCCATCAATGTGATACATAACATAAACAAAATAAAGGACAAAAATCATATGATTCTATCAATTGATGCAGAAAAAGCATTTGATAAGATACAACATCCATTTATGATTAAAACACTTACTAAAATTGGTATAGAAGGAAAATACCTCAACATAATAAAGGCCATATACGACAAGCCCTCAGCTAACCTCATAATTAATGGTGAAAAGCTGAAGCCCTTTGCTCTACGTTCAGGAACACGACAAGGTTGTCCCCTATCACCTCTGCTTTTCAACATAGTGTTGGAAGTCCTCGCCAGAGCTATCAGGCAAGAGAAAGAAATAAAAGGCATCCAAATTGGGAATGAAGAAGTTAAATTGTCACTCTTTGCAGATGACATGATGCTATACATAGAAAACCCTAAAGACTCCACCAAAAAGCTATTAGAAACAATCAATGAATATAGTAAAGTTGCTGGCTACAAAATCAACGTACAAAAGTCCATTGCTTTCCTATATACCAACAATGAAATCTCAGAAAAAGAGATAGAAAAAACAATTCCTTTTGCAATTGCAGCAAAAAGAATAAAATACCTAGGAATAAACTTAACCAAGGATGTGAAGGATTTATATGCTGAAAACTATAAGACATTTTTGAAAGAAATTGAAGAAGACACAAAGAAATGGAAAGACATTCCGTGCTCATGGATTGGAAGAATCAACATAGTTAAAATGGCCATATTACCCAAAGCCATATACAGATTTAATGCAATCCCCATTAAAATCCCAATGGCATTTTTTAAAGAAATAGAACAAAAAATCATCAGATTTGTTTGGAACCACAAAAGACCCCGAATAGCCAAAGCAATATTAAAAAAAAAGAACAATACTGGAGGTATCACACTCCCTGATTTTTCCTTGTACTACAGGGCTACAATAATCAAAACAGCTTGGTATTGGCGGAAAAACAGACACATAGACCAATGGAATAGAATTGAGAACCCAGAAATAAAACCACATAAATATGGACAGATAATTTTTGACAAAGAAGCTAAAAACATACAATGGAGGAAAGACAGCCTCTTCAATAAATGGTGCTGGCAGAATTGGATAGCTACGTGCAAAAGAATGAAACTGGACTGCTATCTGTCACCATGTACCAAAATTAATTCAAAATGGATCAAAGACTTAAGCATAAGACCTGACACAATAAACTGCATTGAAGAAAACATAGGTACTAAACTTATGGACCTTGGGTTCAAAGAGCATTTTATGAATTTGACTCCAAAGGCAATGGAAGTAAAAACTAAAATAAACAAATGGGATTATATGAAACTGAAAAGCTTCTGCACAGCAAAAGAAACTATTGACAAAATAATGAGGCAACCAACTGAATGGGAGAAGATTTTCGCAAACAGTTCCTCTGATAAGGGGCTAATATCCAAAATATACAAGGAACTCATGAAACTCAACAACAAAAAAACAAACAACCCAATTGAAAAATGGACAGAGGACCTGAAGAGACATTTCTCCAAAGAGGATATACAAATGGCAAATAGACATATGAAAAAATGCTCAACATCGCTAATCATCAGAGAAATGCAAATGAAAACCACAATGAGATATCACCTCACCCCAGTCAGAATGGCTTTCATCAACAAAACAAATAGTAACAAGTGTTGGAGAGGCTGTGGAGAAAAAGGAACTCTCATACACTGTTGGTGGGAATGCAGACTGGTGCAGCCGCTATGGAAGGCAGTGTGGAGGTTCCTCAAGAAATTACGAATAGAATTACCATATGACCCAGCAATCGCTCTCCTGGGTATCTACCCCAAAAATATAAAAGTATTTCTCTATAGAGACACGTGTACGCCAATGTTCATTGCAGCTTTGTTTACGGTGGCCAAGACATGGAAACAACCAAAATGTCCTTCGATAGATGAATGGATAAAGAAGTTGTGGTACATATACACAATGGAATACTATTCGGCGTTAAGGAAAGATGATATAGGAACATTTGTGACAACATGGATGGATCTCGAGAGAATAATGCTAAGTGAAACAAGTCAGACAGAAAAAGCAGAGAACCCTATGATTTCACTGATATGTGGTATATAAACCAAAAAGAACAAGACAAACAAATGAGAAACAAAAACTCATAGACACAGACAATAATTTAGTGGTTACCAGAGGGTAAGGGGGTGGGGGGTGGGTGATGAGGGTAAAGGGGATCAAATATATGGTGATGGAAGGAGAACTGACTCTGGGTGGTGAACACACAATGGGATTTATAGACGATGTAATACAGAATTGTACACCTGAAATCTATGTAAATTTACTAACAATTGTCACCCCAATAAAAAAAAAAAAAAAAAAAATAAGAAAGAAACAACACAATCTACAGACTGAATTTCACAGACCAGGATCATCTTTTACAACAAACGGATGTCGAGCAGGGTCTTCTTTGGTAAGGCAGGCATTACACCATTACTTAATAATTCAGACAGGGGAAAATTAGATAAAAAAAAAATAAGGGAATTTGGTTGCAATTTCTCAATTGTAAGCAATGTTGCAAAGTGGACAGGGCATGAGATGGTGTCACACAAAATGAGGGTAACATTGTTATTGACTCTTATTTGCTGTGTGCCCTTGAGTAATTCACTTACCTTCGCTGGATGCCAGCCTTTTTACCTGTAAAATACTTAAGATCTATTGCAGAGCTGTTGTAAAGACTAAAATGATAATAGATAACACCAACTTTGCTTTGGCCTCAAATTAATTGAGAAAGAGAGTAAATTCCCCTCTTCCCATGAAGAAAGCAACACAGGAAAACCAGGAGTTCTTCCTTACTGTGAAGACAAGGAGAATAACTAGAGTCAAGGCCCTCTCCAACTTAAAAGAAATTGTCTCTTAGTCCACTTCTATCTTTGACATGTCAGGCCAACAAAGTTCTCCATTAATAGGGTGGCCAAAGAACTTACATCTACATTGGGACACTTTTGAGACTTAAGTGGGGCACTATAAATAGTTAGCAGGGACAACAGGTGCAAACTCGAGCTCTGCCAGGCAGACCAGCCACCCTAGTATTAACTAGATAATGACCACTCTACACGGAGCAAGTGGGAAAATCAGGTCATTTCATTTCAAAGTACTCATCTAAATTTTCTCAGTTGTTTCCCATGTGACTGGGAAAAAATAATTCAGTCACAGACCAAAGTTTTATTTGGCCTGTCCAGAATGACCCTTTGGTACCGTCTCTGAATTGTCAACTCTGTTATCAGTCTTCTTGGAGCTGTTCTCTCCCCCAAAGAGCTTGGTGTGTTATTTTATCAGATTTGTGATATAGTTTTCCATTTGACATTTTTTACACATCCATTATATGCAGAGACTAAGCCTAAAATTATATGAACTACAAAGATGGCTGAGCCATAGTCTGCTTTCAAAAAGCTCACAGTTAATCCAGCAATATGAACACAGAAGCCATTCACAAAAATGTATAAAGTGAAAAATTCCAACATGGAGGCATGTGCAAATCACCATGGGACACAGAAGAGAGGGTGACTCTTCCTTAGAATGCTTTCAGAAATGGTAACATTTTAGCCATCTCAAATAACATTTTCTAAGTGAAGAAGTGTGGGAAGTACCTTCTAGGTGAAAGTTTAAGGAGTTTGAGAAAATGGAATGTGTGATGAACAGCTCATGGAACAATGTGGCTGAAGCCTGCTATGAAAGAGAAAGAGGGGTTGGCCTCCCAATTCTCTCTGGGTTCTCTACAACCCTCTTCTGCAGTGGCAATCTAAACTGAACAGTCTTCTAGCTCCTGCCACCTCTCTAACAAAATTCCCAATGGCTCCAGAACTCCTCAGAAAGCTCCAACACATTTTCTTTGAACTTCTCTAATAGTGATGCAACTGTCTTTCAATTTCTTAAAGTGTGCGTGTGTGTGTGCGCGCATGTGAGTGATGTCACATATCCATTAGCTCTACCAGATTTTTGCCATGGTTCTATACCAGTGAAAACTTTGTGAGTAGATGCCATACTCTGACTTTTAAAACACCTATAAGTAATTGATTTCTAGAAGAATTTTTCCTTACGAAATGCAAAATTGGTCTATTCATCTGGGGAACAAATATGATACCCTATACTGAGTTTACATCCTTTTAAAAGTGTTTTTCTGCTATTATTTCTATAGGGTATAAAAAATATCAATGTGATTCTAAATAATTCTGACATCTTTAGAAGACAACAAATGTTGCATTTGATTCAAAACAATTCCTGTGCTAAAAAAAAATAAATAAATAAGTAAGAAAATGAGCAGTCTATCCATATGGAGATGGAATTACTCAAAGGCAGTTCCATCTCGGAGGGCCACTTACTCACCAACAGAGCAAGTGCTCTAATGGAAAGCAGAGTGGGGGTGCTCATGTCACTGAGGATAGAGGGAAGGGATGAGAGGGTGTCCCAGAGTTTTGCAAATGGGCCTATATTAGGCCTCTAGCTTATGTGACAGAAACTCAAATCAAATTGAGTTCAAGAATAACAGGACTGAATATGGAATACAGATACTCAAAGGATATCACTGAAAGGGATCTCTAGCTCTTTGTTCTGCTTTTTTATTTGTTAGCTTCATTTTCAAGCTGGTTTTCCCATCATGCTGACAAAATGGTTGCTCACTGCAAGGTGGTTGCCCCGGTTCATATATTTACACTTCAGCAGCCCTAGTGGAAAGAGAGGGTCTCTTTGCCAAAAGTTCCAATGAAACCCTACAATTGAGTCTTGTTAATCAATGTGGGTTAGTTATGTGTCAATACCTAAACCAATTATTATTTGTAGGAAATGAAATAAGCTGATTTCACTTAGTATTATTATCATCCAGGTTGAATCATCCTGGATCTTAGGTAAGGGGGATGGAGGGTAAGAAGCAGGAAACTCCATTTGGATCTGTGGGCTGAGAGATCGGGAACAATGGTTCACCAGTACTATGGCAGTGTCTGTCTCACTTGTTCCCTGTTTTCTCTTCTTCCTAGCTACACATTCTAATGACCATTTTCAGCCTCCTTAACAGTTGAGTGGATCCATATGACTGAGTTCTAGCTAATGGAAAGTAAGGAGCAGTGATAGATATTGCTCTAGGCCTATCAAAACCTCCCAGCCAATTTTGGAAGCCATGACTAGAAGATGGTAGATGCACAAAATGGAAGGAGGCTGGTCCCTAAATCTTTACCCTTGGAGGACAGTTGCACACCAAACAGGAACAACCATTGTGGGTATTCTATCATGTTTAATATATTATGCATTTGGGATTTGTTATAGCAGCTCACATTATCTTTTTATTAATTTTATTTTTTTTTAAATATATGCATTTTTTTTTTATTTTGGGGCTTCTGGTCAATATATGGAGTAGGAAGATGTTTTGCTTGCCTCCTCCCACGACCACCTCAAAATTACAACCAAACTATAGAACAATCATCCTTGAGAATTGCCTGAAGCCTAGCTGAACAGAAGTCCTATAACTAAGGATACATAGAAGAAGCCCCGTTGAGACTGGTAGGAGGGGTGGAGATGTGAAATGGACTGGTTCCTCATCCACATGTGGCAGGTAAAATTCAAAAGGGATATATTGGCTCATCCCCAATCCCACACCAGGCTACCCAGCTCAGAGTGTAGGAAAGAGAAATCCCCATAACTTCTAGCTGTGAAAGCCAGAAAAGACTGTGGCTGAGTGAGATGGAGGACTGCTGGAGTCCCAGACATACCTCTTAAAGGGCCCCACACATGGACTTACCTGCTGACAGACTCACTCACTCTGAGCTCTAGTGCTGGAGCAGCATCTCAAAAGGCACTAGGGACATACAGGCAGGAACTGAATTGTCTGGCTTCACAGTGAGGGCTGGAGGGGCAGCTTTCTCCCAGACGGAAGTGCTCACAAAATCCACTTGTTCCTTCACTGAGCCCTCCTCTCACCCAGCCTGAATACACAGGCAGGCACCATATCTGAGTCTCCATCTACCTCGCTAACACCATTTGTCCCACCCTGGTGATTCCCTGAGACTCTGCCCCACCCAACTTGTGGTCCCATCCAAGCCATTTCCAGTGGCTTTTCCACACAAATGGCCTATCTTGCTTGGCTCATGCTGTGTACTTTCCTAAAATCTCTCAAGAGTTCACAAATTCCAAACAAGCATCATCTGGTCGCAGTGTGCTCCCTAACTTGCTAAGCAGCCCCAAGCCTGGCACTAGTGGCAGCTGGCCTTAGTTCACAATTTAGCCTCTCCCAGGCACCTCCAAGCCCAGTACAAGTGGCAACCACCTGCAGATCACTTTGTAGCTCATACCAAGTGGCCCCAGGCAGGGGATAGGCAACAGCTAACCTTGGCCAGCACCAGAGTCCCTCCCAAGAGGCCCAAGAAATGGCACACCTGATGGCCAACTTCAAACTACTCCAGAGCACCACTCAACCACTTCCACAAATGACACACCCAAAGGGGAGATTCGGCAGGCACCAGATCCTTGCTAAAGCACATGATGCTCCACAGGGTATGCCCCGGCACAACAGTTCCTCCACTGTAGTCATAGCCAGTTCTCACAACAAATCAGCCTGAGAGTCAGTCCCTCCCACTGACATGCAAGCAAAAGCCAAGGCTCAACTACAACAGGAGGACACACACAACCCACACAGGGGACACACATGGAATATCTGGCTCTGATGACCAGGAAGACTGAACCACTGGGCCCCATAGGATACCTACTACATAAAGCCATTCTACCAAGACCAGGAGACATTTCTAATACATAGAAACAAACACAGGGAGACAGCCAAAATGAGGAGACAAAGAAACATGTCCCAGATGAAAGAACAGAAGAAAACTCCAGAAAAAGAACTAAACATAATGGAGACAAGCAATCTACCAGATGCAGAGTTCAAAACACTGGTTATAAGGATGCTCAATGAGAACTTCAACAAAGAGATGGGAAACATGAAAATGGAGATAGAAAACACAATAATGAACCAGTCAGAAATGAAGAATACAATAATTGAAATGAAGAATATATTAGAGGGAATCAACAGTAGACTAGATGAAGCAGAGGACCGAATCAGTTATTTGGAAAACAGGGTATCAGAAAACACACAATCAAAACAGCAAAAAGAAAAAAGAATCCAAAAAAAAAAGAAGATAGTTTAAGGGGCCTTTGGGAAAACATCAAGCCTACAACATTTACATCATAGAGGTACCAGAAGAGAGAGAGAGCAAGGAATTGAAAACCTATCTGAAGAAAAAACTTTGTAAACTTCTTTAACCTGGTGAAAGAAATAGACATATGAGACCAGGAAGCACAGAGTCCCAAACGTGAATGAACTCAAAGAGGCCCACACCAAGGCAAATCACAATTAAAATGCCAAAGGTTAAAGACAAAGAGAGAATCTTAAAAGCAGCAAGAGAAAAGCAGTTAGTTACCTACAAGGGAGCTCCTATAAGACTGTCAGCTGATCTCTCAACAGAAACTTTGCAAACCAGAAGGGAGTGGCACAAAATATTCAAAGTGATGAAAAGCAAGGACCTACAACCAAAATTACTCTACTCAATAAAACTATCATTTAGAATCACAGGACAGATAAAGAGCTTCCCAGACAAGAAAAAGCTAAAGAAGTTCATCACCACCAAACTAGTATTACAAGAAATGTTAAAAGGACTTCTTTAAGAAGAAGAAGAAAAAGATGAAAAATATGAATAATAAAATGGCGATAACTACCTGTTTATCAACACTTTAAATATAAACGTATTAAATGCTTCAATCAAAAGACATAGAGTGGCTGAATGGATAAGGAAACAAGACCTTTACATATGCTATTTATAAGAGACTCACTTCAAATCAAAAGACACAAAGACTGAAAGTAAAGGGATGAAAAAAAATATTTCAGAAGAAAGAAAAAAAATTGGAGTAGCAATACTTATACCAGGCAAAACAGACTTTAAAACAAAGACTATAACAAGAGACAAAGAAGGACCCTGTAATTCCACTTTTGGGTATTTATCTGAAGAAACCCAAGACATGTATTCATATGTTCATTGCAGCATTATTTACAATAGCCAGGATATGGAAGCAGCCCAAGTGTTTATTAATAGATGAACAGAAAAAGACAAAGTAGTGCATATCCAAGAGTACCATGGAATATTACTCAGCCATAAAAAAAGAATGAAATCTTGCCATCTGCAAAAACCTGGATGGACAACATAACAGAGGGTGTCATGCTGAGTGAAATAAGTCAGACAGAGAAAGACAAATACCATATGCTTTCACTTATATGTGGAATCTAAAAAACTTGGGGGGTTGTTGGGAGGATGGCTGAAAAGGGTGAAAGGATTAAGAAGCAAAAATTGTATTTACAAACCAGTCATGGGGATGTAAAGCACAGCATAAGGAATATAGTCAATAATATGTTAATAACTATGTATGGTATCAGATGGGTACTAGACTAATCAAGGTGATCGTTTCATAAGTTATATAAATGTCTAATCACTATGTTGTACACCTGAAACTAATATAATATTGTATGTCAACTGTAATTGAAAACTAAAAAAACTATTTAGAAAAACCACAACATGGGTCCCCTAAAGCAGCTTTGTGACCTTTGGCAAAGCATTCTGAGCTTCAGTTTATTTATCTGTCAATGACGGCCGTTCTTACTCTAGAGGGTACATGTGAGGATCAAATCAGAAAACAGACATTAAACCTCATAGAAAATTGTAAAGCATTCCATGAGGGCCCATTAGTAACAGTTTTCTGATTGTGGAAATGCACATTTGCCTGGAGCTTGTCAAGTATATCATCTTCAACTCTTTCCCTCACAACCCACATCCAAAGCAAAAAAAATCCTATCAGCTCTCCTTTCTAAACGCACCATGACTCCAACTGTTTCTCACCACCCTCACCCCTATCATCATAGTCCAAACTGGCGTCATTGCTCTCTTGGGCAATGCAAGAGCTGTGCAGTTGGTCTCGGGCCTTACATTCCTGCCTTCCTACAGTCTCTCTTCTCTCAAAGCAGCCAGAATGATCCTTTTCAAAATGTAGCCAGATCATGCCATCCTTCCCTCAAAACCCTCCGATGGCTTCTCATTGTGTGTACAAAAAACCCCAAAGTCCCTGCCATGCCTTGGGAGGCTCCCCATGATCTGCCTCCTACTGTCCAGTGGCCTCTGGCAGCTCCCAGACCACACCATACTTGTTCCCACTCCAAGGCTTCTGCTCTCCTGTGTGACTCACTCCCTTCTTTGAGTCAGGTCTTTGTTCAAACAGCATCTCCCCAGGGAGTTCTCCCCTGGCTATTCTATTTCAAAGAGGCCCCACTCCCAGAACTCCAGCCCCACCCCCAGCTCAGCTCTTTCACTCCTTCCAAATCAACTGTTGTCTCACCTAAAAACCAGCCTCCTGCTTTATGTCTTGTCATGAAACCAAGAGGACAATCTGAAGGGCATCTGCCTTTGCAGAAAAGCCCCTCCGTATTTTTTCCTAGGAGGGAGGAGATAAGGCTCTTTTGAGAGGCTGTCTCCAATCTAGGAGAAGTCATTCACAACTGTCCCAGATTTAAGGGGTGCGTGGGACTTCTCGGGGCTCTGCCCTGTCCTAGAGAAGAGGCAGTGCAGAGGAAACAGATCCCTTCTAACTTGTGTGCATAGCCAACGGAAGTAAACACGTTGCTGGTAACAAAAGCGGCTCCAAGATGCCTTGATAGTTTTGCTCTCAAATGACTAAAAGAAAAACAAAAAAGGGGGCCAAACATGCATCTATGAAGACATCCACAGTTGGGAGTCTGGAAAACTAGGAGAGTTTAAAGGAAAAAGCTGGGAGGTGGCCGAATATGCAGAAGCAGAGGTCATGGAGTCAGAAGGTCCCAGCATGACATGGCTGGAAGCAGCCTGAAAGGTCTGCCAGTCTAACTTCACAGCCAAAGCGTGGGCATTATGCAGCTTCCCTGCCAAGAGTCAGGCCCCCAGCTCTTGCACTCCTCATCTACCTGGAGCGCATCACTGCCCCAACACCAAGGTCCATCTGTGTGTGAGACAGCTCTCCTTCTCGTATTCGGAAAATCTGCCTCCCCTTTGCTTCCACCTACTGGTTCTAGGTCCAATCCCTCAAGATCCCACAAAGCAAGTCCAGTCCTGCTTCCCAGAGATAGCCCTTCCAACCCTGAGAAATGCCCCAATTCCCCGGTGTCTGTGAAACCTTCACAGCAGGTCTGAAGGGGGCTGCAGGAAAGAAGCTTTCTCTTCTTAACAAAGAGGTCTAGCCTTTCTGGTTAGGAGAGCAGTTTGGACAAAGAAAACCAATCCTGCTTGTCTTTTCGAATCTGCAGCCTGATAGGAAGGGAACAATAGCCCAGGGAGAAATGGGGGAGGACCTGACTCTTCACATCTTAATGAAAGTGTGAACTTTGAAGCTTTATTATGAACACTTGAAAGCCTACCCCTGGTTAAGCTTTCAGCTGCTCACAGTCACCCTGGATAATGAGGCCACAGCTGTGTGGGAAGCACTGGGGCAGGAGAAGGGGAGGACCAGGGTTATCTGGTGGCAGGAGCCTGGCCCGTCCTGGCAGGAAAGCCACCCTTGGCTGCAGGCTCTGCCCCGTGACCAGGCCCTAGTGGCTTTCAGGGACAAGGAACTCTCTGTTCAAGCCGAAGGAGGGCAGCAACCCTATTAAGAATAGGAGAAAGGCCTGGAGAGTCCTTAAAACACACACACACACACACACACACACACACAAACTTCCTAGGTAATAAAAGTAATGACTCACACCTGATGGCACCTTCCATCATCACGTCATTTTGATTCACACAAAAGTCTCTGTGAGGCAGGACGAACAGTGGTTCAGAAAAGTCAGTGCTCCTGCATGAGGTCACTTAGCCAGTAAATGGCAGGTCAACTAGTTCCAACCCAGGTCCCAGGTCTTTTTCCCACAAGCAATTCTTCCCTTGAAGCCTTCAAGTCAAGTCTCACGGTGCTAAAATGTCAAAGCATGATAAGTACACAAAAAACCATGGTGACAAAAACAATAGTCTAATGTTGATCAAGTGCTTCCTGTGTCCCGAGGACGTTTATGCCCTGCTGAGAATACTGATCCATGTCTCTCCTCAGCTGGACCGTGTCACCACGTGGAAAGGAGTGTCCGCTGGACAGAGCTGGGCCATCAGAGGCCAAAAAATGAAGTATTTGAGGGAGATGCTGGTGAAGGATGTGGAAAGAACACCTTCCAATTCTGATTTTGCCCATGTCTTTGGGGTTGGGGTCCAAACAAGAGTCTTGAAAAAATAGGATCAAAGGATAAGGGATGACAAGAGGGGAAAAGCAAAAGGATCCTGTAAGCAGGAGGCACCCAGTTTACCCTATTTTTTTTGCAATATTCGGTGCCAGGATCTGATACTTCCCAGGAGATGTCTTGTGTCTTCATTCTCTTGTCATATTGCTTGGTTGGGCTCTCATCACCTTTCTTCTTTAACTGGTCTCTCTGCTTTCAGGATTGGTCCCTCTAATCTACCCCCAAATCTTCAGTCAGAGCTATCTTTCTACAATGCAGGTTTGATCGTTTCTTACCTATGCTTAAAACCCTTAAACATTCCCTCTGATTGCCTACTGGGTCAAGTCCAAATTCCTTAGGGTAGCACAGAAATCAGGCACCAGCTGGCCCCTGTTGTCCTTCACACTCATTTCTTCCTGTTCTCTACTGTCCAGCAACCAGCACTTCTGCCACCCCTCAAACACACCAGCCTCCTCCCCTCTTTTGGCTTCTCATGTAGTCTCCCCAAGGTGTGGTGGACCTTGTCCTTCAACAGCCACCTCAGTTATTAATTCCTCTCAAATGGAATTTGGCATTTCTCTACATTTGTACATAATGGTCCATGTGTTCAAGATGTGGTACCATTAGTGCTGTTCTCTAGATGTTTCTGTCCTCCCCCAAAGTCCCTTCTGGGTCAATGATAGGATTACACTTCCTGGTTCCCACGTACTTAGATGGGTCCCTGTAACTAATTCCAGTTCTGGACAATGAGTTCTGTGAAGAAGTGAGATGTGGTACTTGTAGGCCAGAGAATTTAACCACCAGTGAAAGACCATCCAGAGCTCTCTTTCCCTTTGGCACTGCAATGAGCAATATCTGCTAGTCCTGCTCCATCAGCCTCCATCACCCTAGAAATTCTGATGAGCAGAGCTCCCACCCTCGCCAACACTCCCAAATCCCCTGCCCACTCATGATGTGTCTATAGTGTATCCTCTGAGATTTGTTGATGAAGCCTAACCTGACTGAGGTGGTGACCAGAAATGGCCAAATCATAAGTCTACCCTGACTTTGAGTCTTAAACAAGGCCAAGCCAGTCAGTACCCAACAAAGGTGAGTGTCAGGCCCTCTGTCCCCTACCCCCAGCCTGTCCTCTAGTTATCCCAGGCCCTTTCCGTCTGGACATGGCTCTGTCCTTGCTCTTTGCTACACTCCTGGGTCTGCCCAACATACAGACTTCTTGACTTTGCCTCCCACATGTAGTCTCTTTAACTGGAGGGTGAATGTTAGCCTCACTGGTTTTGACCTTCAGTGCTCTCTAGCTGATATTTGCTTTTGCTTCCTGTGATATGAAAAGATATGGCCCCCAAAGATGTCCATGCCCTTAATCCTTACATGGCAACAGAGATTTTGTAGATGTGGTTAAGGGTATGAGCCTTGAAATGGGGAGATGATTCTAGATTATCTGGGTGTACCCAATCTGATCACATGAGTCCTTAAAAATGGAGAGCTTTTCCCAGCTGAGTCAGAAAGGGAGGTGTGACTATGGAAGAAAGGTCAGAGAGATGTAACATTGCCGGCTTTGAAGACTGAAAAGGAGACCCATCAGCCAAGTTCCAGTTCTCTGGAAGCTGGAAAGGGCACGGAAATAGATGTTCCTCTTAAACCTCCAGAAAGGAAGGCAGCCCTGCTGACACCTCGATTCTAGCCCAGTAAGGCCTGTGTTGGACTTCTGACTTCTAGAACTTTTAATACAATAAATCTGTGTTGTCTTAAGCCAAATACCTGTGGTGATTTGTTATAGCAGCAGTAGGAAACTAATACGCCATGCCCCCTCCCTTTAGTCTGTTCTGGAAAACTTTCCCATCTGCCAGGGCCAAAGTCTCAGGGACATTTCCTAACTCACCCTTGAGAAAGGATAGAATGGTAGAGCCATGTTGTGAGCCCAGGTCCACCTTGACTTGGAAATTATAGCGTGGTGATAAGAGCACAGCCTCCCCGGCAGGAAGGCCTACCTTTGTCATACTGTATCTGTCTACTTATCCAGTTTATTCCTAAACCTCTGAAATGGGAGGGTTTCATTTGTTTTTCTAAACGATCTTCTCTGGCTTTTATTTCCCATGCTTGAGTTCTCCAGAGCCACTGTCTATTTATATGAGAAACAGAAGACAAAAGCAAAGGCCAGAGCGTCCAAGGTGCCTGCCACATCAGTCTCTGTTCTGTTTCTGAGATGGCTGTGTGACTGGAATTAAAGGAAGAGGCGCAAAAGTCAGCACAAAGGTTGGCAGAAAGCCAGATCTGAGATTTGAATGCTAACTCTGATCCGTCCTAGCTGTGTGACCTTGGGCTGCTAGTTGCTTAACCTTTCTGAGCCTCAGTTTCATCACCTGTAAAATTTGAACAATAACGCTCACCTGTAAGATTGTTATAAAGATTAGGCAAGATAACGTATGGCATGTTCCCAATAGAGAACCTGGCACACTACCAACAGCATCTAGGAGAGGAGCACAAATGAACACAGGATGTGAATTTCATGTCAGGCCACACACTCTTGAGCACTAGGGGGTGCTCAAGAACCCTCTTCACTCCACCCCAAGGAGGAACAACTCATCTTTGTTAGAGTAAGAACACAGTGGGACTTCACACTAAGGGATCAAGTCCCTAGAGGAAGCAATGGAAGAGGTTAACACTTCTATGTCAAGAGCTAATTCTCACATCTCACACTGTGAGTGGTTTTTCCTAGTCCCTTCCACATGGCTGGCAGAGTCAAATGGACCAGGGGCAGTGGTGTGCTAGAGCCAAGCCAACTGCTGTATTTTCAGGAATTCTGCAAGCTGGCTGTCAAACAGCCATTATTTAATATTAAATTGCATTAACTTAAAAGTAAATAAATCAAATAAATTAAAAACAAAAGTAACAAGTACTCAAAAATAATCACTTCCTAATTATTCTACAGCATTTTACAATTATCTATTCTCTTGAGGTTATGTCTATTGCACCTTTATGGTGGAAATATTATCTAATGGTGTTCTAGTGCACATCTCCTCCCCACCCAACCTTCAGTGATGTCATGTTGGTAGCTTGAAATCGGCCATGGTGGGAGTATTTGCACCACAGAAATTGGCAAACACTAACAACCAGGGCCTGATTTATTGTTTTGTTGATTGTCCAGAACAGAGGCCAGTAAACTACAGTTTGTGGGCCAAATCCAGCCCGCTGCCTGTTTTGTACAGACTACTATGAGCTCACAGGCTAGCACTATGAGTTGTAGTAACCAAGTTGGGCATTCCCCTCTGCCATGTGTCCCCCCCCGCTCCCAGCACCAGCTTCCCTGGTGGATGGCCACACCACACCACTGCCTACAATCTATTCTGGTTGCCACCTACAGGCTGCAAACTCTGCTGTTGGCAACTGTTGAACACCGAGCAGTAGAATTTCAGTCCAAGAGTTGGAGTCTTGGCAAGTCTCTACGCTTCTGGTCAGCTTCGCAAGTTAAGAAGGCCGGGCTCTCTTGGAGAAGAAAAGGGTGCGCCAGGATCTGGGTGCTACCAGGACAGAGGGTAAAACTGACCTTGGTGGTCAAAGACCTTGTGAAGAAGCATGGCTCCTGTATTGGAGCATGGCTTCTGGCTCAGAGAAATGTGGGGCTGGCAGTGATAATGCTCTGAGAGCAGCTCAGTCCAGCAGGCAAATAAACAATGATAATCTAGTGAGTGAGTACTGTAGAATTGAGGCATGTAGGCAGCTAGTTGGATCCAAAAGTATGGCATGAAGGACTGGGCTAGCAAAAGAGAAAACCTATAAGGGATAATGAACAGAGAGTTCTCTGTGGAGTTCTGGTCTACCTTAGTTGGGCCAAGGCTAAATGTTCAAGATGAGCAACATCTCCGAAGAAATGTTCTTTCTACTCTGGGAAATAGCACTTTATACTGGAATTTGGCCAAATCCTGCTTGCCTCATCTCCCAGGATTAATTTTAATGGCCTCCCAGGGAGATTTTCATACTACACTTCCTGGACAGAAATGTGTGAGGGTTCCCAGCAGAGAAGTAGAAACAGATGCCCTCCTTCCATCTGACGGTTTGTTGGCCAGGAGAAAGAAACTGGGGAGGAGGGGGCGGTCCGCATTCCTCATGAATCTGAAAGGCCCAGGGCAAACCCTAGAAGACACAAGAGGTGAGAATCTAGCCTAAGACATCTCAGATATGAGAATAATTTACTTCAAGTTTGTAGTATCTTTCAGTTTATGCTGCACGAGCCAATGTGTTGCCACGCTTACACAACTGGCATAGAGAAATGAACACAGTTTCTAAAATTACATCCACCTTGGTTCAAATTCTGCTTCTGCCACTTACCACGAGACGCTATACAAACCATCTCAGATCTCAGAACCTCACTTTCTTCATCTGTAAACTGGGGTTAATTACAACTACCTGAAGAAGTAGCTATGAAGATGAAATGAAATACACGTGAAGGCTAATACATACAAGACCCTTACTGAGTGGTACCTATGTGAGCAGCAGTGAGCAAGCTCCCAAGAGCCACCTGGTAAATATTCAGAAATCTTGTCAGCCAGTGGTTAAACCACCAGTAGCCTGAAATCGTCCCTGGTGTATTGACACCATCGAAATTGGCAAATGCCACACCTTAGGACTTTTTCTTATTTCTGGAGATCCAGTTTCCCAACACAGCACTGTTTTTATTATGATTTCCCATCCTCTTTCTTACATCCTGGAAAAGGCCCTGGGAGGTAGTATTGTTACCCCCATTTTACAGATAAGAAAATGAGATTTAGGTTCAATGACTTGCCCAAAGTCAACAAGAAGTCACAAATATCCAAATTTTTTTGGTCTACAAATCTCCCCACTCTACCATGACAGCATAAGTGTAATGTTGAGTACACCCAGATCCTACCGTGGCTTCTGGTACCCCTTTTCCAGCCACTTCAGAGGAGATGTGCCTTTTCAGGGCCCCAGCTTTGCCTGGACAACTTGGTTTTATCTTCACATCAGAAAGCCAAAGCTCTGTGCTGACTACAGAAAGGTCCAACCACATCTTCAAGTGTTCACATTTGTTAAGTTCACTACACTTCTAGAGACACTCCACTGGGTATATAGCACCCTCATGCCAAGTGGCTTTAGGGGTTCCAGAGACATTAGCTCACTGTTCTTCTACATCCCAGTGGAGAGGGTTGGAGATCAGGGCCCTTATTTCACAACTGAGGAAAGTGACATGGCTGAGGTCACCTGAGGAATTACGGGCGGTGGCAGCAGCTCTCCTTTCTCTTCTGCCCAGGCTGCTCGACACACTAGCAAAGAGCAGAGCAGCAGCTGATACCTCTCTCCCGAAGGAGGAGAAAAATGTCACGGGCTATGAAGACTCTAGCTGCAGGGCACAAACTCATTACCAGCTAGGGTTAAGGATAAATTTAAAAAAAAACCCTGCATGATGTACTACCATCCAATTACAAGTTTCACCCAGGCTTGAGCAGCTGACATTGTCCACAATCAAGATTGTACATCCAGTCTGGATGAGGACATAGTTTGTGTTCTCTGGCGGTGGGCTGAACCTGAAGTAGATCTGGAAAAAATAAATAACATGGAGAGAGGTTCACGCTACCAGATTGTTTGAGCCGACATTATTACTATCACGCCCAGTGATTAAAAAGAAAATAAAGACAGAGGCCCACTTGTCTAATTTGATTATCAGAGAAGCTCTGTGTTGATGACTAAGGTCTGTTTGCAATTGGGGGCAGAAAAGAGGTAGCCAACCAGCTGAAAGCTGGGAAATCACACACAGGGGCCTGAGGTCTGTGTAAATGGAATTTAATAATAAATGGGATCTGCTCCCAGATAAAGGGGTAAATCCCAGGCCAAGAAAGGGGAGGTCCAGATTATATAGGCGGGAAGCGGATTCTGGCCAACCTGGTATCTTTGTAGAAATGGCCTGTGTTGAGAGGGGGAGATAGGCTCAAGGTAAGAGTAAAAGTGAAGGAGGCAGAGGAGTGAGACAGAAGATAGTGAATTAGATATGAGATTCTGCGGTTGGCCTCAGGAGAGGTGATTATAAGTACTATTGGGGGCCGTGTACAAGAAGGTTTCTGTGTATAGAGAGAAAAACGTGGCCAAATAAGAAGGACCCCACAGCCAAGCAGAGAAAGATCACAAGATAGGAGGCTAGCGTCTGCTTGAAAAGCACTGTAAGCTGCACAGAAAAGAAAGGGAGACGGCTCAGAGGCCGCTCTGCCCCAGCACATTAGCAAAGAAACACAGCAGCCAGGCAGCAGTATTGACTGGGCACCTAGCAGTTCACAGCCTGTACCAAGACTCCAGTGGTGGCCATGCCATCACCTAAAGATATTCACAACATGTACAACCGACAATCAAACGGCCCAAGGGCAAGTACTCTGAACTGCTGAAGTGCTGCTGATAGTAGGGGGGAAAATGCTAGGCTTGAAGTCAGGAGACTGGGCTCTGCTCCTCCTCATCGGTAAAACTGGGATAATAATGTAGTTCGTACTGGGTGGGTGGATGGATGGGGGAAGAAGAAAATTTAAAATAAGGGGAGTGCGGTAGCTCCTAAGGATTGAAACTGTAAAATCAGCATGTTACAAATCAAAGCAGAGATAAGCAAAATCACATGAAGGAGACAGAAAGAGTAGCTATGGCTAGCAAGAGTTTGACTAAAAGTTTTAACATCTCCAAAGAAGGAAATTGTGTGAAAAAGGGGCCTACTGAGAAATGGAAGTATGACAGGAGGACCAAGGGCAGTGTCTCCCCCAGTGACTTCCGATGATGTGTTACCACAGATCTACAGAATTACGTTCCCATGAACAAGGCCGCGCCTACTGTGGCCATCTCAGGATGAAGCTTTCAATATCCCAACCATCCAGCTTTAGGACTCGGTTCTGTGCTCAACAGCCAGTCTTCAGCTGGGCTTACTGTACTGAGGAACCACTCTGGCAATTTAGAGTTTCCCGTAGGGCAGCTCCAGAAAAATATGTGGGCCATACTTGGAGAGCAAGACCATTGCGTTCCCTGAGCAGACTGGGGAGGAACCCTGCTGCCGGAGCAGTTCTCTGCCATAGTAGTGAGGTTCTGTTCTGCTAGGAGCCTGCCAGGCTCCGAGGTACGAAGCTGCACCAGACATCGTCCTTGCCTTTGAAGAACAAGTTGATGGGGAAGCCAGGCCTAACCAGTTATAGAATGTGGTGAAAGCTATTAATACATAGAGACCTGTAGTTAAATGACTCTGTGCCTCTGCATCCCTCAACTGTAAAATGTGGTCACGGCCTAAAGAAGTTTACCAATGTAAGGCACTCAAAACAGTGCCAGGCACATAGCAAGCTCTCAATGAATGTTAGCCATGAACAATCACTGGGCATAGCGGCATGTGTCTCCACTTCACTGTACCTACCGCTGTCCTGACTTTGGAAACTTTTCTTTCTTAATGCCATCTCTAGCAGGGTCATGTGCTTTCTCATTATTATTATTATATGATTATCAGAATATAAACACTATGCTCCATGCCAAAGAAACAGACAGTTTTGTTCAAGACTGAAATAATCACTTATAAAATAGGGAACAGAAAGATCTTCTAACACATTCACAGGTTATTTTAATACTTTCCAAATAAATGCCAAGGAAGGTAGTGTTTATAAATAGTATTCCAAACAGTCCCCTCCACTTTTTTGGTGAATGTGCACCAGCTTGTCAATGCCCCAGTTGTGCAGGGCCCAGAGCTGGATGTAATTAAATCCTATTACCCAGGAGAACTTGCAGTATAGTTGATCTGACACATTGAATCATTTGTTAACTCAATCTGCAAACAATTAGAATAACTCTACCTGGTAGGTGGGGGATGAATGTGATGGTACGGTGCCATGTCTGCCCCTAATACAATGGATCATCCAATGGATGGACTAAGTAGGGAAATGGTTAAATATGGTCTCAGGCAAAAATAAATGAACACTAAATAGACCTTTAGCTTCCAGAAGCACCAATCTCTGAAATTTTTACGGGCAAGGTTTTATCTGTGTCCGTTCATCTGTACTGAAAAGATGTCCTAGCATGGTGACTGAAAATCTGAACTCTGGAATCAGACCACCTGGGTATAAATCCCAGCCCAGGCTCTTCTTGCCAGTTGCATGATCTTGGCTGGGAGTGCTAGTTAATTTCTCTAAACTTCAGTTTCCTCATCTCTAAAATAAGGATAATCATTACAATGATCTCATAGAGATATCTCATTGGGATGATATTTCTATTATCTCATAACAATAGTAACTTTCTCATTGAATGAAGGTTGAGGTGCTGGATATAAAACATACATTACAATAGCTGCTACATATAATAAATTAGTATTACTCTTACTCTGCTCACGATCCATAACACCTAGTATAGAGCTAGTCCACAGTAACCACCACTTGTAAATGTTTGAAGAATAAAAAAAAAAAAAAGTAAGAATGAAATAAAGAGTAAACAAATTATTTAATTAATAAGACAAATTATTGTGTGGGAATAAAGGTGAAACAGTCAATTATTCTTGCTTGGGGAAACAAGGAAATGGCTTTGACAGAGCCCTAAAAGCTGGACTCACAGGAGGCCTGAGCCTGCGTGGCATATGCGGAACAGGGTAGATACACATACAATGAGTTTGGAGCCTCGAGAACAATCTAAGTCTCTGAAGCTTCTCCTTGAAGACAGAAGGGCCAGTGGAGATTGTCATAGAGGGGTTTGATGCAGCATCTGTTTTTTTAAGTGCCATTCTAGTCACACACACAGAATGAAGTCATGGGGGAAGAGAGAAGTAGGGAGAACAATGGAAAGGTCAACACAATAGTTCAGGCAACAGGCGATGAGAATCTGACCTAGCGCAATGGCAGTGGGGAGGGAATGAAGAGGAGACAGCATATGAGAATGGATAGGATGTGAGGGGTAAAGGGGGGGTAAATGAAGAGTTGGAGGCTTCTCACCTGGGTGATTGACATCGCCTTTATTACAGAGATCATTATCATGTCACAAAGATAAAGTGGTGCGTAGCGTTCAGTTATTTCTCCTGAATCATAGAATCCTAGATGATCATGGTGGATGAGACCAGCCCCCCAAACATTCACCGTCTTCTGCATGAAGGTCTCTCGTCTGTGTCATAATTCCAAAGCAGCTTCAGGACGTGATTTACTCTTAGAAAGGTCAGACTTACACTGATTCAAAATCTGTTTTCCCATAATTTCCAACTGTTGGTCCCAGTTTGGCTCCTGGAAACACAAATCAGATGTGGACCTTCTTCTCTAAGACTGTCTTTTGGATTTAGCTGGCTAAATCAGAATTCCATCTTCATTTTTCTAATTTGTCCATAAAAATGACCTGAGGTATTTCATCAAATACTTTGCTGAAATCAAAATATGGTGTCTACCTCTCTCTGCCCTATTATTCTGTTATACAACCCCCTCCCCAAAATGTGAAGAGAGTCTAGTTACATTAGTGGTCACACACCAGACACTCATGACCACCAATTTTTGTGCAGGGGCTCAAGAAATATTTATTGAATTATCTATTCTCAAATTTCCCCTAAGATCACCAAGTTGACTGCCCAAGTTCAATTGTAATGGAAAAACTCCTTTGGTATCTCACGGAACCACCATCATTCTGTGGAAAAGCATATGCCACTTTTGTGTCCTTGACCCCACCAAGCCAGAGCTACCCAGAAATCTGTTATGTGTGCTGGTCACGCTCATGCCGTGCTCTTTGTATGGGTGGTTCTTTCTCATCACCTGGATTTCAGCTCAAATATCTTCCCTTCACAGGGAGGCCTTCCCTCACTGCCTAATCTAGACTCATCCCACCCCCAACATTTTCCAAACACTCTACTTTATTGTTTGGGTAGTACTTAAAAAACTATCTGAAACGATTTTGTCCATTTGTTTGCTTACTGTAAGCCTCCTGAGGGCAAGGACGTTGCTCTGTTACAAGCTGTAGTTCCACCACCAAGAATTCTGCCTGGCACGGAAGAGAGCCTGTGCTCTGTAAGCTGAGTAAGTGTATGAATCATCAGTGACTTAGAATTCTAACTGCCCAGCCTCCAACCTTTTCAGCTTTCACACACCCCAGGATGATGCTGTTACTTTCTCCCAAGTTCCTGTCACATTCACTGTGCCAGACAACTTTTCCTAGTTGGTCAGAATTAGGTCCAGAACAGAAGTTCCCCAAGTCTCTTCCGCTTCTGGCTGAAAGACGAAATTATCAGCCAAGTTGAGCAAGGCAAATGAATCAGATGCCCTGTGTGAGGCTGAAGGAAGTTCCCAGCAGGGACTGTCTCCACACTGTTCCTCACGTGGGGTGGTCTTGTCCCCCAGCAATCTCCTACCATCAGACATGCTCCCCAGCTTTGAGAAGAGGCTGGATCTGCTCCAGCATTCTCCAAGCAACTTCACCACAACCGGCTGACCTCCTTCTCTTCGCTGACTCTGGCTCTTGATTCCTGGCCTGAAGGGACATTAGACACTACTCTGATAGCAGCTCTAACCAGAGTTATAGTGAATGGATATCATTGGTTTTGTGGGTCAGAAACCACTCAAACTACACATCATAAGAAAGGGAATAATTGAAAGTCAACAGTCAACAGGGAGTCTCATGGTACCCAAGGGAAGAAGAGGGGTAACTATTATCTCTCTCTGTCTCTGTCGCTCCCCTTCTCTCTGGGGCCACAAGCTCTTGCATCTTTCCTTCTGTCTTCAGGGCTGAGTCATGCTCCCCTATGCTTAACAGCTGGCTTCCTCTCCTTGATCATGGTTTCTCTGCTGTCCCAAAACTTTGACTTCCATGTACTGTGACTTGTCCTTTGTTATGTTGCAAACTTCATCTCAAGTCTATATGACCTTTCAGCTCAAATACCTACCACTATTGATTGCATATAGTCTTTAGCCTGTTGGTTGAGTTACTCAACAGAAAAATAAATCTGAAAGGTCACTAGCCAGCCAACGAATTGCCTTATTATTTCTTCGGCTCAATCAGACACGGACAGAGAGGCCCCCACATGATTCACAGGGATGCCCCTCCCTAGGGTGGTGAGTCGGATTTCCTGTGGTGGAGGGTGTAGGAAAGGGAGAGATCTCAAAACATTCTAATATGCATAGCATGGTAGCCATGGTAAGGTGACTGTTTCTGGCGTGGCCCTGCTTTGTCTCTCTGGATTAGCGCCCACTTCAAACCTTTGTACTATCTTAGACCTGAACCTCAGCAGGAGAGAAGTGGAATCAGAATAACATAAACTCTATCAATTTAATGAGAAATTGTGATGTAACTATTTGGAAGGATGAAGAGAGTAAGAGGTGGAGTGATATTTGTATAAGAAAACCAAATTCTCATTCCTTAGAAAAGGAGGTCAATAAATAATTTCAAGAAATTGCAGCATAGCTGTATAAGCTATTATTTCCGAATATGGAGGTAAATTCCAGAAGACATAACTAGGAGAACTGGATTGGTTGCCTCTGAAGAACAGGGTGGTAAGATACGGTTCAGATTTTTTTTGGTAATTAAACTTTCAGTATTATTTAAATTTCTGATCTATGTACAGGATCATGAAGGTTGTCTTGGAGGAATGTATAAGATGCTATGCATTTATTGTTAACGTTATAATGTTTCTAATTAGTAAAGCTGTGAAGAGGTGCAGGTCTCTGGAAATATACCAACATATGATTAAAGGTATGCTCCAAATGGTCATATATATTTTCTTAGCACCTCTGTGGGAAAAATCCCTGATTATCCCATATGGGGTAGGAAACAGAACTTCCAGAATCTCAGAATTGCCTGTCACTCAGGATGTGAAGGAAAGGGTAAGCTACAATACATATGAGAGGGGGAGGATTTGGGGACCTGGGAAAATCAAGAGGGGGTGGTGAGGAGAGAAAAGAGGGGGAAAGAAGACAGCATGCAAAGAGGCAGCATGCAAAAACATGAGCGTTTGTGAGACCCCCAGCTGACTTCTGCGTTTCCCAATTTTCCCTCCGTAATTGGCAATTTATCTGCTTCCGTCTCCTCCATCTGTAAGTTCCTGGCAGGCAAGGCCCACACCTCAATCACATCAGAATCCCCTGAATCTAACAGGGGACCAAGCCCATGCTCCCTAAACAGCAGAGAGTTATGGAGCATGTGTTCTTGATAAATGCTGTCCTAGTGTATGAGCACAACTGAACATATAATATAGATGTTAGTTCCATACATGAACACATTTAGTCCTAACAGACCTCAGTGAGGTAGGTATTATCTCCATTTTACAAAGGAAGAAACTACAACACTTAGAGATTCAGGGACTCTAATAGAACCACATCTGAAATCCCAGCTCTTAATCAAACATGGTTTCCATTCTTGAGAAACTTTGTTTCTCTGTAGCCCACCACACCAATATAGCTCCTTTTTTCTAGTTCTAAAAATACAACAAAGGGGAAGAGAAAAAAGTGAGCTGCTACTTACTAAGCTATTTTTTACGTGCCAAGCATTTACATGTGCTATCTAATTGAAACCTCATGATAACCATTTTAAGCAGATTCATTTATTTCCATTTCACTGGTGAAGAAATTGAGAGTCAAAATGAATGGATTTTTCCCAGGATCATACAGCTGGTTACTTGCCAAAGAGAAATTTAAACCCACATCGCGCTGATAACCATGACTTTCAAGACAGCCAGCCTCCAAGATGGTCCCAAAGATCCCACCTCCTGGAATGAACCTTAGTGCAATCCCTTCTCACACTGTATCAGAGTTGGTCTGCATGACCAACACATTAAAGTAGAGGGGATGCTGTGTAGCTTTGGAGACTTTAGTCATGAAGACCAGTGCGCTTCTCTTTGTCTCTCCTTTCAGATCACTCACTCTGGGAGAAACCAGCTGACATGTCACAAGGATGACATGGTGAGCTCTGAGGCTTTTTGCCAACAGCCACATGAGTGAGCCATCTTGGATGTGGATCCTCTAACCACTATCAAGCCTTCAGAGGACTGCAGTCCCAACTGACAACCTAAATTTGACTGCAAACTCTGAGAGACCCTGAGCCAGCACCTCTCAGCTAAGCTGGTCTCAGATTCCTGACCCTCTAAAACGATATAAGATAATGTTTGTTTTAAGCTGCTTTGTTTTGAAGTCATTTGTTACTCCGCTTACATAGCAAATACATCTTGTTCTCTCTCTCTGATAGGGGGTCTGAGAACCAGACATTTGTATAAATGTGGCTGCCTCATCTCCCTGGGGCCGCTCTGCTCTTCCTGAACACAGAGCTCATTCCTGAACTCACTCAATGGCCATCAAAGAGCATCGTGATAACCTGTTCAAGGTAAGCCCAGGGCTGCATTGGATGCATGCAGCCCAAGAGAGAAAGAAACCATGTCTCCTTTATTGGGCTGCATCGGCCCCAAAGAATGAATTTAGTGGCCTACACAAAGGGATCTTGCTCATCCTGCCCATTTGTGTCTTTGCCATTTCAAGCGAAACAACAGAGAATGGAGCAGTTTGTGTTTTGGTAAAACTCAGGACGTCAAATTTTGAGGGAAATGAATGTAACGTATTTCTTCAGGGTTACTGGTGCCCTGGGCAGACAAGAGCACATTCCCAAGCCTGCTGCATTCCGGTTGATGTTGCTTCCAGTTTAAACAGTGCAGGAGCTGGGGAGGGGGTCTACTGGTGCTCAAACAATAATTATAAGAGGGCTGTCTGTCTCTGAAAAATGAGTTCCATGAAATTAGGGGCCCAGGTAGGAGAAGGAGGAGGGAAAGGAAAGAAAACCACCTGGGCCACCCACACCCTTCTCTGCCTGGCTTGCCAAGCTAATGATGATGTATGATCTCAGTGTTGGTGGTATTGGTTTTGTTGGGGGGGGGCCATATTTGGGGATCCCTTCTCATCTGTGATTTAGAGAGACTCCAGACATGAATAGAGAGATGGCCTCAACATTTAAGATATTTCTTCTGAATGTTGTGCAGTAGTGGGGGACAGCAAGGGCAATCTCTGAACCTATGGGACCCTGGTGTTCCTTAGACTGGACTAGGTGTCAGCTGCAAAAATTACAGTCTGGTGGGCATTTCCCAATTCGTGGAACTATGTTAAGTGAATGGCTAGAAATCTTTCAATTTCTTCTTTTACGTGTGGCACCTGATAGTGCTTGTCCATGCTAGAATATAGTATTGAATTATGTCTTATATACTTAACTGTTTTAAATTTCATATATAGCAATATAATCCTATACAAATTGTGCAACTCAAGACATAGAGATTATCAGTCCCACTGCCTCTCCTGTCCATCTCTGCCTGCCCACAGCTCAGGATACATAGAATCTATGGAATGGAGGCACTGACTCATAGATTTCCTTTTTAAAAGGAGGAGAAAGAAATAACCAAGTCGTCCACATTCTTTTGTAAGCCTAACTCTTCCACTTGTACCATGAATCGCATCCCTTCCGACCTTTGCAAGGACTTCATTCCTCTCCATCTAATGCCCTTTTTTCAGGTCCTCTTTCTAGAAAAACTCTTCAAAAGAGCTGTTGAGGCTCACTATCACCTCTTCATCTCCTGCCTTTTTCTCTTAAAAGTCACTCTAATCAGGTTTTAGGTCCCACCAATCTGCTGGAAGAGTTCTTGCTAGGTCCCCAATGACCTCCACATTGCAAAATCCAACAGTCAATTCTCAGTTCTCTTCCTGAAACTCTCAGCTCATTTCACTCCCTCTTTCTTGAAACCCTTTCTTTCCCTCGGTTTCTAGGACATCACTCTCCTGTGGTTCTCCTCCAGTCTCATCTTCACTCACGCTCAGCAACTTTTGCTTGCTGCCCCCTTGTGCCCCAGAGCTTGGTTCTTGAGATGCTTCTCTTTTGAGTCTATTTTCGTTCCTGGGATGATGATCTCATCCTACTCTGCACTTTAAATGCCCTCTGTACTCTGACAACTCACAGTTTTATAGCTCCAATCTGGACTTTTCCCTGAAATTCAGACTTTTATCTACAACTGCCTTCTTGACCATCTCCTCTTGGGTATCGAAATGACAACTTAGACCTTACAAATCCAAAACCAAACTCCTGGTTTCCCCCACTTAAAACCTCCCTGCATTGTTTTTGTGCATTTTGGAAAAGGCAACTCCACTCTTCCAGACAGCCAAACTTGAGATCATCTTTGGCTCTTCTTTCTCCCACATTCCACCCATCAGACAATCCTGTGAGTTCTATCTTCAAAATAGGTCCTGTACCTGGCCATCTACCATGTCCCTTACATCCACCCTGGTAGGGGCCACTATTATCGCCACCTGAATACCAGCAATAGGCTCTGAACTGATCTCCCTGCTTCCCCATGTGCCTTTTCATTCTGTTCTCTGCTCCTCCAGGAGCCAGATCCTGCTAAAATGTATTCATATCATGTCCTTCCTTAGCCCAATATCCTTTGCATGGTTTGCTCCATCCATCCCTCAGATCTCTGTTTAAATGTCATCTAATCAGAGAGCTCTTCCCTAACCACCCCTGTTCAAAATAATAATCTCCATCTACCCACTCCACTTCCTATGTCCCTTACCCAACTTTATCTTCATATACGCATTAGGTATTTATTTACCATACGTATTTATTTGTTGTCTCCCTGTAAACACAAACACTTTGCCTTTTGTATTCACTACCTCATCCCTAACACCTAGAACAGTGTCTAACTCAAAGTAGGTCAATTAATATTTGTTGAATGAATGAATGACCTCACTATAAGAAGTGCCAAAACAGAAGTGCGAACACAGAGCAGGGCATGATTATCTGTCTGGAGAAGAACAGGCGAGCAGTGGCCGAAGCAGCCTCCTTGGGCAAGGTGGTGTGACACGGAGTTGTTTGGCACAAGTCTGAGAACTGAGGTCCAATAACAGAGTAGGAATTATGCCCGTTGAAGCTTGAACTCAATTTTAGTTCAAATATCACCATTCACAGGCGGTCTTTTCTTTGGCAAAAGAGTCAAGTGAGCCTCACATCCAAACTCCCTTCCCATAAAAGAAATCCTGCCTTTCGGGCTTCTTCCCAGGGCCCAACGCAAATGAAGGCTTATGGCTGTAGCACGGGACAACTACAGTGTCCATGGTCAGCTCACATAGAAGATGGTCAATAAAGAAAATCTGCTCAGGGGTTGTAAAGAGCACACTTGACCAAACCAGACCTATAGGAAGTTTAATGTTGTTAGGGATGCCTTGCTCTGTTGCACGGTTCTGGAACATGCTGTTGGACCGGCTGCAAAGGGTAGTGCTTTGAAAGAAAGGAGTCATGCCCATTCACAGAGGGGCATTCCCTTAGCTCTGCAGAGAGCAGGTTAATTTCAGCAGCTGCCACTAGAGGTCTATTCACAGCTAGAAATAAGAAGAGGCATCACTCCTGCAGCTCAGGTCTCCTGGGGAGCCATCTGCCCCAGGGTCAGCCCCCAGAGTATGCCAAGCTCACATCACACCTGCCAGTCCTTCTGCTGTGGCCTTTTTATACCCCAGAGACCCCATGTTAGGCCCCCTTCTCCCCCAAGCCATGGGAGAACACCTCGTTGGAAGTACTGGCTGTCCTGAGCTCTGGTTTAAGAGTGGGGTGTTGAGGAGGTGGTTTCTGGTCATTAAACAAACATTTCTACATTTCACAGTAGCACTGGCAATTACCCAAAGCAGGTCTTCTTCCTTTCATGCAATAAATGTTTTCCCAAAAATCGGCCTAGGAATCAAGTGGTTTCCACGCAAAAGAGTCAAGTTCTCATAATCTGAAGGGATCCTTCAAGAATCCTATGGATAGTGAATTGATAACTGAATACTCTATCTGTTTGGTAGATTCATGCCTCAGGCTTGTTTTCTCTGATTTGTCTGTAGGTGAGTTTGAAGTATCAGTCTTGTGTGTTTTAGAGTTCCGTTATACTTTATATGCAGATCCATTTTATCTTTTTTCCATGGAGGTAAAATTTACATGACATAAAATTCACCATTTTAAAGTGTGCAAATCTGTGACTTCCAGCACATTCCTGAAGTTGCACAACCATCAGCACTAATTCCAGGACATTTTCATCACCCCCAAAAGAAATCCATACCCATTGAGCAATCGCTCCCCACTCCCCCTTCCTTCAGCCCCTGGCAACCATTACTCTGCTTTCTGTCTCTCTGAATTTACGTATCCTGGACATGTCATATGACTGGCATCATATGACATCAGGCTTTTTGTGTCTGCCTTATTTCACTTATCATAATGTTTTCAAAGTTCAGCCTTGTTGTGACAAGTATCAGTACTGCATTGCTTTCATGGGTGAATAATATCCCATTGTATGGGTATACCACATTTTGTTTACCCACTCTTCAGCTGATGGTCCTTTGGGGTTTTTCCACCTCTTATCCATTACAAATAATGCCCTTATGGACATTTTTGTACAAGTCTTCACAGTTCTCTTGGGTATATACCTGGGAGTGCAGTGATGGTTCATTTTTGCATTCAACAATGAGTGCTTATTCTCTATCAGGCATCAGAGTACCAGGAGGAATAAGACATGGCTCCTTCCTCCCTTCAAGTAGATTCCTTCTAGGCTTTCTGCATGCTGATCATTTGTTCAACAAACATGTACCAGGAACTAGAAGTACATCCATGAACACAACACACAAGGGCCCCGGCTTTCATGGAGCTTACAACAACAACAACAAAAAGCACATGAGCAAATAAGACAATTTCCGATGGGGGTTGAGGACTATTTTAAGGTGAATGATCAGGAAAAGACTTTCTGAGTGGGTGACCCTCTAGCTGGGGCCTGAATGAAAATGAAGAAAGTCATGTGAGAATCTATAGGAAAAGTCATGAGGATATGTGGGGAAGAGCATTCTGAGCAGAGGGAATAGCAATTGCAAAAGTCCTTAGGAGGGGCTGAATGTGGCATGTTCACAGCCCCCTCCCCGCTTCCTGCCTTCTTCCTGTGTATTCAAAGGCTGATCCCCGTGCCTGTGTCCACTTGTGGTCCTTACTCCATCTGCCATGCCCAACCTCTTCTGTATCTTCTACCTCTCCCTCTATACCATCTCTTCTCAATGGTAGTTAATAAATAAACCTCTGGCATTTTAAAATATTTTTAATCTACCCTTCAATCAACAAAACCAAATGCCTTATGGTTGTTTCTAGCCATTGCACCACTACTTGTGTCTATCAGGTTACAGCAAGAACTCCCTCCATCATCCAACGGCCTCTGCAAACAACTTCTCCCCAGCGCCTCTTTATTTCCAGCAATGACAACACAATTCAAATCACCCAGGCTCTACACTCCTCTTTTCCCCATTTCTTTTCATATCCATTTTCCTTTCACAGTGGTGAATTTTTCTTTCACAATGTTTCTAGCAAAACCACTTCCCTGTCCATTTCAAAAGGCACCCCACCCTAGTTTAAGAATGGATGACCTCAAGTTTGAATTATTTCTTATAATCCCCACTGGTCTCCCCGTTCCCACTCCCCCATCCTCATCCCTATCCCCGCCCTCTCCAAACCTCTCTGTTCTTTAGTAATCTTCTCAAAATGCAAAATTGCCAAAAAGCACTCCATTCTGTCCATGCACATACAGGGCTGAAATGTAGACTGGTAGATCATACTAAAGACAGACCAACAACCATATCAAAAGAGTGTTGTTGATAACATCCTGAAGCTGGAGGAATTCTGTTCTTCCATGTCTCCTGTTCAACTTTTGGTCAATTTATTTTATGAGTAAATTATAGGGAAGAGATGCTAACTAAATTGCAAATGACGAAAAGACAGAAAGATAGCAAATATGATAGGTATTTTTTTTCCAACCTTCTAGAATGTTGGGTGAAAATGAATAAGATGTTGTAAGGATAAACAAGTTTTCTACTTAGATTCCAAAAACCAATTGTATACATGCCAGGCCAGGGTGTGCTTTCTTAAAAACAGCTCATGTGAACAGATGGGGTAATGTGACTCCTGGATACAAAGGTGAGTCACATGAGCTTGGCGTTGCAAACTTAGAAAGTAATTGACCCATTGTTCTTAGCTGCATGCAGATGATATCTGGAAAAGGTAGGACAACATTTGAAGAGGAACACTGACCAACTGTAGAGTATCCTTGAATGAGCAATCAAAATAAAAATATCAACAATGGAAAACAGATATCACCATTTATTTCCAAATGGGAGATGGACCCTCAGATGAATCTATCTCATATCATTATACTAAGGGCCAATTTTGTTCCAAGTTAGTAAAAAGCAATCACCTGAAAGACAGATAATGTGAAGGGCCACTTTGGCTGGTTTAAAAATTGCATCTCAGTCTTGCTTGCAACCCATTGCAAATTCTACATTTGGGTAAAGTTGAATATTCATTCAGTTATTTATTTTTAATTTAACTGAAAAAGAGGACATCAACCCTTCTACGAGACTGTGATAAATGGTGTTTCTAACCAAACAAAGGTATGGCCATAACGAAACTGAAAAAAATTACTTCTGAGAGATTGTTGCTCTCTTACCAATGACATTCTCAGCCCCATTTTGTTCTTTCTAATTCCTGAACAAGGATTTCTGAGATACCAAGTTGCTCAATTACCCCACCTCCCTAATAATATCCAATATAAAACTAGTTCCTGTTTCTGTAGTCCTTCCTTAGAATCACCTAGTCAAAGTCCAAATCTTTTAATAAACCCATCTAACGCTCTCTTACCAAGCATGATATGCTTCTGCCTTATCGAAGCAAGCTAAATAAACCTATATTTGTTTAAATATAGATATGTTCCTGGGGTTCTTTGGTGGACTTAGAAACAATAAGTATTTATTGAGTACCTACTATACGCTAGGTGATGGAGTAAAGAGTTATTTACAGAGAAGAAAATAAAGGGACGCTAAATCAATGCCAGAGCTACTGATGACAAGAAGAAAAAAGAGAAATTAGGAACTAAGCTAGAGTAGTAGAAGTTGGATGAGTTGTGTACCAGGGCACCTGGCCTGCCCCCCACCTCCTACTGCAGGTTGAGCAGTCTTAGCCAGACTCTGTGCCAAGTGGCACAGAATAAGGGTGGACCCCAGCCTCCAATGGGGCTGGTCCTACAGACTAGGGCCCCATGACTTGTGTGGCCTTGCCCAAAGAAGAGGAGTTAGGCCAATTATAGTCCTATTTCAGGCTATTGATCTAAAATCCACGTCGGCCAGTCCCAGCTGTCAATGAAGTCAAAAGAATAATAAAGAGCTACCACTGTAGAGGGCTTCTATGGCAATTGTGAACTTGAAATATGAAATATGGCTAGTGCAGTAAAGGACTGGATGCTTAATTTGCATTTAATTTTAACTAATTTAAATTTAAATGGCCACATGTGGCACCTAGCTACAGTGCAACTTGTTTCTCCTCCCTACACCTCCCAGACTCTAACAGCAACTCCTCCCTCTCAGTGGCACTTGCTGCAGCTTTGTTTTTACACTTGTGTGAGTCTTTGATTGTTTATCCCCCTCAGTAGAGTGGAAGCTTCCCGAGGGCAGGAAATGTGCTCCACTTGTTCCTTTCCTTATTGCTGATGCCTAGTACAGGGCATGTCGTCAGTATACATGTACGTGCACAACCAATTGATGAATGGCCAGTTAGCGGGTGCATTCATCAGAGTTCTCCAGAGAACAGAACCAAGAGGAGACATATAGATAAACACACACACTCACACACACACACACACACCTCAGTTATATATGAATTTATATTTATACACATAAAGTGATTCATTCATTACAAGGAAGGGCTCACATGATCATGGAGCCTGACAAGTCCCAAGATCTGCTGAGTGAGTTTCCAAGCTGGAGATGCAGGAGACTCTGGTCTAGTTCCGGTCTGAAGTGTGGCAGGCTCAAGACCCAGGAAGAGCAAAAGTTTCAGTTCAAGTCCAAAGGCAGAAAGAAAGTCAATATCACAGTTCAAAGACAGTTAGGCAAGAAGAATTCTCTCTTATTTGGGAGAGGATCAGCCTTTTTGTTCTATTCAAGGCTTTAACTGATTAAACGAGGCCCACCACAGTAGGGAGAGCAATCTGCTTTACTCAGTCTACTGATGTAAATGTTAATCTCATCCAGAAACACCCTCACAGACACACCCAGAATAATATATGATGAAATGTCTAGGTGCTTCATGGCCGAGTCAGGTTGACAAATAATGTTAACCACGGAGTGGGGAAGAAGGGAGATAGAATTTCTCTTGCTGAGTTTGTGTTTAAGTAAAATTGTATTATAATTAGGCAAATAGATTTTTTTCCTAAGGACTTAGAGAGCTGTCCCAACTTTGTGAGGGGTCAGCCCTTATCTCTTTCCTGGAAGGAGACAGAAAAGAACGAAAGAACAGGATAAAATCCATCAATTTTGGCTCAGCATGATTCTCTTCATGGGACACTGAATACTGCAGTTGCTGTTGGGGTGATGGGCTTCCACAGACTCACTCAGACATAAAGGTGGGGGGGGAGGCCATTAGGCGCTCAGCTATCATGCCCTCCAAATTCCGAACCACATAAATCTACGTCCCTGAGCATTCATTCCTAGATATGGTCATTGCTAACCTTGAAACTGTTGTTTTGCATAAGATTGAATGTTTGCTGCTTCAAAAAGTCCAAGACTGGCCTCCAGCTTAGAAAGCTACTTTCTTAATTCAGCCTCTGGTAAGATGCTCACTCTTTGTGCTTGGGACAAAAGGACTGTGGCACGCGCCTGCCACCTGGTGGCAATATACTGAAAGTTGTGCAAAGGCTTTTACTCTGAAGTTCTGACTTGGCCAAAATACAAGACAGAAAGGGCATGCTTTAGGACTTGCATTTGTTAAACAGAATTTAAGTTAACAGAGCAATAAATCTGGGAGGAAACTGAGTGATTACTGAGTCCAACTACCACAATTTCCAGATGAGGAAACTAAGGCTTAGAGATACTTTGTGACTCACCCAAAGGTATATAGGCATAAGTGACCAGAGCCACCATGTTGCCTCCAATTAAGTGTCATTTCCTCCCCAATCCAACTCTAAAGAATAACTATTTCTTTCAGGCAAATGAAGACTTGATTAACTGGCAGAATGGTGAGCCATTCAATACGATTATAAGACAAACAAAAGGGACAGATTTCTATGACGATACCTCTTTTGTAATGAGCACACCCATCTTTGTCAAGAAACTGTCTTTTCAGAAGAGGCGAAGTCCTGCCAGGGTTGAATCCTGAACTTGCTCTTTCACTTTAAATGAACAGAGATGAATAAGCATCAGCAAAAATCAAGTGAGTTAGCACTTCCCTCTACAGGAATGGGATGTCAATTTCTTCTTCTATGCTTCCATTCATCAAATATGTATGACCATGGCTCTGTTGTGCTCGGTGCTGGGGATACAATGAGGAGAAAAACAAATGAGATTTCTGCTCTCATGGAATTCAGTCTGATGGAGAAAGACCAACGAGTTAGCACACAAGTGCTGTGCAAGGTGGTAACAAGGACGCTGCACATGTAGCCAGGGGGAAGGAGGAGGACTGGAGGAGGTAGCTGTCAATGGAAACAGAATCACTGATAGCCGCTGGTCCTGGAGATTCCAGTGTCTGAGGGAGCCAAATTCTAAATGTGGTTGATGCCAGAGTAGCCAATAGGAACTGTAAAATGGCAGCATTGCCAAAACTGAAGAGTCGGGTGAGAGTGGGTATTCAGTAGAAGATCCATGTGGTCTGTTAGGCCTAGTTGGCTACGGCGAGCTCACCTCTGGAATGCCAAGTGCTGGATGTGGTTGTCAACAGAAACAGAAGGAAGGGCAGAGGGAAGCAGTAACAGAGGCTGGACCCCTGAGTCCCAGGTCTGGGAAGCCTGTAGACTGGGTTAAGGGAGGGAGATTATTAATATACATCTTGCTTCTGTTGGGATTGGCCCAGGAACTGGCATTAGGCTGAGCCAACAGGGAGGGGGGCAGCCAGCTCAGGCGGCTTCTGTGGTGAGGGTGCCAGCAGGGGCCAGATGGAAACTCTGATCATAATGTTAATTCATTCCTCTGTGGGTTTCTGTTCAGACAAATGTTGGCCTCTTGTGGGTTTAGCTTAAAGCTACTGGCTGTGTGAGGCCGAGGCCCTATATCCTTGATTTGCTTTAATTTCCAATTCCCTGGTCAGCTGAGCTTAAAGAAAGAGATGATCGAGAACCTGGCTGCTGAAAAGACACCACAATATTTTAGAGAGCAGTTGGGAAAAGGCTGCTAGTTCCCTCCGGGACTGAGGGAACTAGGCTGTAGTTCCAGGCTGTATCCTAGTCTGGAAATTCATTCCGTCCTACTCATCATACAACACCAGTCCATGAGGTTTTAGGGTAGGCACTGAGCCTGCATTCTTTAACATATCTAATGAACATCTCCTTGGGAAGAGTATTGACTCTTCTAGGTGGAAAGTTGGCGTGGAGTAAAGAAAGATGGAAGACAGAATTTGGTTGACTCATGCTGTCATGATGTGTTGTCCGTTTGCTGGATTGGGTCCCCCCAAGGAACTTTGCACACCCGAATCTGCCCTGGGACATTTAGCTGGACCCTCTGAAGGAAACTTTAGCCCAACTGGCAAGAGAGTTGCTTCCACAAGGGCTTGGCCACAGACTAACCCTGTGAATCTGAGCTAGTTCTCACTCACTGACTCAATTTCCTCAGCTACTCTGGAGAGAATTTTCAACACCGAGAAGAAAAACTAGTGTCATGGCCAAAAATGAAAATGTTATGCTAGATATTAAATGTCGTCCAAGAGACAGTAAATTTAATGGCCCCAAAGTGGTTTCAGGCCCCTGAGAGGATTTTACTTCCCAAGCACTGGAGAAGCTAAGTGCTGCCTTCTATTTCTGTTCTGCATTCGGAAAGTCATAAATAGTTAACTGTATGAGTCCTTTTTAAAAAACCTCCCTGGAGCATCTAAAAATAGCCTCTAGGGGCTCGATGCATATTTCCTCAGGTCCTCCTCTTAATCTTTCAACATTGGTGGTGACGATTTACTGTTACTGTCACCCATGGACTTGCAGAGACAAAAGCAGCTAGGCTGGAAGGCAGAGAGAGGTAGCATGTCGGAAGGGTCCCTTGGGAGATGGAACCTAGCATCGATTCACTATATACATACAGAGATGAGACATGTCACCTCTCCTTGCCTTGGAGAGAGATGGGGAAGGAAAGAGACGGGGTAGTCTCCCTCTCCCCAGGGTGCATAAGAATCTACCCTTGAGTGGGAAGCTCAACAGATTCTTCAGCAAAGCAGGGCCTGCCAGCAGCCAAGTGCTATTATGAAAGTCAAGTCCACACTCATTATGCCTTTACAGTGCATGTCACTCCTGCCGTTTCCTATCTTCAGGCCAGAGTGGGACTCTCCTGCCAGTTTTCCAGCCCAGTGGCATAACCCGAGGCTGACTGTCCATCACAAGCTTGATGGACATGGGGCAGAAACAGTGAAGCCCCGCTCAGCCGCCTGCCTGTTCTTTGCAGCCGTGCAGCTCTGCTTTCTTTATGCTTAACCACAACAGTAAATACCGCCCTCTCTGACTCTCAGCCCGTCTCCTTCAGGGAGGCACCTCTTGCAAACAGACCACCAGCCCAGAGCACTGCTGTCCACCCAGAAAGAGGAGGAAGGGCAGCTCATACCAGGCGGCCTCTGTGCCCTCCATCTTCTCTCCAAACACTCCCAACAATGCACGGTGATTAGCTGTGTCTCGGGCCCCCTGACACCCCTTAACCTGGAAAATCAGGCAGACTTTTCACGATAGCAATCAGCTCCCAGACACATCGAACTGTAATGTGATTACGCCATTTACCAAAATGCAAAGAGAGATACTTGAGGCGTTTCTGATTAGGGCTGACATTATTCCTCTAATGGGCCACTGCATTAATCAAAGCTGTTGCTATGACTATGGCGATGGTGGGGAAATAACCCCAGCTTGATTCTGGGCCTACCAAATGCCGCCAAGGAAGAGGTCAGCTTTTGTTAGGGACACAGCAGAAGAATTACTTCTTCCTGCTCGAGAAGGGCTTTCTATTGAAATCGCACCAGCAGCCAGAAAGAGAGGCCTCTGTTCTCTTTCACTACGTTGGGGTTTTCTGGTTCCTTTGCTAGCATTGGAACCAGACAGCATTGTCCTGTGAAGGATTGGTGGTGTGCGTGTTGGGGGTGGGGATATGGAGGCTGATTTGTGGGGCTGTCAGAGCTTCTGCTTTCCAGAACTGTGTCTTCATTGCTGGTGGCCCCCTGGGAATCATGGGGGGCATGAGAACCCGGGGACAGGGGGGAGGGGTGATCCATGGAAAAGCCCAGCTTTTCCCATGGTGCAAATACTCTGGGCTCCTGCTGTTCTCTTCATTCCAGAGCCTTTAAAGCATTTGGCAGAGACAAGCCTATACCACACACCCTATGACAAGGCAGATGGAAAAGCAGGCAGGAATGAGATGGATCTGACAGTCCCGTATGGAAAACCCCTTAGCCTCTGCTCTGCTGCAGGGAACCCAGGAACTGAGGGGGAGGGAAAGAAGACCAGGTGGGGGATGCTGGGGACAGGGCCAGAGGAACCTTGCTCTGGTTAGTTAGTAGTAAATTGTTCCATGGACCCAAGTCAGCCTTCTCTCAGGCTCAGATATGCACTAAAAGGGAGCCTGCAGGGTCAATGACAAGGCACACCCCTCCCCCTGCCACAGGGACAAAACATCAGAGCAGAACAAGGGAATCTGGTTTCCAGTCCAAGTCCTTCTAGAATTTTCTCCGGAGCTTGGGTTTGCCCATCTTCAGAACGGGGACAATGAAATCTTCTCTGCTTTCCTCCCAGGGGAGTAAAAGCTCAAATCCCTTCACTTGGGGGAAAGTGATTTGTAAACTCTAGAGCACAGATATTCAAACTTGGCTGTACTTTGAAGCCACCCAAGGAATGTTGTAAAGTTCTGATGCCTGGGCCCCAGTATCAGACAACCTGGTCTCACTGGTCTGGGAGGGAGCCAGACCATGGGGATTTTTCAAAGCTCTCACCTGACGCCACAGTTGAGAACTGTTGCTCTCCAGTGCTGTGGGGCGCTGTACCCCTTCTTTGAGCCTCATTTCCAAAACTAACCTATATTTTTAATGAGGATAAGAATTTTAAAAATAAAAGGCTTTTGTGAGGATAAAAAATGTATATGAAAGTACATAAGGTGGTACATCCCGGGTTCCTAATTAATGCTTAAAGGCCCTCATTTGAGGGCCTTTCTCTATTTCCGTGGAAAGAACTTGTCCCCAGGCTGAGACCCCAGACAGCACCTCACCCCGTAGCTGTGCAACTACATACAAGTTACTGGATAACAGGGGCCATTTGCAACACCTGTAGCCTTTCACATGTGTGATTTTGCTTAATTATAGCAATAACCTGGTGAGGCAGGTATGGGCCATTGTCACCACCCTCTGAAGCAATATCATAGGTGATTCAGGCAGTCAGCAGTGAAGCTAGGATTTTAGTCCAAATTTGTCTTGTTCCAAAACAAGTTCTTTCCATGACCTTCTTGGTTAGAACTGACCTGAATCAATTTTGTCATTCACCATGCACATGCACAAGGTCTTCGGGCCACAGGTCTCTGTGTGATAATGAAAACAAGGGTCAGAATTCTACCACACAGACTCTCCTTTATTAGCAAGCAAGTGCAGAGAGAGGCCTGTGGCTTCCTCGGTGAGCTCAATGATAGCCTGAATCATTATCCTTTTAGGTGCCCAGCAGAGCTTTGCAGGAAAGTTTCACTCAGAGCAGAGGTGACATATTTTAGTACCAGGATTCATCTAACCTTGTAGTCGGGTCATGAGAAAAAAATTCTCTGATAATCAGCCTAACAAACACAGGATCCATCTGGAGTCATAAGTTAATGGTACAGCTCCGTTCAGCTAACACAGGGAGACCGATCAGAAGACTACCAGAACATTCTAGGTCAGAGTCAACAGAGGTCTCTCCCAATGGCTGTGAGGAAGGAGGAGAGGAGTTAGATCATTCATTGAGCCAACCAAATATGTTGGGCACTGTGTCAGTTTCCTAGGGCTGCCAAAAGTACCACAAACTTGGTGGCTTAAAGCAACACATATTTATTCCCTCACAGTTCTGGAGGCCAGAATCCCATATCAAGGTGTCCACAGGGCCAGGCTCCCTTTCAAAGTCCTAGGGAAGGCTCCTTGCTTACCTCTCTCCTAGCATCTGGTGGCTGCCAGCAATCCTTGCTTTCCTTTGGCTTGTTCCTAATCTGTAGCTCTGCTGTCACATGGCCATTTTCTCTGTGCATGTCTGTGTCTCTGGGTGTCCTTTCTTCGCATGAGGACACCAGTCATCATGGATCACAGGCCCACCTTAATGTTGTATGACCTCAACTTAACTAATTACATCTGCAAAAACCCTATTTTCAAGTAAGGTCATGTTCTGAAGTTCTAGGTAGACATGAATTTTGGGGGACACTATTGAAACCAGTATAAGCACCTAAATATTGCCAAGTGCTGTGGAGAGAGAAGACAAGATGGATAAACATCGTTCCGCACTTGGGTTGCTCACCCTCCAGCGAGGAAGACCGGCAGGTGCGTGAGTGCGTTGAGAAACTGAACGCATGTTACTGGTGCAGGGCCAAGGAGGCATTTCACACAGCTTATCAGAGTCGTGGAGGCAACTTGTGAGCTGATTTCTGAAGGCCCGGTAAGAGGCGGCCGGGCGGAGGGCAGCACAGAGGGAGAGACGTGCAGGTCCAAGGATCTGGTCCTACAGGGTGCAGGATGGGTTCATTGAGATGGGAATGTGGGGTCTGAAATGGGCGAAAGGTGACAGATGAAGCCAAGTTCAGGTCATGTGCCAGTCTGAGAAAGTCAGAACTTAAGCCTGTGGCGCTCAGGGAAACGTTGGCATATTGTAGCAAGGGAGGAATATAGTCATATTTACATGTTAGAAAACCACCCTGAAGCAATGAAAAGGGAAAATTGGAAAGGTTAAGATTGGAAATGGGAAATCGAAGTAAAAGACAAGGAATGATAAGGTTGTCGCACATGGTGGCAACGATGGGGATGGAGAGAAGGAAACTGATTTAAGGTTTACTCAGAAAAGGGAATCAGCAGAAGTTGTTGATCGATGGAATGTTGAATGTAAAAAAGAAGTTGGTAATGGCATCCAAGTTGTTCTGTTTTGGTTTTTTTTGTTTTGCTTTGTTTTTTAATTTCAATTCTTGAGGTCATCCATGACTTATTTGGGAATGGACCAAGATCAGAATCCTGGAGAATATCAACATTTAAGAAGCAGGAGGAGAAAAAAATAGCCAGAAAAAGAATTCAGAGAACAAAACAGTCAGGACAGGAGAGCTGGAACTACACGTGGGGAGCATTAAGCAGAGAGCCACTGGGACCTGGCTGGAGCTGGTGCCCAATTGGTGGTTGTGCTAGCCCGAGGAGAACGCTCCCCAGGAAGGAAGGAAAGGCCATGGGAGGCTTGAAGACCCAGGAAGAAGGTGGAGTGGGGACTAGGCCCAAATCACTTTATATTGGGTAACTTGTCCAAGTCTTGACATCCCTAAGAATAATGGGATCTGGGCAATTCACTGATTTGTTCAGTTAACTAGGGTGACCAAGCATCCATTCTGGTTTTCCCAGGACTGTTCCGGTTTTACTACTGAAAACCTAACATCCCAAGAACCCCTTCTGTCCTGGGAAAATAGAATGGTTGATCACTCTCGTTAACAAACATTTCCTGAGTATCTGCCACATGCCACATCCTGTGTTGGATGGTACAGAGATTAATAATACCCAGAGCAGGCTTTTGAGGAGCCCACAACCTGGAGGGAAAATAGTGGGCTACAGGTGCTTAAAACTATCGAAGGGTAGATTGAGATTCGTCTCTCTCATTGCCATAGGCAAGCTAAAGGAAAAATGGTTCGGATTAACTTCGGCCAGGGACAGAACATGCTCCTACCAAAATAAAGGTGTGGTGTGAGTTCATGAGTATGTAGTAGGAGAAATATTACTTTCTTGTATAAAATTGAGAGGGGCAAACGTTATGCGTATTCTGTTTTTTTAATATAATAAAAGCAGTGTCAGTTTGCAAAATAAGTATGGTAAGAGGAGAAATAATTTCTATTATAAAGCTAAGGACAGCCAGCGGTCAGAAGGAAAGGAAGAAATCCATGCAGGATAAAATGTGTTTGCTTTCAGATACTGCAGGAGAGAACCAGTTATAACTCAGAGGGGGAAAGCCCCGTCTAGTCTCCTTCAATCCCCACCCTCATCCCTGTATTAGATTCCTAGGGTTGCTTGAACAAGTGACCACATCTAGGTGGCTTAACATAACAGAAATTCATTCTCGCCCGATTCTGAAAGCCAGAAGTTCAAAATCATGGTGTCGGCAGATCTGCACTCCTGCTGGAGACTTTGCGGCGAGTGATTCTGTCTCCGTCCTGTTCCAGCTTCTGGTGGCTTATCATTTGGTGTTCCTTGATTTTCAGCTGCACAATTCCAATCTCTGCCTCCATCCTCACATGGCCTTCTTCCTTGTGTTTCTTCCTACGTCCTCCTCTTCTGTCTGTCTCATCTCCCTCTGCCTTACTCTTATAAGGACATTTGCCATTGGATTGAGGGCTCACCCAGTAATCCAGGATGATCTCATCTCAAAATCCTTGAATTATAATTACATCTCCAAGACCCTTTTGCCAAATAAGGTCACATTCCCTGGTTCCAGGGATTAGAACATGGGTATATCTTTTGTGTGTGTGTGTGTGTGTGTGTGTGTGTGTGTGTGTGTTGGGGGAGGGGGGTCAACTTTTGGGATTAACTCCACTTCACCCTCATTAATATAATTCAAGCTCATTTTCCCCTCCTGTGAGAGGCAAGGAGTAAGGAGAGACCCCCCAACCCTGACGAATAGCCCACCTTCCTTCAGCCTTAGCGGTGCCTGAGCAGAATAACCATTGATAGGGCTCCCACGTACGGTAGTCCAGTTTGCACACTGCACATAAGCCCTTGGGTAGGGGGCGACTGGAGAAGGGGACTGCAATACAGCCTACTCTCTGCAGGCCAAACCATGTGCCTTGTCAGCACTGCAACCACTGGGAGAAAAGGGCTGGTTTTTCTTCCTGCAAAGGAGCTGCCCATGTCCCAAGCAGTGTTCACATGGGGCTCCTTTCTCTGATTTGAACAACAGTGCCATAGAGGCTGGGGGAGGACTTGGCCTTTCACATTCATTACTCCAACTGTTTGGCAGTGGCCAATGAGAGGTGATGGTATAAGCTAATTCCTAAAAGTTTTCAAGACCATGAAAAATCTGCCAGACATCAGGAGACATTGAGAAGGGGCCAATTATTTCTTCAAGAAGCAATAGCATGAAGAGGGAGATAAGGAGAACATGGCAACAGGTAGTGAATGAGAGGGAGAGGATTGCTAGAAGCAGAAGGAGGGCGGGGGTGACCTGGGAGGTCCACAGTCCTGAACCTCCATGTGGGCACAGCTTACTCCTCCCCCACCGCCCCCCGGAGCAGCGAGGTCTCAGCCCCTCTGTGATAGGAGGGGGTGATGTCACTAGGCTGAGACCTGTTCCCCAAACCTATGTCCCCCTGCCCTATGCCCTGTAAGACCATGAAGTGATCACCAGAGCACCCTGCAGTAAAGACCTGCTTGAACATTCTCTGGGTGCCAATATGCCCTTGTTAGAGGAAAGCTGAGTGCTGTGGTATCTGGGCCAGATGTTGAAGAGCAGTGGGACCCTCACTGTGGCCAGCTATGTGTCAGCAGCAGATACCCACTTGGAAGAGGAGTGAGGTCAATCCCCACCTCGTCCTGCCCAGAGCCCAGCCAGGCACCCATCCTGCAGGACCAGGGAACAGGGAAAAAGAGCCTCCTTCCGGTGACACTGCAATCTCTTAGGGGTGGGCAACCCTGAAGCCTTTCTATATCCGCTATGTTCCTGGATCCTCGCAGCAATGACAAACTCATTTTCAGGAGCTGGAAACGAAGTTTTAGAGAGGTGTTGGTCTGCTCAGAGGCAGGACTCCCTCCTCCTGGTTGGGTTTTGTCATTCAGAGTAGCGGTTTTCCGTTTCCTGTCCTGTGCAAGTCATGCGGAGAATCTGAAGGCTGCGTTCTAATCTAGACTCCCCCTCGCAGAGGTCTTAACCCTGCCATAGCGTTTACTCTGTAAATAAAAAGGAATAACATGTATCTTCCCCATGATGTCACTGTGGAACAGCCAATGAAAATGATTGAAAAGCTATTGCCAACAATTGAAATCAAATACATAATAAGAGAGTAACTAGCTGTGTTCTAACTTCCAGGGGAATTTAGATATAATTAAAAAAAAAAAAAAAAAAGACCAATCCCTGGATGTCCATGCATGTCAGAAGGAGTCATTAGGGAGACGGAGAGAAAAGTGGATTTTCTAGATGGTTTTATTAATAAGAAAAAGAGTAAATGTGTGTGTGTGGGGGGTCCACACAGTGTGAGGGATATAAATGATAAACGTCTAAGTATTACTTTGTCTTGTGCACCTGAAACTAATAAAAAAAGAGGAAATGTGTATTGTTTGTTTAAAAAAATGATATTTTCATACGGCAAATTAATCATTAAGACTCTCTTGGGTTCTCTGTGGTGTGCGTACAATAAACCTGCAAAATTACATTTTGGTGACTTTGAAACAATGCATCAGGGTCACTTCCCCAATAGATTTAGAATCTGGTGCTTATTCATGCTTTTCCCTTGGTGAACTTTATTATCTCAATTGGGTTTGCCAAGGGCTAATTAGAGGTGATGGTACGAGCTAATTTAAAAAAATTTTCAGAACCCATGCAAAGTATTTATTTTGAGAGGAGGGGGAAATTACGGTTCCATCTTTGGCAGCAGAAGGGATGTATTGGGATTTTAGCAAATGGTGTGGCTGCTGGTCCTTAAGAGTTCAGCATGCGTTTAATATGCAAAGTGACTAGCTGACAGTGTGGACCCTGGAGCTCAGATGCTATCATTGCTCCCACACGCAGGAGCGTGCAGGCTATAGCTGGGCTCATGCTTTGTGGCTTTAAATTTCCCTGGCCTGAGTTTGGTCCATGAGGACTTTCTCTCTTTCATAACCCTTAACCACAGCAATACGGGGGAATCCATGAGGGTGGCAAATTGAACAAGGTTCACTGGGGGTGCTATAGTCAGGGGAGACCAGAGCAGATGAGCTCCAGGTAATAAGAAAAAGTGCAATCTGTAGGTAAAGGTCAGACTTCAAAGAGCAGAGGGAAATTATTTGACGATAGAGTACAAAGACAAGGGATCCAGGAGAGGCCATGCATAGAAAATCAGGTGGGCAACACCGAGAAGCTTGACAACCTCTAACCAGGTCTCGGAACCTAGAATGGGGGTCAGGAATGAGACTGGTCCCTAAGGAGGAAGAAGGAAGGAGAGGAAGAAGAGGATCAAGGCTGAGTCTCACATACAAAGAGAGAGTACACAAGCAGCAAGAGGGACGATGCTGCGTCCTAGAGAACCAGGGTTGGATAACTCACTCTTGGCCCAGGCAGTTACCCTTACAGTAACCTTCACCTTCATGATAGTTTGTTGGATCCAGCAACATCCAGGGTACTTAGCATCCATTTCCACTCCTAGTGTGCCTTTCCATTCAGAGGAGGCTGAAAATAGGCATTACAACTCCATGGCTCACACGCAGCTAGGGTTTGCCATACAAATTAGGTTCCAACAACTGGAGGTACTCATGCCAGACTTGAGTGGGGGAAGTGAAGTAGAGACCACATTCCTGCTGTCTTTACTGTTTTTTTCAGGCAAGAAAGATCATGAGACTAGAGGATGATCGAAATGCACCTCTCACTTCACTGCAAGAACTGGGAGCAGCCCGCAGCCCTGCTACTGTGCCCTGAAATCCACCCTCACATTTACCCCTGGAGGCCACCCTTCCCACGGGCCGGGAACAATCTCATTTTCTGGAATTCTCACAGTGATGTAGGTCTTATTATCATTAGCCCCATTCTGCATTTGAGGACATTGACGCTTAAAGCAATGACATCATTGCCCCCAAATTACATGTCTAATAAAGGGCAGGCTTTCCTGTCTGATTTACTGGGCACGTACCATGTGCCACGTGCCAAGCTAGGACATACACAGAGGTTATTTCAGATACTCTTCATTGGAAAGGCAATGCCAGCACCAGGAGATTAGCAGGGGCAAGCTTGGCTTAGATGGATCTGATTGAGAAAGCTTCCTCATTGGGTTTCTTCTCAATGGTGTTGTCATATCTATAATAATTGCCAGATAAAATACAGGACACCCAGTTTAATTTGAATTTCAGATAAACAACGAATCATTTTTTAGTATAAGCATGCCCTAGGCAATATTTCAACACACTTAAGACTGAAAACATCACTTGTTGTTTATCTGAAATTCACATTTACCTGGGTGTCCTGTGTTTTTATTCGTCAAATCTAACGAGTCAAATAATAATTAACAAACCCTTCCCAAACAAATGGGGAATGTTGTCCAAAGTCATGGTGCAAGCAGAATTTCTAAGCATTGCCTAAGATGCAAAGCCAGGCACCCTTAAAAGAAAGATAAGAATAACAATAGCCAATTTATCGAGTACCTTCCTATTTGGCAGGCACTTTCCTAAGGTCTTTCATGTAATAACTTACTCTAACCTCACAACAAGCCAGCGGGGTAAGCGTAACTGTTATTCCCATCTTACAGACAATGGAGACAGAGAGACTTGCCCAAGTTCAGACCACTAGTAAGCTGATGGGCCAGGGTTCCAGTCATGCTGGTTAGGTCTTGATACTAGGCGCTTAACTACTACTGTGTTTCCCCGAAAATAAGACCTAGCCAGACAAGCAGCTCTAATGCGTCTTTTGGAGCAAAAATTAAGACCTGGTCTTATTTTACTCTAATATAAGACCGCGTCTTATGTAATATAATGTAATATAATATAATATAATACCAGATCTTATATTAATTTTTGCTCTAAAAGACGCATTAAAGCTGGTTGTCTAGCTAGGTCTTATTTTTCGGGAAACATGGTACCCAGTCTCATAAACAGCAAGGCTTAGTTTGCCAAATTATACAGGGAATATTCAACTCAGGTTTACACAAACATTATAGATTCCCTCTTCATTTGTTTTCTTCCCGTTGCCACCAATCTGGGCCCCATTTTTCTCCCCAATAAGTGTCATACCCAATTTCCCCTGGTCTGGCAGCAATCTAACCAGAGCCTGTATTTTAAACTATAATGTTCTTACTTAAAAAGTATTGCACGTTAACCTTAAAAAAAATTTTGGAATAAAGAAAACTACAGAAAGTATAAAGAAACTTAAAATCACCTTAATTTCCATTTTAATATGCAGCATAGTTCCTATAAACACATATATTTGTTTTTAAAGACACTGTCCGAAGCATCACCATACACACTGTTTTGTGACTTCGATATATTGTGAATAATATATTGTGAACATTTCTTTTCCACAAGTGGTCTTTGAGAATGGTATGGACTGAATTCTGTCTCCCCCAACATTCCTATGTTGAAGCCCTAACCCCCAGTGTGGTTTTATTTGGAGTAAGGAAGTAATTAAGGTTAAATGAGGTCATAAAGTGGGGTGCTAATCCCATGGGATTAGTGCCCCTATAGGAAGAAACATCAGAGAGCTGGCTCACTGCTCTCTCTGCTTCCCGAGGACACAGCAAGAAACTGGCTGCCAGCACCCCAGGAAGAGAAACCTCACCAGAAATCGACCCTGTTAGGTCTTGATCTGGGACTTGCAGGCTCCAGAACCATCAGAAAATAAATTTCTGTTGTTTAAGCCACTCAGTCTGTGGTATTTTGTCATGGCAGCCTGATCTGACGCATACAGAGAACATGAGTTTTTTAGAATTATTCCATCTGATGGATATACCAAAATGTATTCAATAAATTCGTTATTGCTAATTCTGCAAATTGCTTCCAAATTGGCATGTTCACAAGTAATACCTATTATTATAAGTAACTTTTCCTGACTTGGCTCGTTACCTTAGGACAGATTTCTAGAGGCAGAGTCACTGGTAGGGTGATTGACTGTTCCAGTTTGTCTTGGGCTATCCTACTTTTCATACCACAAGCCCCATATCCCAGGAAAAGCTCCACCCTTCAGTCCTGGCAAACCAGGGCAGTTGCTCACGATATCCCTGGGTCAAAGGCAATGCACTTCCCAGGGCCTTCTTACACACACTGCTGGATCACCCACCAGACGTGCTAATTTCCATACCCACCACAGAAGAGGTTTCCCTTTCAGGTATAGTACCTGTCTGTAATTTACATTAACATGCTTCAGCACAGATAGTGAGAAATAGGAGGTGTAAATTAAAATATACCCTAGAAACTCTTCATTAATATGTGAAGTACTCTAATCAGGAATCCACATTCCAGGGGTGGCTGGTTAGCATTTGAAAGACCCTAATCAGAAGCCCCCACTCTAACTCCAGTGCCTGCTACAAGCACCGGGACAAGTGCTTGCTTTAAATACCACTGTCTGAAGCAGCATATTCAGCTTGTTAATTAGCATAAGGGATATTAGAAATATGTGTCATTGGTGAAATGTGAGCTAGTCCAGAAATGTTCTGCCTTGAATTAACAGAGTATTTTTAAAAATCTGGTACCCAACCCAGCAACCTAACATCTCCAGAGTAACATTTTAGGTCAAAAACTCCATTTAATTCCGTCAGCCCTACATTTACCAGAGGATTACAGGGTTTGGAAATGCGGGGGTGCCTTTTTGGGTTATTACAGTGATTAGGGGACAGTGGTTGGGGAAGAGGATGGTATTGGAATTCAGCGCCCACGTCCGGGGTTGCTAGGTATCTTACAACGCCCAGGAAAGCCCAGCACCAACAATGCCAGGGACGCTGGAGAAGTTAACCAATGATCAGAATCTCGCGGCATTTTTGCCTCAAAGTAAACCTGTTAGGTTGGAGAACCCCCCAGGACGGAGGGTCCACATTTTCCTAAGTGGGTTTACAAAACAGATTGACTAGTCTTTGTATCTGTTTTCTGTTACCGTGTTGTGTTTTGTTTATTATTCTGTTGTCGTTACATGTGGCTGAATTTGGTCCAAGACTTCCTTGCATTGTAATACATGACCCAGAAGTGAGGTTTGGGGAAAGAAGACCTACTGCCCCCACCCACCTACAATCATTGGAAACCATGAGTATTCAACAAAAAGAAACTGATCATTATGAACAGGCAAATCAGCCTGGGTTAGGTCACACCAAGGATTATGTTTAAATTTTGCTTTATCATGTTACTATCCCTTTCAGTGCTATTAAATGCCAGGAAAAATGCAATGCAATGAAAAGGAAGTTGGTAAGCAACTCTGTTTTATTGAAAACAATGCATAATGTGCAAAATCGTCTGATGCTACTGTTTGCTGAAAAACATGCTGGGTGAATGTGAAAGTGTGCATATGTGCATTCTCCTTGGTTGATCAAGTTATGCATGTACCCATTTTGTTTCACTGATTGACCAGCTTTAAATTCGATCCTCAAACAGGCAGGCTGAAACTCAGAAGCAATGCCATTGCTGGTGGGGAAGAAATCCCCCAAAGAGAGGTCTCTCCCCTTTCCTCCCTTCCCCCAACCCCGCCACCCCACCACTGAAGAAAGCCAGTATGGAGGCTTGTGTGGTGGAGGGCAGATGCCCACAGCAGATCTCAAACTCAATTGGGCATCTCCTGGAGAGCTCCTTAAAATACAGATCACTTGGCCCCACCCCCAGAGGTTCTGATTCAAGAGCGCTGGGGTGGGGCCTGAGAATTTCCATTTTTAACAAGCTCCCAGGTACAGCTGATGCCTCTGGTCCTGGGACTACACTTCCTGAACCACTGGTCTGGTTCTCAAACTTGGCTGCACATTAGAATCACATGGGGAGATTTTAAAAGGACCAAGACTTGATCTTAGTAACCTAACCATTGGAGCAATATTGCAACATACTCACAGGTCTCACTTAGCTTGGAGCTAGGGGGAATTACATGGGGCATGCCCACCAGCGGGCAGGACTCTTGGGGATATCTGCCTACCGCACCAAAGTACCTAACTCTGACTACAAGTATGTTTGTGGTGATCTTTGGCTGAAGGGCACCAATACTTTTCAACTATCATTTTCTACCAAAGTGAGTCTAAGTCTTGTGTATGATTAGACTACGTCAAGTCAGTTCATGAGAAACCACACGGGCAGACTTGTCAGATTTTACTGAGCCCCATCCAAACAATCTGTGTGAACCAGTCCCCTTTTTTTGTGGCAAAGCCTCTACCACCAAAAGGCAGGTGAAACTTGACATGCAGAATAGTAAAAACAAGCCCATTTGCTCAATGATCTAGTCACCAAATTTGAACTAATCAAATGACCTAGTAACAAATTATACCAGCTTTACTCATTTATTAAAATTTATCCTAAAGAACATTCTGCTTGAGTATATTCAATAAATAGTAATACATTCTGTTATATAGAGAAATTACTAGTATTTCTCCCCTTTCTAGTTGAAGCAAAAAATATTTGCTAAGTGAGAAAATGAAAGTTATTAATATCTCCATTATCTATAATTTTGAGCACTTGTGTCCCAGAAGTCCAATTTAAATGATCTCTTTGGAAGAAACTATTACAATGGTTAGGGATCTGGAATTCACACCCAACTGAAATATCTCTATGAACCACTATAGGTTGATACGCACCCAAAGACGGTATCCTTACAACCCCAAGTATCCTTAAATTTATGTGAATCTTCCCATTATCTTCTTTTGGGCTTTTATTCAAATTATCAGGATTATTCATTCATCCATTTGTTGAATAAATATATTTTGAGCACCAGGTACTCAATATGGAAAGATAGCAGTGGACTATAGAAATTTCCTCCTTCATGGAGTTTTCAACGTAGGAGAGACACATATCTTCAACAAATATCCCCCAAATTAATACATACTTACAAATTCTAATGGCTAATAGAAAGGAAAATATAAGAGAATAATAAAACCATTTGGTTGTGATAGTTATGGTAACTATGGAGTAGCAATCATGAGCTTGGTCATTTTCTTTTTCCTCCTGTCTCTACAAAGATTGATTAGGAAGAGACACCCAAGGAAATGAAATCATGGTTTTGCAGAGATGTCTGCACTCCCATGTTCACTGCAGCATTATTTACAAAGGCCAAGACATAGAAACAACCTAAGTGCCCATCACAGATGAATAAAGAAAATGTGCCACACACACACCCCCACATACACACACACACAGGACACACACTGGAATATCATTCGGCCATAAAAAAAAAAAAGAAAAGAAAGAAAGAAAAGTTCCTTCCATTTCCAACAGTATGTATGAACTTTGAGGGCTTTACGCTAAGTGAAATAAATCAGTCAGAAAAAGACAAATACTGTATGATATATGTGGAATCTAAAAAAGCCATACTCATAGAAACAGAAAGTAAAGTGGTAGATTCCAGGGGCAGGGAGGTTGGTTGAAACAGGACGATATTGGTCAAAGGGTATAAACTCCTAGTTGCAAGATGAATCAAATTCTGGGAATGTAACGTACAGTACAGTGACTGTAGTTAGTAACACTGCATTATATGCTTGAAGTCGCTAAGAGAGATCTTACATGTTCTCACCACACACGCACGCGAGCGCACAATGTAATCATGTGAGTGATGGATGTGTTAAGTAACCTTATTGTGGTAATCACTGTGCAATATAAGTTAAGTCCGCGAACTGTCCCCCGTGTAAGTACATGGTGGAAAGTTCACGAACTTAATTGTCCAACCTTTTCATATACGTGTATTAAATCATCACATTGTATAACTTAAACTTACAGAATGTTGTATGTCAATTATATTTCAATAAAGCTGGGGGATAAGAGGAAGAGACACCCACCTTCCTGGGACATGCAAAGGACAATTAGGAATGTGCCTACCTATCTATCCTAAGGATAAGGGACCCATCTGATCAATTTTATTTCAGGTGTTAAAAAAAACACAACAGGTCAGCTGTGCGACCGTGACCTTCTACTCACCTCATTTCAACTAGAAAGGCTAGAGCTCCACCAACTCAAAGATCTCTACCTCCTATATGACTTGCCCCATCAATATAAATGACTTTGTTATAAAGTCAGCTAAACAAGAAATGCTTAAACCCTTATGAATAAAAAAGTAAAGAAATCTACTCTGAATATATTTAATGCCCATTAAAACTGTATGAAAATCAAGAATACATCATGTTTAAATATTTATCAAACACAGATAAACCCTAGGTCTTAAACAGAATGGTATAATTCAGTTCAATTTCATTCATTCTGAAATAAGGATTCTCCACTGTAATTATCCAGGTAAAGTCAGTTACTCTTCAAAACCTTCCTTGATCCCCCCCAGGCACATTTATTAATAGTTACGTCCTTCTCTGTGCTCCCACAAGACTCCCATTACAGCTCTTTGCTGCATTGTACCATAAATATCTTGAGGTCTTTGAAATTGCTTTTCTGGCCCTCTTACTCAACTGAAGCCCTTGAGGAGAACAACTTGGTCTTATTCATTTGTGTATCCTTGGTACCTAGCAGAGGGCCAAGTTCATAGCAATAAAACTCAATAAAAGTTTGAGTAAATAAATAAAAGGTCTTGCACAAATCACATTTTATAACAAATGGAGGACAGTGACATTTGACTTTGACTGGGGCCCTGAAGGAGGAGACAGCCATACAAAGATCTAAGCAGGAATAGTATTCAAGAGAGCACTGCAAGTGCCACTATTATAAGCAGAGGAGAAAAGATACAGAAAGAAGGGTATGGGGCAGAGTGAGAGAAAGAGTGGAGAGGATGAGATTAGAGCACATCAAATAACGTGCCCCTTGTAGGTCAGGGTAAAAAGTTTGCACAGTGTACTAGATGGACAATGGAATTCATTTAAGCAAAGTCATATGACATAATTTGTAGTCTTAAGAGATCATTCTGGCTTTTGTTTAGAGAATGGATTACAGCGGTGCATGCTTGGGAGCAAGAAAACCCTAGAAGTCTATTGCAGAAATCCAGGCAAGAGATGATGGTGGCTGGTTCTGGAGCAGCAGCCACTGAGGTAGACAGACGTAGCTGGACTTGAGATGTCTGTTAGATGTAAAGGCAACACGATTTGATAAGTTGGATCAAAGCTGCTGTTCGGCTGCCCTCCCAGTGGTCAAAATATTGAAATATTTCTATATTAGTTGGTAAACAGTCACTGCTAACAGCCCCCAAATAGTGTCCCCACCCCAATACCCCAATTCCCACAGACTTTCCCTAGAACCAAAAACGAAAATACCAACACCTGCTGTGGCAGAGATCCCTCTGACAGTTCTACTGCCTGACTCTATTCTGATTGGTGGGTCCCATGCCATCCTGCTTGCTAAAGAACACACCTGGATTTAAAGGATAGAGAAAAGAGAGGAATGGATCCCTCCGAGCTTTTTGCTGCTGGATGGATGGCAGTTCTGTTTTATTGATATGTGGAGGAAGAGGGGAGGAATAAATCTGGTGGGAGGAAACAACACTTCCCGCAAGATCTACCCTCTTCATAAATCTTTGAGTGTACAGTTCTGTTGACGACAGGCATAAGGTGGTACAGCAGATCTCTAGAACTTACTCATCTGGCATAACTGCAACTTTTTACCCATTAAACAGCAACTCCCCGTTTCTGCCCCCTCTCAGCCTGTGGTATCCTCCATTCTACACTCTGCTTCTATGTATAACCTTGTTCAATCCTTTCAACAACGCTGTGGTGACAGACATCCCACTTTCAGCAAGAGAGACTAAGGAACTCTTCAAGGAAAAGGCTAATGCCAATCTAGGCTTTGAAGGATGAGGGGAGTAGAGCATGCAGAACTGGAGGGAAGGCACAGAATGCTCTAGAAAAAGGGAGGACACGTTCACAAAGCAGCAGTTGGTGAAACTGGCTGAAGCAGACAAAATGCCATAGGAAAGAAAAGGCAGAGAGCCCTCAAGGCCACACTCACGTACTTGGTTGGCCCTTGTTCAGAAAGCCAGGAGGGCTCTTGACACGGAGTCCAGAGCTGGACTTTAGTGTGGGGACTGAAGAAGATGGAGGGAGAACCCACAGTCAAAGGAACCAGGTGGGAGGCTGTTGAAATAACCTAAGGCAGAGATGGGGCGAAAAAAGGAGGGGAGAAGCACAGAGTAAGATGAAAGTACACAACACTTTTCAATACAGCATTAAAGACAGGCAAAACTATGGCTCAAAATAAATAGTTCTGTGTTGGAACAGAGGCAGCAATGGACCTATGATATTTTCATTTGAACTAATATTTGTTAGATGGCGAGAGCGGCAGCTGGCCAGTAGTAAACTGCCCCTTCTTTCTAGATCCAGTCCATTTCGCTTCCCTGCGCAGAGTCTAAATAATAAATGTTCTAGTCTGCCAAAGAACAATGGCATTGAATTAAGTGAAAATATCTGAAGTAGGACAGTCTGATTCTTATGGACAGTTTCGTACACTAGAATTCATCAATTTCTTTCCCAGTTAACCCACCAACCCAATTGCCTGACCTGGAAAAGTCATTTTCTTCCTCTCTTCAGTACAATTTTAAAAATCAAAGTGTTTTTAGAATTGGAGAGTCGAACCTAGGAATGAGACTTGCAGCAAAGAAAGGATAATTGATCTATTCAAAAAAATCATTGTTCTCCTGATAAGACTGAACAGGAATAGCTAGGAGCATACTCAGGGAAGACCGAGGATGATGCAGTGATGGGAAGGGCACTAATTTACTGGCATCTGTTACTCTTCAAACAGCGAACTTGGTGTTGTGGCTTTAACAATGAACAAGACAATCCCTGCCCTCAGGGTGCTCATAGACATATAGGAAAAATCCCATGCAGTGTGACGGAAGTAACAAACTGGAGAGCAGAAGTTTGGGGAGCTAGTGAAGTTTCCCAGAGACCTGAGTACATAGGGATCACCCAAGGAAGAGTACATCAGGCCTCAGAAATCAATGTCCCTAAACTTCCATATCACACTTCCTGATTTCAAACTACATTACAAAAGCATAGTAATCAAAACAGTATGGTCCTGGCATAAAAATAGATACACAGACCAATGGAATGGGTTTGAAATCCCAGAAATAGGCTTTCACATGTATGATCAACTAATGTATGACAAGAGAGCCAAAAAAACTCAATGGGGGAAGGATAGTCTCTTCAACAAACAGTGTTGGGAAAACTGGATAATCCTGTGAAGAAGAATGAAACTGGGCCCCTGTCTTACGCCACTCACAAAAATTAACTTGAAATTGATTAAAGACTTAAAAACAAGACCTAAAACCATAAAACTCCTAAAAGAAAACATGGCCTTGGCAATGATGTTTTTGGATTTGACCCCAAAAGCAAAGGCAACAGAAGCAAAAATAAAGAAGTGGGACTCCCTCAAATTAAAAAGCACTGTGCAGCAAAGGAAACAATCAACAAAAGAAAAAGTCCTGCTTTGAAATGGGGTAAACTGTGGTGAGAAGATGTATATCCTCTTATTTATGCAGATGTTTAAACACAATGGGGTGAACATTGAACAGGCATGTGGCAGAGGGGCTCAAATAGCAGAAGGTCATTTGGAATAGATGACTTCAAGCTTCCTTTCAAGCCTGACTCTCCATTGAAGGTTTAGGTGAGGTTCACTCCAATGCCTTCTCTAACCCTACACAGCTTCCTGCCCAGGGATTATACATTAAGAAATGGTAAGTAGCACCTTGAATAACCAGGACTCATGGAATGTAATGAGATGGCCATTTTATTTGTGTCTTCCACTTTCCCTTTAAAGTGCATTCAGTGGGATGAGACTCAGGCAATCTCATGATTTTCTGGCTGCATTCTGATCAAAACTCTGATGGTCACTTTAGGCTGCAAACAGTGTAAATTCAGTGATTAAAAAGTCTAGTCTCCGGTAATAATAATCAAAGCTGCCAACTCCTTTGAAGGTAAGACTTTCTCTTGCTTCCCAAGGAGGGCGGGGGCTGGAGAAAGGGGAAAGGAATGTGGTCGCAACTTCCATCAATTCTCCCCTCCCTCAGCTTGTCAACTGTAGTTTCTGGAGCCCTCAGGATTGTGGTAGGGCAGGATGAGGTGAGAATAGGTGATGGGGAAGGTAAGAGTGGCGGAAAATGTTTTAGCTGGCTATAGTAAGTAGGTTGGGAAGATGTTAAAGTTATTTGCTGGGGCAGTTCACTGAGAGCTCTCACAAGCCATGAACTTGACCCAGGCAAAAGCCTGCTTGTCTAGTATTACTCATTCTCTCCTCTGCCCTTTGGAATCCAGAAATACAACTTTGGCTTATCTTCTGTTAGGGCCACTTCTTCTACCTTAATAAGTCTATTGAAAATGAAGGCGAATCACCAAGCAGAAACAATTCTCTTTTTGTTTTGCTTCACTATCCGCTAGATAGCCCAGGTTTCATCTTCTGATATCCTGGGTGGGGCAGTGGTGTGGGGTCAGACAACAGGCCTGTGTTTTCCCCTAACTGCTCTCTCGTCCACTGAAACTCCTCTCCCCTGACAAGGTGAGGGAGGAAGTTCCCCGAAACCCTCCTCCTTAGATGGAAAAGGAGGACTCACAGCACAGCCACAATTCTCTCCAAAGAAATTCGCATAAATTCTCCCTAACTCTCCACTCTCTCAATCATATTATATCTTTGATATGGCTAGGGGTTGGGTAAGCTGTGGTTTTTCAACTTGACTTTTCTAATTTCTGCATATGGCCTAGAATCTCCTTTAGAATGTATGTTGTTGGGCTGGCCCAGTGGCTCAGGCGGTTGGAGCTCCATGCTCCTAACTCCGAAGGCTGCCGGTTCGATTCCCACATGGGCCAGTGGGCTCTCAACCACAAGGTTGCCAGTTCAATTCCTCGAGTTGCGTAAGGGATGGTGGTGGGCCGCGCCCCCTGCAACTAAAATTGAACACGGCACCTTGCGCTGAACTGCCGCTGAGCTCCCAAATGGCTCAGTTAGTTGGAGCGCATCCTCTCAACCACAAGCTTGCCGGTTCGACTCCCACAAGGGATGGTGTGCTGTACCCCCTGCAACTAGCAACAGCAATTGGACCTGGAGTTGAGCTGTACCCTCCACAACTAAGATTGAAAGGGCAACAACTTGTTGGAAAAAAAAAAGTCCTGGAAATGCACACTGTTCCCCAATAAAGTCCTGTACCCCTACCCCAACAAAAAAAATCTTACAAAAAAAAAAGACCACATTTGATCCCAAACCTAGTGCTGAGTACTCCAGGCATCTTACTATGGGATGAGAACAATAGACAAGGTCAGGTTGTCATTGGGAGAAGTGAAAGCCAACTGGAGATGGCCAAGTCTCCTCTGACACAGTAGAGAACCAATCTCTTTCAACCAAACTTTGAAACAGGAAGTAAAAGAGGAATTGGTAGGAGAGCCCAACAAGCATAGATTCAAGAAGTGAAAGAGAAAGTGGATGGCTTGGTTCCTGCCACTGAATAATCAAAAGCTTCCCAATTGGCCCAGTTGCATGCCAGGAATGGCCTACAGGTGTGCCCAAGGCTTTAGGGCTTTTGGAGACGCTGGACTGCCCACCTTTGGCCATGAGTACCTTATCTGAGGTTCTGCATAGGGTGGCCCAAGATGAGCAGGAACTATCTGTACATCCCATAGTCTCTGCAGGCAGGAGTGTAATGAGCACCACTGAGCACTAACGATTCAGCCTCAATGTGATGAACAGAGCCAAGGAGAAGCCCTTCCACCTGGACAGCCATGCGAAACATGGAGCCCCGACTGCCCAACGTGGACAAGTGGCCCATGGAGTTTCTGGAGGCGTTTGTGTTACCGGTGACCAAAGAGCACGGTACATGGCCCAAAGTGCCACCCATCTGTGTTGAGAGAAGGGAGAACAGGAAGGTTGAGCTCCTGTGGTGGCCTTCCCATATATTTGGGATTTCTGCCTGTTGGTAATTGATGTGTCCTTTCAATAGTGATTGCTCTAATGATATGTGGCAGTTCTGCGAATTAGAGCCACATTAATATTCTGAAATACTAGATATAAAAAAACTCAATTAGATTTGAAAACAGTTGCATTAACACAAGAAATTTCAACATTAAATTTGTCAATAAAAGAAAAGAATGGGCTGCTGTAGTCCCTAAACATAATTTCAACTATTATGCATTTTGGAATCGTTGTACAACAATGGTTTAAATACATTTTTCTGACCTCCTCACGCACAGTTGCTCAGTGATGGTGCATATCCACAATTTGAAGAGATCATTATTAAACACTTTTTGATCAGGAATTGAGTGTAGCCATTTCAAGCATCAGGCTTGATATAAAAAAGTTATATTTCCAGAAGCAAACTCATTTTCTCATTTAAAAATAGTGACTCTATTTGGATGTTTTATGCAAACCTAGTATCGAATACCATTCTCAATTTTTAATTTTCCTTGTAGTTACATGATGTGAAGAAAAAAAAAGATGTTTTTCACTTTGTGTCACATAGATGCCCCAGAACCCCTTCAGTCTACCTGCAGTGTGCTGTAAGAATATTACCATTGTCTCAGAGTCAGAATGCGGTGGTAACCCCCTGCATTTAAGCACATGGTCTAATAATGAACTGAGGTAAGGGCTCCTTCCAGCACAATCTTGAGTTGGGTGAGGAAGCTGAGAGGGAGATTGTCTTGGGGGGAAATCGCTTCAATGTACATATTTTCAAGTCTGCATGCTCTAACAAGAACACATCCATTGCGCACAGTGTGGTACAGATGTTTCCTAAACTATTAGATCCTCAGCTACAGATCCCAGCTCTCAGAAATTCTTGCATGAATCCCATCGGAGGAGGACTGCTCATGGCTACCTCATTCCTTAGGATCCGCCTACCCCTGGAAAGACAGAGAACAGTGGGGCCCTGCAGTTTCCCCAGTGTTTGATATTACCAAGCCACGTTTTCTTATTTGGTCATTTGGCCTCTTAAAAAAAAAAAACTAATCTAATTTTAGCATATTCTTTGTCTAATTTCAGTATTTTCATTATTTTGTCTTTTAAAATGTTTTCTCTCCTAACTCTTTTCACTTACTGGTAATGTTTTATCATTTTCTCCTAGTCCTGTCTTGTGGAATGGGAAGATTAGCGACAGAAAGGTACTCAGATTTTCAGAAAAGGCATCACAAAAATGACCCAGGTCAGAGATATATATGGCTGAAGTCAGGCCTGGTTCCCAGGAAGCCCTGCTGAGCTTCTCCAAAGCTCATTCTTTGTTCAACTCCTTTGCACTAGGCACATGCCCATGCTTTACTTATCATTACTACGACCCTATAATATGGGTATTACAGAGAAGAACACTGGGGCTCAAAGTGACTTCGCATTTGCTCAAGGACACACCTCTAGTGAGTGGGTGTGTCAGGAGTTACAGTCAGATCGGATTTTGAACCTGTGCTCTTTCTACTCTGACAGTACTTCTCAAACTTTAATATGCATATAAGTCCCCTGGGCAAATTCAAATGCAGATTCCAATTTAGTAGGTCTGGGGTAGGGGTGGCCCAAGAGTCGGCATTCCTAACAAGCTCCTGGGTGAAATAGAGGCTGCTCCTCAGACCACACTTGAGTGAAAATGTGCACATGCTCTTAGGCCCCTCCGGGTACACCGGCATCCAGGAGACGCCCAGAGAGAGCTGTCGAGGTTATCACATATGCTCATTTCGCCTGCTTTCGCTGACTGGCTTTTGATCAGGGTTCCAATGGATGGCTAGCAAGAGCTAATTACAATCCCAACTAATTCACTGTGTCAGTTGTTATTCATTAACAAATTACGTTCCTGACAAACTGCTCTAGTGTGGTACCCTAAGTACTGTAATTAAAATCTTAGAAAGTTGCATGTGGGCCTAATTGATTTCCTTAATGTATTACTCAGACTAAACATTCCATTATTTTGTGTCTTGATGTTTATGAAGGGGCAGAACTGCTGCTGCCACCCAGGCAGCAGAGGGACAGTCTCTGGGTTAAGAGGAAAGCTTGCCTGCTCTGGGGGCCTGCTCACTTCCCCAGCAGTGCCGCTGCCTGAACATTCCAATGACAGCGTGGTACCTCGCCCTCAGGAATATCCATGCAGAAAGGGATAGAGGGTAATTTGACTGTGTTTATAATTTGTGTGCCCTCCTTGGATTTCTAGACTTAGAGAATGTTGTGACTCCCTAGTATACCTATGGATAAATGGCGAGATGCTTCCTGAGACTGCCATGGCCCCATGTCCCAGAGGCTGTCTTCACCACGGGGCAGAAAGGGAGAGGAACCTGGGGACAACGTCTACACTTCATCTAAAGTCTTGTGTGATGGAGGCAAGCCTAAGTGTATTTGGCAAATTTGGAATGCTACAGACAGCCAACATCTCTAGTGCAGGCCATTGAATTAGACTGCATGTGTTCATTCATTCATGCATGGGGTTGGCAGTCTCTTACTCTTAATGAGCCTAGCAAGGGCAAGGCCCAATGTGTGATTGTTTAAAAAATGCAAAATAAGCACAATCATAACAGTGGCAAACACGTGTTATATGCTAGGCACTGTTCTAGGAACTTTAAACATATTAACTCATTTACTTCTTGTTCAGTTCCTATGAAGTAGGTCCTCATTCTCTCTGTTTTACAAATGAGAAAACTGAGGCAACAGAGAAGATGAGAAGCTTGCCTAAGATCACACAGCCAGGATTCAGATCCAAATAGTCTGGCTCTGACTCCTTGGTTGCACCCCTGTGCTATACTGTCTCTTAAGTATAAGAATACCAGCTAAGGAGGACTTAGCACGCCCACATGAATAATTTTATACTCACAAAAACCCTAATGAGGTAGGTACTGTCATTATCCCCATTTAATTTCAGGAAACTGAGGCACAGAGAGGTTGCTTAACTGCCCGAGGTTGAACAGCTTTTAAGTGGCATGTTCAGGATCTGAGCCCAGGCCCAGAGTCTATACTCTTAATCTCCATGCATCTCAGATAGAACTAGAAGAGATCTAAGAAATCATATGGAGGGATTTGGGACCTGCACAGGCCAACCAATAATTAAACTCCAGGTGACCCCGCCCTTGATTTTCATCAGATGGCAAGTAAGGCCCAGGTAGAAGGTACAGAGCTGGGAGGTGAAGGCCTAAGGCTGCCCTTGACCTCTGGATTATCATGCCTCTTGTATACCTACAGTTCTCTGGTGCTATTTCCCTGCCCTCTGCCCTACACACCCTCACTCAGCATCCAATACAACAGGGGTGGACCACACGTGACTAAGGATAAACTTACCAGGTTGGCAATATACACGGTATGTTAAAGAAACTAAAATGTGCTTAATTTTGGAACTTCATTTTCATTTTTTATAAGGGCACACATCAAATGATGCATATTATAAAAGACAGACATGTCTCACATTTTCCCGATTCTGAAAAAAACAAACAAACAAAGGTGGCTTTTGGAAGGATTGGAACAGAAGACTGGGCTTTTGCAGTAGATTATATCTCACCACCGTGCTAAATGAGGACTCCTATTATCTGCCAGCTGCCCTGTGCATGACAGGCTTCACTGGTGCTTTCAAGCTCTCTCCTTGGTTCTGGAACCACAACTTGACATGACTCATCCCCACTAACCTGTGAGTCACTTTCCGTGTTGTTGATTCACAGGTTCCCTCATCACAAACTACATTATCTCTGCTTCTCTCAGACTTTGCAGACACCCGAACCCAGGCCTCCCGACCATTTTACCCCCGGACTCCTGCCCCAAATATCACAAATTCATTTCCGTCTGGTTTCTGTGGATGATCTGACTCTGTGCCCTCCTTGGTGAGCTCCTCTTTCAGCCGTTTCTACTCATTATAAAGCATGTTTTCCTCTCAGGTAAACTGTTACCCTTCCATTGGAATGTGCCACTGGGAGAACAAACTGGCTTTTCATTCGTAACTTTTAACACATAATATTCTTCAACTTTTTAAATGCATACTGTAAATTTTTATCACATTACTAAGCAAAAACTGGGTTTAAGTTCAAAGAATCGCTTAGATATGTTCATCTCTGCAAACTCCATTGCAATTCGTATGCAGGATCCTGGAGCATTGATGACTTGGCTACTAAAAAATGCTGTCTGAAGTTAACAATTGCTCCTGGGTAGTGCCACCTTTCAATAAGACAGTTCTTAAAAATGCTTGACAGAACTCGGTTGTCTCTGACAAATTTCCCCCTCTACACAAGTCACCGTTTGCAAGCAGAGGAGGAGGCAATGCAATCGTCAGAAAAGCTTCAACCATTCTTCTCAATTGATTTGATATATATAAGATAACATCTGGGTTAGGATGTGTGTTCAGAATACAGACTACTTGTGAGGCAGGCACAATGGCTGGTCCCTAGTCAAGACAGAATTTCTTTTTTCTTTGCTGGAACTGCCTTTGGGAGTTTGCTGGCAGTTGTTCGTTTGGGGAGGTTGAGAGAGCTCTCCAAATCTTTGGAACAGATTCCTTTGATTTTTGGAAAATTACCAGGATTGGCTCTGTAGTTACATAAATATAAAGCCAGTGCCCATCCATTGTCCTTGGTGACTGCAGTGAAGTCACCATATATCTGAATGCTATTGTTGACGATTAAGATGCCAAGTATTCTGCCCAAGGATATAAGTGGGTACGTCCACCAGAACCATGCCCAGAAACACAGGCCTACCTGGGAATCTAGAGGAGGACCACTGATATTTAAGTGGGATTTAAACAGTAAATAACACGAGCTTTTTGAAATGTAGTTTCAACTATTTGAGTTCGTTTGCAACTTTTTGATACACATTTTTTAAAAGATATTTTAAAGGATATTTTATACTTTACATAGCATTCCAGTAAACATATGCCACAAATATCTAACATAAACAGAAGTTTCACGAAGCAGTTCTATCCTTATTAAGTATATATGCTGAGGTTTATATATATTCTGTCATTGCTTTTGATATTGGCCATGTCCCATTAAATTCATATAATAACCTATTAATGGGTCATAATTTGTAGTCTGGAAGACATCCAACCTTTGTGATTGCTTTATCTGGGTCCAGGAATCAATCTGTGGAATCCAAGAGATCTGGGGCTTTAGATTTTGAGGTTCGGGGACCTATAATGATGACACTAATTTACTCTAAAACCTTCTGGTTAGACAGTGAGATTTATAGAGGTGCCAGTTAATTTCCGCTTTCACTCTAGGGGCAGCTGGAGTGGTCAGCTGGCATTCTCATCTGGAGCCCATCCACTGGTGCTTCTGCTGAATGTATCTCAGTCAGTAGTCAAAGCTTTGCTAATTTGCACTCAGAATGTTATGGTGGGAAAATGGTGTCCTGTTGATCAGCATAAAAAAATGTCAGAAATGGACTCTTACTAGTGAAAATTAAAAGTATCCTTTGTTGAAATGGAAAGACATTCTGTGCTCATGGGTTGGAAGAATCAACATAGTTAAAATGGCCATATTACCCAAAGCAATATACAGATTTAATGCAATCCCCATCAAAATCCCAATGGCATTTTTTAAAGAAATAGAACAAAAAATCATCAGATTTGTTTGGAACCACAAAAGACCCCGAATAGCCAAAGCAATCTTAAGAAAAAAGAATAATGTTGGAGGTGTCACACTCCCTGACTTTAGCTTGTACTACAGCGCAACAATAATCAAAACAGCATGGTATTGGCAGAAAAACAGACACATAGACCAATGGAATAGAATTGAGAACCCAGAAATAAAACCACATAAATATGGACAGATAATTTTTGACAAAAAAACAACAAACATACAATGGAGAAAAGACAGTCTCTTCTATAAATGGTGCTGGCAGAATTGGGAAGCCACGTGCAAAAGAATGAAACTGGACTGCTATCTGTCACCATGTACCAAAATTAATTCAAAATGGATCAAAGACTTAAGCATAAGACCTGACACAATAAACTGCATAGAAGAAAACATAGGTACTAAACTTATGGACCTTGGGTTCAAAGAGCATTTTATGAATTTGACTCCAAAAGCAATGGAGTAAAAGCTAAAATAAACGAATGGGACTATATGAAACTTAAAAGTTTCTGCACAGCAAAAGAAACCATCGACAAAATAGAGAGGCAACCAACTGAATGGGAGAAGATTTTTGCAAATAGTGCTTCTGATAAGGGGCTAATACCCAAAATATTCAAGGAACTCATGAAACTCAACAACAGAAAAACAAACAACCCAATTGGAAAATGGGCAGAGGACCTGAAGAGACATTTCTCCAAAGAGGACATACAAATGGCAAATAGACATATGAAAACATGCTCAACATCACTAATCATCAGAGAAATGCAAATAAAAACCACAATGAGATATCACCTCACCCCAGTCAGAATGGCTATCATCAACAAGACAAATAGTAACAAGTGTTGGAGAGGCTGTGGAGAAAAAGGAACCCTCATCCACTGTTGGTGGGAATGCAGACTGGTGCAGCCACTATGGAAGGCAGTGTGGAGGTTCCTCAAAAAATTACGAATAGAATTACCATATGACCCAGCAATCCCTCTCCTGGGTATCTACCCCAAATATCTGAAAACATTTATCCATAAAGACAAGTGTGCTCCGATGTTCACTGCAACTTTATTTACAGTGGCCAAGACATGGGAACAACCAGAATGTCCTTTGATAGATGAATGGATAAAGAAGTGGTGGTACATATACACAATGGAATACTATTCGGCGGTAAGAAAAGATGAAATAGGAGCATTTGTGACCACATGGATGGATCTTGAGAGTATAATGCTAAGTGAAATAAGTCAGACAGAAAAAGCAGAGAACCATATGATTTCACTGATACGTGGTATATAAACCAAAAACAACAAAAGAACAAGACAAACAAATGAGAAACAAAAACTCATAGACACAGAGAATAGTTTAGTGGTTACCAGAGGGTTAAGGGGGTGGAGGGTGGGAGATGACAGTAAGGGGGATCAAATATATGGTGATGGAAGGAGAACTGACTCTGGGTGGTGAACACACAATGGGATTTATAGATGATGTAATACAGAATTGTACACCTGAAATCTATGTAATTTTACTAACAATTGTCACCCCAATAAACTTTAATTTAAAAAAAAAACTTGCCACCCAAAATATACCAAAAAAAGTATTCTTTGTCAAATATATTTTAATTTTAAAAAGTTAAAAAAAGAACACTGTAATAAAGATGTTTCTAAGAATGCTAAAAAATATATTGTATTTTTAATACGTGGACTGGCTAAACTATCTCTACTCTTGTATAATCAGGGCGTCAGAATCTAGACAGCCTGGCAGCCAACAGCCCTGGGGAGACTTGATTGTGGCTGAAAGGCTCTAACGATTGTGCACCACCAGTGTGACCATCAATGTAGAATATCCTTGCCTGACATTGACTGACGGGGGACAGGATCCTGCCTCTGACGTCTTGGCTTTCGTCTCCAGTGAACAGGAGCTCATCAGACCATCCAAAAGGCAGACTGAGGCTGTGGCTTCATCAAGCTTCCAGAATAGATAGCGTGAGCTGTTTTGTGCCTGCTTGCTAGTCAATGTTTAGCGCATGTCTGTTGGTGTGGCAGAATTTGGTCTGAGATTTGCTCTCATTATCACATGGTAGTGAGGTAATGTGGGCGTGGCAAACTGTCACCCACCTCAAACTTTTTTGGTGACTAGGGTTATCTTAAAACCAAACAAAACAAAAAAAAAATTAAAAACACTGTAAGAACTGTGATTACCACATTGATTAAATCCAGTTCACAGGCCTTTTCCGCACTTGCAAATCTATGTGGAGAGCGAGGGATGGTGGAGAAGCAGGTCACGTTTGGGGGATGAGTGGCTGACAAATACAACCAGCAGAACAGATATGTAAGGTATGTGAATGTTCTCTTGATTCTCAGAATTCACTGGTGAGGAAAACACAGCAGAGGGTCTTCAAAGGATGGGAACTTAGGATCATTTTACGTTAGCTCATAAAAGGAAATATGACCTTATCTGGTAATCAGAGGCTGGTGAGTCATGGAAATCCATAAGTCACATTTGGAATCACAGTATATAACAAGGAGGATTTTGTTAACGTTCCATTCTATTTAAAGGTTGGTGTTTTAGTTATGAAGTTCACTTTCTCAGGATAATATTGTGGGGGGGAAAATGGCAGGATTCCACTTGAGCCTAAGATATATCCACTGCTGAGTTTCAGACCTTCCTAATGAGTCACACACAGGGACAGGCCATGACTGAATAACCACTGAGGAAGGGGCTTTCTCAATTATGGGGCTATTTGGAAGGAAGCTTGTGGAGAAGGTTTGAAAACTGTCCAAGAGATGGTGATAAAATGAAGGGTTTGGGATCTGCCGTGTATATTGCTCGCTGGCCATGAACTAGGTAGGTCTGCTCTCTCTCGGCTGTGGTAGCATCAAAAGGAGACATGAGGATATTGCTCCCTGGACATCCGCCGTACCTGGAGAATTAAGTGTAATCCAGACAGGAAGGGATCTTCTCTTCATTGTTGTACAGATCCAGCACAGAGAAGATTCCAGGAAGTGCAGATCCACCTGCGAGCTAGAGTTAGGGTCTAAACCACACAGAGGGCACAGACATCAGCCTGCCCACCCCAGACCCTGCCTGGCATCAGTGACAGTATTGAGGCATGACTACTGAGGGATTTTTTAGTTGGTGGAAATTGTATAAGCCAAAGAGACAAAACTGGAGATCAGCATTTGCAGACTCATACAGTTTGGGGCATGAGCCAAAAACTTTTGGTCATTACTCACACTGAGCTCCATTGTACCTATTTGGGCAGGTAAGACTTAAAGAAACTTGGATTAAACTTGTGACTCTCATTAGAATTGTAATGATTCTGGATTCTCCTTCAAAAACAGACCCTGAGACAAGGGCTTGTGTGCAAGGAGTTCATTTGGGAAATGATCCAGGAAAGTGAGAGCCAGAGGAATAGCAATACAAGATTATATTATCAAGTTGGCCACCGCTGTGTTACGAGGGCTTGACCCACTAAGACCTTCCAAGGAGCTATATAGAAAATGCCTCATTCATGCATCAGCTCTCATCCCCCATTAGAAAAGGGATGCCCATTGGGCTTTAACTCTCCCACCCTTTCGGGTCGTGCATGCCTGAGTTGTTTCCAGAGCCATTTCATAGCACAGAAGTCCCAGGGAAGGATGACGTGATACAGATTAAGTGAGGCACTGTCAGAGTGTATTTGCACAAAGCTAGCTGCCATAACAGTCGCTGGAGAGAAAGGTGGGCTGTGAAGATGTGAGGATGTAAAGCAGCACACACAAAGCCTCCGATACAGTACAAGTCTTGCACTGCTCAGACCTACTCCTGCCCTACACTAAGTCCCATTTGGCAGACAGCCTTCACTTGGGTGGCCTTCCACAGTCTCTACAAAAGACTCAAGACAGGAGGCTTCCTGGAAAAAGCAATAGTTCCTATGGCGGAAACTTGTGTGGCAGGAAGGGGTCTGATATAGTCAACCTGCTGTTAGGTGCCTGGCTGATGCCTTCCCCATACCTTCACAAGAAAGAGGAATTATCAGTTATGCCAGTTGCAGTTCAGTTTCAAGTAATAGGTAACTGACCCAACGTGGTTTAGCTAAAAAGGGAATATATTGGTTCATATAACTGACCAGGCCAGGAGGATATGTGGATTCAAACAGGGCTTGATGCAAAATGGATACGGTATTGTTGCCAAGGAACTCGAGAAATTGATGCAGGGCAGGAAAAACAAACAAACAACCCAGCTGTATGTTACATCAATATTTAAAATTTTTGCCAATATGATATATGAGAAAAATAGCAATTTTATTTGCATTTCCCTAACCATTGCTGGTTGAAGTGGGATTTGAACACAAGTCAGTGGACTCAGAAATTCATATTCTCTTACCAGTACCCTTCACACTATCTACCCTTCATATCAGCTCCATGTGGAATCCTGAACTAGAAAAAAGCAAGAATAAAAAAAACAAAACACTATCAGCTCTAAGAAGATGGCAAAAGACTTAGAAATTCAGCCTGAGAAAACTTAAAGGAAATGGGGATTGTTTTCCTTACGGTTAAATTTGTAAAGGCTACTAAACAACGTAACTTTGTAAGAGCCATAAGGGTTTAACTGTTGCCTTTTATTGAGCAAGAGTCTTGAACGGATTCTGACCAGCTGGCCGAAGAGGAAAGGGATTGAATTGGAGCCAGAGGGAAATCAGCTTAGTCACAACAATTACATTTCTCAACAGAAAAGATACAACACAGGGATGGGTATAGTAGACATATGTTGGTTGTCTACCCTGCATCCTCCTCAGCTCATGTCTTCCTGATGGATCTGTGAATAATGACCAACTCAAGAGTGGTCATGTGGCCCAGGCTGACCAATCAACATGTTCACCTCTCTGGTCATAGTGAATGGTTCAAAGATGGGCATGTGATATAAGTGGAGCCCTGATGAGTAAAATAGAAGTAGGAAACATAATATATTTAAGGATATTTAAGGATCTATACCCAGACCACAAAAAAAGGAGGGGAAGGAAGAGAAAAGCAGAAAACAAAATAGAAGTAATATCATTCATTACTAAGTATTTTTTGTAGTAAATAGAATGTGACATCCAATAGAGCAATCTTCCTTTGCCAGTCCGGCAATGCATGTCTAAACAGACTCCTCCCCAGCATTTTTCTGCCAGAGTAATCAGAATCTCTCTTTTTCCACTGGGGTTCATAATCTGGTGTCTGAAGCCAGCAGCAGCCCTGAATTTCCAAATCATGTGAGCCAATAAATTTCCCATTTTGCTGAGCTGATGTGTTCAGCTTTCTGTTTTCCAACAAGAAGTTTTTCACCAATATACTATCTCGCACTCAAGTCTGTTATTGTAGCTCCTTCTTCTGGGGCTATTTATGTGAGATGCCTGGTGTGTAGAAGGGACCCTCTAGGGATGGGTCCCTTGTCACCTGGGATCCTGTGGTGAATGTAATGGAAAGAAAAAGAAATGCAGGGCAAGTGTGATTCTCCCTTCAGATTCCGGGAAGTGTATTCAGGGCTTCCACGTTCCTTAAATATGATTCCAGAACCCGTAGGTGAGAGACAGGCAAGTGATTTACAATGTGTAATAGATAAAGCTACAATCCTTTTTCCTTTGTTGTGTGAGAAATGAAAAATTGATTCCTATTTACAATCATTCACACAAACCAGATTCTGGACCAAGTTATCAGTGCTTCTTAAACAGTCCTTTCTAAAACTCGTCCAGCAGAGCCAATTCATCAATCCGGATGTGATTTGGAAGCAAGGCTGTGATGAATAAGTACTAGCTGCAGCCAAATTAAAGCCTTTCTGAGAGGCTTTGTAACTTGGGGTTTCAAGGGAACAGAAAGAGGAACTGAACTGAGCTTCTGACCCAAAGGTATTTGGGTTCCATGGCGAAGGGGAGTCACATCAAGCCACAATAAGAACAGCCACCATTTACGGAGCTGCTTCTATGTCTGGCACGCTGCAGTTTATCCCACTTGATCCTCACAACTATTCTGTAAAGGAGGCTTTTTTTTTTTTTTTAAGGAGATGCGCAGCTCACAGTGGCCCATGTGAGGATCGAACTAGCAACCTTGATATTATCAGCTTTCATACGCTCTAACCAATTAGGCTAACCGGCCACCCCTAAAGGGGGCATTTTTAATCCATGGATGTTCACATGGAAAAACTGAGACTCATAGAAATCAAGCTTTGCCCAAGGTTGTGTAACTGGCCCATGAAGAATTGAAGAGTCAAGCTCAGTCCTAGCTTGTCCGGGATCTGTGCTCGTCTCAAAAGCCCGTGTTTTCCCACAGCTTTGTGTGGCCATCTATAGCTGCGTTTGTTAACAATTTTGCATGTAAGGCATTCCTTCCAGAACTAGACTCTAGGCAAGACCTCTGAAGAAATCAAATCACACTCACAATTATTACCATATTGTTTGGTCTCCTCTTCTAGAAGGATGCTCTTCTAGAGAAACCATTTACTACTTCAAAATGCTCTTTATAAAATCTCAGTTCAAAGGTTGGGTATATCCCAGTAAACAAACAAACAGCTATTTTATTCTTTGCCACCGCCTTACAGTGGCAAACTCCCAAGAAATCATGGCCTGATGTATGGTAAATCACACGATACACCCAATTCGTGCTTTAGCTATTGCCCTAATTATATGTATCCCTTAATTGAAATGTTTATATCGTTGTGATGGAATCAGTTTGATCAATTTTGCAGTATCCACAGATTTCCCCTCTCTCCCTGTCTGCCAAGGATATCCTATAATTAATTACCTGCCCAATTTTCCTCCTTAGGAGACACCAAAAAAATAATAATAAAAGCATTCCTCTAATTATGTTGTGCTAATTTGTGCCTCAATAAATCTGACTCTTCTCTGAGACCAAACCACCTGGGACAGAGCTTCTACAGAGCTGTCCAACAGCTGTGAAAAGTGTGCAATACACCAGGTACAGAAGACACCTGCCCGGGGGGATGGCAGGGTGGGATGGTTCCTGGAGCCAGACCATCCGTGCTGTGTCCTTCACGGTGTTATCAGGAGGATTACATGAAACAATATACATGAAAATTCTTTCTCCACTACAAAACACTGTGCAAATGTGAGCTGTGACAACCAGGTGGTGTGTGCAATGGAGATTACCTTTTGCCAGGGGGTAAGCATTTCAGTTCATATAACACTTTTCATTCTAGGAGCACCAAACCCTAGCGACTATTATCCTAAGAAATAACACTTGAAATCAAATGCACATAAACAAAGAATCTAGCAAGTGGAGGCATCGGTTATGATGACAATGACGAAGGTCTTAAATGAGAACATCAACCTGTTGACGTGTCACCTCTCAAGGATGTTGCCACTGTAGTCACAACACCTTCTGAGGGGTAAAACAATTCTCAACATTAGTGTTTTCCATCAGTATGGACTGTTTGGGGGAGGAGGGAGGAGAGAGGAACGGAAGCGGGAAAACGTTTTAAAATATGAGTTTTATTTCCCATAGCAGTACGTCAGAACACCGTAATGTAACTGCACTACTCTTCCAAGAGTTTCTTTGTGTTTTCTGACGGTAAAGGGAGAGAAAATAAGCTGTCATTTATCAGAGTGATCAAACGCAGAGACCAAAGAGGCAGAGGTAAGTAAAACCAATCACAGCACTGCCAATCTCTGTGACCTGGGCCCCTTCCAAACAACAGTACAAGTGGATTTGAGGACTTGGGGAAGGGGCCGGTGTGGGTAAGGAAGAGAGAGCTGTGAAAACACAAACACAAGACGGGGACCTAGAGAAATTGGCCCCCGGCACTAAGGCAGAAGTTCAATCAGGCACAGCCCGGTCCGTTCCCACACTCCAATTCTATGGTGGGTGTGCACTCGCAGACCTGGCCTGTGGCTCACTCTCTTTGTTTGGGTAGCTAGGCATGAAAAAGAATCATCCACAACCAGAGCTCAACTTGATTCCCGATTCCTTTCTGGAAACTATCTGTCGACACCATGAAATGTTCGGTGTATGGGCCATATTCTGGCTGGTTGGTCTAAAGAGGAATTTCAGACCCTCCATTGGGGTCTTTGTGGATAAAGCTAAGCCACTTCTTGGAAACTGACAGAAGAGACTGTATCTCTGGAATAATTTGTGTTGCCCCAGCATCTCACCATTCTCCCCAATGGCCAACAGAAACCCCTGACAATTTTTCCTCTCTCTGGCCAATGTAAGGATGGCACAGCTGTTTTTTCACTATAAAAAGACAATCACTTCTCTGTCACTCCAGCTTATAGCAAAAGATCGATTACACTAGTGATTGAACTACCACGTGTCATGTAAAGAAACACAAAAGAAATTCAGAAGGAGAGACTAAGATTTCTGGTCATTTTATCCCTGCCCCAGCACTAAAATCTGACAGTGCTGATAACTCAGTTTTGAATGAATGCAGGACAACAAATTTGGATAAATATTGCATTATCTGCTGTTTTCAGAAACCTTCACGCAGGGTAATTTTAATCCCTGCCTCTCCCCTTTCATCCCCACCATGGTTCAGGGAAGCCACTTTATCATATTATAGCTCCTGTGATTTGTATCATGTACCTATTGGGTTCAAGATATATTCAGCAGTGCTCTGAGAGACATACTAAAAACTGGAAGAAAGAATAAGCGGACTTCCAGTAAACGTGAACGATTAGACACCCAAATTTGTCTTTCCCTTCCCAAACCCTGTAAAATGACTGTGAAAATTAAAAAATAAAACATAAACCCACAAAAACAAAGAAAAAGAGGTGACAGCAGATTATAGACAGCCACAATATTCTGGGGATGGAAACCCAAGGAGAGGAAGGAAAGGGGTATGAGAGGAGGAGTCAACCGAAAGCAAACCATTTCGAGCGTCAGAATCCCCAGAAAGTGGCGGGAATTGAGGACGTCAGATGCCTCCAAAGGCAGACAGGCTGTTGTGGGTCTGAAAACAGGACAGCTGCCAGTCTTTGTGAGGAGTAAGCCATCTCGCAGGTCACCTCACCAAGTCTTTGTGGCCAAGATGTCACAATCCCTAGCCCAGTGGCACATCAGAGATTCCTCCCACTCCCGGACATGTTGTGCAGAGGTGTTCTGGGTGTGGGAACACCAGACACAGCTGCAAACAGTGTGAGTCACCACAGTGAAACAGGGAAATTGAGTGACAAATCACATAATACACAGCAAGTCTAACCCAACTCCACTCCCTTCTTTGTGTTAGTTCTCAGAAACATTGCCATTCAAGCTTAAAATTGCAGACAGGAGCGACAAAACTAGTCACAAAGAATTAGGGATGAGAATAGCATCCTGTTCTCAGTAGCAATGCTAGTATCTTGATCTTGATTTACTCTCCTTCAGTCCCACCCCACACAGCTCCAAATGTTTGGTTCTGCAGCTTTGACTTCATACATAGGCTCCCACAAAATACTGGCATTTGTGTCTGTTAAGTGCTTGGTATGGCATATCCACCCATCCCCTACTTTTCCCAAAGAAACGGCCTTGGTCTCAACCTACAGAGATATTGAGGAATTGCCTTAGCAAAGACCAGCATGGATTGTTCCCCAGACCCTCTGTTCTTTGGATAGTACTACCTTACTCTCAATTCCCTGTTCTCCTCTTATAATTATAACCTAAAATCCAACTACAAGTATAGCAGCCGATCCCAAATATATTGTGACTCATGCAATGTAGACAAAGACTGATTTCATCACTCTTTCCTTTTCTGCTGATGATTGGGGAACAACTGGACCATGGGCTTGCTTTGACGGATAAATAAGTGGCCTGGTGACATTTGGAATGGCAGTCTTCCAGATCTGCAATTGCCATAAATCTGCAGACGCGCATAATGAACTTGGATGGAGACATTGGGTTCAGAGACCACAGATTTGATATTATCTCACCACCGGAACATCAGCCTTGATTTCCCTTTCTTTGTTGCATTCAGGGGCTAAACACCAGCTCCTCATCAACTACATGATGGAGACAAGACAGGGATACTTAGAAAATCCACCATAGTTTATGGAGCCTGCAGCAGCCCATATGCTTGGGACATACTGTAATCCTAGTGTTACAAGTATCCTTTTAACGTACAAAAGAAGCATCTCATCATTTTAGGTGACTGATGGAGAAGATGCTCACTTTTGCTTTCAGCAAACCAATGGAGGAGAAAGTCAACCTACATGGTATGATAGGGAAAATAAGAACCTCCTTTTTTTATACTGGGAAGAATTTAAGAGAAACGGTTGCTAGGAACTGCAATGACTACAACTCTATTGTGCCTCTGGCTCCTGGGTTTTGTGTTTGAACTTGGTCTCTCTGCAATTTGAATCTTCCACTGGTAGAGCTGGACCCTCTTAACTCATGAGGAGGAATTTTGCACATTTCCAAGCTTCAAATGCTGAGTGGATCAAGGAAGATAGCACTATTAACTGAAACTGGCAATAGAAGAGGAGGAGCCAGTGCGGGAAAGATGATGAGTTTGTTTGGGGGCGTGGTGAATTTGAGATGCCTGCAGAATATTCAGGTTCAGGTTCTTATAAGCACTGAAACTGTCACAAGGTAACTAGAAAACTGAGAACTGAGCTCAGGGTATCAAATAAGTTTAGGTCAGTAGATTTGAAATTCATTTGATTAGAGGATAAAGAGAAAGCCATAATCTTAGGTAAATACATCAGGGGATGAGGTGACGAGTTTGAAAAAAAACAGAAAGCTGTTTCAGTCAGGGCAGAGTTAATTATGCTGAAGCATTGTGAATTGATACATCAAAGGTTTATTTCTCATCCTATTTATGTCTAGAGTTGACTAAGAATTCTGTGCAGTGTCATCTCAGTCTGGGATTTAGACCATTGGGCAACCACCCACCTGGAACACTGCTGGTCTCTGTAGCAGGAGGAAAGAAGGGGCTCATGCTGGCAATTCAATGTGCTAGTACAGAAGGAACAGGCATTGCTCCTGCTCATAATTCAAAGGCCGGAAGTCATCACATAGCCCCACTCAACCACAAGGAAAGCAGGACATGTCATCTACCCAAGGCCCAGGACAGAATTTGTATACACATGTTACTCCAGAGATGTAAGAGCTTAGAGTCAGCATGGAAAGAAGACAGAGAAAAACAATTAGACCTAAGAGGAGGGTCAAGAAAGCAGGAGTCATGGATGACCAGAGGAAGGAGAGAGTGTATAAAGAAGCAAATTATCAGTGTGGAAGTATCTAATAGAATGGTGTACTATGCAGAGTAAGGCAAAGGGACTTAACAAGGCTGGCCGGCTGTCTCACAAGAGACACTGTAAAATGGTACTCATGTCCTTGCTGAATTTCAGGGTCATAATATCTGCCCCTCAGCCCAACCCTAACCTCACATCTAACCTTAATTATAAGGATGTATATATAAAGGTGCCTTAATCTGTTGCCACCGCATATTCTAAATGTCTAATCCCAAATCCCTTGCTCTGATTTCATTCTTATTAAGCAAATTTCTGCTTAGGATTTGGCTTTCCTTGAAAGTCTGTCTTCAGTAAGAGAATGTGTTAGTCATAGTAGAGCATTTCAGACCATATGACAACTCCATTGCTTGTTGGGTAAATTTAAAAACTGGCATTGTCATCAGCAGCCTGATGAACTTGGTATATAGGAATCTCTCACTAGATGGTTCCACCCTTAATGTGCAGGTAAATGTATGATATGTAGGTAAACATAAGGTTTACTTGCTTTATATGTCATATCTGAAGGGTAAGAAGGAAAACTCCAATTAAAAAAAAAACCTCCAGATTGAAGAAAGACAGAGGAAAGAATAAAAAGAATTCAACAGGGGGAAAACTGGATTAGCAAGGGATTAGAAAGTAAAGGAAAAGGGGAAAAGAGACCATGAACAAAGACTGCAATTTCAGAAACCTAAAGAGTTTGTGGGCTTTTTTATTTTTGCTGAATTTAAAACAGGTCTGCAATTGTTTACAGACTATGATGTCTGCAATTTGGCAAAAATTTAAGTAAAGGTTACTACTGATGGCAGGATGAAAATACCAAATCTGAACACATACCAGAAGCCAAGTATATACTAGATTTTTCTATTTCTAAAAAAAAGTATGCTGGGAATTGTTAATTAAATTATAATAGGACCAGATTATGCATTAGGATATTACGTACAATATGAATTATAATACAATAAATTATAACAGATTATAATATGATAGAATATAATTCATCACCAAAACTAGATTGTTGGAGAGTATTAAATAGCACAAGAAAAAAGATGGCCTCGATACAATGTTCAGTGGGAAAACAGCAGGATTTTAATATGTATGTGCATTGTTATACCAAGTTTGAAAAATATAAAAGACTGGAAGATCTCAAGATTGGGTGGGAAGTAGTGATGTGATTAAGGCTGTTTTTTTATTTTATTCTTTATACTTTCCTGTAATTTTCAAATTTTCTATAATGAACTTAGAATTCTTTAATGTAAATTACTTCTATAGAGAAACACGCTTCCATTAGCAACTCAGTTTTTCAATTATTTTTGTTAGTTATACTGAAATTAAAAACTCGTTAGATACATTAAATGTAACATTTTTAAATGCTCAGGGTATATATATATTCTCCCAACTGCTTTTAAAATGAAATTGTAATTAGACAGAATAAGAGAACTGAGACTTAGAAGAGCTCTCTGAGGGTAATGGTAGAGACATGAAATGCCTTATTTCAAATATTATGAAATACTTAGCATACAAATAGTAATCTTGTCGACATACTTTGCAGAATGCAATAGATATAAATTAAAACTTGACTTTAGATCCTCTCATATAAATAGAAAAAGATTTTAATATAAATAGAAAAAGTTTCCAAATTTCAAATTGAGCTAAAAGTTTATTTCTACATTACATGAATATGAGATGATAAGCAAACCAATATTGAAAACAAGATTATGGAGGACATAGTCCACCTGCCTAAGAGCATATACTATTATCAAATAGTGGAACCATCCTTTACATACCTACAGTATATGTGCTAATTAACCACACTCTCTAAGTATAGTCCTAAGCTCCATCTGGTGATGCAGAAAAAATAACGTTTCCTCCCATCTGCTGGAGCCTACTTTTTCTGCAAAGACTGAAGCAAGATCATCTGAGAGTAAGGGGGCATTGTGGAGTTCAGGGATCAAGGAAGGTAGAGAGGCTTAAGGTAATTTTGCAGAGAATAGGAGACCAGAAAAAATGTTACATTGCCACCCATTAAAGGTTGAGATTTAGCTGTGGGTTGAGATTATTTCAGTGATACTAATTAAATGATCTCATTAAGCAAGGTGGACTCCTGGCATACAAAGAAAACACAATTTTATTCTTCACCCTCAACTGCTCATCTTTGGGCTTTATTCCAGGCCAGCAGGAATGTTTCTCTCTGGTTTCTTCCTTTGCTACCAATAAGAGAAAACTTTCTGCTCTTGAAGGACTCACCTGATTAGAGCAGGCCGACCCAAGATAATATCCCTTCTGCCACGAAACATATCATAACCAATAGACTGAAATCTCATCATATTCATATGTTCCACCTACACGTAAAGGGAAAGGTATTATACAAAAGAAAGGATCACTGGAGGTGATGTTAGAATTCTGCATGCTATATTTACTTATCGAACAGCACTATGTTTCAGGCATGGCACAAAGCACTGTGGGTACAAAGAGAGATTAGATGCTACCTTTGAGTTGCTCATCCTCTAGCCCCATACTGTCCAATACAGGAGCCCCTAGGCACGTGTGGCTATTGTGCACTCAAAAATGTGGCAAATCCAAATTGTGATATGCTCTGAGTGTAAAATGCACACTGGATTTCAAAGAATTAGTATCCCCCTAAAACTGTAAAATATATCATTAACATTTATATGTGCATCTATTTATATATTAATTACATATCAAAGTGATAATATTCAAGATATATTGGCTTCAATAAGCTATATTATTAAAATTGCTTCCATTTGTTCCTTTTTACTGTTTTAAAGGGTCTATTTAAGAAAACTTCAAGTCAAAAATGTAGCTCGCATCATTGGACAGTATTGGTGTAGACCGAGGAAAAGACAAAAATTTCCATAGGTACCAGATGCCATAAGAGGAAAAGCCCATCGCATTTTGGACACACAAGGAATGGTCGGCTTAGCTAGGGAAGAGAGTGTAAGTACTAGGAAAAGTTTCCACTGCTTGACTTTCCCACGCAACATTCTTTCCCAATAGATCGCGATTCTTTATATAAACCTGTAAAGCGGTTCCTAGTGACGTTTTTTATTTCAGAAGACACAACTCGGAGTAAGACTGTAAAACAAATACAAAGGTCCAAATACAAGGGAACACTTTCCTGACAAACCTGTAACTGTTCTCCATCCACCTGGACCTTCCTCTTTTTACTCCTGGATCCCAACAGACAGAGCCAACTCTCTCTGAGCTACTTTATAGGGTCAAAAACTTCAAGGCTGTCATCACTGAGAGCAGCCTGTCTTCAAAGGCCTTGCAGGCAGTTTTCTCTGGTTTTTGGTCTCTCCAATAGAGGGCAGCTATTACCAGCTTAATTAGAGACTAGTTAATGACCTACTTGGCCCACCTGATTAGTTCAAAGAGCTCTCTTTGGCTTCCTTGACTTATGACAATCAGAAAAAAAAAAGTTGAAATGTGATCTATAATATTTTTCTATAATGGCCTCATTTTCCATTGGACGATTCCCTGTCAGTTATCTTTTTCGACTAGACACCACTTCCCATAATGACCCATGTAATAATGTTTACTCATTAGACAAACACTTTTATATGCAAATAGTTAATACTCATTAAGCATATGTTATGTATTAGATGTTGTGCGAAGTACCGTGTTCCCCGAAAATAAGACCTAGCTGGACCATCAGCTCTAATGCGTCTTTTGAAGCAAAAATTAATATAAGACCCAGTGTAATATAATTATAATATAATGAATAGAATAGAATAGAATAGAATAGAATAGAATAGAATAGAATAGAATAGAATAGAATAGAATAGAAAATACTGGGTCTTATATAATACCGGGTCTTATAATCATATAAGACCTGGTCTTATATTAATTTTTGCTCCAAAAGACGCATTAGAGCTGATGGTCCGGCTAGGTCTTATTTTCGGGGAAACACGGTACTTACATCATCTCATTTAATCTTTACAACTCAAAAAGGTAATAATAATAACAGAATACTAACAATTATTCAGTGGTTGCTATGTGCCAGGTACTTTTCTAATTCCTTTTTGTGATGAAGTTAATTTAAAGATTAAATGAGATAAAATATGGAAAGTGCTAAGAACAGTGCCCGGCACTGGAAGAAGTACTCAATAAATGTTAACCTACATTTACTCCCCACAAAGATCCTGTGTGGTAAATGTTATCATCATTACTATTTTACAGGTAGGTATATGTTGCCGATGTGAGTACTCCATATTATAGATAAGTATACATGAGGCTTAGAGGGCTTAAATTCCCCGGCCGAGGTCAGTTGTTTGCAAACTTTAGTGTGCACCAGAATCCCCTGGAGGGCTCGTTAAAACAACGTGCTGGGCCACACCCTTGAGTTTTTGCTTCAGTGGGTCTGGGGTGGGAGCTGGGAATGGACTTTTCTAACCAGTTCCCCAGTGATTCTCATGATGCTGCTCAGGGAACGCGCTGCTTTAGACTATTCAGCTAACAAAGACCTCACCACAGCTGGTCATGCTCTTCACCACCACTCAACACTCCCTCTTTGTCATGTTAACAAAGCTTAAAGTGTCTAAAAATCAAGCTAATGTCAGAACTTAGACAACTGGAAACAAATTCTAAAAGATTTTTCAAAGACAGTATAAAATGATTGACTCCCTTGGACCCAACAGGGCCTCAGTTCTCTGTCTAAGGAGGAGGCCGTTCATACATTCTCATTATAAGGGTCTTTTGCTCAGTTCCAGCCACCATATATGCTGGTAAGGATGAGTACTATCTTCTCCAAATATGCAGGTGGGTGGCCCTTCCTATGCAAATTACGGCCTGTTTTTACAGAGGAGGGGTATACATCCTCATGATAACGATTTTCTCCAGACAGAAAAGGAGGGCTGTGGGATTAAGAGGAATTCACAAAGGTTCTAATTAGAATACTAATGTTTTTGTTCTGTGAAAAAAATGTGAAACAATTCTGGCAAAATGTTGAGATTTGTTCAAGTTGGTTGATAAGTACATAGGTATTTATTATATTATTCTCTACATTTTTCTGAATCTTTGAACTATCTTCTAAATAAATATTTTAAAAAGCCTGGTGCCTACTAGTTAGTAGGGAAAGCACATGGAGGAACATCAGACACAGCCCTACCTCCATGAGAGTCACTGCCCAGGGAAGCAGGTGGCCCTGAATCAAACATACACAGGTGTAGAGTTACAAACTGTGATCTGGTTTACAAAGCTATGGTTTAGAGGGCGAGGAAAGCTTTTAGCTCTGGTACCTGACCTAGACGTGGAAGTCAGGGACTGATTCCCTGTGGAAATAGAAATTCAGCTATAAGCTGAAGGACACATAAGTGTTAGCTAGGAGCAAGTGGTCTGGGGCATAGAGAAAACTGGAAAAAGGCCAAATGTTGGGAAGGAGCAGGAAGTGTTTAAAGGAATGAAAGCATGTCTGTGGGTCTGAAGAGCAGTAAGCAAGTAAAAGAATGATGCCAGACAAAACTTAAGAAGTGGGCAAGGGCGAAACCATGCAGAACCACACTGAGAAACTTGGACTTGATCAATGCCTTATCAGAATGTTATAAGCCTTCATGGTTACCTGCAAATTGGTTGAAACTATAAATATTAAAGCCTTGACTATTAAGCACCTATAATATAATAAGTAGTGTACTGGAAAACCAGCTCTTCAAATTAAAAATAAAAAACCAAAAACAGTCCTCGTTCAAGTGTTTACCAATTTCTATGGTGTAAATACTCCCACCATGTGGAGTATTTCAAGCCCTCCAGACAATGTTACAAAACATGGAGTTGGGAAGACATGAGTAGATTGGCTCTCCCAGGCTGACACAAGCCAGCTTCTGCTCACCATTGTATTATAATATAACTCTGTTCTACACAGACTAGGTGGAAATGATATTGTGTACTTTATTAGTGAGAAACAAGCAGTTGTGGATGGCAGACAGAATATAATACATTTTTTCACTGAGAATATAAAATGTTCTCTTATTTTATGAAGTCACCAGGATGAATTTTAGGTTTTGCCCCTATGTAGTCAAATCAGAACAAACTACAATTTCAATCTAACCTTGAGCTTATAAACCTCGTTCATCCTTTGTTTACTTATGTAAAATGAGAAATCCCTGGAAGGGATAAAAATCTTTACTATTTTATGAAATGAGGTCTTCTATAATCAAGATCTAATTTATGCCCATTAAGGGTTATAGTTTCCTAGTTTCATTCTCAGGGTGCAGGGACACAAAAAAGCAGCCATCTGCTTGCCAGTGGTTGCTGACTCAGAAATCGAAATTTCTCCACTGTATGTCAAAGAATCAGCACTAGGGCTGGTTAAGTGATTTGACTTTGGTTTTCAATACCTAGTCCTTTGCCTACTATGAGGAGGCATGAATAGGTCAAATATCTGTATAACTAATATAAGCATTCTTTCTATCCAAAATTTATTCCACCAAGATGTGAGATCAATTCTATGATTAAAATCTTAGACACTTGATTTTCTAGAGCCACTCTAAGTGAGTGTCTACTGTGTATGTGGTCCTGGGGTATCCCTGACTTTTTAAAGAAGTTTAAAAGGAAAAATAATCATGTTATATCATGAATCCCAATTTAGTACAACACTGGTGTTTTCAGTACCTTTTATAAACCAGATTATGCACAAGGTAGAATTTCTTGATTGCAAAAAAAATTTTTTTTTTTTTGCAATCCTTGACAAAGGGTATAAGGCAGAATCCTCCCATGTCATTGACAAGTGGCTACAATAATTTCCCTTGTAAAATATTCCTACATGATTCATTTACTGCATGAAATAAAAGTGAATGGTGGCACATGCTTACGTGGAATATTATTTGAAACCTCTCCAAGGACTTGTTATTACTTTTAAAACACCCCATTACAATAATTTATCATGAAATTTTATTCATTAATGCTTTCTTCAAGGGCTGTAGTTGGAGCTTCAAAGAGCCACCCAGGGGCACATGGCCATGAATTGGCCATATTGCTCTGAGAGGCCTTCTAACTTTGTTATTATGGGCATGAATTTTCACACATACCCCAAATTAGGAAGAATAGTAAAATGAATTACCATGTATCCATCATCTAACTTCAACAATTATCAATTCATGGCTGATCTTGTTTTATCTTTACCCCCTCCCACTTCCCATTCATTCAACCCTATATTGAATTCCTGTAAGCTTTCAAAGGAAAGCATGGAATCTTACCCCATGGCAATAACAACTACTCACATTTTCTCATGGAGACTAGACTTTTTTGTAACCTTGCGATCTGAGCACAACCATCAGAGAAGGAATGAACACGTTTTCCAAGGCATTCTATTTACATGCTCAGGGTTTACATCAATCATATAAAAGGGGGTATATTTTCAGTTCAAACTAAAGTAACTCATCAAGCCAGAAGGGTGAGTCATTGAGGACATATGACACCTTCCAGTTTAACCTGTTGTTTCACTGTGAACACCTGTCAGATCTTGCCGTAAATCTCTCCCTGACCCTCTGTAATGTTTACTGAATCCTGAACCCTACCGGTATAGTAAGAAATGGTTTCAACATTTTTGCAGGAATCCTTAGTTTGAGGAGAGTTTAAATTTAAATCACACTCAAAAGCAAGTTCCTTTACTTTTGCAGTAAAGCAAACCACTGGAAAAAGCATTGGGGGAGAGAGAAAGATTCTTTCAACCAGCATTTCTAGACCTTCATAAACAAAACAAGGAAGGCAAACTAAATCTCCTAAAAGGTGGGTGTAGAGAAACAAACAAAAACTTACTTTATATACATGTTTGGATAGTTTATACAATTTTAAAGACGATTTTGCCTAAATTAGTCAGAAAACGTGATTTTTCCAGATACCAATTATGCTTTTGCTCTGTTAAGGTGGCTGGATTTACCTTACATTGGGAAAAAGTAAGCCACCAATATATCACACTTTCAAATTCCTAAAGAAGCATCGAAGCCTTAAGTAGGCCTTCCAGAAAGTGACTGTAAGCATACAAAATGGAATTAGGATCAATTAAATACAAAGTACTTAAAATATCAGAGCCTCTGTGATGGGGTTTTGGGGGGTGGGTGGGTATGTAACTTGCTCCTGCTTAAAAACTCAACCACAGCTCCTAGAGGCAGGAGCAAGAAAAGTTTGGAAATTGGATTTTTGTGATCTTGCTTGTGTCCTCCAAGCTCCACATTGTTTAACTGACTAGAAAATCCTACTTTGCTTCTAGTGTTGGTGTCCCTTCCTGGGCCCTCTCAACTACAGGCCCTGAGCCCCATTTGGGGTAATTCAGTCCCACTCAAGCTCCTGAGCACGAGTTCATCCTCCGTGCAGAGTGAGTCTTGCCCTCACCAGAGAGTGGGCTCTGGAATGGACCTTGCTGCCCTGTCCTGTAGCCAGATGGGTGCAGAGAATAGGGGGCTTCCCCATGACCCCTTCTTCAGTAGCACCTCAGGACTTCTGTTTTGGTGTCTTGATTGTCCCCTGGTCAACACCCAGAGGAAAGCTCTGAATCTCAGCCTTCTACCCTCAGATGTGGCCCTTATCCTTGAACCTCTAGTAACCACACGGGGTCTGGCTCCCTAGATACGGGACCACCTGTGTGGGGACAAAGCCCCAAAAAGCAGTTTCCAGGCTCTCGGCCTCACAATAGAAAGGTGCTGGCTCGGGTAGTAAATGGCCATCAACTGTGATCAGATGGCCAGCAGCTGTGGTTAGTTGGCCGTCAGCTGTAACCTATAAGCCATTGGCCACTAATATAACGGTTGTGGCTACGCTAGCAAGAAGAATGGGGGGCTAGCAAGAAGATGGTGGCTGGCAAGTGCGGACTGCTGTTAGGCAGATTATGTAGATCCTGCTTCCTGTGTCTCCAGCCCAGCCGCCAGCGAGAATATATTGGTTTTACTCCCCTACTTATGACTCCATCGGTGTTCCTTTTTGGCCTTACCGTGTCCTGCGTTCTTGGGCGAGGGGTGGGAGCTGAGACCCTGCACGACAAATGGCGCAGCGAGCAGGGTCTCCTGCGTGACAACCTGAGACCACACTGCTGCCTGGTGGATACCGTTCTTCAGCCTCGAGATCCCTGCACTGAGCATGCCCCGCAATCCACACGTGGCACCCAAATATCCCTGTAGGTGGGGATTGAACTGTTAATTTGCCACACCTGTGAAAAACACAACTCAGGCTGTGGGATATCCCTCAGTGGTGTGCCGACTGATACATTTTCAGGCTTTTTACAAGTTGGACTGTTAAACACAAACTGTAATGCGGGGTCTCAGCTCCCGCTCGCGGCAGGTAAACCCAGGAGACGTTGAGGCCAGAAAGGAACAACAACGGAGCACAGATAGGGGGTTTATATCACTAATACCACTATATTCTCGCTGGTGGCCAGGCAAGACACAGGAAGTAGGATCCATGGTATCTGCACCATCCACAATCCATGCACTATCCGCTAAGGTAGCCACGGCAGTTATATACAAAACAATAGTGGCTAATGGCCATCTGGTTACAGCTGATGGCCATCTAATACCCAAGCTAGCACCTTTCCTCGTGAGGCTGAGAAACTGGAAACTGCTCTCCTGGCCCTGGCCCTACACAGACATTATTAAAATGCAAATTACATAAACTTACAATTAATTTCCATTAAAAGCAAAGATCAGACATATTCAACACTCATCACCTCTTACTAATCTTACTACATTTTACTATTGTCTATGCCCGTGAGTTATTTTCATCTATTATTATCTGGATGGTGGCAATTATTTCACTTCTCAAATCATGGTTGAATTGCAACCCTAGGTTGGCTATGGATACAAGAGTTTAGCAAAAATCAGAGAAAGCATTCAGTTGGCTATATGGAACTTAAAATAGAGTATCACATATTTTATTATTATTTATAAATTGTGTGTCACACACCCTTTCTATCACTAAAATGTATAAGTTGATATAATTTTTTCCTGAGAGCGAACTATTAAACATTTTACAGCACACTACAGTATCCCTTCCTTCCACTCTAGCTCCAGTACTATTGTCTTATTAAATTCTAGTTCCGCTTTCCTCCCATTACTGACTTTAAGCTGGTTGGAAAGTGGGAAGCTCATACCCAATCCTCTCTTCATTTATCTTGTCCAGGTGGAGGGATTTATCTTGTCCAGGAGGCCTCATCTGCTTCCTTACACATTTTTCCCCCAGGCTGGTGAACTGACTTACCTAGCTGGTGAGTTCAGAAGGAGAAAGAAGTCCTGCATGGCCTAACTCCTGCCTCTGTTCCTTTCCGTAGGAGCTACCCACATGGAGCATTTTTCTCCACGTGGGATAGCCTGCCCTGTTCTGGTGTTGCCTGAGGCTGACACATAAGTTGGTCAAATTCTGGAGTTCAGTGTTAGAATTCTACTTGCTCGAAGATAGAAGCTATGCTCTGCAAAGTAGCATTGATCAGTAATGAGGGCCATTTTATGAAATGGCCATATATTGGCCTCTATATTGGCCTCTATCTGCTGACTCTTTCGTCTTATTCCACAATTGGTTCAACAATTGAATGGGAAAAAGAAGCACTATTTACTGAGCCCCTTAGAAACTCAAAAGCGTCCTTTTCCCTCAGCCTTTGCTCCTGAGGTCACAGAATGCCTTGTTTTGTGCCCACATGTATTGCTACACATAAGCCTTTTCTAAGAAAATGTGATTGGCAAATTTATTTGATTCGAATTATTTTTATTACCAACACGTGCATGTGATAATAACAATGCTTACACAATTGTACACCAATTTATATGCCAGATATTATGCACACACAGACCTTGAGAAACGAGTACTATTATTGACCCAGAGTGGTTAAGTAACTTTCCCAAGGTCACAGCCAGTTGTCTGATTCCAAGGCCCTTGCTCTTTCCATTACACTTTATCTCCCTTCCCTTCTTTTTCTGTCCTCCCACCCCATCCTTCTAGTCTCCCCTCTTCTCCTCTCTCTCTTCTCTTTCACTAGTCCTGCCACTAGCTTCCCTCATTTCCTCATTTTCTGGCCCTTTCACACTTAGAAAGTGAAGAAAGCATTTGTGACCTCAGAGATTGCAGTATATACATATATATTTTTTTAAATTCTACAAAATCTTGCCCCAACAGCTGGGCCCTCCAGAAACTTGGCAGCAGGCAGTAGGAAAATTGGCTGTCTTTTGAGCATCCTCCTCAGGTTTCTCAAGAGGAATGTTCAGCATCCTATTTAAGGTCCTGGAGGAGGCGGTCACAAAGAAACGGGTGTGCATCAGGAGAGACCACAGGACTTCATCAAGCTGAGGTCTGTGGGGCTTGACCTGGGCTGGGCTCTATGTGGAAAATGCAGCCTTTCCTCAGATGGAGTGTTTGCTGTTACCTCTGAATCAAGGTTTCTTTCACTGGGGCCAATCGTTGTGTAATAGGTTCAGGGATTGAGCAAACAGTTAGGAAATTACTTGGGGAACGATTAAGGAAGGAATGATAGGAAAAGTATACATTATTAATATATATTATCCCTAGGGAGAATGCATTGTATATAATATATAAATTTCCAATGGGGGTAATATTGCCCCTACGGGGGGAAAAATTGGTTCTTGGGGGAGAGGGTGAAAAAAATAACTCTTTTTATATATAAGGCAGATACATATAGTACTTAAACAAATATGCTGTATATATGTGGTATTAAAATTTCATGGAGAGGATACTAAGAAAAACATGTCTAAAAAGCCTCCTCAGGGGAGCAGTATTTTGAAAAATGATTGAAAAACACCTGTGTATATAAAGAGCCTGGTAGAGTATGTGACACTTAGTAGGTATTCAATACATGAGAACTGTAGTTGCTATTATCAGGGGTTGTTGTTATGATTGTCCTACAAACTAACTACAGAACCATGACATCCCATCATGGTTAGGGTGGAGAAGGATATACTGTGGCAAGTTCCAAGGTGAAGTTAGTTTAGGGGGAATCCTGCATGAGTTATAGGTGAGAACTGCCCGGGGTTCCAGAAAATAAGCAGATTCTTGCACAGAGCTGAGATGACCTCTGGAATGCCCAGAAACACTTCAGCATGACAGTGTTAAAATCCAAAGAACAAGGCCAGACATGAACATTTGTAGGCGAGCACAGGCTACCACAATGCCCATTTTAATCCTCTGGGGAAAAGGACAGGCTCCCAAATTCACTTTCTTCCTGGCTGAGAAGCCCCCACCAAGTTTTGTGCACACACCTTTGTCTTTCCTTACAGAGAATCTGGCTTCCATGAGGCATTCAATACATGAGTTACTATGGGTTTGAGACAAATATTGAGCAACTTCTCATGCAGCTGCACGTGCTCTGCATGTTGAAGGAAAACTAAATAACCCAATGATTGTTCTTAAAATCTACATTTGTGTTACTTCTAGCATACAAAGTGGTTTCAGATATAGTACCTTATGAAATCATACTCAACCTGTAAGATCAGTATTATATCCCACTTACAGGATAAAGAAGCTGAGGCTTGGCGAGTTCACTTAAGTTATTTTTCCTCTTTAGCTACCCAGTAGTAAGTAGCAGAGCAAGCCTCCTTTCAACTATACACCTTCCTTTCCCCCAGAGGAGGAAGGCACATGAAATGGCAAAACTAAGAAGGAAAAGTCACACGCTGGGATTTGGGGACTCCCTTGCGAGGGATATGGTAATGTCTGTGAATTGACACAATCCAGTCATGCAAGAAGGGGTGTTATCTTCATGGAGTATGAACCTACAGTACAGCACGGCCTGCTGAGGCCGGGCAAAGCTATCAAATGTCAAGTTACAGGGAAATGAAAACCCATCAAAGGAGTATTCTTAGTAAGTTTCCATACTAAGCATCTCGAGAGGCTGTGAAATTTGGGATGCAAAATAAAAGACTTAGGGGCACAACTGTTGAGAACAAAATATGAAAACTAGGTACACGTTGGTGTGTTTTATTTCAGAGCCAGAGCTTCAAATGTAGGAATGACAGATATTTGACTAAGAATGGAGAACATTTTTCAAAGACTGAAAAGAATGTTTAGTCAGAAACCAACTCCTCTGCCCAAAAGGACGGTAAATGGAAAACAGATGGGTAGGGAGAAAAAAACACCTAGATAAAACTGAAATGGGTTTTCATAGACGATATTCAGGAGGGCCTGGGAAGAATTTCAATGGGGAGAGAGGTGCTGAGTAATTCAATACGAAAACAATCAGAAAGGACATCAAAAACAAAACACAGGCAGCAGATGTCCAGATATCATGCACAGAACATGAGCAACATAGCAACCTTGAGATGATAGCACGGGTGACAAACGAGACCTCCTAGACCCCACCGAGAGTTGGCAGGATGGAATGGATCCACACAATGACAGAAGGGTGTGCTGTGCACAAAAGACCTGTCGGGAGGAGATGGAGCAGCACTGTAGGCTGTGGTAATAAGACATTCAGAGGAATCCCTGAACACTTGGATGAAGATGAAACGAGAGGAGCAGAAGTGATGTTTTTATGGAAGCAGAGCTGAGCCTCACAGAGGAAAGCCACAAAATTGGCAGCGCACACATCATGGAGGTAACATCCTGGATACTTCATTCAGATAAAAGCAGAGTTTTTCACTTGCCTTCCTAACAATTTCATGTCCTAGAAGGTAGATGAAGGAATAAAAATAACTGTGCTCTGAGTCCAACCAATGGCAAAAAAAAGTATTTGTTGGAGTGGAAGGGATGAGCTCCCTTCAAGGGAAGGCAAGGTTGAGCTGGAGAAAATGTATACAAGGGACTTCAGGAAGCTAGACTTCAAAGAAAGAAATGTAAAGAAAACATAGGCATAATTCCACAAGTTTCCAAAAGAAGACAGTACCAGGAAGTGCTCAGAAACATGACTGAGCAATTCCAATGAAAAGAGGTGAGGAGAGTCTTAAAGAAATTAAGAGTGATGGCACAGAGTTCTTTAAGCTAGCTTAGAGAACATTCAAAAGTGATAACGATGACAGCGACATAGGACCACACAAACCGTAGCAGGAATGTTAAAAGGCTGGAAGAATCAAAGCATGCAAAAATGGTGAGGACCAGAGCAAGTGTTATGGGACCCAGGGAATTATGATAATGGAGGGTAGAAAGGATGTACTATTTCTCAAGGGATGTCACATTCCTTTAGGTTCTGACAAGCACTGCAACTGGAGGGCTGAAAAGACAAAACTGGTAAGAGTGCGTTGAAATCCAAGACTGGAAAAGATATTACTGATCCTTTTGGAATCTAACCTAGGACCAAACTCGGTGGGTCATCTGCATACGTTTGCCTATCTTCAAACTTTCTGACTTCTTCCTAAGTGTTACTAAGAGCATTCAGACAGCTGATCTTCAAATTCTTGCAGGAGCTTGGGGGTAAGGTTCTTTTGGGACAGAAGAATTGATTCCATGTGGATCATCTGCATACTTTTATTATCAGAGTTTTTAAATAGTTGAAACCTTAATACTAGCTATCTAGCTACAGAAGTTCAGTTTCTAAAGTCCTCAGCAGGATTCCGTTTATACTTCTTGGCAAATAAATCTTAATTAAGGTATTTCACCTTTACCAAAGGAAATTGAAAATGCGTTGGGTTTTCTAAGAGTTGTCTAGAGTGGTTTCTCTTGAGAGAACTTGGAAAACTGAGTGTCCTTGTCTTTATGAAGTTCAAGCACAGGCAAAACTGAGCTGTGGAGATAAAAGTCGTAACAGTGGTTGCCGGGATAGATTGTGACCTAGGGACAGAATGAAAAGGGACCCTAGTGAACTTCCTAGGATGGCATACTCCTGGAGTGTTGGTTACATGGATACTTGTATATGTATTTGTCAAAACTCATCGAACTGTCACTGTCACTGTATGTTATTACACCTCTATAAAAATACATAAAAAGTATATAATAAATCTGGGCAGTGATATGAAGAGAAAAAGAGAATGATTTTCTCCCATGACTGACAGTAAACAAATGAAGTTAACACAGTCAAGGAATCAGGGAAAAGCAGAGTTTGAGTTTGATTAGCAATGCTCTCCAAGTGGATTTAGGGAAAAGTCAGTCTCACCAACACCCTTGTTAATTTCCTATTGGCAAAGTCTTCCATATTGCGGAGAAGGGGCATCACTACCTTTTATCCTGGTTCCACCAAAACCAAGTACCTCTGGTTCTCCAGCTTCCATGCACATAAATATTACCTCAGGTACTTGCTCCAAAACGCATATTCTGGGTTCATAAATGTAGATTCTGATACAGTAAATCTAGGTTAGTGTCTAGGAATTTGCATTTTCATGAACACCCTTGGTGAGATTGGTGTAGGTAGTCCACGGATCTACACTTTGAGAAGCACTTTATTACACAATCAAATCATAAAACTAAGCTCCTACTTCCTCTGATTTCAGGCTCTCCAGGCAACCTTCTAATAATAAAGCCCTTTTCCATGCCTTCACAAAGAAAATATGTTGCTTATATCACACATGTATTCTAGCCCATGTGACAGCACTCTTTTTCATTCTAAATAGTAATAGGCATTGGTTTTGTACCTCAGCTTAATAAATATTAGTCTGACCCTTATAAGTGGATGTGCTTACCAGGTGATACTGAAAAATCATACTTCTGGGATTGTGAGGGACAGAAATGTGATTTGTGCCTAATTAATAAGCCCAAATAAAGGTATTTCCAAAATTTCCTCTTTAAAGAAATCCTATGCCTGACATCATTGTGGTTGTTATGTTCTTTTCCTTAATTAATAAATTTTTTTTCAAGTTTCAGTTTCACAGCAAAATTGAATGGAAAGTACAGAGACAGAAAGTTCCCATACATCCCCTGTCCTCCCACACACACCTCTCCACCATGGATATTCTGTACTAGGGTAACACGTTTGTTATGACCAATGAAACTGCCCTGACATGTCACTGTCACTCTCAGTCCTTAGTATAAATCAGGGTTCACTCTGTGTTGTACATTCTATGGGGTTTCACAAATGTCCTTTTAAGCAATTGAACTTAATAAACGTGTGTAAATATATTTTCATTTTAACCTTAACTCAATGAATTTTTAAATAATTAGTATTATGTTTGTTGTTTTTTTTCTGATTCTTAATATTGTTTCTAGACATTGTGGGAAAATGGGAATATATTTAAAAATAAACCAAAAAAAAAAAAAACCCACCAGTTATTCAATTACCTTGGGCTAACCATTGTGAACATTCTGATCCTTTTCTCTTCTGTGACTATTCTGTCTTTATGTACATGTGGTGCTGGTAATGGTGGTTGTTATTTCTCTACAAAACTGGGTTATACCATATACGAGGTCAGACAATTAAGTTCACGAACTCATCCTAGAAAAAGTGCTACATATCTCATTGCTAAATATCATTCATTGCTAAATATCATATCTCATTGCTAATATCACCTTAGAAGTCCTCCCCTTAGGAAGCTATGCACTGACACCAGCGTCTAGTCCATCCTTCAAAGCAATTTTGGAACTCTTTTTCTGGAATGGCCATCAGAGCTGTCGTCGTATTGCCCTTGATGTCCTGAATGTCATCAAAATGTCTTCCTTTCAATATTTCCTTTATCTTTGGATAAAGAAATAAGTCACTGGGGGCCAGATCAGGTGAGCAGGAAGGGTGTTCCAACACAGTTATTTGTTTCCTGGCTAAAAACCCCCTCACAGACAATGCCGTGTGAGCTGGTGCATTGTCGTGATGCAAGAGCCATGAATTGCCGGCGAAAAGTTCAGATCATCTAACTTTCTCACGCAGCCTTTTGAGCACTTCCAAATAGTAAACTTGGTTAACTGTTTGTCCAGTTGGTACAAATTCATAATGAATAATCCCTCTGATATCAAATCATCGTTGTAACAAAACATCGTTGTAACAAGTTCGTGAACTTAATTGTCAGACCTCATAAACATCTAAACATCATTGTATCATATTTTAATAGTATTAATTCTCCTCTGATGCAATTTTATTTTTCTTCCTAGCACTTATCACCACCTGACATAATATATTTGTTAGCTTATTTATTTCTTTTTCGTCCTCTCCCGAATGTGTGTTCCAGAAGAGAGTTCTGCTCATTATGAAAATCCAGGTGCTGTAACCATGCCTGACATCAGTTATTCAATACATATTTGCAGAATGAACAAATAAATGAATGAGTGGCATTTTATTGTGTCAGTGAATATGCTTCAAAATCATGATTTACAATGATTAATCAATTCTATCAAATATGTACAATGTAATTTGTTTATCCATTCTTCTAGTGTTCAACAGTTGGGCTATTTCCACCTTCCTATTTCTACTAATATAATCAATTATGATATAGAAATCTTGTTTATAAAAGGGAGTTCATACTTCTAAATATTTCATTAGGACTAATACCTAGAAGTAATTATGTCAAACTTATAAAAATCTTAAAGACCTTTTCACATATTGCCATGTAACTTTCCAGGAATACTGCAATTTATATGTCTATTAGCAGTGTAGGAAAATGTCCATCTCTTTCTATCTTTACTAACATTGAGTACTGCCATTTTATGTTTTAAAAATCCAGGCCGTTCAGTTAAGTCAAAAACTGTATCTCTTTAATGCTTGAACTGATTATTAAAATAATAACAATAACAAATTATCTTATTACACATCAAACACTTTTTCCCAGTTTATCACTTGCTTTTTTATTTTGTTTGTAGTTTTTTCAAACAGAAACATTAATTTTGGTGCTATTAAGTCCATCGATTCCTTTGCAATTTATTCCATTATTTCTGTGCTTGGAAGTCTTTTCCCCATTTGGAGTTTAGATAAATATTCACCTCTACTTCTAGCTAATTGTTTAAAGCAGGGGTGTCCAAACTGCAGCCCCCCGGGTCAACTGTGGCCCATGATCCATTGTTAATTGGTCCGCAGCAAATTCCAAAAATATATTTAGTTTACTTAAATAAACCAGGTGAGGCAATAGTACTTCACCTCGAGTGAGTGGCCCAGCTGTTTGTGTATTTTACTGCACATGGCCCTTGATGAAAAACGTTGAAAAAAGTTTGGACACCCCTGGTTTAAAGGTTTTATTTTTCACATATAATCCATTCATCCATTTGGAATACATTTTAGTCTATGATGTGAAGTACAAATCTAACTTTTTTTTCTATTTAGTTCATTAATGATATCACTATAATGTAACTGAGCAATCTTCATTTTCTTATGTGGGTTATCACTTTCATCACATAATTTTTTTTTTTTTTTTTTAATATGGAAGGGCCTAATGTAGAGCATTCAGATCTGTTCCACTGAGTAAAAAAAAAAAAGAAAAAGTGCTGGGAAGGATATGTGGAGAAATTGAAACTTTTGTGGATTGCTGATAGGAATGTAAAATGGTGAAGCCACTATGGAAAACAGTATGGCAGGTCTTCAAAAAATTAAACATAAAATCACCATTTGATCTAGCAATTCCACTTCTGCTTCTATACCCAAAAGGATTCAAAGTAGAAATTTGAACATACATTTGTACACCCATGTTCACAGCAGCATTATTCACAATAGCTAAAACATGTTAAAAACCCAAATGTCCATAGGTGTAAGGCTTGCGGCGAGATGATGAAGCTAAGAGTCAGGCGGGTTGAGAAAAGTGAGTGCTTTATTCTGCGCCCCGGGGCGAGGTTCACCTGTCCTCAGACGCGGGCGGGTGCAGTCACGCCCAGGGCAGAGGGAGGGAGGCATATATGTGATTTTTGGGGAGGGGGTTGGCTGAGTGAGGTGGCAGATGAGCAGGCTCCCCCAGCGCAGAGGGGTATGACTTGGCTCCCTGCCGCTTTGACCGTGCCCGTAGCTGACCTAACATTAGGCAGATGAATGGATCAACAAAACACAGTATATACATACCATAGGGTATCAGTCAGTCTCAGAAAGGAAATTCTGACAGATGCTACAGCACAAATGAACCTTGAAGAACTTATGCTAAGTGAGATTAACCAGACACAAAAGGACAAATATCGTGATTCCATTTATCTGAGGCACTTAGAGCAGTCAAATTCATGGACACAGAAAGTAGAAAAGTGGCTTCCAGGGCCTGGGGGGAGGGAGGATGGAGACTTATTGTGTTATAGGCACAGAGTTTCAGTTTAGGATGATGAACAAGTTGTGGAGACGTATAGTGGTGATGGTTTCACAACACTGTGAATGTACTTAATGTTACTGAACTGTACATTTTAAAATGGTGAAAATGGTAAATTTGTTATGTGTATTTTGCCACAATGAAAAATAAAATAAAAACAGAATAGAAAGCGATAATGCTATAAGGTACAAGTAACCTTTCCTTAGGGATTTCCCCAGACATTGTATCTAAAATTTCAATCGTGTTTCTACCCTGATACTTCCTACCCGCACATCTGTTTTATTTATTGTCATTATCTAATATCCAATAAATTTCACTGTATTTACATGATGAGATAATGAAATGTTTATGTATTCAGTTCCACTATGAGTATTTTTTTAAGCTTGGATATTTGCTGCCAATTAAATATTTGACAAATATTTGCTTCCTATATCTTCTGTTTTTACAGTCTGACTTTTCATGTTCACTAATCAATCCATCTGGAATTTATATTGGTGTAATATAAATTTTTGTATTAGTTGCCTAGGGCTGTCGTAACAAAGTACCACAAACTGGGTAGCCTAAAAGAACAGAAATTTATTGTCTCACAGTTTTGGAGGCTAGGAATCTGAAATCGAGATGTTGGCAGGGCTATGCTCTCTCTCTCTCTGAAGGTTCTGGAGGATCCTTCCTTGTCTCTCCCGAACTTCCGGTGGTTGCTAACAATTCTCGGCGTTCCTTGGGTTGTAGCAGCATCACTCCAATCTCTGCCTCCGTTGTCACATGGCATTCTTCCCGGTGTCCATGTCTGTGCCCAAATTTCCCTCTTCTTAAAAGGGCACCAGTTATTGGATTAGGGTCTGCTCTAATCCAGTATGACCTCATCTTAACTTGATTATATCTCCTCATATAAAGACTATTTCGATAAGGTCACATTCACAGGTATTGGGGGTTAGGACTTAAACACATCTTTTTGGGGGATGCAATTCAACCCACAACAGTTTCTAAATAGCTAACCAATTATTTCACTGCTAACACTTCCCTATTAATTAAGTAATATTTTATTGCACCATCAGATCATAAATTAAAGGCATATACACTAAAGTCTCTTTCAGGCTGTCATTTTTTACTCTGCTCTGTCTATTCTTATACCAACTTGAGAGGTAATGTACCCTTAAGCGGCTTATAATCATTTTTGACAAGTAGTTGAATATGATGACTTTTCAAAATGTCATAAAATGCAACGACACAACCAAATTATTTCCTTCTGCCAAAAATCTGTACTCTGACCAACAGTTGTCATTCCTAACTTTTTCAGAGCCACTGGTTTTGTCATGAAAGCTATGTAGAAGAGTAAGCAGTTTTTACTATGTTTAGGAGCACCCCCGCCCATGCACAGCCCCTGTGTTTTTTGGTTTTATTTCATTTTTACCTAAACTACAATGTGGGCTACATCTACTTTATAATTACAACTGGCAGTGAGGAAACCCAATAAGGAATGAAACAAACTGGGAATACCAAGGGGAATGAGAAATTACAAGTATAAAACCAATTTAACTCAACAATGTACACGCAAGAAAAGATATATCAGTGGGACAATGGCTATCTAAACTTCAAACATTTTGGATCCTAGGACTTTTCTTAATTAATATATAACAGCTCTGCAAAACACAGGCAGCATGTATTGGAAAACCACAAATAACAAACATGGGCCCATGAAAAAGGAACCCACACTTTCCATTTAAAGTTAAAAAAAGATTTTAATGCTCTAAATAAAGTTTCGTCAGAGAAGCCCATATGATTATATCAATTTATTCATAGTTTCCTTTATGTTAGGATATTCTAATTCTAATACAATTTTCAGAACATTTGACCAATATGTAGATTAGATAACCATCTGTGAAACAGAGATCTAGAGAGAGAAAAAAAGCTGATTCCATTTCCTACCACACCCAGAGTCGATCAAGCCTCATTGCCTTCCTGGGACCTGCCTCAATCCCAGCACATAACAGAGATGTTTTATTTATTTCTGCTAGTATCTTCCTGAGGGCAGAGATTCAGAGAGTTATCCAACATAGGTAGGGCCTGGCATATAATCACTTCCCAATAAATATGGAGAATAAATAATGATAGACTATTAACAAATAAACAAGGTATCAACAAAAAACTGGCTATGATCTTTAGTTCAAAAGACAAGTGGCGTAGGCTTGAAATAAATCAATGTATTAAAATCAGCTTTAGCTGTAAATGAAAAAACCTGTTGAATGAGGAAAAAAAAAGTTGAGATGGGAGAAAAGAAAAACACAAAACAACCCAAACTGTTTAAACATATTGAACTTTAGCAAAAGATCTATTTCACAATTCATTGCTAACAATTTTTCTACTCTCTCTTGCAAAACTAATGAGAAAATCAGGTCAAATGAGAAAAAGGAATGCTGAGTTGTGTAAATGATACTGTTTGAACATAAAATATGTGAATGCCGAGCCTTTGCCCCTGTAGCTGGCTGACTGCACCATTAGATCAACTTTTCAACTCATAATTAGATAGCTAAGCTGAGAAAAATACTTTTAGGGGTATTCATGTAGCATATACAAGAACATGAAATTCTAGAAATTAAGAACCCCCTATATGGCTAAATGTCTTTCCAAAAAGTTGTAATAAATTGTAAACTCACCAGCAAACTATGAAAAATAATTCCTATACACTTTTGATAATATTGGAGATTATTAAGCCTTAACTGTTAATTTCAACACATAACAATATCACCTTTTTTCAATTTGCTTTTTTTGATGGGTGGCTCAGTTATCCTTTCATTATCAATCGAGCTCTTCCTGTTCCAAGCACTCCTCCTGGTGCTTAAAGAATGTGAATGACGGAGATCCAACACGGCAGAGTAGATAAACACCAACACTGTGCCAGCTTCCTTCCATAAACATATTAAAATTACAACTAAATTATAGATCAACCTGGAGAGCCATCTAAAGTCTAGCTGAACAGTTTTATAACTAAGGATATATAAAGAAGAAGCCATGTCGAGATTGGTAGGAGGGGCAGAGATGAGAAACGAGCTGACCCCAAACCTCCATGTGGTGGTTGAGAACTGTGAGGGATATCTCTCCACGGAGGTTCCCCCCAGAGTAACGAGGGCCCCAGCTGCAAACCAGTCTCCCCAGCCTGGAGTACTGGTGTGGGAAAGAGGAGCCCCCACAACATCTGTGAAAAAGTGGGGATTCTGATGGTTCCGGTGGGATGAAAGGCTGCAGGAAACCCAGGTGTCCTCCTAACTGACCCCTGCAGACTCATTCACTGGCAGGCACTCACCGTGGGCTCCAGCAGAGGGACAGTAACTCAGGGGTGTCAGACATCCAGGGGGCAGACTGAGGTGTGTGGCTTTGTAGTGAGAGCTAGAGGACAGTTGCCATTTCTCCTGTGTGGGGTCCTTAGCCTTGTAGCTGGGAGGCGGGCACCATCTTTCCTGTGTTGAACCCTCTCCCAAAAGCTAAATCTGAATTGGATTTGCCCAGTGAGCTCCATTCACTCCACCCTGCTGACTCAGCTGGGATCCTACCCTACTCAACACCAGAGGCAGTTTCTCTATGAGCAACAAGCCCCACCCAAATTGCACTTTCTTGGAAAACTATCAGAGTCCATGGGCCCTAGGCAGGAAGCAACTGGCCTCAGTATGCTCTGAGATTTTTGATGAGTAGCTCCAGGCTCAGCACTGGCATCAAACCAGAGTCTACATTAACCTAGTGACCACAGCTCTTCCCACTCTGGTGACTCCCTGAGACCCTGCCTCACCCAACTTGTGTACCACATGAGGCTTTATTAGGAGCTGAACTTTAAGGGAGCCATCAGGTGGCAGCAGGCCTCAGCGTGCCCTAGCATTTTGCAGAGCTACCCCAGGCCTGGTACTGGTGGCAGACGTCTTCAGTTTGCAGTGTGGCCTTTCCCACATGCCTCTAGGGTTAGCACAGGCAGCAAACTGTGAGGGACAGATCCTGGCATCAGTTCATAGCTTCCAAAGGGCAATTAAGTTTGAGAACTTGTTGGCTGGTCACAGGCAGTGGGTGACCTAGGCCTGCACTGGAGCCCCTCGCAAGAGGCCCTAAGACCACCATCCTGCTCAGACCACAGCAGAGCATCACCCAATTAACCTCACAAACAGCATACCCAAAGGGCGGTCTCAATAGCCACCAGAACCCACTGGGCAAATCCCACTCAATGGGGTAAGCCCCCCCGGCACAGCAGCCTGTAAGCTGTGGACATGGCCAAACTCCACAACCAATCAGCCCGAGGGTCAATCCCACCCACTGTTGTGCCAATAGCAATCAAGGCTCAAATATAACAGCAGGGCACACACAACACACACAAGAGACACTCCTGGAGCACCTGGAGCAGATGACCAAGGAGACTATGCCAAGGCCCCACAGGGCTCTCACTACATAAGACCACCCGGCCAAGACTGGGAGACGTAGCAGGTCTACTTAATACATACCATATTTTGCTGTGTATATTGTGCTCCCATGTATAATGTGCATTCACATTTTTGGTCCAAACTTGCAGGGAAAAAATTCTTTAATTTTAATTTTTTAATTCAAATTTTTATTTGTTTACAGTTAGGCACTTGTTTTTTTGTATTATAAAGGAATTTTTGCACTTATTTTTTAACATGTTATGGTATAAGAAATTTTATGTAATAAATAATTACAAAATACAAGAACAGATACAAGGTATAAGAAATTTTATGTACCGGTAACAAATTTACGATATTTATGCATTACAGAAGGCCAAGAACTCTTCATTGTTGCAAGTTTGTTGTAAGTTCAACAAAACCGATTATCGTATTCCAGGGTATTATTTTACATATGGATATCGTTATTGATTTCTAGAGTTACACTTTTAACTCATAAGCATAAATGAAAGAATTAAAAACATTTATATAGATATGGAATTAGTACTACCCTCCCTTATTTTTCGTTACTTTTCCCTCACAAATTTGGGCAAAAAAGTGTGCATTATACATGGCAAAATACATTAGAAAGAGAGAGGCAGCCAAAATGAGGAAACAAAGAAATACATCCCAAATGAAAGAACAGGAGAAAACTCCAGAAACAGAACTAAACAAAATGGAGGTAAGCAACCTACCAGATGCAGAGTTCAAAACAATGGTTATAAACATGCTCATGGAACTTAGTGAGAACTTCAACAGAGAGGCAGCAAGCGCAAATAGGACAAAGAAACCATAAAAAAGAATGAGTCAGAAGTGAAGACTGCAATAACTTAAATGAAGAATGCATTGGGAGGAATCACCAGCAGACTAGATGGAGCAGAGGATCAAATCAATAATTTAGAAGACAAGGTAGCAGAAAACACCCAATCGGATCAGCAAAAAGAAAAAGAATTTTTAAAAAATAAGGAGAGTTTAATAGATCTCTGGGACAACAGGAAGTATACCAACATTCACATCATAGAGTACCAGGAGAAGAAAGCAAGGGATTGAGGACCTATTTGAAGAAATAATTACTGTAAACTTTCCTAATCTGGTGAAGGAAATAGACATACAAGTCCAGGAAGCACACAGAGTCCCAAACAAAATGAACCCAAATAGGCCCACACCGAGACACATTATAATTAGAATGGCAAAGGTTATAATTAGAAAGGGAAAGAAAGAATCCTAAAAGCAGCATGACAAAGGCAAATAATAACTTATAAGGGAGCTCCCATAAGATTGTCAGTTGATTTCTCAACAGAAACTTTGCAGGCCAGAAGGGATTGGCACAAAATATTCAACATCATGAAAAGCAAGGACCTACAACCAAGATTACTCTACCCAGAAAAGCTGTCATTTAGAATCAAAGGACAGATAGAGAGCTTCCTAGACAAGGAAAAGCTAAAGGAGTTCATCACAACCAAACCAGTATTACAAAGAATGTTAAAGGGATTTCTTTAAGATGGAAGAAAAAAAAGGGCAGTATTATGAATAATAAAATGGCAGTAGCTATATATCTATCAACAATTACTTTCTTGTAAATGGATTACATGCTCCAATCAAAAGACATAAGAGGGCTTAATGGATACGAAAACAAAACCCTTACATGTACTGCCTGCAAGAGAATCACTTCAGCTTGAAAGACACACACAGATGGAAAGTAAAGGGATGGAAAAAGATGTTTCATGAAAATGAAAACGAAAAAAACAAAAAATCTGGGGTAGCAATACTTATACCAAACAAAATAGACTTTAAAACAAAGGCTATGACAAGAGACAAAGAAGCACCCAGTAATCCCACTTAGTTATCTGAAGAAATCCACATGCTACTTTGAGGGGACGTGTGCATCTGTGTTTATTACAGCATTGTTTACAATGTACAAGATGTGGAGGCAGCCTGGGTGTCGATTAATGGAAGAATGGATAAAGAAGAGGTGGTACATACAAGGCCTGACAATTAAGTTTGAGAACTTGTTGCAATGATGTTGCTAACCTTTTTTTGATATCAGAGGGATTATTCATGATGAATTTGTACCAACTGGACAGTTAACCAAGTTTACTATTTGGAAGTGCTGAAAAGGCTGCATGAAAAAGTTAGACGGCCTGAACTTTTCGCCAACAATTCATGGCTCTTGCATCACGACAATGCAGCAGCTCACACAGCACTATCTGTGAGGGAGTTTTTAGCCAGTAAACAAATAACTATATTGGAATACCCTCCCTACTCACCTGATCTGGCTCCCAATGACTTCTTTCTTTATCCAAAGATAAAGGAAATATTAAAAAGAAGTCATTTTGATGACATTCAGGACATCAAGGGTAATACAACGACAGCTCTGATAGCCATTCCAGAAAGAGTTCCAAAATTGTTTTGAAGGGTGGACTAGGCGCTGACGTCAGTGCATAGCTTCCCAAGGGCAGTACTTTGAAGGTGACCGAAGTGATATTCAGCGATGAGATATGTAGCACTTCTTCCAGGATGAGTTCACAAACTTAATTATCTGACCTCATACAAGTATTTCTCTAAGTTCTGTAAACTGTTCTAGCAAATTACCAAACCCAAGGAGGGAGTTGTGGGAATCCCAGTTTACAGCCAGTTGGCCTAAAGTACAGGTGACAAGCTGGAACTTGTAATCGACATCCAAAGCGTGAGCAGTCTTGTAGGACTGAGCCCTTAACTTGTGAGATCTGACATTAACTCCTGGTAGATAATGTCAGAGCTGAAGTGAATTGTAAGACACCCAGCTGGTGTCCTCAGGTAACTGAAAAATAGCTGAGTGTGGGGAAAGAAACTCACATATTTAATAAACAGAAGTAAAGTACTGAAAGTAATAATTGAGTGGTGAGTACAATAGGAGAAACAATAGAGCTTTTCCTGTTCCACTGGTATCCTTACAGGAAGTGACACGAGGGACATACAAGGAAAGAACATCATATTATGATAGAAGCAGAGATTGAGGAGCTGCGACTGCAAGACAAGGAATGCCAGCAACTGCCAGCAGACCACCAGAAGCTAGAAAGAGGAAAGGGAGGATTCTCCTTGACACATTTTAGAGGGAGAATAGCCCTGCCAATGCCTAAATGTGGGATTTCTACCCACTAGAACGGTGAGACAATAAATTTTAACTGTTTTAAGCCATACAGTTTGTGGTACTTTGATATACCAGCCCTATGAAACTAATACAGGTCTATTCCAGGAAGATGCAATAAAGGGACTCTTTACAATGATGTAGGGGAGAGTACAGTAAGTACTCCAGGGTGAGAAATAAGGTCCTCTAGGCCTGAAGGGGCAAGATGGGGAGCAGTTACCAGAACATGGAAGGAAAGAATCACCTGTAAGAAGAGAGTCACCTGGAGGACACCCTACAGAAGCAATGACCTTGTATCAAGAGCACTGCCAACCACAAAGAGGAATAAAGTGCCAAACTTCACTGTCCCCCATCACTCCCATCTCCTACTGGGCCTCCCCGGGAAGCCAACTGTGGTAATCCATATAGGTCAGCTTTCTTGGGGCCAACTGCTGGGTGAAGAGGCAAGAATGATGGAGGAAGAAGAATGAAAGAAATCTGGCACATTCTCTGTAGCAACTTGTTTTTTTTTAGTTTTTTGAGCACTGTTGATCCTCTTCATGTGTTTTTTAAAACATAGCACTTATCATCACCTGATCTATTATAAACATCTGATTTTAGTTTTTTACCTGTTTTCTATTATCCCACTAGAATATAAACTCCATGAGAGCAAGGACTTCGTTTTGTTCCCTATTGTATGCCCAACACCCTGAACAGTTCCTGGCATGGACGGTCTCAATAACTATTTGCTGAATGAATGGTTGGAAGTCTGGTACTTTCCCCCTGATATTTTCTAAGTCAGCAGATGCTGCGTCTCTGCTGGCTCATCCTCTTCCCTGAAATCATTTGACTGATTTGTAAAAATACAAGCAAAATCCCCTGGCTTATTCCCAAGTATTTGGAATCAATGACTCCCTTCCATCTTTTTATCTTGGCCCAATAGCTCTTGAAGAAGCCCAATGCCTATTCTACAAGACCTTGCTCACAAATGCCCTCAACTTGGTGGCCATTGCATTGGATGGAGGGGTGGGGGTGGGGATTCTGTCATCTGTCACGTGAACAATGGGGCTCTGGGCAAAGGCAACTACCTATTACCGGAGACATAGCCAGCCTGTCCAACCTGTGGCATGGGGCCAAGAATGGGTATGTCTGGATAGTTTTTCCAGAAATTGAAAGAAAACGAAACCAAGTTTTTATCTTTACACTGTACTTTAGAAAATGTTATTGGGTGAATCTTTCAATTAACTGACATTTAAAATCTACTGTTGTCACAACTATTTGGGAGAATATATTCTTGTATATATCTATAAAATTTCTAAAGACACTCAAAACAAAGCTTAGTTCTAGGAAGGGGGAGGAGGATTTTTATTTTCAATTGCTCTCTTTCTATATGGCTGAATTTTTTTTTTTTGCTATGGGCAAAAGATTACTTTTTAAAAAATATACACTAATATGTGAAGCGGCATCTCTCACCTCCGCCTATTTTTCTGCAGACTATAGTAGTTGTAGCAAAAAAATGTGTCAATATTATAATAACCCTATACAGCACATTCTAGTTTTTAAAATGTTTTCACATTTGCTTACAACCGTTGTCAATTTTAACTGTAGTGACTTCACCATTTTTTTCAATCAACGTAAACATCCACATTGTGCTAGACTCTGAAGATACCATCATGAACAAGATTGACACAACACTTGGCCTCAGAGCTTACAACTAAGTTGGGAGTCAGTCAACATACACTATTGAATATCTACTGGGTTCCAGGCACTGTTCTAGGTGATGGGGAAAGAGCAGTTAATAAGGCGGAAGAGTCCCTTTCCCCAAGATGCAGACATGGGAAGTGGGTAGTATTGTGAGATAGACAATAAACAAGTTAGAAAATAATAATTTCAGGTAGATCTATGAAAACCTTTAAACCAGGGCAATGTTGTACCTGATTCATGGAGCTTTGCGGGGCTCAAATGAGATTATCTATGTAAAGCGCCTAGAAGAGTGCCTTGTCTAAAGGGTTAATATACATTTACTATATATTTATGATAAAAGTTATTGACGCCCTCTCTAAGGAAGTTAAAATTTGACTTGGACCATGAACGATTAAAAGGAGTTAGCTATTTAAAGATATGGGAAGACTGAGTTTCACGCTGACGTAACTTTGACTGCAAAGGCCCTGAGCCTAGAACCAGCTTAGCCTGTTGAAGGGAGGAAAGAACAATAGGGCAAAGGTATGACAATGGATGAGAGGGAGAAAGAAAGGAGATGAGGCCAGAGAATTTGGCAGGAGTCAGATCATATGCGCTCGCCAAGGCTAGGTAAAAAGTTCGAATTTTATTCTCAAGTATAATTAGGGACTTAGAATAGATGTGACGTGATTTGATTTATGGTTGAAAAAGACCACTCTGACTGCTGGGAGGGCTGTTGAGGGAAAAGAGTGAAAGTGGAGAGACCAGTTAGGAGGCAAGTGAAGGATAACGATAGGTTAGCCTAGAGTGGTGGGAGAAATGGTGAGAAATGGGTGAATTTGGGGATATGGTTTGGAGAACACAGTTGGCAGCACTTGATAATGGATTGAATGTGGTTGATGGGGAAGGAGGAAAGAGACCTATCAGGGATGATGACTAGATTTTTGGCCTGAGTACCTGGGTAAGATGGTGGTGCCATGAACTAAGCTGGAGGAAACCTGGAAGGATTTCAGGGGGACAGGAGGTCCAGAGGGAAATAAATGACTCAGTTTGGCTGCATTAAGTTTCACAGGCTTGTTATAGTTCAAGTGAAAATACTGCATGGTCAATCGGCTAACTGTATCTACAGCTAAGGGGAGAAGTCCAAACTGGAGGCATTTCACAACACGGGACAAGACGAGACCACCTGGTGACTAACGTAGAGGTACAGGAAGACAGAGGACAGAGGGTTAGGTATTGGATTACAATACAGGTAGATACTTGCTATGAATGGGGAAATACCAGGTGAGTGAAGAGGGAGGTTGGTCAGGGAAAGTTCTACCGAAGAATTATATCTGAACTTCTAGTATCCACGGAACACCAAGCAGTGACATTTTACCAGTAAGGACACTGGCCCACAGATACTCTTTACAATTGGTCTCATAGCTAGTGGTCTAATTGTAACCTTGCTTTATAATTGAACCACTTAATGTGCCACAGGGTGTGCCTTAATGTACCCTATTAAGGAGGCAGAATGGCCAGGCACCTAGGAGCAAAAGCTCTGGAGCCATTCTGCTTGAATTCAAATTCTGCATTAGCCACTTACTAGGAGAATGCCTCCAAGCACATCATCACTCCACATCTCTATATCTCAGCGTTCTTATCTGTAAATGGGCCTATTATTAATAGCGAATTTCTTATGGACTGCTTATGTTTCTTGTACTAAGATTCTGCATACATTATTCAACACCCCCGCTCCCGTAATCAACAGAGGTGAAAACTCTTATTATCCAAGTCTACTTGATGAGGCACCGGAACCACCTTCACCCATTCCACCAACATTTATTGTGTGCCAGTCATGTTTCTTCACGCTGGGTGAACAGAACAAAATCCTTGCCCTCGTGAAGCTTCCGTCTGGGGTTTAGAGGAATGGGAAAAAGATGAAACACATACTCAAGATGCACTACGTTGTAGGGTACTTAAAAGATGACACAGGCTATAGAGAAAAGCAAAGCAGGATTATGAAGCACGGGAAGTGGTGATGTGAAGTCCGGCATTCAGGGTAGACCTCGCGGAGAAGGTGACATTTGAGCGAGGATTCCCAGGAGACGGCTAGCCACCCAGACACCGGGGAAAGAGGACGCGGGGCCAGCGCGGGCGAGGCCCGGAGGCGGGGGCCACGCATGCAGCTCTCACGCCTCTGACTTGCACTCTGCGGGGGGCGAACATCCACTGGCCGCTTCTGCCCAAGGAAGTGATCCAACCTGAGCTCCTCTCATCGGCGCTCGCGTTCAGGCTCCAGGTGCACGCCGGCAGCGCCGCGCCCGCGGGAGTCTGTGCTCTGAGGATGAACCAATCAGTCGCCAGTACAAAGGCTCGGCCGCCCGGCCCGCGACCCGTTACGCGCCAGCCCAGCGCCGCGATGACCGCGACCCTTCCGCCTACGCCCCGCCCGACCTACCGCCCTCTCGTCCCCCAGCTCCAGAACTCCGCATCCACTTAGCCGCGTTTCCACGTAGCGCTTCCCCGGCTACCGATTGCGCAACGCGGGCAGCCGGGCGGAGTCTGGACGCCGGCGGAGCGGCGGCGGGCGGGAGAACGCCCGAGTCGCAGACGCCACGAGGAAGTACCGAGAGCCGCCACACACAGGCCCCGCGCCTGCGCACACCCGCTCGGGGCCGCCCACATTCCAGCGCCGCAATCCGCCCCGCCCCGATTCCGGGGCGGAGTTCTTAGCCGCGCTTGCGCACAGCCTCGCCGCAACCTACGCCTGCGCGCTTCGCCGGTCCGGCCCCATCCCCCCAGGTTTTTCGGGTGGGGGAGGGGGCGCGTCTCGGCGAGTCATGATGATGGCGGCCACCAGCCTGTGGTGAGCTAGCGGATTCTCCACTGGTCTCGAACAGCCCCTCGCCCCTCCTGCCGACTCAGTGGCTGGCGCCAGGCGCGGGAGGAAGCACGGCGGCCCGAAGTCGCGGGGAAGGCCGCAGTCGCGCAGACAGCGGCCCGGCCTGGGGCCCGTGCTGGGGAAGAGGCCGCTCCGCAGGGCGAATGTGACAAGCCCCCACCCCCACCGCCTTCCTCCCGAGTGCACGAGGAGCGCGGGCGACCCCGGGGCCCCGCCAGGCCACAGACCCCGCCCAGCGGCCAGCACCCGGAGCAGGCCCGGCCACGGAGCTGCGCGTCGGCACCATGCAGGTCACCCTGAAGACCCTCCAGCAGCAGACCTTCAAGATTGACATCGACCCGGAGGAGACGGTGCGAGAGGCGGGGAGTGCGGGGGCGGCGGGCCCGGCCGCGGGCTGGCGAGGGCTCCGCGGGCCGCGGGGCGGAGGCGGCGCGGGGGGCTGCGCGCGGGGCCCCCCGGCCGTGAGCGGGGCCCCCCGGCCGTGAGCGGGGCCCGCCGGCCGTGCGCGGGGCCCGGCGCCGGGCCCGAGTGGTGGGAGACGCCGGCGCACCCGCAGGGCGCGGGGAGCGTGGGGCCCGCACCCCGGGCCCTGGCTGAGGCCTGAGCGCCCCGGTGCGGGCAGGGCCCGGGGTCCCGGCGCCAGCGGCGTGGGCCGACCCAGCCCTTCGGCGTTGGCCGCGGCTTTGTGGCAGAAGTAAGGGGAAGCAGCGGCCGGAGGCCGGAGGCCCGGAGGTAGATGGCGTGGGCATCGGCACGCGGGGACGGGAGGCCCCGGCCTAGGAGCTCGCGTTGGTGGAGCCAGGGCTGGGCGCGGGGCGGGGGGTGTCAGGGCTTTCCCGGCGGTGGAGCTGGACCCTGGTGTGGGTGCATACTTGCGGGGAGTGAAACGTAGGCGTCGCCACTACCCCTGCGTGGACACGGTTAGGGCTAGGCTCTTAGGAGGTGGTAGCGGGAGGTAGTGAACCTTGTTTTAAAAAAAGGTCTCGGGTTTCGTCTGCCGCAGCGTGAGTGGTGAGGGGCGGGGAAGGTGAATTCTTTGCCCGCGTTCCCCCCAAATTGGTAACTCTCTTGCTTGTATATGTACATATAATAATATATAGGTAGATATCTTGAATCGTTTGGCTGCAGTTCTCCCGCCACCGAACCCACACCCCTTCCGTAGATTGCATTTTGAAGCCTCTTTGGTGGTGAACATTTTTGCATCAGAGCCCTTCGAATCTAGGCTCAAACTCAACTCCAGCTTAACGGATCTTCTGTGTTAGAAGTCTTGGAATGGTAGGAGCTGGAATCCTGCATCTTCTCCCCACCCCTTAAATAATAGCATTTCTGGGAGAAAAGAGAAAATAAAAACTTTGAATCGCTTCTGCAGTTAAATCCTTGAGCATTTCTAAAGTCCACGTGGTAAATTCTCGTGCCACCTTCTGTATTTGTGACTGCAGAAAGAGCTACAATGTTGAAATCAGTACAACTTTATGCCAAGAATCTAGAAATGCCGTGTGTGTAAATTTACTGGTTATTTCTGGAATTTTCATTTGTACTCTGGAATTTTCATTATCTACACCGTTAAGATTGTCATAATGGTAGATTGAAACCTTGAATAACTTTCTGCTCATCTATATTTTAAAAAATAGTTGATTTTATTTTTATGTAGATGGGGGGGCCTTGGTGTTAATTAAGTAGTTTTGTTTGTGGCTTTGTGACTTATTTGTCATGTACTTGCCTTGCAGAGATGTGAAGATTAAATGGTATTTAATTGGTGGTCAGTAAATGGAATTGATTATTAATCAATGGATACATTTGAGCGAGGATATAATACATGTTACTTGTATTAATCTCAGGTTTTCTACATCTTTATTTAAGAACCGTTATTTAAACAGTCCCCCACCTTTTTGGAATTGTGGTTCAAAATGGTTTTATGTAAAGAAGTAGAAGTATGCTGTGTGATAAATTCTTAAAGGTGCAGGAGATACTAGTTGTGGATGAGAAACTTCAGTGTCATCAGAAGTCATTAACAATACCCTGTGGATTGATATTACCAATAGAAATCAAATCCTTGAATATTCCTTTACTGCTTAGTGTGTACTAATAAGTTAGAGAATAATAAAAGTTAGAATGCAGCTGTTTAATGTTTTCGGACAAAACTTAATAAAATATCTATTTGACTTTGGTTCTTTGTAGTATTTAAATGTTGGTGCTGCAGGAACTTTACCAGCTTATAAATACTCAAAATTAATTCCAGAATTATTGAAACAAAGGATTCTTTAAAAATCTGTGGGTTTATTGAAGTTATTCAGTAACTTCCTGCATAAAGCTTCACTGAAATGTTTATGTTCTGTAAGATTTGTATAGCTCTTTAGACACTTTATACAGTGTTTTAGAACCAATATTGTATTTGTAAAGATTCTTAACTATATTGGTTGTTTTCCAGTTTATTTCCCAGGCATTGTATTAGCTATATGAATTGTAAATATACTTCTAGTAGTATATTTTCAGAAAGCTCATAGAGTGGCGTTTTTACCTTTTTGTTGCTATTTGTCTAAATACAACTTTGTTGCTATTTATATAAATACGAAAAACTAACAGTTAGTGGGGGGGGCAAGAAATGAAAACATTTTATCTATCATGTATTAAAATGACTTGTGAGTTTTCATTTTAATGGATTTAAATTTCAGAAATGTCTTTTTTCAAGATAGAACTAGTTTAATTTTATCTTTGTAGTGGTATTTTAATTAATGAACATTATGTTAATATAGAGAGGCTCTAAGTATTCTGTTTCTAATCTTGTGAAAATTAGGTTATCAAGGACATTAGAAATAGATCTAATAAAAGGGAAAATATGAATTTTAGTGAGACCTGTAGGGAGATCCACATAAAAATAACAGATTTTGGTCTCCGACACCTCCATTTTGGGTGCTCAAAGGATTGTCCTTGTTTGATTTTTTTATTAGAATGAACTGAGGAAATGAGCTTGAAGTGATCAGTATAGAAACTCATGAGCTTGAGATGACCTGAAGCAAAAATGAGTGAAAGGACTGAGAGATAAAAGGGGTGATGGGAGTGATTTATTTGTTGAACAAGTAAATGTTTAGTGAGCTTTGGCAGGACTGGAGGAATACAGGGACTTGTGTGGGTGTTCTGGAAGCCTGATTGACCTAGTTACAGCTCAGGGGGCTGTACAGTGGAGATGTATAAAGTGGAAGAAGCAAGAGAATTTGTTTTTAAGGTGTTAGGATGTATTTGCTTTAGTTTTTGAATTTTGAAAATCCTCCCCTTTTTTAACTAGCAAAACTTTAACATTTATTAGCCATTTTGTATCATTTACTTGACCATTACCTTGCACTGCCTTTAGTGTTAACTATTGCAGAACAGTCTTTATTATCACAATAATAATGCATCTCCTCTTATAAAATATTCAAACAGTATAGAAACAAAATGAGAAGGCGGGATGGAGAGACCATGGCCAAAAGAGAATATTCTTCATTGTGTGTGAAGAATATATTTGTTTTAAATACATGAGTTACTGTTTTAAAAAATGGAGAAATTTAACTAATCTATATAATTAAAGGATTCTGAGATGTCTAATAATTAGACCGATATTCGTACAAAATTCTTAAAAATTCTAAAAGTTGATGGTGTGGTAGATGTTTAGAGGGAAATGGAGTACACGTAGTTTTAAGCTCAGATCCAAAGTCACTTAGTTTGTTGTTTTGCCATTACTTAAACCTGTTAATTGAGAACAGTGGATTATAGAACTGAAGTTAAGATTATTGTAATACAGTACAGATTTTATTGTATCACTGAAAATTATAATAAGAAAGAGTATGCAGTGTACAGATTTAATCCTTCAATCTGTTAACCCCTGCCACTATGTTCTTTCAGTAACTGGGAAGGAAAAAAGAAAAAAAAACCAACAGTAACCTGGAGATGAGACTTGAAATACACAAGCTGAAATGTGATTATGTTACTATATAAGTAACATCAAAGCTCTGTCTCTACTTTGGAAGTTTTTGATGAGAGAATTGTAAAGATACAGTAGTTCTAATTACTATAGACAGCATATGTAGTGTGCTGTGTAATAACTGGCAAAGAAATCCCTTATTACATGCTTTATCAGTATAGTGTTGGTGATTAGGCTATAAAATGCTGCTTTAGTACTTGTTCTGTATATGGTATTTGCTAGCCATTATTTATTAGTGAATTGTTCCTATTGTGGTTTATTGTGTTTTAATATAGTTGTGCTGGAAATAGTGTCGTATTATAGAAGTTTCCTAGATTATCAAAACATTAAGTAGTAAACTTATTAAAATACTGTATTGCAGAGGTGAAACTAAGGTTTCTTGGCATATTGGTAAAAATACATGAAGTACCTGGGAAATCTGGTAGGGTTTCTGCCAGACTTTTCCTCTTTATACACCTGGCATTTAATAAAGATCTTTGAATGAATTGAATACGTTCTTTTGGTGAACTATCAAGTCAGTGATCCCTTATGTTTGCCTGTTGATTCATTTATTTAGTGTTTGTTGTACTTACTGTCAGGTCCTGCTGTCATGATGCATACGTTATAGTGGAATAAATCAGTCAAAAATGAAATTTTAAAAATCAGATAATGGTAAGAGCTATGTAGAAAATTGAAATAGGGTAAGGTAATGTGATAGTGCATGACTAGGTGGCTACTTCTAAATTGATGGGTCGCAGAAGGCCTTTCTGAATAAGGTGACATTTAAACAGATCTGAATAATAATAAGGACTTATAGATGGGGAGAGTATTTTCCATAGCTAAAGACCTTTATGAGAGTGTGTTTTGGGAATCAAAAGGCCTGTGTTGCTGATCCAGTGGGTGAGGGGTGAGGGAGAAGAGAGATTAGAGGAGGGTTAGGCAAGGGGCCAGAGCCTGTAGGGCTTTATAATCAGCTGGGGGTTTTCAAGGTAAAATAGGAAGCCTTTGGGGGATTTTAAGATGTATGGAGAATGGATATTAGGATGAGCAAGAGTGAAAACAGGTACTAGTTAGGAAGCTAGCACCATACTCAAGCAGTTGAGGCTTTGACCAAGAAGTAGAAGTGGAGATGTGAAGAGAAGTGGGTGGATTTGAGATGTGTTTGGGAGTGTAGATTTCAGAGGATAGAATGTTCCGATGGGTCGGAGTCGGGGAAGTTCAGAAATCAAAGATTAAACCTAGATTTTGGTTGTATAAGTTACGTGAATATTTGTATTCTTTTCCTGAGATGTGGAGGACTGGGAAATGAGCAGGTTTGGAGGTTGGGGTGGGAACTCAAGACGTGTTTACGATTCCTATTAAATATCCAAGTAGAGATGACAAAGAGATTTGTTATGAATCTCAATTCCAGAGAGAAGTTTAGGGTGGGGATAGAGACATGATAAGAGGCAGCATATGGTTAATGTCAGTCCATGGGGACAGATGAGCTCATCCAGTAGTCTTTCTGAATGCCCATTCCTTGAGAGAATGGGAGCCCTAATGCCTAAAGTGTTCACCGTATGAAATTAATTAATATCTATGATAATAGAATTGTGGAACCTTGACGAGAATGTTTCTGGGTGATATGATGGGGCCTAGGGCTGAATCCTGGGGTGCTCTAACATATGAAGATTGAATAACGAAGAGATCAGTTAAGGAATCACCTTTTAGGTAGGAAGAATCCAGAAAAGAAAATGTTTCAAGGAGGAGGAAAGGGTCATGTGTCTAATTATTGAGAAATCAAAAATAAGATAAAAATGAGACATGACCTTTGGTTTTGGCAACTTGGAGGTCGTTAACGACCCTAAGGAATAGTCTCCATGGAGTGGTTGGTGGGGCCAGAAGTTATATTTGAGTGGATTGAAGAATGAATGGGAGATGAGGAAGTGGAGATAGTACCTATGGACATCTATTGTTAATTATCCTTAACACTGTCCTTTTTCTTGGTGTAGCTGCCTTTATCTGTGGGTTAAAACATGAAAATGATCACAGTAATTCTGAGCTTCACAGCATGTGGTAGATGTTTAAAAAAGAAACCCACACCAGAATTTTGAAAAATATATAATTGTGTGTTTTAAAAAGAAGAAATGAAGACCAGCATGATTACTAACTTGCCTGGGGTCACAGTCAGTGACCTTGGTTGTTTCAATATGAAAGATGGTCCTGCCTGTACCCTGACCTTCTATTCCTTAATTTCTCATCCAGTGATCTTTCCTTCTACTATAACTCAATTACTCAATCCCATGACTAGTAAGTAAATAGACTCATTACCATTAACTGTAGCTCTTCCCCCACCCCCAGTAATTGTTTTCAGTATCCCACTTTACCTTCCTTCTGATATAGAGAGATTAGAGATTATCTAATGAGCCCTGTAACCCATTTTATCTGTACGTGTTTTCACTGGTCCTCATGTTATCACCCTTTCCCAGCTACAAATAGGGTCAGTGGTTATAATCACTCCCTTGCAAGGGTCAGTATAGCATAGCATGTCTCTTGAGCCAGGCTGCCAGAGTTTTGATCCTGGCTGTAGCATTTGCTACCTGACCTTGAGCAAGTTACCCAGTTATGTACCTATTTCCTTATCTGTAAAGGAGAGTACTGCTACTGGAAGTACTAACCTTGTTTTAAAGGTTATATGAGTTTGAAATTATATACATAGAGTGCTTAGAACTGTGACAGTGCTTGGCAGCTTGGTCCCCCTCACACTCCATTGCTCTTGCTTGAAAAACCTCAAATGTGATGAAATTCAACCCTGTGTTTGTACTTGCACCTGTGCAGCTAGAAGATGAACACACAGCTTATTGAGTTGTATCACTTAAATTCATGAACATTAACCTCAACTAGGCCCTTTGTACTGCCTAGTCATACGTTTCACTAGTCCGTTCACTCTTCCACTGCTTTGGGCAGATTTCATATCATCCCCTCTGCTTATTTTCAGCAGATGACCCTAGATTTTATATTTTATTGAAATTTTAGATTTTGTTGAGAATGTAGAAACAACTGGGACAGAACTTTTACAAGGACCTGCCAGAGCCACCTACCTACGAGCCTCCTTTTATTGTGAATAGCTGTCTGTTGTGTGGTGCTATCTGAAGCCAGTCTCTCCTTTTCCTCTATATCCTATACTGTCGTTATTTACGAAGGACATTACTCCATCAGTTCTCCTTTTCTCTTCTGCCTCATTCATTTTTCCATTTCTAGAGTACACAAACATTTCCCCGATCTTAATAAAACCCTCCCTTGACTCCACATACCTCCTTAGCTACTGCCTCATTTCTCTGCTCTTTCTTACAGCAAAACTTAAGAGCATCTCTTGAACCTGTTTACTTTTTCTACATCTTGCTCTTTCACATACCTCATACTGTTTCTAAACTAGAGTTTTCTCCCACGTTGTAGTTGTCCTGTGTCTTTGAGCACAGTACTTAAATCTCTTTTCTCATTGGCAAAATGGGAGTACGGTAATAATGTACCCGCATTCCTCATACAGCTGGTGTGAAAATCAGGTGAGATCATGGATCTGACAATTTTTGGTGAATTGTGAAATTAGAAATAAATTTATGCAGTTTTTTAAAACAAATACTGCTTTCATAAGTTTCCCATTAGTGATCAATATTTTCACTATCCTTTCTGAAAAACATTTGTGCAAATAAGACATTGTCATTCTCTCAACTTGATGTAATCATCAGTTTCAAACAGTTTTTAAGAGCAGTGTTCTGCCTTTCTTAGCTTGGAAATTGTGAGATTATTTCGTAGGTAATGTATAAAATTTCTGTCACTTTGGAAAGAAATGTGCTAAATTTAAGCTTCTTGTAGCCCACACAGTGAATCCTGCTGAAGGACACCACACCATCTGTTCCCTATAAGTTTGGATAAATAAATTTTGCTGTGCAGTGTCTCAAAGAGCTAATTTTACAATTCAGTGAACTTTAGAAACCCTTTAAAGCATTATATAAACCTTGTCCAGCAGAGGAGATAGACCAGCTACAGATGACTATTAATATGAACAGGTCCTAGATGCTTCATCAGGCAGGTAGAGATTGTTGTTTGGCATTCCCTCTCCCTTCTCCCCCACATACTTCTGGTTGAATTCGGTAGGTGGCTTTTTTGGTAGTGCATTATTTTCATTCTTTGCCTATATAAAAACTTTAAAAGTTACAGGTATCTTGAGAGTTTCTGCTTTTCTACTTAGTCTTCATAGATTGCCTGTTTTGATCTTGTTGAAATCATACTGTTAGGAATATATTTTATAATAGAATATATTAAAGCGGCATAAATAGGTTGGTTTAGCAGCCTAGATACCAGATTTCTGTGGGAAAATGGATTCTGGATACTAAATTATATTTGAAGGAGTAGATTTTGGGAGTATAACCCCAATTTAAGAATTGTCTTTGTTAATTGTTCATACATTATTAATATTGTAGTCTCAGTTATTGTTTCAGTAAAAAAAAAAAATACCATTTTTCTTGTGCTATATTCTTTCATTTCTTGGGTCCGGTGGGGAGATTTTTTATTGTTGGGCTGAAGTCAACTGACATCTTTATAATCAGTTCTAATTTTAGAATGAGCGGGAAGCTACTTTGAGGGAGAAATTCAGGAAATACTCCTTGGTGCCTGTGCCAGTTTCTCAAATGGAAGGATACCACCCAAAAAGGAAAGAAAAGGCTTTGCCCACAATGTAATTCTATGAAGTCTTTGTAAACATATTTAGCTTTGAGACTCTTTCCTTTTGCTAATGGTTAATTGGCAGCAATTAGTTGCTCTTATTTTTTTAATTTGTGAAGCTATTAGTATTAGAATTGCCTCAGACTTTTTAAATGAAATCTCCCCAAATTGTATATTCTTGTATAATATTAGTAAGCAATGGTTGAGGGAGTGCAATGAGGTGGTTATTTATTTATTTTTTTTTGAGACTCTAAAGTTTCTCTTAAATTACTAAAATCAGGTTTGTTTTAGTAAATAAAGTATATAAAGAAAAAAATGAAATGCTTTGGGCCCAGTAATTCAGGCTTGTTTTAGTAAATAAAGTATATAAAGAAAAAAGTGAAATGCTTTGGGCTGCTGTTCTAAGTAACCACTGTGGACTCTATATGCTACTAATCAATTTTTTATACCTACATGTAATACATAAACACAACTACACCATGTTATTGTTTTTTAAAAAAACAGTTGCTTAGCAACTAGCTTTGGTCCTTGAAAGATGTTTGTAAATATTTCATTCATTCATTCATGCATAAGTACCTGCATTTTCTGAATACTTTGCATATATAGACATTATTCTTGTTGTATTGCATAGTATTCAAATGAATGCATGTGTAATAATGTATTTTACCATTTCACTATTGATGGATAATTAGGGTTTTCAGTATTGAATAGTGTAATGCACATATTTTGTTCCTATATCTTTGAAATATTTGGGTGAACATCTCTTTAGCATTGATTTCTATATTTGAAATTATTAGATCAAAGGCTGGCAGATTGCCTCAAATTTACCTTCATTAGTGCTTATAAACATCAATGGTATTTGTTCACAAATACCAACTTTCCATATGAGTAACTAGCCAAGATTCAAATGGAGATGTGGCATAAATTAAATGAGTTAAATATTATGAAGCTCTTTGTATACTGCCTGGCACATAGTAAATACATAGCACCTGTGAGCTGTTATTCGTTTAGCCTCTACGTGTATGTTTTAGGGCTATCCATTAAAGTTTGCATATTTTTTTCTATATGTATTTGTAACAGTAATAAGGAACAACATAGTTACAACAATAATAAGGAAAATGTACTGTAACATTGAGGAAGCTGGTTTATTCTAAATATTCAATTGCTGACCTAATCAATAAGCAATAGTACTAGAAATCTTATGCAAAAGTGTTAATGTAAGAAAGACTGACACGCAAAACATCATACTCTCTGGGGTTTAATTTACGACATTATTTTGATATCTAAAATATACAACTTAAATTTGTTAAATGAAAATGACTACTTTTAATGGTTGTTGGCCTGAACTAGGGTAGTGCCATGGGATGCAATGTAGTGTTCACAGCGGGAGAGTTAGATGGTAAATTGGAACCAATGAATAAATGATTTGATGTGAGGAATGTGGAAGAAGGAAGGGACAAGCTTACCTCACAAAGGAACAGGATGAAAAAGGATAACCTATCAGCGTTTGTGTTGGCACTTTTTAATAGACTACCCGCATACCTTGGAGATATTGCCGGTTTGGTTCAACACCGCCGCAATTAAGTGAGTCAGCCTTTTTGCTGGTGGCAGGTCTTGCCTTCAATTCATAAAAAAATGCAACATCTGTGAAGTGTAATGAAGTGAGGCGCATTAAAATGAGGTATGCCTGTGTTATGATTGTCTTCCTTTGGGGGGAAAAGAATAAAAGCCATTTCAACTATGTTTAATGTTAGATATTGAGTGTGCTTTTCTTTTGAAGTGCACAATTTCATAAAAGAAGTATGTGGCTAGAAAAAGTTTGATTTCTTGAGTGTTAACCATGCTTTGTCTCTAGTTGAGTGAATGATAAACTCCCATTCTTTATCTAGGAGTAAATAAACAGTAAAATGAAAGTTTTGTCCCTGCTTCTTGTTTATTAGCCTTGGATAAGGTAGCCCTTGGTATTTACTGGGACTGTAGTGCTCAGTTTTAGATCCATCCTGTTGAGATGACTTCCTGGAATTGGGAGCATTGACACAGGGCTCAGCGCAGTTACAGGAGTCATAGCTCCATCCGTTCCTGGCTGTAACCTTCCCAGGAGAAGCCATGTGCAGTTATCTACCTATTCCTTTGCAGCATCCAGCAAGAAGGCCTGTCTTTGTAAGCCGTTTAAATAAAATGTGCTCAGTTTGATTGGGTTAGAGAAGGCTTAGGCAAAGCAGTCGAGAAGCCATCCTTCAACAAGTACATTATGGTTGAAATGCCTGTAGGACATGAGGTGAAGGTGTCCAGTAGAGTTTGCATATGCATAACTGAAAGTCAGGAGGGAGCTGGGCTAGATACAGATGGCATCTGGATAGTTATTCAAAGTACAAGTATTAGGTTGGTGCAAAAGTAATTGAGGTTTAAAGGATTAAAAATAATTGCAAAAACAGCAGTTACTTTTGCACCAACCTAATAAATGAGATGGAGTGTCCTTGAAGTTAATGTAGAAAAAAGGCAGCTGGGCATATCCTTGAGTAACACTTAAAGGAGTGGCCAAGGAGGAGAATTTCACAAATGATGAACAGAGAAGTAGGAATACCAGAAAAGTATGGCATTACGGAACCCAGAGGAAGACAGTGTGTAAAGGCAAGCAAGACAGGTCAGTACTGTCAGATGTGACAGAGGTCAAGTAAGATCGGGAAGGACTGTGACTATGTTGCTGAAGTCAGTGTTACGGTTAAGAACAATCTGAATGGAATTGTGGGAGCAGGCACTACTGGAGAAAAGCAGCAGCAAAATGAGAAGTCCATGCATCTGTTACTTGCACTCTGTTGCACACTTGAATAATAGGTGTAGGGTTACCAGTAAGTGAAGACAATGGGTGCAGGTGAGGAAGGAGAGTCGCTAGAAGGAGACGAGGGGTTGTGAGGGGTTTTATTTTGTATCGTTTCTAAGATGATAGAGAATTAGGTCTATTTGTGAATTGGATATGAACTAGCTTTGAGGGAGAAGTTGAAAATAAAGCTGGGGAAGGGTAGGAAACATGACAAATCTAGTGAGGTACTGAAGAAGAGCACGGAAGGGAGAACCAGGGAACTAGGAAAGAATTAAGAGGGATGGCCTCGTTGACTTAGCAGGTGGGAAGATTGGGTGGATAGGGTGCAAAAAGTGTTCGTTTGGTGGCAGAAATTTGAGGGTTCTCTGATGTCTCCTGTGTTTTGAATGAAGTAGAAAAATAGTCATGTATTGGGGGAGGTGAAACGGTGTTGGGAATCAGATTTAGAGGACAGTGCAGGTTTGAAATACCTTCTTGGAAAATGGAGGAGAGGGCTAACCAAGAGAACAGAAAGATTGAGAGTATCTTTCGTTTTCTCCAACAGCGTTTAGAAGACTGGATATAAATGTGGATAGGCAGTTGGTTAGTTAACAGTGAGATTTGTTAGCTAAGTGAGGTAGGAGAGCAACACCACAGAGTGGTGGAAATAAATTTTATATTGAGTACTGATGATTTCAATGTATTGGTCCAAATATAAAATTTTGTCTGGCAGGAGCAGCAGAACGATAAGAAGTCTCGCTATTAGGAAGAAAGGGGTAGAAGCAGTGGCATTGTTTTCTAAGCTGGACAGAGCTGGCAGTAAAGATCAAACTGAAATAGAGGCTCTAGGAAACAAAGTCTTAATGAGATGCAAGACCAGGTGTAGTGAACATTTATTGGGAGAGCTGGTATGCATAGGAAATTGGACTATTTCAGAGGTAGGACAGTTTGGGGATAACAGGATTCAAGGCCAGTGTCCTGTAAGTACTAGGTGACTTAAGTGGATTGGAAGTAAAAAAACCATTGTGTTGAGGTTAAGAAACAATGCCAGAATCAAGGAAGTTGAGGCATTTTGACATTGCCCTGAAAATATTTGATACTCTCTGAGAATGTATCTCTTCATACTTAACACCAAGAATTGTTCAGGACAGTCTTCCAGCATGACAGTCTATTGGACTAAGGATGTCTAATATTAAAATCTGTTCTTTTGGTTATTAGATGACGTTGAACTGTGCTTTTTCACTGTGTGATTGTGAATTGCCTGCCCTTGACATTTGTCCATTTTTCTTTTGGCACAAGAACCATTTTCTACCATTTCACTGAATTTCTTTTATTTGTATTTTTCCTTTTGGTTATTTCTGTTATATGCATATAAGTTATATAAGTTATAAGCATATAAGTTATATGCTTAGCTTATTAATTTTCCTTTTTTGTTTAATAATAAACATTTTAGTGTTAAACATTTTTTAGGCAAACCATATAGGTATTGACGTATATAGAGTTCACATTGTGATGTGTTCTTAATGTTCTTTAATTACAGTATTGATTTCTTTGAAACAAATGTTATTTACTAGTAAATGATTAGGGATGTTTGTTGTTTTTTTGTCCTACTTAACTTACAAAGTAGTTTTTTCTGTTTTTTGTTTGTTTTGGTTCCCTCTTTTTTATACACAAAGCTAGAGAAGGGTGTCCATTATTTATTTAGGCTTTTAGAAATAGTGAAATATTCTTAGTGGCCTAAAGTTTTAAAATATGTATTCTATGGGTACTAGAAATAAAAATACAGTTTCTATTGGATAGAAACTATATATATAATACATATATATATATCAGTTAAATCTATCTTAATTGCCTATTGGGAATTGAAATTGGGAAATGAAATTCCTGGTGATTTCTTTTACTTTTTGCTTCATATATTTTTTCCTTCACATATTTTATGCTTTAATAATTTACTCATTCAGCAAGCAATAATTGAGTGCCCACTATGTGCTAAACCACTTTGTATTGTTCTGAGAACTGGATTCACTCATAGTGACAGATTTGGATTGTAATTTGTGATTTTCACCAAGCGAGCAATCACATTTGCAATATTGCATCTCTTCCTCTCTAAACAAACTTATTGAGGAATCCAAATAACTTTGCTTGTATTTATTGATATTTACTATATTCAGAATTGAAACAAATATTTTAAATGTTCATTTTAAAATGACAAACCCACTAAATGTTATAGCATAGAATTTATATCCAGAGTTTACTGATGTTGAGGTCAGATTTTCTGTGTGCTTTTTAAAACAGGTGTTGTTTGTACTAGTTTTACCTTTGAAATTCAGAACAGTAGAAAATAGTGAGTTGAGAGTCTCCTGATGGATTTCTGCTCTGGGGAACATCAGAGTAGCAGTGATGCTACTGACCCATTTCAGGAAAATCAACGCAGCAAGGGTGATTTATGTAGTATTTGCAGAATACTGGACTCCAAAGCTTGGAGTCAGAAGAACTGGTTTTATATTTCAGATGCTGCTTAGCAGGAATGCAATTTGGGGATGAGATTTAACCTCTTTATTTTATTTCCTAATCTATAATAAAGGAGTGGATAATATTTCCATTTGTCCTGGAGTTTTGAGGATTATGTGAAATTGTGTATGTTACTGTACTTGAAGCTATATAAACATTACTATCTTCTGGGGAGGAAGAATAATCATCTTTTTAATTGTACAAAGGAACCCTCTCTTTTTATCACTATCAGACAGTTTTTCACCTAAAGCTCAGAGCTATCAGACAATTTGCAGAAGTATTCTGGGAATGGAATTTTCCCCAATTTTTCTTGTTCCTTTAAAGTAATGAGACTAGTTTTATTATGTCTCCTTGTCGTTTTTACTCTTAGGCCACCCTACTTTCGGATCAGTTTCAGAAATTTATTAAGCTCATTTTCTAAATACTTCATAATGAGCCTACTGTCAGGTCATTTGGGGAACTGAAGAGACCATAAAGATCATCTGCTGTATTCCAGTCCCTCTTACCTTAAAGATAGATGAGACTGACGCGGAGAGAATCCAAGCTACTTGTTTAAGATCAGTCATGTAGTATAGTTGTTCTCAGCCTTGGCTACACTTTGGAACCACCTATGAAGCTTTTTAAAAATATGGATGTCCAGGTCCCACCCTCCGAAATTATGTGGGGGGGCAAGAGAGGGTGTTGTTTTTTTTGTTTTGGTTTTTGGTTTTGGTTTTGTCTTTCAAGCTTTTATTTAAGGGCAATGATCCATGATGGATTTTAGATCTTGTCGAAAGCAGCCATGTCCATGCACTGTGCCTGTTCCTCAAAAGCAGTGATTCGCTCCTTCAACATATCGGTTCCAACTATTGTCTTCTACTACTACACACTGTATTTGAAGTTTTTAAACTCTCTACCCACTGGAATTAGTCTAGAAGAGCCCCAAACCAAGCTCTCTGCTTGAAAGCTCCTGATGCTCTCCTCTCATTTTGCCATATCTGTCTTGTCCCCCAAGGTTTCGCATCTAATAAGATGGAAGAGTTGGCAATAAGTGCAGGGTTTTTGGCTTTCTTTGACTCATACTGTGCAGTGCGTTCTTCTCTTAGCCTCTTCACTTTCCTCCTCCTCCTCAGATCCAAAGAGATCAATGTCCTCATCATCTTTACTGTCTGTAGCTCCACTTCCTGTGATGTCTTCCACATGAGCAGGGCCCTACTTGCCCAAAGCTTTCTTCACTCCTGGCGGCTGGCCTTTTCCTTTTCGAAAGACTCGATGTGATTATACCACTGTAGGGCATGAACAAGTCGGCAGGTGGTAGGCCGGAGACGGCTTCAAATACTGCCACATCTTGTGATGGTGCATACCCCTCCATGCGGCTCTGATCCGCCAGGTAGGTAGTTAATCAGCACTTGGAAGCTGGCAGGACTCTTCAAGCCTCCAAAGTAGTCTGCTGACCGGGGAGCTGGTGGCAGAGAGGAAACAGGAGCACAGGCAGCTGACACCAAGTGCTAAGAGGAAAAAAGAGAGAAATTATGTTTTGATTGGTCTTTATCAAGCCTCCTTAAGTGATTATAATGAAACATCATCCACTTTTAAAGTGAATCATTCTTAGACCTTTTAGGTTAGAGAACTTTATTTTCTTACTGTGTGGGAAATAAGCCCATAAACTTTATGAGAATCAAAATTCTTTGATGTTGAAACCTTTATTTTAAATAGATTTGTTAAGTCAACTGGTGAAGCGTTTTTTAAAATCTGTGTGTGTGTGTGACAGATGGTAGTCAAGTTTATACCTACCGTACCTAATATGCGTTGATGAGTCTTTTTGATATGATATTGTAAAGACATGCTCTTTAAGTTTCTGGAAGTATTGAGAATATGTATAAAAGTTTTCTTATTCAGATTCTGGGTTGTCATTTGTTTAGACTTTTTCAAAAAACAAACAAACAACAAATCCTTTATTTTTCCTATAGGTGAAAGCACTGAAAGAGAAGATTGAATCTGAAAAGGGGAAAGATGCCTTTCCCGTAGCAGGTCAAAAATTAATTTATGCAGGTATGGATTAAATATTGAAATTAACATGCCATTTTCTTCCTCATAATGACGTTGGTTTAGTTTTAGAAAGCGTCGTGTTATGAATTGTAGTGTGTACAAATTGATTTTGTTGGGAACATGATTATACAGATAGAAACGGTGAACAGTCCTTTAAATATGATATTAATATTTAGTCCTCTATTTACATTTGCTTTATATATTTCTCCAGCTAATCATTTTTTTAGTTGTATCTTTTGTAAGTTTTTGTATTTTTTAATTTTTATTGGATGTGTAACATTGTTTAAGGTGTGTACAGCATGTTACTTTGATACATTTATGTATTGTAATATGATTGTTGAAAATAGCCACATTTATTTCATGACGTAATTATAGTACAGTATTGTCTATATTCATTATACTATATTCATTGCATTAGATCTCTAAGGCTTATTTACTATTAGTTACAAGTTTGTACCCTTAAACACCATCACTCTTTGCAGCTCACCCCACCAATCCCCTAGAAACCACCATTTTACTGTTTTGTTTTTTTTTGTAGGTTTAACTTTTTTGGATTCCACATATGACGTGTGATCAAAAGACATGGTGAATGTTTAAGAAAAAATTATTAACAGTAAAAAACACATTGCTATTAATCCTGCTCAGAATACTCCCCCTCGCTTTAAACACGCTTATCCCATCGTTCTCGCCACTTTCTGAAGCAGTTCTGGAGGTCCTCTTTCATGAGTGTCTTCGTCCTCCATCATGACAACATTCCATGTCACACATCGCTCTGGTACAGCAATTTCTGTCAAAAACATTTTCTCCATAAAAGTCTTGTGTTTCCTCATCCATTTTATTCACTGGATTTGGCACCATGTGACTCCTAGCTCTTCCCCAAAGTCAAAGTGACCATGAAAGATAAATGTTTTGAATCGATTCAGGACATCGAGGCGGCCACGACAGCGCAACTAAAGACACTCACAAAAGAGGACTTCCAGAACTGCTTCAGAAAGTGGCAAGAACGATGGGATAAGTGTGTTTAAAGCGAGGGGGAGTATTTTAAGGGAGATTAATGGCAATATGTCTTTTACTATAATTTTTTTTATTTAAACATTCACTGTATTTTTTTATCACACGTCATGTAAGTGATACCATACGATATTTGTCTTTCTGTGTGACTGATATCCCTTAGCGTAATGTTCTCAAGGTCCATCCATGTTGTTGGAAATGGAAGAATACCTTCCTTTCTTGTGGCCAAATAATATTCCATTGTGTATGTGTACATCTTTTTTAATCCATTCATCTTTAATGGGCATTTTTTAGTTGATTTTTTGCAAGTGATGTGAGATAGAGACCCAATTTGATTGTTTTCTAGTTTTTCCAGCATCATTTATTGAGACTATCCTATCCCTGGCTTTGTATTTTTAATCAATAAGAGCCTTTTTGTTCTATTGAAATGAATGCATACTGATTATGTTTTTTGATGTACTTAGAATCATTCTTGTGAAATTAAATTTTAGTTTGTCTTTTTTTTAAAAATAAAATACCAAAATTGACTGAAGAATATACCAGAAAACCTTATATGTCAAAAGACACTATACATTACAGGAAAAGAATAGTATTCAGATTATGTAAAGAGCTCTTAGAAATCAATAAGGAAAGGATGACCCAATAGAAAGCATTGAAGAATATGAAATTTCATTACTGGCCTCACTAGTAACCAGCAAAATGTATTTTAAAAATAGTCTTGATATGTGACTTTTATGGAGAAAATGCTTTTCTTTGTCCTTCAAAATAAGTACGATGATGTCAGGTGGGTCTTGGATTGCCCATTGATTCTTATCTCTTCCTAGATAGAGACTTTTGTAATGTTTTCTTGACTAAAATGGTTTAAAGGAAACACTAATCTCGACGTCAGGAATTAGAAGCCTAAAAAGGCATCTCTGTATACCAGATCATTTTCTGAAGTACTTTTTATTTTGTGTATCTCACTTTTATAGCCTTGAAACATTTCTGTTTTGCCAGGCATCCAGTATTTGTGGGAGCGAGAAATTTGTTCTTTTCTTCTTCCTCCCATGAAGGATTATAGTGTATTCCCCAGGGGAAATCCTTGGGCAGTCTCAGTATTAAATTTTGTCTTCATGATCTCCTTTCCAAGAACCTCGTTAATATTTCCTTACCCAGCAAATCTTTTATTATAAGTAATAATTTTTAAGAATTGCTTGGGATATCTATATCCTATATATGCATTTGCATACTATATATGCATTTTATACCTACCGTACCTAATACACGTTTATGAGTCTTTGACTCATCAAATGTTTATGCCTTTTTAACTAATTGTGTTTCCATTTATATTTATCTTTATCTTGGCTGATCGTTAATGTTTTTCTTATGGGAAAGTATTGATAGAACTGATGTTGGTGATTGTTTAACTTCAGTTATCTGTAAGACAGGTTACTGTGCCTTAAATAACATGTTTTTGTTTCTTTTTTCTTAATGTACTAGGCAAAATCCTCAATGATGATACTGCTCTAAAAGAATATAAAATTGATGAGAAAAACTTTGTGGTGGTTATGGTGACAAAAGTAAGTTTGAGCCTTATTTTCTGTATATCTTCATGCATGGAGTTTTTTAAATAATAATGATCCCAAGTCCAGCCTTTACACTTTTAATGAATACAATTTATGCACATCCATAGTGGCATGCACTTAAACTGTTTTCAAAGGTTTTAACAATTTACCTTGGGTTAACCATAAGTTAATTTATACAAAAATATCATGTTAAAAGTTGTTAGATTTTGCTAGATAGTAAAATCACTAATTATGTAATTACTAGAAAATGTGATTCTTAGAAATTTAATGTTTCTTATTTTGTAGTTTTTAATAAGAGTGCCTTAAATAGACTTGCTCAGTTATGTACTAGACCTCACAGGTGCTGCTCAAGGTTTTGTAGCAATGACATGTAGATTTATTATTTCAGGGGTATTTCTTAGTTAATGGGATAGGTTTTTTGGAAAATAAAAAGGGAAAAGACAGCTAAAAAATGATGGGATGATTATTGTGAGGATGTTTTTAACAGGAACTTTTTGTGGTTTATTGGACTGAAATACTTGGGACAGTTTATAAAAGCCAAAGTTTTTCTCTAAAGCAGAGAATGAATATGGGTGTTTTCAGAGATTTTGTTTTATTTATATGCTTCATTAAAGATACATAAGCATGCAATTGAGTGTTAAGACAAATAGAAAAGTGGTAGTATTCGTGACATAAATTTTTAGGATTGAAAAGTCATAATCTGAGAACAGCATTACTTGTAGCACTGAAAGTAAGTTTAAATAGGTAATTAGAAACCAGTTTATCAAAGACCAAAAATAGAATAAATATTCTATGGGGTTTTTTTTTAAGTCACAAAATAATTGATATATGCAATGGAAAATAAAGTTGAACAAATAAATTTTAACTACTACATACTTGTAGTATGTAGGAACAAAAGCAACTAAACAGTATACATGGATTGGACTTAAATTCTTAATACACTAACAACCATATTGATTTTACATTATTCAAGCATTTACTTTAAATATAGAGGAACAGAATTATATACTGAAATTTTGTCTCACCTAGTTTTTAAAAGAAATTATGAGAAAATATACGTAATGCAAAATTTATCAATTTAACCATTTTAAAGTGTACAGTCCAGTGGCATTGAGTACATTCACATTGTTGTGCCACCATCACCACCATTAGTCTCCAGAACTTTCTCCATCTTCCCAAACTGACACTTTGTACCCATTAAGTAATAACTTTCTATTCGTCCTCTCCCAGCCTCTACATACTTCATATAAATGAAATCATACAATGTTTGTCTTGTGACTAATTTCGCTTAGCATAATGTCTTCAAAATTCATCCATGTTGTAGCATGTGCCAGAATTTCCGACCTTTTTAGGGCTGAATAATATTCCATTGTCTCATCGAGTTTTGTCACACATAGTACATAATGGAAAATGTGATAGCCACACATTTGGATATGTATTTGTTATTTGTCTTATTTCCTTTAGTATTATAGTAACTTTGATTATTAGAACATAACTAAGAATTAAGCAGAATAGGTTTCAATAGGTGCATGTACTTGAAGCTGCTTGGAGCCAAGCCTATCCTTATTTTACATAGGATTCTAGTGATATTAGTGGTTGTTTTATTTTCAAGTTGCTAGTAGAGGCCAGCTGTTAGAATGGGAAGATAACTGCTGTAATTAGGCATTATAGAAGCAATGAGAAATGACATTATTATAAAGGAGAGACAGGGAAAAGCTATTAAGATCAAAAGTACGTAGAAAAACTTCGAAAAGCAGATGGGTTTGGTACTGTTTAGAATGAGGCTTAAATAGCTTTGTGGCTATCAAGACCTTGAGGGCATGGTATATTACAATATTATATTGATTACAAATAATGTTAAGAGAAATATTAAATGGGTGTAATGCATTTAAGTTACACTTTTATCTAGATGGGAGTTTTAGAATGTTAATATAATAATTTGCAGAGTATTAAATTGGCAGCTAAAAAGGTTATGCAGCTACCGTGTTTCCCTGAAAATAAGACCTAGCCGGACAGTAAGCTTTAAGGCATCTTTGGTAGCAAAAATTAATATAAGACCCGCTCTTATTTTACTACCCTATGCTATACTGTACTATACTATAATATAATACTGGGTCTTATTTTACTGTAAGATCAGGTTCATATAATATGGTATAAGATCGGGTCTTATATTAATATTTGCTCCAAAAGACGCATTAAAACTGATTGTCTGGCTAGGTCTTATTTTCGGGGAAACGCGGTAAATACAAGACTCTTAGAATAGGGAAAGGAAGGGGTGAATGCTACTGTATTCTTTAAAGTTCCCTCCCTCTACCTTGCACTAGCTGCTTTTTGCCCAGTGTACTGTGTACTAACTAGCTCAGCTTGAACAAGGCGTAAGTCAGCTTATTACTTTTACGATTTGTTGATTTATACTTGGGGCAAATTTTGCTGTATTTCAGTCCCACCTTCCATCAAAACAGCTACCTTTTGTCCTTAGGAAACCTATGAGCTAAACAGGTGGTGCACATGGATAGGCCTTAGGAGAATAATAAAGCTCACATAGTATGATTTTTACCTATATGTAATTGCGTTTTGCTCTGTGTGAACCTTTATGGCTCTGCTTCTAGTTCCGAAAGTGCTGAGCAAGTAGTTATAACTTTATTTGGCCCTTATTTTTCTGTTTAACTACGTCTACATTGCAAAAGTTATTTTAACCTCTTTGTGTCTATCAGTTTAAATGCTGGCCTTTTGGGGTTCTTTCTCTTTTTTTCCCCCCCTTCTTCTGCCTCGCCCCACTCCAGTTCAAGCCGTTGTTTCTCAGTCTAGTTGTGTAGGACACAGCTCCCTGGCCCACGCTGGTGTTATGAGCCTTGCGCTCCCCGCGGGCTGAGGCAGTCAGTTGCCAGTCGGCCGATCACAGCAGCTCTCACCAGCTGCTGGCCACTCACGCTGGCTGCCACTGGCTGCTCACACCGACCTCCGGATGCTCACAGGAGCCCAGCTCCAGGAAGACCTGTGTTCACAATCTTAGCTGTCGAGGGCGCAGCTCACTGGCCCATGTGGGAATCGAACCGGCGACGACCTGAGCGTTAGGAGCACCGCGCTCCAACTACCTGAGCCACCAAGCCAGCCCTGGGTTCTTTTTCATATTAACTTGATATGAAGGCTGAAACTTGGCTAAAGCTAATTGAAGCTGATAATTAAGATACATGCTCTCGTCCGCGTTGAAAGAGTAACATAAATATTGATTCAGAGTGCTAATATTGACCATTCTGTCACTTTACAAGTTGATATTCAACTTACAATTTTGTATTATTAGTATTGTGTTTGTGGCTTCCTGTAATAATATAGTCTAATTCAAGATCAGGTAATGTAGTATTTTATCATAATTCATTATTTTGCTTTTTAATGTGTTTAGCCCAAAGCAGTGACAACACCAGCACCAACAACAACTCAGCAATCAAATGCTGCCACCACTACCACAGTTAGTTCCTCCACAGCACCAGCTGCGGCTCAGGCCCCAGCCCCCACCCCTGCTTTGGCTCCCACTCCCACACCTGCATCTGTCACTCCAGCATCAACAACAGCGTCTTCTGAACCTGCACCTGCTAGTGCAACAAAACAAGAGAACCCTCCAGAAAAGCCAGCAGAAGCACCAGTGGCTACTAGCCCAACATCAACTGACAGGTAGGAACTAGATTCCAGGGAATTGTATCAAAATGTGTTCATAACTAGAACTTCCTACATTGATTTATTTTGATTATTGTCTGGATCAAACTACTATGTTAAACTTTCTTTAAACTTTGAACTCTTGATGAAAACAGTATAGTATGTCTGTTTAAATTTCCATAATCTGTATTATAAGATTTGCATCCTCTTATTTTTTTCCAGAGTGAAGGGAAAGCGGACCAAAGTCATTATTCAATTTGTGTAGAAAACTTAGGAAATCCAAATGACCAAAAATAAGATTTTGAAAATAACAGTATTACATTGTATGTTGACATATTATAAGTAACTTGACATTACTCCCCAATCATTTATATTTGATCAATATTCTTTCTGATAGTTGTATATATCATAAACGTCCTTCCATGTCAGTAAATATTTCTAGTTACTGCATAGCATTGCGTTTCGATCTGACATTTATTAGTTCTTAACCTTAAAAAAGTAATTAACATCTTTGGGTTTTTTCCTCATCTGTAAAATGTAAATGACAATAGCACCTGTCTCATAGAGTTGTTGTAAGGACTAAATGAAATAATGAGTAAAAGATGTGAAATAGCACGTGGCCCACCATAGTGCTGACTGAATATCAGCTACTGTGAACAATTTACCTATCACCTTTTGTTGAATGTAAGAATTGTTTGAATTTTTTAGTTTTACCAAATCTTTGTGAACTTGTGTAGAAATTAAGTTTTTGCCTGTGTAGATCTTTAGAACAAAAGAAAAGGTGCTAGGATACTTTGGGAGCAAGAGATAATTTCTTGTGGGAAGTTGACAGGATTTGAGCAGTTATGACAGATTTTTTTTTTTTTTCCTCCCAGTAATAGATAACGAAAGCAAATGCTTCAGTTCTCTTGGCCGGAAATCGTACAAGGGAACCCCTACTTTATCTGAGAGCATGAGTTGTGTTCTGTCCCGTGTACACTGGCTTTGGAGCTGTTTGTATTCTGTGGCTTTAGTTCGTACAGTTCAGGACCTCAGTGGCAGTATTGGCTGGAGTCCTTGGAATCAGAACCACTCACAATGGGAAACTGAAGCAATTGGAAACTGACATGGAAGGATGTTTATGATAAATACAACAATAAACAGAAGGAATTAGGTCATTCTTCATTTTAGCTTTCTGCTTTTAAGTGCAGTTTCTATGTCTGACCCAATGAACTATGTTTGGAGGAGTTTGAGTCACCTGGTTCATTGCTCACTTGGGACCCCTTTTCAAGGAATTAATTCCCTAAGAGGAAAGCACAGGCTTGGGTAATAAAATATTTTCTCTGTGCCTGTCTGCTACACTTTGCTTTAGGCATTCTGCGGCACCATTGCCCAACTTGATACTTCTCTCATGTACAGCTAGAAATGTGTTCAACACTCTTAACCTGGTGGGAGAACAACCCAGAGTTAGGTTAAGCTATTGCATCGAAAGGTTATTGGTTGATTATGCATTTGGAAGGGTACTTACAAATTTAACAAATTGGTTTCCCAAGCCATTTAAACTTTGCAAACATAATTAAATATGTCTTGAGTTGATACAGTGTATCTTATTTTCTTAAATGCTTTAAGCGCCTTAAAAAGCTCATAGTGTTATTTCAGAATTGATCAATACATTTTCATGTGCTAATACTAATACCATCAATTCAAATTTCTTTATTATTTGCTATTCTTTTTTCCTGGGGGTATGGTTTTATCTGCTGATTCTCAAGAGTCAGGATTACCTTTTCAGAGATTGCATGAATGAGTTGATGGTCAGTGATCCAGGAGAGCAGATGCTAGAGTCGCTGACTTAGTTGGGCTTGTACACCAACTGTTTACTCTTATTTCCGAGGATTATACACGTCAGAGAAGGATAACACAGGAAGGGAAAAATGAGAGAAGCTCAGAAAACAAGCTACTTAACTGTGCCCTAGGCCCTTCATCTGTGCTGTGAAACATTCATGTGTTCTGTAAAGCACAAAACTTAGTGAGATAATTATCCAAAGATATTCTGATATGAATTAGAGGGTGTCAAAGTTTGTCCATCACCACTGGCCTGACATTTTATTATTAGGGATTTGTTTCTTGAAGTCAGTTTTGTTCTTTAAAAAAACCACCTATCACATTGCGAATTCCACGCTAATTGATTCCCTAAGGTTGGTATCCGACTTAGAGAAACTGCACTTGTACACAAGGACTATTGTTTATAATTGAGGACAAATGGAAACCAACCTAAGTATTCATTAGTAAGAGAATGACGTGCCCTGTTCTGAGAACAGTGCTCTCGCGGTGCGATGGTCAGCAGGCAGCATCAGTGTCGCTGCGAGTCTGTTTGCAAGTAATTTTTAGCCTCCCTTTTGATCTCTCAGAATTATCTGGAAATAGGCTCCAGAGATCTGTATTTTAACAAGCTCCGGGTGAATTCTTAGGCTTCCTTAAGTTTGGGAAGCCCTGATAATCTAAGTCCCGCAGGTCAGTTAAGGTATGCAGCATATGTGCATATTAAATGCACGTGGCTTCAGGGCTTTGTTATCAAGGGAAAAGCAGATTGAAAACATTATAGGTAATAACCATAAACCAACCAAAAGCCACCAACATTGTATATTTTCTATGGGTGTGAATATTAATATGTAGAAAAACAGTAGCAAAGGGAGAACACAGAACTGGTAAGTGATTTCCTCTGTGAATGGGAATGGGGAAAGTGGTAAGGCAAAATCAAGAATGAAGAACAGTGGTTAAATGATACTTCAGTCTTACCTCTAATGTTTAAAAAAAAATTTTAAAACAATGTACAAAAATAGTGCCAGTTCTGTAAAAGAACAGTAATGAAGGGGACTAATACTACCAGATAGTAAAATGTATTACACTTGTTACTAATTACAACAATTTAGAATGGCTCTTACTTACTAGAAAGACTGCTCAGTGAAGTAAACGGTAGTCTAGAAACAGACCAAAATCATATAGGGACTTAATATAAGATAAAGGTGTAATTTCAGAGGAAATGCTATTGGGATAAATGTCTAGCCATCTGGAGGGAAGAAAGATGGATCATGTACTTTACATTGATAAAAAATTCTAGATCGATAAAGATTTAATGTAAGAGTGAAACCATAAACTAGAGAAGAACATGGAGAAAATAAAAATAATCGTAAAGTAGTAAAAGGGGAACAATGGATAAATTAGACTACAGAAAGAATTTAAAAGTTGGCAACCAAACTAAAAAAATCCTTGAGAGCTCAGTTAGGTCAATTAAATGGAATATTGTGCATCTGTTGGTAAAACTCGAGGTAGTTGTGGTTGTGCTGACATAGGATAATTGTTAAGTTAAATAAAACACAAGTGGTTTTTATGTAGAAACGTAGTGGTAGTTGTCTCTGGGTAGGGGTCTTGGGCAGGAGTATTTTTCTGTATATAGTTCTTCTTGAAGCTTTGCCTTCTATACGCGTTAGTTTTACTATGTAATTAATGAAGATACTTTAAAAATTATAGCAAAGAATAATAATCATATTGGATATTATGAGGCCAGGTATTTTACTAAGCACTTCCCCAGCAGTAACCCAAGACGTTCATTGATGAAGAAACTGAGGCTTAGAAAATAATTTATGAATTCAAACTTGCCCTTGCTTTTGCTATGCTTCAGGGTTTTCTCAGAACTGGTGTACTGTGTTTGGTCTTAAAATTGGGACAGCGGAGAGGTATAAGTGTGTGTCATGTTTTATGTATGTTCCAATCTGAACTGCTAACTGCTACCTTTTCCACTTTTGTAAACTTCAGTTTATTTTTCTTTGGCCTACTCTTCGTGGTGTTTCATAATTTTGTTTACCAGACTCATCTTCTGGAATTGCCCAACAGAAACTTAGTTCTTTTTAAAGTAGTTTACTTTTGATTACAACTTGGATTTATCCCACCTTTGCATTTTTTGCTTATGCTGTGTTCCTTGACTTGAATGCCTTCTTTCAGTTTTTGTGTTCCAAACCTACCTATAAGATCTAGCTGAAATTCTACTATGTAAAGAATTCCCAGGCCTATCTAGCTTAATACAGTTTCTGCATGTGCTGCTTCTGCTGCTTTCTTCTACTGTGATTTGACTTATAGATTATTTAACTTCTCAGGTAAATTCTTCCAGGCAAATAATTGTGCATTATCCTTTTTTGTATTCCTTAAATATTAATCAATCTGTAAGGATGTTATTTTATATCTTTGGACGTTTAAAATAATGGATTTGCAGAATAGAATGACTATTAAGATTGAAAGTTCTTCCCAACCCATAAATGTTATACATAAAGCTTTGGGGTTTAATCTAGAAGACTATTTAAATATTGTAGCCAGACTTTTACATTTAATTAAAATCAAAGAATCTCTTTAAAAATGAGATAATACTAAACTCGAATGTAAATTTTATGTATACTTTCTGATACATGGTTTTCAAAAAATCTTTTACAGTACATCAGGAGATTCTTCTCGGTCAAACCTTTTTGAAGATGCAACAAGTGCGCTTGGTAAGTATCTACATTGTCAGTGACCTTGTAAGAGATAGGGGAGAGGTTTAAGTTTTATTTTTCTAGATCATGATAATGTGTTCGTTTTTATGGTTGCTTCTAATCAAAGTGTTAAATGATTGATTTAGATAAATATTCAATTAATGTTACTAAAAACCTTGTAAATTAATGTTTTATATATTGAATCCTTTAAATTGTACTGTTAGAGTTAAGCATACTCTTTTCCTTAGTGCAAATAATTTTTCCAAATGTGGATTTCAAATGAGATCTTAATAAAGTTTGATCTGTGTTCAGGTTTATTACAAAATGTCTTTGAAATGGGTATAAATCTATCTCACACTTCATTTTCATTCACCTCCTGCCTTTATAACCCTTTTGGTTCCCATCTGCATCTTGTTGCTTATACTGTACTTGTAGTGAAAATGCCTTTTTATCCCAACTTTCAATTATACCTGTTGAATAATGTCTTTCCATCTTTCCTTCACACCTAATCTTTCAAAATCAGTTTTGGGTTTTTTCCCCATTTTCCATTGTAACATCTTTGGTACAGTTTCTGCTGTGCATGCTAATTATTGGTCAATTAAAACTGGGAACAGCCGCGTCAGTAGACTATGAACCTCTGGACTCCTTGCTTAGCTGCTGTAGCAGCGGTTTCAACAGCAGTAGCACCTCGTTAAGATCAGGATTGTCCTCAGATCTAATTGGACTTAAACTCCATGATGCCATTATTGCCATCGAAAGTGGCATACTGATTGCCATAGCTTATAGAAAGAAAATAGTTGTTTAAATAATTAACCTAAAATCGCCTGGCTGTACCAAACCCACATCCACGTCTTTGAGGGACTGTTTTCTGGGTTTACCCTGCTACCAAGTGAGTATGAGTTAGCGTCCAATCAGAAAAACAGAAAATCATTCTATTTCAAACAGGGAAAGGCTTACTCTTAGGAAATTGTTGCAGAGATACTGGAAGGGCTCAAGGAGATTACCCTGATATCAGTTAAGTGCTCTGCAGCCTCAGAGCTGAAACCAGCTGGCACTTGTTCCTGATGCAGGAGCTCAGGTGTCCACTGCTCTGCTCCTGATGGAGCTGTCTTACCTTTACATCTCATATCGCCTAGAACATGCATTCTCAACTTTATGGCCTCGGGAATCCCTTTACTCTTTAACCTTTCATTTACCTAGTCTTTATTTTACCTGGTCCTTAAATATATGCATTTTCGATGGTTGTGATCTAGGCCATAGTCCAAAGTTTGAATTATGGGAATGGTAAATACTATCCATATACTATAAGGATTCCCAGAATTATAACTCCAGTACACATCTTTCTTGGAGCTCCTACACTCATTCATTAAATTGCCAACTGGAAAACCTATAACCTCCACGAACTTCTTGGGTTCCAAATTGACTCATTTATTCCCCCATCTGATTTTTCTCTTTTGTTCCTTTCCTTGCTTGCGTCATCACCCCTCTATCCAAACGCTGACATCACCCTTAACCCTCTGTGTCTCTTTGCCCAATGAACCCAGGAGTCCTGTTGTGCCTCCTTGAAGTCTCTGGAGTACTTGTTTCCACTGCCATTTAATTGCCTTAGTTCCTGTCCTTACCTCACTGATATTCTTGCATTATCCTCCTCTAACTGGTCTATTCCCTGTCATAGTGGACTTTCTAAAAGGTAAATCTAATGAGGTCATTACTAGTTCATTTCTTAGATCCCTGGTGACCCAGAAAATAAGTCTAAAACTCACTATTAGAACATATATAAGGTACTTCATCATTACTTCTTTAGCCTCTTCAGCTCTGTCTCATGTTGTCCATTGTCCCTAATTATTCTCCAAGCCATTTGCCGTTTTACTTTTAAGATCTAAAAAGCTGCTTAAGGGCATTTCTTTTTTATTTTTTTATAACTTAATTAATTAGAAAGCATAATTTTAGGAGACGCAGCATAATGATTAGGTATGAGGCCTCTGGAGTCTGACGGCCCGTGTTTGTGTCTCTGGAGCATGACTTAGCAGCCACCGATAACCATGATCAAATTATTGATCTCTCTAAGCCACAGCCTTATCATCTTTAAAAGGAGAGGAAAATAAACCTGTCTCATAGAGTTATTGTAAGAATTAAATTAGAAACGCCATGATAACATAGTATAGTTCTGATGTTTCGCGGCACTTAATTTTGTTTATATTGATGCTAATTTCTGTATCTGGGAACTAGATTATTGACATGTATTGGCACTTGAATGGCTTTGTGCTAGCATTGTATCAATGGGTAATGAGGAAAGTAAAGACATTAATAAGTCCTTCAAAGTCATTACTCTGAACAAGATGTCAAATGCCAGATTTGCTCAGTGATATTTAGTTTCTTAAACTGTACTTTCATAGCTATTCAATACCTTTATTTAAAATTCTGCAGGAAAAAAATCGTTCAACTGATAACGTGTGTCATCTATGTGTTAGGAAAACAAGGATGCAAAATAACATAGTCCCTTGAACAGTTGAACTTGCATTCAGATAGGAGAAGGAAAAAAGAGGGAAACATAAAGTAGTATTGCAAATCATGATGAATGATGTTAAATAAAAAACTAATGGCTTTCATAAAGAAAACAAACAAGGCGCTTACACCTGGGATTGTTAGGCAATGCCTCACTGAGACTGTAATGTTGGAGAACTGGAGAAGGTACAGGGACTGGCCATCAAAGATGCCTGGAGTGTGTAAAGGTTCTGGGGCCGGAGAAGGTATGATTTGTGAAGTAAACCGGAGAAGGTCATTGTGGTTGGAGTGTGGTGTGTGGAGGATTGTTGAGGGGTGGGGACCCGAAATGAGCTGAGATTTTTTTTTCCAAAGTTTACTTTGCAGCTGGCTGAAGAATGGATTGTAGGCTTGGGGACAGGAGAGGAAGCAGGGTATAACCCAGACCAGAAGTTGTTCTGAACTGGTTTTAAGTGAAAGTAGTGGAAAAAGGGGGAACTACATAGGTTTGGGGTATAATTTAGAGATAGGACCTACCAGGTACATTAGTAGATTAGATGTGGGGGGTGGAGAGAAGGAATTGAAATCATTCAAGTTTCTCGTTCAAGCACTTGGATAGATAGTAGTGCCATTTATTGAAATGGAGACTGCAGATACTGGTGAGGCGCATATGAGAGGGAAATCTTTAGAGTCCGAAGTCACGTATTGGTTGAGGAGAGTGGGATGTGAGGAAGTGGACACAGCAGGGTATGTGCAGAGGGTATGGCTGTATAGGGAAGAAAGCACACAAATGGACCAGTTCCTGAAAAAGGAATTGGGATGCAACAAGGGCGGCATGTTTTTGTTTTTAGGATGATATTCAAGAACATAGTTAACTGCTAATGTGGATAATTAAGTGGAGAGGGAAGGGTGGGAAATGGACAAGAGAGGATAACCAAAAGGTCCAGTTCTGTGAGGAGACAAGAAAGGGAATGGTACCCAGAACACAAGTGGAAGAAAATATGGCTTAAGTAAGATAAGTTTAGTGAGAGAGAGTTGGCTTTCTTTCAATCACAGGGTTGTCAGTTGCCTGATACCCCGTTTCTCCAAAAATAAGACCTAGCTGGACCGTCAGCTCTAATGTGTCTTTTGGAGCAAAAATTAATATAAGACCAAGTCTTATATTATACTTATTATATTATATTATATAAGACCCGGTCTTGTAGTAAAATAAGACTGAGTCTTATATTAATTTTTGCTCCAACAGACGCATTAGAGCTGATTGTCTGGCTAGCTCTTATTTTCAGGGAAACGAGGCATTTCCATGAAGAATGAATTAGAGTTGGAGAGAGCCTGTGGGAAGTGACTTACTGGAATGATAGTGCTTGGGGCATTGTATCAGCTTTTCATGGTCTGTGAAATTCTAACTTTCTAGCTGCTAACCTCCTTTTCCCCTCTGCTTGATAATAAAAGGTGTCAAAGGAAAAATTGAACTTGTTACAGCAGAGTTGATTGTTTGAAATGTTCCTCTTGTCAAACATTATTTCATCTGGGCTGGTCCGGTGGCTCAGGCGGTTAGAGCTCCATGCTCCTAACTCCAAAGGCTGCTGGTTCGATTCCCACATGGGCCAGTGGGCTCTCAACTACAAGGTTGCCAGTTCAACTCCTCGAGTCCCGCAAGGGATGGTGGGCTCCCCACCCTGCAACTAAGATTGAGCACAGCATCTTGAGCTGAGCTGCCGCTGAGCTCCCAGATGGCTCAGTTGGTTGAAGCGCGTCCTCTCAACCACGAGGTTGCCAGTTCGACTCCCACAAGGGATGGTGCACTGTGCCCCCTGCAACTAGCAACGGCAACTGGACCTGGAGCTGAGCTGCGCCCTTCACAACTAAGATTGAAAGGACAACAACTTGAAGCTGAACGGCACCCTCCACAACTAAGATTGAAAAGACAACAACTTGACTTGGAAAAAAGGCCTGAAAGTACACACTGTTCCCCAGTAAAGTCCTGTTCCCCTTCCCCAATAAAATCTTTTAAAAAAATATTATTTCATGTCTTCTTCCTGGTTACAGTCCCTGACCTGCTAATTCTATCCTATATTTGTGCTACGTTTGTACCCAATATTTTTATTATACTTATTAAACGTACTGTATTAGTTTTCTGTTGCCGCTGTAATGTTACCACAAACTTAGTGGTAAAACAACACAGATTTATTATCTTATGTTATAAACCTGACATGGGGCTCACTGGACAAAAAACACAAAATCAAGGGACTAATCACTGGGCTAAAATCAGGTACATTCCTTTTGGAGACTCTAGAGGAGGATTTGTTTCATGTTCTTTCCAGCTTCTAGAAGCTATCCACATTCCTTGGCTCATAGCCCCTTCCTCCATCAGACCAGCATAGCATTTCTGACCCTGCTTTTGTCCTCTCTTCTTTATATTTGTTTCTCTGACCCTCTTACCTGCTTCCCTCGTACTTTTAAGGACCCTTTGATTACAGTAGGCCGCCTCAGATAATCTGGAATACTTTTCCCATTTTAGCTGATTGGCAACCTTAATTACCTTTTGCAAGGTAACCTAACATACCCTGTTTCCCTGAAAGCAAGACCAAGTCAGACAATCAGCTCTAATGCGTCTTTTGGAGCAAAAATTAATAAGACTGGGTATTACGTTATATATTATATTACATTATATTATATTATACCCAGTCTTAGTAAGACCAGGTCTTATATTAATTTTTGCTCCAAAAGATGCATTAGAGCTGATGGTCTAGCTAGGTCTTATTTTCGGGGAAACACAGTAGGTTCCAGGGATTGGCGGGGTGGGGGTGGGGAGGTCATTATTTTACCTACTCCATACGTGTAGTTTATACTGTTATTCGTCTTTGTATTTCTAGCACTGTAATGCCTGAAACATTGTATACATGTATGTACTCAAGAAATATGTGGAGAAAGTTTAATTATTAAATGTTCCCTTTCTTTCCCCTCCCGCCCCACACACCTTTTTGTAGTGACAGGTCAGTCTTATGAGAATATGGTAACTGAGATCATGTCAATGGGCTATGAACGAGAGCAAGTAATCGCAGCCCTGAGAGCCAGTTTCAACAACCCTGACAGAGCAGTGGAGTACCTTTTAATGGTGAGAAACGTATTTTACTCTCTTCATTCTAGTTTTAAAGACCGAAATCTCAAAGAAACAAAGATTTTAAAGGAACAGTAACAACTCACAGGAGAATAATAATATATGCTAGATAATTTACATAATGCTTTTATTTTTTCTTAGTATGTTAACATTTGCATTGATAAAATGACCTCTTCAAAAAAAATTTTAATGTGATTTTTAGTTACAAAACCTCATGGCTAACTGAGTTGTAAAATTGGCTATCCATTTCAAGTAGTACTGTCTACACCAATTATGTCATCCACAAAGGATGACAGCTGTGTGTTGGGGGGATGAGGCAGATTTTCCATCTAATCTAATCCAATATTTTAGTAGCTTTTTTGACAGCATAATCCTGGATATACTGTTTAGAGCAAAAGTTTCAAGTTAGAAGCCCAAGCCAAATTTTATTTGACTTATACTCTAAATTTTTGTAATTAGTTCAACTTTTAAAAATTGGGAGATTTACTTAAAACTTCAGATAATTTGGTTTATCTGGACAACTTGGATCCCAAATTTTTGCGAGGGATTAGGAAAAGTTTTAGTTCAGAGACTCTTAATTCACTATTTTCCCGTCTCTTCACTGTTTCCTTACATAGCATGCGGCTACTTTACTGGTTTTATTGGCATTTGAATTGTTAGCTTGTTTATAGTAGGTAGCAGTCAAGGGAATTTTGAATAAGTTACTGTTTTTTATTAGCATAAGAAACATTTTTGGGAAATAGGTTGTGGGCATGGACTGAAACCCTTGATATTTAATGACAATGAACGTCTTTCACAGATGCGTCATGGGCTAAAGTAGTAGCATAGAATTTTGGAATAACAATAGATTAACATTTTTCAGTCTTAACATTTTATTCTGTAATTATCTGGTGTTTTGCAGTATTATCAAAGTCTAAATTGCCCTAAAAATCATTTTTGAAATCCACAATCCTAACTCTTGGGGAAACACAGTCCACAGTTCAGCCCATTTCTTTGTTTCCGGGTTGTACTGTACTTCTGCTAGAAACTCCTTTTTAGATAGTAGTTTCAGCAGTCACAGTAATGAGTGAATAACAGCTCTGCCTCCAGCAGTTATTAGTTTGGTGCAAAAGTAATTGCGGTTTTTTCATTTATCTTTTTTTAACCTTTTAAGCCGCAGTTACTTTTGCACCAATTTAATTTTGCCTTTAATTTATACCTGATTGGGAATTCTGTATCAGTTTAGTAGTATCAGATATTTTGACCTAATAGGTTTGAAATTTTGAAGCATAAATAAAAGAATCACTATTTTCAAAGTTGATACTGATACTTAGCATCAAATACAGATGAATAGATGAGAGAGCATTTCTTGAAACGGTTTAGTGTTTTTTATATGTTTACTGTTTGTTTCATAGACTGAAAAAGGGGAGGCTAGCTTTAACTGTTACTGGTTTTTGAAACCTCTGTATAAGTGAGGATGAATGGATGGAAAGAAGAAATAGTGATCTAATAAACCTCTGAATGCAGTCTGAGAATTCAAGGTAGATCTGTAACAGTGATGATTAACTTTTTTTTTTTTTTTTTGGATGATTAACTTTTTAATCTGACAAACCTGTGTGAGAATTTGAGTGAGGCTTTGGACCCTCAATCTTTAGTTTGTTAGTACTTAGCAGCTCTTCATCCGAGAGTGGGCTCTCAAAAACATTTGTTTCCAGTGCCTGAAGTGACATGTAATGCAGGCGGCCACTACCGTGCTCTTCATTATCCTTGATTCTGTTTTAAATTTATTTTTCAATTAGAATTGACATAAAATATATTAGTTTCAGGTGTACAGCATAGTAATTAGACATCTATATACTTTACAAAGCCTTGATTCTTTATATGTTTGTGAGTTTGGCTTCTGATTTATTGCGAAATGGAAGCATTTACCGTTACAATCTTATTTCCTTCATTTTCCTTCCAAAATCTATGAGGATTCCATAAAGACTTTTTTAAATAAGTTGTATATGACCAGTTTTCTAAATCACTTGCATTAAAATACGGTTTTCAAAAGCATTAGTACAGTTTTAAGTTATAGTAACTTCAGAAGATAAATGTACAAACTTAGAAAAAGTATCACCTAAATGATTAAGGTTATTGTATACCTATTTACTTTTGTGAATTTTAAATAATCAACTTGAATTTTTAATATGTGATACTTTCTGGATGACATTGTCTCAAAACCATAGATCAGTAAAGGAGGTCCTCCTTATTGGACGCGGCCATCACCTGTTCCGTCTCCATTAGACTTTTTTCCCCAGGGGATCATTTCAGAACTTCCATGTGTATATCAGAACCTCTTTGGATGATCTTAAGGCTAGGGTTACAAACACAATCCTTTCTATTACTGATCTGGTGGAAGTTTCTATGAAGTTCAAAAATCAACTAGAACAATGTGTAGCATAAAAACTAGATGTGTCCGATTTCAGTAAGATTTGTATTGATGTTTTAAAATTTAAATCTGTTAATGTACATTGTTACTTACATGCAAGTTTAGGATCCTGCCCCTAATACTTTCATGTTGGATATAACATATGTCATTATGTAAACATCGTTTCATGACTTATTTTTTAAATTACAAAATCCCTTACTTTATATGTTAGATCTGTACTGTCTAGTAAAATAACTGTTAAGTACAAGTAGCTATTTAAATTTAATTAAGTTTTTAGTTTCTTAGTAACATCATCCATATTTCACGTTCTCAGCAGCTCCATGTGACTAATGGAATTGTACTGGACAGCACAGGTACAGAACGTTCCCATCAAGTTCTGCTGGGCAGTGCTGCCTTACCTTATAGCAATATGGGCCCAGCAGTAAGAGCTCTACACCGCACTCATGCCATCTAATCTGAATATATGCAGCTTTCAAATAAGTCTGGATCCTTTCATTGAAGCAGATATCTGTTTGATGCCTTTGGAAATTAGACAAGGATATTGAATAGATTCATAAATCTTTTACTCTGTATAATGTTTTAACTACATTTAAGTGATGGGATATTTTAAAGCGTGGAAATTGTGTTATAGGGAATCCCCGGAGATAGAGAAAGTCAGGCTGTGGTTGACCCCCCTCCAGCAGCCACTACTGGGGCTCCTCAGTCTTCAGTGGCTGCAGCTGCAGCAACTACGACAGCAACAACTACAACAACAAGTTCTGGAGGTAAAGTGGGATCTTCGGGATGGGGAGGAAATGGTCCTGAATTCTTAAAATAATTCAGTCTAAACTATTTTGAGGTGAAGTTCATTCCCAAAGCATTGGGGTAACTCTTAAAGCACATTCTCTGTTCATTAAAGAAGGACTCAAAAGAAGTTCTGCCAGATGGCTGTAAAAGGTATTCTTGCTTATGTTAAACATCACTTGCTGCAGTTTTGGCAAAGGACGTATTCTGTTTATTCTAAGGAAGAAATGCTTTCCATTTTGCATCCCACGTTACATTCTGAAACCATTTGAAATAGTTTGCTCACCTTCCCTCTCTCCTTATAAATGTTATAAAGTGTATGATTTCAAAGCCAGTAGTATTTTAGTGGTTGTTATACACCAAGGAAATAAAATTCCAGGAGGTTTAAAATCTTGTATCTAGAGGTGAAAACACACTTGAATTCAATTGTTCACATTTCCATTGCCAGAAGTTTGACTGCAAAGCGAAGTCTGGAGCCTTTGGTAAGCCTAGGAATTACTTAGTGCTCTCCTGCATTCCTTCTCCTGTGTATATTGATAAAGTATTCAAACTTAATTTTGAAGAGGCCATTCTTTGATTTTGATACATTTCCTAGCTCCAGTTATGGCAATCAGCTGTAGTTGACAGAATCCCCAAGCATTTTGTGTACCAGATTCGACATGGGAATGGAAAGAGGAGGCCACACTTTGGGGTCAGATTCGGGGTGCTGTCCCATTCAGCAGCACTTACTGGGTAATTTAGTTTCTGAGTTTCATTTTGTTCATCCGTCAAACTAGTGTGACACAAAGAATAAATATCTATGTTATGTGGTCATTTTAATTTGAATGTCTCATCACTCATTAGTAACTTCAAAAACAGTTCTTTTATCTGCAATTTTTGGTTTCCTATAGCATAACCAGACAAATACCACCACCCCCAAAAAGTCACAAACTCTGTATCTTACTTGGCATTATTAATATTTATTATTATAAAAGGATCTTGAACTAAAGAGTTCTAAATGTATTAATACATATTAGATTGTCTTGTGGCTTATTTATCTCAAGTTTTTATGGATCACAAATGTTTGAAATTTGATAGTAACCAAAAATCACCTTCTAATTGTAATTCAGTTTGTATTAATCAAATGCCTTCTGATCTGCAAACCTGAACTCTTATAAGTATTAAATATCTTTCACTTATTTGATTTAGAATTTCCCAGAAATAGAAGCTCAGATTGTATTCTTTGAGGGTTTTGGTTGCATTATAAAGTAAGTGGGTTTTTTGTTTTTGTTAGTCCTGGTATATATTTTTCTTAGGAACTTTTGAGCCACAGTAACAACTTCTAGTTCTTTTACTTTTGATAGAGGCAGGCAGGGCACAGGTCCTCAGGGTTACTTGAGCATGTTGGGTACCCAGTGCAATTGTAGGAAACTTGCTTTTAGTGTTCTGTACTTTCCAACTTTGCTAATGGGGAATCATTTCTGCAGTATGAGATTTGGAAGTTGGTACAGTTTGAAGATTTTTGTCATTATTTCATTTTATATACATCTGAGAACTCAAATTAGATTTTTTACTTTCCAGTGTCTGCTATCTAAATTATGATTGAAACAGCTCTTTGTATATGTAATTGCTACTTTTGTTTAAAAATGTTTATGTGTATTTTAGGACATCCCCTTGAGTTTTTACGGAATCAGCCTCAGTTTCAACAGATGAGACAAATTATTCAACAGAATCCTTCCCTGCTTCCAGCCTTGCTACAACAGATAGGTCGAGAAAATCCTCAATTACTGCAGGTGACTGTTTAATCAGTGTTAATTTCAAAAGTGGGTGTAGAGTGTATCAACATTTTGAAAAAGTCCATGAGCACCCTTTTCTCCTCTACCAATTCGGAGAACCATTCTTCTAAGCTATATTCAGTAGAATACGCTATATAGACAGATACACTATTAAAAGAACTGGGGTGGGGGTTGGGTAAATTTTAGTTGGTCAGATAATAAGTTTGGGAAATACTTGATTAAAACTCTTTAGCAAAGAAACTATTTAATTTATTAAATTTTTTTTCCCCAAACTTATTACTAGTTGAGCACTGCCTCTTAAAAAACATACTCATGGCCTTAGTTAATACTTAGGTCATGAATTATTTGAATTTTGTACAGCATTGTGCTGCCTATTAGTGTGGAAGATGTAAGTTCTGTTTTTTCTTACAGTTCCCAAGTAGTTTTTAACGTTGATTTGGGGGTGAGGGCAGGGTACATTTCTTAAAAAGAATTTGAATTCTCTGAATTCTTCACTGTTTACCTCCCTCAAAGAGTACTGAGCTTCTTTAATAATATACAAGAAATCGTATCCTTCCAAAGACTAATCTAGAATCATTCTAAAATACTGCAGTTGCAAAGTTACAGCTTTCTCCCCAATTATTTGTATTTTAGAAGTCTTATTTTCTTGAAGATACTTTATATCAATGTGTTGTTTTTCTCTGTCCTTCAAATCACCACAGCAAATTAGCCAACACCAGGAGCATTTTATTCAGATGTTAAATGAACCAGTTCAAGAAGCTGGTGGTCAAGGAGGAGGGGGTGGAGGTGGCAGTGGAGGAATTGCAGAAGCTGGAAGTGGTCATATGAACTACATTCAAGTAACGCCTCAGGAAAAAGAAGCTATAGAAAGGGTGAGTTTAAGTAAAACTACAAATTTAGTTCTTTAGTCACAAGAGCCCCAGTTCAAACGCTCAGTAGTCACGTGGGGCTAATGTCCAGTGCATTGGACAGCGCTGATACAGAGTCTTTCTGTTACAGGAGGTAGTTCTGTTGGACAGAGCCAAGTAGAGCATTGCCCTAGGGATTGCAGTAAAGACTCTCTCTTTCCAGCCCTGCTCTCCCGTCCTTTGTGAAGCCAAAAGACTAGCAGTGGATACTATTCTAACATGAAATAGTTATAAATATATTAAGGAACTAAAAATTTCATTGACGTTTTCAAATTCAGGAAGAAAAAACTGATCTTAAGGTATATTATATACCCAATTCAAGATTATCTAATTTTTTATTTATATTTCAAATTTTACTTCACTGTCACTAAAATGTAAAATAGATATTTATATGAATTATAAAAAATGATGTGCAGTAAACATTAGAACCTGGTATTTGGATTCTCTTCCATCCTTCCCAAGTCAGCCAGTGTAGGTTGTGGCACTGCAGTAACCAAGTTTTTATGTTGCTGTGACTAGTCACTCATTTTCTCTGGACCCCATTGCTAACAGTTGTAAATAGGGAATCATAGTACAGGTACTTGCCCTTTCTTATCCTACAGAGTGTTCTGAGAAAGAAATTCGATAAAGTGCATTTTAACTTAATACTTAGAAAACCACCTGGACAATAATTTGTCCTTGTTTATGATACAAACATATCAAGTGTTCAAGGTTTATAATTATGTATTTCTTTAAAGATATTTTATATATCATGCTGGTATTTTTCCCTCTCAAATGACCAAATAACAGAAGTGAGTAAATGACAATTGTTCTATAGCAACCTTTTTTTCTTTTTTCTTTTTTCTTTCCTTTTTTTTTTTTTTTTTTTTTTTAGGTTAGGGTTATCAGTTCTGTGATAACCCTATCAGGCAGGTTATTGGTTTCTGTGTTGGAGAAATTTTTTCTTTTGTTGCTGTGCTATTTTACTGTCATGCTAAGTGAATAATGCCGAATCCAAAGTCAAAGGTTTATTCTTACCTTTTCTCTGAAGAGCTTATTACAGCTCTTATTACATTTGGCTTTGTGATCCATATTGAGTTACTTTTTGTTTATGGTGTGAGATGTGGGAGTCTAGCTATATATTCTTTCGCATCTGGTTATCCAGTTGCCCCATCACTATTTATTGAAAATAGACCCCACAATATTGTCTTGGTATTCTTATTCAAAATCAATTGACTGTAAATGTGAGGATTTATTTATGGGCTCTCGGTTCTGTGCCATTGATCTATATGTTTATCCTCATGCTATATGTTTATCTTTATGCCAGTATCTCACTGTCTTGATTACTATGTCTTTATAGTATAAAGTTTTGAAATCATGACGTGTGAGCGCTCCAGTTTTGTTCTTAACGATTGTTTTGGCTCTTCTGGATCCCTTGCATTTCCATATCAATTTTAGGAACAGCCTGATTTCTGCAAAAAAAAAAAAAAAAAAAACTGGCTGGGATTTACATAGATGTTGTTTTTTCTGTAGATTAATTGGGGGAGTATTGCCATGTTAGCAGTATTAAGTCTTACCAACCCATGAATATGGGGTGTTTTTCCTTTTGTTATTAGATTTTGTATCATTTCTTTCAGAAATGAAGTATAGTGTTCAGTTTATACTTCTTGTGTTAAATTTATTCCTAAGTATTTTTTTTGTTTTTGATGCTATTATAAATGAAATTGTTTTCTTAATTTCATTTTTGGATTGTTCATTGCTAGTTTTATAGAAATGCAATTTAATTTTGTGTATTGATCGTCTATCTTGCAACCTTTGTGAATTTATGTATTCATTCTGATCCTTTGTGTGTGTGTGTGTGTGTGTGTGTGTGTGTGTGTGTGTGTGTCTTAGGATACCATTTGCAAGTAGACCTAGTTTTACTTCTTAATGTAGGTGCCCTTATTTATTTGTTTTTTTTTTGCCTGATTGCTCTATCTAGAACCTCCTGTGTATTGTTAAACAGAAACGACAAGAGCCAATATACTTGTTCCAGATCTTACAGGAAAACATTTCAGTCTTTTACTATTATTAAGTATGATGTTAGTTGTGCATTTTATCAGGTTCCTTTTATCGGGTTGAAGACGATTCCTTCTAGTCCTAGTTTGTTTAGTGTTTTATCACAAATGGTGTTAGATTTTGTCAAATGTTTTTCCTGTTGTCATTCAGATGATCATGTGGTTTTGTTCCTTTTCCTGTTAATAGGCTTTATTACGTTGATCCTTTGTATGTTGGAGCAACCTTGGATTCCTAGGATAAATCTTGGTTATGGTGTAAAATCCTTTTTATGTGTTGCTAAATTTGGTCTGTTAATATTTTGTTCAGGATTTCTGCATCTGTCTTCAGAAGAAATATTGGACTAGGTTTTTTTGTTTTGTTTTTTTGCAGTGTCTATGTCTGGTTTTGTACCGATGTAATACTGGGCCTTATAGAATGAATTGGAGAGTATTCCCTCAACTTCTGTTTAGAAGAGTTTATGAAGAATTCGTGTTAATTTTTTTTTAAAACAGTTCTTAGAACTCACCAGTGAAGTTATTTGTTCCCGCTTTTCTTCTTGGGAAGTTCTGTGACTACTAATTCAATCTCTTTACTTATTATAGGCCTGTTCAGATTTTCTGTTCTTACGTCGATTTGTCTAGTTCATCTAAGTTATCTAATTTGTTGGCATACAGTTCATAGTATTTCCTTATTAATATTACCTATTTCTATAAAAAGTAGTTATGTTTCCACATTTACTTTTGATTTTAGTAATTTTAGTCCTCAGATTTCTTTTTTCACTTGTCAGTTTGGCTAAAGATTGGTCGATATCATAGATCTAAAGAAAAAAAGAACCAACTTTTGGTTTTGTTGATTCTCTCTATTGTTTTTCTATTCTCCATTTTATTTGTTTTCTCTCTAATTTTTATTATTTTCATCCTTCACTTGCCTTGGATTTAGTCTCCTCTTCGTGTTTCCTAATTTCTTAAGGTGGAAGCTTAGACTATTGGTTTAAGATCTTTCTTACTATAGATGTTTACAGCTATAAACTCCCCTCTGAATGCAGCCACAGCAGCATCCCATAAGCTGTAGTGCACCATGGTTTTCTTTTGTTTGCATTGTGGTTTTGTTTTCATTCATCTCAGAATATTTTCTAATTTCCTTTGTGATTTCTTTTTTGATCCATTGGTTGTTTAGGATTGTGTCAATTTACACATCTTTATGAATTCTCAAGTTTTCTTCTGTTACTAACCGTAAATTCATTGTATTGTGGTCAGAGAACATACTTTGTATAATTTTGATCCTTTTAAATTTATTGAGGCTTGTTTTGTGGCCTAACATGGTCTTTATGGAGAGTGTTCTATGTATACTTGAGAAGGATGTATAATCTCTGTTGTTGAGTGTTCTGTAAATGTCTGTTAGGTCTAGCTGGTTTATATGTTTGTTCAGGTCTTCTATTTCCTTCTTTGTCTTCTGCCTATCTGATCGAATGTGGGGCTATTGAAGTCTCCAACTATTGTTATTGAATTGTCTATTTCTCCCTTCATTCGGTTCTGTCAGTTTTTGATTAATGTATTTTGGGGCCCTTATATATGTGTATATATGTTTATCTTATATAAAGTCTTCCTGGTATTTTATCACCATAAAATGTCCTTTGTTGTTAGTAACAATTTTTATCTTAAAGTCTGTTTTGTCTGATATTAATACAGCCACTCCAGCTGTCTTTTTGTAAATGTTTGCATGGTATATATCTTTTTCCATCCTTTTATTTTCAGCGTATTTGTGTCTTTGAATCTAAAGTGTGTGTCTTGTAGAAGCATATAGTTGGATCGTTCCCCATCTACCTTTTATTTCAGCTAGCCCAGCTTTAATCTGGACAAGACCTCGGTAACAAAATCATTTTTGAGTTTCTTCTCCTTTTATGGATGAATAGTTAATCATGCTGAATGGGGATTTATGCCCAGTTTTTTAAGGTCGTTTTTTGATCTGGTCTAATGCAAGGCAATTGAGACAATGTGTGTGTGGGGGGGGGGGGTTCATAAATAACATTTGGCTGACAAGTATATAGTTACAGTACCTAGTGAATTAGATTATTGACCTGAGTGTGTGAAGACTTAAAGCAGTGATCACAAGTGATTTTTAATAGACTAGGAAAACGAAAGTGGCTCATATCACCATTTAAAATGCTATAAAAATTAAGCAGATAAAAATAGAGCACAATATGTCTTAATCTCAGAATATATTGTGTAATATTAATAATTGATCACTCATTTTCCTAGTATGAAGTATTTCATAAGGCAAGGTGATTGAGAATGATACTTGACCCTAATGAAAGATAAGACTTTCTTTACAGATAATTAGGTGTGGTAGTTAAGCTCATCTTCAGTTGCTCTCATCTGTATCTTCACCACTTGTATACTAACACCCATTTTATTTACAAATTCTGTGGGGTCAATTTATTTTTATACTGCCATAATAAGCAATTATTTTTTATTTTTTTTATTTATTTATTTTTTTGGGGGGGGGGCAACTTCAGAAGGAAAATGTTTCATGAGGACCTGTTTCCTTTGAGGTTTTGTTTTTTTTTTTTAATTTATTGGGGTGACAATTGTTAGTAAATTTACATAGGTTTCAGGTGTACAATTCTGTATTACATCGTCTATAAATCCCATTGTATGTTCACCACCCAGAGTCAGTTCTCCTTCCATCACCATATAATAAGCAATTAATTTTTAGTGTTAATGCCAATGAGTATTAGCAAAGTATCTGTTAGTCTAATCGTTTTAACTAGGAACAAAGAATTTTGTAGGTGGTTGTTAAAGGGCCTAGGTTCCATTTTAGCCTAGCCTCTTGGGTTGGATAATGAATCCATATTTGGATAGGGATGAATTGGTATAAAATTCTCAAGAGCTTTTTTGCGTCTTTTATAGTGTTTTCAAATGATCTGTCAGTAGTGCTATGCTGGAGTCCATAATATGTTTTCTTTCTTTTTTTCCAGTTAAAGGCATTAGGATTTCCTGAAGGACTTGTGATACAAGCTTACTTTGCTTGTGAGAAGAATGAGAATTTGGCTGCCAATTTTCTTCTACAGCAAAACTTTGATGAAGATTGAAAGGGACTTTTTTTGTGTTGTTGTTTTTTGTTTGTTTGTTTTTTTTTAATCTCACACTTCACACCAGTGCATTACACTAACTTTGTTCACTGGATTGTCTGGGATGACTTGGGCTCATATCCATACTACTTGGTATAAGATAGATTGTTGGGGGTGGGGAGGGAGGGATCTAGGAATATAGGGCAGGGATCAAAACCGTGCATGTCTGCTTCAATTAGCAGATGCTGCAAATCCACAGTGTGTAAAATATTATACAACCAAAAATCAGCTTTTGCAGGTCTTTATTTCTTGTATAAAACAGTAGATAACTTCCTAGGTTTCACTCTTTTTAGTGTACTAGATCCAGAAATTTAGTGTAATGCCCTGCTTTGTATCTCTTTGAGTTAACATTGGTTTCAGAAAGAATCTTTGCTACCTAGAATCTACAGTCTCTCTTTCATGGCAACACTGGATAATGGCTTTGTGAAATTGAAAACAATTTTGAAACAACTATAAACAGAAATGCCAAATTATTGATGGTTATTGTTGCTGCTTCAAATAAGTATAAAATTAATGTCAAGAAAGCCTATTCTTTCCTGTTAAGTACTTGGGGTGGCGAAAGGGAGAAGGGGACCCTTTTCTTAAAATGAAAATAATTACTGCTATTTTAAAATCTCTTGATCATTGAATGTGAGACCCTTCTAACATGATTTGAGAAGCTGTACAAGTATAGGCAGAGTTATTTTCCTGTTTACATTTTTTTGGTTTGTTTTGGGGGGAAATTGGTAGGTGTCTAATTACTGTTTACTTCATTGTTATATTGCAGTAAAAGTTTTAAAACCATCATTGCATGTTTGCTTTTGATGTATCCCTTTGTGAAATTAGCACCTTGGGGCCAATGGAGAAATGCAGCATTCACTCTCCCTCTCTTCCCTTCCCTCAGCAGAAATGTGTTTGTCAGCAAGTCGTGACTTCAAACTGCTGCCTTTTTTAAAACCTACAAAATGCTGATTCAGTTCAAAATTAATGCAAATGTTTCGAAACTGGGTTTCTAATATTTGTAAATGTTTTTCCTTATTAGATAAGAATGTATGACCATTAAAGTCATTAGGAGTCTACTGCTTTCCAAAAGAGAAGGTGGACAGAACTATAATCCAGCATCTTTTATTGCATTGGAAAGACTGGTGAAGTCTTTTGGAAGGGTTGGGAGATGTGGCTGGGAAAATACTTTGGAAAATATACAATCAAGATATCTCATGGCATATTAAAAGAAATCTTAATAGCAGTGTTGGCTTTTATTTGGATTTTTTTCATCTCAGTTTTTTCTTTGGAATATCCTTCATTGGCATTATTTAATCATAAAGACTGGGTAGATGTCTACTTGTTCAGTTTTTCAAATCTATTTTCCTAAATATAAACAAGACTATTTAAAGAAATATTTTTTTTCCTACCATCTGATACTGAGTTAAGAAAATGAATTTGCACAGATTTCTCCCTGCAAATAATCCTTAGCACTGTCTGGTAATGACTTCTAAGCTTTTACGTCATGCACTCGTAACCTATCTCATGAAAATAAATGAAACTATAATTTCTCCCCGCAATGTTAATTAATGCAGTTTAATCTTCATGTGTGTATTCCATGAACGCAACAGGCCTTTGGACTTTGTATTACCTAATGTGTTTTATAATGGATCATGCAAAATGTCTCAGGAGAATAAAATGAGAATTCATACGTACGTTCATCTTTCAAGGCAGAGCAATGAGTTGGGAAGAGGGGTGGCTTCTCTGGTCGGATAATGGAATAAGTTCATTTATGACATTTTATCTGCTACCTAATTGCTCAGAGCATAGCGAAAACTGGAAAAAAGGAGAAAAACAGCAACAGCCTCTTCCTTACTCTGGAAAGTGACAGCAGAAGTTGGTGGCATGGAAATTTTGTCCTTGGACAACAAAACTACAAATAGTGGGATTAATAATTACCAGAAGACAGTTCAGGCCAAGTTTTGACCATTCTTACGATACCTTGTTTGTCTGCTTAGAGAACCAGCCAAGGTGCTATGAAAGAAATAGGCTTTTTGTGACCTTTTGCTGTTGTCTTTTACTTTACAGTTTTGGCAAATCTCTTAATGTAAGTGACTATTTGACTTTGGAATTTTGCATTTGAAGTATTATGTCATCTATTTCTTGAAATGTTTTTATTGTTTAGTTGCTCTATGGAAAATGTGAGGAAACTTAAGTTTATATTTGTTAAATTCTTATTGCCATCCTCAAGTCAAATATGTCTTTACATTGTTTAAAAATACCGAAGTGTTCCATCAGATAATTTTTTACTGTACTAGATGGCTAGGACTCTAGAGAATTAATTATAAAGTATTTTCAATACATCTAGCATTGCATTTCTCATTTTTTAAAGTGATTTTGCCATGTAGAATCTTAGACTGAAATTTGGCAATGCCTGTATCACCGATACTTTTGTTTTCTTTAGTAAATGGTGAATGTAGCATGTAAAAGACACTAGGTCAGTTTTATTGGGTCTCCTGTTTTCTCAACTAAAACATCAAAACAGAGGTGGGATATATGATGGAACATAAATCAGCGTTTCTGAGGGCTTTAGAGATTTCAGTAAATCCCCATTTTCCCATACTTCACGTCTTACAGCAGCCAACCTAAGACTGCTGCACAATATCCAACCAAAAGTGAGCAGTTGCAGGGAGTAGGACCTTCCTAATAACCAAGTCCATTTTGGTGAGTTCCCTGCCATGAGGCTCAGATACAACATGCCCTTTCAGTTGACCTCCCAGGTCCATTTTGTTTCATTTCGTTCTAAGCCACTGGGCTGGCAAACTCCACCGCCATGAGCCACATCTGGCTCACTGCCTGTTGTATGGTCCATGTGCTAAGAATGGTCTTTACATTTTTAACCAGTTAAAAAACCAAAATTCAAATTTCAGTGTCCACACATAGTTTTGAAACACAACCAAGCTCATTTGTTTACACATTGTATGTACTTCTGTGCCCAGGAGGTTCCATGTTGAATAGTTGCAACAGAGGACGGCTGCAAAGCCTAAATACTTAGTCTGGCTCTTTGCAGAAAGAGTTTGCCATCCCTGTTCTAAACTGCGATAACCTGTCATGTTAAATTACATGATGCTTTTTATTCCTTTTTGTCATTGGCCTCTACTTCAGGCCTCAGCCTCACTTTGGTTCGCTTGTTACTATCCCAGGTTCTTTCCAGAGGGGTAGTACCAGCCCCACATCTCCACTATCGAAGGAGCATGTATGTGGTGTCTTGAAATTCTTTTTTGCTGTCGCCACACTATTTCTTGCTCTCATGGTAAGATAATGAAATTCAGCACTAAGCACACTGTTAGAAGCACCTGGCATGGTGATGAATCAACCAGAAAAAAAGTCTGGTGACTCCTTGCACTCTGTAATCAGAGTTGGGGCAATGAACAGCTGAAAAGAGTGGCTGGAACCCTGGAAGGAGAAGTGTTGGGCCTGTTTGGGTGGCAGACTAGTTTCCGAGAACTGTGTGTGGGTTGGGAGGATGGGAGGAGCAGTGACAAAGGCAGGGAGTGAGAGCTTGGACTTGCAAGGAAAAAGCACTGCAGGGTTTGGAGACCGCGGCAACTATGGTAGTGACAAATGGGTAGTAAAAGGCCTTCCTATCGTGATGTGATTAGATTTGGGAAACTGAAGAGGCTGGGAGCACCAAAGAAACATCAGTGATGACAAATTGGCTTCATAAGTGGTGCTACAAATCAAAATGAATGGAAATATGGTCTCTGCCACTGAGCTTGAAATAGTAAGACAACTTGGAATAGTAATGGATCCTTTAACAGCTGTAGAGTAACTTGTTTTCCAGGAGCACAAATAAGGAAATAGTCACCCAGACTCTGGCCTCATTTCACTCAAAAGATTTCTTGTTGACCTAGGGCCTCCAGTTTTCCATCTGGCTCAGAATGAGTTACAGAGGTGACAGGAGAGGTACCTGTCCTCACACCTCATGAGGTGACCTGGGCACCTGGGAAACAGGGACTCCTCAGCCCTAGCCCCAAGCAGCCTCATCTTCCCCCAACGTTTTGTACAAGTAGGTTTGCTGTGGTAACAATGTTGGGAAGCTGCTACCCTACTAGCTCTCTAGATGGTCCTCTTAACTTGTTTCTTTCTGACCTTCCACACTTAAGCACGACTCTACCAGGGCTGGGTACTGCCTACAGAATAGCTGCCTTAAGGCTCAAAGGATGTTTTGATATATAGATCCTGTGTTTGGTTATTGACAGCTTTTATCTCTGTAGCAAAGTCCAAAACTGTCTCAAAACTGCTTTTACAGTGTTTGGCTGTGAATTATAGAAGCCAGTCTGGGTTTTATTTGCCTGCAATAGCAGATTAGAAGAGTACGTGATAAATTACCTCAAAACTGGTTACAAATTGGATGAGAATGAAGGAGGCTGGTGGGGGTAGGCTTGGGGTTAGGGTTCTTTTGAATGATTTTAGGAAACCTGAAGTGATTTTTGCAACTTTTTAGTTTAGGGTTCTTTGTATTCAAATTTCTTGGTCAACTAGGCCTGCTTCTGCTTGTTTGCAGCATTTTGACTAATTTTTATATAGTCTCCAGTTCAAAAGAAATTAAAAGGAAGTTAAATATTTTAACAAGTTTGTTGTTACTACTTTAATTGTAAAATATTTTAACTTCGGTGGTAGAATTTTTACACCATATTTGCATTTCTGCAAAGAGCATTAACTCTTCCATCCTTAAACAATTTCAAACTTACAGAAAAGTTGTAGGAACAGCACAAAGAGCTTCCATGTACCACCACCCCCTCCGCAAAGCCATTTAAGCTTCGCAGTGGACCCAGTAAATGTCCACCGTAGCAAAAGGATCCGATCCAGTCTAACACGCTGCATTTAGACTCCTGCAATCCATGCTCTTTCTCAGTCCTCCTTGACCTTTATAAATAACCTTACCACTTTTCCAAGAACGAGACGGTTGTCGTATAGAATGCCCCTCAGTTTGCATTTGGTGTGTTCATGACTACGTTCAAGTTAGGCGCATTTGAAGAAGTACCACAGAAGTGTTCTGTGTTCTTTCCTGCATCCCCTGAGATGGCACACAGCGTTGATTTGTCCCATCAGTAGTCTTGTTGGATTGGTCAACGGAGGTAGTCGTGTCTGCCAGGCTTTTCCATGGGACAGTTACTGTTTGTCCCTTTGTATTGAATAAATATTTTATGGGGAGATATTTGGAGACAATATCTTATTTCTCATCAAAATTTGCCCATTAGTTTTAGTATCCACTGATATTTCTTGCCTCAATTAATATTAAGATGATTGTCAAGTGGTAGTTTTTAAATGACAATAGCTTCTGCATTTATTAGCTTGCATTCTGTATTCTGGCATTCTCTTTCCACTTATAATTTGCTTCCCTATGGACTCATTCCTTTTTTATTCAGTGGTGTATGATCCATGACTACCGTTATTTTGATGCTTGAGTTGTCCCAGGTTTTGCTATTGTGTGGACCATTAAAGCTTGGTGGTGTTTTTTCCATGCCCCTGTCACTCTTTTGTACTTCCTTACTTTCTGGCTCAGTAATCCAGACTTTTGTACTTTTTGTGCCCCAGCCTTGAAATTCGCCATTTCTTCAGGGAACTCTGGTTCCCTTCCGTGAAGGTTATATTTAGGAACCAAAACTTTATGCTGGGTGTGCTCATCGTTTCTGGGGGCTCACAGTTCCCAACCACCTGGGTGGCTCGTGGAAAACAACACACGTGCACACACATTTACTTCAGACAGTTGAAAGTTCAAGTTCACACAGGTACCTTGAAGTCTAATTCAGCACCACAACATTGCTTCTAGCTTGTCCCTTCCCATATTTCTAACTCCTTTCCTGGACAGTGAGAAACTTGGCTCCTCTTACTCAGTACGTTTCCTTCCTTGGCATCTCCCCTGTGTGTAACCAATCTGAGGCACTGCTGCCCTTGTTGAGGGCCGACCTGTCACCTCACTTGGCCGCTTTCTTTGCAGAAATGTTATTTTTCATTGGATTTAAATGGAGGTGACAGTGTGTTCAAATAATTTCTTCTGAATTTAGCACACCAATAACAGCACCTCCAAACATGAAAGAGAAGGCCTTATTTATTCTGTTCCACTTGCAGTGCCAGCAGATCGTCTCCAGATGACCTGGCCTCTCAGCACGGGGGGTTGAAGTCCTGGGTGAGTTTTCTCAGTTACCTTTTTTTGGGATCAACGTGAGGTTCATGAGCTAAGGGTAAAGGAGACTCAGGAGGAGCAGACTGGAGGGGAATGCAACCCACACACTGGGCTGTTTGTGGTTTCCCCCCCAGGAATTGCTGTGTCACTACTTTGTGACACATGCTGCTTCCCCTGGTTCATACATGCAGCAAATGATGAGCAGTCACGGAGGGCCAAGCACTTGGCTTGAATTGTTCCCACCTCCTTTATCTTGCTAATTCCTCAGTATCCAAGACCCGTACAAAGTCCCCTTCCAGGAAGCCTTCCAGTGACCCCCTTTCCCTCCAATTTGGGCCAGAGACTTGACCCTTTCCGCAGCCACTTGTAAATATCTACTGTAGGAGTGAAACACCATAAACTAAGGTAGTGAATAAGAGTTCTTTAGCTGTGCCTTTCATCTCTGTATCCCCAGAACCTACTGAAGGGCTTGACCAAAGAAGATGCCCAGTCAATGTCGGATAAACTGGTCATCAAATCTTTCCTGCAGCTCTGGGCTCTCCTTAGCTTTTCTGCCACCTTTGCTGGGGCTCTGGGCTCTCCTTAGCTTTTCTGCCACCTTTGCTGGGGCTCTGGGCTCTCCTTAGCTTTTCTGCCACCCTTGCAGTTCTCAAAGCCAACTGAGAAGTTGAGCAACAATGAACAGTATCCCGAAGGCTGCTCTGGTTTTCTGTCCTTAACCCAGGGACCTTTGCACCAGATTCTGAAAGCCCTGATACATAATACAGTGAGCTGGCTGGCTGGAGAGACAGAGGGATTCTGTTGACCAATTCCATCGGAGTCTACATCTGAGACTTAGATGGAGAGCAGACCCACAGCTGCGCCCCAGGCATCCCATGCTGAGGCCAGGTCACGGACTTGGGCTCAGTCAGGCCCGGGTTTCTGTTTCACATCCTGCACCAGCTGTGACTTCTGCCATGTCGTCTACCTCCGTGTCCTGGTTTTCTCCTCTGTAAAATGGAGCCTGCTTCCAGGCTGCTGCTGGGAGTCAGGTGAGAGAGTGGACTGGAGCGTCTTCACCAAGGCCAGCTTTGTGGATGTGGGTGCTCACTGCCCACCCTGACGTCTGGGAGGAGTTCTCTGCCCTTTGCCAGTGATGAAGTCCCAGTACGGGAGCGTGTGTGGCTTAGTGTGCCTCTCTGATCCCTGGGTGCCGTTGTCCTCCCGGCTTCCCTGTTACCACCTCAACTTTCCCAAGAGGTTGTTGGGCTTCCCGCTCAGCTGGGCAGCATGGCTCAAACATTTGGCATTTCAGGCATGGAAAGTTTTACTTTCTCTGAACTGTTTCTGCTCAGTGCTGAATTTTCTCCTGTCAGTTTCTAGGCCAGCGAATTGGCAGCTACATCTCACCTCCAGATTAAATTTGGCAGAGAACCCAGCAAACCTGCCTGACAAAGTGCCCACTGTTTCTTTCACCCACCCCAAGGGACTCTCTCCTCGATGTTTTCTTTTGATTTCTTCTGACAGTGTTTCCAATCTGCCAGGGGCACAGGAACTCAGATTTGGAAGTGGCCGGTGGGTGTCATTCAAGCACAGTGCCTCTAAGCCAGATCTTCAGCCTCTACTTGAATGCTTCTAGTGACGTGGCACTCACTACTGCCAACTTGGACTTTTTATATTTCAGACACTCCAGTGATTGTCATGTACCCCTTTCCCCAGCCTCTGTGGATGGGCGATCCTCAGATCCTATTCACTTCTGGGGGGGCATTCTGAGCCAATGTGTCAACGCTTCAGGTCTTTAAGAAGAGTGATTGTATCTCTCCCTGACCACCTCCCACCCACTGGTCAAGTTTTCTCTATGCTGAAAAAAAAAACCCTCACTTGGGATGAGTCATGTCAAGCCCCTTCCCCATCCTGATGAACACAATACTTTAGGGAGAATCTGAGTAGTACGAACTATAGTAGGAGCTGTCACCTTCCTTGTTCTGTGCATGCTACTTCTATTAATGCATCCTAAATTTGAACTTGCTGGTTTGGCTCACATTACACTGTGGCCTTGGATTGAGCAGCTGTGCTAATATACCAATTTTCAAGGTGTCCGTGCATTTGGAGTCCACATCTGATCCATGTTACAGAAACAAAAGCAGCCTACCCTGACTTACATGTATCTCTTAGCTACAGAACAAATGCTGTTTTTACAAATTCCTATTCTGGCCCAAGAGAAGGGAGCTAACATTTACAAGCCAAGGCATCCCAACCTGTGCTAAGTACTACCATTATTACCATCTTACAGATGGATTAACTGAGGTCAATCAGGCCAACGTTACACAGCTACTAAATGTCAGAGCCAGGCTCCAAAGACACCTTGGTGACACTGCCTTGCCCTCATCCAAGCCTCTTCTCTTCCCTTGAGTCTCTTTCCTTCCTGTGATTTTTCTTTTCTTTTTAATCTGTCACTGTTTTGACAGCTCTTTGCTGGTGACTTGCCTGGCTATTGCTAAGCTAGCAGTTCTTAAAATGTGGCTTGAGGACCACTTCTGGGGAAGGAGGCGGGAATGTCTATAATGTCAGAACTATTTTTATAATAACAAATAAGACTGCTCTCATAGGCATAGTGGAGTTTCCCAGAGAATACGTGACATGTGATATCACAACAGATTGAATGAAGGAGCAGGTGTGAGAATCCAACTGTCTTCTACTAAGCCAGACAACAGAGAGATTTGCAAAAATCAAATACACCTTTCTTTCACTAATTTTTTAAAAATTATTTTTATATATTTTTTTAATTTTAACATGTAGTGGGTTTATTTTAAATGAATTAATATTTTTTATATTTCTAATTTTAATTTCTAATCAAGTAACTATTGATAGATAAAACTCATGTGAACAGAAACTCTGGTTTCTCAATTTTTAAGAGAGGGAAGGGATCCTAAGACCAGAAGGTTTGAGAACTGCTGTGTTAGGTGATGGTTTTTCTACTTCAGACTTGATAAGTGACCCAGAAAACACTGCTTGGGAAGGTCGCTGGGGTGCTGGTGACGTGTTATCTACCTGCCATCTGCTGCAGACACGATTGGGATGTCAAAATACCTGGAGCTAGTTTGATACCCCTCTGCCATACTGCCCCCCATTCCCAATGGCAAAATAACAGACTCTCAATCGGCTTTCAATGCCCTTTGCAGACTTGCTCCAACTTCCACCTTCAGCCTGTCTCCCTCCCTCTCCACATACAGCAAGACTTCATTATCCAGGCCTTTCCACACCTCCACACGTTTAGATGTGCTGACCACTGCCTAGAAATTCCATATTTCTCTCCTCATCTGAACTCCTACTCGACCTTTAAAACTCACTTCGGTGGTACGTGCTCTATGAAGGCTTTCCTTGCCCAAGCCAGCAGAAGACTACTCCCTTGTTCTACTCTCTGAACATGTAGTCCACAAACTGACCAGATGGTATATCTGACCATCATTATTTATTTGCACATTTTTTTTTTATGGACATGTGTCAAAGCAAAAAGCAAAACTTGCCCTATCATTCATTCAGTGGCAGTAGGAGCTCAACACTCATGGCTAACGAGAACTGGAAGGAACTGTGCTTTGCTGTCTTGGCTGCAGAGATGGGGTGGGAGGAGGGTTGGTCTGACATTGTAGAGGGAAAGCTCACGTGAGTGATGGGGAAATGTCAGGTCCTGACTGAACAGACTGGAAAGATGTAGGGAAAAACTCCATCATGCCCTGACACGCCCCCTTGTGGTGAGGGAGAGACACGTTTCAGGTGGACGCGCCAAGTGGGGGAAGAACCAGCATCTACGGGATGGAAGAGTTGAAGCAACCGATGGGAAACCAGGCTAGGGGGAGGAAGGGAAGGTGCTGATCTAGAAAACCCAGTGCATACTGGTCCTCTATTGCCCAAGCTGTGCAGGGGAAAGGATATTCATTGAGCCCCTAATGCAAAGCCCAGCATTAGACACCTCCTTGGGCCTGCAAAGAAGGATTAATGAGGCAGGGCCCCAGACCTCCAAAAGGATCACCATTTGCGAAGAGGATTTGTGCAAGTTCTCAGGGACAAAAAGGGATGGGGGGTATCTGCCCATGTAAGAACCAACTACAAAATTCCAAAGGAAACTCGGGAGTTAGAATGTGGAAGGACATCTTCCGGAGGGCTATCTAGAAATGGAGGCGGGAGGGACTTCTCCAAGGCCAGTGTCTTTGGTGAGCAGAGAGAGACATGTGGGTACTGGAAAAGAGAAGTCCTCAGGCAGAAGGAGCCTCATAACGCTGCAAGAGCTGACTCTTGATGGGCTGCTGCTTCTCAGCTAGAGGTGGTGGAAGCTGCTCCCAGACTTTGGTGCAGAGAGAGGCACGTTCTTGGGGATTGACACACATTACCAGGTGTCTGCCTTTGTACTCTGTCTGGGTGGTCTGTCTCCTCTAATGACAGACCTCCAGTGGGTTGACCAGTGTCTATTCATGTGGTTAGATCATGCTATTGATTCATTGATTCATTCGTTCATTCCTGTAATATTTGTTGAGCACTAAGAGCCAGATTGAGTACTGGACTGAGGATGAGGACTAAGGGCCCAAACCCTGCCCTTTGAGTTTTGTGACAGAGCTTTACCCCACCATAGAAAGTACCGTAGCAGATGCATAATCCGCACAAAGATGGGACTTACAGGGGAGTCAGCGACAAATCAGGGAAGGCTTCATGGAGCAGGAGATACGTGAGCTGGGCTGCGAAGGTTGGATAGGAGTGCACACAGCAGGAGAAATGGGAGGAAAGGTGTCCCAGGCTAAAGGAACAGCATATACAAGGCAGACCAGGCAAATTTGGGGACGATGAGACTGTTAGTGTGGCTCAGGCATTGGCCTAGGAGGTGGGAGGTTAAATTAGGACAGAGGCAAGTTTATAAGGTGTTCTAATGCAATGTTGGAGACTCACATTTGAGCTCAAGGTCAGTGGTGGGTGGCCAAATAGGTTCCATGGACAGGCCCCAAGGCCTACTTGATTAAGTCCTTAAATGTTTAATGAGCACCTACTGTATGCCAGGTACAGTAGGAAGAGGCTGAACAGGGCCACCTGCCTCTAAAGCTACCCTTTAATGTTTTACATCTGAAGGTTCTGCATATGATTCTATTATGGGTTGGGGAGGGGAGGTATTGGCCAAAAAGAAACAAAAAACAAATCCACAGCCTGTTCCTTCATTGGGGAGTGACTGCAGGTTTTGTTTTTCTTGGTGATTGGTGGTGGTGCGGGTAGTGTCATTTGTTTATTTTGTTTTTAGCAGGGGAGACAGATGTGGTCAGGTCTGTTTTCAAAAAGATAAAAATAATTATGTGGCTTTCAGCCCTTCGTTGCAGCCACAGTACAGGAAGCAGGAAGCCCACTAATAGGGCGGGGGCTGGTTATCTGGGCTCTGAGCTGAGGACTGGTTCTCTGGGCTACGATGGATGTTCCCACGAGAAGACAATAGTGACAGATAATGTGGCTTCTTCCTTTGGTTCCAGCAGCCAGAAGGAAATGTCGGTTCCTTCTGGGAAGGAACTTGACCTCCTTTGAGGCTGAGAGCCAAGGCAATCAAAATACCACCCCAACCCCTTTCCTTCCTGGGAAACCAACAACGCTGAGGACAGCCTGGGCGAGTGGAAAGAGCCCAATCGTTGAAATAGTGAAGATGTGGGTTCAAAACCTGGTTTGGCCACTTATTATCCATGTGATCTTGGACAACTCATTCGTATTTTCCAGGCCTGAGTGTCATCATCTGTAATGATAATAATTATTATTTACACCTTCCTCATGTACCAGTTATTAAGACATACTACAAAGCCAGAGCCAAAGAAGCAGCCCAGGACAAAGCCAACAAATGGAAGAAAACAGAAAATCCAGAAAGTGTCTGAGAGCTTGATATGTGATAGAAGTGACTCAAGAATCAGTGGACAAAGGATGGAATATTTAGCCAATGGTGTTGGGGAAACTGGCTTCTATCTGGACAAAAATAAATTCACCTTATTATCTGTGTGTGTGTCTTTTAACTTTGGTTGACTAAAGACCTGAATGCAGAAGGTAAAATAATAAAACCTAATGAAAGGACTTTACTGACCTGGTTGGGCAGGAGCTGCCGTCGTGAGAGTCACACCGGCCACCAGGACTGAAACATTCAGTACAAAGAGCCCCACAGCCAGGACATCTGCAGAAGGCTGTTGGTCAAGCCGTGCAAGCTTCTGCCAGATGAACCAACTCCACCTTTAACCAAGTCGTGCTGAAGAGATTGTTCAGGAGTCACACCAACCCATCCCCTGTCCCTTTCTGGACCATTCGGAAGGTGAAGCTTCCTCGAGGGGAAGACAAAGCAGACGTGTGGTAGGGACTATGAGGAATGATGTGTGTGTCCAGGAGGTGCCCAACCTGAAGGTGTGCGTGCTGGCCGTGAGCCTCTGAGCCTGCAGCCACATCCTCAATGCTGGAGGCAAGGTCCTTACCTTGCACCCGGCGGCAATGGACTCCGCCGTGGGCTGTGGCACCATCCTGCCCTCTGGTCCTCAAAAGGTACTCCTATGAGGCGAATGTTGTTATGCTTGATGTTGTCCCACAGGTCCCTTAAACTATTTCCATAGTTTTTTATTCTTTTTTCTTTTTGTTATTCCAATGGCATGTTTTCTCCTATGTTGTCTTCTAAATCACTGATTTGATCCTCTGCTTCATCTAATCTGGTGATTCCTACTAGTATATATATTTTTTTTAATTAAAATTTATTGGGGTGACAATGGTTAGTAAAATTACATTGGTTTCAAGTGTACAATTCTGTAATACATCATCTATGTATTGCATTGTGTGTTCACCACCCAGAGTCAGTTCTCCTTCCATCACCATATATTTGATCCCCTTTACCCTCTTCAGTTATCTCCCTCCCCACTTACCCTCTGGTAACCACGAAGCTGTTGTCTGTGTCTATGAGTTTTTGTTTCTTTATTTGTTTGTCTTGTTCCTTTGTTGCTTTTATATCCCACATATCAGTGAAGTCATATGGTTCTTGACTTTTTCTGTCTGGCTTATTTCACTTAGCATAAAAATCTCAAGATCCATCTATGTTGTCGCAAATAGCACTATTTCATCTTTTCTTATGGCAGAATAGTATTCCATTGTGTATATATACCACAACTTCTTTACCCAATCATCTATTGAAGGACACTGATTGTTTCCATGTCTTGGCCACCGTAAATAAAGCTGCACTGAACATTGGAGCACATATATAACTTTACGGATAAATGTTTTCAGATTTTTTTGGGTAGATACCCAGGAGAGGGATTGCTGGGTCATATGTTAATTCTATTCTTAATTTTTTGAGGAACCTCCACACTGCCTTCCATAGCGGCTGCACCAGTCTGCATTCCCACCAACAGTGGATGAGGGTTCCTTTTTCTCCACAACCTCTCCAACACTTGTTGCTATTTGTGTTGTTGATGATAGCCATTCTGACTGGGGTGAGGTGATATCTCATTGTGGTTTTTATTTGCATTTCTCTGATAATTAGTGATGTGGAACATCTTTTCGTATATCTGTTGGCCATCTGTATGTCCTCATTGGAGAAATGTCTGTTCAGGTCCTCTGCCCATTTTTCAATTGGATTTTTTGTCTTTTTGTTGTTGAGTTGTATGAGTTCCTTATATATTTTGGATATTAGCCCCTTATTGGAGGCGTTGTTTGCAAATATCTTCTCCTATTCAGTTGGTTGCCTCTTTATTTTGTCGATGGTTTATTTTGCTGTGCAGAAGCTTTTTAGGTTGATATAGTCCCATTCATTTATTTTAACTTTTACTTCCCTTGCCTTTGATGTCAAATTCATTAAATCCTCTTTTAACCCAAGGTCCATAAGTTTAGTACCTATGTTTTTTCTATGCAGTTTATTGTTATAGGTCTTTGATCCATTTTGAGTTAATTTTGGTACATAGTGACAGATAGTAGTCTACTTTCATTCTTTTGTATGTGGCTTTCCAATTCTCCCAGCACCATTTATTAAAGGGCTTTCTTTTCTCCATTGTATGTTTTTGGCTCCTTTGTCGGAAATTATCTTTACTATGAAATCTCAGACAAAGAAATTAAAAAAAAAAGATTCCTCTTGCAATTGCAACAAAAAGAACAAAATACCTAGGAATAAACTTAACCACAGATGTGAAGGACCTATACCCCGAAAACTATAAAACATTTTAAAAAGAAATTGAAGAAGACACAAAGAAATTCCGTGCTCGTGGATTGGAAGAATCAATATAGTTAAAATGGCCATATTACCCAAAGCAATATACAGATTTAATGCAATCCCCATCAAAATCCCAGTGGTATTTTTTAAAGAAATAGTACTAAAAATTATCAGATTTGTATGGAACCACAAAAGACCCTGAATAGCCGAAGCAGTCCTAAGAAAAAAGAATAATGCTGGAGGTATCACAATGCCTGACATCAGCTTGTACTACCGGGCTACAATAATCAAAACAGCATGGTATTGGCAGGAAAACAGACACACAGACCAATAGAATAGAATTGAAAACCCAGAAATAAACCCACATAAATATGAATAGAGAATCTAGTGTATTCTTCATTTAAGTTATTGTATTCTCCACGTCTTACTTGTTCTTTTTATGGTTTCTATGTCCTTATTTATGTTATGGTGTCTCTCTGTTGAAATTCTCACTAAGTTCCTTAAGCATTCTTATAATCAGTGGGGTTTTTTTTGTTGTTGTTTTTTTTTTAATAATCAGTGTTTTAACCTCTGTCTCTGGTATGTTGGTTGCCTCCATTTCATTTAATTCTATTTCTGGAGGTTTCTCCTGTTCTTTGACTCGAGACATGTTTCTTTGTTTCCTCATTCTGTCTGCTGCTCTGTGCTTGCTTCTGTGTATTCGGTATCTCTGCTATGTCTCTCAGCCTTTGCTGGGTGGGCTTATGTACCGTGTTCCCCTGAAAATAAGACCTAGCCCGATAATCAGCTCTAATGTATCTTGGAGCAAAAATTAATATAAGACCCAGTATTATATTACATATTACATTACATACATTATATTATATAAGACCCGGTCTTATATTATAGTAAAATAAGACTGGGTCTTATATTAATTTTTGCTCCAAAAGATGCATTTGAGCTGATTGTCCGGCTAGGTCTTATTTTCAGGGAAACATGGTAGTATATGTCCTATGTGGTCCAATGGCGCAGTCTCCCTGATCTCCTGTGTGCGTGTTCCAGGAGTGTCCCTTGAGTGTGTTGTGTGATGGTGCCCTCCTGTAGGCCACACTTGTGGACAGGGACAACAATGGCTCCTGTCCCTCCAGCTCCTGTCCCACAGCCACGCAACTCATTTCTTCCCCACATGGCTCTGTGCCTCCCGAGCTGCCGCCCCTCCACCAGAGACCAGGTGATTATTTGCAAGCAAGTGAGTCTGTGTGTGGGCTCTATAAGAGGGTGTCTGGGTTTTCCAGCTACCCTCTGCCCCATCGGGATGAATCCTCACTGATTTTCACTGCCAGATGCCGTGGGAAGAATCCCTGGGCCTGATAGCCCAGCATGGGCTTCCCTCTTCAGGGAACTGAGGATGGCTGCCACCAGTACCAGGCCTGTGGTAGCTCTGCAAAAAAGCCAGGACACACCGAGGCCTGCTGCCACCTGCTGGCTCTCTTAAGGCTCAGCCCCTGATAAAGCCTCCTGCGGGACACAAGTTGAGTGAGGCAGGGTCGCGGGGATTCACTAGAATGGGAAGAGTTGTCGTCAACAGGTTAATGTAGATTCTGGTTTGGTGCCAGTGCTAAGCCCGGAGCTACTCAGAGTGCACCAAGGCCAGCTGCTGCACACCTGGGTCCTGTAAACTCTGATAGTTTTTCAAGAAAGAGGGCAATGTGGGCAGGGCTGGCTGCTCTTGGAGAAAGTGTCTCAGGCATTGGGGAAGTTGGGTAGGGCGGGGTCCCAGTGAGTCAGCAGGGCAGAGCTGCAGAGTTCACCAGGCCAATCAGGTTAGGATTTGACCATGACGGGGAGGGCTCAACACAGGAAAGATGGCGCCTGCCTGCCAGCTACACAGTAGAGGAGACCCACACAGGGAAAATGGTGACTGTCCTCCAGCCTGTGCCTTGAAGCCACACACCTCTGTCTGCCACCAAATGCCTCCAATGCCCCCTGAGTTGCTGTCTCTCCACTGGAGCCCAAGGTGAGTGCCTGCGAGCGAGTGAGTCTGTGTGTGGGCCGTTTAAGAGGACACCTGGGTTTTTGGCCACCTTCCGTCCTACTGGGATGGTCAGAATCCCCACTGTTCTTCATAATCAGTTGTTGTGGGGGCTCCTCTTCCCAGCACCAGTACTCTGGGCTGGGGAGGCTGGTGTGGAGCTGGGGTCTTTCTTTCCTCTGGGGTAATCTTCATGGCCAAGATAGCCCTCCTGGTTCTCAACCACCACACGGAGGTTTGGGGCCAACCCATTCCGTGTCTCCACCCCTCCTACTAGTCTCGACGTGCCTTCTTTATATCCTTAGTTATAAAGCTTCTGTTCAGCCAGACTTCAGATGGTTCTCCAGGTTAGTTGTTCTATAACTGGTGGTAATTTTAATGGGTTCATGGAAGGAAGTAGGCACAGTGTTTATCTACTCTGCCATCTTGGATCTCCTCCCGATGACTCTGAGGTTGATTGTTCTATAATTTATTTGTAATTTTGGTGTGATCCTGGGAGGCAGTGGCATAACATTTACTTAATCCGCCATCTTGGACCTCTCCCACGAATTTTTAGTTTTTTAAATAAAATCTTCTTGGAGTAATTTTAGACTTTCAGAAAAAGATAATGCAGAGAGCTCCTGCATATTCTTTGCCCAGTGTTCCCTGATAATGACATCTTAGATAATCATGGGACATTTATCACAACTGAGAAATTAACACTGTGTCGTGCGGGGCCTCTGGTCCCGCTCCCCACATAAGAATGCAGGACATGGTGAGGCCAAAAAGGAACACCCACGGAGCCATGGATAGGGGAGTCAAACCAATATATTCTCGCTGGCGGCTGGGCTGGAGACACAGGAAGCAGGATCTACATAATCTGCCTAACAGCAGTCCGCGCTTGCCAGCCACCATCTCCTTGCTAGCCCCCCATTCTTCTGCTAGCATAGCCGCAGCAGTTATATTAGTGGCCAATGGCTTACGGGTTACAGCTGACGGCCAACTAGCCACAGCTGATGGCCATCTGATCACAGTTGATGGCCATTTACTACCCGAGCCAGCACCTTTCTATGTGAGGCCGAGAGCCTGGAAACTGCTTTTTGGGGCTTTGTCCCCACACACTGGTACTTTACTGTTAACTAAACCACAGACTTTATGTGGATTTCCATTAGTGTCCTTTTACTGTTCCAAGATCAAAAACTGCCTTGCATTTAGCATCAGAGATTTGGACATTTACGTTTAAACTTTTGACCTGCCTGCCTTACTGCCTGCTTTTCCCACAAAGGTTTTGCAGCCAAAACCCATTCAGGGGCCACTCACTGCCCCAGGTGTGTGAGGAAGCCCCAGAATGAGGCATTTGAGTACTTACTGTTTTCTGTGTCTCCTCACTGCTGGTGTGTGGAAGAACTCCCACCAGGCCCAACTCAGTAATGTGCTTGTTTGGATTAGGCCCATCAGCCGTTTCCTGTGTGCATGTGGGGGCAGGTACTGTATCAGGGCCCCCAGAGCTTCTTCAGGCTTCTCCAGGCACTACCAGCTAGCATACCCCTTCTTTCTGACCCCCCAATCGCCTGGGCTCACTGGCCCTGCAGGCGTGGCCTGAAGCAAAGAGTAGTTAAATAGGGGATCCCTGTTCTCACCCCCACACCAGTTGGCGACCTCACAGACCTCATAGATGCCGGTTGTGTGTCTGCTCTGGGCCTGAGCCCCATGGGCAGCTGCTCTGAGTACACCACCTTTACCATAAGCAATGAAAGAGAGAGAGACTGAGCTTTGCTGGCTGGGATATGGAAAAGATACAGATGATCTCACCCCATTCCCAGCTTTGCCATTTCTGAAACCTTTGCATTATTCCAGGTCCAGTTTTCTCATGGGACCAGCTAGAACAGCTTCTTGCTTAGTGGTTAAAGAGGGCAGGCTGAAGCCAGATGATTTGGGTTTCTGCTGTTTATCAGCTGTGTGACCATTGTCATGTTACTTAACCTCTCTGTGCCTCAGTTTCCTCATGTGTAACTTGGGGAGCATAACATCCACTTTATATGGCCCTTGTGAAAGTGAAAGGAATTAACAGATGAAAAGCATCTAGAACCATGCCTGGCATGCATAAACTCTCAACAAATATTAGTTACTATCATCTAATTCACATGGACATTTAGAGAGAATTAAATGAGATTATTGTAAAAGTGCATTGGAAATGGCAAAGCATGTTTTAAAAAATGGTGTTATTATTTTTAAAAACTATTTTACTGTATCCGGAGACACAAGTAGTCCATAGAAAATCATTTTGTCTAAACAGTAGCCTGAAACTTTCCTGACCCACTGGCTCCCAGGGCTGTTGTGAGGATTAAGTGAGGAATTTCATGTAGAGAACTTAGCCCGGTGCCTGCACCTAAGCACCCAACAGACGTCAGCTACCGTGATTGGCATAACGAAAAGTAACTGTAATTGTTCCCGTTGCCATTGATGTTGTCAGCTGTGCCTGGGTATAGCCTGGCTCGCAGATGGGGCCCAGGCAGAGCTCCAGCTCCAGGGACCCGGGGTAGACTAAGGCGGGGTGCCCCTAGGGCTGCGTTTGCTTGGAAGCTGCTTTTCAGTGTGCGCTTCTCTGCGTGCATGTAATGCCATAATTGCGGCCTTCCCAGCTGTCGGCCATGGAGGTGGCCCAGAAAATGAGGTTGGCTCTGTAAATATTGAGCCAAATTATGCAAATGAGCTCCACAAGCGACTCAGCTGCAGAGACAGGGTCTGATTGGTGCCCTGCTTGCAGGAGACCCCCTCCCTTACCCCCCCAATTGCTCTGTCAGCCAAGGCAGCAGCCTGGAGCCAGGCAGAGAGGCTGGGGCTGGGATGGAGCTGTGAAGAGGCCTGAGTTGCCTCTGCCCACTCCTAATGGATGGCCTGCTCCGGCTTTGTGGCTGAGGTTGGCGGAGAATGATGAAGTTGAATGGTGGGGGTAATTGTATTTCATTCCTGCCATATCCTCATCTCACCTCATCTCACGAAAGAAGTTGCCTTGGCAAGTAAATCTTTGAGGACACAAACCTGGGTAAGGTGCTGACTTCTCTCTGTTCAGTGTGCCCAGTTGCAGGTGGGAAGTAGGATGGTGGCATGGTATGAGTTCCCCACTTCCCCAGAGTAAAGCATTTCAGTGGCTCTTTCCTCCTGGCAGGCCGAGGTCCTGAAAACCCCTGTGGTGGCCAAGTTTACGGTGGAGGAACTCAAGATTCTAGAAACATGGGTTAGGGAACAGGGTGGGGCAAGGAAAACTCTGAAGCTCTTTTGTGGTCATGGAAGGGAGTCCCTGTGACCTTCAGAGGGATGAAAATACATCTGGGCCCATCTGGTGAGAATGGGCGCATGTGTGAAGTTCACATAGGTGAGGATATTTGGCTGAAGGAGCAGGGCAGGGTGCAATGAGAGTTTCGGGAGAGCCAGGACAGGACACATGCTGGGGTGGGGCGGCCAGCCTGGCATCTCGGGCCCAGGCCTCAATCCTTCCTGGAGACTGCACCCCAAGGGGTTGGGGAGACAGGCTGAAAGTGTACAGGGGCACAAGCAACATCCCATCTGGATGCCCAAGTGAAACAGGACGTGGGGAAAGGAGCCTTCTCAGCTTCTTCCTGGGCAGCGGCAGGGACTTAAGTGACAGGGGCAGCGGGGACTGAGTGCCGCTTTGGAAACACAGCATTTTATGCTTTGTGTGTCCTGGAAGAGGATCGCCTGGGGTGGGTCTGGGTGCTCTCAAAGGATACCTACCTCAGTGGCAAATCATAGCCCAAAGGCAACGTAGGCATTGCACATCACCGGAGGAGCTGGAGGAAAAGAGCCTGGGAGAGGTGTTTGTGAATTCTCATGAGTCAGCCAAGGACGTCTGTCCAGAATAAACAGTGAGACTTGGGGTGGGTGGAAAGGCTCAGCTCCTGGGTCAGCAAGTAAGGGCATTATGTTATATTAGTTTCCCATTTCTGCTGCAACAAGTCACCTGCAAAAGTAGCAGCTTAAAATATCACAAATTTATTATCTCACAGTTCTGGACATCAGAGGGTCTCTGGAGGTTAAAATCAAGGCATCAACAGGGCTGTGTTTCTTTCTGGAGACGCCAGGGGAGAATCAGTTGCTTTGCCTTTTCCATCTTTTAGAGGCCGCCTACCTTTCTTGGCTTGTGGCCATATCACTCAGGCCTCCGCTCCCATTGTCACACCTCCATCAACTCTGACACTCTGGTCTCCCTCTTATCACGACCATTGTGATTTACACTGGGCCCACCTGGATTATCTCCTTCTTTAAAGGTCAGCTGATCGGCAGCTTTAAACCATCTGCATCTTTAATTCCCCTTCACCACGTAACCTACCACATGCACAGGTTCTGAGGCCTAGAACATGGACATCTTGGGGGAGCCATTATTCTGCATATCACAGGCATAAACTGAAGAAATTGGGTCATTACTGTTCAGTGTAACCCCAAACTACCCATGGTTGGCAAGGCCTAGGGAAACCAGGTTATGCTTAGAAATTTTTATGTTCATGAAAGTAAAACAATGATGATGGCATATGAAACAAAGTGAGTGCTGGTGACATGTTATAGATGTAAAATTAGAAATTATGGTACCATGTTGTTATTTTCTGTGTACTCTCTCTTGTTCGGTACAAACTTTAGAGAATCCTTTTCCTCCATGGTTTTAGTAAGAAACCTAATAACTGGTTTTACTATTGGCTTTGTTTCGGACAGGCCCCGCTAAGAGGCAGGTTTCCATTTTCTTGTATTTTCTTATTTTAGTCTAATCCTTCCTCCCAATAATCAAAACCTTTCTGATTATACATCTGAATGTTCCTAGGTGTTTCTACTCGCAAATTCGTAAGAGATCATCTTCATCTGAAATGATTTTAGCAGTTGGAATGGTAGACTGATAAATCCAGAGAAAACAGAATTATCCATAAGGAAAGCTTGCATTTGGGAAGAGAAACAGATGAGTTCATCTGACAACAAAAATCTTATTCTTGCTGCCAATCAGTTGTAGAGTAGCTGGAGGTACCCAGGAAGTTCTGTTTCTTTTCTATCCTGCCTAAAATAGCCTCAGATTTAGAGTTCTGGTTTGATCTCCATCATGGAACTCGCCCCCAGCCCCACAAGCCAAAAGCCAATTTTGTTATCAATTTACCCCCTGTACTGGTCAGGTCCCTCTTTACCTCTCTCTCTAGGCTTATCTCTCCCCACACCCCCTCAGGCCACCTGCAAGGTCCAGGCGCATGGGAAGAGCCATCATTTTGGGAAAACCCCAGCACTCTCACACCTGCTGGTCTTGGCAGCCTCTCCCTTGTTTGTCTGACTAGTTATCCTTCAAACCCCAATTCAAAATGTCAGCTGTTTTGTGCAAAGCACTGCTCCAACCTCAAAGATTGGTGAGCCTCAGCCTCTGTCTGCCCGGAGCAAGGGAGGAGAACTGGGTCTAATAAGTTAGTTTTTAAAGTCATCATAGAGAGCCTTTACTGCTCACACCCAACAATCCCTGTGACGGGTGAGCTGTGTGCATGGTCTCATTTTCTCATGAAATGTGAAAATGTGCGTCCTGTGATCTTGCAAGAATTATATAAGTCAAATCTTATCATCTCCACTTTTTAGCTGAGCAAAGTTTAGAGAGACTGGGAATGTGTTCTAAATGGCAGAGCTGATAAGTGCCAATGCCAGGCCTCAATGCCCGTCTGCTTGTTCCCACACCCATAGCTTCAACCTCTGCACACTAGAGGCAGAAGCTAAGAGCACAGGCAGTCCGTAGAGGTGGCCTGGTACAGTAGACCAAGATTGAGAACTGGCACAAGAAAACCCTGGTTTAAGTCCCAGCAGAGCCAATTGTCTGCTGTGGCATCTTGGGCAGGTCACTTGGCCTCTCTGAGCCTCACTCAGCTTCCTCACGCCTGTGTCATCCGCATGTTGTGAGAATCAGGTAGGTGGATAAGCCCATGAACGCTCAGGTGATCTTTCTCAACCGAGCATGGGGGGATTATTATCAAGGGGCATTGGAGAAGGCTTCTTGGCAGCGGTAGTGACACAGATGCAAAGAACAGACAGCCTCTGTCCTGACGCCCCGGGGGCAGACACCAGGCAGATAGGAAGAAGGCACAAGTAGAGGCCCAGCTGCACAAGCACCAGCCTTCTCCAGAAGTTTTCCCAGATGCCGCAAGAACATAGGTGGGACAGCCCTTGGCCACATCCCACTGCTCAGGGGATCAGCTCTGCTCTGCAGGAGAACAAAAAGCCTCTGGGGAGAACAATCCAGGCTTGCTAAAATGATAGGTCAGTGTGGGAGGTGAGTGCTCCCTCTGGAGAAGGATTGACAATGGGCCACATTGTCATTGAGCCACAGGGTGAGCTCATTCAGTGAATGGAATGCCCAGCTGAGGGGCCCGGGTTCTGACAGATTGTGGGGTCCCAGTCCAAGCCGTGCTTAGTGTCTGAATCCTGGACTCTCAGCTTCCTCATTTGTAACACAGGGTGATATCTGTTCTACTACCCTCTTCACTGTGGTAGGAGGAGTACGTGCAATTCAGAAACTCAAAATTACTTATAATGTGTATATAAAGTACCAACTCGAGAAACCGTAATTGTGCTCTTCTGTAGGATGGGAAACTGGGCAGCTGGGTGACAGGAGTGGCAAAGGGACTTTTCGCTGTATACCCTTTGTACATTTTGGTATTTTAAACCATGGGACGGCATTACTTAATGAAAAAATGAACTTAGAAAAAACCTAGTAAAGTCAGTAAGAAGGTCAAAAGCAATAAATGCAAATAATAGGCATTATCACAATCAGTACCCACGTCATCATTATTTCAGAAGTTCGCTTCCCATTGTCTTCCTCGTTCACCCTTACCAGCTACTAAGGGAACTAGGCTCTCTGTCTCCAAACTTCCTGGCCTCCCACTGCCCCACACCATCTTCCCAAAGCAGAGCCAGAGTTCTTGGAGAAAGTGGGTAGAGAGATTTCAGCTTAACTTAACCAACCATAGAATGGTTAGCAGCCATTTAAGAAGAGTTGGAGCCTTTCCAGGTGACCTGAAGGGATTTCCAGGAGTGCTGTTGACAGAGAAAAGCAAGATGCAAGGAAACAAGTGATCTCATTTTCTAAAACAAAGGCCAATAGTATAAAGATACAGACAACAAACTGTATAGGTTTATATGGGGGCGGAGAAAAGGAAGGACTCACACCAGGTTATGAACAAAGATTGCCTGTGGGGTGTAGAGAGGGTGTAGAGGGGATGGTAGTGAAAGGTATCCATGATTTAAAAAAATCAATACCTTCTCACTTACAAGAATGACGTATATGCTTGTGTCATGAATGCATAAAGAAGTCCAAGAAAAGCTGCTCACCGATATCAATGGCCGTTAGCTCAGCGTGGTGAGATTTTAGGTGATATTTGTTGTCCAGATATTTAGATGAATAGTTCTAATTATTAATATGTGATCAGAAAAAATCTAGTTTTAGTGTGAAAGATAATAAAAATGAACCAAATAACTGATACGTGCCACTTGAACAGTTGGAGTTCAAATACGGTCCATTTAAAATTCAAATGGAATGATTCCAAGACTGCTTATGAAGACGTCTTTTTCCCCCCTTTCTGGTTCCCCCTACTCTGGTAAATTCAAAATCCAGAAGCAGTCTTGGGGTGTTCTGGCTGCCACCTGCAGGGAACACCTGCCCGTGCCAGCCTCAGTCTGGTTGGCTGCAGGGGAGAGGACTGTCCATAGCGGCCACCATGCCACCTTCTACGCAGCCTGCCATTGCTCTCTCTTGACCCAGCACCACCTCAAATTTCTCAGTAGACGTCTGGCACTCTGTCTGCTGATTGCCCACACTAGTGCTCAGCCCCCAGGCCATACCTCAGCATGGGAGGCCATTCTCTCTGCAGTGTCACCCTCAGAGGAGGGACCCAATGCAGAAGCCAGCTTCCCAGGAACAATGCTTTAGTGATCTCAACCCCCCCTTCTCTCTCTCTCTCTCTCTCTCTCTCTCTCTCTCTCTCTCTCTCTCTCTCTCTCTCGGCTCACTGCTCCTAGGCTGGTCCGTCCTACCACCTGGGAGGGTGAATGCCGGCTTTCAGTCAGCAGCTTCAGTCCCAGCTATCCTTGTAGCTCAGTGGTGGAATCCATCGTTAGACCTGTGCCCCTACCCTGGTTCCCCAAAAATAAGACCTAGCCGGACAAAGCTCTAGTGCATCTTTTGGAGCAAAAATTAATATAAGTCTTATATTATAGTAAAACAAGACCGGGTCTTATATTAATTTTTGCTCCAAAAGACACATTAGAGCTGATTGTCCGGCTAGGTCTTATTTCCGGGGAAACCCAGTAGGAGTTAGGGACTCCACTGAACCAGCAAAGCCACAGTGCTGTGAGAGGGGTGGCTGCCAACAGCCTCTCTCCAGACACAGAGGACAGGGACTTCACTCTGCTCCCTGGAGGTATGTCCTTTTTCTCTCTTCCATCTTCACTTCTGCCACAGAAGGCAGCCATTTGGGCAAGAACACAGTTGCTCAGCTGCTCCTGGGCTCACTCTCTTCCTCCACAATGTACCAGGAAAGGCATGCTTTCCTCCCCTCCACAGGCTCATTAGCCAGTCCCTGCACGGAGGCCAGCAGCTGTCTCAGACTGGGTGGGTTAGGGTTAGGGTTGGCATTACGGCTGTAGTTGCCATTAAGGCCACAGTTAGGGTTCACCTGAAAGACAGGGGCCAAGGAGTAGGCAGGTCCAAAGTACATTCTCCAGTCCAGCAGTACAGCCCAAAGCTGGCATTTTGATCCCCACCTAACTTTCGTGTCTATTTTTCAAGTGGCTCAGCTCTCAGGAAGCGAAGCCATGTGATTAGTCAGCCCCCACCCTGCTCTACCCATCATCAGACCTCAACACCCTCCACCATGAGAGCTGAAGTCGTGGTCTCCCCAACCCTCACCTTCAGGTTCCCCCAATGAAGTCCCTGCCTTGTCTGGTACCAAGGGGCGCTTCACCATACATGCTCGGAGATGAGCAGCAGCTGGAACACCTACTGCTTTGCCCCTGGGCCCCATAGAAAGCTAAGAAAAGAAAATAGTCTGACTGTTGACACTTCCCAAGGTCTTTGTTATTCAGACATATTCCTGTAGAATGAAGGACAATTGATTTTTGGTCAGTTGGTTGCTCTAAACTTGTAGGGAAGAGAGCACTCTGCTTATGCTCCCTGACTGATCCTTCTAGCAGCCCAACGGAGAAGGCATCATTATTCCCCTGTGAAAAGTGACAGAACAGAGTCTGAGAGGCAACACACCTTGGTAAGTGGCAGAGTCTTGGCCCAAGTCTTTCTGATGAGAGTTCATACTCGTTGACCTAGGCTACGTTGCCTCCTAGAAGCCGTAAAAATCCAACAGAAACTGCATATGTGAAATGCTAATGGGTGTCAAAGAGAAAGATGCATTAAATTCATGAAAATTCACTTTACATGTAACTCCCATGGAGCTGTAAGAACAGAGGTTGGACTAGCTGACTTAAGGCTGACATGCTCTGAAAGTCAAGTATGAAGGTAAAACTTGAACGCCTGTGGATTTGAATGGTGTCACTCTGCTGCCCCATCCTCGTCAGGCCATCTAGGCCCAAGGCTCAACTTGCTTCCATGATCACCCCGTTTTACCCCTTCTTCACTCACCTCTCAACCAGTCTCTCATCTTCTGACATTTTTGTCTCTGGATCTCACACTGCCCCTGGGATTTGGCTGCAGCATCTCGCCCCTTAGTACTCCCTGAGCTTGTTCCTTCCCTGGGCCTCCCCATTTCCAGTGGCTGCTGCTGGGACCTCTTCCCCTTGGTTGGAGGAGGTATCCAAAGCAACCCTGATTGCCATGCGAAGGCTCCTGAACTGCTGCCCATCCCCTGTCCTTACCAAGACTGCCCCTCCTCCTGGCAAGCTTGTACCCTCCCTCTCATGCCCTCAAAGTGGTGGTCCCCATGTGCTTTTCTGCACTGTGATGTCATCCTCTCCAAGAGCTGCAGAGGGGTGAGCTCAGGCCCAGCCAGCAGAGGATTTTCAAGGGCAGGGAAAAGGTGGTCACCGCTGCCACTGCTACTCATAGTCCATTTGCCCACGATGAACTGAGCCCCCCAATCTCAGGCTGAGTCTGCAAATCACACGGTTTGAGGACCTCTCCAGTGGCAGTAATAAATCAAGCCTCTTGGACAGACTCACCCTGCGTCCCACGGATCCAAGCAACAGCCATCTGTCCTGTCCTCTTGTTTTGAAAGTGCCCAGGATTTGTTTAATCAGGTGTGGTAAGACATGCAGACATGGAAGTGACTGTCGTGAAGGAAGACGTTTATACTGCCGGTTCTCTAGAAACAGGCACAGCCTGCGAGGCACCAACCAAGGTCAGCCAGGAGGCAGGGGGAGCCCGGACAAGGAGGCATGAGCCTTGACTGTGGTTTCCATGGGAAAGAACAGGCATGGCAGGGTAAGCAGGCTGAGGATTGGCTGGTTGGAATAACTTTAGTAGACTCTGGGATATGGGGGTGGGCAGTCCCTACTGCCTGGTACCTGGCTCTGGGATGATTTAAGCAGGTAAAGAGCTGGTTCGTTTTGCATATGAAAGGCACCCTCCCAGGTCAGTCATTTACCATCTCTAGGAACATACTAGTTCTGGGAGGGACAGTGCCTCCAGAGTCAGCAAGTTCCCAGCATGTCAAAAGATCAAAAGTACAGAATGAAAAGACATGATTAAACACCTATGTCTCTGCCCTGAACCATTGGTTCATGTTGTACTAGACTTTCTCCAGGAGATTTCACAAATCCTTTACTAGCAGTGACGGACTGAAAACAATCATTTATTTAGTGCTTTCTATATGCCAGGCACTTAGTCATACGTGACTAAGTTCTACTCAATGCAATATAAGTGAAAAGTGGTTTTTGCAACCCAGGAAGTATCAGTAAAGGAAGGGTGTGGGTTTTTTTCTTTTTTCTCCTTTCATTTGACTGGAATGTGAAGGTAACGGCTGGAGCTTGAGCAGTCATTTCAGTTAATAAGGAGAAAGCGTCTGTTAAGAATGTGAGTGCAACAACATAGAAGGGTCTGAGTCCTTGATGTCCACGGATTCACTGTGAAGTACCACTTCATGCCTGTTAGATGTCTGGCGTCAAAAGTACGAGAGAGAAGTGATGGCGAGAATGTAGAGAAAAGGGACCCTTGAGCACTGTTGGTGTGGTTGAGAATTGGTACAGCCACAATGCAAAACAGTATGGAGGTTCCTCAAAACATTAAAAATGAAGCTACCGTACAATCTGGAAATCCCACTTCTGGATAAAGGAAATAAGATACTGAAACGTTATCTGTACTCTCATGTTTACTGCAGCATTAGTCACAAGCCAAAATATAGAAACCACGTAAGTGTCTGTCAATAGTACATGGATAAGAACATGGGAATGTATACACACAATGGAGCATTATTCAGCCAGGAGAAAGAAGGACCTCCTGCTATGTTTGACAACATGACTAGACCTTGAGGGCATTAGGCTAAGTCAGAGATAAGTCAGAGAAAAACAAATATTGTACGATATTAGAATAACAGCATGTTTGTAAGCTGATGAAAATGAGCCAATGGAGAGAAGAAACTGATCATGTAGGAGAAGGGAAGACTTACTAGGGGAATGACCGTATAATGGATGAAGAGAGAGACTGCACATCAATCATTCCTCACCCTTGGTCTTCAGAGTTGTAAGGTTGAATTGTTTTGATTTATTCAGTGTCATAGAGCCAGATGGCTTTTGAGTGCTGTGGCTATGTTTCTATTTCGTGGATATCTCCACCCGGAAAGGAAGGATTCTGGGAACTTGGAAAACAGTTTGAAGAGATGAAAGATAATCAGAATTTTCCATAGCACTTGCTTGAGCACCTGGACACAGATGTCTTTCACTCCTTAGACATGTCTGTGCTGGGGTTGCCAAGTTCTTGTCTAACGGTTAGTGGGATTCTAACTCCCAGCAAGCAACATCACTGGGAACCCCAGTTTCATGTGCTACCTCTAATTACTGGAGTTGTCTCTCTGCTGTCATTATGACAGAGGATGATATAACTGAAAAGGAGTAAGATGCCAAGAAGGTAGGAGTCGAACCTTGAGAGAAAGATATGCAGACCCAGGGAAGTGAGTTTCATGAAGAATAGGATGATTAATATGAGACTCTCACAGAGAGGTCAGGTGAGGTAAGGACTGAAAAGTACCCATTGGGTTTAGCAAAAGGAGGCTATCGATCTTTGTCAAACTAGTTTCAATGGCAAGGTCAGGAGGACACAGATTGCTACGGGTTGAAGATGTGTGGGGGGCGAGGAAGCGAAAACAAAGTTTGAGGGGTATTCAGTTTGTTGGCTGCAAAGTGAAGGAAAGAGATGGGATGACGACTAAAGGGCAAGCTGGGGTGAAGAAAAGTTATTTCAAGATGGGAGATATTTGGAGGGTTTATAAGCAGAAAGGAGGGACCCAGGGGAGGAAGGACTAGAGATCAAAGACAGGGAAGTCAAAAAAAAACAGAGTTTCGAACGTGATGGAAGGGATTCCAGGCACAAATCAGAGGAAGAAAAGAAGATAAGCAAAAGTACAGAGGTATTTTGAGATGGAGAAAAGTGGGGTGTTCACTTGGTGCTAGAAGGAGAAAAAGTTCTGTAGGATGAGAGACACTGGGAAATGTTTGGGGTGTGAGAAAACATTTTTGAAAGACTAGAGCAGCGAAGGTGCAAAGGCTAAATAAAAGGATTTTCGAGCAACGTCATGGGTCCACGGACTCCATCAATGTGAGTTTAGAGCCTGGTGATGTACTCTGCTTCTCCAGAAAGAGGCAAGTTGGTGTGGCAGAAGGACAAGGGGCAGTAACACAAGATCCCCAGATTAGGATTAATCAAAACTACACAAAAGGAATCTGTCAAGTATTAGGAATGCATTTCTACCCACCCAGAGATAGCCCCTAAGAATCAGGCTTACCATCCTTGCTCTCTCTGACCTGTTGAGATGGGATGGAAGACAGAAACACAACTTCCTTTCTCTGTCGAAGAAAAAATTGGGGAATCAGAGAGGAATTATTCAGAATAGTTCCAGTTGGCTCAGTCATAAAAATAATTCAGCTAATGTGGGTCTCTCGGTAATAAAAACAGGCCAAAGATTTTTCTTTGAACACAACAATGCCAGGGCGATAGTGTTATGAGGAAAAGTTTCAATATTTTCTTCATAGAATAAATATATATTCATCTTATGAGACAGGACTGTTACCTTTGGAAGAAGGTTAATGGTTTCAGTGGTGAGGGGTATTGCCCTCAGGTAAATTGAAAAGAGTCTTGTAAAAGCTTTCTCTGTTGGGCAGATCAACCTGCAATGGGCAACTCCAAGCCTCCCCACCCTGTCCTCCTTCCAATTAACACACTGATTCACAAAACTGGTAGAGGAGTATTTCCAATAACAATTGGTGAGACGGGGGGGTTCCAGACTTTGCAAGATGCAAGAACTGAGAGTCAGGACAATGGAATTGCCTAAGTTAGTAATGTGGGGACACTGGGTTGAGGGATGGCTTAAACAGAGTAGGTGGGAGGAATTGGATAATGAGAAATTGAGGACTCAGAGAAAGACAGGGACTTAGGATGTGTTTATGTGGACACAGGACCAGCTCCATGGGCCTGTGACCCAGACAGTCACACAGAGCCTCCTGCTTAGAAGCAACCTGCGCTTGGTTTAATCCTTTGATGTCACTTTCTTGAAAAGCTAATTTTTGAACAAGGGGTCTCACATTTTCATTTTGCACCAGGACCTGCAAATGATGTAGCTAATCCTGTGAGAAGGGTTCTAAGAATCCAAACAAATTGGTTGAAGTCACCACTAGTGCTTTGGGTGGCTGGAAACCAGTTGTACCTGACCAGGCAGAAAGCACCAAACAGCCGCCGACATCTCCTCCAAGACAAGGGATGCTCAGCTTGTTTTCCTTAATATTCCCCCTCAGAATAATAGGGAATGGTGATTTCCCCCCACCTGACACCCCCCCATCATGACACAGAATAGAATGGCCCAGCTACACCCTGGTAACCAAGGTAATGCCCTTGTCCTTAATCCTTATGTGATGGCATTGTGTGGTTGCCATGGTCAGAGATCTGTGTACCTCTGGGTTCCTTTGAAGTACTTCCTTAAGTTTCTCTCACTGTTCTCTGTCCTTCATTCAACAACCATTTATTGTTATTTGTTATGTAACAGGGTGTTCCATCTCCAGTCCACCCACCAAGAGCTTAGCATGTCCCAGCTACCCTTCACGAACAGAAGAGCCCAACAGAGAAAGACCTGAAATGAAAAGGAAGAAAGGAGAGGCAGGGTGTTCCACATACTATTTGCCCACCGCCTTTTAAATTCACATTCAAATTAAAAATTCCCTCGTCTCATGTTCCAAGTTCACTATTTAAAATGTAGCAATATATCTTGCAGTGTGAATTTAAAACTTTATTGTAAATTTTCACATTGGTGTCTACAGTGAATGATACCTTCTCCTAGGCACTGGTAGGGGCGGGAGGTACAAAATAATGCAATTGAGCCAATCACTGGACATAGTCAAAGACAGAGGAAACGTTGTATGAACATCCATTTCCATACATACTCGTGTAAAAACTTAGAACGATATAAAATAGAAAAAAATGGAATTCCCCATTTACATCACATCTCCACATCGTCCTCTCTCCTCAGCCACTGTCAATAGTTTTGTGTACATTCTCCCATTCCTGTTGTTTTATATGCAAAGTAGATGTATATATATATTCCATATAACTTTCTAAACACATAACAAAATGATAACCATTTTAAGTATACAGTTCAGTGACATTAAGTACATTCGTATTATTGTAAAACCATCACCATCATCCATACCCTGAACTCTTTTCATCTTGCAAAACCAAAACTTTATATCCATTAATCAATAATTCCACATTTCTCCCTACCCCCCAGCCCCTGGGAACCACTGCTCTATTTTTTTTATCTATCTATCTGTCTGTCTGTCTGTCTGTCTGTCTGTCTATCTAATCTATCTTCATTATCATTCATTCTTCCCTCAGGTTTCTCATAACATTTTGTTGTTTGTTTTTTTAATTTTTAAAAAGAAGCCATTCCTGGAAATCCCTATGTGTACCATCCTGATCTCATTCCTATTTATCCTTCAACTATTCTCCAGAATTTAGTGTTTATCTTCCCACATAAGTTTTTACTACACTGCTCAATTTTCTGTCCCTATGGTTTTGACTACTCTGAGTACCTCAATATGTCTCAGTCCATTTGGACTACTTTAACAAAATACAATAGACTGGGAAGCTTATAAACCCCAGAAATGTATTTCTCCCGGTTCTGGAGGCTGGAAATCCAAGATCAAGAAGCCAGCAGATTAGGTGTCTGGTGAGAGCCAGCTTCCTGGTTCATAGATGGCTGTCTTCTCTCTGTGTTCTCACATGGTAGGAGGAGCAAAGGGAGCTCTCTGGGGTCTCAGCCTCACGACCCGCTCATCTTCTAAAGGTTCCATCTCCAAACAACATCACACTGAGGATTAGATTTCAACATACAAATTTATGAGGGATACAAACGTTCAGTCTGTAGCATTGTAAAAGTAAAATCATACAGTATATATAGTTTGTGGTGGGCTTACTTCACTTAGTATAATGTCAAGGTTTATCCATGTTGTCGCATATGTCAGGATTTTCTTCCTTTCTAAGACTAAATAATATTCCATTGTATGTATATACCACATTTTGTTTATTCATTCATATATAATTTTTTAAACAAAAAAATTTAATAGGATTATAATGTACATGATCTGACTCTTACTGTTTTACTTAATGACACCTATTTTCATTATAGCTCGTGCAGATTTATACAATTCTTTTTTAATGGTACTCTATTACACTGTGCAGATGTACCATAGTTTAATCATTCTATTTTCCCTAGGTATTTAGGTGGTATACCGTGAATATTATCAACAATTCTATTACAAATATCTTGTTCGCATATATTATGCCTGTGGGCAGCTGTTTTATCAGGGGAGTACTTAGAAGAGGAATATCCAGATCCTAGGTTATGCTTATTTTTGCACTGCCAAGTTGCAATTCAAAAAGATCTTCACTAATTTCTTCTCCCACCAACAATGTGTGATGTGTGAACACTCTCCCTTCCCCAAATATTTGCCAATATTTGGCATTGATCTTTCATTGCTATTTAATATTCATGTTGCTGGTTACTAGCAAAGTGGAGCACCTTTTCATTCTTTTGCTGGCTGCTTGGATTCTATGAATTGTCTGTTTATATACTTTACACATTTTTCTCACTTTATTCTAAGAAAAACCCTCTGAAAGTGGCACTATTATCTCCATTTTGCAGATAAAGAACTGAATATTCAATAGCCAGAGAAGGTAACTTTCATTGGATAGTAAAACATAGTAGGAAGAGCTCAGTCTCTGGAATCAGAAGGCCACTTCCTACTGAGTTACTTCAGACAAGTTATTTAACCTCTCTGTGCTACAATGTCCACAACCGCAGAATGGAAATACAAATAATACCCATCTTGTAAGGTTATTGGGAGGATAAAATGAGACAATCCACAATAATGTTTGAATAGGAGCTGGCACAGGCACTCACTACATACCAGCTATTATTAATAGTATAGAAAAATATGCAGATCTGGACAGGAGAACATTTATGACACAATAGAAGAAATCCACTGAATACTCTCTATTCTACAATTGCAATTTTGTCAAAACTACATCTGCTCATGGCAAAAGACAGGAAGGCAATATGCATATGTGAAACCATTTCTTTGTTAGGGTGAGGGGATTATGTGTAGCTTTTTTCTATCATTCTATAAGTAATAAGAAAGGGCGAGAAGAAAGGAAAGGAAGTAAACTCTGACTGTGGACTTTGTCCTTGAAGATGGGCAGGCAGTTCACAGACGTCCCCAGACCAGTGCCTCACCTCTGCACAGGGCTCTGCTATGCCTGAGCCACACAGGGCTAGCGCACTGTACTTTCTTCTCTTCAAAGGCTGCCTGATGACTTTGTCTCTGAATTACAACCATCCATGCTTTGTCTCCTTGGCTATTCATTCATTTATTCATTTAACAGGCATTTGTGGAGAGTTTCCTGTGTGCTCGACACCATTCTAGCCATGGAATTGACAATGGTGAACAAGACAGGGAAGGTCTTGGATCCTGATTTATAATGAGGAACTTAAGATAGCAGCAAATACATAAACAAGAAATATCAGAAAGTAGCAAGTGCTGTGCAGAGAATTAAAACACAAGGCTGTGATCGTGGCTGACTTCAGTGCAGTGCAGCGACTTTAGATTGAAGGCTTCTCTGAGGACGGAGCACTTCCGGTGATGGCAAGAAGGTACCACCCTGGGGAGATCAGGAGAAGAATATTCTGGAGAATGGACAGCATGTCCCAAAGGCTTTCAGGCAGCAACCTCCTTGGTGGGTGTGAAGTATGAAGGAAGGCCAGTGTGGCTGGAGTGTGGTGGGTGAGGGGAAGGCAGACAAGATAAGGGCAGATCAGGTGGGGCTTTGAGAGGAAAGACAAGGATTTTGGAATTTATTCAAAGTGGGATGGAAAGTCACTGGAAAGTTTTAAATTGAGAAAGTGCCTTGATCTGATTTCTGTTTTCAGAAAGATCCTCTGGTTATTGTGTGGCAAATGGATTGCAGGGAGATTGGAAGCAGGGATGCCAGTTCTAAGGGCACTGCGGTGCTCTAAGCAAGAGAGGCTCAGGGCCTAGGATAGGCTGTTGGAGATAGAGAAAGAGAGACAGGGATATTGTGATTTCTTTTGGAGGTAAAGGTTATAGGACTTGTTGAAGTATTGGACATGGGGCATAGGGAAACAGAGGAATCAGAGATAATTCCTAAATTTTGGGCTTGGGTAACTGGATGCTGTGTACTTTGATGGGGAAAATTGGAGGAGAAGCAAATTTTTCAGGTGAATATTAATTCGATTATCTAAAAAGAAAGGTCAAATAGAGAGTTATTGTGTGAGTATGGAAACCCAAAGAGAAGTCAGGGCAAGAATTGCAGATCTGGAAACCTCCATACATGCATGGAATTTAGACCGGGGATTGGTGGGATCCCCCAGGCAGAGTATACATGGAGAAGAGAAAAAGCTCAGGATTGGGTCCTGAGTCCCTTAAAGGGAAGAGATTAAGCAGAAAACAGACAATCTGGGCTGGCCCAGTGGCTCAGGCAGTGGAGTTCCGTGCTCCTAATGCCGAAGGTTGCCGGTTCGATTCCCACATGGGCCAGTGCCAGATGGCTCAGTTGGTTGGAGCGCGTCCTCTCAACCACAAGGTTACCCCTTTGACTCCTCGTCTCCCGCAAGGGATGGTGGGCTGCGCCCCCTGCAACTAACAATGGCAACTGGACCTGGAGCTGAGCTGCGCCCTCCACAACTAAGACTGAAAGGACAACAACTTGACTTGGAAAAAGTCCTGGAAGTATACATGTTCCCCAATAAAGTCCTGTTCCAAAAAAAAAAAGAAAAAGAAAACATGCAATCTGAAAAGGAGACTAAGGAGGAACAACCAATAAGGTAGGAAGAGCATCAGTAAATGAGATTTCATGGAAGCCAAGAGAAGACAGTGTTTGAAGAAGGAGGGCATGGCTCAGCTGTGTCAAATATCGCTAAACCATCAACTATGATGAGGACTAAGAAGTAACCACTGAATTTGGCAACAGGGAGATCGCTGAATTTCGCTGCAGAAATTATGAACATGAGAGGTGTGCCACTTTCAAAGCTCAATAATCGGGTTGGGTTTGAATTTTGGTTCTACCACTGACTGTGTGACTTTGGATATGTTACCGAACTTGTCTATAAATTCGAAGAATGACATTTACCATATAGGATTGTTGTCAAGCGTTGAGATAAAGTATATAAAATTGCATAGCACTTTATAGGCACTCAGTACATATTGATTCCTATTTTTTAGGCAATGATGGAAAGGCATGGAACTTGGGACATCCCTGGGCAAGAGGTCTTGGTGTCCGTGGAAGCCTCAGCAGTGCTGGTTTTCAAAGGAGAGAATTATTGATCTGAGAATTGGGGTGGCTGACTCTGTCCAAGAGGGAAATGAGGGCAGGTGTCTGTCTTTGGGACTCACACTGAGCTCTTAGCCTCCTGACCTGGCCTCAGGCATCCTTGCTGATGAAATCCTAGGTCATAAGATTTCATACCAGCCAGTCACTACTCTCACTCCTATTAAGTTTTAGGCTAAGCGGGATAGACCTTGACTAAAGGTGACCTTGTCTGAAACCTTGAACAGTTATTCTGAGCAAAACTGGTGTTTACGGTAATGCTCCTGTGAGTTGGATATGTTTCTATGACTTGTGGGAAGTCCTAGACCCTCTGGTAAGAAAACCATGACTCCCCGAGCCCCCAGGAAGAAAGTGGATCAAACGTAGCAGGCAGCCTGTTTCAGGGCTATATTTATGCCCTCTTCCTACAGAAATGCAGCTGTGACAATGGCGTGGAGAAGGCCCAAACAAGGGGTCACCATGGACAGGACAGTGAGCCGGTCCTGTCCTTGTCCCAAATCATCAGTTCTGGAGTCATCCAGTCCCTGGTCCCCAGGAGTGACTAGGAACTGCCACAGGCTGAATAAGGAAACTGCCAAGAGATATGAATGAGTGCCAGGAAGTGGAGAGTGCCTAGGACAGGGTGGGCAAATGCCAGGCCCACATGCAGCCACTCTACCCGTGGGCCCATGGCAGACACTGCTAATACATCACAAGTCGTTCCCACTAAACCTAAACACAGCCTCTAACCTTAACCCAAACCGATTCTCAACGTAGAGCTCCACGTACCACTACCAATAATTTGGCATTGGCTTACAAGATACTGAATAAATATTCCTGAACTAGGACAATTTTGCTAAACTCTTACTGGCAGTCACATAACTTTATAGTCTGAGGAGAAGAGTGCTCTGTAGTGTTTTAATATCTTGTAGTACTTGACTGTCACCTTCAATCCTTCAATATATTAAACTTATTTTAGGAGATTATGGCATTTTGGAATTGAACTTTCGTGGGCATCTAGAGCAGTTCTTTTTAAACTTCACGGTCATGGTGAATACAGAGTCTGATTCAGTAGGTCTGGGGTAGGACTTGAGTTTTTGCATTGCTAGTAAGCTCCCAGATGGTACCAATGCAACTGAACTGTGGTTCACACACTGCGTAGCAAGGGAATAGACCACGTTGGGCATTGACTCACCGGAGAAGAGAGGAAAATTTCAGACAAACAGGAAACTAATAGGGCTCACAGTGTTCTAGAGAAAACTTGGCAAGGTCAGCCTGCAGCCACCTGGACAAGCAATCCACGATGACGTAACTCTGCGATGCAGACGCATGTTATGAAATACATAAGTAGCTTAAAGAGAATACACATTCCAAATTCCAATTGCCTTGTGTGCAATTTGCCATTCATGAGCAGGAAAGAGTGATGGCTACCGGCTCCCTTGCCTTGTCACTTAGAAAGAGAGGCAGTGAGTGGGCCTGAGTCCAGATGACTTCTTGGAATTAGCTGGGATAAGGACAGGATAAGAATCCACAGTATCCCAGGAGAGGAGATAGAGTCAGGGGCTCTGCCCTTTACATTGGTAGAGCTAGCTTTCTCAGGCCCAGCAGGAATCCTGGAACCACAACCAACCCACCAGAGACAATCGCTGTACCACTTCTTGGCCTTCTCACTCAGATTCTGTAAAGCATGTCTGTTTGAGCAGCCTCCCTGCCAGAGGGGAGAAGTTGAGTTAATGATAGTTTGTTTACTAGCTCTTTCCAGGCACTTATTTCATATTGGGCACAACTTTGGCTAGATTCAAGGCATATTTAGATAAGTGCCTGAAGGCTAAATTTGTAGTCGATTACTAAAGGGGGCAGAGAAGAGCTTTCACCACCAGACATCGGACTCCTTAAGAACTTCAGACTAGGTGTGTTGGTGTGGGGGCCCCAGAGTGCGATGAAAAGTTTCGGGTTTGGATTCGGATCCCAGCTCCTCACTTAACACTTCTGTGACTATAGACAAGTTACTTGATTTCTTGGAACCTTGTTTTCCTCAGGGCTAATGTCAGAACTAAATGACGCAATGGATGTAGGAACACTGAAGGCAAGACCCACCTCATCCCCAGCACTCATGTTCGGAAGCTCCCTTCCTGGCCCCACCATGTTCCTTCCCTCTGACAACGCAGCCCCTACCTGCCCTTCAAAGAGCTGGGCAAGAGAAGCACTGATCCCGCCCAGTATGCTGGGCCACCTTCCTCTTCCATGCCCCTGACAGCACACCACCCAAAGGGAACCGGCCACCAGGAAACACACACTTTTCTTCAACTGTAAAGTGAAAACAATGAGACCCATCTTGAGGCTCTGTGATCTGCAAAAATCCAGGGTGGCCATGCATCACGGTGTGTTCAGAACATTCCCAGTTTACGTATGATGTCCCAGTGTCCTGTTTAGCCACATCACGCTCTCAAAGGTCCCTGTTTGGATGATAAAGTATAAACTCTAAGGGGCTGTGCAAATACTAGCCAATGTATATTGTATTTGTGGTTGGAAGTTGCTAACTGTAAATTAAGGCTGAAAACGGAAGAGTTGAAATGGTTTTCTCTTCCCCCTCAACATTCGACAAGGTCCCCTTTTCCTACCTTTGCTTTTGGGGGGACAAGAGAAAATGCAGGGAGTTTTGATGATTGGAGGGAGGCTCAGCAGCAGGAACTGCTCCCTGTCCAGAAGGAAGGTACCCCCATCCCGTACAGCCCATACCCGTGCCCACCCTCAGCCACCAGCTCCCTCCCAAACCTGCTCTGAGGCCACTGACTCACTCCCATTCAGGCCTAGACCTGTGTTCACACAGTGAGTGGAGAACCTCCACTCCCCCTCTGCCAGTGAGATGGCAAGTATTTTCCTGCGAATGTGAAACCCACATGGGCCTCTCAGAGGCCAGATCCTGGCTGGGCCTGGGTTGCTCAAGGATCTCTCTTCTTCCTCCCCCTCTCCTCCTCCTCTTTTTTTTTTTTTCTCTTATGGAAGCTATACAGAGGTTGAGCAATGCTCTGGAATAATTGGGTCAAGTGAGCTGTGTGTAGGGAGGAGGAGACAATTGGACTGTGTAACAGGCAGTAACCAACACACCATTAACCAAACAGGAAAATCTGGACCATCCACACGCTGATGACTCAACTACCCATCGTTTACTGGAGCCAGACCATCTCCACTCTGAAAGCTAGGTAGCTTTCACCCTGCTAACCCCTGCTAACCCCTCAGCCTCATTTCCCTCCACGCCCCACCATGTACCTGCATCGTCAGCCACACCGAACTTTTCAGTGTGCCCAGAACATGTCAACTATTCAGGCCTCTGCCTTTACCCATGATGTTCCTTTTCTTTACAGTGCTCTGTTCCCTCTTTATTGCTCTGAAAACTCCTGTTCCACCATCTGCTTCTCTGAGGAGGTTTCCCCAGGCCAAGTTAGTTTCTTTCTCCTCCCCTCCCAAAACACAGTGCTTACATTGCCACTAATACTTTACAGATCTGTCTGCCAACTCATTAGACAATGAGCTGCTCAAGGGACGAACCGTGTCTTTTTCGTCTTTGTGTTTTCAGAGCCTGTCACAGCTTTTGGCTCCTGTGAGGTGCTTAGTAAATGTATGCCAAATGAATGAATGAATGAATGAATGAATGAGTAATGGCGAGGGGGTTGGCTGCGGGGTCAAGATACCTTGATTGGTACCCCAGCTCTGCCAGTGATCACTGTGATCTTGGCCAAGTCACTTAGCCTCTCCTAGCCTGAGATGCCTCACCAGGAAAACGGTAATATGTAATAACACCCACACGACCCACCTCGTAGGGCTGTGGCGAGGACCCAATGGCATCACTTATGGGAAAGCACCTGGGAAGTTTTCCAGGGAGATACATGCACCCCAACACCACGAAGTCTGCAGACTGATGGGGCTTCAAAACCCTAACTCCCGAGCAAGGTGAGTGCTGGAAAAAGAAGTCTTCTTCTCCCTGAACTCTCCAAGAAACTGTCAGCAGGAGGATCTTTCAGTGCAAGCACAGAGACAGATGTATATGCTTATATGGAAATGTGTTTTTAACAAATATAACATGAGAATGGAATTCTTTTTTCCCCACATCAAGCCTTGATAGCTAATTAATTCCACGTGGAGGAGGCAGCCAGGCGTTGGGCAGAAGGAAAAAGCCTTGTTCCATGTTTTGGAAGGAATTTACAGTAGCTCTCTCATGGGGATGTGGGGAAAGGCAACGGGTAAACCAAGTCATTGATTTTGAAGGATCTCAAAGATGGTTTAGACTGACCTCATCACCTTACAGGCAACCCAAAGAAGGGACAGGATGAGCTCAAGAAACTAGGAAGTGGCAGAACTGGGTATTACCTCCTAACTCTCATTCCACTGCTCTTTCTCCTCATAGCTAATACCCCCGACCCCAGACTACAATCACATTTATTAGCCAGAGCCTGTTGATGGTTGCTGGACCAACCTGTGGACAAAGTTAATTATTCAAGGAAATAACTCTTTATAGCAAACTTCATTCTCCTGTAGCAAATATTACGCCCAAATGAATGCTTTCAAGTTCATGACACCTGGCACCCTCTTGCCTTCCTCTCCATAATGCCCATTGTGTTAGATCTCAGAAATTTTTGAAACCTGTATCCCTTTAACAATACGTTTCTAAATTGCCTTTGATACACTGAGTACCTGGGTAGATGCTGAGTGCTGTACTCGACTGTGCAACAATGAGACACAATGTCCAAAACCGCAGTGAAGAGCACTGTGGACTGGTCCCGAGGACCTGCATTCCAGCTCCCTAACCCTGTCACCAACTCACTGTGGCACCTTGAAAGGGCATTTCCATCCTCTGAACCTCAGTTTTCAAATCTGTGAAATAAGGCTGCACTCCTTCCTGATTGCGGGTCTAGGAGGTAAATTGGGATGCTTGATGACCATCTGACAAGAGCAGGATGTTCCATTCAGATTTATGTTTGTAACTCAGGTGTCATCCTTAACTCAGGCTAGTGGCACATGGTAGGACGGGGCCAGGGACTGTTCCCGGTGGCTCAGGTGGGTAGAGCTCCATGCTCCTAACTCCGAAGGCTGTCGGTTCGATTCCCACATGGGCCAGTGGGCTCTCAACCACAAGGTTGCCAGTTCAATTCCTCGTGTCCTGAAAGGGATGGTGGGCAGCGCCTCCTGCAACTAAGATTGAACACGGCACCTTGAGCTGAGCTGCCACTGAGCTCCCGGATGGCTCAGTTGGTTGGAGCGCGTCCTCTCAACCACAAGGTTGCCAGTTCAACTCCTCAAGTCCCACAAGGGATGGTGGGCTGCGCCCCCTGCAACTAACAATGGCAACTGGACCTGGAACTGAGCTGTGCCCTCCATAACTAAGACTGAAAGGACAACAACTTGAAGCTGAACGGCACCCTCCACAACTAAGATTGAAAGGACAACAACTTAACTTGGAAAAAAGTCCTGGAAGTATACACTGTTTCCCAATAAAGTCCTGTTCGCCTTCCCCAATAAAATCTTTAAAATATACATATATCTGAGCAATATATTAGGCAAAAGCAGCAATGTCAGCTGGGAACCAACACTGGCTAGCTATTCTGCTCTCCTGTCTTGTCTGTCTTGCCCTCTAGGATGCTGGTGGATAAGAACCCTTGGCCTTTTCCTCAGTTACAATTTTTGTTTTTTGTATTTGTTTAATGTTACTTCATTATTAATTATATCCCCTTTCAGCTGATGTTCTTGACTTTGTTATCCCTTTTTCCCCTGGTCACTCATCAATACCCATAGTTTCAATTATCACCTAGATGCTGAGAATTCTCATACTGTTCTCCTGGTCCAGGGCATAACCATATACTCTTTCCCTTGGATGTTGTCTCTGAGCTTCAGGCATTTATTCAATGTCTCCTCCTGAGTGTCCTGCAGTCCTATCACATTCAACATCTCCTCCGCATGCCTGTTGCTTCTCTCCCAGTCTTTCCCATCTCAGTAATTATGCCATATTCAACCAGTTGACCAAGCAGAACCCTGGAAATCATCCTTGATGTCTCTCTCGTCCTGCCTATCTCCTTCCCTAACCCAGCTCGTATCCTTTCTTTCGTATTTTCAAAACTTTTGCCGTGGTTCCTGCTTTATCATCTCTCACTGAAACCACTGTATCAGCCTCATACCCTACCTTCTTGCCTCTTCCTTAGTGTCCCTTCTTCCAGTCTATCGTCCATCCATATTGAAACTATGAGCAGTGGATCTCATCCTTGATGCAACTGGGTTCACGAGGGAAGTTTTAACCCACTGATGCCTGAGTTCAACCCCTGAAGATGCTAATGTACTTGGTCTTGGAGAGTCTTAAATGTTCCTAAGCTGATTCTAATGTAAAGTCAAGCTTGAGGGTTACTGTGCTAAAATAATCTTTCTGAAACTACTTACAGGATAACATCTAAATCCTATACCTGACCATTCCCAATCAGGCCACAGATTCCTTCCTCTATTACCTTAACTTCCCAGGTGATTCCTGTATGTGGGCAAGGATGAGACCACTTCTCTTAGCCATAGCTTGAAGGATGGATTGGATGGAGAGAAGTACAAAGACCATTTAAAAGTCTGATGCCATGTTCCAGGTGAGAGATGATGAGCAAAAATGGAATGGTGGGTTCCACTGAACTTTTTGTCTTCCCTCAAGCCTAGAGGTATAATTAGTAAAAATGTTCTGGGATATAAAATCTGATATGCCTTTCCCCAATTTCATTTTTTGTACATCCTTCTAGCAAGGGAGTGAGTTTGGCTAAGCAAGCATAACACTAAAGCTATTCTCCCAGTAAAGGGAAGGTGGGAAGGGACAGATTGATACCAGACAGGCCTTTAGCCAACTATTGTGTACTCATACTGTGTCCCAAAGAAGGTGTAAAGCAGTTCTTTACGTTCTGTGCCCTTCTAAACCCATTGAAGCCAGGCATCGAGTTTGTCTCTCAGTTTGACCCTCTTTTCTTTATATCAAAAAAGACTCTTTGGTTTTTGTTTCTTTGTTTGTTTGCTTTTTAGCATCTTCATTTCCCCCCAGGTTCTGCTCCTCCTTCTCTTGGCTCTGATTCATGCTCAGTCAATTGGGTGCATCTGGTTTTCCCTTGGCTGAGCTAGTGGAGGTGAGGTTTGGGGACTCTTGGAACCCAGGTCTGTATGTATGACTCCACAGTCCTTGTTCTTTTGAATAAATCTTTTGTTTTTCTGATTTATCAAGGCTTTTCTGAGAGCAATCTAATCTGAACAGTATGAAGTCAGAAAGCAGATGTGGGGACAGAGCCAGGAGTGCAGTTTCTAGGCTCTCGGCCTCACGTGGAAAGGTGCTGGCTCGGGTAGTAGATGGCCGTCGGCTATGACTAGTTGGCCGTCAGCTCTAGCCGGTTAGCCAATTGGCCACTAATATAACTGCCGTGGCTATGCTAGCAAAGAATGGGGGCTAGCAAGAAGATGGTGGCTGGGCTGGCAAGCGCATAGTGTGGCGGAGTGTGGATTGCAGATCATGTGGCTCCTGCTTCCTGTGTCTCCAACCCAGCCGCCAGCGAGAATATAGTGGTGTGACTCCCCCATCTATGGCTCCATGGGTGTTCCTTTTTGGCCTCACCATATCCTGCGTTCTTATGTGGGGAGCAGGAGTTGTGACCCCGGCTGACACCCTGCACGACAGCAGATGTGAATGAGGAGTTAGAATTTCCAAAACTTTGTGTTTTCTAGATCAGCGTCTTGCAATGAGGAGTCGTTGTCATGCACGATGTCATGGGGGGGTCTCAGCTCCCACTCCCCACATAAAAATGCAGGATATGGTGAGGCCAAAAAGGAACACCCATGGAGCCATAGATAGGGGACTCATACCACTGTATTCTCACTGGGGACTGGGTTGGAGACATAGGAAGCAGAAGCCACACTATCCGCAACCTGCCGCCCACTTCTCTGCAATCCGCAACCCGCACTCCACTGCTAGCACCGCTTGCTAGCTCAGCCACCATCTTCTGGCTAGCCCCCCATTTGCTGCTAGCGTAGCCACGGCAGTTATATTAGTGGCCAATGGCTCACTGGTTACAGCTGATGACTAACTAGCCACAGTTGATGGCCATCTAATCACAGTTGTGGCCATTTACTACCTGAGCCAGCACCTATCCACTTGAGGGCGAGAGCCTGGAAACTGCACTCCCGCCTCTGTCCCTACAGTCATTTGTTGCAAGTTCTTGTGGGATTTCTTAGAAGGACATTTTCTTAGAGGAGCATTCTTTAGAGGCAGCATGGGGAGGGAGGGAGTTGAAACTGCAGGGTTAAAAATCAGTAAAACTTCAAGAGTCCTGCATCACAGGCCAGGTCAGCTCGAGAAAGTCATATCCTCTTTGAGCCTCCTCTTTCTTGTCAATCACTTGGATAATATATTTGCTTTTGTTCAGTTTACTGTGCAGAGCCTATGAAAGAATGTCTGGGGAAGTGTTTTTTAAACTGTGCAGCCCTCTGAAGACAAAAGGTATTGCTAGTTTATGTGCAAATGTAAATAGTTGGTGCCTGGAAATGAATGGTGAGATAGATGCCTTAATCTGAAATGCCAAAACTGACCAGTCACTGGATTCATCAAGTGGTTCTTATGAATTTCTAACAAGGGCTCATCATTTGTCTTGGGTCATTCAAAAACTCTTATAAAACAATACTGCGCGAGAGGTAACATACTGGAGATTAAGATGTATGGGCATGATACCCAGGTTTACAACATACTGGCTGTTTTGCAATTTGGAAATCTAAAACCAGATTTTGGAAAGAAACGTTTCTCTCCCAGCCAAGCAGTACAGCCAAAGACAGAATCCAGGGGAGAAGGTCCAGTGGGTGCCTGTGGCATCCAGTCTGGGTTGGCCAAACCTGCATATCCACAAGATGAGGCAGTGGGGGTAAGACCATCGTGGGGAGCGGGGTGGACTGGTCTTCTAAAGAATCATTAGAGGAGACAACAGCTACCTAACAGCCGCCCAATGTGGCCATGTAGGAATCGTGCCGAGTGTACCAGATTTTCTGATTTTTCAGGAAAAGCTAGAAATATAGGTTTCTATTTGTACGTGTATGTGAAATTTCCACTTTTAAATGTTGGCATAAATTTATGTTGGAATAAATTTGAAACACGGATTGGGCCAAACCAAACAATTGCACTGATTAGATTTGCCCTAAGTCCACCCACCTATAATTTCTGCAAACTGCCCACCCATTAGACCTACCTGGGGGAGATTTTAGAAATCTCAGTGCTCAGGCTAAACCAATTAAATCAGAATTTCTGAGGGTGAGACTTGGGCATATACATAAGTTAAAGCTGGCCAGGTGATTCCAGTGTTTAGCCAACTTTCAAAACCAGTGTTTAAGAGCCTTGCTACTACAAATCTAGTCCTCAACCTGAAAACTATACGACACTGATGAAAGCAAGTGAAGGGGACATAAATAAATAAAAAGCTATCTCATGTTCTTGGGTCAGAATCATTAAGGTTAAGATGTATGGACATCTTACCCAAATCTATAGATTCAATACAATCACAATAAAAATTCCTATGACATTTTTTACAGAAATAGAATGAACAATCCTATAGGTTGGTGCAAACGTAATTGTGGTTTAAAAGGTTAAAAATAATTGCAAAAACCGCAGTTACGTTTGCACCAACCTGATAAAATCCATAGGGAAGCACAGAACACCCTGAGTAGCCAGAACAGTCTTGAGGAAAAAGAACAAAGCTGGAGGTATTCACACTTCCTGATTTCTAACTATACTACAAAGCTAAAATAATCCAAATATGATAGTACTGGCATAAAATAGACATGTAGACCAATGGAACACAATTGAGAGCCCAGAAAAAAACCCACTCACATACAGTCAATTAATCTTCAACAATGAAGCCAAGATGACTCAATGGGGAAAAGACCGTCTCTTCCATAAATGATGTTGGGAGAACTAGATATCCACACGCAAAAGAATGAAACTGGAGCCTGATCTTACACCATTCACAAAAATTAACTTAAAATGGGTTAAAGACTTAAATATAGGGTCTGAACCATAAAACTCCTAAGAGAAAACATAGGGAAAAACTTCTTGACATAGGTCTTGACAATGATTTTTCTGGATATGACATGAAAAGCAGTGATTGAAGCCTGAGCATAGCTCTACCACCCTCTAAGACCTGAGTCGGATTGAGAGGTAGGCATCTATCCTAAGCCCCCTTCACCAGCTCAGGGGCCTCAGAAACCTCCGCAGAAGGTACAAGAACCCATCCATTTGCACAAGTGCTTCCCCAAACTTCAGGAGTTAGGAACCCAACATTCCCTGGGAGAAGGGAGACAGGAAAACGTGAGTTCCAAGAAGCTGTAGTCACTACAGACTCTGCAGTCCCCCTATAAGACTGAAAAAAAACAACAACACAGATCTCAAAGGCTGCTAAGGTCGCAAAAAAAGACACCAGACAGGACGTGCCTCTGATAGTCTGAACAAATACCGCCGATAATCTTGCCAAAAGGATTAAACCTGATCCCATGTCTGGATCCAGCTGTGAATTTCCAGGAAATACAAAGGAAAAGGGAACATGAAGAACTACACCAAAGTGTACAATCAGCAAAATCCACTGTGGAAACTCTATGGGTCCAAAAGCCTGGCTTCATTGACTGATGAGTTGTAATGAAACAAAAAAGATAGAGGAGAAACACATAGATTCATAAACATTTAAAAATATCAAATGTTTAAAGTGAGCTAGACTACATTAAATCTTGGGATGTACATGTAGGTGGTAACACAATTTTAAAACTATACTTGGCAGTGATATAAACAGAGCATGGGATTTTTATGGGCAGAGGAAGTGTGTTGTGACAACATTTTTCTTTCCTCGACCCAGGCAAGCTTTATCTTATTATAATTCATTAGACCATAATTTGATTTGTGTGCCTTCCTGTATCTGTGTGTTGTGCTACCATAAAGATATTTTTGAAAAATAAAGAGTCGAAAAGCAGGGCGGGAACTCATTTCAGAGAGGGGACATGCTGTAGGTGAAAGAACAGTGCACCAGAGAGGGAGTCCTGGGTGGAGAGACCACCCATCACTGTCTCTGCAAAAGCCCCACAGCTGCCCTGATCTTCCATTCCTCAACTCTATAGTAATAGACCCACATGGCTGACTCCAAAAGCCCCTGTCACCCTTTCAGTATTCTGTGGATTCTGTGGTCAGCAGCTTTTGACAGGTTGAGGCCATGGATCACCTCAGTATTCAAGCTGATATGACCCTGGACTAAAGTTCAAAAAATATTTTGTAAACAAATATGCTGCAAATATGGCAGACACTGCTAGGAGCCTACCCAATATCCAGCTAGTCTCCGTTTCCTTCCCCACATACCACGCTACCTATTAGGGTAGCAATATGCCAGCTAAGACAAACTCTATATCCCAGATGCTTGTGTGCAAGGGCTGGCCAGTCAGGCCAGAGGGGCTTCCAGGAAATCTATTCTTTTTTTTGGTTTGTTTTCCTGATAAAAATAGCAGGCTTAACTGACCTCCGGCTGCTCCAGGGAGAGCGGCGACCTGGGCATTAGAGCATAGTGCTCCAACTGCCTGAGCCACCGGGCGGGCCCCAAGTGTGCATTTCTACAATACATCATCTATATATTGATCCTCATTTCCATACGCCAAGGGTTGGTGGGAGCTGAGTAGAGACTACCCCAGACACAGAGGCATGGTGTTCTGCTGTCCACCATGCTCACCCCATTTATATTTAATAGGTATTAGGGTTTGCCACGTGTGCTCTGTTCAGCCGAGCCCTCCTTGTGTGCACACAGTTCATTTTTCAGCCAGGACCAACGTAAACCACACACCCAACAGGCAACTTGACTTTCTAGAACATTCCATCACCATTTTTGTATACCACCTCTGAACATTCGTCCTAAACAAACACTTTCATATGTGTCCCAAGTAGCATGATTAAATATTTCATTGCATCATTGCTTATAATAATGAATAGCTGAAAATAATTTAAATGCCCATCTACTGGCGAGTGGCTAAGTCAACCACTGTATTTCCATGTCATAGAGCACTATGCAGCCATAAAATGAAATACCAGGAATAATAAGATAGCACTAGATGTTCAGACTTTGAAAAATCTCTAACATGTATTAAGTGAAAATAGTAAGCTGAAAGATAATATAAAAATATGATGCAATTTATAGCATATATTATATCTGTTATAAAATATGAAAGAACATGTTTGCAAATAGATATGTATGTAAACGAATAGAAAAAGCTCAAGAAGGCAACACACCAAACACAGTGGTGGTTACTGCTGAAATGGGACTATAATTGGAGACAATAGTCAAGGAGGATTGGCTTTATTATTATTGTTTTATTTTTTATTTTTCAGTGAAAGTGTATTAATGTGTTGTTTGAGTCATTGGAATCAAATTAAAAAGTTAATCCCTGCTCCGTGCAGAAGCTCATCCCTAAAATCAGGACTGTGAAGGTGGAGAAATCAGTCTCCACCACCCAGGTCCTGTGGTGAGTTTGGTTCGTGTGCCATGACTTTCTAGGGAGTCCATACCTCGGGGTTTTTCTGGTAGAGTTTCCAGTTTTAAATGTCCTGTGTCCCCATAAATACATTCATCTTTCCAGATTTAGTCTTCTGATTTTAGGTTTGGAAATTATAATCACCGTATACCTTATACACATCGCCGTTCCTAAGCAACTGCGTATTAAGGATTCGTGGAATTTACCGAAAATATACCCATGAAGCCTCCGTGTTCTCAAACAGGGCTCCATGATGTAGCACTTCTGACCAATATAAATTCTGGTGGGCTCAGAGCACCAGAGAAATTCATCCAAGCGTTCCACATCGCCTCCCAATGGCCTAATGACAGCCCAGCTGAAAACAGCCCTTGGAGGGCATGGATGTGCGGGGCTGTGCTGCCTGCTGCTCCTCACGTTTCTTCACAGGCTGAGCACTGAACCCTGGGCTGCTGCCAGCCCTCCTTCACCTCCAGTCAGATGCCTGGCTTCATGTGAGGCAGGCGCAGGGAGGGGCTGGCTGGGCTATTTACACATTAGCAGGCGCCTTCAATCCAAGCTGTCCCAGACAAGATTGGGATTTGGTCTTCGGTAGAGGAGGGAAGCATGGCTCATAAAAAATCACAGACGCTCTGGACTAGACCTGGCCTTAGGGCTCACCTGATGTCTAAAGGATGGCCTGGACCCCAAGATAAGCCCAGTGGGCATACTGCCCCACAGAAGGGGCTCAGCCAAAGCAGAGGGGCCAGATTTTGATTGGGCCAAGAGGGGTGACACAATTACAAATCAAAAACCCCAACAAGATACAATGTCACACCCATTAGGATGGCTATTATAAACAACAACAACGAAAGAAAAACAGAACAAACAAAACCCCCAGAAAATAACAAGTGTTGACGAGGATGTGGAGAAATTAGAACCCTTTGTGCATTGCTGGTGGGGATGTAAAATGGTGCAGCGTCTGTGGAAAAACAGTATGGTAGTTTCTCAAAAAAATTAAACATAGAATTATAATATGACCCAGCAATTCCACTTCTAGGCATATTTCCAAAAGAATTGAAAGCAGAGAGTTAAACAGATATCTGTACACCCATGTTCATAGCAATTGTCAAAGGGTGAAGCAGCACAAATATCCATTGACAGATGAGTGGGGTCAACAAAATTTGTTATGTACATATAATGGAATATTAGATAGCCTTAAAATGAATAAATTTGACACATGCTAAAACATGCATGAACCTCGCAGACATTATGCTAAGTGAAAGAAGCCAGTGACAAAAGGACAAATATCATATAATTCCACATATATGAGGTACCTTGAATTGTCAAATTTATAGAGCCAGGAAGCAAAATAGTGAGTACCAGAGATTGGACAGAGAGAGTAATGGGGAGTTATTTTTTAATGAGTACAAAATTTCAGTTTGGGAAGATGAAAAATTTCTGGAGATAGATATTGTGATAGTTGCACAAAAATATGAATTGTATTTAATGCCACTGAACTGTACACTTACAAATGATTAAAAGAGTACATGTAAAAATGATTAAAACAGTCCACTGTGGTGGCAAAGTGATGTGGCAGAGGAAGCCAGAATCACCCCAAAAGGCCCAAGGCTTTCATTGGCTGCCATCCAGGCTTCAACCCCCTTTTAATGGACGGGCTCATGTGAACAGTTTTACAACAGGCATTAAAGCTGGTACTGGGCCACTCCAGACCAAATGTCATTGTAAATCCAGACAGAGTGAAAGCTAATGATACCTTTAGTCAGATTGAATGCGGCTCTTTGTTCTTGCTTTGGTGGCTGCCAGGAGGGTAGGAATTCACATTCAACTTGACAGGTGTGTGCTGTGCTCATTTTCCCTGAGAAGGTCACGCTTTTCTTCTTTGCTTTCTTTCCTCCTCCTTGGGGGACAGACATATGTTAACTCCACATGCCTATGTTAATGCAAAGATGGAACTGAATATACCTGGCATGCCCACTACACAGGGATGGTAAGGCCAACTGTGTGGCAGGGATGTGAGAGTCAAGATATGGGTGGCTTTGAGGGGTAGGGTGTGGGTGCAGAGGCCTGTTGTGTGTCTCTGTGAGACAAGCATGCGAATGGAGACTGCTGTGTGGCTAGCAAGGATAAGTTGTGAGTGCCGAAGTGATGGGGAGGTGGGGGTATATGTTTAAAGAGAGCTCATCCAGAAATTCTCACACCAACTCTGCAAGGTGGGCATGACTATCAACCATCCCAAAAAGTTGAAAAAGAAAGCAAGTCTTGGAGAAAGGAAGGAAGTCATCCAAACTGCTGCAATGAGTTAGCAGTGGAGCTGGGGCTAGAAACATGTTTCCTTGGTCCAGGTCCAAGGTGCTAAGTACCTGTTCTCAAGTATATAAAAAGTGAGGGTCCTAAGCAGCTTATTGGTCTTCACTGACATATTACATTGTAAATGTGCAAGTATAGAAATTCTGACCCAGGCTGACCCAGGCTGGCCCAGTGTCTCAGGTGGTTGGAGCGCCATGCTCCTAACAGCGAGGTTGCTGGTTTGATTCTCACATGGGCCAGTGAGCTGTGCCCTCTACAGCTAAGATTGTGAACAATGGCTCTCCCTGGAGATGGGCTACCGTGAGCAGCTGGGGCTGCTATGCTGCCATGGGCTACTGTGTAGGCCAGCGTGAGTGGCCAGCTACTGTGAGCAGCCTACCGGTGACAGCCAGGGGTAGCGCAAGGCTCATAATACCAGCATGGGCCAGGGAACTGTGTCCTACACAACTAGACTGAGAAACAACGGCTTGAACCAGAGTGGGGGTGGGGAAAAAGAAATTTTGACCAAATTATTAATCACCAGAATTATCATTAATAAGATGAGTGTGTAAGATGAGTGTGGTTATAATTGTAAGATGGCCCCTCTGCTGTTCTGCCCAACATAATTCCCACCCCTTGAGTGTGTGCAGGACCTGTGATCTACTTCCAACCAATGGAATATGGTAAAGATGGGATAGCACTCCTGTGATTACATTGTATTATATGGCAAGAGTGACAAGATCTTTGCAGATGTAATTAAGGTCCCTAATCAGCTGGCTTTGAGGTCATCAAAAAGGGGAATGTTCTGGGTGGGCCTGACCTAACTAGATGAGCCCTTTAAAAGGGGCTCTTGACATCAGAGATGCCAAGAAGCAGAGTCAGCTCTCTCTCCTCTCTCTCTCTCTCTCTCTCTCTCACTTTGAAGAAGCAAAGCTGCCATGAATCCAACAGTCACAAAGATGTGAATTCTGCTAACAACCTGAGGTTGCTTAGAATCAGATCCTCTTAGTCTAGCCTTCAGACAAGAGTGCAACTCAGCCAACATCGTTTTTTTCCTTTATTAGTTTCAGGTGTACAAAACAATGTGATACTTAGACATTTACACCCCTCACAAAGTGATAACACCCTCCCCCAATCTACTACCCCTCTGATTTCGTATATAACTGTTACAATACCATTGACTCTATTCCCTATGCTGTACTCCACATCCTGTGACTATATATGTATATAGTCACAGGATATATATATATATATATATATATATATACATATATACACACATATATATTAAATTATAGTTGACATTCATTATTATTCAGCTTCAGCTTCAGGTTTATAGCGCAATGATCAGGCATCTACACTGTCCCTGAAGTGGTCTCCCTAATGAGACAAGTGTCCATCAGATACCCTACCAAATCTTTACAACATTATTGATTATACTCTCCAAACTGTCTTTCATATCCCTGTGGCAATATTGGGGATACTAATTTGTACTTCCTAATCCCTTTACTTTCTCCCCCATCCCCACCCCCTCCCATCAGCCAACATCTTGATTTTAGCCTATGTTCTTCTCACAGCCATGAGCGAAAGGGAGCTCGTAGCAGGAGTTTCTGGCTGGGTGACAGAAAGCTTCTCAGAGGAAGTGGCTCCTGAGGTGTCTGTTGAGGAATTCACAGGCAAGGTAGAGAGGGTGAGAGGGCATTAAAAGCAGGAGAACTACAGGTGCACAGGCCTGGAATCTGGGGAAATTGAGCCTGTAGGAGGAGTAGCCAGTGTTTCAGAGCAGCTACAGCAGAGGGTGTGAAGGGCAGGAATGGCTTCCGACCTTGGAGGCCACTGGCACTGTTATTTTCCGAGGCCTCACCCTCACAGCATATCAGGCATATTAAAATTCATCCACATTGCATATTAAATATGAGTTATATATAGCTATATAACAGTTGAGGCCAGCTGCAAAGACAGTTGACACAATTTACTATAGACATTTAATTACACATGTATTAAACTTGGCAGCCTTCTTGTTTTATAATTTTTGGAGACTACACATACACATAGGAAGAGAGGCTCTGGAAAGAAATCTTTTTGTAGTTATATCAGCAATCACTATCTGATTAATCAGTCCTGGAGAATGGGTTGCTGGGCAAATGAGCCAAGAAATGCCCACGAGCTGCCATCCCACGGGGCTTTGGGTGTCCTGGGGAGCTTGGCAGAGAAGCTTTGAAGGGTTTTTAGCAGGGACGGGTGGACAGCCTAGGAGGGAATTAGTGAGAGGCTGGAGGCAGGGAGCCCAGAGAGGAGGCTCAGGCAAGGCCTGAGATATGAAAAAGAACAGTCTACCTCTGCTCCCAGTAGGCATGCACTGGCAGGCTTAATGCTTTTTTCTGTTTTCTTCAGTCCAGCCTGGGTCTAACCCCTGGGGCCCACGATTGGAGGCTGAGCTCCTGACGGCTGGGGGACATAAGCACTGGGTCCTCCAGAGGGCGTCACAGGACAGCTTTTCCCTGTGGGGGCTGGAGAACTTGTGGCTGCAGCAAATAGACACTTGGGTCCACAACAGCAGTTGGGCTGGGCCGGAAGCCAGCAGATGGGAGGGTCCCTGGAAGGATCCAGTCCGGCTAGGAGAGGAGGACTAGGCCTTCCAGAGCCAGGCTGAGACTCACGCTTGACAGAAAACCCCAGTGCATCTAGAGCCCAGCTGCTTCCAGCACCTGCTTGAAAATCGGAGACTAACTGGACCGCCTCATCTTACTTAAGAGGAAACCTAGGCCGGGAAGTGGTGGCTCTCGCCCAACACCCCAGAGTAATTTAGAGGCAGGCCAGGATGGGAGTCCAGCTCTGTCCTGGTACTTGCCCCCCTTTAATTAAATGTGTGGCTCAATACATTGCAGTGGTCAGAGACATTGCAAAACCAATAATGAATATTGAGCTCTTGCTTTGCACCAGACACTGTGTTAAGCACATTATATGTGTTACCTACTTCATCCTCACAGCTTCCCTGGAAGCTGGGTAATATCACCCTCATTTCCCCCACAAGAAAGTGCATACACTGGAGGTTAAGGCCATGCCTTGCCTGAAGTCACACAGCTGTGCTTAACAGAGCCAAGGATCCCTAAAGGGTCTTTCTGACTTGGCCCCAGCACTCAGGTTTAATTTTGAGAGGAAAACAGCAATGCCACCTTACTACGTATACTTTCTAAGAATATGTAATTATGTTCAATGAAGTGACTTTCTAGAGCTGGAAAATGGATTCATATGTATTCTGTTTTCAATACGAATGTTCTAGTTAGTTGCCCCTTAGCCAGGAAGTTACATTAACTAGGACACCTCTTGTCCCAAGCACTTTGGCTAGTTGGGCAGGAAGGACCCTCAGAGACCAGCACTTTGAGGGCACGAAGAGGGGCAGTGACTTGTCCAGAGTCACAGAACTGACGGGCAGAATCAAGAATAGAGCCCCTTGTAGATAAAGCCTGAACTCTTCACCTTGAAGCTCAATTACAAACCAACAAAAGAAAGGGCTGTTACATAATGCAAATTCACATTTGCTTTTCCATTTCCCAGGATAAGTAAGCAGAAAAGGCAAAACAAAGGATCCCTGAGAATATCTGTTGAAGGCACACAGACTAGAATTTTGGCTTTGGCCTTCTTGAAAGCAAACAAAAGCACTTGAAGGATCTGCCCCATCCCCAACCCCTAACCCCACCGTCAGAGGAAACTCTCAACATTCATTCAACAAATATTTACTGTGGGCACCAAGGAGTCCACAGTGACCAGGAAGTTCAAGGTCTCAGCTCTCTAAGGATGAAGAGAGACTGGGACAGGGTTGGGGGTGGGGGGCAGCAAACATGATATGGAAAAGAGGGTGAAGGGCTACAAAGACAATAAAACTGATAATAGGATGAAAGGGGGGGATGGACTGTTTAGTAGTCAGGTATGAGAAACTTGTATTGAAATCCAAATAACAAGACACAAGAAAGCCAGGCTGAAAGAAAAGCACTCTAGGCAAAGAGAAGAGCAGGTACAAGGCCCTGAGGCCAGGAAGAAGCTTGGCTTGTTGGGCCAGCAATAGAAATACAACCCTGAGCCTCGCGTATAATTTTAAATTTTCTAGTAGCCACATTTGTTTCTAAAAAATGAAAAGAAACAGGTAAAGTTAATTTTAATGTGTTCTATTAAACTCAATATACAAAAAAAAATAATAACACATTTACATCCTTTGTTTTCATAAGAGGTTTTGGAATCTGGTATGGCTCAGGAACACATTTCAAGTGCTCCATAGCCGCATGCATCTAGCGGCTAGTATTGGGCAGGACAGCCAAGGGTGATGGGAGCCCTGGGAGGGCTTTAAGCCAGGGGTCTGAACTGAGGGGTTCTCATGGTTCTGAATATGCAGGACTAATCCTTAGAATCCCTGCCAAAGCCCCATGTGGGCTCTTTGGAGAAGCTGCCTCCTGGCGCAGGTCGGTGCACACAAACGGGAAAGCCCCCAGTTTTCCTTTCCCGGGGATTCTTCTTCCCTCCTCCTCCCTGGAGTCTGGTTTTGGGGAAGCCAATGCCTGCACACGTGGGAAAGCAGCGTCGCTGGCCTTGGGCCTGGAGCCATCTATGCCAGGGCCTCATTCCAGATGCCAGTATCTGCCCAAGTGAGGTGGGGCTTCTCCTCCAGCCACCCAACCACGCCCCTTGGACTTGGTTTTGGTTTTCGGGTGCAGACAGGTCTGCATTCCTCTGAAGAAGCCGGCTCCCGCCTCATCAAAGCTGGCGAAATCAACAATAACAGTAACTCAGGACCTTGGGCTGCAGTTCCTGCGAGCGCCACGAGGGGCGCAAGCAGATAAGGCTGGTGCTGGCTGCTCCCCAGCGCCCCCATGTCCTTTCCCCACTTCCCTAGGTAGACCCCAGGCTGGCTAGCCCTCCTTAGCGCCCAGCTTAGCCCCCACTCCACCACGATGTGCCAGCAGGATTATGTCCCCAGCGATTGCCTAGATTCCTTAATTTTCTGGGCCTTGGGCCTCTGCCAAGATGGCAGCTAGAGTGCCAGCTGTGAACAGGCCAAAGACACAGGAAGCAAGAGAGTAGATGTGCCTCAGGAGGCCCTTCTGCTTGGTTAGTGATAGGTAGAGACAAACAACGGTGAATCCAAAGCCTGCATTCCAAGCTGGAGCCAGGGACAAGAAAGATTCCACTGTTCAATGTTTTCACCCCTGAGGCTGAAATAACAGCAGAGGCCTGACTACCCACGTGACGTCTGTGGCCAGAATAGGACCCACATAATAATTGCTTAGATCAGGGAAGAGCCTTTCCCATTCCATGGTGCAATATCGTCATAACAGCCACTACAGCACCCTACAGGCGGACGTCGTACACAGTGGATGCCTTGCCTCCGCCCTCACCTCATTTCTGTGCACTCCGGTGTCATCCCTAAAACACGGCGTGGTAATACCCTGACCAGTGGGAAGTGCTAGACCCCAGCAGGACCAGAGTTGATTGGTCCCTAGAAGACTAAGAGGTTAGTCCAGCTCGTTCATCGCCTCTTGGTTCACCCTCCCCCAGTCATTGGTCAGCAAGAAAAAGCTGTTTGGGGTGGGCTTTTTGGCGTGTGTGTGTGCATGGGGCGGGGGGAGGGGGGATGTGCTCATCTTTCTAGAAAAACTTGGGTTGCATGTGACGGCTCTTTGGTAAGGAAGCACCAACTTCAGGAGTAGCTTGCCTCAAACAGCCCTAGTAAAATGGCGAAGTCCAGCTCACAGAGGAGCATATAATCTGACATTCCCAAACTGGAGGATGCCATCAAATGACTGTACAGATCTTGAGAGATTCCGGTTAGGAGGATGTGAAGGAAGCAAATCTTGGTCTGGGAAGAGCACATTGAGGAGGTGGGTGATGAACAAGAAAGTGAAAAAGACAGTTTGGAAAGGGCCTGAGCAAAGCGTAGGATTCGGAAAGGGCCAGAGCCCAAAAGTATGTGCATGTGCTTTGAGTGTGTGTAGTCCTTCTGTGGAACCCACTGAGGCACCTACAAATCCAAACTCTCATTTTAAATTCCAGGAAGTTCTAAAAATGAAAACACTTTTGTAACTGATCTGGTCTTAAAACCTAATTTGAAATAACTCAAGTCTTTATCCCACTCAGTGTGAATACTTATACTTCTGTAGCAAAAACAGTAATATGTTTGATTTTGGGGGTGCTGTCAGACTCTGGTGGGGTGTTATACAATGCACAATGTGTGTGCTTGTTATCTTTCTAAAATCTGAAACATGCTGACTTCTAAGACACAGCTGTCCTGGAGGGTTTTAGGAGAGATTATAGCCCCAGATTATTCCCATTTTCAGGTGAGAAAGCTGAGGCTCAACAAAAGAGGCAAATTGTCTTAGGCCACAGAGGTTCCAAATGGCACACTGAGGACTCCAGCCTTAGTCCAGTTTCAAATGAGGGACTGTGATTCATGAGACTGAGAAAAGGCTAAACCTGGCTGACGATGAAAGAGCCTGATTGGAGAGAAGGTTGCCTGGGTCATTTATGGCCCACAGATGCAAAGACCAGCTATCTGAGAATGGATCTGGAAGGCAAAAGGGAGATCAGGGACCTGGGCTTTGGGCAGCAACAGCGGCTGCAACACAGTGGCTCTGAGATCTGAATCCAGATATGCACAGCTCCTTAGCAAGTTACTCTATTTGTGTAGGCATTAGTTTCTTCTTCTGTAATATGAAAGTAGTAATAATACTCTGTGTCCTAGAGTAGGTGTAAATATTAAGTAGGGTATGTTTGAAAGCACTTAGCATGGTGCCTTGAATCTAGTAAGCATTTAATAAACGTTAGCAGTGACCATTCTCAAAGTAGGGCACACATACCTCTTGGAGAGTTCCAAATCTCAGTATAGAAGTGATGATTATTTTTGGATTGCCAATTTCTCTTGTTTTCAAGTAATTTGAATCATTTTTCCTTGTTAAAACTAGCATAGAATGAATATACTTAGCACTACTAAACTGTACACTTTAAAATGGTTCTGATGGTAAATGTCATGTTATGTATATTTTACCACAATAAAAAATTAAAATAAAAAACTAGCACAGCTATAGTAGAGAATAGAATGCATAAGTGCATGAGATTTCAAGGAATTTCTAGCCATTTGAGGAGTGGGGGAAGGGAGGCTAGGAATTGAAAGTAGGAAAGGGAAAGAGGCAAAGTTCATGAATCACGGTTGATCCTCCAGGAGAAGCTCTCCCAGAGGCCTTGTCAGCCCATGCTCCTGAACTTGGTCCAGGATTATAGAGTTGGAGATGCTTTGTAAACACAGGCAAATCTGAGTTCTACAAATCTTCAGAACATGAATATTCATTGGCACATTCGTCTCACATTTCAGGTCCTACCCTGGGCATTGGGGCAGACACAGATTAAGTGTGACAGGGTCCCTGACCTCAAGTTTCTCCTGGCTGATGGTGGAAACATAAATGTGAAGAAATAATGGCCGCAGCCACTGAATATGGGGAGGGCCGTGAGGTGTGTTCAGAGTTCTCTGAACACTTTGAGGAGCTTTGAAGAAGGAAGTGCTCCCTCTGCCAGGGCAGCAGGCGGTTGGGAAGGACATTGTAAAAACGCAACACTTGAGTTTGGTTGAGCCCATTTTCTCTAGACAGTAGTTCTCCAACTTAAGCAGGCATCAGAATCTCTTGGAGGACTTGTTAAAACTCAGATTGCTGGTCCCCATACCCAGTGTTTCTGATTCACTTAGTCTGGGGTAAGACCCAAGGATTTGCATTTCTAGCAAGCTCCGTGGCGGTACAGCTGCTGTGGTGCAGGGACCACACTTTGAGAACCATTGAAGTAGATCAAGAGGAGGAGGAAAGGCAGGTCAGGAGGCAGGAGAAGTGTGTGCAAAGACCTGCGGGGTGAAAAAGCAACAGGTGTTGAGAGAGTGATGAGCAAATTCGTGAGGCTTGAACATGGTGGGTTGCCAGGTACAGATGATGATGGACTCGTGTGCCAAGCCTCAGAGTTTGGACTTGATCCTGGAAGTGAAGGGCAGCCAAAGGAGCTTCTTGTGGAGGGAAGAACATGAACAGATTGGCACTTGAGCAAGATCACCTTGGAGGGCAGGCGGAGTGGGGAGGAGAGAATGGAGGCAGAGAGACTAGTTAGGAGGCTGTCACACTAGTCTTTCAGATCCCACAAGCCTCAGTCTTTCTTATTGGTACCCAGAGTCCTGGCAGTGGGAAGTCATCAGGAACCTAGATGAGCAGCAGTTCATATAAGAACAGCAACACGGCCAACCACCTGTCTGACAGTAGGCAGTAAGCACAGAAGCAAACTGATGATATGCATCATCTCATCAAAGCCTCCCAACGGCCTGTGCACAGATGCTGAAATGGAAGCTCAGAGAAGTTCAAGAACCTGCCCAAGGTTAAGACAGAGCCAGATTCGAGCCCAGGGGTCGGCCCATTCTCCACCACTCCACATTTCCCCATACCAGTTCTGTAAGAAATTGCCTTGCTTTGTAGCTCTGCGTGTTGTGAGAGCTCAGTTTGTTCTGTGGCATGTGCTGATCCTGTGACGTAGTTGTCCCCACCCCTCCTGTCCCACTTGTCACAGAGTGAAGGGTTTCATTGGAAGTCTTCATGGGGATGGAGAGAGTGATGGAAAGAGGACTTTGTCAGGCACTCTGTTTTCCCGATGGGGCAATAAACCAAGGTCTGGGGGAGAAGTCTGTCATTCTGCCTGTCAGCTCCGCGGACGTAACTTGGAATCATTCTCAGACACTCCCAGGTCAGTGGGAAAGAGCATAAAACCAGCCTTGCAGAAATCCCAGAGATGGCAAGAGCAGTGAGGAGAGTTCACTTCCCAGGTAGAAAGTGAGTTTTGTCATGCACTCAACTCAACCAGGCACAGAGAGAGAGGCGGAAGAATGAAAGCAGAAAGGACGTCAGAGAGAGAAGGATGCATTGACTCGGAGTCAGAAAAGCTGGCTTCAGAAGTCCCAGCAGCCACTGGCCGGCTCTGTGACCCAGGGCAGGTCCCTTTCCCTCTCTGGGTTTCAATTTCTGTAACCAGTAAAATCACATTATCTCTAAGCTCCCTTCCGGCTTTGACATTTTACACTTTTCCTTTTCAATGTACCTGAGTGTGACTTTTCCAGGAAAACGTCAAACATTTCAAAGGGCAAGCCTCTATGTTTGCCAGACATCTTTTGTCACTCTTCAGCTGGTCTTGTCTCCATTCATGTCCAGGGGATTTTCTATAGTGTATGCATTTTCTAATTTCTCTAGCTATATTTCCTTGTTTGCACTGGTTGACTGTTGCAGAAATAGGGCACTGTTTTTTTAAGCAAATACGCAGTTCCATGCCAACAGGAATATCCTGTTTACAAGAGCCTCCTTTTACAAGGTACCAGCTGTTTGAAAACATTTGTGTATTGCCACATCAGAATAATCTCCTGATAAGCAACTATTTTTTTTTCTAGTAACATCATTTTCTTTACTGTAATCATAGAGTGGGGTAGATGATCCTTAAAAAGTAAATATCCTATGTTATTATCATGATAAACCTGCTGTCTTCCTCACCTTTTAAATTAGTTTGCGAGAGTTGCTTGCTGTAAAAAAAAAGAATACCACAGGCTAAGCGGCTTAACCAACAGAAATTTTTGTGTCATAGTTCTGAAGACTTGAAGTGCAAGATGAAAGCGTCAGCAGGGTTGGTTCCTTCTGACGGCTGTGAGGGAGAATCTGTTCGTGTCTCTGAACTGGCTTCTGGTAGTTTGCTGGCAACCTCTGACATTCTTTGGCTTGTAGAAGTGTCACTCATCTTTGCCTTCATCTTCACATGGCATTTTCTCTGTATGCATATCTGTACCTAAATCCCCCCTTTTTATAAGGACGTCGGTCCTATTGATTAGGGGCCCACCCTACTCCCGTATGACCTCATTTAACTTAGACTTCCAACTGCAAAGAGTCATCGACCGTAGTTGACCCAGAGCTGCTCTGAAATCCATCACTGTGTTTGTACTGGCCACACTTCCCAAGGGCTGTTCCCAGTCACTGACTGAGTACAGCAGGCATACCAGGGCAGCCCTGTTCCTGGGAGACACCAGACGCCTCTGAGAGGTGACATTGGTTCAAGGAATCCCCCACGACCTTGCTGAACCTCCCCTTGACTGCATGGCAATCTAGGCTGCTTCTACTCAAGCGTCCTTCCTTGTCTCCTTCACTCAGGATCCGACTTGCGTCCACCCTTGTTTTGCCTCTTGAGAGAACTCCACAGACAACTCTGTCTTCTCTCCCACACCTGGAGGTCTCTCAGCCTTGCACAGCTCCTCCTGGTTTTCCCACACAAGTGCTTCGTCTAATAAAACCCCTCCATATTTAATTTCATTGTAGCACTCACTTCATGGAGGACCTGCGCTAATACAAGAAGTGTATTGAGGAGTTAAATCATAAGAGTAGTCAAACTTATAAGATGTGGTGTCTTCAAAACTACAATGAGATACTGCCTCACACCCATCAGGGTGGCCACTATAGAAAAACCAGAAAATATTTGTCATGCAGGGCAGCCTCGGGTATTTCTGCTCCCACTCCCCACATAAGTACGCAGGTTATGGCTAGGCCAAAAAGGAACACCCACGGAGCCATAGGTAGGGAAGTCATACCACTATGGTCTCACTGGAGGCTGGGTTTACACGACGTGCGACCTGCTGTCCGCTTTGCTGTCAACCGACCAACTCTCCTCGACTCTCCTCAACTCTCCTTCACTCTCCTCCTTCACTCTCCTCGGCTCCCCTCCGTAGCCGCGGCAGTTATATCAGTGACCAATGGCTTAATGGCTACAGCTGATGGCCAACCAGCCACAGCTGACGGCCATCTACTACCCGAGCCAGCACCTCTCCACATGAGGCCGAGAGCCTGGAAACTGCTCTCTGGGGCTCTGTCCCCACAATGTTTTTGGTGAGAAGAGAGAAAGTACACTGTTAGTGGGAATGTAAATTGGTACAACCACCATGGGAAAGAATATGACATTTCTTCAAAAAAAAAATTAAACATAGACCTACCATAGAATTGATTTAGCAATTCCACTTCTGGGTATATACCTAAAAGAATTGAAATCAGGGTATGAAACAGATATTTGTACAAATCATGTTCATAGCAGCATTATTCATGGTAGCCAAAAGATGGAAACCACCTAAATGTCAATCAGTGGATGAACAGATAAACATGTGGTATATACATACAATAGAATATTATTCAACCTTTAAAAAGGAAGAAATTCTTTCTGACACATGGTACAACACAGATGCATTTATGGAATTATTCTAAGTGAAATAAGCCAGTCACAAAATGACAAGTAGTGTGTGACTACACCTATATGAGGTATCTAGAGAAGTCAAATTCATTGAGACAGGAAGTAGAATGGCGGTTATGAGGGGCTAGGAGGAAAGGGGCATGGAAAGTTATGGTTTAATGGGTAGAGAGTTTCAGTATGAGGAGATGAGGAAGTTCTAGAGATGGATGATGGTGATGGTTGCACAGCAATGAATGTACTTAGCACCAGCGAACTGTACATGTAAAAATAGTTAAGGTGGAAAATTTTATGTTACATGTATTTTGTCACAATTAAAAGTCAAACGCAATAAAATCCTTGCCTCTTAGAAAGGGCAAAGTTGGAAGAACACCAAATCCTGTTGACGAATGCTTGGGATACCTGGATGAAAAAGCCAGGGAAGCATAGGGCAAGGGGTTCATTCTTCACAAGACGTAATGGTGTGCAGGCTTCTGGTTACAAGTTTATCACTTTAAAACCTAAAGTCTAATCTTTTCCTGTTGAGACGATCCTCATTCATACCTCATTTCAAGGAGCTTTATGATTCACCAGACAGCTGATGGTGAATTGGAAAACATGTTTATAGTGCTGGCTTATTACTTCATAAACTTCGTTTATTTTTTTTTGTTATTTTTGTTTGTTTGTTTGTTTTTGGCAAGAGAAATACAGAGAGAGGCAATGGCTCCTAGCAAGGAGATTCCCCCTAAATGAACTATTTTGATCACTTAAAGGCATTCTGTTGCCCTGGTGATACCAGATGCAAAAATGGCCAGACTTTTCCATCTAAAAGTTTTTATTTTCAAAGAGACAAAATGTAGATTCAGGCATAAGTCAAAGAGTTTAGCCAAATATCTAGCAGGCAGAAAAGAAGAAAATATGTGTACTTTCTGATGTTAATACTTTCTTTGTAGCTTATTGTCTTCAAACTGATGTTATGGGCAGTAGATAGGGGTTTGGGCTTGTTAAGTTTCAAATCCTAATTCAACTGCATACCTAGGGCAAGGTATATAATTTCTCTGTGCCTCAGTTTTCTTATCTGTAAGTTGGGAATGGAAATAATGACTCCGTTTTCCGGAAGACAGGAGTGGAAAGACAGTGAGTTGTTCACAATGGCAGCAGAGGAAATTAATAAAGACTACCCAACAGAAATTCATGAATGAGTATTTATCAACATTTGAGAATTGTATTGGTGCCGTAGATGAGATGCTGAAGACCATGATGTCTGTTTCTAGAAATGAGTTGTTGCAGAAGTTGGACCCACTTGAACAAGCAAAAGTGGATTTAGTTTCTGCTTACACATTAAATTCAATGTTCTGGGTTTATTTGGCAACTCAGGGAGTTAATCCTAAGGAACATCCAGTAAAGCAGGAATTGGAAAGAATCAGAGTACACATGAACAGAGTCACGGAAATCACAGGCAAGAAAAAGGCTGGCGAGCTGGACAAAGGTGCAGCTTCAAGATTTGTAAAAAATGCCCGCTGGGAACCAAAACCTAAAAATGCATCCAACGCTGCCAATCAAGAAAAAAGTAAAAATTAAATAAAAAAAAGAAAAGAAATAATGACTCCCTCCTAAGAGTGTGTATAGTAACAACAGCTAGAAATTCCTGCACGTTTTCTATGTGCCAGGCATTGTGTTAAGTCTTTTGTATACTTGACTCATTTAATCTTCCAGCACAGGATGATCTAATTGCAAAGTGAACGATCCTACCATGACGCAACACCACATTGTGTTAATTGCAGAACGCATGTAAAAAATATAAGCCTGGCCTCAGTAAACTTTCAGTAGCTGTAGCATTTTCCCTGTGTTAGGGATGTGAATCTGAGGTTCAGAGAGATGAAAGAACTCCCTAAAATCACAGCAGGAGACTGTTGAGCTGGGGCTTGGTGTTGGTTATTTCCTCCTCAACCCCAGACAAAGTGTGCAGAGGTGCCAAGGAAACTGGTCATCCATCAGAGAGAGGGGGTTTTGAGTTGGACTTTGAGAGATGACCGATGGAAGAAGAGCAGGGAAGGACGTGTAGGACAAGTCAGCATTCTGGGAATGGCACACAGAGGGGTGAGCTTGGCGAGAGTCATGGGAGCAAGTCTGGAGAGTATTGTAGACCAGGTTACAGAGAGCTCTGAATTCCAGGCCAAGAATATACTTTACCAGCTCCGGAGAATTCACAAAGCTTACAATCCAGCAATCCACTTCTTGGTAGATACCCTAGATGAAGCCCTCCTTGAGAGCACCAGAAAATACACACAGAATTCCACAGCAGCATTGCAAGTAATGGCAAACCACTGGAAACGAATGGAATGTCCTTTGACAGGTGAATGGATACAATGACGATGTGGTCACACAATGGAACACTATACAGAAACGAGCACGAATGAATCACAGGCACAAGCAATAATATGGAGTTAATGAGTAAAATTTGGTAGAGTATGACCCCTTTTTATGAAGTGCAAAACAAGCAAAACAAAGTAAGCTAACAATGGATCATTTTCTTATATACACACATGGAGTGAAACCACTAAAAAATAAAGAGAATAATGAACAGAAAATTCAGGGTCATGGCATGAGGGGTGGCCTGGAGGGTCTGCAAGGGGATGAGTTAGGAAAAGCTCACCCTGATGGATGCAGCAGTGCTAGAAATGTGCTAGTTCCTGAGTTGGGTGGTGGTTTATGGGTATTCCTTTTTAAACTACATTTCAAAATTTCCATATGTATATACATCTCTTTTGTATGTGTCATATGTTTCCTCCTAATACTAGTAATAATTTTAACAAAAAATGCAGAGGGGTCTAATAGAAGTACTCCAATAAATTAAGTGAGTGCGATCTAAGTGAGAGCCATGTGTAACTCTTGAGAATGCAAAATTCCAGGGCCTGTGCTGTTCTCCCCTCACAGGTCTTCTATAAATATGGAATACTGTTTCAATCTTTCCTTCATTCAGCAACCATTCTCTGAGTCCCTACACCATGCCAGAGATTTGGAGACAAAGAAGAATTGGTTCTTGGTCTAGAGGAGCTCAAATTGTTGGGAGGATGTGAAAAGTGGGGACACACAAAGTCAAGGAATTGGGCCTTGGCTCTTTCAGGCCACAGATGGTGGCCCTGAAAATGTGCCTCAGAGGAGACCATAGTTGGCAGGAACTGAGCTGGTTTCATCACTGGAGTAGATGTCCTCCTCTGTGCGTGCCCCCCGTGACTCGCCACACAGGCAGAGGCAGTTCTGGCATCAGGCATCATCACGTTGTTTACCCCTTTTCAGTCTCACTTCCTGACCCTTAGCCAGCGTGCCTCCTTCCACCCTCCTCCAACCCCAGGCCCTGCACAGGACTTGGCCAGGCAGCGCTGGCTAGTTGTCCGAGTGTGCTGATGTTGACCTTGCATTTATCAGCTTCTTTGGTCATTATGCAGAGCTCTGCTCAACACTAGGGTGATGTGGGAAGCACTAGACACAATCCCAGCCCTCACAAGGGCCCATGATATAGCACATTTCAATGCCAAGTTCTTGATCTCCCCCAAACACTTACGCAATTTTAAAACACCTCTGGGAAATGAGGATATTACATTTTTCTTGTGAATCATGTATGAGATGATTAGTAAATTAGTATTTCATTTCTTTTATCTTAAAATGACTTCTTTCTCATCTGCCTTGTAGGGAGCTCTGGCTGCCCAGGATTGGGGGGTATATCTGGGCATTCCTGTGGCATGAGTCCTACCCTCATTGCTTGGCATGGAGCAACTTATTCACACAGAGGTCTCCCCTGCTAGAATAGATGCTTGTTCAGAGCAGAGACACCGCCTTTATCTCCATGTTGTCAGGGCTTGGCTCAGAGAAGCTGCTCAAGCAAGTGCTGTCGAATGTCTGACGGGAAGAAACGGTTTCTGGATTCTGATTATGTATCTCTCCTCGCAGGCTCTGCCCTTCTAAGCTGTAGAGTCCCCACTGTCCTCGGAGCTACTTGCATGCCCTGGCTCTCAGAGAGGCCTCAAAGCCACATTCTGCAATCAGGGTGTGTGCACACATGTATGTGTAGATACACGAACATGCAATCCGGTTATTCTAGTTACACAGCACCACTCTGAACACCCCAGAGCACCAGGCTGTCCTCATTTATGAGCGTAGAAATAACAACCCCCTCCATTCATTCAGAAGTGTTTTATGGTTTACAAAGTGCTTCCACAGCTGTTCACTCACATCAAAACTCAGAGACACCTTGGGGGGGGGTGTTGCTCGCCTCTCGCATTTTACAGATGAGGAGACTGAAGCTCAGAGAGGGAAATCTGATTCGGCCCAATGCAAGCAGAGGGAGGTCTCTCAGTCCTGAGTGCAGAGGCTTTCGGGCCCATAGCAGCAGCGTGTGTAGACGAGATTGGGGTGCAGTGTCACACGGTGGTTGGTGCTCGTCCGTCGGCAGAGGTGAAGTGGAATTGCTCTGAAGCCCTGGCTTGTGGCTGAGGTTCTGTTCTGGCCAGGAGCTCATTTCTCAGGATAGGCTCAACGGGAGATTGTAACCTCACCGTGAAAAGAGGTGCTTTGTGCCTGCTTGTCAACCATGAGCTCCCCAGGGCCCCCACTCCGTCGCCACTGTGCTAGGCAGCTGTACTGCAGAGTTAACTTAGCCATGTGCCCTGCCTCCTGGAATCCAGAGGAAACACTTGACGTGGCTGCGTTAGAAGTAGGGGTGGGAGTCAGAAAAGCTTCTGGAGGAATGAAAGCCTGAGCTGGTCTTCAAGGATGAGTAGGCATTAGCTGGGCTAGGGGTGCGATGAGGAGACAGGGAGACTAGGCAGGGAAAAGGCATTAAGACAAGGAAAGAGCCACGTTTGAAATAAGCTGTAACCACCCTCGAGAGAGCACATAGTCTTGTTAACTATCCTGTAATCCAATCGCCACCTTGCTTTCTCCCACCTGTATGTCTTCCTTATGTTCCCGCCTTAATTTCACAGACATAAAAGAAGTTGAAAAACTCTTTACTCTGGAGCATTTGAGATCTTGCTCCCTGGCATATGTCAGTTTGGCTCAAATAAACTTAGGGGGGGAAAAAGACAGAGAAAGAACTTGAGCAAAGACATATATCAGGTCTATTCCTATACTTAAATGCATTCGTTTTAAAAGGACACACTAAAGCACGGGGGTCGCTTGCTAGTTTTTCCCCCCCCTGAATACACATTAAAACACGGGTGGTCGGTTAGCTCAGTTGGTTAGAGTGTGGTGCTAACAACACCAAGGTTGCCGGTTCGATCCCCGCATGGGCCACTGTGAGCTGCGCCCTCTTTAGGGAAGTAAATAAATAAATAAGTACCCAAGCATTCAAGTGAAAAATGCTCATCCTTTTACCCCCTTGAAATCATCAAGTACACTCAGTATCACGTTTGGCAAACAGTGAAAAAGGTGTAGCTATGAGTAAGAACACGGGGTGTGGAGGAAACGCTGAGAGAGCAAGCGTGAGGCGAGAGAGTTGTGATGTGAGGTTGGAGAACTGAATGGGGTCTGCACTTGAAAGGACTTGTGTGCCTGGCTCCTACGTCATCTCAGAGTCGGGAATGGGGAACCATTGTGAGCAATTCAGGGAAAAACCATCAGGGAAAAACCATGACCTCCTTCTCGTGGCTCCAGTGGTCCTTTGAAGGTCTTATTTTAACGCAGTGCCATAAACCTCAGTGACTACGAAATCTTGAGGAGGCATATCTCTCACAGAGAATGAGTCTTAGAGTCACAAAACCATATCCCTGACAGCTCAATGGCTTTGGGCAAGTCATATACTCTCTCATAGTCTCAAGTATTCTATGTGTGAAATGGGCACAGGCTAAGGTGCCCGGGGCAGGACCAAGAGCTTGCAGGTCACAAGCCTCCTGGCCTGCTTCCCTCTAGATCAGGTTTCATCAGCCTCGCCACGATGGACATTTTGGGCCCTATAATTCTTTGCTGTGAGGAGCTATCCTATGTGATACAGAACGTTTAGCAGCATCCCTACTCTCTACCCATAGGAAGCTAGTAGCTTCTTCCTGGTTAGGACAACCAAAAAAAGTCTCCAGACATTACCAAATGCTCCCTGGAGGAGAAGGATGTCACCCAGACTTGTCTTTAGAGAGCTGGTGTACCCGACAGGTCCTGGTGGCCTCAGCTGTGTTGGCTGAAGATGGACCCAGAGGAGCAGAAGGCTTCCTGTGGAGGAGCTCATACCTCCCAAGTTCAGAATCCCAGATGGGGAAGGAATAGTGGATGAAAGAGATTTTGTCATTGACTATCACTGAAAGGGTGACTCGTCGATTCTCTCCGTGATGTCCCCAGGGAAGAACACCCCAAAGAGGATCACATGCTTCCAGCATTCAGAGATAGGACCCAGTGCTTCCCTGCTCGGACCTGTCCTCCACGATAAGTCAGACAGCAGAGAGAAAAGACCACTGGGCTTCGAGCAATTTATGGGAACGATAGGAATGACTAGCCAACATGGTGTTAGACTCACACACACGTTTCAGGTCCTAGAACCTGACCAACCTGTTCTTTGATGCAGGAAAATAATTATAGTAATGGCCTCACTTGAGCATCTACTGTATACTATTGCACACACGTATCTAATCCTCACAATACATTATCCCGATTGGATACATAAGGAAATTGAAGCTCTGCGGGACTGGGGAATTTCCACACCATTACACGACTATGAAGTAGAAAGCGACAATAAAGTGTGGACAGCAGGCTATCGTCTAGGTCTATCTAATTCCAAACCCTGTGTTATTTCTCTTGTATTGGGGGCTACCAGTTCTCCTTCCTGATGGTACATTGACAAGAGAAGACAGTGGCAAAATTGTGAGTTTTGAAGAACCGTAGCCATTGACTCCTTATCTGTTGCTTTGGGTTTCAGAACTTAAAGCCACGTGCACATAAAACTGGAGACTGCTGGCCGGCCCGGTGGCTCAGGCGGTTAGAGCTCCATGCTCCTAACTCCGAAGGCTGCAGGTTCGATTCCCACATGGGCCAGTGGGCTCTCAACCACAAGGTTGCCAGTTCAATTGCTCAAGTCCTGCAAGGGATGGTGGGCAGTGCCCCCTGCAACTAGCAACACAAGTGGACCTGGAGCTGAGCTGCGCCCTCCACAACTAAGATTGAAAGGACAACAACTTGACTTGGAAAAAAGTCCTGGAAGTACACACTGTTCCCCAATAAAGTCCTGTTCCCCTTCCCCAATAAAAAAAAACAAAAAACTGGAGACTGCTGCCTCTGATATGTTCAACCTTGGAAAATAAAGCTCAGGTACAAAAAAACCACACAGGTATAGTTTAGCTATCATACATTATTATAACTAGTGTAAAGCACACATCTTTTTTAACTCCCGTGTATACCTCTCTATACTTAAAAACACATATGGGTTTGCAAATATAAATACAAATAAGGGTATATAATGGGGAGAGTACACTAACATTTTTCATTGGTTGGAGAGCAATGAGGAAAGGATGGAGATTTATGCTTTGAGCCAATCACAGTGTGGATCCTGTTTTCAGAAAGGTGCTTGTTACTTTTTCAGGCTGCTCATCTGAAGATATCGTGGGGAATGCAAGGTCCTGTAGGGGGGACTGTGTACAGGCCTACCTCTTTTTATTGCACTTTGCTTTACTGCCCTTTGCAGATATTGCATTTTTTACAAATTGAAGGTAAGACCCTCGACCAGCAAAAAGATTACAACTCACTAAAGGCTCAGATGATAGTTAACATTTTTCAGCAAAAAAACCCCGATTTTTTAATTAAGGTATGTACATTGGTTTGGTTTTTTTTTTTTAGACACAATGCTAATGCACACTTAACAGACTACAGTATAGTATAAACATAACTTTTATATGCACTGGGAAATCAACAATGTTGTATGACTTGCTTTATTGCAGTGGTCTGGAACAGAACCTGCAGTATCTCCAAGGTATACCTGTAACAAAATTGCAATGATAATGGGCCTGGAGGTGTGCAATATGGTGACCTGCTGAGGTGGTTAACAATGTGCAAGAATATTGGAGTTGGCCAGTCTTGAGGTCAAGTTCGGGCTCTGTGGAAGACTAGCCACGAAACCCTGGGCAGAGCCTCGGTCTCCCCAACCCTCAGCTCTCTCATCTGTAAGTGACAGCAATAACACCCCTAGCCTCCAAAAGTTGCTGGGATGGTTGAATGAGTTAACAGTAGCAAACAACACCCACACTCTTATAAAGTACCTGACACTAAAGTACTAAGCACTTTACACGGGTCACTCAGCAATCCTGCTCAGGAGGTACTGTTATTATCCCCATTTTATAGACAGGAAGCCAAGGCAGAGGTAGGTTAAATTTTTTATTCCAGATCACAGGAAGTGGCCGAACACCAGGATTACAAACCAGGCTAATTCCAGAAGCCATATTCAGCCACGCTTTTCTATAGAGTCTCCCTAATACTGTGTCAAATGCTCTGCACAGTGCCTGCCACAGAGTAAGTGTTCAAGAAATGGGTATCATTGCTAGTATTATTACTCTCTTACCACAGCTACTATTGCCTGCTATATTCCAGTGTGAGCTTTCTTTCATATACATTACTTCATTGAGTCTTTGCAAAGAAACTGGCCCTGTGAACCCGATCTTACTGAGGAAACTGAGGCTCAGAGAAAGCAATTTGCCCATGAGAACATACTTAGAAGCTTTTTTATTTGCTTTTGTTCCAGAGGTTTATTCTTATGAGACATCAGACACCAGCTATACTGTTTAAAAGCTTCTGGTTAAGGGACCTGAATGGACAGTGTCATTTCTCTTATGGTCTCTAGAAATCAGCTTCACCCTCACCTCAGCTGGATGGTCCTTTCTGAGCCAAACAGGAATAAGATGGCCCATCCATCATTTGTCAAGGGCATTCTGAATTCCTAGGCAAGAGGAACTTGGGCTCAATCTTCAGTTAACACTTCTACAAATCATCTGAAAATGCCCAGAGACATTGTTGGAAGCCTAGGAGCAAGCAAAACAATTAGATGCAGCAATGTAATAGTGTTTGGGAAGATGAGATATAAAATGGTAAATGTGGTCATAAATGCCAGCATATTTCTTTCCTCATGTGTATATTGTTTTAAAACACATCGCTAATAAAACATCTTTTAATTGTAGATATAGTCCATGGAGTTCCTGCTAAAGACTTACAAAGCCTGTTCTGTGGCTGAAATGGACTCCATTTTAATCCTTCTGTAATGATGCCATTACTTTTACAGCTCTTTCTACAACCCTGTACATGAGTTACAGGCAAAATCTGGTCTCTTTTTTATATAGGTATGTACTGTCCCCTGGAAATTGTAAATTCCCTCTTGCACGATAAAAACACTCAACAAACTAAGTATAGAAGGAATGTACCTCAACATAATAAAGGCCTTATATGACAAGCCTACAGCTAACATCATACTCAACACTGAAAAACTGAAAGGTTTTCCTCTAAGATCAGTAACAGGACAAGGCTCCCCTGTCTTCTCATTTCTATTCAGCATAGTACTGGAAGTCCTATCCAGAGCAATCAGGCAAGAAAAAGGGGTAAAAGGCATCCAAATCTGAAAAGAAGAAGTAAAATGCAGATGACATTATCTTATAAACAGAAATCTCTAAACACTTCACCAAAAAACTGTTAGAACAGCTAAACAAATTCAGGAAAGTTGCAGGTCAAAAATCAACATACAAAAATCAATTGTGTTCTGCGAAGTAACAACGAAAAAAAAGTTAAGAAAACAATCCCATTTATAATAGCATCAAAAAGAAAAAAAATACTTAGAAATTAATTTAACCATGAAGGTGAAAGACTTATACACTGAAAATTATACAACATTAATGAAAGAAATTAAAGAAGACAAAAAATGATACCCCATGTTCATGGATTGGAAAAATTAATATTGTTAAAATGTCTTTTCTACCCAAAGTGATCTATAGATTCAATGCTATCCCCATCAAAAGCCCAATAGTATCTTCACAGAAATAAAAAAAAAAAAAAATCCTAAAATTCATATGGAACTACAAAAAACCCAGAATAGTGAAAGTGATCTTGAGAAAGAAGAACAAAGCTGGAGACATCATACTTCCTGTTTTCAAAATATGTTACAAAGCTATAGTAATTAAAACGGTATGGTAATGGCATTAAGGCAGACATATAGACCAATAGAATTGAGTAGAAAGCCCAGAAATAAATCAATGCATATATGGTCAACTGCTCTTTCACAAGGGTGCCAACAATACACAATGGGAAAAGGACAATCTCCTTCAACAAATGGTGGTGGGAAAACTGCATATCCACATGTAAAGAATGATAACGGACCCCTATGTTACGTTATACACAAAAATCAACTCAAAATGGATTAAAGATATGAACATAAGACCTGAAACTGCAAACACCTAGAAGAAAACGTAGGGGAAAAAGTTCTTGACATTGGTCTTAACAATGATTTCTCAGATATGATTGAAAACGATGCCTTGACATGGAGCTGAGCTGTGCTCCACAACTAGATTGGAAACAACAACTTGACATGGAGCTGATGGGTCCTGGAAAAACACACTGTTCCCCAACATTCAGCAACAAAAATTAGAAAAAAAAACAACTCAGGCAACAAAATAGACACATGGGGCTATATCATGATACATAAAAAAAAAATTTCTGCACAGTAAAGCAAACAATCAACAGAGTGAAAGTGGAGGAAATATTTGCAAACCATTGCAAGACAAGGGGTTAATATCCAAAATAGATAAGGAACTCATGCAACTCAATAGCAAAAATCCCAAATTACCCAATTTTTAAAATGGGCAAAGGACTTGAATAAACATTTCTACAGAGAAAACACACAAGTGGCTACTAGGTATATAGAAGTGCTCAACATCACTATTCATCAGATAAATACAAATCAAAAGCACAATGACATATCACCTCCTACCTGTTAGCATGACTATTATCAAAACAAAACAAAACACAAAAGATAAGAAGTTTTGGTAAGGATGTGGAGAAATGGCAACCCTTGTATACTGTTGATGAAAACATAAAATGTAAAATGCTGCTACTAGGAAAACAGTAGAGAGGTTCTTCAACAACAACAAATTAAAACTAGAGCCATCACATGATTCAACAATCCCACTTCTTGATATATATCCAAAATAATTGGAATCAGGCTCTTGAAGATACATCTTCATTCCCATATTCACTGCAGCATTATCCACAGTAGCCAAGATATGGGAATAACCCAATGTCCAGCAACAGATGAATGGATAAAGAAAATGGGTACACATACAATGGCATATTATTCAGTCTTTTAAAAAAAGAAGGAAATCCTACTATTTGTGACAACATGAATGGACCTGGAGCACATTATGCTAAATGAAATAAGCCAGACACTGGGAAAAACTGCGTGATTCTACTTGTATGAGGTGTCTAAAATAATCAAACTCATAGAAGCAGAAAATAAAATGGCAGTTGCCAGGGACCGGGGGAGAAGGAAATACAGAGTTGTTGCTAATGGGTATAAAATTTCAGTTATGCAAGATGAATAAGTTCTAGAAATCTGTTATACAACATAGTGCCTAAAGTTAATAATGTGATGTTGTGCGCTTAAGAATTTGCTAAGAGGATAGATCTCGTGTTAAATGTTCTTATCACAACAACAACAATGCACACACATGGACATAAGGAAACTTTTAGAGGTGATAGATATGTTTATTACCTTTTCAAAAAAAAGATTGTTAGTAAAATATAGCTAACATACAATATTATATTAGTTTCAGGTGTACACCATAGTTATTCAACATTTATATACCCAAAGAAGTGATCACCATAAGTCCAGCAAACATCTGACACCGTACCATGCTATCACAATATTATTGACTAGACTATACATTCCCTATACTATACATTACATCACCATGACTTATTTTATACCTGGAAATTTGGACCTCTTATTCCCCTTCACCTTCCCCCCCTTTTTAAATTTTTCAATTACAGTTGACATTCAATATTATTTTATATTAATTTCAGGTGTACAGCATAGTGGTTAGACGTTTATATAACTGAAGAAATGATCATCCTGACAGGTCTAGTACTCACCTGGCACTATACATAGTTATTACCATATTTTTGACAATATTCCCTGAGCTTTATTTTACATCCCCATGACTATTTTGTAACTACGAGTTTATACTTCTTAATCCCTTCACCTTTTTCATCCTGCCCCCAACCCCCTCCCATCTATCACCCCAACACATCTAGTACCCATCTGACACCATACATAGTTATAATAATATTCTTGTCTATGTACCTCATGCTATATTCTACAGCCCCATGATTACTGTGTAACAACCAATTTGTATTTCTTAATCCCTTCCACTTTTCACTCACTCCAATATCTTCCCATCTGGCAACCATCAATATGCTCTATGAGTTTGTTTCTTTTGTTCTTTAGGTTCCATATATATGCAAAATCACATTGCATCTGTCTTTCTCGGTCTTACACTCCACTCAGCAAAATACCCTCCAGGTCCATCCATGCCACTGCAGATGGCGAGAACCTATTCCCTTCCATGGCCGAGCGATATTCCATTGTATATATGTACCACCTCCTTTTTATCCATCGTCCATCAACAGAAGCCCAGGCTGCCTCCACATCTTGGCCATTGTAAACAGTGACACAGTGAACATATGGATGTACATGTCCCCTCAAAGTAGCACTGGGTTTCTTTGAATAAATATTCAGAAGTGGGATTATTGGGTCCTTCTTTGTTTCTTGCCTTTGTTTTAAAGTCCATTTTGTCTTATATAAGTATTGCTATGCCAGATTTTTTTTTTCCATTTCTATTTTCATGAAGTATCTTTTTCCATCCCTTTACTTTCTGTGTGTGTGTGTGTGTGTGTGTGTGTGTGTGTGTGTCTTTCAGTCTGAAGTGATTCTCCTGTAGGTAGCATAAGTAAGGTTTTTTTCTCTTATCTATTTAGCCCTCCTATGTAGATGATTTGAGCATTTAATGCATTTACATTGAAATTAATTGTTAATAAATATGTAGTTATTGCCATTTTATTATTCATAATTTTGATTTTATTCCATCTTAAAGAAGTCCCTCTAACAATCTTTGTAACATGACACGTACTGATTTGATGGTAACAAACTCCTTTAGTTTTTTGTTGTCTGGGAAGCTCTTTATCTGTCCTTTAATTCTAAATGACAGCTTTACTGGGTAGATTAATCTTGGTTGTAGGTCCTTGCTTTTCATCACATTGAATATTTTGTGCCAATCCCTCTGGCCTGCAAAGTTTCTGTTGAGAAATCAGCTGTCAATCTTATGGGCACTCCCTTATAAGTTACGAGTTGCCTTTCTTGTGCTGCTTTTAGGATTCTCTCTTTGTCTTTAACCTTTGCCATTTTAATTATAATGTGTCTTGGTATGGGTCTGTTTGGGACTCTCTGCACTTCCTGGACTTGTATGTCAATTTCCTTCACCAGGTTAGGAAAGTTTTCAGTCATTATTTCTTCAAATAAGTTCTCAATCCCTTGCTTTCCCTCTTCTCCTTGTGGTACCCCTATGATGCAAATGGTATACCCAGAGGTCTCTTAAACTATCCTCATTTTTTTGGATTCTTTTTTCCCTGTTCCGATTGGGTGTTTTCTGCTACCCTGTTTTCCAAATCATTGATTCAATCCTCTGCTTCATCTAGTCTGCTGGTAATTCCTTCTAGTGCATTCTTCATTTCAGTTATTATATTCTTCACTGCTGACTGGTTCTTTTGTTATGGTTTCTATGTCCTTTTTTATGCTTGCTATCTCTTTGTTGAAGTCCTCACTAGGTTCTTTGAGCTTCCTTATAACCATTATTTTGAACTCTGATAGGTTGCTTACCTCCATTTTGTTTAGTTCTTTTTCTGGGGTTTTCTCCTGTTCTTTCATTTGGGATGTATTTCTTTGTTTCCTTATTTTTGGCTGCCTTTCTGCTTGTTTCTATACGTTAGATAGATCTGCTATGGCCCCCAATGTTGGCCGGGTGGCCTTATGTACTAGGTGCCCTGTGGAGCCCTGGCACAGTCTCCCTGGTCACCTGCTCCAGGTGTCCCAGGAGTATCCCTGTGTGGGTTTTGTGTGCCCTACAGTTATAGTTGAACCTTGATTGCTATTGGCACATCAGTGAGTAGGATTTACCCTCAGGCTGATTGGCTGTGGGATTTGGCCATGTCCACAGCTTACAGGCTGCTGTGCAGGGGGTTTGCCACACTGAGTGGGATCCTGCTGCCTTTTGAGCTCACCCTTTGGTTGTGCCACTTGTGTAATTAATTGGGTGGTGCTCTACTGTGGTCTAAAGCCAACCTCCAAGTATGTTGATTCTGGGGCCTCTTGTGAGGGACTCCAGTGCAGGCCCAGGTCACCACTGCCTGTGACTGGCCGGGGACTACCTGGTAGGACCTACTGTATTTCCCCGAAAATAAGACCTAGCCAAACCATCAGCTCTAATGCATCTTTTGGAGCAAAAGTTAACATAATATAATATAAGGCTGGGTCTTATATTAATATTTGCTCCAAAAGATGCATTAGAGCTGATGGTCCGGCTAGGTCTTATTTTTGGGGAAACATGGTATAAGACCGGGTATAATATAATATAATATAATATAATATAATATAATACCAGGTCTTATATTAATTTTTGCTCCAAAAGCCGCATTAGAACTGATGGTCTAGCTAGGTCTTATTTCGGGGAACACGGTACAAAGCTATCCGCAGTGTTCACTGCCTCTGCTAATCCTGGAGGCACGTGGGAAAGACCCTGCTGCTAACCAAGGATGGCTGCCACCAATACTGAGCCTGGGGCAGCTCCGCAAAAAGCCAGGACACCCCAAGGCCTGCTGCTACCTGCTGACTCCCTTAAAGTTCAGCCCCTGATAAAGCCTCATGCAAGTTGGGTGAGGCAGGGTCTCAGGGAGTCACTAGAGTGGGAAGAGCTGTGGTCAACAGGTTAATATAGACTCTGGTTTGGTGCCAGTGCTGAGCCTGGAGCTACTCAGCAAAAGTCTCAGAGCATACGAGGCCAGCTGCCACCTGCTGGGGTCCTGCGGACTCTGATAGTTTTTCAAGAAAGAGTGCCATGTGGGTAGGGCTGGCTGCTCTCAGAGAAAGTGCCTCTGGAGTTGAGTGAGTTGGGTAGGGCGGGGTCTCATGGAGTAAGCAGGGTGGAGCAGCAGAGTTCACCAGGCCAATCAGATTCAGCTTTGGCCTGTTGGGGAGGGCTTAACACTGGAAAGATGGCACCTGACTGCTGGCTGCACAGGAGCAAGAACCCACACAGGGAAAATGGTAACTGTCCTCCAGCCCTTGCTCTGATGTCTCCTGAGTTACTGTTCCTCGGCCAGAGCCCAAGGTAAATGCCTGCAAGTGAGTCTGTGTGCGGGCCGTTTAAGAGGATGTCTGGGTTTCCTGCGGCTATATGTCCCATCTGTATGGTTGGAATCCCCACTGTTTTTCACAGCTAGGTGTTGTGGGGGCTCTTCTTCCTGGCACCGGTACTCTGTGCTGGAGAGGGTGGTATGGGCCAGGGTTCTCTTGCTCCTAAGGGGAGAACCTCCATGACCGAGATATCCCTCCCATTTCTCAACCACCACACAGAGGTTTGGGGCTGACCCGTTTCCTGTCTTCACCCCTCCTACCAGTCTTGATGTGGGTTCTTTATATCCTTTCGGTTCAGCCAGACCTCAGATGGTTCTCCAGGTTGATTGTTCTATAATTTAATTGTAATTTTACTGTGTTCATGGAAGGAAGCAGGCACAGTGTTTATCTATTCTGCCATCTTGGATCTCAATATGTTTATTACCTTGATTGTGATGATGGAATCACAGGTGTGTGGCATATGTCTGAACTCATCAAATCATATACATTAAACATGTGCAGAGTTTTTGGTGTACAATTATGCCTCAGTAAAACTGAATAAGAAACAGATTTGTTTTATCCCCAAAGGACTTGAGATACCTGATGCATTTGTTTGCTAAATAAAATCAATTCTTTGGGAGGGAGTGAGGGAAGCTTTTTACATTAATTTCCAGGACAAAAACACAGAAACTGGAAGTTATGCTTGTCTTCCAATAGAACTCTGTGGAAAACTGAAATAGAGTAGAGGACGGGGAATGCATTTGACATGGCCTACAAATCTAATAAGACAAAGTGCTTGCATACCCCAGGGCAACCTTTAAATCCCACTGTCCCTAGAGACCATTTAAAGAGAGATGCTCTTCAAAGACTCTTCAATGAGTTGCCCGGACATGCAAGAGGAAACACAGTTGCTTTGAGTTGAACTTTTGAATTTGAATCTTGGCTATGCTGTGAACTAGCAAATCTTTTCCCCTTTCAGAGCCTCAGTTTCTTTGTCCAAACTGGGATTAATGCAATCCCTTTGTATGTGACATTCTGCCTGGGGTTTCGCCCTCAGCAGCTGCTTCTCTGCCATTCTTTCATTGGCCTTGCCTCACAAGCCCCCATAATTATCCTCACTCTACAGATGAGGTGACTTGACTATTGGATGCACTTAACATATGGATCTCCTACTAGACTGTGAAACACCGGACAACAGAGACCATATAATATCCCTTTGTGTGTTGCCAAGCACAGAAGGTGGCACACCATAATTATTTAGCAAATGCTTGAATAGATTTTTAAAAACATATATGAAACACAGAAAATCTTAGATTTTGAACAGCCTGGCATTTACCAGTTTGAAAAGTGGAGCCAAGTGCCCTACCCCCAGGGATGACAAACCTCATTTTTAGTTTGGCTTCTAAGTATGACCATCACCTAATAGTAACTTATTTTTGCTTCCTATGAGTCAGAGAGCAAGAGGCACTGTCTCCAAGCCACTGGGGCAATGTTTAAGCGAACAGCCCCATAATGAATAGTTTTGGTAAAGTAGTAGCTGTTACATACCTTGTCATAATATGGAAAAACTCTCTAATTTGTTTAGTACTCTGTATTAATAAAGTTCATGTCCTATCATTTCTAATGAGTCTCTAAGAATACTTGTTCAGATGGCCCATGAAAGGCCTCTCGTTATAGCCTGGGAGAGCAGTGAGGAGATGAGGCAGAGTTGAAGAGGCAACTGTCATGGAAATGAACACTACGGTAAGGTAGTCGCTCTGCCTCAATGAGGTTCATCTGAAAATGGGTTGTGCTGAAGATTAAGTGGATATAACAGACACAAAAGTGCAACATGACTACTAAGGCCCCGTATAAAGATTGGATACTGTTTTGTTTTTGTTTTTGTTTCCTTTAGGAGTTTGTCATGTTTGAGAGCTAAAGAAGTTGGGACAGGACCCCAGAATTGCTGGCTTTTTATCACACATTCACAAAATGAATCACATTTGGATTGCAGGCAGAAAATATTGTTATGGAAATGCTCATATAACACAGGATGACTTTTAAATAACACTCTACCACCTGCTCCCATAGAAGTCATATTGGCCACCAAAACAAAACAAAATAGATTTACATGTTGAATTTTACCTCAGTTAACTTTTGAAAGAAGTATCACAGAACAGGTTTGAAAGAGGCAATACTAGGCTTTGAAGTCTGGAAAGATCTATTACTCTTCCTATAGACACAGTACCAACCGCTAGAAAGAAGGTGGGAATTGCACAGTGCATGGCATTTGACAAAGCCCAGGACAGGGACAATGCCTGAAGGGAAGCTTTCCCAGGTATAGAACACAGGAAAGAGGGAAGCTCAGTTCAGTCCAACAATGTTCACTGGGCACTTGCTTTGTGCTTGGAACAAATCATAATATATTAGTATTTACTGAACACCTGCGGTGTGCTTGGTGCCTTCATATACACAGCGATTCATCCTCACAGTGGTCCACTCCACAAGGTGTTATTGCCTCCGTTTTTTAAAGATGCGGTTCAAAGAGTTTTGCAGAATAAGGATAGTCAGGCACTAATAGCAGTGCCCGTGACAGCCAGGTACCCTGACTGTACATTCCGTTATTCCAGGTCAGGAGTGTGTGTTTAGTATTTCTCACTCTACTAATTTCCAGAGAGGATTTGATGCACCTGTGAGAGGGAGATTCCAGGGGAGAAGAGGGAGGGAGATTCCAGCAGTTAAAGCCTCCTGCCGCCCAAGCTCTTCTGGTCACAGGCGGGGATACAAGGGCACCAGAGGTACATAGTAAGTCCTCAATGAGCGGTGTACGGATTGACTGCTGGGAGTGGGTGGGGCTGAGCGCCTACTGTGTGTTATAAGAAAAGGGAACCTGGGCCTGCTCACTGCCTGTGTATAGGGGAAGTGGTCTTGCACTGTACCTACCACGTGCTACAAGTACAAGTGTTTTGGGACCTGCTGGCTGACGAAGGAAGGAGGAGGAGGCGTGCCCTGAGCACCTACTATGTGCTAGCAGCTCTGCATTTTTTATCTTGCAGCAACTCTGTAAATCAGGTATGACTGTTCTTATTTGGCAATGAGGGTATCAGGTTCAAAGATGGAAGCACTAACTACACGGTTACAGGTGGAGTTAGAGACACAGCCTGGCTGTAGCCCATCTGGGTGCTCAGGTTCTCCACTTTAGAGATAAGACAGAAGCCATCCCTCCTTGTCCTCCCTTCATCCCTGCCATAGAAGAGCAGAGACTTCAGTGAGACCCCCATCCAAGGCCTGGCCAACTAGGAGGAGGAGGAGGAGAAAGAGTAATAGTAATGATAAAAATAAAATAATAACAATAACAAGTAGTAGTAGTAGTAATAATAAACATAAATATAATAATAATAATAATAATAATAATAATAATAATAATAAAACAATGCCCACCATTTATTACTTCCTCTACACCAGGCGCTTGAGTGCATGCTCTCACTTTATTTCATTAACTTTGCAGGGGATATTAGCCACATTAGCCAAAGGCAGGCAGCAGCCCAGAATTCCCGGGAGCAGGAAGCCAGGAAGTGACAGAGCCAAGATGCAAGTCCCCTTCCAGCTGACGTTAAATTTCTTAACCCCAAGCCAGCGTCAGCCTCCGCGGGGAGTAAGGGGGCGCGCGTCCCCCACGCAGCGGTGCGGCGCCCGGGGCCCGCGGCCGGAGCCGTCCTGTACCCGGCCGGCCGGCGGGGGGCACTGCAGACCGCGCACTGCGCTGCGCCGGCCTCCGCCTCCGCCTCCGGGCTCCGGGGGACGCCGCGCCTCGGTGCGTCGCTCGGTCCCGGCTCCGGCCGCCGCCACCCCCGGGCTCCGAGCACCGACGAGCCTCCGCGCGGGGAAGACGGATCCCGGCCCACGATGCCACGATCGTGGGATCAGCCGCCGGTTGTAGGGACGCGGACCGGGTCAGCTCTCCATAAGGTGTCCCCGTCCCCCGACTCCGCCCCTGCCCCCCGCCCTGCGCGCGCTTACAGCTCCACCCCAACACCGAAAGGCTCCAGGGACCTGGTCTTCTGGGCTGGATGTGGCTGTCCCAGTGCTGGGCGCCTCTGGGAAGCTGGGGACTTAGACTCGTCTGGCTGTGCTCAGGGAGGAGGGGAAACCCGGCCCGAGAGCCAGGACTCCGGGAGGATCCCCGGCGCATTTGAATGTCGGTCCGCTGCTTCCTCCCACCCCACCCCCGCCCCACGCCGTCACCTTCCTCTTCTTCTGCCCTGTGGATTCCACACCCCAGCCAGCCCGCTCACCGAATTCTGAGCTTGAACCCAACCGTAGTCAGGCAAGGCGTGTTTGGGGCCAGGCCGCAGCCAGCAGGCGCTCTGACCTACGCCAAAACAGCTGCAAGTGGGCATCGCTGTTCCCGTCCTCAGGGAGGGGACCCCACCTCCGGCCCACCTTGGCGAGGTCACGCTTTCCAGTTGCTCCCAGGGGAAGTATGTGGTACCCACTGACCTTGACCCTTCCCCCACGGTCACCTGGGACACAGGCATTTAAGGTGGGTAGTTTAACGAGGTGATAACGAAGTGAAAATGGCCTAGTAGCCTCTTGAATTTGAATCTCCGATTGAAGCTTTTTTTAGAAAGAATTTTTATGAATAGGATACTCTCGTGGATTTCTGTTACCAGTAATAACCCCTGAATGTTAATTGGTCATAATTACCTTGTTAAAAGTCTTGTAAGACCCCTCCAAGTTCTAAGAGTACAAGGGAAAGAATGTTTCAGAGATTTACAACTGGGCGGGAAACATCATATTATTTTCTGCATTAGGTTATACATTAGCATACTTGTTGAACTGAATTTTCCGCTTTGGAAAGATTTTAATCTTTCCAATTCCCAACTAGTCTCTGGAAATTTCAAAGGGGTGGTGGGAGGACTGGTGATGTGTATGCCACAGATGGAGATGGAAAAGCTGCCCAGAACATGTTGACATTAAAAAAAAAAAAAGTTAACATCCCCCCACACGTTAAAACTATGATATTAGGAACAGAGAATATGGCAAAAGTTACTCGTAGAACATCTGTTCCTTCCAATGGGAGGATTTCTTTCCTGCCAAGAATTTATGAATTTTATATAGGAGCTTGGTTCTGTTTGGGGAAAAAGGAGGGAAGCTCGCCAGAGCAGCCCCCTCCTTAGCATGGAATGCAGGAATACTTTTGCTCCTGACTTGTAGGTGGTTCTTGAAGCTGGGGACAGGGCCAGAGTCACCCTTCAGAAGGACATGGCTGAGAACGAAAAACCTCAAACTGCTATCCTTGGTTTAAATTAAATAGAACAATACAAGGGCAGGTCAAGGCCATAGGACTTGAAGACAAGACTCCCAGTCACAGAAGTCCTAATCCTTTTTTAGAAAATAAAGAAGAGAGTTTATTATTGGGATAAAACCTCACTAATTCATATCGCTTCATTTCAAATGTTCCTTTCATTTTCACATTGGCCAGAGAGGCGGTCATTCATTCATCTCAAAAGCTTCAATCAATCCCCTCATCTTCAGTCAATTATCTTTTGCTGTTGCTCAGTTGAGCCTGATGACTGGAAGGTTTATCTTTCTAAAACCACCGGGAGGGTGCTCAGAAAAGCTGCTGGGTGAATAGGACACTAAATGGATTAGCAGTTGAAACATTAATGAGTCTCTTTTGATTCAAAATAAGTTTATCTAAGTAGTTTTCCAATGGCCTCCTCCAAAGAACTTACTGCTCTTGAGAAGGTATATGTCCAGCATGAAGGTCGAATTTTTGTTGACCATTTTAGGTTCTTGACCTCTAAGTGTATTTGTTTTTAACTTGGAGGACTTCAGATGCAACATGAAAAAAAAAAATCGAATTCATTTAAGTATCAAGATTTTAAATTGTTCCTGTTGGACAGCGTAAGAGAAATAAACAACCAACATTAAGAATTTGGTACATTCATTCAAGTCCTCAAGTATTTACTGAACACCTACTATTAATGCATATCAGGCATTTTTTAGGGCGTTGTTCTACCCCTCATTCTAGAGTGGAGCTAGACAAGAAATGGATCCAGTATGTGTTACATCTCAGGTAATGATAAGTACCATGAAAAATCAAGCCCATTAAAAAGATAAAGAATGAGGGTGGGGTGGGATGGCTCTTTTAGTATGATCAGGGAAGGCTGCTCCAAGGAATTGACATTGAGTGGCCCTTCTAGAATTTTCCCAATGCAAATATACTCCCAAACACATAAATACAGATATATTTTACCAAGTTGTATCATACTATAAAGGCATTGCCCCCTCCCGTTAACTTCCGAACATTCTTCTGTGTGTAGAGAGTATATAGCTCAAGAACATGGGACTGGGGGAGTCAGGTTTAAATCCCATCTTCAGCACTCACTGGTTTTGTGATTCCTCATCATTAAAATGAGGATAAGAATATTGCCTACCTCCTAGGGTTATTGTGGTGACAAAATGAGAAAAATGCATGTAAAACACTGAATCTAAGGACAGCTGAAGTAAGCCTTATTAAATGTTAGCTCTTATTTATTATTGGTCACCAGGTAATTTTAATAAAAGGATGGCTGTCCATTCTAAGGACATACCAGGGCTTACTTAACAAATGTGCTACTATTGGATGGAAAGAATTGAATATGAGCCTAACTCAAATTGGATATAAACCTAACCCCTGGGTCTTGTTTAGCAAATCAGTCTATGGCCTGCTGTGCAGGCTGAGGATGAGGGTCTGGAAAAGTCTTAGGCTGGAATGAATTTCTGCAGTGGCATAACTATGGGAGATTGGGGCCTCACAGCTTTCTCATTTGTGCAAAGGAACTTCCAGATGACATGTTCTGTGGAAGTCCTTCCAGCTCTGTCATTCCTTTGTGCCTTGAGTCCTAACTGGTTCCTAGATTATGCTCCCATGCTCTGAAGAGCCTTGCCCTGTTTCTGAGATCTGAGTCATTTGCTCATGCCCGAAGGCACATACCCAGAGCGATTTAAGGTTGAGATCCCCTTAAGGGGAAAATTCTCTTTAGATACTGGGAGCATTCGGGAGAATGATGGCAGTTTGGAAGGTGGCAAAAAGGCAGCATTCCCCAGTGGCTGAGAATGTGGGCTCAGAGCACCACGTCTTTTGGCTAACTTTCTCTTCTGCTTCCTCCATTCAAAGGGGGCCTCAGATTGTGTGATCTTCAGCAAAAGATACATACTTTCTTAGGCTTCCTTCCAATTGGCCCAACTGTCAAAAGGGCTGCTAGTCTTTATTCTAATTGAATACGTGTGTAAAGTGCTTTGGAATCAGTGAATGAAATACCAGGGAAGAAAAGCAATGGCTTATTTACTCTTGATGATTTTATAGGGGCTCTGGGGCTGCTATGATGCAGAAACGGATTGCCTTGAGTCATTGTGCAAACTGGGGCAGAGAGGAATGCGATGTATTTTTAATAGAATGACAGATAAGATTACTTGTTTCTATTAGAAAGAGGGTTGGTTTAGGTCACTCTTGTCCAATAGCTTCCTGTGCACCAAACAGATCTCCTGTTTAGACAAAAAAAAAATAAACACATTCCAAGGAGTTGAGGAGCAGATAATGTCCCAAATGAAGTTAGCTTTACTTTGTCTGGGAGACATGTGATATAATAACAGAAAGAGCCTGTGCTTTAGGAGTCAGGGAGATCTGGGTTCCAATCTCAGCAGTGTGACCTTGGGCAAGTCACTGACTCCTCCAGGTCTTAATGTTCTCCACTACCAAATGGGTATGATAACAAATTCCTAAACATACAGCAAAGTTGTTGGCATACCATAGGTGCTCAGTGAATGTGAATACTTTCCATCTACCTCCAGCTGACTCCGCCAACAAGTCCCAAGTTCAGGTTCCAAGTACATTAATCCTGACACACAAGAAATATTTTCCTGTGGTCAATGACAATAAAGGTGTGAGTAACTGAGGAGTTAAAAAGAAAACAAGCAAACAAATAAATCACATGTCCTAAACCCACAATCTAAAAAATTGTCTCTCCTCACGCAGTTTCTATTCCAGCTTTTATGTTGCCAATCTGGGAACGTTGTCAAAGCAAATGTTAGTTAAAAATTGTTTACCAAGGGACAGGTAGTTAAATATCAGGTACAGCTGAGAGTATTGTTATCACAAACCTAAAATAATTTTTCTCAAACCTTTTATTTATAAAGGAAGATGTTGGATAGAAGTGTTCAAATATGTTTTGAGACAGTCAGAGGATTTTTTTTCTTTCGGTTCTTTTTGTAGATCTACTATCTGATCAGACCTCTGTAGTGCTTGATTTTTAAAAAAGTGCCAAGCCTTCTAATTAAGGAAATAAATAAAACGTGTGTGTACCTATGTGTTATTTGTCAGTTGCTAGAAAGATTACTGATAGGCTCAATATTTCTGGAGCCTTGGTAGACTCCACCACTTAGAGCAAAAACCAATCTATTACACTTCCTTAATCAGTGCAAACATTGGGCTAAGCAGTTCTATCAAATTTTTAACATATCCATTGTATATCAGAACAAGAAAGTGAAAATAAAGGAGAACTCTAAACCTGGAAGAGGTCATGTGTTTCCAAATGCAAATTGAGATCCAAACATTAAACAATAGCCATCTTCTAATCCTTTTACAAAGGCACAAATTGCAAATCAGACTCCCAGGCCAGACTGGCTTTGCCTAACAAAGTCTTTAATGCAAAGAGTCCTTTAGGCAAAGCCTCCTCTGTTTCCAGAGCTTAGGCACCAAGACAGCCTATGAAGTCAGTTATGCTGCCTAGCCATAAAGTTCGTTGTGCCTAAAACAAAGTCAGTTTGTTCCCCAGGTATAGATATGCAGTCGCCAAATCGTAGAAACCCAGGGTGTGTTCGTATGCAGGTTAAGTTTCATTTTGCCAGAATCATTAATTCCAACAGAAGTTTGTGATATTTTGTTGAATAAGGCCGAAACCTTCATGCTAAACCTGAATAACGCGTTTTACATGCTTTAACATGTACCTGATAAACAAGTTAGATGTATCTAAAATCATAAGCAATCAAGAAAATTGTAGAGGGAAAAAATGTATATGTGGTTGTAGTTAACGTGGTTGAGTCTCTCTAAGAACTATATCGTCACTTTTCCAAAAGTGGTTAGGATGCTGATTTGCATTTAAGTTGTTTTCTACCCGTTGTGGAACAATTGTTCCAGGAAAAAATATCTGTAGACATGCATATCATATATATTTATTCATCTTTGGTCCCCACCCCCTTTGCACGGAGTCTGGTAAGGTAGGTCTTAGAGCAGATTATATGTTTGAATGGAATTTCATGAAAAGAGAAAGCTGAACAAAGCCGGAATTATATTTTAACATTTTTATAGAATGACTCCTATGTTCTTTTCGGAGGGTCATAGTGGTGAGTGAACAGTATCTGCCTTAGGTGGCTCGTTAACACAACGCTACAGAAGCATTATAGAGAACAATGAAATAGGATTTTAGACACCCGAGCACAATGTTACATTGAATTTAGATTTTTTCTTGTTAAACTACCCTTTTTGCATGACGTGTTTAAAATTTTTCATTCCCCTCCAAGCTTCCCTTGGGTTCTCAGGATATAGCCATCAGCTGCTGGCCTAAAGGCTGGTGTTCAGATCCTGACTTGATGTGACCTTGGGCACATTTGATGTGACCGGTGGATGACCCCTCCTCATTTGGGCAGACTGGCCCACCCAGGATCCTAGAGTGGAAAGTGAGCTTTGTAAGCTTTTAAAGTGTGATTTAAGGGGGGAAAAAACCGTCATGGTTTGTCATATATTCACAGTACACTTATATTTTTGCCTTTGAAAGAAGGCACGTGGGTTATGCAAAGAGAAGGATAAATATTTCCTTTTTCCAAATTCTGGCTTCCTGAAGACCATGCCTAGTGGTTCCCTAACTGCTTCCCGAGAGTCACCTGACACCCATCTGCCTCCCCCAATATAAACTAACCCCCCAAATGAACAAAATTCTTTCCCTTATTAATGCAGAGAATCATCAGGCAAGGAAGAGTCCTCCAAAAAGAGACACCAGGATTTGGGGCTAAATAAATTATACATTTATTCAATTAAATCCAGTTACAATGGGAATCCAAAGGCAAATAAGGAAAGCTCCCAGAGCCTCAGGAGCTCATGTCTGTTGGAGGAACCAGACCCATAAAACCTTGTAATATACCTATAAGGATAAGAGTTTAATGAAAGATTTAGATCAAGTGGAAAGGAGGGGACTTTTTAAGAGCTGGGCTTTGAAGGATTTAGATAGGAGCTTGTTAGGGTAATAGGGGTCCTTCTAGAAGCAGTGGAGACCAACCTCTCTGCAAGCCAAAGCTCAAAGGCTGGAGGAGGCACGGTGTGTTGGGGGTCAGGAGTAGTGCAGCATGGCCCATACGCTATGGAATGACTGGATACTTATGGAGAAGATACTGAACAAGCCGTTGGTGGGCCACAACTGGAGGAGTGGCCGTGTTAAATCTTTATCCATTAGGCACTGGGGACCATGGGAAGTATGGGAGGGGCTTGACCAAATCTTTATGACCAGGATTGCTGTGTGCTGGGCCAGAGGTGAAGGCAGAAACACGAGCTTTTTCTTCCACATCACACTTAAAATGCAGATCATGTTCATGACATAGTGACAGGATCAAGAAACATCTGAATGAATCTCGTGCTTCCTCGTCAATCCACCTTGACAAAGGAAATAGCACACTGATTGGGAGACAGAAAGTCTGGGGCTTTTGACTCTTAAACAGGTTTACTGGAATTACCTGGATGTTAGCAAATCCTTCTGTATTGGGGTGTATCCATTTTGCCTGTAGCTCTACCTGCCCAGCACACCGAAGACAACAGTATTAGAAAAGAAATGCTTTGAGTATGTCGACAAAGGTGAGAAACAAAAACAAAACGCTAACCTGTAAAGGGAACCTCAGTTAGGTCATCTGTAAAATGGGGATGGGAGAGGGAAATCCCACCCCTACCTTTTGTTGTGAGGATTAATTGAGAGTGTAAATACTTCAGAGAACTCACAGAGGTGTGTAGAAGTAAGTGACCCAGATCTGACAAGAGGCATGCTTGTCCTTGCTGAAAAAATCCCTTCCATTCGTCATGTCTAAGAGACTCTGCTTTGTGGTTTGCAAGGTTTCACTTATCTCCCTGGTTTCAGTGAGTGTATCTCGAGTTCTTTCAATTTCTCTGTAAAGTGATTTACCCATTTTAGCTTTTAAGTGGGTATACAGGTATAGCATCGGAAGGCATTGGCTTGTGTCATGGCGATCTGGCAACCATTCAGTAGTATGTTGATCCAATGCCTGAGTACAGGGCCAAATAATATAGGTGAGCTATATTATAACCGGACTCCACCTCCAGGCCCCAGATGCCCTGGACTGGACAGATTTGATTGTTTGCCCTAATTGATTTTAGAAAATTGTCAGACCTCTACCTGGGGCTCCATCGGCAGATCTCTCCATAAAGAGCTACTTCTCTTGACTCTTACTCTGTTTAGAGGATAACATATAACATAGACATGAAAAGAAACATAAAAGGATGGCAAACAATCCTCACCGTCTGAGGTATCATTATGATTATTCTGTTGTACCAGGGAAAAATGTTCTGTTAGGTATACATCAAAGGGATCCTGGAAATATGAATTTCCTTTTTGTAGTTGTTATTAGGTGAGATTTCTATTTATTTCCTCTTTTTCCTTTAAGAACAAGTGAAAAAGGATATTTGGGAGGACCGGTTGGAATATGCTGACTCATCTAGGGTGCTGAGAAGACCAAAGCAATTCGAAAAAGTGATTATATCAACAGCGTTGTAGAAAACAATTAGAAAGATGGACTCCCGATGTGCATGATTCCAGAGAATCAATTTGATGTTCCTACCCCATATGCCCTCTTTCCCTAACTAAGATATCTTGCTATGGTACCCTAGATACAAGCCTGCAAGATTTTCTGTTTATGTATTTTAGCAGTTGGTTTCCTCTGTGTTTTGACTGTGACCAGGGCATTGAAGCTCTAGGTACTTCATAAGGATTTAAGAATTTATTAGTTTTTCAGGAGATGGTGAGAAATTTACACTTATCTCCTGCTTAATTTAAAGGTTTCCAAAGAGAGTTTGTTCTCAACTTTCATTTTAGTTTCACTTAATGTGAAGGAAAAGAAAAAAAGACTACTTTCATCCAGCATTCTGATTGTAAGAGTAGTTCCTTTGAGTTTTCACAGATAGAACATTCCGTGATATATTCCATAGCACTCACCGTGTAGAATTCTTAGTGGTGTTTTTAGTTTTTGTTTTTTTAAGGAGGGCGCAGCTCACAGTGGCCCATGCGGGGAACCAATCAGCAACCTTGGTGTTATGAGCACCACGCTGTAACCAACTGAGCTAACTGGCCACCCTCTTGGTGGTTTCATATGAAATATTATTGAATGACTCTGCACCTGAACAATGATAGTTTCATAAACAAACTTTCAGAAGCAGACATAGCTTTAGTTTAGCACTATAAAAACATATCACTATACAATAGCCTCTAGAAGGTGCTAAGAAAATATGAGGAAATAAAATAACTACATAAAATACATAATAAGATGATAATAGAATACATAAATAGAAAGGTTTGTGTAGATGATGTGTATGTCTGCATAAAAGGAGGAGGGCGGAGGGAGTAGAAAGAGAGAAGGTGGACTGCAAATTCACCTACGTATTTATGGTGTTGTGCTGACTGGCGCTTCAGAAGCCAAGAACACACGATAGAACAGGTGGCTGACATAGGCTGCTAAATTTAGATCCTCCCATATACCAAAGTACAACAGGTATCATGGTATCATCACTGCTTGTTTTAATATTTTTCCTGTGCACTTGCTCCCATAGCCTAAGGACTGCCTCACCTGGGCTTTCTTATATGGAATAAAAATTGTAACAATTTTTGAAAGAAAAAGAGTTGTTCCCCGGACCATCCTACTTGAGATGATGATGGTTCCTGTTTTCACAAACCAAAACAGGATTTTAAGAGTTAAATAGGTTTTCAGGTAAAAAGAGTATTTTGTTGGAAAAGGCATTTTGCAGGAAAAGAGATAGACTGAAATTCTGTTGATATGTAGGAAACACCACTGTTAATCCTTTGTGTGCGCACAGAAGCTAAAATCTAGGACATATAAAATTAAATCTCATAAGGAAAATGTAATAAGCAGGCATCTCAATTATTAGGTACTCTTTATTATACAGTATAAATGGCTCTGTAATGCAGTAATGACAGTACACCTAAGGAGCTCAGAACTGATAGGTACTAGACTAAATAGCTGTGTATGTTGAATAGTTTTGTCCTGTTACATTTTTAGAAAATCTCCATTTATTCATTCATTCAGATATTAAAGGTTCCTTTTTCAGGTTAGTAAAAGTTAATGCAAGTGATGTGTCCCTATATCAGAAAAACTTGAATAAATTAAAAATATCACAGCATTTTATGAATGCTCTCTTCCATTTGAGGTAAGAGGCAGTTAGCAAATATGAAGATGGCAACAACCATCTAATAAACACTTTTCATACATCCACCGTGTTCCAGAAGGCTGTATAAGAGAAAGGTGTATTCCAAGAGCAACAATCACAATTTTATACAAAGAAAATTGTATTTGACTGTAGGCTTCTTGTTTAAATAGCTTTAATTGTTATTTTAAGAATAAAGCCTAAATATGTGGACTTCCATTATTAAAAAAATAAAAAGGCTCTCTATTTTAAATAGATACTTTAGAAAATTTAAAAACTGCAGAAAGTTAAAACTGAGTTTAAAACCAGTATGAATATTTTGGTGTTTCTATCCAGTCTTTTCCCTTAAACTTCTATTGCTTCTCTTTTTCAATGTACACACACACACAATTGGAATCATACTGTTTATAGTCTTGTATGCTGCTTTTTCCACTTAACATACCATGAGCATTTTTCCATGTCATTAAGTATGCTTTGAATATGTTCTTGGCCACATAAAATTCCATCCTATTGATGCACCTGTTTTCTTTTAAGCTAAGACACATGCTGTGTTTTCCAGTGATGCTGGGCTCTTAAAAGCCAAGGAAAATACTTTGTGTTGATCCACCATGAGCATCTTATGAATTTCTATTTCTTATTCCATTTGTAAAATGCATCCATAGTGCAAACACTTCTGGACACATCTAGATATAAGGGATAGTTAATAAGCAGTCTAAAGAAAATAGCCAGCTTCCACAACTTGACAATGTTAATTAGTCACCCACATCACCATTACAAATATATAGTGTCAACAAGTGTAACAAATGCTTTTTCCATTTTGTTACGGCCACAAATGAACTTCAGACTCACAGGTACCCACCTGAAGTCTCAGTGCAATTTTAAGCTTTTATTACTTCAGAAATATGCTACAAGCTTACAAAAAAAACAATTCAAAATTTTACTTAAATGTACTTTACACTTAGTTTTGTGACCTTGAATCATTAATCCCTTGTTTTCCGTCTGTTGAAACAATGAGGCTAAGCCATTGTCAGAGGACTGATGAAGTTTTAAAACAACCTGCTACAAGCTTGGGTTCTGACCTCTTTAGGGCTCTAATATCTGTAACACACTAAGCATGAGTCCTTGAATCCTCTGGAGGGCACTGTGGAACTATGTTCTTAGGGTTTTCCACTGTGGGACGTTCCTTTTGTTATTCAAATTGTTCTGAATGCAAGGCCAGGCCTCCGAGAGATTTTTCTATTTTCATTCAATTTTAAAGAGAAACCATAAGGATCTTTTAAAATGTGAAACTGGAATGTGTATGGTTATTTTATGAGTACTTTCATATTAAACCGAGCAAATTGAATGATCGAGCTGTTTCCACCTGGAAATTCATAGTCAGGTAAGGAAACCTGCTTTCATGTATTTTTACGTACATTGGAAAGAGCAACCTGAACCAGGTAAACCTAATTCTGATCTACAGTCCTCAGAGCTCTCAGCCCTACCACATCGATAGTACTCATGAAACTAAGTAGCCTTTCAAGTCTTCTTTTAATCTCTGTTGAAAGTTGGCTTTTTAGTGTGCTTTTCACATGTCCTACCCACTGTGTTTAAACTGACATTTCTGTTCCATACTTTTTCAGGGGGAAAAAAACACACACACAAAACAAAAACAATGTTCAGATAAAATATTATAGGTTTATTTAAAACTTAATTCTCACCTTGAGTATGCAAAATACAAACTCCACAAAATGTTCATTTTTACTTTGTAGTTTACAAATATACAAAATAGAAGTTTGCTTAAATTTATATTACATATTTATTAAGGCAAGGAACTATATAGAAAAAAAACATTTGTTCTGCTTAAGGCATACTTGGGAATAAACCATTGTACAAATTATTGCACATCTGAAACCACAGTGCATAACAGACTGTCTGCATAAAAATGTTAAAGTAAACCAGGTGTATTTACCTGACTTAGGTCATACATGTAGATCGGAAGACAAAAATAGATTTTCCTTGTCAAAGTATGCAGCAGTTTGAGAACTTTGGCCTCCTCATTTGGTACCTTTAGAACCAAGACTCACCAAGCACCATCGTTTAGGCTATTAAAACACATTTTCTGTACCTGAATTTCTTCCTCTTCTTCTAATATCATAATAATGGCTTTTGAAGGCAAAGAGAATACAAGGTAATCTTTATACTTATATTGCATCGGAACACAATTCAAGGGAATTCTGGTCTTCCCTCCCCCCAACTCGCGGATCTAATTTATACCCTGATATCCAGCTTCCAGTCACCCCATTGGCATTTGTAAGTCCAGGAATATTCAAGTTGGGTTTAGAATTGGAATGATAGAAGATCCAGTCACAGACCCCATCTGTTCTTTGATTTGTCTTTTGGCTTCCTTCTGTCTCCTGATTATCCATTCACAAGTTGACTTGTTGGGAACTTGACCATGATTGTAGTGCTTTCCAGTTGGGCTCCTCCCCGGACCGGGAAGACAGTGTGAAAGGTAAAAAATACTGAATTCTCTTCTGGCAGTGTGGGTCATATCCACTGTCTAGGGATTTAAAAGTGCCTCTTCATGTGTAAGGCGAGGTGGTCCGACCTGGAGAACGCTCGGTCGCACTTCTGGCACTGGAAGGGGCGGTGCCCGGTGTGTTTGCGGTAGTGCCTGGTCAGTTCATCTGAGCGGGCAAATTTCCACCCACAGCCATCCCAGTCACAGTGGTAAGGTTTCTCACCTGTAACAGGAAAATAAAGCCATTGAAGCCATTGCTACAGAATGAAGAACTGACTATTTAAAAAACTGGAGCCCAAATATTAAACCAACTCCAAGTACTCCACTTTGAAAGGATCCAGGAACGTCTTTATACCACTGAAGGCCATGTTAAATTTCAGATCATAAATAAGAATGCATTATGTGTACTATTTTGGGGGGGAACATTAAATAGTTAAGCACTGAAAATACACAAATACCACCTAAACCTACACTTCTGTAGGGTTAACATTTTCATTTGTTTGAGCCTGGATATCAGTGTGGACATGAATTTGGAAATTATGTCTGCTAGTGTATTTCCCCTTAGCCCAAACCAAGTAATAACATCCTATCTCACTACAATCGGGTCCAAAAAGCCACAGGAGCCTACTTTTTCTGTACCTACATTTGTTATTTTACTAAATGCTACCCCTACGTGACTTTGCGTACCTACTTACGCTGATAGAAATTCCCTAGAGTGACCATCTTAAACCAGAATCTCAGCAATCAGAACCATTAAATTCTTGAAATTGAAATAAAATCTCATTATTAAGACTGTAACTAAAAATAGGAAGGGTGAATCTAGGAAGGGTGCAGCCAATGAAAATATTCTATAAATTAAAAGGATAGAAAAAAACCCCATTATGCTTTCCCACTGCAAAGTATTTCTTGATTACAAGGGCAGTGCTTTGCTTAAGCTAGGAGAGGCCCACATTCCGCCTGGAACCTCCCTGCCTTTCAAAGGCCTAACAAAACTGCACATTCAAGCACTGATACCATCCATCAAGAAAAAGGCTCCTGGGCAAAAAGGTAGGCGCCGTTTGCTGTTCTTTCCTGTGATGCAGGAGATGGAGGAGATAGACTTCACCCCACATCCCAAGAAAGGCCCTGAGGAGTGTCCATAGTTAGCTGATGGGCTGGACACCAAACCCCCTCCTTTCCATGGCGTCTGTCCTCCTACCTGTGTGGGTTCGCAGGTGTGCCTTGAGATGAGAACTCTTCGTGTAGGTTTTGCCACAACCCGCGTAATCACAAGTGTGAGTGGCTGTCCTTTTCCGGGGCCACGACCTTCTCCCCCTCTTAGGTTTGGGCTCCTCCGGCATGCAGGACCCGGGCGGCATGAGCTCTAGGGGTGAAGAAGGTGGGGTCAGCATCATCCCATGGGCCCCGGAATGCCGGCAAACACAGGGCTCCCCAGCCATAACTATGAATCCCTGGGACTGACCTTGGTAATGGAGCGGTGCCACCTGCGGCTGCATCTGGTCGGGCAAGAAGGGTGGGTAGTTGGGCCCCGGATGGGGATGGAAGCCTGGGGGTAGCAGCAGGGCAGGATGACAGTCCCTGCTGCTCAGCAGTTCCTCTGCACCCAGGGTCGGGGTAGTCCTGCTGGGGAGCTGCCTCCCCAGGGGAAAATCATGCGCTGGCGGCCGGTGGCCATTGCTGAGAGGGGGTCCAGTGCCCAAGTGGGTCTCCAGGGGCCGACCAACCGTGCAGGAGGAGACCGCCTCCTGCTTGATCTTAGGGCACATGCGCGGCGGCCCGCTGCTGTAGGGCGCCACCACCACCGGGTGGCTGCCATCCGGGCTGCCTTTGCTAACACTGATGACCGACGGGCTGCCGTACTCGCTGCCAGGAGCATTCAGAGACGCCTTCAGCACAAACTTGCCAATCAGCCCGCCACCTGACGGCTGCGGCTGCTGCGGCGGAATGTACACTGGGTCCAATTCCGGCCGCAGGAGTTCGGCCACGAAGCCGCCAGAAGGGCTTACATCGTTGATGTCCGCCAGGTTGAAAGGAGCCGTGGAAGGAGGCGCAGACTCCCGGCCATAGAGGAGACCGCCACTCGTGCTGCCTGGGGCCACGCCCGGGTCACCCCCGGGCCGTATCGGATAGCTGAAGCTGCAGGTGGAGGGCGCACTGGCAGGACCGCTGCTCGACGGGGAGGACGAGGACGAGGCCGATGCCGACGAGGACACGGTGGCGGCCACTGACTCCTGATGGGACAGCGAGTTGGAGAGGATAAAGTCCAGGTCCAGGAGATCGTTGAACTCCTCCGTCTCTCTCCGGGGTAGGAGCGCCGGGTTGCTGCTGCCGCAAGCCGCACCAACTCCACCACTCTCCAGGTCGGTGGCCACGGTCGCCGCCGCCAGGTCGTAGGGGCGGCCGGGAAGCAGAGGGGGAAGTCGCTTCATGTGGGAGATCTCCTCCCGCCAGCGCTGCGGGGACAGGGCAGGAGAGAGTCAGTGGTGGTCTCCTGCTGCCACCCGACATACTGGCTGGCCCGGCGCGCCTACACCGCCCAGACCTGGGGACTGGGCAGGCCGACAGGCAGTGCCGGGGGACTCCGGTGCCGGCGCTGCAATCTCGGCCCACACCCGGGTCCGAAGAGAGGCGGTGCGTGGACATGGAGGATGTTATGTTGTGCCTGCCCGATTGCGTGTGAGCGAGCTCTGCAGCTCGCCAGCCCGTGTCCCTCCCCCGCCGGATCTCGGGGACGCTCCAGCCGTCCCCGGAATTGGGGCACTGAGGCTCTCCCGGTGTGCCCTCGCCACTGGGACGCCTACGCACGAAGCTCTCGGTCGGTGGACACAACCACCTCCCGCGCGCTCGCCCTGCCGCCTGCGTGCTAAGGGACGTGCGCGGAACCGGTGTGCGCCCCCGGAGGCTCCGCAGCGTCCAGACCACACGCACGTACAGCAGAGCCAAGAGCGCGGAAGCCATCCCGGGAGGGCTGCGGAGCCCGTGCGGTGGCCACTCCTTCCCTGGTCCGGGTGGTTCTCGGTAAATCCGGGGCTCCGCTTGTCACCACCCTACCCACAGAAACCCACCGGACGCTTCCCATGGCCTGGGGCAACACTCACGTTATTTGGGGCACCTGCTGGACGCAGTGTCTTCTCCCTTCCCGCTGGGTTGGACGCGAACGTGGAGAAGGACGGGAGCAGTGCGTCGCTGACAGCCATGTCAGACTCGCCAGGTGGCTGCCTGTGGGCCAAGTGGTGCGCACACCGAGGCAGGAGTCAGGGGGCCACCCTTGACCACCACTCCGGCAAGTCCCACCGGCCCTCACCCCTCCCTGCGCCCTACGCTGCACCTACCTCATTAATGTGGGGGCCTAGAAGGTCCTCGGGAGTCCGAAGCAGTGGAGGTACCCGAACCCCAAAGTCAACGAAGAGAAAAAAAGACTTAGCACGAAGTCAAAACCAAAACCCCAAATTGCCCGAGATCCTTCTTCTTTGGATTAAATATAAATGGGAGATGCCTTTTTAAGAAAAGTTCCTTTGTATACAAAAGTTCTTAGAAAAGTTGTAAACTCTTATAAAAATAGACAATCAGCAAGGCGAGTAAATAGGTCCGGTGGCCGGGCTGCTCACTCTTCGACTCAATGTCCCCCACCGCTGTCGCGGTCGCTGCGGCTGTCGCCGTGGGCGCTGGGGCTGTGGCCGGGGTGGCGGGCGGGCGGCGCCGCCAGGTGAGACTGGCCGCGGTGGCGCGGATCTGCGGACTGGGCGGCGGCACAGGGCGCGGAGTCCGGAGGGCTGCGTAAGGCGCGCGCGGCCATGGGCGCTGGCCACAGGCGGCGGGAGGGTGGGGGGCCGAGGGGCGGGGAGGGGCACTTGGCGGCTCCCGGTGCCGCCGCCGCCCGCCACCGCCTCTGCTCCCCGCGCGCCCACAGCGGCGCTCGTTCTCTCGGGCCGGGGAACTGCCGGCAGCCGCCGCGCACTCCTTACTTATAACTTTGGCTGCAGCCCTTCCCCCCGCCTCCTACCCGCGGAGCGCTGCCGCCCGCCCCCAGGCCCCGCCCCTCCCTTTCTTCTCCCCTCCCTCCTGTGGCCCCCCCGCGCGTTGCCATGGCAGCTAAATAAACAAACTCGGCGCACGTGGGGGCGGGGGAGGGAGGGACACCCGAGGGAGGGAGGGGCGCGGGCGGGGCCGGGCCAGGCAGTGACGCCAGCTCGGCAGCTGGCGGGCGGGAGCCGCGCTGACGCCGGCGGCGGTGGTGGCGGCGGCGGCCCTGGCGCGGGACTCGGGGTACCCGGCACAGGTCCGGTCGCCAGGCGGCCGGGGCAGTCCGTATGGCCGTAGTCGGCTCCCTGGGTTCGAAGCTGACTGCTGAGACGGCCGGTGGGGTGGAGGGCGTGGGTAACGCCTCCGCCGCGTCTACGCACTACAGGAGAGCGCGGTTATCCGCGTGACTCATCCAGCCCTCCGTCTCTTCCGTGTGAACGCGGGAGACGGGCTCTGGGTCTGGAGCTCTAGCGCGAGCTCTTGGCTTGGCCTCGCACGGTTCTTCGCGGGGTCTTCTGCCGGGTGGGGTGGGGTGGGGTCGAAAGGAGGCGGGTGCCCAGCACCGCGTAACAAGAACTGGGAGCCCGAGAAAACTGGAGGGTTCCTCGCCTTGGAAGGGCGGAAAGAGGCCGGAACCGGGAAAGGAGTAATGGCTTTGACTTTTAAAGGAGCGAGGGAGTGAGATTTACTTTGGGGTGGGGGTCGGGCAGAGGGGCCGTGAGGCGCGGGGACACCTTTCAACCAGGGGTTCTCAAAGCACTTAACAAGCCACGCACTCTCCTTTCCACTTTATGGAGGAGAAAACAGTCATAAAGAGGTGAGATGGCGAGGTAAAGGTCAAACGGCAACTCTCTCTCTTGGCCCAGGCCCTGAGCGGTCAGCCCTCCTGAAAGGGACTTAGCCAGGAAGTGGAGCGATGTGGTGAGACCCCAGTTGTCGAAAAGGGCACACCGAGCTCGGAGCGGCCGTCCCTGCCCACTGGGAAAAGAGGAAACGGCGATCGGTATTTGAAGTCTTACAACTTTGCCTCCCCCCCCCCGCACTCCCCCCCTTAGTTTGTGATCAGTAATTTTCCAGCCGGGAAATGTTTTCGCCCTCATCTTCTCTGCAAACAGTGCTTAAAAAAAAAACACAAAAACCAAACGTGAGTGTGGCGTTCGGTATCGCGTGCTAAACGTCTGCCTGAGAGGTGTTTGGTTTGGATTCAGGCGCGCGGAGGGCTCCGCCGGCCCTCCACCGATTCCCCCTCACAAGTAAATGCTGCGGCTGACGCCGGAGGATAGTCTAGGAAACAAAAGAGGAGGGGGTCAGGGAAAAGGTTCGAAGCCCCAGCACTGGGCAGAGTGTGCACTCACCTCCATAGAGCTCTAGCTGCTTAGTACTTTTGAATTGTCACCTGTTTGCGTCCTGCGATTCTGATACCTATTAGGTTTCCTCAGAATATGTGTTATCCCTGATTTTTCCACTCCTTGCTGACCACAGAAGCATTCTTGGAATGCATCTCGCACTGAACGAATCCACTCGGCCCTCTCTGCCAAAGCTAGGTCTGGAGAATTGGACGCCCTTGAAGATGACTTACATCCTCTAGATCGGCTTTGACCAAAGGTTGTGAGGGCCTGCAGCTGGGGGAGGGGCGTGCTTCGGCTGGAAAACCTGACCCTCCCTCCTATGGCCTAGAAGGGTTCAACCACAGCCCCGTAAGAGCAGACCAGTTACTTTAACTGTGAAAATACTGTCCTTTTCAACAGGAGGAACCAAGAAAGTAAAACACCTGTTAAATCCTCCCCCGCCTCCCCCCTACGCCTTTGTGATGGTAAAAATGTCTTGGGATGCAAGGACTTGAGGATTGCATGCAAAAGTTATCCACTTTTCCATCAAGGCCAAGGTTCCTAAACCCCAGTGAACTTGGATGAGCCCGTGATTGGCAGCATGTAACTCAGGAGTTGGAGTTTCCAACTTAGGTAGCCAGTACATGAAGTTTTTTTCTGCTTTGGTTTTATTTTTCTAAGGCAATAGCCCTTCCCCTTCAACAAAAGTAACCACGACAATGAAAATACAATATTACACAGATGAATTGGAAAGCCACTATTATTATGTCATACAATCAAGACAAGATTCTGAAACTCAATTTAAAAAAATGAACTTGTAGTTTCTCAATAATCTTCTAGAGGAAGAAAGCCAGTGCTTCTTTGCAGCAGGCAACTATCTTGTTATTCCTCTGATTGCATCATAAAAGGAAATCTCTATATTCGCCCTGGATTTCTAAAAGAAGTAAGGAACTTCAAGTTCACAAATCATCTCCTTTCAAGGCAGGTGCCTGGTGTGACAACAGGGTTATGACCCTCCCTCTCTTCAGAACAGGTAGGTCCAGAAGAGTTAAATCCCTGCCCTATATAATTTATAAACATGAGGCTGAGTAAACCTTTGATGACTAAATTGCACTCTAAAATAATAATAATAGAAGACACCCTTTAAAGAAGAATTAAATACTTACTGGTGACTATTTCAGCAAACTGATATTACAAGTTTTGTGGTATAGAAGTTAATTATTAACATCCTTGGAGTTATAAAATAGATTTTTTTTTCAGCACAAACTTCATTAGTTGGCAGAAGATGTGCTGGAAACCATTAGTGCCAGGGGATTAATGTGGAGCCATGGAGGGGTGTGATAGATTGAAGAGGCTGCATAAATGTTTCAGTGAGGGACTCTGCACCTAGAACTGGGCCCTGGATCTAGGCACCTGGAGCACCCTGGCATGGGGTGCATGACTGCCACCAGACTCAGAAAGAGATGCTTTTTTAAGAAAAAGAAAGGACAAGATAATTTTCAGTATCCAGATCGTTTTGAAATGAAATTCCTACTGCTAAATTACTGCAAGGGGGACTTGCAACTTTGACAAGGTGGCAAAAGCTTCTCTCGGCCTCCACTTCCATTTTCTTATAATCTCTAGTCTCGTTTCAACCTCAGTCTTGTGTAGAGGGTGGCTGTTAGCACTAGATTTCCTGGGTTTGATTTCGGGCTTTGTTGATTTCTAGCTGGGCAAATTACTTGACCTCACTTTGCCTGTTTCTCCATCTATAAAATGGGGATATTCATAATATCTGTTTCTTAAAGTGATGAGGATTATAGATGGGATCTTCCAAGTATTTAGCACAGGACTTGATGATAGGTATTACTATCACCAGTATTCTCCAGTACTCACCATAAGCTTCATGAGGACAGGAACTATTGTTTTTTCACTGCCATATCCCCAAGTCCTAGTACATTGCCTCTCCAGCATATGTGTTTGTTGAACGAATGAATTGTGTGCTTTTCCTTTTTGAACAGTCCATTAGCAGGAAGCCCGTCTTTCCTTTCAACTCTCATTAAGCCCCGTCCTTTGTCAGGAACCTCAGTCCACCCAGACCCTTCTCACAATTTTCTCCATGTTATTTCATCACTCACCCCCAGCTTCCCAAACTAGAAATCTAGATTTCCCTCAATTCTTCCCTCATTTTCTTTGACCCGGGCACCCAGGTGTGCACAGAGTTCAACCATTTTTCCTACTACAAGTTGGGCTGCCTGTTAGTTCAAGCTCTCCTCATTTATAGCTTTTAATTATTGCTATAGCCTGCAAACTGTTGTCCTCCTCTTTCACCTCCCCAGTAGTCCCACTGGAATTTCCTTGCTAGATCTAATCCATTTTGCTCACAAATCACCAGGGTTTGCTTCTTACCTCCCCCCACCAGCTCTCCTTAGCCTGATGTACCAATCTCTTCCTACTCTGGCCCCAGACAAACCTAATGGGGTCATCTCTAGAGACTGACCCCACACTCCCTAAACTTTAGCTGGATGTTCTCTCAAGTCTCTCAATACACCTGTGTTTTCATTGGCTGTTTTTCCTATCTGAGGTGCCTGTTCTCCCCTTGGGGGCCCTCATCATCCTCAAACTCCAGAGCTCCCCTCTGTACTGTCCTTTGGTCTGTTAGTTCTCATTCTAGTTAGTCATTTTTCCTCTGAGCTCTAATAAAGCTGGATGGTGACTCTGCTCTGCCATTTATCCAGTGGGCTGCTATTATATGGCTATTTGTCTGTGGCTTGTGTTCCACTGTGTCATCTTTAGGACAAATGCTCAGTGAGTATGCGTCGCAGAATAAAGGAAGTGAGCAAAACTGCCTGGGTATAACAGTTCATCTGGGAGCCCTGCCCTTATCTTGTCCATAACATTTCTTTCTGGTTGGTAGTTCACTGGCTTGGTACTCTATTTTCCATCCCTTCTCATCCTCCACCCACTTCTTTTCCTTCTTTGAAAAGTTCTGTAAGCGAGACGGAGAATAAAGTTCTTCATAACTCTGATCTCTCAAAACGGTTGGACAAAAAGTGAGAGAAGAGCCTGGCCAAGGCATTGTAATAAAACCAACTAGAAAACACAAAAATAACCAAAAGTCAAACCAAAACCAAATGGAGAAAGAGTCAACTCTTTTCTGTAGCCAAACCCATTGCCTTTCAAAACCCAAACATTGGGTATTGAAGTTTTCAGAGCAGAAAATGAATCACAGACATTTAAAAATCAATCCTCAGAAACATAATAAAAGTCTCTTATGAACCTTTAGGTTTGATCACTTAAGTTGCATTCTTAGCCCCCCAAATTTACGCCTAATACATTCTTTAAGCTATTTAAAAAGAAATTCTAGATTGGATTATCTTAAAGACTGTTGAACTATTCTGACAGCAGCAGTATGTTAATTCAACTTTTCAGTGTCCTCAGCTTGTTTTGTGATGTTAAGAAGATACCAAAAAAAAGTCTCTTTTAGGTTATTTTTAAATGTCTGTTTAAGTACATAGTCATATCTTTTAAGAGTAAGCATACAGTACTGATTTTTCTCTAACAAAGAAATTAGGGTCTAGCTTTTACCATCTTTATCTAGTCTGATTTCTTTTTTTTTAGTATGATTGTTTTAATATCCTCTGGTACTATAAGCATTTGAAAACAAATACGACATTTAAACGTAAATGAACTAGCAAAGAAGGCGAGTCAGCAGACAAAACCTGTTGCTGGAATTTTCTCCTTGACTTGGTCCACCAAATTTTCCTGGCCTAGTAAACTCTTTCCCCAGGAAAAGTAGCATTGCAAGCAGAACTAAAACATTATACTCTCAAAGATTTACTCCCTTAATCTAAAGCCTCTGTCCCTCAGATTCTTAGACCATGCTCCCCTTCTGAAGAAATCACTATTCCTTTGTTTGAATGAGAGTGGAGGTAAAATTTTTGCACTATGGAAAGTGTAGGGATTTTTAGGGTTAGAAAAATGAATGCTTCACACCCTGAGAAACGCAAACAAGAAAAAAACAATTCTGTGTTTAATTTTCTTCTCAGTTTGTGGGCAGGACAAGAGGATAGGTTATTTTTGCCAATTTCACATTATATACACTGAGCCAAGGAAATGATTTTTAAAAAAATAACAATGAATTTGATTACCCTGCGGTTCACTCTTTTTTCACAAACATTGTGTTTGTTAATCAATTTTAATGTACTGGCTTGTGGGGGAGAGTGCTGGAATTGATGGCCAGTGCCAATGTACAAAAAAAACCCCAAACAAACAAAAAGAAAAAAAAAAGCAGACCAAAATAAATTTCTGGCAGCCCTCAGATATCTCAGATTGTGCTTGATGCCTTTTCAAAGTTGATAACTCAAATCTAAATACACTCTCTTATATCAAGGGATGATCAGAAACTTCTTGAAAGAGGAAGCCCTAGGATAGTTACCTAATCTTAGAGGAATTCCAGCATTATAATAGAGATGCAGGAAGGTAATCTATTCAAAGAAGGCACTCAGGCTATGTTGTCAGTTACTGATGAATTTTTCTGGTTGCTACTTTCGCCCAGCAAAGCTCTCAGTGCGATGTGTTTATGGCAAACGTTGAACTGTTGAATTTCAGTGTTCTGGGTTTCATTCAGCAAACTCAGTTTTCCGTTAAAATACAAACTCATTTGGGCTTCTTTAAAGACAAGATAACTGTCTTGGGCTATCTGAGGTCATTATCTGAGTTTAATTCTTTGCACCCTCTTGCTGTAAGTCAGTGAAGGAGGAGGGGTCTTGGCAGAATTCACTGGGTTATGGGAGATGAAGGAATGGCTCGGAATGACAGTAGCACAGAGACTCTGGGCGAGGTGGCCGGGACTGCCACCCCAAAGTTTGGATGCTAGGCCCTGTGCTGCCTCTTACTAGCCAGGTGACCTTGGGCAAGTTACATCATCCAGCTGCCCTCTACTTTCCTTGTCTATAAAATGGGCCCTGTGAATGTACCTACCTCCCAAAGCGTTTGTGAGGATTAAGTCAGCTAATGGATGTGAAAGCGACTATTGTTGGTTTCTCCCCTCTAGCAACGAAACCTGAGGTGGTTATCACAGTTTGATAAACTTGAACTCGGTTCGGCAGTCCCAAACATTGGGAGATGATGCAATATCTTGATTTGAAGACTGAAATGCTTTTTCAATGTTTTCTTTCCCCTCGAATACCCCAGCATTGCTGCAGATGCAATAAACTAAGGACCAGGCTCACCTAAAACTCGGCAGAGACACTTTTAAGTAGGGCCAGCTATAAAACTGGGAATCACACCTCGTGGATTTGTGCCGTGACTTGCAAAGGCCTTTTTTTGGGGCTGTGTCAGATCTAGAAAAACAGTGAGTGACCTTGACCTGTCAAGGTTACTGGACAGAGAGGGGCATTTCAAGTCCAGTTCACCACTGAAGAACTATGTACTGGCTGACAGTGTTAGCAACGTTCTCCTTGTCTTTCCTGGAAGAGTACGAGAAGGACCTGCTATGTTCTCCCTTCAGGAATCAGAGGAAGCACGGACATTTGAATTGATAATTAACTTCATCGCTATCAGACACGGTACTGAGCACTGTGTTAAGCACTTTATATGAAGTAAGTCATTTCCCCACTGAGGTTGGTGCTGCCCTTGATGCACTGGAATACAGGCTTCAAGGGGCAAGGACCCTGCCTGATTTACTCTTATTCCAGGATGTAATGTGGTTTGCTGGTGTATAATAGGTATGCAATACATATTTGTTTAATAAGTGAACCCCACGCTACAGGTTCAGTGACTAGCCCAGAGTTGTACAGCTAAGTAAGTGAGGCAGCCAGTGTTCTTGGAGCCCCCACAGGGCAGGTGGCATCACTACTGCTTGTATAGCCTGCCTTTTAGTTGTTCTTGTTTGCTCCTGTTCTCAGCTGTGCCAGGCTTCCCTGAGTCCAGAGTTCTTAGACCAAGTTCCCCAGAGAGTAAACCTCTAATCTGCACCAGGCTGGGAGGAATCTTAGGGCCTAACTGCTTGGATGGATGGATGGATGGGCATTTCGATTGTTGTTAATTTTTCACTATTACAAAATTTCCCTGTGCACCTTGAGACATAGTCACTATTGCCTTAGGCTCAATTTAGAGAAATTGATTTACTAGGTCAGCATTATCAACCATTAGCAAGTTGTTCCTCAAAAAATTGACATTCCCATCAGCAAGGTATGAAGGTATTGGTTTCCCTACATGCTGGGCAGCACTGTATATTATGATCTTGTTCTTTGATATGTCTTTTAAATACTGGTATCTGCATATATCAGCTTTGGGGCAAATCAACCTTTAAGGCAGGTAGGTTGGACCTCACCCAGCTCTGAAGATGTGAAAGTTGAACAATGTTAGAATGTAATTGGAGGCTTCCACTTTGCCCGTATGGAAATAGAGGCCTCAGGAGCGGAGGTGACTTCCCCATGCCACGTACTGGCAGAGCTGGGATTATGGAATATGTGTCCTGTCCCAGCCAAGTCCAAGCCTCCGTCCCTGCGTCAAACTGCACTGACACAGGAACCCTACAGCCTGCCCTTCCTGAACCCCTTTCCCTCCTGAAGCCAGAGGCATGGACCTCTGGAGAGGAAGAGAACCCACATTTTCAGAACACCTATGAGCTTCAACCTCGGTTCTTTGCATACATTATGCTCACAACAACCCTGTGAGGTAAGAATTATTAAATCAATTATTCAGAGCAGGCAATGGAAGAATGGAGATTCAATTAATCAAATTAGTAATCTGTGCTCAGTCTTGAGGAGATTTAGCATCAGGGACTAGATTAAATTTGTTTTAGAATGAATACTGTGGCAGTGTGTGAGTTAGATTTAAAGGGAGGAAGAATGGTGTCAGCAAAATCCATCTGCCCTGTGTGGCTAAGGGAGATGTTTCCTGAAAAGACTGAAGACATTCTGATACCTGCTCCCTGCTAATGTACTAATTCAAGCATAAGAGTACAAACTAACAGCACAAGCAACTTCTCAAGACAGTGTCTAGCTGTTTCAGGATCTGTGTTGCCCAGGGTTGAGCATAAGTCGAACACAGTGCTTACTGGCTGAGGCCCTGTTCTGGAATGACTGAGCTGTCCAGCATGGCCAGTGTGTAAATGTCAAGTAAACACCAAATTCAAGTGCAATCTAACCATTGTGCTGGGACTGTTTGCTTTAGATATAATAGTCGACAGGAAGGGAGAAGGAGAGGGAGGGGGAAAAATATATGTCACTTCTTAAGGCACATCATGAATGTTGTGAGGCCTCCCTGGGCCAGCTGGAATGTTGCAGAGACCAATGTCAAATAAATAAAGAGCCTGCACTCCATGTTGCAAAAATAAGCATGTCCATTTGCTTGAAAAAAAATTTTTCAGATGAGGGAACATTTTCCAGTCAATCACACTGCAGCAAAGTCATCCTGTTGAATTTGTGACTCACAGCCTCTCTGTGTCAATAGACAGAGAGTTAGCCCAGTGTTATGACTTCACTAGAAGATGAAGCAGAAGTTGGGATGAGGCAGGGCCAGCTTTAAAACAGGGCTCTAAGCTCTGACAATAAATAGCAAAGGAACGTCTGACTGCTCACAGGCTGGGTAATTGCATTTGTTGTGCCCTTTTCTTTATTTCCTGCTTGTCTCCGAGAAAAGAACCAATTTAAACTTGGACTTACTTCATCCTTTCCTTGCATCAGCATTGATGGAGGACGTGGTCATTGTAAGGGTTCTGACTGACGGCACATCTCGTGGGTCTGGTGCTCTGTGTATGTTATTATCCCATCCTGTTCTATGTATAGCGATTCTATAAGGTGGTATTCGTGTTATTTTATAAGTGAGAATCTTGAAGCCTGCAGCGGTTAGACACCTTTGTAAGCTCCTGGCCAAGGATTCTAATACAGTTCTTTCTGGCTTTAATTTCAGATTCTGTGTCATTTTCGGAGAGCCTCCCATTTGGCTGTCCTACTGTGAGCCAGACATGAGCCTTGGCACTGGGGCCCCATAGATAAACAAAAAGCGGTTCCTGCTTTCGAGAACCTCAGGGACCAGCCAATGACTCTTGTCTGGTATTCAAGATGACTGGGACATGATCAGGTTAGGTTGCCTGAAACCAGAAGATATTTAAGAAAAGATAGTACCCAGAGACTCCCTGCTTGTTTTCCAAGTTGGCACCATGTGTGGATGCCTCAGGAATGCCTGAGGGATAGAAAAACCACTGAGAGAGAATAGAACTTTGATGAGCTAAATGTGGCGCTAACCGGCACATCTGAAGGCAAAGCTTACTGCCCATTGGCTTTGTTTAGTATGCTAGTTGGGGGAGGGGGGGGAGTAGCGGCTGGCTGTTTGGTCTTGTGTAGCCACAGAGCAGGATGGCAGGGTCGTGAGCTCTTCCATGCAGCTGGAAGGCCTGGCCTCTAGTCTGGGCCCACCTATACACACATGTGAACTTGGGTTAGTCATTTACTCCATCTGTACATTGGGCTCTTCAGCCCTAACATGAAGGAGGGAGTGGAGCAAGTATCTTGTGGCTCAGAAGTATCAGGATTAATCTGGATGGTTGGATCCATTCTTGACTTTGTCTGCCTGGCCTCAGCCTCGATATTCTCCACCTAAGAAATGAAAAAAACAATGAACCTGCTAGCTCTGAAGGCTACGACATTTCTTTTTCATTCGCCCTGCAACTCTGCTAAAAATTGAGCTCATGAAGTAGGTTTGATCCTTTAAGAAAAAGTCTGCTGTCTAGCTAGACAAAAACAGTTCTTAGAATGGCTTTGCTTGGGTTTTAATATGGCACCTATTCTTTCTTCTTTCTTTCTGTGGTCTCAGAGTCCTCCCCGTTATGAGAAGCGGTCAGCATATGTAATAGATTCCTTGATGGCCTTAGTCCTTTTAAAGTTCTAGTCCTTAACGTTTTTCTTCTGGAGGGCTGGGAAAATTCTTGAAAGGACACGGTCAATACTCTTTTGCTGGAGTATACTTTTAAAAAATTTATTTTGGCTCTGTGTTGTTTGTCAAGCCCTCATGGAGCCCTGTTCGTGAGACTGCTCCTTTTACCATTTTGAATTTCTCTCCTTCTGGTTGGCAGGCATCATGTTTCCGCTGTAATCGGCCTGAAAAACAAACAGGAGAGTTGACACTGGTCTCTGTGTCAACCATCTGCCCACTCAATGATCTATATAACAGTGTAAGTGCTAGAAGAGGGTGTGTGTGTGTGTGTGTGTGTGTGTGTGTGTGTGGAGGGAGAAAAAGTCGTTCGTTCATTCAGACAGCTGATACTTAGGGAGCATCAACTATGTGCCGGGCTCAGTGCTGGGCACTGGGAACACATTGGCGAACACAGACACGACGCCACCCACAGGGAACTGACAGGCTGTTGGCACGCGAAAGACGTTAATCAAATAATCGCAAAAGCAATCACAAACTGCAAAACCTGCTGGGTCCCAGGATGCCCACTATGGGAAAGCTTATACGTAATGGGTGAAGCTGGCCTTGTTGGGGTGTGCAAGGGATGTAGTGGGGAGAAGGAAGTCATGTATTCTCTGTGACCTCTGATCTCCAGTAAATAAGGCAAGTATTCATTCCCTTGACTTTCTAAACCTACCACGGCCTCAATGATATTTTCAATTTTTTTTTAAAGAGAGAATGACCAAATTTAATACATACTTGTGTATGGGAATCCTGTGACAATGTGAAAAACATCCAGATCTGTAGAGAATTTTTATAAGAGTTCATTTGAGCCCAAACTGATGACAGTTGCCAGGAGACAAGATCTCAAATGCTCCCCTCAATGATATTTTATTTTATTTCTGGGTTATAAACACTAAAAATTTATTTCTCACAGGTCTGGAGGCTGGGAAATCCAAGATCAAAGTGCCAGCAGATTCAGTGTCCGGTGAGAGCCCTCTTCCTGGTTCATAGATGGCCATTTTCTTTCTGTGTCTTCCTAGAGCAAAAGCAAATGACATTTTAGTTATTTAATTTTTTTAAGTTATTTAATGCCCCACACAAGGGACTCAGGGCACAGAGACAAACAAGGTATTGCCCAGGAGACACACCCCTAAAAACATTGTCATACAAGGTTCCAGGGGTCATAATAGCAAGTGGGGTGTACAAGGAGTGCAGAAGAGAGAGAGGTTGATTCTGCTTGAGGTGCACATGGCAGGGAGGGAAGAGGAAGGATGTGCAGGCAGACCAATTCATGGAGGTGGGAGAGTGCAGGGTATGCAGGTGGACTGGTATGAAACCCAGTGGGACCAGAGTAGAGTGTATAGGTGGGATTGATGAGTTTTTGGAAAAGTCATTTAGGGACCAAAATTAAGGGACCCAATGTCCTGACTCCCTTTAAGATGTAGAGTTGCTCAAGATCCACATGTTAAAGTTGTATTTTCCACACTTTCAGTGATTCTAGAACTGTGCTTAATTTTTTGAAATCGATGCGTTCTACCAGTCCTAATATGATTGATAATTTTCTTTAAATCCACTCATTTTTAAAACATTTAATAGCCTGTAATATCACAATTTGGATGTGCTAGCTCAATATCTTGTAACACATAATACAATAAATGCATGACAACGGAAATAAGCATACAAAATCACCTTGAGTCCCACCACTGGTGCTTGTATTCCATTCTGATAAAAACCGTTCTACTGTAACTGTAGGGCAATTTTGATGTGAAAAACCAGAAGTTTACTAATTTCTTCCATCATTAGTGTGTTATATTCAGTGATCGAGCAGAATCTCTTCTACCTAAACTGCTGATTTCTATGATAAGCAGGTAATGTTTACTACATCCTTTGGAAGAAGCATTTGGACTTGGAGTCTCTCTCTTTCTCTCTCTCTCTCACGCACGTGCGCACGCACACACACACACATATCTCATTTTCTCCCATTTCTGTGGTTCTGAGGAGCAAGTACTGTCCATCCCATGACAATCCACTCACGTGTCTCCTCTTGAGCACCCCAGCAGTGCAGCTGCTCGTGGTCAGTTGCCTGTTTAAAGTGTACAGTATATTTTTTTCTGCCCATGAACACTCCTAACTAAAAGGAAGGAAATGTGCCATATTAAGCATCTTACCACTGAGTTAATTCTCAAAACAACCCTAAAATAGTAGTGGTTAAAGCACCCTTTACAGGTTAAGAAATGGGGGCTCAAACAGATCCGAGTAACTGCCAGTCTCAGGGCTGTGTGGCGAGCCAGACCTGGGCTTTGAATCCAGGATTGTCTAGAGACCCAAAGCCTGGAACTTTCTCTCTGGCTTCTAAATTCACTTGGGTGAACTCTATTCCTCATCCATTTAACAGACATTTGCTGAATTCCAGTTATGTACAAAGTACTCTGCTATGTGAAGGGGTATTCCGAAGAATATCTGCGATAGAAACTATGTTCCTGGAGTAGTCAGAATTGTAAAGAATTACGTTTTTAACAATTAAATTTAATTAACTCATTTTTAAGTTTAAAAAATTGATTTTTGTATTCACTAATACATGCACATAATAAAAGGTTCAGTTTATGAAAAATCTAAGATTAAAAAGGAAACTTTTCCCTATTACTCCAAACCAGTAGATCTGTTGTACAGATGAAACTATCCTGAATACCCAGCTTCTTATTTTTACTTTTTGCTTTACTCTGCCATTCTACAAAGACTTTGCAGTGACTGACAGTGAAGGCTGGGTTTTCTTTTATAACACTAACAATGTAGAAATAGAAAACCAAGACTCTGGAAAAAACAAAAAGGAAGCTAGCCTGCAATATAGTTGCTACGACTGAACATCAAACTTCTTCTTAGCTTCCTGGCAGTCAGGACAAAAAGGGAACACACTGAGTTCCATAGCTCTCATCATAGAGGAAGAAGCCTCATTGTGATTTTGGGTCCTCAAGCCTCAAGTTCACTTCTCACCTGGAAGCCCAACTGGGGACATTGATTGACACAATAATTAATGTGTTGGGTATCAGCTTTACCGCAAATGCCAATTTTTGTCTGTCATTTCTTGTGAAGGCTTTTAATGAAGGCCAAGAGTTTAACACTGAAGCAGATATCAGTGAGGGCTTGGCGAACCTGGCTCATCAAGCAACTGGAACACAAAGCAGAATGGAATAAAGATGAACGAGGGCCACAGGTAAGGTATAGCAGGAACTCAGAGGATCGTGGGATTAAGAAGTCCCTCCTTATCTGCGGGGGGGTGGGGGGTGGGGGGTGGGGGGTTGGGGGGGTGGGGGGTTGGGGGGGTGGGGGGGTGGGGGGGGAAGGGGGGTTGGGGGGGAATGCATTCCAAGAACCCCAGGAGGTGCCGATAGTACCAAGCCCTAATCAACTTCTTCAACTCTGTCGGAAATGTGGCAAATGTCGGAAGTTGGCCGACACAGCCTCTCCTGTAATTTTTATGTTTTTCAGTCCAAACCTATTCCTGAATCTATGTAACTATCACTTACTTGGAGTACATGGCTTGGTGTCACTTATTTCAGGGGACCCCTTGCTAAAGTCTCCGAATAGGCTCAATAGTTTCTGATGCAACAAGTTTCTGTCAATTGGAAGAAAATTTCTGTTCATGCCCTCCACCCACGAATTTAATGCCTTTTCCATCTTAATGAAGCCCTCACGCACTGTGGCTGTAACTTTTGCAGTTTGAGGTGTGACCGCAAAACTAGCACCAATTTCTTTTTCTTCCTTCACAATTTCACAGATAAAAGATTCGTTCTTACTGTAGCTCTTAGCAACCTCAGCATATGAATTCTTTTCTTATTAAGTTGAGAACTGTCACTGTCCCACTTGAAGAAAGCACTTTATGACTTCTCTTTGGCGTCTCCGAATTGCCAGCATCACTACTCCTGTACCTTGCTTGGACCATTATTAAATAAAATAAGGGTTGCCTGAACACAAGCACTGTGATACCACATCCGTCAATTTGACCTGACAACTGTGATGGCTATTAGCTACTGACTAGTGGATGGAGAGCACACGTAGTGTGGAGATGCTGGACAAAGGGATGAATTATGTTCCTGGCAGGACAAAGCATGATATTGCGAGATCTCATCACCCTACTCAGAACGTGCACCATGTAAAACTTACGAATTATTTCTGGAATTTTCTGTTTAATATTTTTGGACAGAGGTTGACCACAGGTAACTGAAACAAACCGTGAATAAACGGGGATGACTGTATTTGCAAGTTAGGCCGTGGAGAAAGCCTTCACAAAGGAGAAAAACTTCAGACTGAACTTGGAAGAGTAGGAGTCAGTGGGCAGAGAAGAAAGTAAAAGGAAGGGGCACTCCAGGCTTTCTCTCACAAAGAAAATGGAAATATTGGCCTGTTTGGAGGTGGTCAAACTGTTGGGAGGTGAGAGAAAGAGATTCTAATAAGGCTTCCATTAAAGAGGCTGGATTTGCTGCTTGGACATTTTCTAGCTCTTCCGAGACAACTTTTTGTTGAGTTAAGCGAAAACGAATGAGAATCAGATGGACCACATTTCTCTTGAATACACATGGGCTTAAAAACGAAGGGGAACAAGAACTTGACAGAATGTGTCTTGGCTTTTGCCAAACCCAAAGTATTTGAAAAATCACACAAGACACATCTCGAACCCAAACACATGCCTGGACTCTCCCACCCCTAATTGCAGCTGCAGACGTTTAATGAAATGAATTGTGTACAAGAAAATGGGGTCTGAATGGAGGGGCCTCATTAAAGAGAATGACTGATGCAGGGCGGTTAGCCAATGTGCCCCTGAGAATGTACACATCTCATTGCCCTGGTGGAGAAAGAGAGGGCCAATGTACAGTCGCTAACCAAGCTATTGATCTACCTCTCTTGCAGAACAATTAAAACCCCGTTATTTAACTTTATTATATCATGTGTAGAAAGAATTAGGCATCTCTTATTTGTCTCCTCTGTCTCTCAGTTTTACATTTCAGAGTGTAAAATTGAAAGGAAATATGTTTTGCATCAGTCTCCGGTCACGTGAATGGAGACCAAATGAGAGATTGTGGAAACAGAAGAACAAGATCATTAACATACTATTTATTATGATTCTAAACTTCTGGTTTGAGGATCATGAACCTTTGGAAAGTGTAAAGAATCAGGCCTAGAGAAGTTCACTGACTTGTCCATGGTCCACAGTTGGTTAGTTGTGGAATTCAGACTCAAACCTCGGCCTCCGATTGTCGTCTTTCATCGCAAAAACAATTTTGCCAGGCTCAGGAGCGGAGAATAAAAATTAATTCTCTCATGTATTCCTTCTTTCCTTCCAGATTTTTTTTTTTTCCCTACTGCTCAGTGATGGCTGTGGGATCCAAAGATAGTTAAAAAACTCCAACTCAGTCTGGAGAAACTGCCATGTAACTGCTGTTACAGAGTTTAGAAATCAAAAAAGAAGCAGCCGCAGAAATGAGGTGTAGTAGGGGTGGCGGCGGGAGAAGAGAGGAGGAAGGCTCCACAGAAGAGGAAGCATTGGGCCGGGCCGTAAAGTCCAATTTGCTGGATGGACCTGTGAGGAAATGGAGGAAGGCATGAGAAGTATGGCAGGCGTGGATAGACAGGTGAACAGTGGGGATCTGTGACAGTAAGGCTCAGTGGGGCCGGGGCTCAATTTGGGAAGGGAGTGGTGGTGGTGTTGGCACTAGGTGAGGGAGAAGTGGGCAGGGGTCAACCTCCACGTGTCTTGTATTCCATGTAAAGTGCGGTGTGGTTGGCTTAATGGTGTTGCCATACCCAGACTGCTCAAAGGCCATCCTCTTGAAATGAAACTTCTTAAAGAGGAGTCTGACTTATATTTTCCTATGTTTTATTGCCATTATTGTTATTATTACATTATTATTTGTATGTGTGTGTGTGTGTTTTTAAGGTCTTTAATACAATCAAAATGGCACGGTTGTTGAGCTGTACACTTAGGATGCATGTACTTTTCTGTCTGTACACTACACCTCAACAACAAAGGAAATAAATGAAATGTTGGGCAGGATCCTTACCAACTTTTTAAACTACAAGGTGTTGGCTCATTAAAACAAAGGTCGTGGTAGAGTAATTGGAATCCATAGGATTAGTTTTTTTGTCCCAGGGCGCGGAGAGTGTGACCCAAACAAATCTTGGGTAAATCAGTGGGACTATGAGGAAAACCTGCCCACTGAAGTTCTCCACTTGTGTGTTCTAGAGATTCTTCTAGCTTAACACATCCCTAAAATCTTCTGCCCAAACCTGCTCTTGTTTCGTGGTTCCTGATTTTGGTAACACTGTCGTCTCTGGGTCACTCAACCCAGAAACCTGGGAGTTCCTTGTGACTATTCTTTCTCCCTTATCCCTCTTATGTAGGTTATTTCCCCGTCCTACTAACCTTACCTTCTAAGAATTTCTTTAGTATGTCACTTTCTCTCCAGCCCTAGGCTCACTGGTCTGGTTTTGGCCCTTTTTATCTCTCACTCTCCTTCCACTGAAAACAAACAGAAAAAACACCTCATTTTTAATTTATTCTACCAATTTATATTTTGCCACATCATAGTTACCTGGATTATTGCAGTAGCTCCCTGAAGTGGCCTCCTTGCCTCCAGTCTTTGCCCTGGAAAAGCATTCTCCACGGTGCTGCTGGAGTGATTATTTTATTGTGAAAATAACTTGTCACTGACCATCCTTCACTCTCCTATGTAGCAGTGCTCAGCTCTCACAACACCGGCCATCATTTGGGCTCCCACGAGCCTCATCGCTCGTTGCTTCCAGCCTCAAACTTGCCACTGACCACAACGATAGCTTGCAGCTTCCAGAACAAGGTATGCTGCTTTTTGTTTGCTTGCTGGCTTGTGTTGTTTTGCTTACAGGCTTTTGCTGTCTTTTGTTTTTGCCTTTGCGCCTTTGCTCATACTGTTCTCTCCCCTGGGGATGCCCTACCTACCCATCACTAATTACTCCAACGGGGACTCTCCGAAGAAGGGTTCCTTCTGAATCAGCCTTTTATCCTCAGCACCTGAGGATAAAAATGAAAATTGGCACACTGTTGTCGATGTTCAAGAAATATTTACTTGATGAGAGTTGCTTTTGTTTTGAATTTTTATGGGAGTTTTTTGTTTTTTTTTTTTTTTTTTTGAGCCAAACTGACGACATACGCTGGGAGCAAGACCTCACTGTTCTCTGGGTGAGTGTATTCTTGACTCATGAGCATAGTCCAAGATGCCCATGCACTCATTCATTCATCTGCACGATCTCGTTTAATCTTTGCAGAAAGCTCATAGGCAGGTGCCATTCATGTGACCCACACTGGTGTGGTCAAATGGATTTTGGTTGTTCTCACATCCATAGCGTGGCTGGCGTTGTAGCAGTTGGTAAATAAGTAGCAACTGTTCTGAGTGCCCCCCCCCCCACGTCTCCTGTGGTGTTCCCTGTGATCCAGCAACTAATGAGTTAACTCCAAGCACTGGTGGGGGCCCCAGGAACGCATGTAGTTTCCCTACCACATGGGTTGTTAAATTGTGGTGCACTGTTACCCCTGCCCACAGGGGACGTTTCACAGGCCCCAGGGTCACAGCAGGCTAGTGACGCCTCTGCCTCTGAGTCCAGGGCTCTTCCCGGGACCCAGGCAAGCCTCTCGCTCCTACCCCTTCTCATGTGTGTGTGTTGTCACGTATCTGGGCTGGCTGACCCACTTGCGTTTCGACAAACTCCTCCGTGCACAGAGTGAGGCTCAGGGTAACCTAACGTCAGAGGCTTGAGAAGGGCCTCCCAAATTTATCTAAGCTTAAAATATGACACCGAGCAATGGTGGTCTTTCCCCCCACGTAAAGATGGTGTGTCTATGTGTGTGTGTGTGTGTGTGTGTGTGTGTGTGTTGTAAATTTAAGATCAGCCAAATTAAAATTAGTTCAACTCATTCAAACAAAATTACATTCACATGGAGACACAGTGGGGAGTCTCTGGCCTGAACGCGTAATTATTTTCCTTGAGTTATAACTGTTTCCCTGTCTCTTGCTATCCAAAAATATAGAGTTCCTTTTTCAGCTCATACCTCCCTAAGGGAGAGTGGGGCAACTGGAGACAGAGCACAGGGCACAAAATTCATTGCTGTTTCTGCACACAGGGCCCAACATTTGCACATAAATAAAAACATCCTTCTAAGGGTGAAGGCTTTTTGCTCTGAAGCTCATAGTCTCAGCCTGATTCTGCTGAACATCCTGGGATTTGACAGACTTTCACATCTACCTCCCACCTGCCCTGCCACACCCCATCCCTGGTCCTTATGTCCACCCCGAAACCAGGACCAACTCCAAGACCCCTGCCTCCATCTCCTCCCTGAATTAGCTTCTACCGTGTTCCCCCCAAAATAAGACCCAACCGGAAAATAAGCCCTAGCATGGTTTTTCAGGATGACATCCCTGAACATAAGCCCTAATGCACCTTTTAGAGGAAAACTTAGTATAAGGCCCGGTCTTATTTTTGGGGAAACACGGTACCACATGGCCTTGGTGCCAGCCTGTCCGCCTGGAAGCCTTGGACACATGAGAAGTCAAGGGCAATGTAGAAATAGCTGGGAGCATGTCACAGACCAGTAGCAAGCATCTCCTGTGTGCCAGGCTCTAGTTTAGGAAAAAGGGATACTCTGTTTCCTCTAGTTTAGGACACGTTTTTTCCCTCCTATGTTAACATCTTTAAAACTGGAATAGGCGCTACAATCAATGGCTCTCATACCGCTGTTGGACAGGTGCTAGTCATGATGTGTGAATGCCGTAATCAGTTGATTCTATATATAAATGTATGTAATATGCACAAGAGGGACAAATTGTTGTCAAAAAGTGTTTCTAAGTTCAGAAGAGCTCTTTCGCTAAGTATAAAGTAGAAATTCCCAGCGATAAGAGGGCATATGTCGCGGTATAATTGGCAGCATTTTTTCTTTCTTAGTGGCTTATAAAATGATGAAATGTGGTATTTGAGTAGATGACCCCCTTTGTCCTCGAGGAGCTCGTGTTTTAGTAGGAACCCCCTCCCCCCATGTCATTAAAGACAGTGGAGCAATACGTGCTACGACAGAGGAAAGCTGGGGGTGCTGTGGGCAGACAGGAGAGAGAACTGACCAGGCAGAAGGGGCTGGGGAAGGCTTTGAAAGGGAGGTGGAATTGGAGCTAGAACTTGAAGGATGCCTGGCAGTTCATCAGGCAGAGGAGAGGAAGGGCATTCTACTAACCAGAGGGAGAGATGCAAAGGCGAAGATGACCATCACATTGGGGGAAGGATGAATAGTCTGTGTCTAGGTCAGGGCAAGAGAGGGAGGGCTTCTAGACGCATGCTGAAGGAGTGTGGTTTTAATGGGGGGGGGGAGAGACACGATCAGGCCTGTGTTTTAGAACAGTGCCTGCCTGCAGTGTGCCAGTGGCATGAGGATAATTTCTGGGAGGCTATGGAGGTGCTGTTGGGAGGGTCCAACAAAGGAGGCGTGAGGCTCTGTGTCAGGGAAGGAAGGGCGAAATGGGAAGCCATGCTTGCTGGTTGTCAGACATTTTGTCTCAATTGGTTCCCACAGCCACCCTTGGAGGAGGAAGTGTCATGCCTATTTTACAGTTGAGTAAACCAAGGCCAGGTGAGGCACAGTGATTTGGATCGTAAGTTGAGTAGGGAAATCAGAACAGTACCAAGGGAAGGCAGTTGACTTCACGCAGTGGCACAGCTGTGGAGAGGACACTGTGGCCTTGGGGCCTATTCCAGGGGCCGGGCAGGTTTAGAGACTGGGTTAGCCTGCCCACCCATGGCTGCTTCAGCTCTAGGGGCTGGAGCCACACTACACAAGTTCTGAGACAGGGATGTTCATGTTATATTATACTGGTCCATACCATACCTTTCCATTCCATGCCATGCCATACCATATGATATATATTGATTTACAATGAAAAGAAGTTTCACGGTGAGGGCAATACCCCGGTTTTTAGCATTCTCTCCCTCTAGAAGATCTGTCTGTGGGAAGCCAGAATATGACCAGAAGATTACTTTGTGGGCCTGGAATCTAAGCAAGAGGTCTTTTATGGGCCTCTACTCTTTAAAGGTATCAACTCCTGACAGGCTGGTGCCCCCATCCTGCCACTGGGAGGGTACAGGCCCAAACTCCACTGGTGAGGACCCCTGTCCCCCAGTCAGTGCTGGGATCTACTTCTGTGTCTTACCAAGTCTTTGCCGTGATCTACTAGGCCCTAGACAGCCTCGCTCCCTGTTTCCTTCCTGACTCAACTCCGACTCCCCGCTTGCAGACTCCCTTCCAACACCCGACGTCCTCCACCTCTGGTCCTTTGCATCTGTAATTTCCTCTTCCTCTTCTCCAGACATTTGGATGGCAGATTCTCACCATTTCAAGTTGTTGCTCAAGTACCGACTTCTCAGCACAACCGACCTTTAAAATATTGTAATCCTCCCTTCCTAAACCTGGAAAGCTCCCTTCCTTCAGCTGACTATGTTCTCTGTATCATGTATTTTTCTTAGTGATCTTTTTTTTATCGCCTGACTTCCTTACTAGAATATAAGCTACACAAGAGTAGTGTTCTTGTGTTCTGTTCCTTCTACACCCTCATACCTAGAACCGTGCCTGGCACAGGGTAAAGGTTTAGTAACTAGTTCTTGAGTGAATGAATGAATGAATGGATGCTTTTTCTGCACCTCCAGAGACTGACACTCCTTCTCTTCCTGCCTCTGGCCACTTCTGAAGGACACATTCCTTCTTTAGATACCTTGACCCTAAATCAAGTTTAGCTTTGTTTTGGAAGAGCCATCCTATCTTTTTTCCGATTTGCATATCTTTGCCCTAATGCTTGAGGGCATCTCACTGCCACCTCTAGTTCTAGTCCCGTGACTAGCCTGGGTGAGTAGATAGCTGCCACAAGAAACTCAGGCCCTCTGACACCCAAACAGTTCTCCCTGTCTAGAACCCTAGAAGTGGGTAATGAAGGTCAAGGTGTATTTAAGACTTCTAGAAAGAAGGTAGGAAGAGGTTGGGTGAAAAGAGGAGAGCTCAGCAACAGGGAGCAGGGTTGTCTGAGTTAGAAATTCAGGAGTAGCATTGGGTCATTTTGGGAGTGCTGCGTCCATGACATTCATTTCTGTTAAGGTCAAAGCTCACTTATCAGAAGTGAATTCCAACTGAGCGGCTGATAGCTAGCCGTGGTTTGTGAAGGCAGGTATGGTTGGACCCGCAGACCTAGAAGCCTTATTTGAAGGGACTTCAAATAAGTGGGTCCCTTATTTTCAGGGACTCACTGTGATGACCGTGCCCAAGCTGCAGGCCTCCCCACATGGAAGAGTCTCAGTGTTGCCATAGAACCTTCTGCCCTCTGAGCTGGACAAAAGGCCAATCTGAGACACCTGCAACTTCCGGTGTAATGAGATCTCTTAACACGTGATGTTTTAACTACTAGTTTATCTATCTGTGTCCTCAACTAGACAGGGAGATCTCTGGGGGCAGGAGAGCTGCTGTTTGCAAAGCTCCCTCCTTTTTTAAAGACTTTTTTTTTTAATAGCAGTTTTACGTTCACAGCAAAATTCAAAGGAAGGTACAGGTGTTTCCCATATAACTCCTGTCTCCACCCAGGCATACGTTGTGGGTTTGGACCAATGTGTAATGACACATCTCCATCATTATGGTAGCATACAAAGTATTTTAACTGCCCTAAAAATCCTCTGTCCTCTGCCTGTTCATCCCTGTCCCCTAACTTCTAACCCCTGGCAACCACTGATCCCTTTACTGTCCCCATAGTTTTGCTTTTTCCACAATGTCATACGGTTGGAATCACACGGTATGTAGCTTTCTCACTTTGGCTTCTTTCACCAGTAATATGCATTTAAGGCTTCTCCATGTCTTTTCATGGCTGGATAGCTGATTTCTTTTTTAGCACTGGATAATATTCTATTGTCTGGATGTATCAAAGTTTATTAATCCATTCACCTACTAAAGGACATAAAAATATTTCAAATTGTGATAAAATATGCATAACGTAAAATGTACCATTTTAACCACTTTTAAGTGTACAGTTCAGTGGTATTAAATATACCCACCTTGCTGTGCAACCATCACCACCATCCATTTCCAGAACTTTTTCATCTTCTCAAACTGAAACCCTGTCCGCATGAAACCATTCTCTCCTCCTTCCACCCCTGGTAACCTCTATTCTATTTTCTGTCTCTGAGTTGACTACTCTAAGTACCCCATATCAGTGGAATCATATAATATTTGTCCTCTTGTGACAGGATTATTTCACTTAGCATAATGTCTTTAAGGTTCATCCGTGTTGCAGCATGTCAGAATTTTCTTCCTTTTTAAGGCTGAATACTATTCCATTATATCTATGTCTATATATCTATATCTATATATAAATGTATATATATTTTAAATATTATAATTATTATTTGTATCACATTTTGTTTATCCAGCATCCATCAATAGATACTTGGGTTGCTTTCCTATTTGCTTTTGAGTTATCGCATGTCCAGAATATTGGGTAGGTGTTACGTGAACGGTTAATGGATGAACGAAGCTTGAATGGCACCTTGAGAAGGTCTGGTGTGGAGGAGAGTTGAAAAAAGATTCCCCCTTGAAGTAGTGGGTTCTGTCTAAGGAAGGAGCAGCAGGATGCTGATTTATACAGCTTCTGAGACCTTCATCACTTCCCCTGTTGGTTTCTGTTGTCTCTTGTTTCTAGCAATGATTAACAGTAACATTGTCCACACTGAAAGGGCCTGTGGATCTGTTTTTAGGGAACACAGGAAGTGAGGACTGGGGTGAGTCCATCCTATTCTTAGCCTCCAACAAGAGGAGGAGCCTCAAGGTCACGTGTAAGAATTTGACATTTCTTAAACACCTGTGGGCGCCAGGCACTGTGCTGGTCCTCATCCATCTGGTCTCGCAGATGCCCCCTAACAAGCCTGTAAGGTCAGGATTCCCCATCACCTCCCCCCCACACACACACCAGGTGCTCCCTGAAGTCCAGTGAGGGTCAGAGCTGGTTCAAAGTCACACAGTTCTTAGAGCTGGACTTGGGCTGTTGCTGGAGCCTGTGCTCTTACCTCCAAACCTCACTATCCCCAGGTGGGCTGAGCCATAGCTGTGGTTGGCATCTGGAAAATACTTGCCAGGTTGTAGGACTGAAGTCCAAGGCCTAGCCCCACCGTGCCCCTGGGACTGGTGTATGATCAGCCAGGATGGGTTTTCTGACATAGTGGTCCCCGAGTGAGCCAGACAGCCTCTGTGGCCCTTTAGCCAGGGCCGCTTAGCTCTGTCCTAACAGTCTCTGGAAGGTCTCTAACTAGTCCGGAGGCCAGTGGCTCTAGGTCCTGACTCTTACTACCTGAGTACTCCTTGCCTACCGAGGAGGCCTCACATGGCCAGGGAAGGGCCTGGGATCAATTGGAAGTTAACTTATCCTAGAAAAAGAGCCCATTTTCTCCTCCTTTATCCTACGTCCTGGTGTCCTTTTGGATCCCTGGGTCCCCCTCCCCCAGGTGTCAAAAATGCAGGAGCCACTCTAGCTGGCATTCTCATTCTGGAACCTGCCACTTTCCAGCTATGTTCTCGGGCAACTCATTTATCCATTGTGTGTCTCAATTTCCCCTCCTCTGAAGTGGGGATAATTATTAGACCCACCTTAGAGTGCTGATGTGGGGATTAAAGGAGTTAATACGTATAACGCATTTAGTGTAGAATCTGCATGTTTATGGCTCAATAAATGTTAGCTTTCATTATTAGTAATTCCCTTCTAGGTATGTCTTCTCAACCTTGAATGCCCTTCCTGTCATTTCGACTGCAGACCCAGCTCTCCCGCCACCTCCTCCAAGAAGTCTTCCCTGATTCTAGGCAGGATAGAGCCCTCCAGACCCCACAGTACTTTCACCCTCTTACTCGTGGTGTTTGTTATTTAGGGGCCTTAATCCTCTCTCTTCCTGATTTGCAAGCATCGTTGGCTGGGAAGATGATTTTTTCACTGTGCAGGCTGTGCAACACCAAGCATGATTCCCCTCCATCTCTGGGCATTAGCTCTTGAGGCCACATGGAGATTACAAGCCCTGAACAGGGGGAGGAGACCCAGGATTCAGTGGAGGACTCAGTGCTTAGTCAGCTTGGGTACATCTCTCTGTTCTGGGCTCCGGTTTCTCTCTCTGTACACTGAGGAGGCTGGGTTAGATGACTTCTGAAGTCCTTCCAGTCTTGACCATTTTACAAATAAACAGAAGGCACTAAATCCTTTAGAAAGCACTCTCTCCCATCTTCTAAGTTGGACTTCCCAGCCTCCACAATTCCCACTCAACATCCATTTGTTCATTGTTGCGTTTAGAGGTTGGATGCTGGAGTCACAGAGACCCAAGGCTGAATGTTGGTCCTTGGTAATGGCGGCTTCATGCAAGTTACTTCCTCATTTCTGAGAGACTCTCTTTCCTCATCAGTACATTGAGGATCATGTTAAGAGTGATTATAGAGGGTGTATTATATGAAATAACTTTTAAAGGGATTAGCTCTGTGCCTATGATGGAGTCGATCAAGTGTAGCCATTATCTCACTCTCCAAAAAATAGGAGAAGGAAACAAAGAAGGACACCTGTGGCTCCACTTTTGACCAAAGCTTTTCATAAACAAATAAACAGTTATGTTTAAAAGCGAGGAATACAGGACATCATTAAGAAATATGCTAATTTATTTTACTGATGGTAGTCCTTAGTTCTCAGGCTTTATTGCATAAGTACACCTTAAAGAATAGAGGCCTCCTAAATAAAGCATTTTCTAGACCAGTGCCTTCAACCATTTGACGTGGAATCCTTCCCCATCACCTCGCCCTTTCCACCTACTCCTCTTACTGCTCTGGTTCAGGCTCAGACCTCCACACCCATCCAAAGGTAGGACTGAAGTTTGGTTCCACTGAGAAAAGCAATGGTCCAAACTTTCCTTATAAACCAACTGGTAACAATACTGACTAATTGAAATCAGTCCATGCCAAGTACCAGGATAAGAGCCCTGTATGAATCAGCTCCTTAAATTCTCCTTGATGTGCTCTGTAATAGATGTCACTATGATTGCCACTTCACAGGTGGGAGAACTGAGGACCAGAAATATCAAGACGTTTGCTTGAGGTCACAAGGCTGGTGTACGTGGTGAAGTCAGGATTTAAATGCAGTGACCTGATTCCAGATTCTCCAAGATTGACTAGTGGGCTTTATTCCCTCCCCTTACGGTACGTGAAGTTCACAGACTGGGGAAAGGCAGCTAGATGAGGTGATTATGGGGAGCAGAAGGAGCGATGAGGATTGTCACTCCTTTCTCCTCAACTCCCCATGTGCCTGTGTAATTCAGGCATTTACCTTTTCTTCTATACTGTTGCAATAACTTAACCTCCCAGAGGTCCATACCACCACGCTGGCCACTCACCCTTAATCTGCCATCCTAGATGGCTGGAGAGATCTTTCTGATGCCAAATCTCACTATCCAACTACATCATCCAGAAACACATAAATGAGTAGGGGGCATATACACTCTTTCATAAGTGATTATGGAACAACTGATTACCATTCAGGGAAAAAATTTACACACGCACACACACACACACACACACACACACACACACAATCGGAGTCCTACCTTACACCTCATGCAAAGTGAACGCCAAGCAATTTAAATATTTAAAGATAACAAATGAAACCAGGTTAGAAAACATATGTATAACCATTTTTATAATTTTGAAATGGAAAGAGATTCCTAAGTATTTTGCAAAAATACAGAAGTTTTAACAGACGCACTGACTTTACTATATGTAAACATTAAAAACTCCTATCTGTAGGGGAAAAAAAATCCACAAATTAAAGAGGAAAAACCAAATATTGGAGACAATATTTGCAACGTCTTAACAATGAAAAGTTAATATGCTTGCCACATAGAGCCGTCTCTCAAAATTATGAGAAAACTTTAATGGCAACATGGACAAGATATGTGAACTGTCAATTAGGGAAGAAGAAATGGAAATGGCCAATAACACTTTTTGAAAGTTTAGTTTTACTAGTGATCAAAGAGATAAGTAAAACAAGATACTTTTTTTTTTTTTTTTTACCAATCATATTGACGAATGGGGCATGTGTATACCTTTGGTGAAAGTGTAAGTTGATCCAAACTTACAAGGAGAATTTTATAAGTTGAACCTGCATGTTGCAACTTGAAGTCCTGGAAGTCAAGCCGAACCTTGAATTCTAGGAATTCAGTTTGGGGACATATTTAAGAATCGTGAGAAAGCTTTGGGTCTTTGGATAAGATAAGAATTATGTGGTATTTATAGCATGTGCCTGTTTGTTTCTCCAGGAGCTTGTGAGGCCAGCCTGGTCAGAAATGAGTCGTATTCCCAATGTTGTGCACAGGCTGTAGCAACGGGACCAAGCAAATATGGCTCGGCGTGTGTTTGATGCCTGGCTGAATGAATAGCAAGAAGGAAAAGAATCAGTCGAGGTATGCACATGGCTGTTAACAACCATAAGAACTTCCCAGCCACCGCCCTCCTAGTGCAGTCCATTCCCCTGGGAGCTAGGGAGAGAAAAATTGAGGCAGTTCCTGTTTTAAAAAATCCAGTGGACGGACTAATAGTACCCCCAGCAGTGTATGAGAGCTTGGTTACTCCACATTCTTGCCAACACTGGGTATCACCTGACTTTTCCATTTTAGCCATTTTCTCCTCGCATGTCCATGGTAGTTTCTAATTTGCATTTCCCTTATGCACCTTTTTATATTTTTTTTTGGCCATTTGGATATACTGCGTATGGTGCGTGGTGTGGTGGTGGTGGTGGTGGTGGTGGTGGTGTGTGTGTGTGTGTGTGTGTGTGTGTGTGTGAAGTGGCCATTCAAGTTTCTCCTCCTCCTCCTCCGTCTTCTGCACTGTTTTTCTATGGGGTTTGTCTATCTTTTTGTAATTGATGTATAGGAGTTCTGTATACGTTCTATTTGTGAGTCCTTTGTTGGATATATTTTTGCAAATATCTTTTCTCAATCTGTGCTTTGTGTTTTCAGTCACTTAATGGTGACTTTTGAGGAACAGTTCTTATGTTTAAAGTAGTCCAACCTACCAGATTTTTTTCTTTATGATTACTGCTTTTTATGTACTTTTTATAAAAAAATTTTGCCTACCCTAAGCCATATATATATATGGATATATATGTATATTTACAAAGCCATGTTGTTTTACTTTTAACGTTTAGATCTATAATCCATCTGGAGTTGATTGTAACGTGTGGTTAAATTTTGTGTGTGTGTGCGTTTATCCAATTGCTCTGGCACTATTTATTGAAAACATCATTCTTTCCTCTCTGCACGGCCATTGTCACCTATGTCATAAATCAAGTAACCTATATTAGTGAATCTGTTTCTGAATTCTTTCTTTCAATCTGTTGGTCTGTTTGTGCCCAAACCACACTGTCTTAATTACTATAGCTTTATAATATGTAGTAGTATAAGACCTCCAGCTTTGTTCTTCAAGATTGTCTTGAATATTTTTTGGCCCTTTGCATTTTTATATAAATTTTAGAATCAGCTTGTCCATTTCCACAACTGCTGTGGCAGTAGACACTAGAGCTGAACAATTGCACTCCTAGGTAAATACTTAGCAGAAAGAAATATCCAAGAGTGTCCATAGCAACTCTATTTATAAGAGCCCCAAATTAGAAACCACCTAAATGTCCATCAACAGAATGGATAAATAAATAACTGCACAGTCAGAGTGGAATCCTGTGCAGCACATGAGAATAAAGCAACAAGTGCTACATAAAACCCCGTAGTTAAATCTCACAAGCATGATGTTTTATACAATAAACCAAAACCAAGAGGGTTCATACTGGGATTGCATTTATACAAAGTTCAAAAACAAAGTAAAGCTAACGTCTAGGGTTAGAAGTCAGAGAGGTCCTGCCGTTTGGGGAGGAGGAGTCACGGTACAGGCCTCTTTCATTCAGTGAACATTCAAACACTTATAATTATGCACCGGTTCGTATGCATATATAATTCAATTAAAAGCTTAGAATTAATTCAATGCAACAGCATATATCGAAGATTTACTTGGAGGCAGGTAAGGGATGAAGGAACAAGCCTTTAAAATTTTGCAAAGCATATGGGAGCAAAAAGACCAGTCCATGTGGCTTGCCTGGGGGTTGGGGAAGTTTTGTCAGTTATTGAGTGCTAAGTAGGATTTCAACTACTACAGTCTAGGAGCTATTAGTGTTTTTAAGGCCAGGAAATAGAAACATATGAATCTAATGCGGCAAGGTGTACTTCTAATTTGAAACAAGGTTAAAGTTTAATTTAAGGCCTAATTTCTTTGGCACTCCTGGGTAAATAAGTGTGTTGTAATCTGGATGGGGACTATAAAAACTCTAAAATCTCTAATATGAAGAAAATAGATACATGGATCCCTTTATCCTCTATCCTTGAGTACACTGAACAAGTTACTAACGAATGTCATTAGTTAGATGTGGCTTCACCAATGAAGTGAAATGTAGTTGTATTTTTTAAAGAAACAAAAACAAAAACCCCTAAATTTCTCGGGGATAGTAAGGAGTGGCCGGAGGAGCCCAAGAAGGAACTATACTCATAGGTAAGGTCCAGAGGAAACCTTGGATACTATGAAGCAACCAGGGACAGGGAGATGGAATTTTCGGTCTAATCGTTGGCAATTTGGGGAAATCCCAAAGGACCAAATGTTCTGGAAGAAATTTTGTGTAGTAAGAATGTCCCCAAATTAGACCTCTCAGCTTAATTCAGGCCTTCTGGAACCGGCTGGCTTCATGAAGGGTAGTTTGATTGCTTCCTGAGAAATGTAAACCAACTCGATTCCACCAAGTGTGGGTGAAAGCCAGGCTGGGGGGGACTTGGTTACTTGTACAATGTGGACTGGTTCTGCACAGATGGAATGAACTGCTATTTCACAGCTACTTTGTTGCAAAGTATCTCAGCCCGGTGGAAAAAGTGTGTAATGGAAAGGGCTCTGGAGGCAGACAGATAAGGGTGCCAACCTTTCCTTGGCCATTTACAGGTTCTAGGACCTTGGAATGCCACATCACAACTTCTCTGTGCCTCGGTTTCTGAAAAGTGGGGACAATAACATACACCTAGAATCTCATGCACCTTGTGAGAATGAACTGAAATACAGAGTCTGGCACATACCAGGCCTTCACCCAATAATCATAATATTATTATTTTCGCAATGCTTTCTGGCTGACGTCATGCTGGACAATAAATGCGGCCTTGAGCATCTCCTTTTCTAGGTCAGCGTGTCCAAGTTAGAGTTCCTACTGTGATTTCATTTATACAAAGTTCAAAAAACAAGCAAAGCTAATGTACGCTGTTAGGAGTCAGGAAAAGTCGTGTCGTTTGGGGAGGAAGGGTCGTGGTGCAGGTGTCTGGGTGCCTTCTCTTTCACTTTGGATATATTGTATGCTAAATCATGTGCTCACAGAGGCTGGCTCAGTCCTCAGGCAATGGGAACTTGGCAATGAAGCCGGGAGAAGTAGGAGCTATTGATTGGACTATCTGTTGCAGTAAGTCTTGAAAACTCAACATAGGATGTTTTGAACTTTAAAAAACAAAAACAAAACAGTAACCCACAGTGAGAACTACATTTTCTATTGATTTCAGTACATATGTGTTTATAGATGAAATAAAAGTATCACGAGGCAATACTTATCTATTAACTGTAATGTACCAAGATCTTTTATATGCTAAACTCTTCTATCTCACTTAAACAAAAATGTCGGTTGCAATCCACTATATTGATTTTAGTACCCATGCATGGATCAAAACTGGCAGTTTGAAAAACATTGTTCTCCTCCAGTTCCTCAGATTATAGATGAGGAAACTGAGGCACAGAGAGTTGGAAAGGGCATTGCTTAAGGAAAGTGTTTGGTGGCACAGGACTGAAGCCAGATGTGTGGACTTCAAAGCTCTGGCTGTTTGGCTGTTTTCACAAACCTCTGGAGGTGCACCCCAAGTGTGTAAACAGCATGACTCCTGACAGGCTGGAAGGGACTGTTTTTCGTTTTTTGTGTTTTTTGTTTTTTTTTAATAAGAGGGTTGACAAAGGCTGTTAGATACAACCTTTCAGGAACAGGCCCATTGCTAAAAGGAGACACCAGAATACATATGTTCTTCTGGAGCTCACAGCTCTGCCTTCACCTGCCAAGTGTAAGCAGATACCTCACCTCCTTCTAGGTAGCCTCTAGCACTGCCCATGCTGTGGCCATAAGAACTAGCTGTTCTGCTTAAGGAACTGAGTGGTTCAGATCTTGTCCTGCCTTCTGCAAACAGCCAGAAGCAGTTTGTTAATCTGCCCCCAGGCCCGCCACTGTTTGCAGAGCTAGGAAAAGGATGTCAGACCTTAAGGGGCAATGATTGTGGGGAAGGCTGGTAAGATTCTGTCAAGAGTGGTTTTTGTTGTGGATTTCTTTTTTTTTAATTTATTGGGGTGACGTTTGTTAGCAAAATTACATAGATTTCAGGTGTACAATTCTGTATTACATCATCTATAAATCCCATTGTGTGTTCACCACCCAGAGTCAGTTCTCCTTTCATCACCATATATTTGATTGTTGTGGATTTCTTTATGGGCAGCTCCTTCACCTCTGAAGGAACGGAATGCTGGGCCTTCACTGTAGATGGAGTTTTTGAATTTCTCCCCAGTGCTCCCAGGAAATTGAGTGCTACTCAGTACTCTTTCCTTATTCTGATGTGTTAGTTCTTCCCATTCTGTCTCATCTACCTGAAGAGGTATACACTTTGAGTCTTGCTCATCCTGCTACAGGACTTGGCCCTGTAAATGTGGTTTGAATCCCAGTGAGTTGGGCTATTTCCCAAGAATTTGTTTCCCTTGAGCGAGATTTTTTTTTTTTTTTTTTTTTTTTTAATTCAGGGAAGGACATGGACTTTGGGCCTTATATTCATGGCTGCGCCAAAGCCCAGAAATCAGATCTAACTGGCTATGTCTAACCAGCAAGTTTCTGCTTGAAGACACACAAGGCTCATGTTGCTGAAGCCAAATTTACAGAAGCCTCTTCTGTCACACCTTGGCCTTGGCTGCCATCTGCTCTTTGGCTAAAATGCTTGAAATTCTGCCCAGGTGTGTGTGCATATCTGTAAGCTGGGAAGTGGGGCACTGCTGATCTGCCCCTTACTCATCCCCTCATCATTAGCAATTGGCATGTATTCATTGCTCCTTTATTAAATACTTACTGAGTACCTTGTCGAGGGCCTTTGCTGGAGATCTAATGGCCAAGTGAGACAGATAAGGTCCTTGGTCTGATGATGATTCTATTCCAGAGAGAGAAAGGCTCCGTCATAAACATGTAAACAAATGAGATAATGTTACATAGTGTATAAGTGTTATGGAAAGAAAAAAAGGATAATGAAAAAGAATGATTGGGGCTGGTCTCTGGAAGGAGATAATATTGATCAGAAATCTGATTTACAAGAATGCAAGTATCTGGCCCAGTGAAATGAGTGCGCGGGCGTGGGGAGGGGAGTGAGAGTCAGAATTATGGCTAACCTGTGAGGCCAGAGGCGAGGTAAGGGGGTGGGGTGGGGGGGAAAGGTGAGGGCTGAGTCTTACCAGGTGTACCTTCCATGTTCCAGGAGGTGTTGTTAGGTCCCAGGAAGGAATGTACATTTTATTCCAAATGCAACGGGGATGTTATCTCTTTCATACCTTTCTGACCTTCCTCTCTGCAAGCTGCAAATTGTGACTTCTGGTCTTGTTCCACTTAAGACTTCTGGTCTTGAAGGTATCCTCAAAGCTGATGGCTACTTCCCTTTAGGGCAAGGTTTGTTTTTCCTTTTTAAATTAAAACACACACACACACACACACACACACACATATAATATAAAAAAGTATCCTTTGTGCAAACAATATTATGGCAAGAGATAAAGACAGGAAAAGCAATCACGTCCCCATCTCCACCATAAATAGCCAGGCAATTCTCATCTTCCATATCATGGTCCAATTCTTGCCAATAGATACACTTTTTATGTTTTTCATCTGGTGAGAATGACCCATGGTACGGAGCAAAATATAAATCGTTTACTAGCTAATACATTCCACTCCCTTCTGTCTTTCTTTCCGCAGCCCTACTTACTGAAACTAACATTGTTAACCAATGCAGCCAGGCATTGTGCAAATTGTTTTAAGTGCATTATCTCAAATAATCAACATAACAACCCTGTGAGGTAAGTGCTATTATTATTCTCATTTTAACAGCGGAAAAACCGGAGGCCCAGAAAGATTACATAAATTGCCAAAGATTATGCAAATTGTCACCACTAGCGACAAAGTCAGAATTCAAATCTAAAATCCCCAAATTACTGTGCCCTTGAGCTGATCTAGGTACCGCCTCCCAGCTCCATCAATTACAAGGAAGCTTCTCCAAACCAGGTTCTTTAAAAAGGAACTTGGGCTTCTGCCTAGCTGGGCTGAGAAAAGGACTGTTGTTGGGTTTTCTTCATATATATCTCATGCTGCCTATAAATTATGCTGATCATTAACATGCATACAGCTTGGTAAACAGTTAAATGTTTATCAACGTCTTTCAAATAGATGACCTCACTCGCTACTCACACAGTAAGGGCTCTTTCAGTATGCCCAGTTGACGGATGGGGAGAGAGGACAGTGACCAGCGCAAGGTCATCTAGGCTTGCAGGAGACTTCTGTTGCCAGACCAGGAAGATGAGGATGGATGGGGAATGGTCGGGGGCTCAGGTTATGGGTAGATACAGAAATTCTTTTTTCCTTGTCCGTGGATCTTCCTGTGCTGGATGTTACTGTGGGAGAGGAGTTGGGGATAAATGTTCTCAATTTCCTTCTGCAGAAAGGGTTAATGCTCTTGAGTGGCCCCAACGCTTGGCCCAGATTCTTGACTTTTGGAAGCTATTTGCCATTTCACTCATATATCACTATCTCCCAAGGAATCCTCTGAAGTAATGCGGGCATCCCGTGTCCAAAGTGATCCAGTTAGGTTAAAGCAAAGGTGCCCAGTTTTTCTTTTTAGCACAAAACATCTGTGTTACCAGCAAAAACAACTCTGCTGACCATTTGAGTAAGAGCTTTCACACCTACTATGTCAACGATTCCCAGTGAGGCAGACAGGCTTGCTGTTATTTGTGCCCATTGTACAGATGAGGAAACTGAGTCCCAGCGAGTACCCAGGGCTAATACGTAGTATTTATTGTCAGGACTACAGTCCAATTTGTCTAAAAGGAACCCGAGTGTAGTTCATGCTTTTTCCACACTATGCCTTTTTTGTTTTATTTTCTAAAAAATAAATATGAAACATTCAGCTGCCTTAAAATGGTTTATTTACTGCAGTCCTCCCAACCTCCCATCCAGGATAATGCACCTGATAGATCTGTTCTCCAGGCAGCATCTGAGCATCTGGCAAATGGTAGGGTCGCTCCCCCTGGCAGCTGGAAACCAGTGAGTGAAACATTTACCAAGGTATTGACATAATGGCTCCTCGTGTTTGTGTAGGTATCAGGCAGTTATAGATTGCTTTTTAACACTCTGTTTAAAAATGAAAATAAATGTGACAATAAGCCCCAAATGGCCCTAATAGAATGTCAAGAATAATCAATACTGGAGTATGGTAAGTTTATAGTCCAGGGAGGGAACTCAGTGCATGCTGCCTGATGGGGCTGAGGGGTTACAGGATGAGGGGGAGCTCAGAGAGCTTTGAGAGCTGGAGGAGGGTGCTGGAGCAGGGGTGAGGAAGGAACAGGTAGTAGGTGATCTCCTGCCAGTCCCAGGGTCCCTCTTGGTGACATCAAGAGCAATAGCTGCATATAAATGAGGTCACCTTCTAAAGGTCAACCATACACTAGCAAAGCAGGGATAGGACCAGAGATATGCAAATCAAAAGGAGATAGAACAGATGAGCAGAGCTAGGGTATCCAGAATTTTAACATATCTAAAGAAGGATTGTGCTGATCTGAAGGGGACCAGATCATTCCTGGAATCTTGGAAAAAACAGGAACTGCAGAGACTGATATGGTCTGGGCCCCAGACTTGGAGCCATTCTCCTTTAGGGTAAGTGGAGAGAGGCGAATGCTCCAGGACACGTTCGCTCAAACGTGCTACACTTGCAGGTTACAGGACTGTATCTGGGACCCTCCAAGATTCTACTGTGCCTCCCTATAGGCAGGTCTGTCTATAGAGAACATCGCTGGTCATTCATGTCCAGAGGGCTGCTGAGGCAGGAACCTCTGCGAGCATTTGGGGGTTGGGGATGTAGTTAGGGATGATGATGATGAAGTGAGCGATGGCTGTGAGGGGAGGGGCAGGGGGATGGGTTTTCAGACTAACAACTGGATTTGGCCAACAAAAGATCATGGTGACCTTGGTAAGAACTGTTTCAGTAGCAGAATGGGTCTGACGCCAGCTTGTGTGCCAGTGAAGGACTGGGGAGGAAGAAAGTTGAGCCGACTGCAGTGAGAGCTAAAGCAATAGCTGGAGGGGAACACGATGAAGGGATTTCTACATTTGTTTATTTATTTTGTAGTGTGAGAGAGAGATGTGCGCATCTTTGAATGCGGAGGGGAAGAGCTGGTGGAGAGGAATGGATTACAGATAATGCAGAGAGAGCAGGAGAGACTGACAGCTTGTTGCCCCTGGGGAGATGGATGGGAGGGTCGCAGGCTCAGGGCAAGAAGAGAGGCAGGTCTGGAAGTCTTCTGTGCTGAGGCTGAGAGAGCCATTTTGGGGTGGGCACAGCTGTTAGTTTGAGGAGGGGGTGGGTGTGGAACTTGCTGCTGAGAGAAGTGGTAGGCCATCCTCAGCAGGCGTCAAGGGAAAGGCTTCCTGACTGATGCTTCAGACAGCAAGAGCCCTGGCCCCCAACCCCCAGGAACAAAACTGTGAGGGCCAGTCAGGGTAAAGGATACAGTCTCTCTGCCCTCGATGGATGATGAAACAACCACAGGTAAGAGTCACCAAGTCCAGCCCGTGGCCAGTGTAAAAATGAAAGTGATACCAGAAGTAGTGCCATTATGAAATCTAGACACATCATTCTTCTCCAATGTATCATCGAACACATGGCTTTGCCAGCCCTGTGTCTTTATTCCTCACCCACCCGCCCCCCACCACGGCAGCAACTCACTGAGGATTCAAGGCCCCTTTGCAGCTCAAGCTGGGACCTCACATCTACACATATGTGTGGGGAGGAAAGGGAAGCAGGGTGAGGATCTGAAGCCTCAGTGCCAGACAGTGGGGAGCCCAGGGAGATGCCATTTCCAAGAACTCCCATATTGGAAGTGGGAGCTGGTGGGTGCTTCTTTAAGCAAACTCGTCAGGTATAAGTGAGTTACTCTGGGGCCAGCTCTTCTCATTATAGAAGGAATCTTCCTTTACTTAATACCTGCCAGCAGGGCTCCTCTAGATACCAAAGTTCCTAGTGCATTAAATTAGGACTTTAATGTCAGCAAGGACACGTGGGCCACATGGTTGGGCCATTTCCCTCGGGTGGTGGCTTGAGATTAGATTGGGGTCCTACACCTGGAGGTGTGGGGGAAGGAGGTTTTCTGAATGGGAATCTCCCTTCTCTAGCAGCTAGGTCTGTGCTCTTTCCTCCCCAGGTCTTGCTTTGGGTTTGGCTAGAAGGAGAACAGTTGCTCAGATGGTTGCAGTTTATGAAGAAGAGATGAGCACAGGCCAGGAAAGGAGCCTACTGGTGGAAGCCAATTAAAAATAGCAGCTGGAGGGCGAGGCTGTTCTCCCGTGTTCCCCCCAAAATACGATCGGGTCTTATATTAACTTTTGCTCCAAAAGACGCATCAGGGCTTATGTTCAGGGGATGTCATCCTGAAAAATCATGCTAGGGCTCGTTTTCCGGTGAGGTCTTATTTTCAGGGAAACATGGTAGTAAAAGTTGTACATGTTTTCTAGACTGAACTTGGTGACATACATGGCAACATGTGAAAAACGGGAAGCAGCGCAGGCGTGCAGATGCCCCTCGAGGGTTGGCAGTGTGGTCGTGAGGGAAGGGCCAGAAGCCAGGACCCCAGTCCTGCCACTTCTCACGGTGTGACTTTGGGCCACTGTCACTCTCTGAGCCTCGGTTTCCTCAGCTGAGAATGAACATGATAATACCCAAATCTTAGGGCCGTTCTGAGGATCAGGGGAGGCAATATAGTATGAAGTCCTGTGCAAATTAAGGTACCAATTACAAACGATTCTCATCAGTAGAGACTTCACACACTGCGTAGGTATACGCTTGTAAGAACAGAGGCGTGTGCCACATTCATTTATTCAGCAAACTTCTGATGTTGCCCGCTATGTGTGAGGCCCCATGCTAGGCATGTGGGATACAAAAAGAAAAAACAAAAAACAAAAACCACAAAAAGCAATCAGATGTAAATCTCAGACCTGAAAATTGGCCAGCGTGTTGGAGGAGGGGGGAAGCAGTGATTTTGGTAGAATCCTGCTTTAAGTGCTGTGAAGGAAGTGGATGACGTGTTCTAATTTTGGGAAGGGATCCCACATGAACTGAGTTGACTTTTGAGAGGGCACATTGCAGGCTGAGGAGGAAAGAAAGTCTTTCAAGACAGAAGCAACAGCCTAGGGCATGGAGCAGCAGGCTGTTTGGAGCACTTGCAAGAAAAGCCTTAGGTCCAGGGCATTGAATGGCCTAAATCCTGACAGGAAGCTGTGAGTTCTTTTGGTTCCCTTTCATTCTTGTCAAGGCTTTCCTGGGATGGGCATTAAGAGGAGATAGGGATACAAGGAATTTGAGGTGTTGCAGGGGAGACCTGGGAGCCTGGGAAGGAGAGAAGTGGGTCTATATGTACATGTCGGATCCCATACTCAATTGCTTAGGGTCAAAAATATGAATGAGAAGAGAGTGGGCTCGGCCTTACTTGCTGTGAACTTTTAGTTCATTGAAAATTTAGATAAAAGGTTAACATCTTATAGATAAAAAACATAATCCTTTTGCTTGAATCCAAATACAATTGCTATTTAGGTTTAGGCCTTTTCTTCCCATGTATCTCCTTAAGTTCAGTATTCAGCTCTCATCAGCCAGCATACAAGGCCCAACTGCTTTTGGTTCATCTCTATTCCAAATTGTATCTAATCCCTCTACTTCTACCCAAAATATGTGTGTAGTTATGCTTTTGGAATATGCATAAATACTCATTTCTCATGATTAAAACTCCATCTCATTAGTCCTAATGGCAGCCGGCTGAGGGCGTAAGGAGATCCCGGTCGTACAGTGAAAAAGGAACAGCGCATGTGCTCTGGGACCGGGGTGGCTTGAAGCCATCCAGGCACCATCACTGGCGATGGTTGTGTCATTTGATCACAGTAGGGCTAGGTTTCCTCACCTGGAAGGCAGAAATACTAGCACCTATCTTCTAGCCTTTTGCAGTTCAATGTCATAACAGGTGTGGGAAAAAAAAATCCCTTGGTACATTTGAAGGGAGCAGGAATTTATGACTGAGGAGTTCAGTGCTTTATGCAACATATATATTCATATATACATATGTAATGGTCACAAATCATATCCATATATATGCCCCCTTCTATATTACTCCTCCTCCTATTATTTTTGCAGTTGCAGATGGAGGAAGCTGGCTAAGGGATCAGCAAGGTGAAAAAAAAAAAGTCATATTTAAATTTCCTGCCACACATCTTGTGTCCTGAATACATAACGGAGAGAGCTACAGACGGAGTGTCAAATATTAAAAAAAAACATTTGAAGAAGTACAGCATGGTGATGAAGAGCATGGATGGTAGCTTCAGACAAACCAGAGGGCAAATCCCAACACTTCCCACCTGTATCTAGCTGCTCTGAGCCTCAGCTTCTTAATCAGTGAAATGGGTGTAATGATACAGGCTTCATTGATTACTAACATGCTGTTTTACACAGTGCTTTGTACAGGGTTGCTGCCAGTAAGCCTGAGATAGACACAGAAGCTACTAATCGTCTTCATCACCATCATCTTTTTGAAAGATATTTGTGTCAAATTTTCTATTAACTGAGGTCAAGGTTTCTATTCATTGACCCTTAAAGGCTGATGTTTGTTCATGCTTTCATTTGTTCAGCAAATATTTACGGCTTTCCTACTATATGTCTGGCGCGATGCTAAGCTCTGTCACGTGCTGAATGAGATAGTGTAGGCGGTCATATCTCTAATGTGAGTAAATAACTTATCTGGATATATTCCTTTGTCAAGTTTCAGGTGATTACGTTTAAGAAAAGGGTTGAGTACTGGTGTCGTTTATCTATCACTAAATTATTATGCTCTGCTTTTCGTTTTTTTTTTCCAAAGAGATTTGAGGCAGCATGAACAGAACTGACAAAATAAGGAAGACAGATCAAGAACCATAAAAGGTAAAGGGGAAGTAGTTGATCCAGATGCCTAGCGTAAGAACATTAATTGCAATAGTGCACTAAACTTAGAACTGAGCTTCCCGGTAGTCAAGGGGAAATAGCAATGGATGAGTTAAAGGTCATCTGGGACAATAAATAAAAGCAAACCAGCTCATCAAATGTCACTTTCTTTTTCCTTCAGAGGGAAACTCGGAGAGGTTATGAGATAAAACTTTAAGAAACATTGAAATGAAAAGTATCCCCCAAATCTGTTAACCAAAGAAATAGGAGCGTTCTTAGTGTGACTATCTCCTACACCAAGAAATGACAGGTGCTGACACATTTAGACGATGAATTGAAGCATCACAGTCAAGTTATAAATAAGGCTTTCTGGTGCTGTGTATGATGTAGGAACTGCTTGAAGAGACTCCAGGGAAATAAAGTTGTTTGCATTGTCTTAGATTGTTTCCTTTCAAGTATCAATTGTTTCAGCTAGGCTTTTTGCAAGGGCTAGCAAGCAGAAAATTGTAATACAATTATAGATCAGCTATCTTAATGTTGTTGAAATAGGCAAAAACATGGTAGAATAAAAACACACAGGACCCACCCCCCCCAACAGACCACCAACCAATCTGTTGATTGAAGAATCTTTCATCTTCCCCACTGTATAACTTTAATGGTATTAGATAGCAGCCAGAAAATTTAAAGACTTCTCTACAGCTTATTTTTATTATGTTTATTTTTATGTTTCATTGTGTGTAATGTGTCATTATTACTGTGGCTTTGTTCTGATACTAAAGCACAACTCTTAAAAATACCAAATTGAAGCTCTAGGCACATAGTCTCCCAAAAGCTGTAAGAACTTGCACCTAGAAATCAGAGAACTGAAGAATTACATATTATAGGAAGACTTACGTGTGATGCTCCAGCCCAAAATGTACAGATTATTTTCTTTTTTTAAAATTAAAGTTTATTGGGGTGACAATTGTTAGTAAAGTTACATGGATTTCAAGTGTACAATTCTGTAATACATCATCTATAAATCCCATTGTGTGTTCACCACCCAGAGTCAGTTCTCCTTCCATCACCGTATATTTGACCCGGTTTACCCTCTTCTACAAAATTTTTACCCCCAATATTTACAGATTCTAATAGGACTTTCATGAACTTGCCACATTCCAGGAGTAATTAATTTAGTTAGGGAAACTTGGAAAATATTTTAAAAGATTAGGGTAAAAGTTTCCCTAGAACCCTCTGCTTGATCAGAAGTGGTTTTCTATAGTGAAATAATTTTCCCTTTATCCACAAATATGCATTCAGCAAACATTACTGAGCACCGACCATCTGCTATGTGCCTGGGACAGCACATAGGGGGGTGGTTGTAGTCATGGAGCCAAAGGTAAGTGAGTCTGGTGGGAGATGCAGGAGGCAAAGGAGTAACAGCATGCTGAGAGCCACAGTACAGAGCGGTAGCAAGTGTGGGAATCCAGAGGGAGAAGCTCTGTCTGACCGCATGAGCTGGAGAAGACATCCCAAAGGAAGAAACTCAGGCTGAATCTTGAAATACGAGTAAGTGTCCCAGAAATGGATGAGAGAAAAGATATTCTGAGCCAAAGGAAAAGCATGCACCAAAGTGCTGCAACAGGAAAGAGGGTGAAGCAAATAGGGAACAACAAAGAGTCCATCTGGTGTGAGCAGAGGGACCAAGGGTGGTGGGAAATGAGGCTGGAAGCTCCATTTTCAAAATGCGTGGGTTTTGTGGGAGCTGTTGCTTCCACAGAGAATCAGAACTCTAGGGCAGATAGGAAGTTGGTAATGGCTCCGCTTACACCAGGGTCCCTCTTTCTAAGAATGCCATCATCCTCTTATGTCTAGACTCTGGTCTAATGTCTCTTGCTGGCTGTGGGACAAAGAACTTCAGTTCTGTGTATCCAGGAAAGTTTAACATACCTTGAAAGCCAGATGAGAGGTTTGCATAATTGTCCTTTTGGAAGTCACCGGAGACAATTGTAGGAGTTTCACAACCAGAATTGCGTTTTAGAGTTATCACTCATGGCACAGAATGGGTGAGGAAAAACTGAAGGCAACATCTTGTGTGTGGTAAGATGATGAAGGCATGACTGGGGCAGTGATGGAGAAGAAGGAGTGAATTGGGAGAAACTACCAGTTGGTTATGGGAGATGAAGTACTGCATAGATTCAAAGATGACAATCATTTCTGGCTGGAACAAAGAGGTGGGTAGTGGTGCAGTTCTTTAAGAGAGATGGCATATGAAGAACAAGGATTTGGGAAACATGACACATGAATATGTTGATTTTGTGGCCCTCATAGGATCACAAATGGTGGTTAGATATAAAGGGTTAGAGCTCAGGAGAGAAATATGGGCTGAAGATAATGATTTGGGAATTATTGGTGAGAGGATGGCCATGGGAAGACATGAGGTCTCAGGGAGTGCAAATAAAGAAGAGAGCTTAGGACAAAGTCCTGGGGAACCTGGACACTTGCTGGCCCAAGGAGTTCCTTGAAATGGCAGCCTTACCTGCTATGTGACATTAGGTAAGGGCCTGAAATCCGTGCCTTGGTTTCTTTATCTGTAAGGGAGATAATTGCAGTAACTACTGAGTGCGATGTGGGAGATGAAATGAGTTGATACATACAAAGTGCTTACCAGAGTATTTGCTCATAGTAAGAGCTCAGTACATGTTAGTAACTGTTTTTCTCACGTCGCCTTAACAGCCACAGCAGGAAGAACAATAGGAGCGATGGGTTTGAGAGGAAATGCAGGACCTGGTTTTGAATGTCACCTCCACGGGCTATGAAGCCTGGACCCAACAGATTTCCCTTCTCCCAGGTCTTGGCAAAGTGGGGATAAGACCCAAAGTCCTTCTTCTTACCTGAGGTGACGTTAGAATTAACTGGGTCCTGGACCCCTTCCATCCCCAAGATTCTTACATAATTGTCCTGGAGTCTGACCAGGGCATCAGGATTTAAAACAAACAAACAAAACAACCCAACTCCCCAGGTGATTCTATTGTGCAGCCGGAGGAGAAAGCCTCCTTGGAAGGATCTGTGGAGATCAGCATGAAAACTGTGTGAAAGGGCTTGCTCACTGCTAACGTGCTTCTGAAACCTTCACACTGTTTTCCTGTGCTAGCTCTGAATTCCCTCTTCTTTTAACTTTGAAAGAAAAGTAAGTCTGTACTTAAAAAAAGAAAAAAAAATCCCCTTTCTGCGTAGGCCATCATAGAAAGCAGGCTCTTGCTGCTGTTTCATCTTTGGCTCCAAAGTCAGCCCAGCCACACCCTGCTAATAACATGCCAACATGGCTTTTCCTGGGCTAAGCCACAAGGGTCTGGTCATCGGAAGCTCTCTCCAGCCCTCTGGAAGCTCTGAAGGCACAGATGTGACAAGCCACTGAACACCCTCTACGGTGGGAGGAGGGAAGGGTGGACGTGGGCAGGGACAGTGATGCGAAGCACCGGTTTCCGGGGAAGGAGCAGAGCCATGTGGACTTGACCGTCAGGACACTTTGGGGTTCAAGAACGCCCATTGTAAGGGGAGTGTGATGAGGGACCCAAGGAGGAGGCAGGCTGGGTTAGGACCTGTTGCTGTGTATGTGGAAATGACATGTCGAAGCTCTGACACTAGGACAGGCATTTCCACCTTGTTTTAACAGCATTTCATACACCTCCTCCTCTTCTTCCATCTATTTCTTCATTGTTGTCTTGTCACAGGAATCCCAGAGATGTGTTTGTCAGCTCCCATAAGCCTCAAGGTCACATTTTTATTAGATACCGTGACCTAACTTCGATGGGCTTCCGCCAAGTTAAGTCCCGTCGGTCAGTAAGGCAACAGACCTTCGTGGCTGGAACCACCCTCAGGGACTCCCCGGAGCAGCAGGTTTAGATTTACTGAGGGCTCCATGCTAGTGGTTATTCATCCACAAGCAGACCTCGTATCTGCTAGGAGATTCCTGATGTTATTTTAATACCAAGCTCTACAGTTCCAATCTTACCAATTAGATTTCTGCTTTCTCACCGCCTTGAGACCGGGTCTCCAAATTCCTTTTGATTAAATTCATGCACGTCATTCCATTTATCCAACTATTCATTCATGAATCCAGTCATCCATACACCTGCACTCACTCACCCATCCTCAGTTCATCCATCCATCCATCCATCCCTCCACCCATCCACCCATCCACCCACTTACTCTTCAACCAAGTTTAAGTCCTTATTCTCCAAAAGTAGTATTTGATATTATCCCGTGGAGACAGAATATACTCACCATATGCTAGCTATTTTATTATTATTATTCAATTGAATCATTAATTCCAAAAAATTAGTCTTCTTTGGTGACTGTCATGTGCTAGTTACTACTGAGGTTACAGTAACTGCCGTGTTTCCCCGAAAATAAGACCTAGTCGGACAATCACCTTTCATGCGTCTTTTGGAGCAAAAATCAATGTAAGACCCAGTATATTATATTATGCTATGTTATGTTATGTTATGTTATGTTATATTACGTTACGTTACATTACATTACATTACATTACATTACATTATATTATATTAATTATATTATATTATATTATACCTGGTCGTATATTATAGTAAAATAAGACCGGGTCTTATATTAATGTTTGCTCCAAAAGATGCTTTAGAGCTGCTTGTCTGGCCAGGTCTTATTTTCAGGTAACTAACTTGAGACTTGAATGTTGAGGAAGGCCTTTTCAGGTGAAGAAATTGTGAAGTGATGAGTGGGAAAAAGCCTTTCAGGAATAGAGAACAGCTAATGCAAAGTCTGGGAGATAAGGCAGGAAGTGCAGCTATGGGGAACAATGGGGAGCAACTTGTGTCAGGGTAGCAGGGAGAGTGGGAGGCACAGAGCCTGTAGCAGTCAAGCCTGGACAGATAAGCTCTGGCCAGCAGATTGATGAAGGCTCTTGGGTGTCATGCTAAGACCTTGGGTGTCATGCTAAGACATTGGGAGCTGTCGAAGGGATTTCAGCTTTGTAGTTGCATCTGAGATCGACTTGACTGTTTCTTCTAAAACCAGAAGCAGTTGCCCCTCCCAGACTTTCCAAGTTCAGTCTCAGAGCCACAACTTAATAGATTTGGCCTGGGAACAAGGTCACCTGACCCCAGGGCCACTGATCTCTGTCCACCACTTTACGCTGCCAGGCACCCCTTCTCCTCTGACTCATTCTCCTTCTCCCCATATCTAATCCTTTTTATCTGTCAGTTTCTAACACAAGTCTGAAAACCTAGTCAGAGCTCAATAAATGTTTGTTGAGTGAATCACTAATTCCTGTTGAAGGGGCATGTGTGTGTGTCTCCATTCCAGGCCTACTTTAAGTTGCATTGGTAGAAAGGGACTGGATTAGCAATGAACAAATCAGGTTGCAGGCCTGGCTTTCTCAGTGATGAGCTGTACCTCTTGGTCAGGTCTCCACATATTCTTGGGATTCTGCTGCCACGTCTGTGAGATGGAATTGGTAGCTCTGGCTTGCCTGATGTTTGTGAGCTGTGCAAAGGCTTTGCTAACTGTAGAGTGCAACACGTTCATAGGGTGACGTCCCTGCTTCTCCCCTCGTTTAGGTTCTCATCATATTGTATCCAGATAATGGACAATCACCTCCATGCCTGCTCTATCAGTCACGGTTCTTGCAGGGCACAGATAGTACATTTGGGAGTATTTAATACAGCAACTTTTATAAAAGGGTATTGGGGTTTGGGGAAACCACAAAAGCATTTGGGTAGTACTTTGGGATTAGTAACACTGGCCATTTTGGCCACGCCCCCAGGCCTGAAGGGTCAAGGGGAGGGAGGCAGGGGAATCAATATACCAACCTGTCTTCCATCTCCTCCCATCTCCTGCCAGTGCCTCCAATTGGCTGAACCCACCCGGAAGCCAGGGTCCAGGTTATCACTACGTAGCCCATAAAGGTCAACTTCCTGGGGCACAGAGCAAAGTGAAGTAGGCAGAGTGGCTGTAGGGGTCACACGGGAGGTGTCGTGCATATCTGTCCTACCCACTTTTATTGTCTCTCCCCTGCAAAGCTGTTCCCATTGCTATAAATGCCCAGCCCCCGTGCCCTATGTCTGGCTCATTCCTATTTGTCATCTAGCTTTTTATCCTGGCCTCATCTCCCCCAATAAGCCTTCCTGAAGCTCCTTTCTGTCACGATATGGGTCATATTGGAGGGATTGTTTGTTCTCTGGAGACAGGACCTCTGTCTTCATTCTCTCCCTTTCCATTCTCCAACCCTAGCGCAGGACCTGTGTGGAGCATACTCAGGAGGTGTTGCTTGCCCTGAGCTGAGTTCTTTCTGTAAACTGGAAGCACAGGACTCGATGGGTTTCTTCTCTCCTAATAAAACCTTCAGTGACTTGCCATTTTCCATGAGTCAGAGATATTCCCAACCTCTTTCCTTGCTATCTGAACTGCTCCATCTGCTCTCATGCTCACCCATCTCATACCCAGCACCTACGCCAGCCAGCCTGCTAAGTTTGAGGATCCCTGACTTCTGTTGCCATGTTTTGGGTTGTTTTGTGATTCATTCCAGTTGGGTTTGTTTTTGGAATTTGATTCTTGGTGTGTACATGAATGTAGGATTGCTTGGATAACTCTAGCAACCTCTAGAAAAGTTATGAGCGAGTCTGAATGTATCACACAGTAGTACTTACACACATTCTCTAACTCCCCATCCAAACACATTTATCTCTTCTGTGTCTGGGCTGATAAGGTGCCTGGGGTACTGGGGAAGGTAGAGGAGGTCTGTGGATTTATTGATTCCTTCTTTCACTAGCTGTGACCTTGAACGAGAACCTTTGTTTCCCACCTTTTCAAGAAGTGGGTCAGACTACTCTCTTCCTGGGCAATCCTGGAGACTCTGGAGGTTTTATATGTAAGCACTGTACATGAAGACGTCTTAAAGCAATGTCAGCAGGTAGGATTCTGTGCTGTACCCAAGGCAGCCCCCTTGGCACTGCCATTAACTTTCTTGAAGGTGGTAGTTGTGTGCTAGTGGGTATATGTGCTGCATCTAGAAATCACAGATATTTTCATACCAAATAATAGTTGTTGCAAATTTCTCAAATATCATACTCATCACTGCTTGGAAATTAGACTCACCATCAGATCTTATTACTTAATGGATTAATAAAGAAGCCCATATTATCAAATCACAAATTTGCTTTTTAACATGTTAATAATTGGGGTTTACACGTTTGCTTTTCTTTGTAATCACTTGTCTTTTCGTGTATGCCTGTAAACACATTATGTTGAGATGTCGAGATGCTGCCAAATAGGTCCCTGGGGCACACGTGTGTACATATACATACACACTCACACACTCACACAAACTCCACAACCTCTACAGAAGTCAGATTTGGATTCCAGGAATACTCTCAGGAGAAACTGCCAGAACCTAGGCACACTGATTACTGCTGTCTGCAGGTGCTCCAGGAAAACAGGTAGGGGCTTGGAAATAGGAAGCTTGGATGGGAGACAGAAGGTGGGGTGTGTGTGGGGGATAAAGTGTGAAAAAACAAATTCAGAGAGGCAAGTAGAGCTTTGGGGCTTAAATCCCAGCTCTGCCATGCACTTGCTCTGTGATTTTGAACAAATTCCCTCTCTTTGCTGAATCTCAGTCTCTTCTATCTGTGAAATCGTGGTAATAGTACTGCAGGTCCTCTAATAACGTCATTTTGTTATAACATCGATGAGACACCCTAGGAACTTACCTCTTATTTCTACCAATTAGCTTGTGTGCTAAAATTATTTTCCTTCTACATGATTTCTCTTACCGTCACAGAACCTACCCATGACATTAAGTGAGGACTGATGTACTACTTTGCAGAGTGATAATGGTAATATAAAGGAAATAAACCATGGGTTCCAAAAAATGTATATAGGTAGACACTTAGGTCAGCGTTGCTCAAGCAGTAGTTCGCCATAATCAGAAGTGTCTGAACTCTGATGGTAACCACTTTGAGCACCTCTTGTAATTGCAGAAGTCAAATGCAACTTGTATTCATCTTTTGTCATCGTATATATCGAGTATTATAATTCTAATAGTTTTTTTCCTTTCTTAAAAATGTGTATTCCTGTTTTTGGCACCCTCTGTATATGTGGTGTGCCTTCCGCTGAGCTTGACACACACAATAGGCACCCAGCCATGGCCAGCCCAAGACAAATGAAAAGAGGAAGGTCAGGGAGCAAACTTTGTGCTCTCTGAGGAGGGATGGTGAGCATCTGCCCTCATGCCCAGACAGCACGCTGACAGTCCCCACAAGTCCGATGGAGTGCTGACCACCAGGAATCCTTAGGGCCGGCATTTGGGGTTTGGAGAACTGAGGAAATGTTGCTTGCTTGGGTGCCAAGCCTTAGATTCTTCAAAGGACCCTGGTTCCCTGGGGTGGTCACTTTGTGGGGCATGAGGTTAGAATCCGTCTGCCTCTTCCCCCTCTTAAGGGAAAACAGGCTGTTAATGGGGCTGCAGTGGTTGGATCTGGAATTCCTAGGCTGTGAGGACACCTTGTCCTCAACTCACCTGGGCCTGCCTGTGGCTGAGGGCCCGGAGCTCCTCACATGGTAGGCTCCTGGGCTCTCATGAGGACTGGTATGGTGGGCCCGCATGGCAGGCATGGGGCTTTCAGGAGCATACACAGTGGACCCTGTAGACCATGCTTTGCTGGCGTGGTCAAGGCAGGACCAGCACTAGGTTGTAACAAGAGGTACCTGGGGCGTGGTTTTTAAGGAGGCCCTCTCTCCCAGGCGGCCAACCTTGGACTTATACAACCTTGAGAATGAGGACCTCCTGACATCTTGCACTTGAGGACCTCTTTTACCTCACTCTGGTCTAGGTCTTGGGTCAAGGAGTGTGAGGTGAGCCTCATGGGCCAGGTATTTTCAGATTGGGCTTTACACTGAAACCATTGGAAAAGCCTGTTAAAATGCTGAATTCCTCCCGCATCAGAATCTCTTGGGTGGGGCCTTGGAATCCTTGTGTATCACTGTCCCTTCCGATCATGCTTATGGGGCCAACCCAGGATGGCCCCTCAGTAGTGCTGGGATGAATCCAGACCCCACAGATCTTTGTGCTTTACAAAGCACTTTTCCACACACGAAACTTATTTGATTTTCACAAAGATGGGGCCTATTTCAAAGAGGAAAATTATATCAGTGATTATGTGGCAGAGCCAGAAGCAACACTATTCATTTATTTCTTCATTCGTTTTCATTTGGCAAACAGGGATTAAATGTCTCCTGAGACAACCACAGGAAATTGCCACTAGTGGGGTATACACACACACACACACACACACACACACACACCGCACACCGCACGCAGACTACTTAACATCCCAGGGCTGTGGAGATCAGAGGAAGGAGCAGTGGGGACGTGTGTGGGACAGAGGAGTCCCGGAAGGCTTCCTGGAGGAGGTCTGGGCTTGGTTTTGAAGGTTGAGTGTGATTTCACCGTTTATGGAAAGGCATTCTTGCAGAGGGAACGGCACATACAAAGTTGTGCTTTGCTGGGCTTGAGAAGGTTGAAAACGTGGTGATTCACTGAGAAGAGGCTGGGTAGGTAGACTGGGATGAGATGGCTGAGTTTGAATGGTTTCCGTCAGACCACACAGGGAGTCACCGAAAGTATTATATCTGGGCAGGAGAGTGACATCAGCCATGTGGTTTCGCCCAGTGCTTCTCAAACAGGCCACGCGTGTGCCTGCGCAGCACCTGGGCATCTTGTTAAAATGCAGATTCTGACTCCGTGTGGCCAGGACGGGGCCTGGCCCTCTGCATTTCTGGCAAGTTCTGGGGCAATGCTGATGTTGCTGGTCCCCGGAGCACAGTTGAAGTGGCTGTACTTCAGCTCACGGTGGACTAATGAAAGGAGAGACCGGAGGCAGGAAAATCACCAAAGCAGGCACCGGGGAGTGGAGAACGGGTTCAAGAAGGCTGTTGCTTCTCCTGTGAGCTTTGGGAATGAGACGCCGTCAGCCCTGACTATGTCATCCTCTGTGTTTCTCCCACTCAGAACAGGGCAGACGTGGGAGGGGTCCGCATTCAGCTTTGCTCATGTCTCTGATGAGTTTCGGCACCTGACATCACAGTGCTCTTGGGGGATCGTCATAACCGATCGATATTCACTCCGGCACAGGACTTGGAACAGTTTTGCCAGCAGAAAAGATGAGTGTCTTCCATCCTGGGGTAAAATAGTGTAACCACAAGTGCAGGATCCATAGAATGTGCCCAGCTGTTTCAGTGGTTTCTGTTACTATTTGTGAAGTCTTCCTTCTTGTCATCTGCTAGCAGAAGAGTGGTGGCAGTTGCCAGAGGTTTGAGGAAAAAAAAAAATCATGGGAGAATTTACATTTGAGAAAATTCCATTCATTGACTTAATTATTTCTGGGAATTCAGGAAAGACCACCATGATCCGTTAGCCGCGAAAACGCTTGGGTCGGCCTTGGAAATGCTAAAATTCTGCAGGACCAGCTTTTGGGAAATCCTGTACTGTGCAATTCTGTAGCCTGACTAGTTTGCTTGTATTTAAAGTTTTTGAATATTTGAAATATTAAATAGTGCTATAGGACATAAGGTGAACTTAACATAGGGAATGAAAATAATTAAATCTAGGAGGGGGCCGTGATAAATCTTGAAGTCATAAATCTTATCCTTACATGTCAATGTTTTCTGTTTTTTTTTCTAGGCTTCATCATTTTATGCAGACTTATTTTTCTCTTTATGCAGTGGCAATTACATTCGATTTTGTTTTCTGCTTTTTCTACTTGACACTGCAGCATAACTATTTTTCCATGTTGTTATGCAAGTCTCATAACCAAGTTCATGGGCTGTATAATACACTGGTTAGATGTATGATAGTTTATTTAAACCTTGCTATTGGCCGTTTAAGTCACATGGTGCTTTTAAAAATGGAATGAGCAACACTGTTAGTGGGAGTGTGAAAAGGCACAACCCTTTTGGGAAAGCAATTTGGCAATATGTATCACAGGCCTGAAAAATGTTCATTGCCTTAGAGCTAGTCATTCCACTTCTGGGAATCTCTCATAAGGAAATAATCTAAAGTGCAGAGCCGGATTTATGCATCCAGATAGAAACTTTATGTATAATAGAGAAAAACTTGAAACAACCTAAATGTTCACACATAGGGGAAGCATTATGTCAATGATCACATAGCTGCCCAATGGAGTATTACGCACCCATAAAAATGTTTATGAAGAGTTTATAAATGGAAAATGCTTACATTATGATTGAAATAAGCAGGATGTAACATTACATTTATACTATGATCCAGCTGTGTAAAAATAGATGATCAAGTATGCATAGAAAAGGTTGGAGGGAAACACACCAAAATGCTAACAGTGGGTAGCAGGAATAGGAGGGAGTTTATTTTTATTTCAACTTTTCATGTCTTAAAAAAAAGTTTACGTTGTTCTGATAAAAAAATTAACCCACATTTATTGAATAAAATTGCAAGCATTAAAGAAATATGTACTGTAGAAAGTTAACCCTTGTTCACTGTCCTCTTTGCATATACCTAAAATAAGTTTCCAAAATCAATTTAGTGTGAGACTGTCAGACCAAACTATTTTTGAAGCACTTGTGCATATTTCTCTTTGGTGGAATTTGTTTGCTTTTTTAAATTAAATACATGTATCCTAAGACAATTTAAGTTCTACATAATGCAATTTTGGGGGAGTCAACATTGTAGTATCTGTAATTTTCTTTATAAGAAAGGAGGACGAGGTCAGCTGAGCACTAGTTATGCACGTTATCAGACGGGCATTACTATCAAGTTCTGAATTTCTTGGATTGCCTTGGACGTGGAGTAAAATCAGTTTGTTGACCTGGTCCTTGTGATTCTAGATAATTTGTCCTGATACAAAATTATTTTTATGAGAGAGTTAAACTAGAAAACCTCTACGTTTCTGTATTTTCCAAATATTGTATCTGACCAAATATTTATAATAATTAGAACAATCTTTAAAACCATACAGGCACATAATAAGTTCTTGAGGAAAGGATGGATTAAATAAATTATGGTAAGTACATTCAGTGGAATGCTATATAGTTCTTAAAGATAAGAATAGACCTCCATATTTATTGACGTTGAAAACATGTCTGCAACACGTTAGCTTTTTAAGTGATCAACGTAAGTTCTAAAATGTGTACACTATGACTCTGGTTTGTAAATATTATGTTTAGTATAACATACATACACACACACTTACATAATATCCTAGAAAGGGATACACCAAAGTATTAATAATAGTTATCTCTAAGGAGTACGAATGTGGGTGATTTTAATTTTCTTTTCCTTTGATTGAATTTTCTAAATTTGCTAATTAAACATTCAATGTTTATTTGATTTAGAAAATAATTTTTCAAATATATGGTGATGGAAGGAGAGCTGTCTCTGGGTGGTAAACACACAATGGGATGTATAGATGACGTAATACAGAATTGTACACCTGAAATCTATGTAACTTTACTAATAATTGTCACCCCAATAAACTTTAATTAAGAAAAAAAGAAAATTTTTAAGAGTCCTCCAGCTTAAAGAAAAGAGGAAGGAAGAAGCAAGACTATCTTTTGCATGGGAGGTGAAGAATTGTTGAAAGAAATTTAACCCAATGTATTTTCACTATGTGGTTTTCCACGTAAGCCCTTGGTGCTGACGTGCTCCTGTGAAAATTAAGCTACTCACTGTTTCTCCCACCCATCCCCTTTCTCACCCCATCTGTATTTCTCTGAATCTAGGCTAAAGGCCTGGATGGAGCATCACTTCCTCCAGGAAATCTTCTCCCCCCCCACCAACAGAATTTTTACAGTCGTGAATCTGGTTCCTTGTCTCTTATCACTATTTGTTGCATTAGGGATATAAAAGATGCTAAGATATTAGTGTTTAAGACATGAAGATATTATCGATACTAGAGAGTTTCTTAAGTAAAGTTATAGGAGCTTTATATTTCTGCTTCTCCCATATTGCACAGAGCTTGATACGTAGTAGGTGCACAATAAAACTTTGCTAAAGGACTAAGAGGTTGACGCAAGGTCCTTTCTTCCCTGGGAGAAAGGGTGACTGAGAGATGATATTCACAAATAAAAGTGCGCTAGCAAAATAAGACAGTGACATCAAAGAACCTTCTAGAATGACCCAGTGAATGCTAGGGATTGCAATAAGCACTTGATTTCCCTCAATCCTTTTAATAACCTATGAAATAGGTATTACTAGCCCCAATTTACAAATGAAGAAACCGAGGCTGAAGTTTGCACAGCCAGTGAATGGGGCAGATAGGATCTTCACCTATCTGAATCTACAACTCCTGACCTTTTCCTTGGGCAGGAGAGGCGCCAGAAGACTGGATCGGGAAATAGGGTCAAAGGTTTCCCTCTTCCAACTCAAATATCCTTTCATGCCAGGTAGCTAATAAAAGTGCCAGTTTCATTTATGATTGGATGGCTATCATATGCCAGTAAACTAGTAAATGGCATGGCATTTCTTTTCTTTTCTTTTTTTTTGATAGGACGTTTAGAACCTGTCTGCCCAATTAAGAGTTTCATTTCTAATTTCTACTTCTTAGCCCACATGCATTTGCCTGACCAACATAACCCCTCCTCTGAACAATATGCAACAAATGAGGATGTTTTCCTTCTAATGAGCATTGAGAAACGATCAGTTACCTCCTCCTTTCCTTGTCTTTCCTGAGCATGGCTGCTGAATTGCACCAGGTTACCGTGTTTCCCCGAAAATAAGACCTAGCCAGACCATCAGCTCTAATGCGTCTTTTGGAGCAAAAATTAATATAAGACCTGGTCTTATTTTACTATAAGACCAGGTATAATATAATATAATACAATATAGCATAGCATAGCATAGTATAGTATAGTACAGTACAGTACAGTACAATACAATACAATATAATATAATATAATACTGGGTCTTATATTAATTTTTGCTCCAAAAGACGCATTAGAGCTGATGGTCCGGCTAGGTCTTATTTTGGGGGAAACACAGTATATGCTGGTGAGTGGCAATTCAAAAGACAGGAGAGGCACAAGCCAGAGAGGGTGATAGAAAGAGCATAAAAAGAGCAAGAAAATAACAGAACTTATAACTGTATTTAAAAACATTTACAGTCAATTTAAAAAAAAATTTTTAGTACTGATATATAATTGATATATAACATCGTATTAGTTTAAGATGTACAATGTAATGATTTGATATATGTGTATATTGTGAAATGGCCACCACAATAAGTTTGGTTAACATCACCACACATAGTTACACACATTTTCTTGTGATGAGAACTTTTAAGATTTACCCTCTTAGCAACTTTCAAACATGCAATACAGTATTGTTAACTATAGTCATCTTGTTGTACATTACATCTTATACCTGGAAGTGTGTACCTTTGGCTACCTTTACCCATCTTCCCCAACCCACAGCCCCACCTCTGGCAACCATCAATCTGTTTTGTTTTTATGCGTTCAGTTTTTTTTAGGTTTCTCATATATGTGAGATCTTATGGTATTTTGTTTTTCTCTGATTTATTGCACTCAGCATAATACCCTCAAGGTCCATTTACGTTATTGCAAGTGGCAAGACTTCCTTCTTTTTTGTGGCTGAATAATATTCCATTGTGTGTGTGTGTGTGTGTGTGTGTGTGTGTGTGTGTGTATACCATATTTTCTTTATCTAATTATCTGTTGATGGACACTTGGCTTTTGTAAATAATGCTGCAGTGAACATGGGCGTGCAGATATCTTTTTGAGATAGTAATTCTGTTTCCATCAGGTGAATACCCGGAAGTAGGATTCCTGGATCCCTTGATTTTCGTTATTTGCCGCAGCTGTGGTCTGTAAAGTCACCGTGAAAACGGAATTAGTGTTCAGTGAGGAAATGCAGGGTTAGGTTCCTGTGAGCCTCCGGTCACACGTTTTCGTCAACCCATCAACGCATAACTTTGTTTTATGTATGTTTCTGTTTAGCGACACCTTATTTAATACATATCGTTGATTCATGAACATTGAACTGACAGCCAACAGCACCATAACTCATGCCTGAAAGAAGCATCTCTAACACATATTTTTCCGTAAGGTATATCACTGCCTACTTGCACTTCGGAATAATAGCACTTCAGCACTATGCTTGGGGGCCACGGTAAACAGTGAAATCACCAACAAAAGGCACACACGCAAAAAAATGAGAAAAACGTGGCATGAAATAAACCTGTGCGAAGGATACTGGTTTACAGTATGAGATCTGAAACAAGAAGGCAGAGCGTTGTCTTGTTCGCCCTTAGCTGGGAACGTGTGGTAGTAGTTTGCTGCATCTGTCCTAACAAAACACTACCGACGATGTGGCTTAACAACAGAAATTCATTTTCTCAGTTCTGGAGAGTGGAAGTCTGGGGTCAAGGGGTCAGCAGGTTTCATTTCTCCTGAGGCCCCTCTCCTTGGTTTGTAGATGGTCACCTTCTCTCTTTGTCCCCCATGGTCTTTCCTCCTGTCTAGCTCTGTCCTAACCTCCTCTTCTTGTAAGGACATCATCGGTAGGCCCCCCACTCCATGGTCTCATTTCACTTAATTACCCCTTTTAAGGCCCAATTTTCAAATAGAGCCACATGCTGAGGTACTGGGGTTTAAGACTTCAACATATGAATATTGGGGGCGGGGGGAAGTAACAGTGTATGTCTTGGGGATTCAAATTTTTTGCTGCTCTGCGCATGTCTGTGAGTGACCTCAAAAGCACTGTGAGTATTGATTTCCAGGTGACAAATAAATTGTGGCTAGTAGGTGAATTCATAAATAAGGAGTAATGATTTGGGAATAAGGAGGATTGGCTGTCATTGTGTTAATGACAACTATGGAATTAGACATCTGATAGGCTGTTGAATTGTTTGATCCTTGCAAGGCTGGTATAAAATAAACTTCCAACTGCAAGAAGATAACTTTCTCTCCCATGTCCGAGACATGAACTGAGATACATAGTCCGGGTAACTAAGAGGAAAGGAACAGGAGCTTTCATATTCTCCGTTACCTCCTCCCCTTCCCTCTTTCTCAAATTCTTCTCTTGGAGTGAAATCCTATTTAGTTTAAAGACAAGGAAAATAATAGTGCTTGTAAAGCTTCTGCCCTCACCCAAAACATTATAAAGTGGGCTATAAATCCCAGGAACACAATGTCTGCACACTCTGGAGCTTTCTAGAAACTCTAAGCCAAGCAAGTGGAGGGTCTGGAGCTGGGGAATGGAGGAGAATTTCTCTCACTCGTCCACTGCTCATGGTCTCTGCAACAGGCTCCTGTTTATTTTCTCCTTCAGCTCCCCGAACAGCCTATGTGTGTGTGTGGGGAGGGGGGGTGGTGGTGGAGGTTGGGGTGGGGCATGGCAGCAATTACTGGAGTTCAGAAAGAGATTGAGTTGCATGAAATCCTGTGGCTGAAAGGGGTCAGCATCAGAACCAAGGATTTCAGACCCCCCAGATTTGTCCTGTTTTTGTGACTTTTGAGTTCAAACAAACTGAATCATGCCCCGTTGTTGATATCAGTGTATCTATATTTGGGAGGATCAATGAGTCTTTCTAGCCTTTGAAGTATTTGTGAATTCTTTTACTTTTCCATGCTCATTTCTTGAGTATCTACTATAGTTGGCCCTTCAACAACATGAGGGTTAGAGGTGCCAACCCCCACGCAGTTGAAAATCCACCTACACATTTTGACTCCTCCAAAACTTAATGGCTGTTGGCCGTTTGCATCCCTGCATTCAACCAACCCTGGATCAAAACGATTTTCTCTTCTTTCTTTCTTTTTTTTTTTTACATTTTTACTGGGGAATATTGGGAAATAGTGTGTTTCTCCAGGGCCCATCAGCTCCAAGTCTTTGTCCTGCAATCTAGTTGTGAAGGGCACAGCTCAGCTCCAAGACCAGTCACTGTTTTCAATCTTTAGTTACACGGGGCACAGCCCACCATCCCAGGTGGGAATTGAACCAGCAACCTTGTTGAGAGCTTGCGCTCTAACCAACCGAGCCATGGGGCTGCCCTGAAAACTGCTCTCTCCATCTGTAGTTGGGAGTCCTTGGTTGGGAAACTGCGGTTGGGAATGTGAAAATACTGTTTTCAGTCTGAGGTTGGTTTGATCTGCGGGTGCGAAACCTAGAGATAGGAAGGGCCTACTATATTTATAGAACACAAGCCACACAGAAGTTGACCTGCGCAGGTAAAGCCCATGTTGTTAGGGGTCAGCTATATGTGCAACAGAGGGGATGGGCGTCAGGGTCCCAAGGTGAGTGAGCTCTGGCCGCTACCATGGTGGAATTCTGAGCAGACCAATAGAAGTATAATATGAGCTACATATGCAATTTTAGTTTGTCTAGTAGTTTCAACAGAAAACTGAAACAGGTGATATTAATTTGATAATATTTTTGTTTAACTGCATATATGCAAAGAACTATCCTGTCAACATGTAATCGATATGAAAATTGTTAATGAGGTATTTTTACACTCTTTTATTTGTACTACATTGTTTTCAAAGTCCAATATGAACTTTATACTCACAGCACATCTCAATTTGTATTAGCCCCATAGGTAGTGCTCAGTAGCCATATGTGGCTATTGGCCACCATACTGGATGGCACATATCAATGGAGATATTTCTAGATTAATTCATACACCACCTTGGGATGCTGGCTATAATGAAAGCCTATACTGTGTACGCTGGGAGCACTGGGGAGGCCGCAATTTACTCTGTCTGGGAATTGCTTCTGAAGGGTTTCCAGAGGAGGGGACTTCTGAGTTGGGACTTGATTGCACCCAGAAGGAAAGGGCATCCTTGGCAAAAGCAGGAACACTTATCTGGGGACTAGTGAAAGGAAGAGGCCCGATTCCCTGAGCTGCTTTGGTCCTGACATTCTTCAGGTTGGCTTGAGTTTTGCAGTGAGATTGGAGTTACCAGAGGTGACAATACATTTTCCGTCCTGATGAGTTTGCTCAGGGCTGTGTGTTTAGAACTGAGCAAGCCAATCCCTGCTTTCTACTGGCTCATCTTTGGACCAGTGCTTTTCAAACTCAAGCAGGCATCAAGAGTCCCTGGAGGGCTTGTGAAAGCACTGATTTCTTGGCCCTCCCCCAGAGTTTCTGATTTAGTAGTCCTGGGGTGGGGCCTGAGAACTTGCATTTCCAGCAAGCTCCAAGCTACTGCTGCTTGGAGAATCCGTCTTTGAGAACCACTGGCCTAGTAGATGAGCAAAGCTATCAGACAGTCATTCAACAGACACTCCCAGCTTAGCACTTCGTGGTAGGCACTACTTCAGCACTGGGGATACAGTGATGAGCAAGACAAGTGAAGTCCCCTTCTTCAGTGGAGCTTTGAGCATAGACTCAAATAATACATGGTGGTGACCTCAGGGGTCTGGAATTGACCTGATAATAATATCCTACTTTTAGCCTTAAAACACTGATGCTTACAAAAATTACAATGTTTTTACATCAAAGATTATTTCTGCTCACTAAGAGCACATCTATCAGAAGAGATACACCATGCGATGAGAACCTATTGTGTGACATACTTGTGTATGTCTAGAAACTTATGTATGTCTAGGGGCTTTACAAATATGAGCGTGTTGCATTTTGAGAATGTGATAAGCATTGCTACCTGCTTTATGTAATGGAAGTGACTGAGTTTCAGAAAGGTTGGTGGGATAACAGAGCAGTGGTTTATCTCTGGTCTGTCTGTTGGCTCATGGTATTTCCTTGGTATGGTCCTCTTAGCAGCACTTCCCTCTCCTCCAGTTTTTCTAGTTAACTTTTCTTGCTCATCTTTCAGATCCCTGAGCAACTACCGATTCCTCAGAAGAGTTTTTCTTGAACTCTCTGATAAGTTTCCAATGGTGTATTTATTGATTGTTTAACTCACAGAGCCTGCTACGTGATGGTGCTTAATAAACTTTGTTGAACAAATGAATGAGATTAATGAATTTAATGAAATCAAGGAAGGCTTTTTGGAGGAGGTGGACCTTGACTTAACGGGGCTGAAAAGAAGACGTTTCAGGAGACTGGAGCAGGGAGAGGAGCAGCCTGGCAGATAAAACCAGACATAGCCTTGAACTTGGAGGGGTGGAGGCCCGTGGGGGACGGGGGGGGGGGGATCAGGCATTCTGCACAAACTTGGGACTTTGATAGATGGGTGGGGGTTGTTTTGGGGAGAGATTGTAGAGGTAGATGTGGATTTCTGATAAATGAGTTCAGGAAATAGGGAGCCCCTGAATGTTTAGGGGTAGCTGAACCACATCTAACTTTTTTTCTGTTCTAGAGAAAAAAAGTCACCTCCTCGGGGTCCTGTGATGGGTGCTTGAGTAGGTCCATAGGAAGAATCATAGTTAAGATTCAAGCTCCAAAACTATACGATTAGGATCAAGTCCTAGTTCCAGTCCTTCATAGCATATGAGCGGGCAAGTCACTTAACCACTCTGAAACTCAGTTTTGTTCTCTGAAAAATAGGCACCCCCGCAAAAAAAAAATTAAACTAAATAAATAAAAGCACTGACTTCCTTGTATTGTTGTGCAGACTAAATGAGATAATACAAGGTGAATGGTCTGGGATAATGTCTGGCATGTGACAATCACTGAAGACGTACTAGTTGTCACTAGGAAGATGATTTTTCTCTTGTCTTCCCTTTCATCCATCCCTTCTCTTTCTCTTCCTCCTCTTTTCATACTTTGCCCACAAAAAGATTTTTAAGGGTTCCTGAGTGGAATCCTAGAACTGGCTCTTGGCATCTAGGTAGGTGGGACCTCACTGAGGGGCTAAAAGGCAGGATCTGGGGGTAGCAGGGCAAAGCCCAAAGTGAAGCTGGCCACAGCTGGTGACATTTAATTCCCCACATGATTCCCCGACAATGACAAAAGGCAGATCACTCATCTTTCTGTCTCGGATTGGACATCTCTATCATGGGGACCATACTCTCAGCTGACTATTATTGCTTTTATTATTGTTTCACTGCCCTAAATTCCTAATCTCCTCCCAGGAAATGATTTGGCAACTACTGAGGCCCGTGAGTGGCTGGGGCCAAATCAGATGAATGCCATAGAACAGGCTAATCTGAAGGGAAGTCCCTGCCTGCAGTAAGACCACATTGCACTCACCTCTACAAAAAAACCAGAAACAAATGACGCTTAACGAAGGAAAAACATACTCTCCAAGTTCACTTGGCTGCAGAGCCTTCTAGGAGGCTGAATTACAGTAAATCTAAAAATAAGGCCTGGGGCGGACCAGTGTGCTTTTCCCTTAAATGCACAAAAGATTTCTTTTCTACCTGACTAGGGAACAATATAATTCAACAGGCACGTTTTGCCTTATTTTTTTGCGTCGGACCCAGAAAAGCTCAGGGGAGAAAGAGTTCCTGAGATTGTAGCTTATTGCTTGAAGATCAAACCAGGGAAAGTTATTTTTATACCTAGTAGTTTTTTCCCCCCCTTCGTTCTCCTTTCAACTGCCTGGTATTTATCCTCACAATTAGGGGGTTTGTCTTGTTAAACAAAGTATTTTTTCTTTCTTTTCTTGATTATAAAAGAAATACATGTTCATTGTAGAAAATTAGAAACTACCACAAAAAAAAGGGAAGGAGAAAAAGGTCTGTCATTCAAAGATAACCACAGTTAACTCTTTGATGCTTTTTTCTTCTTTCTTTTTTTCCTATGCTTCTTTTAAATAGTTAAGTCTGTAGGATACACATAGCTTTTATACCACAGTTGCAATGAACTAGTTCCAACACATGGCAGAATGCACTGCATGTCCCTCTCCCATCACGTTTTCCTTCTCTCCCAGAGGTAAATTTGTTTATGATTCCATTGCTTTTCTTCATAGTTTTGCACACATTTAAGTGTCACTAAACAATAGATAGTGTAATTCTGCATGTTTTTATGTTATATGTTATATGTATGTTATCGCTCAGGAGTACCAAGAAATCTTATGGGAACTTGTGACCAGGTGACTCTGGGTTGATTACCCCAGATTCAAATTGATCCTGGTGTGCTATGTAGGCAGTAGAAGTAATAGCCTTTTCTGTGTGAGTCAAGACATAAAAGTTGGGCAGCCATTGCTTTTATTTTTGATTCCCCCTCAGTTGGTGATATTCAACTATGATGATATGTTTATTTCTACTTCGTTCATTTTTACCATTGTGTAGTATTTCAGTATGTGACTATATCACAAGTTATAGTACTTATTCTTACCTGATAGACAGACATTTGGGTTGTTTTTGATGTTTGGCTATTTCAAACACTGCTTTTATGGGCATTCGTAGGCATGTTTCTGGTTCTAATTTAGAACATACATTTATGCTGGATCCTAGGGTATGAGCGTCCTGAAATGTTCCAGAAAATGGCAAATTGTGTTCCAAAATGATTGCACAAACAATTTAAACTCCTTTGGAAAGTGCATAAGGGTTCCTGTCGCTCCAGATCTTTGGTAATACTGGGTATTGTCAGACTTTTCCATTTTTGTCATTCTGGTGTATGAGAAAGATATCACATTGTGATTTTAATTTGAATTTTCTTGATTTCTAATCAGGTTGACTGCCTTTTAATTTTTTTTCCTTATTTTTGCCATTCAAGTGTTTTCCTTTTTTGAAAAGTTCATTAATATCTTTTGCTCATTTTCCTGTTTGTTTGTTTATTTATTTACTTATTTATTTGTAAGAGTTCTTTATATACTCTAAATACTATTCCTTGGACACTGTTATAACTATTTCCTCCCAGCTTTTGCTTTTCTATGCTGTATTTTGATGAATAGAAGTTAAATTTATCAATTTGATAAAGGTTAACCCTTTTTTGGTGGGTCTTAAGAAATCCATCCCTACCCTGAAGTCATCAATATATACTATATTTTTTCTTCAAAAAAAAAATTTCTTTTTACTGGGGAAGGGGAACAGGACTTTATTGGGGAACAGTGTGTACTTCCAGAACACTTCTTCCAACTCAAGTTGTTGTCCTTTCAATCTTAGTTGTGGAGGGTGCCATTCAGCTTCAAGTTGTTGTCCTTTCAGTCTTAAGTTGTGGAGGGCGCAGCTCAGCTTGAGGTCCAGTTGCCGTTGCTAGTTGCAGGGTGCGCAGCCCACAATCCCTTGCAGGACTCAAGGAATTGAATTGGCAACCTTGTGGTTGAGAGCCCACTGGCCCATGTGGGAATCGAACCAGCAGCGTTTGGAGTTAGGAGCACAGGGCTCTAACCGTCTGAGCCACTGGGCCGGCCCGCTTCAAAAAAATTTTAAAGTTGTACTTTTCACTTCAATTACTAAAATATGTAGAACTGATTTTTTTTTTTGGTATGGATGAAGTAGGGATCAAAATTTTTATTTTGTCTTCCACGTGAATAGCTGATGGCTCCGTAACTATTTATTGACTAGTCTATCTTTATCCACGTACATGTCCAGAAACGCTTTCCTATCTTAGGTATCTATAAATGCATGGACCTGTTTCTGGCCTGAATTTTCTCCCAGTTGGCATGTATGTCTCCACGTATTAACAGTATTCTATCTCAATTTTTATCATTTTATAATACATTATGATATTTGGAAGGACAAGTTTTGCTATTTGTTTTTCTTCAGAATTATCTGAATTACTATTGGCTCTTTGCTTCATACATTTTAAATTAGATGCTCAAGTTCCCTGTATAACCCTGTTGGTATGTTTATTTCAATTGTATTAAATCTGCAGATCAAGTTAGGGGCGATTGACCTCTGTATATTGAAACTTCCTATCCATGAATGTAGTCCCAGTCTCTCTTTCCATTTCAAACTTTTAAAATGTCATCTAACAAGTTTCATAGCTTTCTCCATAAAGGTCTTGCACATTTTATATTACAACTATTTTTGTTACCATAATAAATCGTATTTTCAAAATTGCATTTTTAACTGACGACTGTTGGGTTATAAAAATGTAATTGAGTTTTGTCTACTGATAACAATTTTGCTAGTTTTTGTATTCTTATAATTTGTAGTTGCTATTGGTATTTTCTGTAGACAATCATATAATTTCAGAATAAAGATAATTTTTGTATCTTTCTTTTATTTGTATTGTCTAATTACATGAGGTAGGACCTCTAAAAAAATACCAAATTTAAACAGCAGTTTCTTTGCTGACTGTAAAGGAAATTCTTCTAATAATTCACCATTAAGTATGATATTTACTTTGGATTTTTGTAAATACCTTTTTTTAAGTTGAGGAAATTTCTTTCTATTTCGTTTGCCAAGCTTTTTTAAAAGCATTTATTAGTGTTAACTTTTTAAATTCGTGTTAAATTTTTAAAAAGCTTTTCGGTGTGTCTATTCATATGCTCTTGTGATTTATCTCACTTTATATGTTATAATGATGAAGAGCAAAAATAAATATCTAATTTAAATTAATGGTGTTTCTTGGATAGACCCAATTTAATCATGTGTATTGTCTTTCTTTATAATTTCTGGATTTGATTTGCTAAAATTTTGTTTGGGAACTTTGCGTCTAGGTTCATATGGCCAGTGATTTTTATTGGCTGGTGATTTTCCTTCTTTATATTATATTTGCCTCCTTTTGATAGCAAAGCTGTACTTTCCTCACCAAATGAGTGGAAAGGTCGTGTTCCTCCTTCACTTCTCTTCAAGAATTCGAGTTATCTGTTTTTGACATTTAGTTAGAACTTGCTTTTGTAACCAATGGGCCTGTGAGTTCTTTATGGGATGGTTTTATTATAAATTATAAACTTAATTTCTTTAATGGTTAAAGGAAAAACCAGGTTTTCTAATTCTTTTTTAGTTAACTTTAGTAGATTATACTTATAGGAATCTTTCCATTTTATCTAAATTTTAAAATTTGTTGGCATAGCATTGTTAATGGTATTTATCTTTTTAATCTCTGCCCTATCTGTGATTGTCACTTTTATTATTCCTAATATTTATTTGAGCCTTCTGTCATTTCCTTCTTGATTATTCTCACCAAAAGTTTATCAATTTTATTAGACTTCATAAAGAACCAACTTCTGATTTTGTTCTCTATCTTTTCATTTTCTGTTTTACTAATTGCTGCTCTCATTTTTATTTCTTTCTTATATCTACTCTCTTTGGGTTTATTCTATGGTTATTTTCTAATTCCTCAAGTTGGATATTTCGCTCTGGTGTTTCAGCCTTTCCTCTTTTCTAATCGAACCATGTAAGGCTACCTATCCCTCCTCAAGTATTGATTTAGCTATATTGAATACATTGTGATACATTGCATTTTAATTGACAATCGATTCTGTGTGTATGTTCTAATCTCTACTTTAATTCTTTCTTTGATCTTTGACTTATTTAAAAGTATGCTCAGACATTTCCGAAACCATAAGGTTTTCCTTGTTATCTTTTTGTGACTTATTTCCAACTGAATTGCCTTGCGGTTAGAGAATGCAGCATATCTGCTATGCTTCTGAGTTTTGTTGGACTTACTTTGTGGTCTGGAAGGAAGATTCCATGTATTCAGTGGAAACCATATGGGAAGCACTTTATGTACATAGACTCCTCCCAACAAAGATTCTAAATACAAAATGTTTGTTTTTTTTAACAGATGAGGAAACTGAAGCTCAGAGATGTAAGTGGAAGAGGCAGGAATTAACTCAGGTTGGTTTAACTCAAAACAGTTTTTCTACTCAGGTAATAGCATAGTTTCTTATTTGGAAAATAAAATATAATATCATTTAATGAAGAAAATAGGAATTTAAGGGCTATCTGGGTGTTTCTCCCTTTTGTCTTAGCACTAGCTTTTCATTCATTTCCCCACCCATTCAGATAGATCTCTTTTGAGGCTGCCCCGGGGCCGAGCTGCGGATCTGTAAATTGTCCTTGAGAAGTCCATGTTCTAGTTGGAAAGTCAAGAAAACTTAGGTTACCTTCTTCTAATATGACTCTTAACACTGTGGATCATTTGTTCTTTTAGTGAAATACCAAAAAAAAAAAAAATCTCTTAGAAAACACTCAGAAGAACATGCTGAATAAATAGAGTTGCTATTTCTGGGCAGTTTATTATGGTGACGATTCTATAATCATTGTTGTGTATTTTAGGTTCCTGCTCTTTTCAAGTCTCTTCCCCCGCCTCCTGGTCCTAGACACACCTCTAGTTTCCATCCGCAGCTCTCTCCCTGGGAAGTTTCACCTAATCCCATCACTGGCTTCCTTGGGGCTGCTGGCTCCCCCAGATCTGTGTCTCCAGCCCCTACCTTGCTTCCATTTCCTACCTTCACTGACCAGTGCCTCTCTGCTGAGGACACCATTAGCCTTTGGCCTTTGGGAGTGAAAGCTGGGAAGGTCCCTGAGCGCAGGGTTGGAGGCAGAGGCTGCCTTCTCCTGCTCTTGCCACTTGAGATTCTTGCACACCTGCCTCTGGCAGCCTCCTTCTTCTTCCCACCGCTTTGTCCCTCACGTCCAAGGCCGGGTGGTGGTTGGGCACTTCCTCATACAGTGGGTATCTCCACTCATCTTCCCTAACCACCTTGCAGGAAAGTCCTTCCTGCCTTTACTTTGCAGATGAAGAAATTGGGAGCTTAGAGATGTGAAAATTTGCCCATGGTCTTGGCTGGCCCACCTTCAAGTGGGTGTTCTTTCCCCCATTCTGTGGTCTTAGAAGACTTAAGATTCTATTTCTGCTGCTTCTAAGTAGTGACCTTGGGCAAGTCACTGGCCTTCTGTGGACCATAGTTTCTTCATCTTAAAACTGGACAGACTCATATCTATCTTCCCTTTTCATGGGGTTGTTGGATGTTTCAGAGCAACAGAAAGCTCTTTGGAGAAGACACATGAACTTGGAAGAGCTGGCTGCTAGGTCAGCTCTCTGAGCCTCACACATGCTCTCTGTCCAAACTGGGGTAACGTCTGAGAGCCAAGCCCCTTTGTGGGCGTCTCTCTGGGTTTGCTATCTGTGCATGCCTGGGGTCTGGGAGGCAATTCATGGGAGGCAGAGAAAGCAGCCTGTGCACAGAGCTGAGGCAGAGAGAAAATGAAGCATTTGGGAAATGGCAAGGACTTTTATGGCTGGGCTAGGGAGGGTGGGAGAAGGGGTAGCATTGAGGTTGAGAGGCAAGCAGGGCCCAGGTTTCCTGGCTTTGACTTTTAATTCAAGGACAAAAGGAAGACCATGAAGGCATTTTAAGCAACAATGGTGATGATGACAGTAATAGTCATGCTGCTGCTAATAGCTAATGTTTACTAAGTGCTAAGCTTCCCTCCATTAACTCTTACTGCATACAACAACTGTAAGGGGAAGAGGCTATTATCATTTTTGTTTTTCAGATGGGGAAATCAAGGTTCAGAGATGTTAAGTAACTTACCCAAGGCCACACAGGTGGTCTGTTGCACACCCAGAATTCAAACAGACTGTCTGACTTGATCATGACTTGCTCCTCAGTGGTCAGAGCTGAAGTGTTCACATTGCTCGCTTTTTCAGGTGGACTTTTAAGAAGATATTTTTGTGTAGAGGAGGGATATTTTGTCTAGGAGGGGAGACTGGAGGCAGGGAGACCAGTGAGAGGCCCTGGTCTCGCTAAATGATGATGGTAGCCTTAACCCAAGGGGGTGACTATGGAATTCGATAAATTTGAAAGGCTTTAATATACTGGAATGAATAGTACATGTATTCATTCATTCACAGAGGTTGATTGAGTGCCTAATATGTGTCAGGCTCAGAAATGGCAAGGCCTTGGTTGGGCTGTTGTCTGAAAGAGTCGGGGGCTGTGAGTGAGAACTGAGAGTCACACATGAGAGTCAGAGTGATTTCACCAGATACAGAGGGTTCCTCCTGAAAGTGAAAATGCAACCCACACCACTGCCTGGGGCAGAGGAGGTGAGGGGAGATTACTAGAAGGTTCTAACAATCTCCCCTCAACTCCTGCTTAAGGGAGTTGTGGGCCATGTAGAAAAAGGCCTCCTGTGGTTCCCACCCTGATGGGACTGGCTCCCTTTTGGCTCAGGATGAGGTTGCCTTGGCTTTGATTTCTTGTTAATTACCCTCGAAGGTTAATTCTGTAAGTGCCACTAATGACCAAGAGTTAATTTCTCTCTCTCTCCTGCCTGCCTCACGTCTTCATTTTTTTTTTTCTTTAATGGGCCATCCAAGCTTGTTGGAATGTTTACCAAAGCAGGATAGTTAGAGATGTAAATAAATGAATTTACCTTGTCAAAAGGATCTGGAGATAGAATTAAGGGGAGAGGAGTAATTTACAGGTGAATAATTACTTGGAAACCTCAGCAAGGAGACTGTTGGGGTTCTCTAATTATTTATCTTCTCCCAATTTTCTCTTCTTTGAACTGCTAGCATGCGGGCGTATGGGGGTGGCATGGGGAGTGGGAGGTGTTATTTTGGATTTCCCCTCTCGATTGTGAAATACATTTTGGGGGAGGGCCTCAGCCAGGATGCAGGGTTGGCCAATCAAGCCCTTTGCAATTTGCAGGACACTTTCACACTCATGACTTCATTAAGATCTTTTTGTGTACTCTCTGAGGTGGATGGGGTTGCTAGCCCCATTTATGGATGGGAAAACTGAGGTTCCTAGGGGTGAGGTCACTCCCCACAAGCCACATGATGAGTAAGTTGTGTATTGTGGGTCAGACCCAGGCTTCTCATTCTCCTCGGTCTTTCAGCTGCCTTCTACCTTCCCCAGGTGGTTCTTGTCCCCTCCGAAACCCCCCCAGGTTGCCTGGGTTCCTCCGCGAGACACCCAAATGCTCTGTTGCGAACAACCTGCTTCGTCTTCCCTGTATGTAGGCTGGTGGCCGCGCCCCTTCCTTACGCAGCTCATTTTCCATTTTAAGATTTCCTGTTTGAACTAAAGGGCAAAGATCTCGGCAGTATCAGCCTGGAGCCGGGCTTCTGTGTGTATAAAGGGGAGCCTTGGCCCCTGCCCTCTGTTTGTCCACTGGCCTTATCGACGGAGCCCAAGTCCCAAGTTCAGAGGTTCCAGTTCCTTCCCGATTTGCTGGGTAAAGTCCGGCCCTTCCGTGCGGGCGGCCAGGGTGGGTGGCCAGCCTGGAGCCAGCAGTCATTTACAGGCAGGCAGTGCTTCCGTCCTGCCTGGTGAGTGAGCCACCGGCTGCAGTGGACAGAGAGATGGACGGATGGACGGACATGGGGATTCGGGGTGCCTTCTCTCTCTCCCTTCTTCCCGTTTGCCCTGCTGGCCTGAGGAGTCTTGTGTCCCTGAGAGCAAGGCCAGCCAGGGAGGAGGTCTGTGCTCCCTGCAGCTTCCTTCAAAGTACAGATCTGCTTTTGGGGCCAGTCTGGCCCATCCAGGCCAGCACACACTCTCACGCTCACACACAGATTTCTGCACAAGCACAGATGCCCAGCTCAGGATCTCCATAGCTGAGTCCTTTCCCAGAGAGAGGCACTTAACTGGTACCATTTTTATGGGGGATAATCAGAACGAGTGCTGGGAGAACAGCTTGTTGGTTCCAAGGTCCTTTCATCTCCTGGTCTCATCTGATCTGCAGGACAACCAGGATTCGTCCAGATAGTTACCGCCACCCTTTTACAGATGAGCAGTTGGAGCTCAGAATCAATGGCTTCGTTCAATCAGCCCTTTATTCAACAAGAGTTTCTAGGGAGCTCCGGTCTCTCAGGTGCTGGGGATTCGAGGAGAGGGTGATGCAGTCCCTCTTCAGGTTGCTCAGAAAGTCAGAGAATAAAATCAGTGATTGCAAGGCAGGGAACAGAATACGTGGAGAGGCACCTGGGAGTGCTGTGGGAGCAGGGGGGTCAGGGTGTGGGTTGGAGGCTCAGGAAATGTTTTGTCAGGACCTCTGTGAAGCGAGGAGGCTGGGACAGGGGCATGGCTCTCCATGGTACTGGCAGGACATTCCCCACCTACCAGTCTGGGCACGAGGGCCCCTTTACATAGATCCTCGCACGACTCTAGGTCTCTCCACGGAATGTCTGCCCCACAGGAGGAGAGGCTTCTTGTGGACTGCTTTATCTCCAGGGCCTACACAGGAGCCTGGCCCTAAGCACTCGATAAATATTTGCTGCTGAATGAATAGACACAGACGCACACAGCACTCTGTAACTCAGAACGATAGGATCCTCAAGCTGAAGGAAGTTTCTAGAATAGTACAGGTTGCTAACTCCGGAGCCAAAACCCTGGAGACCTGACTCTGAGTCTCATGTGCTTCCCCCAAAGACTGTGGGACTAGGTGCTGGTGTGAGAGCACCCAAATTCTGGTCCCATTTACGTCTCCCAACTTTGTGTGACATTTCCTCCACTGCAAAATTGTCCTGTTGGCTGACCTTTCCTGCTCTAATATTTGGCGAGTGCAGGAATTTCTCTGAGCTGAAGAGGCTCCTCTTTCCAGTCTCAGAAGACAGTCTGGTCTCCCTTTGCCAACCCTTGTGGCCAGGAAAATGCCTGGTCTGTGGTCACAGCTGTCGATCCTCTGGGCTCCTACCCGCCTTGCCAGCCCACCAGCCTGCCCTGCTGCCTCCTGGGGATGGATGGGAGTGCAGCCTGCCCACCCTGCCATGTGGCTGCGCCCCCTCTGAGCCTCCCCATTCCCTTTTCCAGAATGAGAGGTCTGAGACCCAAGGAGCCTAGGGACAATGGGGTGACTGTCACTGGGCTATGCTAGCCTGTGGCCTGTGTAGGGTCCTGACCCACAGCTGCCCAGGCTGGTCTGCTCTTCTTCGTTTCTCCCTCATGGACGCTGATGTGTGGTGTGGTCTGCAGCAGGATTGAGGCCCAGAGCCTGCAGCATTACTGGGAAAGACCTGGAGCGTCCAGTGAGCCCTCAGCCAGCATCCTGTCTGGAAGGCAGCACTTAGAGACTTCCTGGGGAGAAGGCATGCTCCACTGTCTGCCCCACCAGCCAGCCTCTCATCTGAGCCTTTTAGGGTGGCAGCAGTTTCTCTTCCCTGTCACTTGTTGTCCCCTTCCCCACAATGTTGTATTGTTCTATCCTCTCCCTCTAGGAGGAAATCTGGCATGGTGAAACTTGAAGTTAGAAAGAATAGGGAGCCTTTGAATTCCAGCCCTGCTACAAACCAGCGGTGTATCTTGAGCCTCGGGTTTTTCATCTAGAAAATAATTCTTTTTTCCCAGGCTTGTTGTGGAGATTCTGTGAGATAATAAGGTATGTAGACCTTTGGGCAGGTAATGGCAGTGAACAATACCGTAGAATTAGCTCTGTGCTAGACACTATTCTGAGCACGCCACAGCCCTAGAAGGCTGGTATGATTTACTTTCATTTTACAGGTAGATTAAGTTGTGACCCAGGGTCAGAGCTGGGATCATGAATCCAGCAGTCTGGCTCTTAACCAGTAGCCCATTGCCTTGTAGACACGTGTACTTGCCGAGTACTGGTTGGGTTCAGTGGCTCCCGGCTAATTTGGGAGCCGCTAGTGTATGCCTGAATGAGACTCATCCTTGGTCATCTTGGGGCCTTCCCCTCTCCCCCCTGCCCCGTCCCCCCTCCTTGCTCTCCCTTCCCTTTCCTCCCACATGCCCTCCCACACGTCTCAGGCTGGGACTTGGCTCTGTGTCCTCATTCTGCAGAGGAGTGGAGGCAGAGCACCTTAGGCCAAGGTTTTGTTAAGAGGCATAAACTGAAGTTGTATCTGTCTGTCTTTGGAGTCTGCTGTTTAAAAGGTTTCTGAGTGATTCAATTCAACACATATAACAAGGTGGCTAGAGGCTGTCCCCCCACAGAGCTTACAGCTCAGAGGCTTTACCAGCAGGATACTCCCCCTTCACTCTCCCTGCCCCCAAGGCTGAACCTGCCAGAAGCAAAGGGGTCTCAGCCTTAGCACCTGTCGGCCTCAGAGGCCAGGCTGGAAGGGACCTGGGAAACCAGGTTTAGAGATAGAGAAGGGCTGTGTCCATTTCAAAGAGAGGAAGGGCGAGGGTTGGGCTCCGAATCCAGAACTTGTGATTCCTGACTGGGTGCTTTCTTTGACTCTTTTCCTTTTACATTTTACTTCTATTTCTAAAACTTCGGGAGAGACAAGGAGGCCCTCGATGGCCCATGATGGCTGTAAATCCCACATTTGAGAATGGGGACCCTTGAAAGACGTCCATTGCTTATCCTGAGAAAGAGCATGGGCCTGAGGGTTCGAGCAGCAGGAGAGGAGACCAAGTGACTCCAGGAAGGCAGCATCGCCTCTCTCGCCTCTCACGGGCCGTCTGAGGGGTCCTTCTGGGCAGGGAGTTTGAAAGAACAAACTGGAGGCAGCGGAGCAAGAGCCTTGGGTTTGTGGCCGAGCTCTACTGCGGAGTCACTGGGTGGTCTGCAGAGGGGTTCTACCTGTCTGGACTGCCATGTCCCAGCTGCACAAAGACAGGCTTCCCCAGGACCACACCCGTCCAGCCTAGGCCAGGTGGGTCCAGACTCACTCAGCTATTCCCATGGCATTGCATAGGGAGCAGAGTGTTGGGGGGGGTCCTCCTAGGCTGGGGGAGAGAAGACCTCTGTTGTTTCTTTCCCCCAAACTCGGAATTCTTCCATGAGTCCCGTAAGAGAGTGTTGGCTACCTCTTATCTCCTAACAAGGGATGTACAATTTTCGTCTTCTGACTTGAAAAAGGAAAAGGCAGGGGTAGGGATGGGGGAACCTTTACCTAGGACAGGGTTTAGATAAAAAGAAGCAGGGACCTCAGTTCTAAGACATTCTCAATTCAATACCAGTCTTTATGGGGTGAAAGAAAGACACATATTCATTCAGTGGGCACATCCATGCTAAGTTGCCCCTGGGTGGTCATCAGAAATCCAAATGTGAACAAAAAATAAAAAGTAAAAAAAAAATAGGTGTGTTTTAGGATCGAGGAAATATGATGTTTACTTAGAAATGAAAATCGATTGCCTTTAACTTGTGATAAGATAATTATGCTCCTGTGAGTCAGCGTCATGCATTTATGTTCATAAACCTCCCTCATTAAGCAGTAAGGCTACACATTTTATCTTAATTCATATTTTATAGGGCTGTGAATTCCTACGTTTATCTCCCTTTGTTTTCCTGTGTAGACAGAAGGCTGCCTGGCCTCAGCAGAGGTGAGTTAACTTATTATCTGGCAACTATTTCCCTGGAACCCAGCCGAAGCCGAAGTGGGCTCTAATTTCTCTTCTTACTGCTTGACCATAACCTTGGATGATTCACTTCATTTCTGTGCCTCTGTCCTCTCACCTGCACAGTTAATTTAACATGTTATATCTCTCACGGACATGTTGCAAGGATTCAGTGAGATACTGCTACAGCTCCTCTATGAAGGAGGAGTTGGTATTGTCCAAAGTCCACGCATGGTCTTAGCCATTCCTGCACACTGTCCCAATTACCATGAATGGCCCTGTAAAAATGAGGTGGTGTTGGCTTGATAATGTGATCTCCTGAGGAGGGGAAGAGACGGTCTCTGGAGAATGGAACCAATATAGATGGAGGGTCTGAGATCTCACTGCCTGGATTCAGATCTCTTCTTGACAACCCATGAGCTGAATGAACCTTGAACATGGCAATCTTGTAACTCTTTAAGCCTCAGTTTCCTCATCTGTGAAGTGGGGCTAATGATATGTACCTTGTAGAATGTTTGTGGAGATCCAGTGAGAATATCAAATGTTATGTATATAGTTTGGCACAGTAAATAAGAGCTCTGATGACTAATATTTTAAAAGAAAAATATATGCCAGCCCTGGTACTAGATACGTGCCATAAATTAGCTGTGACGACCCTCTGTAAGGTCAGTGTTATTTGCTTCGTGTTGCAGATGAAGGAACAGTCTTAGAAAGGTTAGGAACTTAGGCTCCCTCTCCTTCCACCTGCTGCTTTCCTGACTCCTCAGGGGTAAAGCAGCTCTCTTCGTGATTGAGCACGGTGTCCTCTCGTTCGTTGCCATGCTGGGGTCTAAGGCTCCTTTGAAAGTTTCTCACTGAGAGAGAGTCTGGAGACCCTGGGGTTGGCTTTGATAGCCATTGACATTGATGGGGCCACTCAGTTGGGCCCCCAGCCCACCTCCTGGTCACCCCACTCAGTCCTCCAGTTAGCCACTGAAGCCTCCAGCTCAGAGCTCTTGTCAAGTGCCAGCTCCCCTGCAGCTGACTCTGGTAGGTTCCCTTGAAAGCTTGCAATCAGCTATCCTGGGTCTGTCTGTCCTGTGAGAGGAATCTGGGGACAAGATGGAAGCTTTAGTGATTGTTGGAGAGCTCCACAAGGCGTTGTGTTTCTCACAGGACACACCATCCCTGGAAGTCTGAAAAAAATCCCTTCCAGCAGAACCCCCTCAAACTCCAGGGGTGTAGGGGCGGCAGGCTAGGCCCCATTCGTTGGACATTCTCTATGCTCTAAGCACCATAAGAGCACCATGTTCATTAGATCAGTCACTCATCATGAAAACCTCACTGTGTAGGTGTTATTATTCCCATTTATGGTTGCGGGATGTCGTGTGAAGAGTATGTAAAAGATCATAAGCTCTGGAGCCAGACTTCTTGGGTTTAAATCTGGGCTCTTTCATCAACTAGCTGTATGGGCACTTAACTTCAGCTACCTGAGCCTTAGCTTAAGCTTCTGTAAAATGGGAATATCTGTAGTAGCCAACTTCATGGGTGATGGTCAGGATTCAATTAGGTATTGAATGGTACACCATAAATGGTAGCAGAAGGCTGATATTGCTGGAGAAATATGATTGGAGAGGGGAAGTCCCACACCCCAGGGCACTTGGCCAGGAAGAAGTAGAAGTAAGGCTGTTTGGAATCCAGATATGCTTGAGTCTAAAGCCTCTGCTGTTATCAACAGCATCACATTTTCTCCTTTCACTAAGTTTCCCAACTCAGACCAGTTCCAGACAGAGCCTAGAGCCAGCTGGAAGGTGGCTAAGGAGAAGAGAAGGCAACAGCAGCAGCCCCTGTGGGGACTGAGGAGGACCTAACAGCTTGTACTTGTTCAAGGAAAAACAGTTCCCAAACCATCACAGGCTAAGTCGTGTGGCCCCTGTAGAGCAGGTATCCAGGGAAAATGTGTCTGGCTCCTACCATGAGAATTGTGTGGTACGTTTGCTGCTTTTGTAGCTTCTTTTAGGGAATGTCTATCCTTTTAGAGGGACAGAAACAAAGAACATGCACTACAGGCTGGAGGACTAGGCCATAGCCAGCACATGAGTTGGAGATGGAGAGGGAGGGAAGTAATATTTGGGTCCTACTCTCTGCCCAGCACAGAGCAAGGTGTGCTCATGGGTGAGCACGTACTGTTGTCGTCCCCATCACACTGTGCAATAGCTCAGAGAACTGATGGGACTTGTCGGAGGTCCACAGGAAGACCTGGCAGAGTGACTGTTCCGACCCTCCTGGTCTTATTTCAGTTTCTTCAACACACCAACTCCTTTTCTCCTCAGGCCCTTTGCACATGCCTGCTTCTCTGCCTGGAATTTCTCCCATTTCAGGCATTCTGCTACAGTCTAAGGGATTCTTTCTTTAAGCTCCATTTTTGCTTCATGGTCTCAGCAATTAATTTTTTGGGCAGATTTCTTCAGTAAAACATAAAGGCCAAGAGAGCAGAGTATTGTTTTAGTCATTGTTGTAGACTTACCACCTAGAGCAGTTGTCGGCACTTAGTAGGTATTCACAATGAAAATATGAGAGCTAAGATTCTCTGGGTCTCATTATGAGACCCAGAGTTCAGGCGTGAATGGGCATTCCACATTGCTTTTTTTGTTAATGTAACAACTTTATTAAGCTATAGCTCACATACCACACAATTCATCTGTTGAAAGTGTACAGTTCAATGGTTTTTAGTACATTCACAAAGTTGCGCATTTACATCATCTCAAAAGGAAACCCTGTACTCATTAACAGTTACTCCCCATTTCTCTGGCCCTGGCAACCCTAATCTACATTCTGTCTTTATGGATTTGCCTAATCTGGACATTTCATATAAATGAAATTCATATAAATGGAATCATATTACATGTGGTCTTTTGTGATTGGCTTCTTGCACTTAGCATAATGTTTTCAAGGTTCATCCCTGTCTTATATCAGTACTTCGTTCCTTTTTATTGCCCAATAACATTCCATTGTGTGAATGTACCTCATTTTGTTTATCCATTTACCAGCAGATGAGTATTTGAGTTGTTTCCACCTTTTGGCGCTTATGAATAATGCTGCTCTATGATCATTCGTGTACAGTGTCTGTGTGGACATAGATTTTCATTTGTCTTGGGTGTAGACCTTCACTTTGCTTTCTGTTTTGCCAACCAGATATAGCAGGCTCTCATTTGAATGGGTGGAGCCTGGCCTCCTGGGAGGAGCTAATCCACCTTCCCTCCTTCTCCACCTACACCTACTCAGGCTTTGCCCTCCAAGAACTCCGCGAATGCTGGGGGTTGGGGATGGAGCCTTTCCATCCCCAGCCTTTCCATCCTGGTGACCAGGCAGCCATGCTATCCTCTCAACTTGGAGTCACTGCCTTTTCAGTACCTCCCCTTTCATCTTTATAGAGGGAGAACAAAGATCGAAAAGCCTTGTCCCCAGACAAAAACAGACACAGCATTTTAATGATTAACATCATAACATAATTATTGGCCTGCACAGGCCTCCTGCTGTAAATGAGCAGCAGCACCCCAGCTTCCAGCTCCCTCATGCTCTAAGCCCCAGGGCGAAGGATAATTTCATAGAGATTCAGGGCTTCCCTGGAAAAGTCCTGTACACGCTATCTGCTGCTACTGGTATGTTCTGGGCAATTCTAAAACTATTCCCCATAACCCATGACCTCTTTTTTTAAAAAATTTTATTGGGGAATATTGGGGAACAGTGTGTTTCTCCAGGGCCGATCAGCTCCAAGTCGATGTCCTTCAATCTAGTTGTGGAGGGCACAGCTCAGCTCCAAGTCCAGTCGTCATTTTCAATCTTAGTAGTTGCAGGAGGTGCAGCCCACCATCCCATGCGGGAACTGAACTGGCAACCTTGTTGTTAAGAGCTCGTGCTCTAACCAACTGAGCCACCCGGCCACCCCTCCGGAAGCTCAGTGGCAGCTCGTTGCCTTCCATCTAGTTGCGGAGGGCGCAGCTCACTGGCCCATGTGGGAATCCAACCGGCAGCCCTGTTGTTCAGAGCTCACGCTCTAACCACCTGAGCCATCTGGCCGCCCCCAACCCATGACCTCTTACCCTCTCCCAGGTGGTCTGCTGGGCACTTGTCATCTGTTACCTCACTTTTACCTTCTCAGTCACCCAGCAAAGCAGCTGCTGTTACTCCATTTTCCAGAGGAGGAAGCTGAACCCAGGCTTTCATCCGTTATCCCCAAAGTGCTATATCAAGGAATCTTAAAATACTGAAAGAAACACCTAGAAATAAAAGATGCTGCAGCGGAGCCATCAGTTCACCTACTTCTTTGTCTCTTTTTGGGGCTAATTTTCTTTCTTTTTACTCTTCCTTGTAGAACCTTTCTACCTCTCGGTTCTTCCTCCGTTCCCTTTCCCTCTCCCAACATCCTCCTTAGTTTGCTTAGAGTGGACATAGAGGGGCTTAAATGTGTCAAATTGAATAGTACAATTTGCTATTCAGCCTTTCATTCATGTGCCGTCTGTCATTCATTCGATCATTCACTCCGTGCGCATTTGTTGAGCTCCTTCGATGCCCAGGACCAGTCTCCATACCATTCACTGTGGATACCAAGGTGGTTGTGGTATGATCTGAGGCTCCAGAGTCCTCATTGTCGAGCAGAGAAGGCCGAGACGCAAGCGAGCAGTTTCTAGTTAACATGAAGAATATAAGCGTAGAGGCTGCAGTTATAGCACTGCATTGCTAGAACACAAGGAATAAAAACCAACCCGGAGAAATCATGGAAGACCTTCCTGAGAAGGTGTCACCAGAGTTAGGAACTGAAGCATGAATAGGAGTTTATTTCTCATTTATTCCTGGACAGACCATGTTAGTAGTGTCAGGCTGTCTGCTTATACTCTCTGTCATTTAAGCAGATGTTCCCATATCATATACCTGGTCTTTTCTGGCCATAGCTGTTGAAACCAGGGATTGACCTCAGACTCCAGGAAAGCTGATTCTTAGGTAGACCGGTAACCACTGATTAGTGTGGTCTGGCTTGCAAAGATAAGCTCAGGCAATCAGGTTCCTGTTTCAGGAAGTCAGACTTGGGAACTAACAGATGATCTGGTTGGCTTTGGTGCTGCATGTCCAAAGTTGCCAGGTAGAGTTGAGGTTGGAAGGTCACGATGACTGTGTGTGAGCGAAGGTATATTAGCAGTAAAGCAACAAGTAAACAGAGGAAACCTGGGAGAAAAAGGAGGTTGAGGACGGCAGGTAGGGAAAATCTGAGATGTCATGAGTGTGAGAGAGTCCAGTGGCTTCTGAGAGAGTGAGCAACAGGTGCCTGGGGTGGCAACAGTGTTCCAGTCCTCAGGGTAATTCTCTACTTTCACTCCTGTCTTGGGATACCTGTGGGAGACCACTGAGCAGCCCCATTATACATTTCCCCTTTTAACGTGAGCTCAAATGACTCTTGTGTCTTGAAACCCAGAGTCTTGATAGAACAATAATCGATTCCAAACATGTTTTCAGGCAAAGCAGAGCTTTTCCAGCTGGGGAAGAGGAAGAGGTCATGGTAGAATGGGCTAGAAAGGGCCAAGCTCTGAGGAGGTGGGACGTCCAGTCCAGTTGGGCCTAGAATCAGGGATGGGCCCGGTGCACCAGACCGGGGCGATTTAAAAGGAGTCCTTCACGATTTGGGGACGTGAAATTGCAGTAACAATTACTAAGTCATTCTTTCAACGAGGATGCAAAAGACTGGCCTTTGTCAGGAATGAGGCCATCCGTTTCCCTTTTATTCCTGGCCTCCCTTCATATATAGTTCTCATCTGAGGCACTTATCTCAGCTGAACTTTTGGCAATGGCAGAGCTAGAGGAAATGTTCTTTATTTTCTACAAGCCTCCACCTTTTACAGCCCCTCTTGCCAACACTCTTTCTGTTATCAGGAGCTGAGAGATTTCATAGTTCTCATTGTGTCATTGAACTGGAGTGTTTCCCTTTCCTGCCTCCTACCAGTGGTGTTGACCTTGGGCAAGTGACTCAATCTCTTTGAGTCTCATTTTCTTCACCTCTAAAATGGGAGTAATTGTACCTACCCAGACAAACTTTCTGTGGTGAAGTACCAAGATTAAAAAATATATATATATATTAATTAATGTATCTTAATTTTTAATTTTCCAGTCCATCAGAGACCAATACTAGAAGGCAGCTTGTGACATCTTCAACCTGAGTTCAACAAGCATCCAAACTGGTCTTGACCTTGTTCCCTGAGATGAGTCTGCTGATGATGGGCTGTCCCAGAGATGTCCGGATGTGATGAAGGTCTCTAACCACTCACTTTCATTTCTGTATTTATCGTGAAGCAGAGACAGATAGTTTGTGGACCAACATCAGTCCATGGATTGTGTTGAGTAACGCTGGCTTAGGGGTTTTACAATATCAACTCGTGTCAACCCATGGGTAGGACTTCGGGAGCTTGGAGTGCTTTATGTGCAACGTGTGTGTGTGTGTGTGTGTGTGTGTGTGAGAGAGAGAGAGAGAGAGAGAGAGAGAGAGAGAGAGAGAGAGAGAGAGAGAGAGAGAGAGAGATCTGTGTTTATGGGGTCATAACGTGAGGCTGATCTGCTTCCTGAATGCTTTTAACGTTTTCTTTAGCTTTTCCAATTACGTTCCTATACTGACTTAATGTTGTCTGGTGTGTCCCTTTGTCATTACTGTGGCTTTAACCACAGTAAATCGACATGGGAAGGTAACGTGTGCATGCAGAGGCTGCAGGTTTTAGAGTCAGGCAGCTCTGAGCGTGAGTCTTGGCTCTGCCACTTTCTAGCTGTGGGATGTTGGGCAAGCTCTTTAATCACACCTCAGCTTCTTTTATAACAGAGTGCCGGTGAGCCTTCACTGGCAGTTATTGTGAGAATTCAATGATCTGGTGCGTAAAAAATGCCTTGTGTCTGGCAGGTGCCCAATAAAGTGCCTCCCTTTGTCCCTGTCTCTGTCTGTTGTATCCTTTGAGATTTGGAAGCCTCAGGAAGTGGCATAGGCAGGCAATAACCAATGGTGGCAGCAGTGCTATAAATCATGGTGTCAGCACGTCCCCACCCACTTTGCTGAGGATACAAGTGGAGCCAGAAACAAACACCGTGGGTACCCCAGTGCTGACGTCCTTTCCTTCCACAGCCTTGCTGCCCGAGGGCACCTCTGCATTGCAGAGAGCATAGGACCCCAAAAGTTCCCTGTGGATGGGGGGCCATTCTGTACAAGGGATGTTAGTTGCTTGCCGTTTGCCTCCTCACCCTTTCTTCTCTGCTAGCACAACCTTGGTTTTGTCATGGAAGGTGTCTCCATCTCTAGTTCGGGTGAATTGTTATTAGTTTAACTAGTTACAGTAATCTCGTTTTCCTTTGTCAGCAATGGATATTAGGATGGATGTATCTATCATCTACTTAGAATGGACACAGAGGGACTTAAGTGTGTCAAATTGACTAGCACAATGTGCCATTCAGCCTTTCATTCAGGTTCCATCTCAGTGATTCATTTGGTCTAAGGGATGGAAAGGAGGAGCTGATGGGTGGCATCTGGAAAAGGTTTCCTCAACTCTTCAAAAAGGGAAACTAGAAGTCTCTTTTCTGCCCCTGGATGTTTTCATGTCCAGATGTGATGCCTGGAACTGTGGCAGCCCTCTTGTGACCATGAGGAAAGCCAGTCTGGGAACAAAGTTGATATATTGAGACATGGAAAAAGTCTGGGTCCTTGATGAAGTTGTCAAATCATTACTTAAGTCACTTTACCTCCAACCTGTATGTTACTTGAATTGGGAGAAGTGGATTGTGCGAGCATTCTGTATCAAAATTCACAAATAAAATGTGAAGAAATTGATTTTCTGGTAACTGTAATGTTGATGGCAGAGTGATGTTTGGGGATTCCTGCACACAGGCTCTGCTTTTTTCCTGCAGGTAAGGAAATGGACTCACTCATGCTATGTTCAAACACTCCCTTAAACAGAACCCACACTGTGTTAGTGTTAGGGTAAATTCTTCTAGCCTACTGACTTAAGCCATGAGTAAGAAAAGGGTCGTGACATAGCCCTTCGAGTACCATGAGAAGTTCAGGAGAAGCCTCACTGAGACATGTGCTCTGACCTGCACCTGCCTTGTGGGTCACTCTAAGTTCAATAAAATCCTCTACCTTTGGGTAATTAAACTGGAAACTTACTGTAATGGGTGTGTATGTGTAGGAGTGTGCCTATGGGTCGGAGGGTCATCTTTGGTAAGTCGCCTGAAACCCCTCTAGTTGCTGTATTTGAGATGATATATTTCCTAATTCTTTAAGTCACTTTTAATTGGGTGGCCTATTCTTTGCTGCTGAAAGCACCCTAATTAATAGATCTTCTTCTAACTGTGAGTATTTGGCCAATGGGGACAGGGGCAACACTGAGGTTAGGGACAGAGGAAAGTATGTGCTTTCTGAATTTGGCTTTAAGTTTTCTTAGTGGATCTGAATAATAACCAGGCTCATGTTTGAAAATGATCCCTCCCTTCCTTCCTTCCTTCCTTCCTTCCTTCCTTCCTTCCTTCCTTCCTTCCTTCCTTCCTTCCTTCCTTCCTTCTTTCCCTCCCCTCCCTCCGTCCCTCCGTCCCTCCCTCCCTCCCTCCCTCCTTCCCTCCCTTTCTTTTCATTCATGCATGCATTTGAACTTGTTGAGTGCTTCCCATATGCCAGCCTCCGGGAGTACAATGGAGGAAGGGGACCGCCTTTGGAGAGGTCATGTGCTAATTGACAAACACTTTGGTTGCTCTACATGCCAGACTCCCTTATAGGATTCTCAATATCTCAGAGACCATGTATGCGTCACTTTAATATTTTTAATTCATTTGAGATGGGTCAAGGAAGGAGAGATTTGTTTCTGCTGTCATTAGAAAATCTAGGTTCAGTATATGTGTCCATTGAGTTGGCCAGCAAAAGCAGCTCACTGGGAAATGTAATAGCCACATTTCTTTTACATAGTGAAAAAACTTATAACTCATCACATTGAGGTGTGAAATCGTTATTCATACATGATATATCTGGGTCTCAGATTGTCAGTGTTGAGTGGTTACTGGTCCTCAGTGGGTATCTGTTCCCCTTATGATTTACCCTAGTAACTGGTGACAATCTCAATTTTTCTGTTTGTGTCCCAATGTACTCGCACTGGCTCTTGCATCCTTATCTACAAAGCATTGTAGAAGAGAATAAATAAATACTCAGGATAATGTCTTTGCAGGTAGATGGACAGAGACACCACATCAAGCGCCCAAGGTTTTGAGCTTGTGAAGCTTTGGGTTTATGATCTCTGGGGGGAAATGAAAATGTGAAATGGGGGAATAAATTTGTTTTTATATAATGAACTACCGAGTTTCCCCGAAAATAAGACTTAGTCATACCATCAGCTTTAATGCATCTTTTGAAGCAAAAATTAATACGAGACCTGGTATTATATTATTTTATATTATACCCGCTATATATTATATTATGTTATGTTATGTTATATTATTATATTATGTTTTATATTATATTATACCTGGTCTTATATTATTTTAAAATAAAACTGGCTCTTATATTAATTTTTGTTCCAAAAGGCGCATTAGAGCTGATGGTCCGGCTAGGTCTTATTTTCGGTGAAACACGGTAGCAACTGACATCACTGTGATAATGAAATTTTTGAACTCACCCTAGAAAAAGTGCTACATACCTCATTGCTGAATATCACTACAGTCACCTTCAAAGTACTCTTGGGAAGCTATGTAGTCTCACCAGCACCTAGTCCACTCTTCCAAGCAATTTTGGAATTCTTTTTCTGGAATGGCCATTAGAGCTGTTGTATTACCATTGATATCCTGAATGTCATCAAAATGTCTCCCTTTCATATTTCCTTTATCTTTGGGTAAAGAAAGAAATCATTGGGGGCCAGGTTAGATGAGTAGGGAGGGTATTCCAATACAGTTATTTGTTTACTGGCTAAAAACTCCCTCACAGACAGTGCTGTGTGAGCTGGTGCATTGTTGTGATGCAGGAGCCATGAATTGTTGGTGAAAAGTTCAGATCATCTAACGTTTTCACGCAGCCTTTTCAGCACTTCCGAATAGTAAACTTGGTTAACTGTTTGTCCAGTTGGTACAAATTCATAATGAATAATCCCTCTGATATCAAAAAAGGCTAGCCACATCATTGCAACAAGTTTGCGAACTTAATTGTCAGACCTCATGTTTCCCAGAATATGGGTCTTTGTTTCCATGTCTCTGGAACGTGTGTTTTTGCTTCCCAGAGGAGAGCCTCAGTTAGGATCTGGTTCTTATTTCTCACTCCCCACCTCCTTTTCCACATGTTGAGACTCAAAGAGTGGTTGAACCAGGAGGGAGAAAGAAAGGCTTTGGGGACGTGGCAGATGGTAACTTTGGCAATGTGTAGACGTGCTTTTCGTTCTGCTGTCCTTCGAGCTCAGGGAAAAAGAAAACCAGCTAGATAGAGAGAAGGCGTGATGTGTGTAAGGGCTCACTGCAGGGGCCCCCACAGGGATGGAAAGCAGGAGACTTGACTCTGTCCTGCAGGTTGGATGCAAGGAGCCAAGGCTTCCTGGCAAGTGCAGTGCTCATGCTCTAGGTCCCCTGACAATAGCTCACTGTCTTGTTCCTCTCACCAGTATTATGTCCACCACGTAATGAACAATTTGTTGTCTTTCCATTCAGTACAACACATGTTTATTGAGCTGGGCTCAGAGAGAAATCAATCGGCAGGTTTTATGCTGGATATGCATTGTACATGGTCAAATTTCTTCCCTCCCTCCTGCCCCCTTTCTTCTGTTCTTTATTTTTTATAACTTCTAGTCTTAATTGTGGAGGGCGCAGCTCAGCTCCAGGTCCAGTTGTCGTTGCTAGTTGCAGGGGGCACAGCCCACCATCCCTTGCGGGAGTCTAACTGGCAACCTTGTGGTTGAGAGCCCACTGGCCCATGTGGGAATCAAACCGGCAGCCTTTGAATCAGGAGCATGGAGCTCTAACCGCCTGAGCCACCGGGCCAGCCCAAGCCTGGGAGAGTTTAACTTTCCTAAAGTCATGCAGCTAGCAAAATGTAGAGCTAAAATTTACATATAGACACAATTATGACTATAAACCCGTTCCCCTAATTAGGAGGGAACTGTCCAAGGCCTGTTCTAAGATACTTGGGGTGAGGGAATGAAAAGCAATAGACAGATATTAGTGACATGGAGAGGGATGAATCGTCGGAACACAGGATGGATTAGATAGCCATCTGATTCTCCATTGCATGGCAGCGAGGTGCTGTGTATGAAGTCCTCCTGCTCCTTCGATTATTCCCGATTCTTCCTGTAACTTGAGAGACAGCTCCTCATGGGTACAGACAAGCCTGCTGCTTCCTTTTATCCCAGAGCTGGAGAACACAGCAGCCTTCAGAAGAGAATGAAGACGACTTAGGATTCCCAGACAGGGCTCCAGCCAGTAGCCAGTAAGTGGTTGCAAACCGTTTTGCAACCATTAAGCGCCCTTTTGATGTGACATAGGAATAAGAAAAAAAAATCCCCCTCTCTTGAAAGATCGGTGATTCATTTCTTTTTACACTTCTTTGCCCATTGAAGCCCTTTCCCTGCACTCAGTAACAACAATAAAGGGATAGTCAGCCTCAACCAGATCAAGGGACAGAATAATTTGAGGCCTGATTGAAGCTTTGTTCCTCACAACTCTTACTGCTTAATTATGATGATGACGAGGACATGTCTTCTGAGTGTTTACTGTATTCAAGGAAGCTTCATAAGAACTATAGAAGGTAGAGATACTCTCATCATTTCCTTTTACATATGGGGAAGCTGAGGCTGAGAGACATTAAATATTTTTTCCAAGATCACACGGGGAGTGGTGAAGCCCATTCTCTTATCCTCAAAATATGATGTTTATCAGTACTGTGATTTTATTGTTGTTGTTGTTATCATTGTTATTACATTTTATGGACCAAACTTTATGCCAGACCTGGGCCGGGCACAGGCACTTCTAACTCAGGATCCCATTTAAAACTTCACAACCGCTCTGTGCCTGGCATTACTCCTACAGCCCAACGCTCTGCAGCACTTTTTTCTTTTTCTTTTTTTTTTAAATTAAATTTATTGGGGTGACAATTGTTAGTAAAATTACATAGATTTCAGGTACAATTCTGTATTACATCGTCTATAAATCCCATTGTGTGTTCACCACCCAGAGTCAGTTCTCCTTCCATCACCATATATTGGATAGCATTTTTTTCTGAAGCTGTACAACTGCCTGTTTATTGTAAAATCCACTTGTAAGGAAACAAAAAGCACAGTAAAAAAAGCAACCTAGGTCCACATGACCTGTTTATTCTTGCACCCTCCCTTCCTGTACTTATCCGTGTGTGTTTAGATTTTGATTACAGGTATCTATTTGTTTTTAAAATATAGGTGCAATCCATACAGTGTTTTATCCTTCCTTTATCACTTGACATTATTTGGGGACGCTTTTCTAAATCTTCATGATCATAATGTGCTCTGGCTGCAGTAACCCCCTTGTTGATGTGCCATTATTTATTTCAAGACCTCTTTTTTTAAAGACAGTTTAGTTTGCAATTACTATCCGTATTTATGTTATTTAAAAGATTTCTTTGGAGTTGCCTTTTTGGAATAATTGTCAGGAGAGGGCTTATTGGGTCAAGGGTAGCCATCATGTATTTATTGAGCACCTGCTGTGTTTAGGAGCTGGAGACCCAGATGTGAAGAGGACAGACATATCACTGCCCTCTTCAAGCTTAACACTCATCCCCTGGGGGACACAGAGACCAAAGTGATAAATAAATAAATAGTAAGACAGTTACGGATTGTGATAGTGCTGTGAGGGGACTAAGCGAAGTGCTGGGATAGAAAATAATTGGGGAGGGAGGGTCCATTTGGGTAGGTTTCCTGGAAGCCACTCTGCAAAAGGGTCATTTGAGCTGAGACCTGGAGAAGGAGAGTGAGCTGGCCAGAGGGAGGGAGCACGGGCAAAGTGAGGTGCTCCCCCCATATCACATGAGCTGGATGTGGGAGCCGCATACAGTGTATAGATGGCCACACACTTTTGTGTATCACTTGCTTCAAAAATCTGGATCCTGTTTGAAGTGGTTCTTCAATCCTGCTCTCCCTACTCCTGTAGTAGCAGCTAGGGCCTGGGGCTCAAACAGTAGCTGCAGGACTCATTCTCAGTGCTGCTTTACTAGTATTCTGGGCTGGCTTCATTCTTAGGCAAGTTCTCCTCTTGTTGTGGTGAGATGGCCACCAGTAGCTCATGCTTATGTCTTTACCAGTGGTTCTGGCTGAAGTCTTGTTTATTGGTTGAGTTAATGGCCTGGTGGGAGTAGGGGAGGGTGGGTGGTTGGGTGAGTTGGTGGGGATAATGAGGTGGGGTGGAAGGCAGGGAATGATCATCCAAGCATGGATTATGTACCCCTTTCTGGTGCTGGGATGTGCGTCAATACTACCGAGACCTCACGGGATGATAATAGTGGATGGGTAATTATTCAAAGAAAATGACATTCTGCTGTCAGGAGGAGGTGGGATGCTGGGCAGGCAAAACCAAAACGATCTACTTCTACATTTACCTCTGTCTCACTCGTTATACTCTGGCACTGGCCTCCTTCCTCATTCTGGAACCCCTGAACCCTTTACCGTCTCCATCACTTGGCACGTGCTCCCTCCCTCTGCCCCAAATTCTCCCAGAAAGACCAGCTCATTCTCATCCTTTAGCTCTTAGCTCAAATGACCCTTTCTCCAAAGCTTCTCTGGCTGTCCATCCAAGTAGACTACCCAATTATTTTCTACTCCATCCATCACCTTGTTTCTCTCTTTTACATACTTATCACAGTCTGTAATTACCTTGTTTATGTCTTTGTTTACCCCTCCTTTGGTCTCTATCCCTCCTGCCAGTATGTCAGCTTGGGGAGGACAGGGACTCTGTCTGTCTGTCCTCTTTCCTGCTGTGTCTCTAGTTTCTCAAACACAGCCTGGCACGTAACAGGTGCCCATGACATATGTGTTGAGTTGAGTAAAGGAATGAATGGGCGGACGTTTTTAGTTTCTCCAGACTTCCTGGGTTGTTTTGGAGTCACTGGCTTAAAATGTGTAGAGTTAGACCAAGGGTCCCAAACCCAAAGCCACCAGCGTTCAAGCTTTGACTTCAAAAGTTTCAATTCCTAGCTTTACTCCTTTCTATCTTGGATAAGCCAACAGACTTTTCTGGGCTTCAGTTTCTTCTATAACACCAGCACAAAGACCCTTACCTCTTGGGGTGGGGGGGGGGTGAGAATCAAAAGTGACGTGGAGGGGTTTTGTAATTTGAAAAGTGTTGTGCAAACGTCAGGCCTTGTTATTGCCAATAGATCTCTGAGCTTTCTGGTACCGGGTTCCAAGCCACATCTGCTTTGGACCCCTTCCTCTCTCTCTTCCTTGCGTGTCTGGTGTCTAGCTCTCATTTATATCCTTATTTATGGATCAGTTTATTTGCTAAATAGAGTAGCTGTATTGTCCCAGCCCCAGTGTTAGGTGCTGGGTTATGGTGGTGAACAAGCCTTACGTGAGGAGTCTCAGGTGTGTGTGTGTGTGTGTGTGTGTGTGTGTGTGCACATGTGATATGTGTACTGGAGGAACAGGGACAAGAATGAAGGACCTGCCTCCCCCTCCCCCATTTTAGGTCTTCTTAGACATTGTTCTGCCTGTTTATTTAAAAAGAAGGTGGGGATCTCTGGCTCTCAGTGATAATTGTATGTGTGAAGAACTGGCAGGCCATCAACTGTCATTTTTTTTTCAATTAAAAAATGAAAATGATCTTCAAAGACACAGAATTAAAAACACCAGGAATGGAAATCACTAGGTTTCTAAACTTGGTCTGGACACAAAGGCCTTCTTCCTCCTTATTTCTCCCCAGAGGCCCAGGGTATTGGGCAATTGCAGGCCAACCCATTCGACTCTTCCTCATTTGGCCAGGGCGCTTGCCGAAAGCCTTCTTCCAGGACGCTTCATGTGAACAAACTGTACAAAGTCCTCAATTTCATCACTGCCTTGGGGGCTCAGAACCCTCCACGTGTGCTTTTGAGCTGGGCCATCTTTATTTTTTTGTACACGTCTGTCTGTTCTCAGAGGGTCTGAGCCTGAGAATGTGGTCCAAAACTCTAGAGGTTTTGTCAAATGTCTCCTTAGCTTTCCTGTGAAGACACAAAGAATATATATGCCTTGTTGCTGAGGCTGCCACAGTCATTCTCATGGATAGCTTGGTGATTGCCTTTTGGGGAAGTGAACTCTGCTTTGGGGCCTCCCTGAAATCTGCATACACACGACACTGATGGGAAAATATAATACCTTCTCAAAGCAAGCTGAAGAGTGAAGAAGGAAGAATATTTTTATTTACCCTAGACCTGTTCTTCAGCCCACTCAATTCACCTGTGTACCACTTGGCAGCTGCCACTGAAGGCATAGGTGTCCTGGTTCATGAATACTTTCCAAAACATTCCTCACTTTGCCTCTGTTCTAGATTTGTTCAGTATCAAACCTTTGGCTGTGGTTTCCACATGTGATTGTTAATTTTATGTGTCAACTTGACTGGGCTAAGGGATACCCAGAGAGCTGGTAAAACATTATTTCTGGGTGTGTCTGTGAGGGTGTCTCTGAAAGAGATTAGCATTTGAATTGTTGGACTGAATAAAGAAGATGGCCCTCCCCAGTGTCAGTGGGCATCATGTAATCCTCTGAGGACCTGAGTAGAACAAAAAGGTGGAGGGAGAGTGAATTTTACTCTGTCTGCTTGAGTGGGGCTATCCATCTTCTCTTGCCCTGGGACATCAGCACTCCTGATTATTGGGTATTCAGACTCAGGCTGAATTACACCACTGACTTCCCTAATTCTCCAGCTTGCAGATGGGAAATCGTGGGACTTCTTGCCTTCATAACTGTGTCAGCCAATTTGTATAATATATCTCCTTATATCTATCTGTCTGTCTGTCTGTCTGTCTATCATATCTATCTATCTATCTATCTATCTATCTATCTATCTATCTATCAATCATCATCTCTCTGTCTCTCCATCGATACATCTTTGATCTTTCTCTTGCTCCTGACCCTCGTAATTATCAATTTATTTAGGTTATCCCACCTTGGTCCTTGGCCTTCCCGCATGGCTTGTGTTGAACTCCATCCCCTTGAACTCCGATAAGATTCTGCAGATCCTGTAGTGCCCTCCAGGCCTCAGTCCTTAGCTTAGGCCTGTTTATTTGACTCGTCCTGAACTTGGATGCCTTCCATGGACCAAGCTCCGGCGAGGCACTCGTAGTCTGTGTTATCTGGTGGGCTTACAGATAAGGGGCACCTTGCTCTTCTGAGGGTTTTGTTTTCCTGAAATTCCAGAGGGCTGGACCCCCCACCTCTCACCCCCAACAGGTGTTCAGTATAACTCTGCCTGTGCAGAGCAGTAAAACAATTCTTCAGTGCTATAAACTCAAGGGCTCGCCTACTGAAGGTCAGTGTGTTCAGAGAGGTTTTTACAGCCCGTAAACATAGCAGCCACTTACAGTGGAGCACATTGGGTTGTAAATTATTTCACCAATAGCACTTGCCCCTTATTTATAGAGAAATGGGGGAGAGGGGAAATTATACATCCATTCACTCTGCATGGTGAGAAAATGCAGTTCTAGCTTTCCCCATGGACTTCCTGTCATTCTATTGATAAATTATTTGTTTTTCCCCCTTAGACTGTTATTTAACATTGGAGTTTTGACCCATAGGCCCAAACTCATTTGCCCAGTTAGTCTTTTTTCTCTGCTAGAACTGCAGCCTTGGAGAGGCCCTGTTTGGTCCAGATTGGCTGTGTGAAAGGTGGTTCCTAGACCCGAGACTACATCAATGACAACTAGTGAAGTCTAGAACTTAGAGGTATTTCAGGATTGGTGAGGGTGGCTTTTGCAGCGTGTTCTGCGATGAAATGACTTCTGGGAGCCCTGGTCAGTTCTACCACAGGTGAAGTCTGGGTGTCCTGCTCCCTGACTATGCAGAAGGAAAGGCCCCGTTCACCTGCCGGCAATTGTATTCTGCTGCTTGGCACCTTGAGCTTTTTTCCATTTGCCCTTCAGTCTGGGTCTAGGGCACTGGAAACTCGGTTAGAGAAGGACTGAAAAATTACAGATCAGGGAGGTGATGTCTGACAGCCCCTGGGGTGTTTGAAAGGCCTCTAAATAAGAAGTCAGCCAGATAGACATTTAAAACCTGGATCTGCTCAGGTCCAGCTGAGTTCACCTGGGCACTTTACATCATCCTGGCCCTTAATTTCTTCATCTGCAAAATGGGTTCAACTGGGTTCACCTCATGGGAGAGGTGACATGAGGATTCCTGTGAAAGAGCCCGGCATGTCGTATGCAGAGAACTGAGCTATGTAGGTCATGTTCAGCCTCTCAGCAAGCTGTCAAGGGTTCCTCGGTAGTTCTCCTCCTCTCCCGATCATGAGAACTTCAGGGGCTGGAGAAGGTTCCAGACACTGCATCAGAGCCCTCATGCATGTGGGCCTGGGCTCAGTGTGAGCTGCGCTGGAACTTGGGAGGGCTCACACAATGTGGATGGGCAGCCGGCCGCTGCCCTGTGGAGCTGTGCTCTGGTGGTTTAACAAGACCCATCATAAGCCTCCCTGCTGCTCCTCTGCTGAGAGAGCTCTTCCTAGTTATGGGCTTTCCCATGGTTTGGGTTAAATTGAATTGGGGGTTTTGGGAGAATCGTTCTGGGCAAAGGATGTCTCTTCCTGTGCAGTTGACTTCTAACTATCTCCGGACAGACACCAGGCAGGGAGGGATGGAGAACCACCAAGGTATTGAGAGGACAGCTGCTAGCCCTTCCGGCCCAATCAGCCTCAGAGTCCTGGTGGAAGGCGCCAGAGGCTTGTAAAATACCAGGATGTTTCTATAAGCAATTGCAGTAAAGGGCTTTCCCTACTCCTTGGTTTCCATCCAAGACTGATTTGGGTCTATGGATTTCTCACTTCCCCTTCTTCCTGAACAAATGAGCCAGATCCATTTGAGCTTTGCTTAGCTGGATCCCGTGACACACACCGAGGAAGAGAGAAACGGTGACCTACCAGCTCCCACTGTATCAGCTGTGATATCTCTGATATCTCACTGAATCCTGACAACAGCTCCTACCTCTAGGATGGAGTAGATAATTCTGGATGCAAAGGGAACTGAGGCCCATGGAGGTTAACTGACTTGTGCGAGGTCGTGCAGACAGGAAATGGCAGCTGGGGTTTGAATCCAGGACTCTGGCCCCAAATTCCTGAACAACTTTGCCACTTTAGAGCCCAGAAGGGAAAACAACCGAAACAGGGGGCTGGAAGAAGGCAGAGTAGATGAGTGAGGAGGGTGGAGGAAGAGAAGAAAAGGGAAATACTTAAAGAAAAGCACGTAGTTATTGCTTCACTGAGGCAAATGAAGTTTGCTCATGCGATAGCAAATTTTGAAACTTGACTTTGAAGGCTTGATGTTCAGAACTCTGAGCTGTGAGGCCTGCATGGTGAGAACTTTCCCAGCACACCCCACCCACCCCACCCCCAACCTCTAATTATAGATCTGGTTGTTGGATCATGCTTTCCCACGCAACTTGATCAGATTTATTGAAACAGCAATTTTCCTTATCCAACCACTTCTTATTGGCAGTTCCACAAACTATATATGCCATCCAGCAACAGTGGGTACGGGGCTTAAGCGAAGGGAGATACGCGTTTGGCCACCCCATTACTCAAACGAGGAAGCAAGTACAGAGTTGATGACACTTGCCCAAGGTAAAATGGCTGACAAATGGTGAAGCCAGACTTGGAGCTCATCTCTGTTAGATTTTGGGACCCATTTTTCTATAGTCCTAGTGTGAGGGCTGCTTTCTACGAAAATGTTCACATGTATTCTCCATTTCGGTTGTCACAATAACTAGAAATTCAGGTGTGTGTTCTTAGAGCTCTTATCTTGTAGAAGGGAAATGGAGACTCAACGTTAAATGCTTTGACTGAGACCTCATGGCAGTCTAATGTGTGGTAGAACTTGCACTTGAATTTTCTAGACTCTGACTTCCTGTTCTTTTTATTTTACTATGTTTAAGGACCAGAATCCCCTATCTTTCCATCTTTTTTCCCTCCCTCCCTCTCACACTCCCTCCTTCCCTCCTTCCCTCCCTCCCTTTCTCCGTCTCTCCTTCCCTCTGTCCCCTGCTGCCTTCCTTCCATCCAGACGTCATCTTTTCTGTACCTACTTTTACCAGGTCCTGTGCTATAGTGATGAAAGTCTTCAGGAGCCCGTGGTCTGATAAAACCAATAATGAATTACATAATAAAATGCATGGTAAGTGTGACCATAGAAACATGTGGGTGGAAGGAGATTAATCTGCCCAGTTGGTTGGGGAAGACAGTGATATTTTGCCCCTGCGTGTTGAATACTTTGTTTTGAAAAGTGAGTTCTGTGTGTATTTTTCTTTTTCTTTTTTTATTAAATTTATTGGGGTGACAATTGTTAGTGAAATTACATAGATTTCAGGTGTATAATTCTGTATTAAATCATCTATAAATCCCATTGTGTGCTCACCACCCAGAGTCAGTTCTCCTTCCATCACCATATATTTGTGTGTATTTTTCAAAATCTCCTAATTGAATGAGGCACCTGCTCCTGTGGCATCCTCGTAGGCAGTGATTGAGCAGGAAGTCATCCTCCCTGCGAATTAGGTTAATTTGATGAAAATGAAATGAAAAGCTCTGTAATCTGGGCTGACGGGAAAGGTCGGGGGGTACGAAGCTGTACTAGCCGCAGAAGTTGCTCATGGAGTTGTGACCTTGGGCTCTAGCCGGTTCCATAAACCACCTCCGGGGAGAATTAACCAGGGCTGGCCCAGCTGACAGGAGCTGGGCTGCCTCTTCTCATTAGGCTCCTGAGTGCATTTCTGGAACTGTCCAGACAGGTAGAGAGGGCTCCTTTTCTGGAGGACACATGTCCTAGGAGCACTCCGAGTGGATGTCCCTGAATCCCTGAAATTGGATGTAAACACGTGTGTATGTGTATATGTGCAGTTTTCGGGGAGAAGGGCCATCACTTTAATCAGTTTCTCAAAATGGTCCCTGAGCAAACTCGTGTGAGGAACTAGTGATGCGGTTTCTGGTTCCGACCCAAGCAGAGTTTTGATCCATAGGTCTGGGTTGAGGCCCAGGACCCTGTGTTTCGGTTAGTGTATTTGTGCCAGGTGATTCTCATGCTCGGTCAGTCTTGGGAACCGTTGCAGTAGAACTCTACATCTCCAACTTCAATGCGCGGGAAGCCCTGGGGGACCTTGGTAGCACGCAGCTTCTGATTCCTTAGGGCTGGGATGGGCATGCAGATTCCAGTCCTAACTGCTGCTGCTGGAGGGTGGACCACACTTGAAGTAGGAAGGGTCTACAGGCACTTCTCTGCTTGGGGCAGTCGTGGGACACTGGTTAGATTCAAACCACATCCAAGTTTTCTGCTTGGGATTGAGGTGAATAACTCAAGCCACTTCCCTTTTAGAAGGACGTTAAGAGATTTCTTAGGGAGTGTTGAGTACTTCTCAGCCAAATGTGCCATTTCCAGTGGCGGTATGGAGCATGTACAGAATAAGTCCGGGGTTAGATAGACCTAGGAATAAATCCTGGCCCCAATATTGATCCTTCCTAGGTGTCATTAGGGATGATATCAACTATAAATAACAGAACAATTGACTAACAGTGGCTTAAATCAACGGTTTATTTTTCATACATAATGAGAAGTCCTGTGGTAGTGCTGGGAGCCTTGGGTCCGCAGCCAGTCATCAAGGACCCAGGCTCACTCTGTTTCTTTGCTCAGCATCTCTTGTGTGGAGCTCTCATGGGGAAGAGAGCACATCTCCCAGCATCTTGCCAGCATTTGAAGCAGGACGAAGGGGACACTGCTTGGAATCATGTTGCCTAGCCATCCCTAGCTGCAAGGAATGTTGGAAAACGATTATGAACATTTCCAACGTCTCTTCTTGACAGCGGCAGGGGAGAAGAGCTTAAAGAAATGCAGTTGGCTCAGCCCACAATAATATCCGCCACATCAGGTGATTCTAGGCAACGACTGACTCTTTTTGAGCTTCAGTTTCCTCATTTGTAAAACCGGAGAGTAAATGTGATGAGCCGTTCCCATACCAGCAGCAACATCGTCACCTGGAAACTTGTGTGTCCCACCCCTGACCTACTGAATCAGAAACTCTGAGGGTGGAGGCCAGCAATGTGTGTTTGAACAAGCCCTCCAGGGCATTCTGTTGCACACTCAAGTTTGAGAACCACTACCTTAAAGATTTCTGGGAAGACTAAGCAAGATGATTACTTAAAGCATTTGACACAGAGTGTTCATAACTTGTAGCCTGGGAGTTCCACATGTTAGAACAAAACACACTGATAAAATCCATTTCTTGGAATGCTGACTTTGAATAAGAAGTTTAGAAAATATCCAGTAAGAAATTTCTAAGGTCGGTTCTGAGTAGTGATGTCAATCCTCTAAATCCTTAGGGTCCTTTTGAGAATGTTGACTTCGGGTGCTAAGGAAAGGCTACTGAGCTGAAGGAGGTTGGAGAGAGTTAGCTCTTCCTTTATTTCTCAGAAATGAGAGCTTGGTTGAGGTATAATTCAAATACCATGAGATTCACCCTTGATACGTACACAGTTCGGTGACTTTCAGTATGTTCACTAAGTTTTGCAATCATCGCCACTATCAAATTTCAGAACATTTTTATTACCGTCCAAAGAAACCACGTACCCATTAGCAATCGCTCCCCATTCTCTCCTGGCCCCAGCCTCTCTCACAACCACTAATCTACTTTCTGTTTTTAAGGATTTCCTTTATCTACCGATCTGTCTATTTACCTATTTATTTTTTTGCTGACTTGTTTACTAGGAAAAATTCCAAGATTAATGCTGATCTCGTTGGAGAAAATAATCACAATTCTAAGACCGAGGTTCCAGCATGAATTCATCCTGTGACATCACCATAACAACGATGACGACGTTGTTTATTGTTGTTGACACATTTGATTTTGTTGTTCTACTGCGCATCAGAACACTTGGGTAAATGATTACACGTCTGTGGTCCTCAGTCTCATCTGTAACGTGGGGGAGCTGACCACCCCTGAAGGCTCTCTAAGGACCTCTGGTTCTGAGAGTCTCAATTGCTGTTCTGTGCGCCTTAGAGACAACCAGAAACTGCCCACAGCTCTGGATCCTGCACTGTCAGTGGGACCAATTGGTGGAAGGCCACTGAAATGGCAATAGATTACCAGGCTGGGGAGTGGTCAGAAGCCTTGGCGGACAAAACTGGGGAGTTACTTTGGAGGAGGAAAGGGGCTGGAGGTCTAAGAGACTGGCCTTGAGATCTTTATCCTGGGAAGAGGAGGCGGATGGATTCCATAGGGCTCAAGGGGCAGAAGCATGCCTAATGAAAGGAGTTTCAGATCAGCACAAGGGAAACCCTACGATAGTCAGAGATATCAAATATTTTGTCGGGTAGTGAGTTCCCTGTCACTGGAGGTGTGCTTTTGGTTCAGTCATTCAAAGGGGGTTGGGCTAGAGGATCTTGCAGGTTTTTGGCAAAAATGTGATGTGAATTGCTGGAAGTCTGAGATCAAAGTCAAGTAAATGTGCATTAAAATCCTTACCTTTTACCTGCTTCCATGGACTACAACCTACGGCAAATAATGCAGGTTCTATGTATAACTTGCCTATCTCCTCTATAACTGGAGTCTTGCTTTGCATATTGGGGATTTCTCCACGGATGTGTGAAGAAAACAATTTTTCTATTGGCATTCTTTTTCATCACTTGGATTTAGAATTGGTCCCCATCTCAGTGTAATGGGAGAGAAGCATGCAAACAGAACACTGCTGTACAGGGGACAGGGGCCTTCACGGTGGCCCCAAGAGGGTGGGGGCTTCTCTGCTGGGGTAGCCAAGGGGGTCTTTGCAGCACACAAGCTTGAGCTGAGCCCCAAAAGAAACAAGGAGTCCCCCTTGAAGGCGAGGGCTGAGCCACGTGGCTGGAACTCCTGCTAGCAAATTCCCTACCAGTTCCCTAGGAATCGAGGGAAAAAGGATGATGATGGCTCAATGTCTCAAGCAACAAGTCTGGACACCCTGTTTAAGCACTGTTTTATCTCACTGAATCCTCACATCAGCCCTATGAGAAAGGTATGATTATTTTCTCTAATTCTTACAGATGGGAACCGAGTCTACTGGCTAGTCACATAGGGACAAATAATGATGGGCAGAAGGAGGGACCAGGGGACTTCCAAAGGCCTCACTGAGGAGGTGACAGATGGACTGGCCTTGGGGCATGAGGAGATGTCGGTCAGGGGTAGAGCAGACATTGCCAACAGAGGAAGGAGCACGTACCGTGTGACAACATGGGGAGCCTGAGGAGTAGGAGATGCTTGGCCTTTCCATGTGGCCAAGCATTGGCCCTGTGCAGGTGATGAAGGGTGGGCGGAAAATGCCCACCCATGGTCAGTACTTGCAGGACTTGTGTGTCCTGCTCTAAGCAGCTTAGTTTTGCCTCCTAAGACAGGCAATGAGGACTCACTCACTTGGGTGAGTTCAAGAGTCTTTCTCCAGGAGGCCCACTGGGAAGTGGGCTTTCCCATGACCTGTCCTATCCCCCTGCTCCCCCCAGGGTCTGACTCTCTGCCTTGACCTTCTCTTAACAAGTGAGTGTTTGTGAGTCTAGCAGGGACTGGTAGTCACAAAGGAGGCGCATCTCACCTGATCTGTCCCTAAGAAACTTCTCAGGCCAGACCCTTAAGATCTTGTGCCCTATTGCTGTGAGGTGCATGTCCTTCCTGTGGTCCTCACGCGTGGAGATTTGACTTTGACTCTGTTCTCCTGACCACACTCGATGCTGAGACGAGACTGTACAGGAGAGTGGACTTCCTTTGGGGCTCAACAAAAAATGTGGTGATTTAGGCTCCCGAAGCCACTTCACAAAAAGTACCACTCCCAGCACTCAATGTCTTGTTCTTTTGCATTGGCACGTAGCTGGTGGAACACAAAGAGTTAAGGCTTTGGCACCAGAGGGACCAAAAGTTGGATGCTGGTGCAGCTCTGTCTAGCTGTGTGGCTTTGGATGAGAACCCAGGACGAAAGTACTGGTTTTGCAAGGTTAGAGATCATAGAAAACAGCCAGTTGGGAGCTGTTCAGACACTGGGCTTTTCATTCTGCATATTGCATTATTATTCTTAGCAGAGTCATCAACAAGGTATCTTGGAGAAGCACCCCTTTTTGGAGGCCCCAGCGTGTGAGCAGGGTTTATGATGGTCCCCCTGGCAGTTTTCTTCTGCACACAAATGTTTGGACTGAACTTCACCCTCTGCACAATGAGGAACCATGTTTTAAAGGCCTCACTTGTCAAAAAAAGGCTTATAAAACGGACTTAACGAGACTTCTGGATACAGCGGGAGCCATAGGATTGGCTGCTCTGATGACGGAGGCTGGAACGCAGCCTTTAAAGCTCTGGCCGTGTGCTCCAGGCCTGGTCTGTCCCATGCTGGCCGGGTCACGTGTTCCCTGCTCACGCCTCTTTGTACTTCCCTGATAAAATTCCTACCTGGATAATGCGCTGAGACGACTGACTGTTAAATGCCTTGCAAATACAAAACTATGCTGCAAGGTCCCACTTGAGAGAAGTCTGGAAGATCTCTAGTTCAATGTTAAGGTTGGCTTCTTCTGGATAGAGGTGAAACAGAATCCTTCTAGGCCAAGCCCTTCACTTTTTAAATGATGAGGCTGAGGTCCAGGGAGAGGAAGGTATATTATCTTACTCATATTTTATAACAATAAAAAAGTAAACACATGGGATAGGACTTTATGCTGGATGGGAGCTTCTAGACTCTTCCCCCCTTCCCCGCCCCGTCCCCCTCCTGCTCCTTTAGGGAGCGAGCAGTTTGTCCTCCCAGTACCAAATGAGGTTGGTAGCATACTGTTCCCATTTTACAGAAACATCAAACAAGACCCCCGACATCACACAGGTTAGTTGGCTGTGTGGTGGCTGAGCCAGGATCTCAGGTGTGCCTGATGACAGAACGTTCTCTTAATTACACCACCACCTTTAAGGTGAGCACGCCGGAGTGGAGGGCCTCGCTGCCTTGGGAAGCGGCTGATCTGGGACTCAGATCACGACGGCCACTCAGCTTACTGACTGTTCTCTACCTGTGGTCAGCTTCTAAGAAGTCAGGTTCCTTTGTTAAGCCCTGTACCCCCTTTCATTGTTAGGAATATTGGGTCTTTAAAGGGAAGGCGTTTGGGGGCACATATGGCTCTGTGAAAGGGTGAGGATGGATGTTTTCATGTTCAATTGGCAGCCCTAGGCTGAATTCCTGATTTCCCTTCCTTATCTGTTTGCCTCTTGGCCCTTTTCTTGGTGCATAGACAGTGCCCCATAAGTAGCCGCAGAGTGAATGAATGAACTGCATTCTGTGTGAAGGCGTTAGTTCCTCATTTGGACGTTGGCCCCTGATTCTCAGGGATGGGGCCTTCTCCTTCCCTCCGCCCTGCAGGGCTGGGCACGGTGCCCTGACTGGAGAAGGCATTCCATGGGTACCTACTGAACAAGTGCATACATGGGTTTCTTTTTAGGCTGCTGGTGCTGAATCACCCAGCTGGACGTGGGCCCTGATTTTGGAAACGTTCTTGTCTTTGTGCATTTACAAATATGTTCCTGTAGTTTGGCTCTTGTAGCCCCCTGACCTCTGCAGCAGAACCATTATCTGTGAAGGAACTCAGTGCCCGGAGGGCCTCCACCGAGGCTATGACCTCGCTGAAGGAGAACTGGGAACAAGGGAGGGCCTGGGGGCGAGGGAGGCACTGCACTGTCAGGGACATGGTCCTCCGTTAGGAAGAAATGACACCCATGACCTGGGGCGTGGTGTTCGCCACACAAGGGCTCACGAGCCCTGAGGACATGGGGGTGCTCAACCCACCTGGAAGTGCTTTGCTGATATTAATGAAACTTGGTTAGTAAAATTCAGTTGGAAGGATTTGAAACACCACCTTTCCTCCAAAGCCTTAGGAAGCGTCACGTTAGCAAGAGAGAGGTTTCTGTTTTTGGTTTTGTTTATTCATGCGAGAAGTCAGAGTTAGTCCAGTCGGGGGTTGGCATGTGACATGGTGTCAGGGGTTCAGGCTCCTATCTTGGTGCTATTCTCAAGAACACCTCCTGGTCCCAGATGCCAGCTGGAACTCCAGCCGTTATATCTGCGTTCAGAAAGCAGGAAGAAAGAAAGGCAGAGATAAGGCCTAGCACATTTTAAGCACACTTCCTAGAAATTGCAGACACTTTTCTTCCAATTATATCCCGTTGATCAGAACGTCGTCATTTATCCAACTATAGCAGCAGGAGAGGCTGTAATTTATTAGTCTGGGTGGCCATGCACTCAGCTAATAGCAAAGGGTTCTCTCACTGAGGGAGAAGGGGAGAGCTGACACTGGAGTGTAACTGGAGTCAGTGCCACAGGTGTGAATTTCCTCTATTCTTCCAAACCTCCGGGCCAGAGGGAGTAGCTATTATTGCCAAATTAGTTTTAAGGAACCAGAGACAGAAAAATGAATGGCTTGCCCAGGTCACCGAGTTGGATAGTAGAGGAGCTGGGATTTGAATCCAGACTGTCTGGAAAACCTGAGTTGTTTACTTGTCCTGCTTTTTGATTGAGACGATGTTTTCCTATGAGCAAGAAGGGTGTCAATGCCCAAAGAACATAGGAAAATGCCCATTCATCTGTGGCTCGTTCAGCCATTATTTACTTGTGTGCCCATGATGGGCCATTTGTCCTTCTCCAGCTTGGCATCTGTGAGCTTCCTGACACCTCTCCTCTTACTCATCTCTGCATGTCCCACATTCCTGCAGGGGCCAGCACCTATGGGACACCCCATACGTTTTTGTTGAGAGAATTCATTAGTTACAGAATGAAGCTCGATCACAGGGCCATTTATTACCCTGACTTTCTCAGGACTCTTGTCTATGTGTCCTGAAGGGCCAGCCCATTCTGCACTCATCAGGCACACAGAGGCTTCAGAAACCTATCTCTGCCGTGCTTTTCAGAATCTCATCTAGCCTGGCTGTGCCAGGTGCCCTGCCAGACCCTGGGAACCTAAGAGGGGAAAGGTGCTAATACCATAGTTGTGAGAGCAATGATGAACTTTCCACTTTGCTGAGTGCTTCATGTAATTACTGCAGTTCTGCTTAACCCTCAGAACAATGTTCTCAGGATGGGAATGTGATTTTCCAAAGGTCACATGGCTAATAAGTGGTGGAGCTAGGAAGCCGACCCTGGCTTGTTGGATTCCAGATCTTATATCTGTGTACCACTCATATTATTTATTTATTCTTCTGTAAAGATTTGACAAGTCAGACATTGAAATAGGTGCTTAGCATTACCCATGGCAGCAGAGACCCAGAAACTGGATAAAAGACTTAGAAAACCTAGTTTGCTCTGGTCACACATTACCTAGGCACACCCCTCTTTGGCCCCTACCCCCCAATGCCAACAGACTCTCTCTGTCTCTCTCCCTCTGTCTCTGTTTCTGTTTAACTTCCTGGCTTTCTGCTCAGACTTTTCCAGCAAATTCAGTTACTCTGCATTGAAGTCACCAGGCCTTTCACCCAAGGCCTCCAAGCTCCTCCCTCCACCAGCCACCTTTCCTTTTGTCAAAGCTTCCCCGTTGGTCAAGGGCTGTGTGATAGGGAGGCACCTCTGGCTTATGGGTGTGTGTGAGGCCACACACTGAGTCAGCCTGGTTGGGAAGGGAAGCTTCGCTGGCCAGAGTGGCCCTGAGGCTGGATCTCAGGGGTCTCGGGTAATCGGGGGTCATGAACCTCTCAGCGCACTTCAGCACACACGTCAGGGGCAGCCGTCAAGACACGGGGCTGCCCTGCGTGGTTGCAAAGGGCTTTTCCGTCATGTCTTTATTGCTTCTGGCCCATGGCAGTCCCAGAAGGGCGGCTCATAGTAAGAACTCATTTTACAGCCCGGGGAGAGGAGCTCCTGCCAGTTTAAAGGGAGGATCTGAATCCAGAGAGCCAGTACATGTCAGACGGGGGTTTCAGGTCTCCTCCAGGCCCTGCGTAGCTTGTCTGTTCACACATTTTCAGGAAGTCCTTCCGGCCAGACTCTATTCTACCCATGTGCCCTCACCCTTGCCCACTGAGCTCTGAGTGTGCTGGTTTGTTTTTTGGTCCCTGCGATCACCCTGCTTCTGATGCCCTAGGGCCTTTGCTGCAGCTGGTCCTCCCTTCCAGAAGGCTCCGCTTTCCTATCACCCTGTGACTGGCACCTCGCCTCTCAGATCTCAGCTTAATGACCTTTGTTCTAAGGCCTTCCCTGGGGACTCAGTATAGAGCTACCTCGGCCCTCTCTACCATCGCATGTGCCTTTTTAATGTTTTGTTTTGTTTTGTTGTCCTCTCCTCTCCCACTCCCGCTTCCCTGGTATAGTATTATGAAAGCAATGATCTCTCAGGAAGGCAGGATGCTTTAGAATAGTGACTCAGAGCAGGGGCTGGCAAACTTGTTCTATGAAAGGGCTAGACTGTAAATATTTCAGGCTTTGAGGGGCCATACAGTCTCCGCTGCAACCACTGAACTCTGCCCTTGTTGTCTGAAGGCCACCACAGATGATGTGAACAGATGGGCGTGGCTGGGCTCCAATAAAACTTTATTTCTAAAAACTGGTGGTGGGCAGATTTGGTCCACAGGCTATAGTTAACAGTCCCCGGTTCAGAATGTTGATTGCTTTGAATCAGCTGAGCCATGTTTGAATCTTACCTCTGCCTCTCCTTGTCTTGGGATCTTGTGCAAGTTCCTCCCGTTTTTGGTGCCTCAGTTTCCCTATCCATCTGTGTATTGGAGATAATGACAGAAGTGATCTTATATATTGTTGTGAGCATGATATACAAATCTGGCTTGTTTGTTGCTCAGTCCCCAGACTCTCAGGAGGTCCTGCACAAAGGAGGGCCTCAACATATATATGTATTTGTTGAACAAATGAATGGCTGGGCACCTAATGGGTGCCAGGCTTTGTGCTGGGCTCTGCAGAGATGTTGATGAACTCGAATCGGTTGGGCTCACTGCTCTCACCGTGCTCAGAGTTTTGGGGCTGTGACAAATGGTTTTAGCAGCTGGGGTAGCGAATGCCACATCCCTTGGCAGGTGATATTGATGAGGGAAGGGGGGAGTGGTGGGAACAGTGGAAAACTGAAGCATGCGTGTCCCCCTCTAAGTTGTAGCCATGGGCCATGCAGGGCCAAGTTGTAAACCTTCTGATTATTCAAAAACGTTGGAATAAGTTGTACGTTTAGGTGTAGTGTTTCGATTGTTGCAGGTAACAATGGATCTGAGAGAGCAAAAAGAAACCAAACCCAAACAACTCCAAGTGAGCCAAATGGAAACAATTGCAAGTTGGGTTCAGTCATCCTCTTCTCACAAGCCCATATTATGGGTAAAGAAACTGCGGGTCAGGGAGGTCAAGCGGCTTGACCACAGGCACACAGCTAGCATGGAGAGGCTCTGGGGTTTAAACCCAGGTTCCGCTGACTCCCAAACTGGGTTCTGTGCCGGTTGCTCCAGTTGCCATTGAATGAAGAGGCAAGGGGTGGCTTGGGAGGTCTGTTGTGGTCACTGGGAGCTCAGCAGCCCTCGGAATTTCACCTTTACCCCTTCTCCCAGCCTTGAGGGTTGGCTGCAGGACAGCCCTCCTGCAGAAGGCTGACCTCAAAAGCCAGGCAGAGGAATGCTCATCCCAACAGGACCCAGCTCCTTGACCCCCCAGGGAACCCCTTCACATGTCCCTCCAGCACAGTCTTCTGCCCATTTGTGCAATTTCTGCAACCTTGCTTTCGTGTCCAGTCCCCTTCGGCAGAGGAGCCTGGCCTCAAGGCCCCTTTTGCCCATTACCCTAGATGACCCAGGAGAAGGAGGGTGGAGGGAGACCTGCATATATCACTTCCTTCCTCTGTGGGGTCTGGTGGAGAGGACATAGTTTTTGGAGCCTGACAGACCTGGATTGGAATCCTAGCTCTGCAGTCACCTGCTGGGTGACCTTGGACCAGTTCCTTCACCTCTCTGAGCCTCAGTTTCCTTGTCTTTGAAGCAGGTGCAGGAGTCTGTTTTTTGCAGAATTATGCTAAGATAATATGTGCACCCTGGTCGCACATGGGCTAGAATGCTGTGGTCACGTACAAGTCGCAGGTCCTTCTCCCCTCCTTCTTCTCCTGTCCTCTTCGGTTCCTGACCCCAGCTGGCCCCTGCTGCGGCTCTCTTGCCTAGATGCTGAGAGAAGTTTGTGGAACCTGGGTGGATCTCTGCCCCTGTATCCCCTCTCCCCAGTGCCAGGGCTGCAAGGGAAGGGTTTGGGCATAAATTACGCCCATCTGTTCCCTCCCTGCTGAGGGAGGGAAGGAGGGGAAACACATGGGCCTTGGTGGATGTTGTACTTTCCATGTGCAGCTGTCAGGAACAATGGAAGGGAAAAATGCGAGCTCAGTGAGGAGTCTACCCCACCCTGCCTCCCTGCCCCTAATGGGGATCGCAGGAACCGAGTTCTCTGACGTCGGTGCTTCTGGAGAAGAGAGACCCCTCCTTGTACCAGTCTAGACTGTTCTCATGGCTACCCATGTGTGCCTTGAAATTCATCATTATTCATTCATTCATTCATTCATTCATTCATTCATTCATTCATTCATTCCACAAATGTGTCCTGAGCACACACATATCTGGGCCAGCCAATGCTGCGGGCTAAGAACTAAGAGCAGTGTCTTACCTTTGCTGAGCTCCCCATTTGGTAGGAGAGACAACATAGTAACTGGCCAGCTTTGAGTGCAGTGGTGGAGGTGTGTGCCCCGGGCTGCACAGATATAGAGGAAGAAAGGCTTCGTAGGATCATCCTTTGATCCCAGGAGGAGTTACTATGAACGAAGGGAAAGTACTCAGCAGACTGAGAATGGGGAGTGCTTGGAGAAGCACTGTGCTGTAGGAGGTGGACTGTGGGGAGTGGGCACGAGCCCTCTTTTCTCTGTCTTTCAATTCTTGCTCTTTACTGGATCCTCCCCACCAGCATGTAACCATGTTTGTTCTCTCGTCTTAGAGAAAACTCTCCCTCTACCTGATGTCTGTCTCTAGCTCCTACCCATCAATTTCCTTTCTAGTCAAATTCCCCAAGTCAATTTTGTATGATGTGCCTACTGTCTCCATTTACTTCTCTCCTATTCATTTTCTCCACAACGTACCTCTACTCTCATTGCTTCGTTCAGACTCTTCTGAGAAGGTCGTTGTGACCTCTACTACACCATGACTGCCTGAGTCAGTAGGCATTCCCAGTCATTTTATTTGAGTTTTCAGCAGCATTGCATGTGGTGGACCATTACATCCTGTTAGGTACAAAGCACTTCTCGTGCTTTGAGCCGACACAAACTCTCGGTTTTCTGTCTATATCCTTAGCTGCTCTTCTTCATCCTCCTTTGTTGAGTTTCACTTCTGTCTACCAGATTTTTAAATATTGGAATTCCTCAAGGCTGGGAGGTAGGTCTTCCTGTCAGATTTGTTTTTCTTTGTCTCTAGGTTGCCTAATCCATTCCCATCATTCAATGACCATTTCCATGTCGATAGCCCCCAAACCTACATCTTTCTGCAAAACCCTCTAGCTTCAGACCATAGACCCAAGATCCTATCTAGCATCTGCACTTGGCTATTGCTCTGTCTTCCCACACTTAACAACTGAACTGGACACCCCCCCACCTATCCTGATTCCTTTCAGGTACTGGCTCCATCACACATCCAGCGGGGCAGGTCAGAGACTTGGGTGCCATCCATGGTCACTCCTCTTCATTACCCTCCCCGCCCCCCATCTTAGCACTGTAAGTCCTGCATGCTGGGAAACCCCTCAGTCCTGGGTACACTGGAATGCTTGATCACTTTACTAACACGCAAAGGTAAAACCCCAAATCTCTACCATTACTGAAAAGGCCCTACGTAATCTGACCCCGACAAACCTCATCTTGCCCTCCTTTCTCCTCGCTCTTGGGGTTCCAGACTGTACTCCATCATCCCTCAGAGCATTTGTGCATTCCAGTGTTCTCCGTATCTAGAACATTCCCCCCTTTTGCTTAATTCCTTGTCACCCTTCAGATATCAGATTAAACATCCCATCCTTTGCTCCGAGAAGCCGTTCTTGACACCCCCCAGAACTGATTAAGCTGTTCCCCATTATACATTCTCCAGTACCCTTCTCTTAGCTGCATCCCAGTAGTAATGACACAATTAATCAATGTCTGTCTTCTCATCAAGAATGTCAGTTGCACATCATGAGGGGCTGTGGTCAGGGAGAGATGAGCATGCTGCCTGGTGCGTCGGGACTCATCGGCAGGGGCCTGTTTGTGGAGCTTTGGTTGAAGGGAGACAGGCAGGTGTGTGTTCTAGAGAGAATATTTTGGTGGCTCTGCAGAGGATAGATCGGAGAACATATGTCCATTTAGGGAGACTGGTTAGGAGGCGCTTGGGGCATGTTAGGTGGCATGAACTTGTAAGTGTGGTGGACGGAGGGGCTTATGAGGTGGAGTCTTCCTGGCTTAGAGGCAGTGATGAAGCTGGAAGACTTGAAGCTGTCTCCCAGGTTTGGGGGTTGGCGCTTTGGGTGCTGGGTGACGGCTACATGGTTAGGCACAATCACTTCTGTTGTGATCCTGGTAAACACTAGGAATCCGGTCACTGCGGCTGCTGTCACTTCTTGAATGTCTAGTCCCCATATTTCTGTTAAAACTAATTTCCTTGCACCTTCCTCGGTTCCATTTTATCCCCCCACCCAATCACACAGCTCCTGGTAGACAAGAGCAGGAGTCATGGCAAGTCAGGAGAACGGCACATTTTTAGGACTCACGGAGTGCTGTAGCCAGACAAATGGACAGAGCTCTGGGCTGGCGGTTAGCATGTGTGGCTTCCAGTCTCATTATAGTGCCTCACCAGCTCTGGGACCTTGGGCAAGTCCCTGTCCCTCTCTGGCTCCCCCACCCTCACTTCTACAGGGGGTTGATTTAATTCAGTGGCTCTCAACCTTGGCTGCATATGAGAATTACGTGGAGAGGTTTAAAAAATACAAACGACCAGGTCCCAACTTCTAGAGATTCACATTTAATTGGACTGGGGTGGGACAGACACGTTGGCATTTTTCTAAAGCTCAGCAGGTAATTCTTACAACAGCCAGATTGAGAACTACTGAATCAGATGGTCTTGGAGACTTTTCAGCTCTGGAAGTCTAATATAAGAATGGCCCACTTTGGACCCCTAGGGTCCCTGGTTTAATCTGCCTCCCATCTTTGTACCCTCACTCACCTGTACCTTGTGGTCCTGGCCTTGAACTTGGGCTCTGAGGTAGCAGTAGGGACAGTTTTCAGCTGAGGTTGGGAAGCAGAAAATGCAGTCTGTGGAGAGAGGGGGATGGGGTGCGAGTTCTGTGAGGAGGAACAGATTGAAGCTATTAACATTTAATCAGTTTGGTATTGTTCTTCTGGAGACCACAGCTTATGAGGCTGCTTAATAAATGTCTGGTCGGGGTCCAATCCAGAGTCACCAAATGGGTGTTGCTATGGTTTCTGAGGAGGTTGTTTCCCACACAAGTTACTGCTTCCCAACCCAAACTGAAAAACCAGCATCTTCCCTCTGCTCCTTAACTCTGTCCCTTCCCAGATGAGCCTGTGGTGGCTCATTTGCCTGGGTCCGGGGCCACGCACTGGCTCTGGTGGGACCAGCCATCGGTGACGTCGTCTGTGCCAGCCTCTGAGAACAGCCCCACGTGTCCTCACTCTCCCCTTTTCCATGGGGTCCCATCGCTCAGCTGGTGTCATCGGCATGCCGAGGTTTTAGGGTCCCTGTGTGTGTGATCCCATTGCCCTTGATCTGGGGAGAGGAGTGGTGGCAAGGCTGGACTGGCAGACAGTGTGCGTGTGTGTAAAAGTGTGTGCACACATGAGCAAATGGGTGGTTCTTGTGAGTGAACATGTGTAGGTGAGTGTGCAAAAGTTTATGTGTAGTGGGTGCATTGGTGCTTGAGTGTACTTGTCAGTGGGTAATGTGTCCTGGGTGTGACTGTGGGTGTGGGTGTGTGCGTGTGTTTAAAGATGTGTGTGGGAATGGCAAGAACTGGAAGTCAGCACCTAGGCAATACTGCCAAATATTCAATTCAAGACAAATGAACACTTACAAAGTCCAACATAAAAGCACTCCTGAAAATATCGCCCAGCTTAAGAGGTAAAACTTGACCAAGCAGTTGAAGCTTTCTGGACACTCTTTTCTGATTGTATCCCCCCCAACCCCGCAGAGTGGTGGATTTGGGGTTCATTCTTCCCATAATGAGGCTCTCCCTTGTTTGTTTGAATAGATAGGCTTCTTCCACTCTTGCATCTTTTTGTCAGACGTAGTTAAGTGTATGTGCGTGTGTGCACACAGGCACTTGTGTGACATTGGGGGTTATAAGGAGAAGATGTGAGGTTGTGAGGGAGACTGGGGGAGCCTTGTGACTCAGAGACGCTCTGAAAATGCCCAGTGACACCTTCTAGGCGTGTGACTGAAGGCAAGCTTCCTCCCCTCTCCAAGCCTGTCTCCCAACCTCTCTCCCTTCCTTCTTCTTTTTCCCTCAAATTCCTGTAGTGTTTTCCTCTTTTGGGAAATTTGAATAGGAGCAGTGTTACCCCAACAAAGGACTTCAGTTGAAGGACTCCTACCTGCTCACTGCTAAGTAAAACTACATGTATAAAAGATCACTTGAGATGTGGTCCCTTTTGACTATATAACCAAGGTGAGTGAGCATTGAAAACAAATCCTGGCTGTCAGGTAACATCTGAACTAAAACAAAACTATTTGAAAACTGAGGCCAACGTACATGTCTTAGATCCTGTAAGGAAACAGGTCTCTTACCGGTTTGCTCACCCATTCAGTCAGTTACCCAGCTACGTCCTTGGTTTAAAAGGCGAATGAGATCCTTCTAGGAGGAGAGAAAGACGAGGAAATAGGTAAAGACGAGACATTTGCTGATGTCACTGGAAATATACAGCGGCAATGGAAATGCATGGCCAGGACTCCATTGCTTCTGCTCTGCATGTCTGTGTTAAACAATTACCGTGCACCTCAGGTTGTACTAGACACCAGGAAGAACTGAGAACTAGAAGACATGAGATGCCAACTAGGTAGATAAAGGCCGTATAAATGTGAATAATCGGCTGATGGAGGAGGAGCAGACATTGCCATTTATCGAGCACTTATTTTGTACCAGGCACTGCAGGGGGCAATTGGCCTAAAGTGATCCTTACAATAGCCACTGAGTAAGTATTATCCCCAGTTTATCGGTGAACAAACTGAGTCTTAGGTTAAGGTATCTGTTTAGTAAATATCAGAGGAGAGAGTAAAACCCAGGTCTTCTGGACTTTCCAGCCCAGCACTGCTTTCTGAAAATAATTCTGTTGCAAGAACTACAATGACTTAGTGTAAGTTGTTTCCAGGGAATAAGAAAGCAAGAACTGGATGTGAGTATTGAGAACATCCAGTGTAAGATAAAATATTTTGGTTAGCATTTGTCTGAGAAAAGTGTGGAAAACCAGTTGTATATTGTACATTTGGCTTTGAAGGAGTGGTTCTCTCATTCCAGGAACCTCAACTTTTTTATTTTCTGAACCCTGATAATTTAAATCATATATTCTTGATACAATGGTGAAGGAAGATTCTTGAGACAAAAGAACAAGGGAAATAATATCAATTGTCATGGCATAGGAGCTGAAATCCAAGTTTGATAATCCCTTCTAAATAGCTCTGAGCTTTTATGATTTGCTAGAATCACAGAAAGACTTCATGTAGCCCAAGAGTGGGAAAATGCCTTGATTGCTAAGGCTGCACAGAGATTTTTCAATTACTTCATAGTTTTGGTTTTTTTTTTTAATTAAAAAAAATTTGTTTGAGCCCCAAATGATCTCCACAGTTTCCTTAGATGGGATTAGACATGAGTTTTTAAGTTTTCAAAGTTAGGGACAAAGTTCCTGTGTCCCAAAAATGTCTTTAATTAAAAGCAAGAAAAAAATGTATTTTTTTTTTTTATCCTCATCAAACTAAAAAATGGCTGAAGGGATTTTATTCAAACTTTCCCCCAAAATTCACCTTTTGCCAAGACCCAGCATGGAAAATTTCAGCCCAAAAGGATCACTCTTTGGCAAGTTACCCGAGCTAATGAAAACAGAGGGGCATAAAGGGAGTCTGTGTGTAGCTCCAACTATAGTGGTCACTGGAGCCCACATTGTATGAGAAGAAGGGCCTCATTCAATAACCCCCCTTTTAAGTCCTTCTTATCATCAATATGGATGAGACTTGGATTTGAAGTGGTCACCAAACAAAAAGCACTTACTTTATGAATACAATTTGGGTAGTGACATTATTTCAAGTGGCTTTGCTCAATTATGATTCATTTTGGAATAAAGTTATTGTAAATGGAAAGGTAAGAATTGTTCCAAGGAGTAACCATTCATTCATTCATTCATTCACTCATTTATTTTATAAGTGTTCATTGAGTTCCTGCAATGTGTGTGGCACTTCAATAGATGATGGAAATACTACGGTTGGGAAATAGATGTGGTTCCTGCACTTATGGTTTTATGGGGGGTGGGGAAGGAAAAAGTTTAAATCACAATCTGTGCCAAACTCTGCAACAGAATTGGGTGCTGAGATGGAGAAGGTCAGGAGTGGGTGGTGAGAGGGGGCTCTATCTGTAGGGAGGCTGGTGGAGGTCTAATCCATATTCATTTAGCGTTTAGCAAATATTTGGTGAGTGGCCTCCATGCCCGGGTTGGGGGTGGTCCTTAATGGGAAAACAGCTGAATCACACCTTGATTCTGCCCTCAAGGTGCTCTCGGACCAGTGGGAGAGCAGGCAGGTAAGCAAGGAGCTCTGATACTGTGTGACAGATGCTTTAATGCAGGCATGTACAGTGTTTACTAGAGAGACGGGAGGAGAGCTGAATAGGCTGGGCGGGCAGTGGCCAAAGAAGGCGTCTCTCAGGAGGGACAATTGAACAGGAGTTTGTGAGAGTCAATATAGGGAATACAGAGCTGAGTAAGAACCAGGGCTGCCTTCAAGGAGCTTCCAGTCCAAGCTTGCTTCCTGACTCACTTGTCTGAGGGTCTGGAGCATGTTGCCTGATTCACCTCTCCAGTAGCAAGCATGGAACTTGTATCAGAGAGAGTGCTTAGTAAATGGTGTGTTCCTTTCTCTGACATCTCGTGGGGTACCTCTTTGGATTTTGCCTAGAGTTTCAGGACTTGCCTTTTGGAGTCAGACTGCCTGAGTTCAAACTCTAGCACTAGTGCTTCCTAAGCTGTGTTGCTTTAGGCAAGTTACTCTCTGTGCTACAGTGTCCCTATACACAAGGCAGGGATAATAACAATACTTATGTCCTAGGACTATTGTAAGGACTAGCAGTGATCATGCTTTACAGTCACTAAACGCGTGGCTGACTCTGATCATCCTCATGTCACTAAGTGCTGCACCTCACTTTCCCACAACCCACTCTTCATTCAGTCTAATGATGTGGGTGGAGTACTTAAATGTCGGGCATTGTGCTGGGGATTTAGCAATGACCATGCCAAATCCTGGGGTCTCCATCATATAGGTGGTTAAATTCCTGAATGTCTCTAAATGAAAATTCTTTGCCTCATCTACCCAGTGAAATAACTATTGGTTATCTCTGTAACTCCAAAACCATTAGTGGGGGAGTGCCTGTTCATTTTTCATCAGCACATCTGGCTTTTAGGTGAAAAACTCTGCCAGAAATTTTGAAATATCTTGTTACTTTAAACATCAGAAGACTGGGAGATTTCCCATTGTTAATTGGAAGTAAAAATTTCTTTGTGGCCCAGAGCAAGAGCAAAACTGTGATTTCACAGGTCAGTGGAAAGCTTACCATGGTTGTTTTTGCTTGGAATTAATTTTATTTAGGGAGTAGGAGGAACAGAAGGAAGGTGGTTTCCAGAATGATAAATCAATGTGGCTATGCAAGTGCAGTGGAAGGAGGCTACTCAAGTGGGGAAGCATTGCCCACGTGTGGACTTGGGTCCTCATTTCATCTCTGAGCCTCAGTTTCCCTTTGTGTAAAACAAGGGTAACAGAACCTCCTGTGTGGGGCGGGTTGAGGTTTAAATGAGAGTATGCACATGGAAACACAGCAATCCGATACAGGATAAAGTATTATTCGCTATGGTTTTTGCTCCAGAGATATGGACTTAACTAGGGACAGCGACATTTCCTCCTTTTCTATATTCTGGGTCTCTGGATAGGTCAGAGGTAGTGGCAGGCTTGAGGAGCTCTGAGGAAACCTGTTGGGGCTTTCGGTAGGTGGTTGGGTAACACACTACTGAGAAGTCTGTAGTCTCCTCTGAGAAATTGCCCGAACTTTGGGAGAATTTCCCCCCTTTTCTTTAGAGAGCTTTTTTCTATTTGTTTTTACATGTTTGCAAATCTTTGTGACGTGCAGTTCCAATGGCTATGGGAGATACAGAAGGAGGGGACTTGATTTGAATGTGTGCGTGCACTGCAGTGCTGTGTGTGACTGGGGGCCTGGCCAGGGGCAGGCTTTTTCAGTGGCAGCGTGGTGTGCGCCTTCCTAGCTCCCCTCCCCAGCACCAGGCTTCCAACCACCCTCCCTCTGCCACCATCCTTCTCGTCCTCTCTAGGGAGGCTGGACACAGAACCCAGGCCCTGCCCAGCGCGCTAGAGCCAGGCTGCGCTCCACAAGCCTTGCCGGGGCTCTGGGAGGCTCGGCGGGGCTTGGGTGGTGCGTCTGGGCCCCGAGGTCGCCGGTGCTGGCACTCGCGACAGCCCCCCGTGCGCGCAGCGGGCCTGCCGCCCGCCGGCCCGGGGAACTGACCAGGCCGCGTGTGAGCGCCGGGATTCCTGCTCCTGCCTTAAATATGCCGGTTATTTTTATCTCCCTACGTCAGGCAGCGAAGGCCATCCCACCAGTGGCCTCGGCGCTGCTACACAATGTTTCCCTTTAGTCGGGAGGGGAAATGGAGGGAGGCCAGACTTCCTGATCACATGGTGCTGAAGTCAATGAAAAAAAAAAAAAACACGAAGGGGGACCCCTCCCTTTTTCTTCCAGGCCTGATCCAGAACCCCCACCCCGCTCCCCCCACCCAGCCCCCTCGGGCTCTGTGCGTCCAAGAGAGAGGCACAGGCTCCAGGCGGAGGGCCAGCCAGGCAGGAGAGAGAAAACATAAACACGAGATTGCTGCAGTAATTGGTGGCTCTGCAAACACTGAGGAAATGAGAGGCTTGTACGAAACATCAGCCGACAAGAAACGGGGTGATGTCAGACAGCCTTCCAGGATTAGAAACCCTTAAAAGCTCCGAGCCCGCGGCTGCGGCGGCAAGTGCTGGGCTCTCCCGGGTAGGAAGCCGGGGTTTCGCCGCCTCCCGGGCGCTCGCCGTCGTCCAGCTGCCTCGTTCTGTCCTTCCCTTTTCTCCTTCTTTAACTTTCTGTTCTTTCTTTCTTTCTGTTCTCTTTCTTTCTTTCTTTCTTTCTTTCTTTCTTTCTTTCTTTCTTTCTTTCTTTCTTTCTTTCTTTCTTTCTTTCTTTCTTTCTTTCTTTCTTTCTTTCTTTCTTTCTTTCTTTCTTTCTTTCTTTCCTTTCTTTCTTTCTTTCTTTCTTTCTTTCTCTCTCTCTCTCTCTCTCTCTCTCTCTCTCTCTCTCTCTCTCTCTCTCTCTCTCTCCCCCTCTCTTTCTTTTTCTCTCTCTCTGTTTCACCTTTCTTTTCTTCTTCCTTCCCCCTTCTCTTTTACACTTTTATTTCCTGTTCCTTCTTTATTAAAAGGAAAAAGAGAGACCACATCAAGTCACTTCCATTTCTAATACACCTGGTATTTTTATACCTTTTCTAATACACCTGGTATTTTTATGTCTTTTCCTTACTTTGAAAACACCTATCCAGACTAAACCCCCAAACAAATCCAAAAGGGGCAAATTTTGCTTAAGTGTCTGTTGCTTGACTTTACTCTTTCTTCTCTGTCCACATCCCCACCCCCTTTTCGGGTTAGAAGTCACTTCTCAATAATGTGCAAACATGGGGAAGGGCTAGAAATAAACAAGAAGCATTTATCAAGGACAAGGTCACCAAGAAAGTGGGATTAAATTCTTGCAAAAATCTGGCAGTTTCAGAGGAGAATATAGATTTCCTAGTTGCAAGTCACCTGGCCACCCAGCTAATTACTCCAGCTGCTGCCGCCTCATTTTAGGAGATAATTAAGAAAAGTAAAAGTGCACCATCTGCATGCGCGCACACACACTCACTCCTGGCTCTCCCCACTTTCCCCCAGCCCACAGGGCAGTGTAGCTAACAACCTGTGAGCAGGGGCTGGTGCCAGGCCCACCTGGAAACTGCTGCATCTTTAAGTTGGAGGCCAGGTCTCATCTGTTCAGTGACACAAAAGGTGCCGCCAGTCGGGCTTTCTCTTGGTGTTTGTCAGGACTAATGAGGCGATGTTTGGAAAGGGCTTGAGCCCTTCCAACCAAAGGCAACCACAACACCTTTTCAAAGAATGATTTATGTCCAGCTTTACCCAAATAGGAACCAAAAGAGGGTTGTCTGTTTTCTCATCTTTAGAGCAGATGAATTCAGCACCTGGATCCTTGCTTTGGCGCATTTCAGAAGCTTTAGAATCTGCCTTATTAATTGCTCTGTCACCCTCTACTGTGAGGACAGCGTTTCCCCTCTCTTTCTGAGATTCAGAAAAAGGTTACATCAAGGTCGAATCTGTACACCCTTGGAGGAATTGGACCAGTTCCAAAGACTTGGGTTCCCTTCACCACTGGTCATGGTGAGAACAATGCCCCTCGGCCTGAACCTTTTCCCCACACACTTTTAAATCTTGTGGTGATTTAGCGCTCCTTATGCTCGATGCTCCCAAGCTGTGGTAATTTGAGCCAAGTATACTTTTTAGTCTGATCCAATATACCTGTGGTTATGCCACCCACCAAGAGGTAGATAACAGCCCTGTTTTCCACTTCTCGTGGGCACATTTTCCATCTTTGATGTTCCCCTTATGTTCTGCATATCCCAAGGGGAAACCTCATTTCCCCAGTCTTCTCCTCATGTTCCTATGTGATACTGTGTTTCCCCAAAAATAAGACCTACCCGGACCATCAGCTCTAATGTGTCTTTTGGAGCAAAAATTAATATAAGATCTGGTCTTATTTTACCATAATATAAGACTGGGTCTATAATTAATATAATGTAATGTAATGTAATGTAATGTAATATAATATAATACCAGGTCTTATATTAATTTTTGCTCCAAAAGACTCATTAGAACTGATGGTCTGGCTGGGTCTTATTTTCGGGGAAACATGGTAATGGGGTCTCCACTCCCTCAATTTTTCAACCTAGGAAGCTTGGGCTCTTCCTTGTCTGTTCCTGCTCGCTCCCCATACATATCAAGGTCAACAGATCCTGCTGTTATCCCCAGAAGATCTCAGGTCCTCTGATGCTTCTGTCTATCTCTTGGAGTAAAAAACTGCAACAGCTCCTGAGGCCGACCGCTTTCTCTGGGTGCCTGGGCCCGGGAGTCTCACAGTTTGAGTTTAAGCCCCAGATTTGCTACTTAGGAACTTCACAACCTCAGGTAAGTTACTTTGAGGCTGGGAGCCTCACTTGGCTCATCTATAAAATGGAGATAATGACAGACCCACTGCATAGGCTTGTTGTGAGGGTAAAATCGGATACGGCATGCGAAGGAGTTGGCCCAGTGCCTGCCACAGAGTAGGTGCTCCATAAACAGCAGCCGTTAGTTATGCTCTCTACGAGTGCTTCTCAGACCCCAGCTTGCTGCACAGTCACCTGGAGGACTTGGAAGAGTACAGGTTCCAGGGCGCCGCCCCGTAGCTCCTGACTCAGCAGGTGCAGGGCAGGGCCTGAGGATCTGTATTTGTAACGAGCTCCTGGTGATGCAGCCCCATAGACCACCCTGAGCTGTGGACAAAGTCACATCTGCCTGTGTCCCTGGCTCCTCTGTCCACACAGCTTGGCAAGGCCCATGTGGCCCTTTTTTTCTCCTGGACCCACTCACCTCTCTAGCCTACTCACACCAGACTTCTCCCTATCTAATCAGTCGACACCCCACAGCCCTCCAGGCTTCCTTGCAGTTCGAACTGCCTCTCTGCTGGAAATGTTTCTTCCCTGTCTTCACTCCCTTGTGAGCATCTCCCCCTCGGGGCCCAGAAGCAAGGCTTCCTCTTCTCTGAAGCCTTTCTGGCTTTTCTTCCCAGAGCCAGCCTCCTCCCTCGCCCATGCTCTGCTTTCCACTCCGACTTCCTCGTGGTGTTCATTGGACGCCGAGCAATGATCTGCATGGATGTGCCTCTCTCCCCCACTGACCAGTGGGCTCCTCCAGGCAGGGCCCAGCTCTTGTTTGTCTCTTTGTCCCAAGGGTACACATAGCTCCTAACTCATGGAGAGGTTCAGTACTGTTTGTTGACTGAATAAGAGAAGGAATGGACCAGCAGCCTATTTTCTAGGAAAATCACAGCCTATTGGATAGGACTGTGGGGTGCTCTGGGGCCACAGACATGCTCCATAGCCCCCAGCTTCCAGGACTCCATCCCTGACCTGATTTAAGGAAAGAATGCCATTATTCCTACAATTCTAAACTTCCTCTCCCTTTACATCACTGAATTGTCCTAACATTATTTTCTCCACTCACAAGTGGGTGATTGAGACTAGAGGACAAGTGACTAGTAAAGGTTTTGTGGCCCAGAAGTGAGAGAGTCCAGTTCAGATCAGCTTGGATACAAAGATTGCCCCAACCCCACCAAACACGCATGTGTGTGCACAAGCACTCACGTACACACGTACACACACACACACACACACACTCACACACCCCTAGCAATTATTTCTTTATGGAGGTTAAGGCTGGCAGTCAGTTCTAGAAGGATCCTGCCAGAGTGTTCCCTAATGGCAGTTGAGTTGGTTTGGTTACTTGTCCAGGGTTACTCTCACCGGGCTTCAGCTCTGGGCTCGGAGCTTCTGACATCTTCCCGGCCTCAGCAGCAACCCCGGAGGCCCAGAAAGGCAGCAGGAGGGAAACTTCTGGGCCAGCTCTGGAGACGGAGGCAGGAGATCAAAGGGAAGGGAACAACCTGCAGAAAAACCTGGTGACTGAACTCCATTTCAGCCGCCATCCGTGTGGCATAAGCCCCACAGCGACAATGACGCTGGTGACGATGACAGTGTTTGGGTGCTTTTCATGTACCTGACACTGTATCCTGGACTTTGCCTATATTTAACCCTCACAGTAATCCAGTAATACAGGGATTGCAATTATTCCTGTGTAGATGAGGAAACTGAGGCTCAGCAAATTTAGATCACTTGCTCAAGATCCCACTGCGAAGCAGGAAAGGCTATGTGAAAAAGACATGTCCTTATTGCCATCTTATTGCCATGGCAAGTGATGAGACCCAGCTTTAAGGAAGCAGAAGAAATGAAAAGACTTAGATTTCAGTGACTCAGCTTTATTCCATCTCCACTGACCATTTCACACAAGCCTGATGGCACAGAGACGCTACAGTCCAGGATTCTAGACTGGCTGAGATGGAAAGGCTGGGCCATCATCTTAATCAAACCTACTTTGCGCACATGTGGCCAGGTTGAGACGCAGAGAGGGCTTGGCATGGGCCTAATATCACATACAGTTTATGAGGGAAGCATCTGAGTTGGGCCTATAATCCAGCAGAGCTTTCTCCATCCCTTCCTTCTACAAAAGTTTATTGGGGTACCTATAGTAGGCCAGGCACTCATGATTTTGAGGTTGTTTCGCATTGGCCCCTTTCACCATGACAAGGCTCTGAAATAAGAACTTCAGCTATGAAGTTCATTCAGACATCAATGGAGAGGTGAGGTGGGCAGGCACCCTGACACAAGCCCAGGGATTGCTGCATTGTCTACACTTATCGTCTGGTTAGTAACAGGTAGAAGCATATTTTGACCTTTGGCAAGAATGACTTCTTGGGTGGCCGTCTCCCTGCATTCTTGACACCTCCAGATGACCCATAGCTAAGAATCATGACCAGGGTCACCCTCTGCTCACACATAAAATCTCGGGGAAATCTGATAGCCTCATTCGATATGCCAGGTATTAGCTGAATGGGACTGGCAAGTGATGTAACCTATCTGAGCCTCCATGTACCCGTCTTTAAAATGGAGATAAATGAAGTACCTGCCATGCCTACTTCACCAGGCTGTTAATATGAGTCAGAGGGGTCGGTATATGTAAGGAGGGCTTTGTGGAGCCGGGGTCACATGCAGGTTGTTAACGTGACCATTACTGGCCTTGGGCCAGCTGGAAGCAGCCAGTTCAGGAACCCATATTTCTAAGACAGGGCACGATAGGGCAGGGTGAATGTGGAGGCAGAGGAGAAGAGAAGAAACCATACCTATACACTCGTTGGGCCTGTGCCTGATACTCCATCAGGCACCTTCTATTCATGCTCTCATTTGAACAGCACTGTGACCCTATGAAGTGGGTATTTGTAGTGCATTCTATGGTGGCCCCCCAAAGATATATCCGTGTCCCAACCCGGGGAACCTGTCAATTTTACCTTATTTGGAAAAAAGGTCTTTGAGATGCAATTAAGTTAAGGATATTGAGATGAGCTCATGTTGAATCATCCAAGTGGGTCCTAAATCCAGTGACAAGTGTCCTTATAAGAGACGTGAAGAGGAGAGACTCACGGGGAGAAGAGAAAAAGGCTGTGTGAAGACAGGGGCAGAGATTGGAGTGTCGCAGCCAAGGATCCCAAAACTCACTAGGGGTCTAAGCCGAGGACCCCTGGAGCCACCAGAAGCTGGCAGAGATGGGAAGAGTCGCCCTTAGAGCCTTCAGATGGGGTGCAACCCTGCCAACGCCTACGTTTTGGACGATTGGCCTCGAGAACTGTGAGAGAATACATTTCTGGGCAGTAAGCCACCCAGTTTGTGTTCACTTGTTATGGCAGCCCTAGGAAACTAATACAGCATTATTTTTACCCCCTTAACAAATGAAAAAAAAAAAAAACGGGATCAGAGAGGTTAAATGCCTTCTTCAAAGCCATCCAGCTAACCACGAGCTACAGTTCAAGCTCAGGCTCATCGGACTCCAAAGCCGGGACTCAGCCCCCCTTCAAATAGTGGGAGTATTTGGGGGATGTAGCGGCAGGTCTCCTAAGATGAGAAACTAGACTTCCTAAGCTGAGGAAAGATGGGAAGTGGCCCTTTCAGTTCGGAGGCAGATCTTTCAAGCCAGAGATTCCCTAGGGGAAACGACTCCAACGCAAATCCCACACAGGTGGTGAAGGGAAGAATTTAAGGGTGGTTTTGGTGGTTGGATGTTCAGAGATGGTATCAAGAGCCACGGTTTTGGGGCACACCGGTTAAGCAGCTTTTGGGGACAGAGTCCCAGAGAGCAGATTCCAGGCTCTCGACCTCACGTGGAAAGGTGCTGGCTCGGGAAGTAGATGGCCGTCAGCTGTAACCAGTTAGCCATTAGCCACTAATATAACTGCCGTGGCTACGCTAGCAAGCGCGGATTGCAGCTAGCAAGGTGGGTTGATTGGCAGAGAAGCAGATGGCGGATTGAGGATGACACGGTTAGCAAGTGTGGTTAGCAAGTGTGGATTGTGGTTAGCAAATGCGGTTAGCAAGCGGACCGTGGATTGCGTGATCCTACTTCCTGTGTCTCACCCAGCCGCCAGCGAGACTGGGGTGCAGGAAGACCCCCTGTTGGGGTACTGGCGGATGTTTGCTTTTGTGTCTCGACCAGCCACCATCGAGAATATAGTGGTATGACTCCCCTATCTATGGCTCCATTGTTGTTCCTTTTTGGCCTTGCCATATCCTGTGTTCTTGTGCAGGGAGTGGGACCAGAGACCCTGCATGACACAGCTCATCCACAGGGGGACCTGGGCAACAATCCGCCAGCCAGTCGGATCTTGGAAAAACACAATTTCTCCTTCCACCTTTTTTTTTTTTTTTAACACAAGCCAGGCTGGAAGGGGCCTCAATAAGGAAGGAAAGCAATAGGAAATGCCTTTAGAAAATGAGATTTTTCAGAAAGCATATCATGTCATTCTTGTTGCAAGGGCTTGGGCCCTGCGATTTGAAATAGGAAATCGGAGAAACCAAAGGCAGCCAATGAGAGGACACTAAAGAGGCCCCTCGTTCAGAAGCCAGCTGTGGTGATAAGGCTGGCAGCTGTGGCTCTGGAGCCAAGTCACATGGAGGCCAGTTGAGTGAACAGTGGGTGTTGGCCCGGAGCAAAGCAGTCTTGGACAGGACATGAGAGTTTTCTTCACACAACTGAAGGTCTGTCATGAGGCAGGGGGAACAGGTGCATTCTGAGGGGGCCCAAGGGGACGCACTACAACCATTGGGCTGGATACAGCCTAAGAGGCAGTAAAACGAAAGGTTAAAGGCTCCCAAGCAGGGGAAATCCCAGTTTCACCTCTTACTAACTTGGGAAAGTTATTTAAGCTCTCTGGCCTCTGTTTCATCATCTGTACAATGGGCGTAATAGTCATAACTTCCCTGTAGCGTTATTGAGAGGATTACATTTTACTAAATATCAAGTTCTTGGAACAGTATCCGGCATATAATAATCACCCTGTAGATCCTAGCTATTTTTATCTTTACTTAGAGAGGTCAAGGAAGGCTTTCTAGTGGACACTGAGCTGCGATTTAAAAGACGGGGGTAAGCATTTGAGACATGGAGGCAAGTGGGCGAGGTCACAACAGGCAGAGGGACAGCAAGCACATAGACAAGCAGAGACGCACGTGAGTGTGTTTGTTCCAGGGGATGTAGAGTTCCAAAAGGAAAGCACTGAGAGATGGGGCTGGAGGGGCTGGTCGGGCCAGTGCATGGAGGGCTGGGGTGTCTGAGTTAGGAGTTTGGACATCGTCCTGTAGGTCTGTGCTTCTCAAACTTGAGTCTGCATCAAAATCACCTGAGGGGTCATAAGAACACATGGCTGGGCCCTACCCCAGAAATTCTGATCCAGTGGATCTGGGGAGGGGCCTGAATTTGCATTTCTAACAAGTTCCCAGGGGACACTGGTGCTGGTTGGTCCAGGGACTACACTTTGAGAACCATTGCCACAGATGGCAAGGGCAATTGGAGGATTGAAGGCAGATTCAAGGTGAGGTTCAAGGGCGGCTTTCAGAGGAAAATGCACTTAGTCTTGTTGCTCTTGAAGCCACACTAGTAGCCACCTGAGACCAGAGTGGGAGATTGTTGGAAGCGGAGTTGCAGGAGCTGACATCTTCTGTTCTCTGATGATGGCAGTAGCATACAGGTTGGCAGGACCCAGGGAAGGAGAGTCCAGCAGTCTCTCTCAGAGGGCAGTGGTCTGGCTGGGTGCCACTTCAGGCAGTTTCACACTTTATTTTCCTCTTTCATGAAGGGTAGGTGACCTTCTTCCTGGGAATCCCAGGATATAGAGCAAAATCCAGAGAGCAAAGGAAAACCTCACAACTGCAGCCCCTTCCAAAACCACGGCTGCCACCCACCTGGGGCTCTGTCAGTAACGGCTGGGGCAGCACGTGGTTTCCTGGGGTCGCTGAGGAAGGGAGGACAATTATCAAGGCCGCATCCCACCCCTTCTCTGTCAGTGCTGGGGGAAAAACAATATTTAGTTAGTTAAACACCCGGCTATGGTTTCGTTTGAAAAGCTGGCTTTGATTAGGAGACTGCAGGGGTTGATTTATGAGGACAGATGAAAAAAAAGAACAAGCATAAATGTGTAGAACTCACCCAAATGATGACTAAAGAGACATAGAATAGACAGAGTCCTTGCAAGCAGAGACGGAAATGACTTATTAAGCTTTTAGGTCCCATCTTGTGTTCATGTAGTCACAGTTCCTGATGATATTCTTTCAAGATTTTTGTCTAGACAGGTTTTTCAATCAGGGGGGTGCATCAATTGGATTGAGGTGCATATTTTTTTCAAGGTGATTCTCACCTCTGCAAACAAGTTTGTTCCCGTGTGTGTGTGTGTCTGTGTGTGTTTGTGTATGCATATATAAAATACATGCAATATATATATGCCGTATAGTTTTCTTTGCTTCCTGGTGACAGGCTTGTGAAGGGATGTTTGTTAAAGCATTGCTTGAAAATGAAAAACTAAAAACAGTCTCCAGTGTCCATCCATCAATGCGGGTTTGAGTAGATAACCCATCACTCCCCCAGACTATGGAATTATATGGGAAGGTGTATAAGAACATGGTCTTTCTGCCATGTGTGTACGTGCAGCCATCCCAGGTGCAAATAGTAAGATTCAGGGTAGTGTGTCTGGTTGATTGCTTGAGTGCAAAACCACACACACACACACACACACACACACACACACACACACACATGCACACAGAGTTGCCTATTTCCCCTATGAACATATATGGATATAAACTCATAGACAAAGGCTTGGAAGGACGCACATCAACATGAGCCTCTGGGGAGTCCTGTTTATTATGTTTGTATTGTTTACATTGAGAATGTATTGACGCAGTACTCGTGTAATTAAGACATCATTAGAAACAGAACCAAATCCTTACTCTGAACTCCTATGATAAGAATGACAAGAACTGCAACCCTGGCCCTCCATACCTTTTTCCCAGGACCTCAGCAGTGTCCTCTGACTCTTTGGCCCCTTGGTATCTGCCTCTTGTCTTGGGCCCCTGTTGATGCCCACCGATGAGCTTCTCCCCTGTGAACTGCTCCTCATCACTTCACCCGGCCTTGGCCTGATCCTCACCTCCGTGTTACCCCCACAGCTCACCTCACCGGACCCCAAGCAGCGTTGTCCCCAGAGCTCCGTCTCTGAGAGAGCCTGTGTTACAGCTCTTCTTGTAGACTGGCTGTTTCAGTTTTGCACAGCCCCATTTCTCCTTGCCTCTTTCTTTGCCTCCCCTTCTTTCTCTCTTTTGCAGGGTTGGGGGTGAGACAGTATGAGCCACACCATCATATCAGGTAACACTCCAAAGGTCCCACCGTACCAGGTCTCTGCAGAGCACTGGCCCACCTTGTTCTCTCTTCTTTTAAGATGCAGCCCTCCTCTCCCTGGCCCACTGCCTAGAAAGTTCTGGGCAGTTGTTCCTTCTGCACTGATTCCAGAATCTCATTTCTGGGAGGTCTGGCCTGGTGGTGCCCACAAGTCCATGGTGGGCACCCAGGAGAGATCTCCTTCCGGGACACTCACAGGATCATGTTTTTCCACTGCCCTCAGTAATCTAGCCAAGGAATACGCTAGCTAAAAGCACCTTGGTTTTCTCATTTGTAAGTTGAGAAGATTGGTTTCGATGGTTTCTGAGCTTGCTCCCAGCTCTGACGTCCAGCGTTTCACTTCATGCCTTTGTTGGTGCTCACCTCTCCAGGGTGGCCCTTGGACCACGTTATTCCATTCCCACGACAACTCTGTGGAGTTGACAGGGTAGCTCATATTTCTCCCATTTTACAGCCTAGGAAAATAAGGCTTTGAGATGGCCAGACACCCAAGGTCGTTTAGCTGGCATTGGGTCCTCGGCAGGTGTTTGCACATACAACATCTGGAAAGAAACTCAAGAGGAATAAGAGCTTCTCTGGTAGATACAGGGGAAAGCATCTTCGCAGCAGAGGGCAGAGGGCAGAGCAGCACACAGAGTTGAAGTGGGGTGTGCCCTGATTAGCTCAATGAGGTTGGAGTAAGGGGTGTGGGAAGGAAGTGGAAGGAGAGGAGGCTGGGCACCTTTTCTGTCTCCTTATACCGGGTGTTAGGTTAAGTTTTGTTCCAAAAGACGTAGTAGGGCTTACGTTCAGGGGATGTCATCCTGAAAAATCATGCTAGGGCTTATTTTCCAGTTAGGTCTTATTTTTGGGGAAACACGGTAAATAAGTTTGCCTCAAATACTTCTGCCTCTGGGAAGTCCTCTGGGCAATGATGTTCTGGTAAATGTTTAACAATAGTTCCCCCCCCCCCAAAAAAAAAACACCAACCTTTATTTACAGTTATTTACATAACTGATTACCAGTTATTCCCACCGTGGTTGATTTCAAGTTAGCAATGTGGTCACTGAATACTTAGTTAAGAAGAGTTGGCTCCGGGAAGCCAGTCAGAGCCACCTCACTGAGTCGCTAATTCTTTTCTCTTCAACAGAGGGTTGCCCCTCTGACCTAGCAACTATCATGTTGCTGAAACTGTCTGTAAATAAGTCTCTTATACTGTAATGTGTCAGTTTGTCAAAGGCAGTATCCGTTTGATTAAATGATTTAATGATGATTAAGTGAATTAAATCTGCTATTAAAATGTGTAAAAGCACATAAAGTACTTGCAATAGTTCTGACACTAGGAAGTACTACATAAGTGAAAGCCGTGCCTGAGGCACTAGCTCTCCTCCAGTCTTGCAGGGAGCACTCATAGCGCTCAAGGTCATGCCTATTGAAGGAATGATGAACTCTAACCCAAAAGGGCACACAGGCTTTACTTTTCTTATTCTGCTGCTTTTCACAGACCACCCCTTAATCCAAACTACTTTAAAATTCTATGCAGCTTTTTGGTTTCAGGGGGGGGGGGAACCCTCCCACTCAATCCCTATGGACAACAAAGGGCCTCCAAATCTATTCTCTTGATAATGGACAGGACTAAGTCCATTTGCACAGGACTAAGTCATTGGGGAGGTGGATTTGATTCTAATGGGGGCTCCACCATTTTTTTTGGCTGGGTTTCTGAATGAATTGCTGTACCACCCTGAGCTAAATCCTCTCATCTGAAAAAGGAAGATGATGACACGAACTTTCTTAGGGTTAATGAGACTAATAAATGAGTTTGGGAACCTGGGCTGTTCTGTTTGCTTCCTATCCCCCGATCTGCGTTCCATCATCCTCTGCCCTGCTCCGTTGGCACCCAGGAGGCTGGCCAATACAGCACTCCTTGCCCTAAGCTGTCCCTTGCCAAGCCTGATGCCTAGGCACGTAAGAGAGGCTTGTTAATAATATTAGCAGCCACCGTTTATTAAGGGCTGAAGTTGAACTAAACCCTGTGCCAGATGTTTTTTTTTCAAGTGCATTATATCATTTAATCCTCACAACAGCTCTGTGTGGAAGGTGCTAATTATGATACCCATTTTGCAGATGAGAAAAGGAGAGCTCAGAGTTGTTAGTGATTTGGTAAGTCATCAAGCTGGCAAGCAGGGAGTCATGATTCAAATTAATTAATGCTAATCACACCATTATTTGGTGAGCAGGGACCATGTCTTAGACTCAGAGCCGCACTTCAGAGTTGTGCACCGGGAAGTGCTGGGCAAACTCTTGCTTGTGGGTGAAGGCCGTCAGTTCGGAGCCCTAGGTTTCTGCATCATCGTTCCTGGAAGTTCTCCCTCTGGCGTCAGGGCCACCCTTGCCTCCACAGACCCTGGCCTCTTGTTTAGCATGTCTGGGCTGCTATCTGTTCCCAAACAAACCCCAGTGGACGGAGTTTCCTCTCATTACCTCTTGCCCATATTTCTAGCCGCTTGGAGCTGCTGGAACAGCCGCATTGTCGCTCCTCCACCCTCCTGGTCACCCACACCCACTGGTGTTTACAACATGTCTCCAGCATCTGCGAACTTCATTAGAGCCGGAGCTACACCCTCTTCCTGCTCATTGGTGCAGACTGTGTATGCGGCCAGATCGAACATGGCTCCCCAGGGTGCCTGCTAGACACTTCCATCAGCTAGGCCAGATCTCCTTCTCTGGGGACCCCTGGCCAAGCCATAGTCCAGAGCTTATGTCTCTGTAGGAGAAACATTCCTGGTACCAAGGCCGCACTCCGTTCTAGTTTGTGGCTATGGTTGGCACGATTTGGACAGTGGCTTAGAAGAAGTATTAATTTTGGAGTCAGGAACACCTGCCGCTTATTATCTCTGTGATCTTGGTCCAGTTGCCTAGCTTCTCTGAGCCTCCGGTTCCTGATCTGTAGAACTGAAGATAAATAGAGCTGAGGGTGGAAGTTATTACATAGAAAGCTCCTGGCACATCTTAGGTGTAAAATTCTCTCTTTCTCTCTCTCTCTCCCCCTCTCCCTCTCCCTCTCCTCTCTCTCCTTCTCCCTCGCTGTCTCTCTCTCATTTCTAAAGACCACTTTGAGGCTATCAAAGACCAAATAGTGTAGAGTATATTTGTCATTTATTTGTTTATTTTGGGAGTGTTATCTACTAGATGTCGATGTTATCAGAGATTAGAAGGATAATTACCCTTATTTTATAGATGAATATTCTAAGGTTCAGAGACTTTAAATTAATTTTTTTCACGGCCGTCCAAATAGCAGATTGGGTTTGCAAGCAACTCTAATTTAAACTGACTCTTTATTTTCAATTTCTCTTGTCACTTTTAAAGAATGAAAATAAGCAACCAAGTGATAAAAGCCAAATGAAATCATCTTTATTCTTATAAAAAGACAGCTGCCTTTGCTCTTTGCACTGATTCTTCTATATCCACAGATTCTCTTGCTAATGTCATTGTCATTTGTGACTTCATCACACCACTATCCAGTTCTCTCTGCTCCTTGGATGAAATGAGCTTTCCAAACCCATTTTGAGATATCACCTATCAAGGATGGGATTCCGGAAGCTGCACTGACATTGGGCTGATACCGGAAAGCTTCTTGCAGAGGAAACAAGTCAGGACTTAAGTCTAAATATGGGGATGCCTTAGATGACCAAAATAGGTCGGAAGGTCATTGTCATTATTGTTCATTTTCTTCTTATTAAGCTCAGAAGATAAGAAATGTTTAAAAGTGTTTTCCTCCTACACCATCCTTTTATTGAGAATAAAGAATGGGGCTGTGAGCTTGCACCCACCGCCATGCTGTGAGCTCCTTGCTGGCACCCTGGGCCTTACTGATCTCTGCACACCTCTGCGGTCCCTTCCAGAGTGCTTTGCACACCACGGCAGGCAAACCCGAATGAGCAAACATTTACTGAGCAGTCTGTTTGTTCTCTGTATTACGTTGGGTACTTTCACATGAGAAAACTAAAAGTGACTTGTCCCAGGCCACACCAATAGTGGTAAAGGCTGACTCTGAACCCCGCTGAACTTTCTGACTCCATAGTTAGTGCTCTTTCCTCTATATCTCAGCTGCCGCTCAATATCTCCATCAATGATGATTATTGAGCAAGATTTAAATGTCTTTTCTTTCAAAGGTTGCCAGCAGTGTTGTATATGCTGTTGGGGGAAGGAGGGTGAATGAAGAAGGCATGATCCCTTTTCACAGAAAGGATTATAATGAGCTTCAGCTGTCTGGGTGGTTCACTCACCATGTGAGAGTAAAGAGAATCAAAGAGAGCAATGTGTCACCATGGGAACTGTCCCAGTTTTATAATCTTCATTTTTCAAAGGCCTGAATATGAACACATGGAAAGCAGGAAAAATTCGGTGAATGGGAAGTGATGCAGGCTAATGAGTTAAATACAAGTTTTGAAGAGGGAAATCAGAGAGTGGAGAAATATTTTGAGCAGATTTATAAATTGCTGCTCAACTCGCTTTTCAAGGATGAGTAACAATTGGCTGCAGGTGAGAAGGAGAATTATGGTCCATATTTGGAGAAGATGCATTGAGATCATGCTTCTTGCCCAAAAGATATAGCAATGGCCTTGCTCAAGGAGAAGTGGAAGGAGCTTCTGTAGGACAGCCACTTACCTGAGTGGGAGATACCTGGAATTGCTTCTGAAAGGAGATAGGAGCAGAGATGACATTATTGAGGAAGCTTGTCAGATTGCAAAAAATGGCCACAAATTATTCCCCACCCACTATATATATCCCTTTGTATGTGACTGCAATTCCTGTCATCAGGAGGTGGGATTTCCAGTTCTGGAATAAGGACTTGGACATGTGACTTGTTTGGTCAGTGAGATACTAGCAAATGTGATAGAGACAGAAGCTTGAAAAATGCTTCAGATTAGGGACAGCCCTATGCTGCTGCTTTTGGTTACACTGAGACCACCACCATATGAATAAGCCTAGGCCACCTGCTGGGTGATGAGCGATACATGGCCTGGTTACTTCCATCACCCCATCTGACAGTTAGATGTGTGTGAGGATGTTGATGGCCAACTGACCTCAAATGAGTGGGCCCCGTTGATCCCAGGTAGAGCCAAGTTGAGTTGTCCCAGCTTTCTCAGCCCAAACTTCTGACTCGTAGAGTCCGAAGTGAATAGATGGTTGTTTTAAGCTGCTAAGTTTTGGGATGATTTGTTATACAATAAAAACTGATGGATACATGGCGCAAACACCAAATGGGAAAAGAAAAATGCACTCATGAGGTAGGTGTTAAACAGATATTGGCAACAAGCTATTGCCCATTATCCAAATCCAGCCCACCACCTGTTTTTGTAAATAAAGTTTTAATAGAACACAACCAAACTCATTTGTTTACATATTGTCTGTAGCTGCTTTTGTGCTTCAACAGCAGTTAGGTAGTTGTAATAAAGACTGTCTGGTTTACAAAGCCTCAAGTATTTACTGGCTCTCTACAGAAAAAAATTAATGTAGGATATAAACAATGGGGCTTCAATGACAAACCTTCATTCAAATAGAAGCACACATTTTAAGAATCCCGAAATGAATATTATTGATTTTCTAGTTATTAAAAAAATGACATGTGTGCACTATAAAAAAATACAAACATTTAGACACTATGGAAAAGCATAAAAGAGTACCTGTACATTCAGAAATAACCTCTTGCAACTTTGAAACATGTCCTCCCAAACATTTCTCTTTTCCTATATATGTTTTTTCTTAAAAAAGAAATTGAACTAATCATACTTTTTCACTTAATATGTCATTAATATACAATAATAGTTATGGTACTACCTCATCATTTTCAATGTCTACATTGGATTTAATTGTATAAAGACTATCATATATTGATTACCCGATCCCTCATTGTTTTAATATTTAGTTTGCTTCGTTTTTCACCGTCTCGATCACTGCTATGATGAATGATGAACATATACATATACATATATATGACACTTGTAGGAAATAATCCTTAAAGTCAAATTGTATAAGACAGTGCATAATGAAACAGTATATAGAAGTGAAATTTTGGTGTCAAAGGTTATCCACATTTGATGTTTCTATAGACATCCCCCAGTTGCTTTCTAGAAACTCTGTATCAACTTACATCCCTACCAGTAATGGCTAGAAAAAAAATATGTGCTTTTGACCTGCAAAGTAGACCATTTCATCTACCAGAGCATAGAGGAAACAGAGAGAGGAATTCATCTACATTTGTTCTACAAATGGAAGTGGGGTAACCTTGGGAGAAAATGACCGTGTCATTTCAGAGTTTTCAGCTGCTCAGGGGGACAGTGAAGATGATGATTGGATGACTCAGGTTCTATAAAGCTCTTCACGGGTAGAAAAGATGAGCCCAGTTGAGGGTGATGAAATGTCAAATAGAGATAGATGTCAAGTCCTGCATCTGGCCCTGAGTAAGCAACAGTATGGTGGGGACCCAGTGGCTTAACAACCAGCCACGTGTGAAAAAGACCAGGGAGCCCAATGTGTATCATCAGGAACATGTGGAGCCATCAAAGCTAATTACACCATTGGCTGCATGGTATCTGGAGAGGAGGGTCATGTTCTACTCTAGGCTGGAGGACCATATCCACATCACTGTGTTCCATTCTGGCTATGGTACTTTAAGGGTGATCTAGGTAACCTGGGGGTAGGGGCTTCTGAACAGAGAAGGAGGGACTCCAGTTCTTTTCGTTTAAGCAATATTGAAAGAGCTGGGAAGGCTTAGCTTAGAAAACAAACGAGAGAGTCAGGAGAGACATTAAACATTTTTTCAGCATTGGGGTTTTCAAAATAAAAGTATCTTTATTATTTTTTAAAATTAGAGGTAATCAGCACAAAAAAGGACACAAGCCAAAAAGGGTAAAAAGAAGAGAATTATCCTGAATTGTGTTCCAAGAGGAATGCCATTAACGTCTTGAAGAACATACTTTCAGACAGCACTTTGCAAATTCATACACACAAAATATGCATGAATTTTACATCAATGATATACTAATTTTTTTCTCACTCAATAGTATGTAATGAACATATTTCTGTGTCAACTAAGTCATCCTATTTAATGGCTGTTTAGAATTTCATTGTATGGTTTTATCATAACCAATTTCTTATTGGTAGAAATTTGGTTAAATATTTCTGCTGCTAGAAACACACAGTTTAATTAATATCTTTGACTTATTGTACATTTGGCTAATTACCTTCTTAGGATAAATTCCTAGAAGTAAAACTTCTGGATCAGAATATTTGCACAGTTAAAATTTTGATATTATGCTGTCCTCCAGAAAGATTGACCAATTTACATTCCATTTATCTTGGTTTCATTTACGTTTCTTAGGTTACTTTGGTGCATTTGAATACATTTTTTAATATGGTTAGTACTATTGCATTTCTTAATTTATAAATTGCCAGTCAATATCCTTTACTCATTTTTGTTTTGAATAAATTTGTATGAGTTTTTTTGTAGGTGTTATAACACTTTATTTCTTATATATATATCACATATATTCCCCCTTTCCCCCCGTGTACTAATTAAACTTCTTTATGGTGGTTTGTTTATTTGTTTTTGTTGATTGTTTTTGCTAACTAAATTTTTCAATTTTCAGTAGCCAATTCTATTCATTACTTTCATTCTTCAATATTTTTAATGGTTGTCATGTGTAAGAGGACTAGACATTTACTCAGTTTATGAAGAAGACAGAACCAGTCCAATGGGAGAAAAGTTGCAGCGTGTCAGACTGCAACCACACATAATAAACAACTTTCTTCCAATTAGAACTGTCAAATGTAGAATGCATTGCCTGGAAGGTAGTGAGATTTCCCATAATTAGAGTCTATCAAGCATGAATTGCACGACCACCTGACAGTGAAGCTGTACTGGGTGAGGCCAGACGGGTTCTGGCATCCTTAATTATTTACAAGGCAGATTTTTAAAAATGGGATGACAATCATTTGATTCTACTCATTTTTTCCCAGAGAACTTGTTTCAAAACTGTAACACCATCTGCAATGTGGGCTTTCCAAGAGCAACTGGACAAAAGCTGATGTGGCAGAGCTAGCAGCTCTAAATTAAAATAGTTCTGATCCGCTGATTATTATTAAAAAGCATACCAGAAGGAAGTTAAGGGTCATGTGGTTGTCATTCATGAGTTTTACTTTCATCACCATACATCACCTTGCAGCCACAGAAATTTCCATGAAACCATATGAAACCCATAGTAGCTGATCTCCCACAGCTAGGGATGAAAACCGGTTTAGGCAGAACTGACTTCTTAGCACAGGTCAAGCATGGAGCTGGCCACATCCTAGGATAGCACCAGAGCAAGGTGGTGCTGGGCAAGATGACAGAAGCAATCTGCTATGATGCTGCCATTGTACATTTGGCAAAACTGAGTTACAGAGAAGGGAGTGCATATCCCGGTAAATAAATCTTGGAACAGTTAGGAGTTCCTAACTTCTTGATCCGTCTGACCATGTTGGTCTTCCTGTTTTGATCTTGGGTTATTATTTTTTGTTAGCTAAGATTGATGGGGAACAGTTATGGTTAAACTTGGACTTGGGGGCGGCCCCATGGCTCAGTTGGTTAGAGCATGAGCTTTGAACAACAGGGTTGTGGTTTGATTCCCACATGGGTCTATTGCACCCTCCACAACTAGATTGAAGGCAATGAGCTGCTGCTGAGCTTCTGGAGGGGCGGCCAGGTGGCTCTGTTGGTTAGAGTGCGAGCTTTCACCAATAAGGTTGCTAGTTCAAGTCCCTCCATAGGATGGTCAGCTGCGCCCCCTGCAACTAAAGATTGAAAACAGTGACTGGGCTTGGAGCTGTGCCCTCCACAACTAGATTGAAGGACAACGACTTGGAGCTGATGGGTCCTGGAGAAACACACTGTTCCCCAGTATTCCCTAATAAAATTATTTTAAAAAATCCCCCAAAAACAACAAAAAAAACAACACTTAGATTTGGAAGAAAGCTGTTACTTTCCACCCATCCATTCATTCAACAGTATATAATGAAGCGCTACCATGTGCAAGGCATTGGGAATTTAGCAACGAACAGGAAAGATAGCAGCCCACAGCCTAGAGGGGAAGACAATTTGAAACCACCCTATGACAACATACGGTAGTGAAAGGTCTGAGGTACAGGATGCTTTGGTCGTTCATGTCCAAGGCATCAAAACTTGTCCAGAGGATCAGGAAAGGCCTTTTGGGAAGACTACACTTAAGAAGGAGGAGGAATTGGCCATGAGGATGAGAGAAGAGAAAGAAGACGATGGCCAACTAAATATTTTGGTGAAAGGAGAAGCATGTGCAAGGGGCCCAAGCCAGAGAGAAATTTAGATTTCCACATCTCTGGAGTTGTATAGGGCTGCTTCTCATGTGATGTAGTGGAAAGAACCAGAATTTAAAATAAGGCATCAGGTGTTTGGCTTTTAGCCCTGCCAGTTCCTGGCTACATGACCTTGGCAAATAACATAATCTGTCTTAACCTCAATTTTCTCATTTGACAAATGGTGATAATAATACCTACTTCACAGGATTATTCTGAGAATGGGATGAGCTAATGGATATAAAATTGGCCAATGTGGGGTTAGGTTTTAAACATCTTAAAGCCTTCATTTTGAAGTTGTCAATGACCAAAATCTATTTCTTTCACCTGGCCCAGATCTTCTTTGCTGTCTGAGGACACATGTCACCTGGATCAGTTCAGTAGGCTGTTACTTTCTCAGTTCCTACTTTGGGTCATTGTGGAGTCAGGCACTGTGAGAACGTGAAAGAAGTGTGATGCAAGGATCTAAAGTTGCAATATAACTGAGAAGAGAAGGTTAGTCTAAAGCGGTGTCTGTCGTCTACAATGTCTGCTGTCTCCACCTCCATTTAGGCCACGAGCCCCTGCGAGGAAGGTCAAATAGGATCAATAAAATAGGTCCTCTCCTTATTCCCAATGACAAGACTCTCAAGAGCCTTGCAGAGTTGGTTCTCAGCAAATTTTAGTTAGATAGAGCCGAAAGAAGTTTGAGAACTTAACGGCAGAGTTTAAAGGGTAGTCAACACAGAGTGTAGATCAGAGGGATTATGGAAATAAAAATATGTGTAGATCAGAGAAGATTTGTAGAAGGGAGGTTGGAATGTTTCACTTTCGTAGACGCTGCCAAAGAACTTTCAGAGTGGTGGTACCACTTTATGCTCCTACTGGTGATGTGTGAGAAATCCAGTTACTCACATCCTTAGTTGATGTCAGTCTTTTTAATTTTAGCCATTCTGGTGAGGAGACAGTGCTATTTTGTTGTGGTTTTGTTCTACATTTTCCTAATGACTAATGATTTTCATCATCTTTTCATACGATTATTAGCCATTTCAATATCCTTTTGAAGTGCCTGTTCAAATCTTTTGCTCATTTTAAAAAGTGTTGACTGTCTTTTATTGATTTAGAGGAGGTCTTTATTTTTCTTTATTTTTTTACCTTTTTAAAAAATTCTATTTTAATTTTTCAATTACAGTTGACATTCAATATTATATTAGTTTCAGGTGTACAGCCTAGTGGTTAGACATTTATATAATTTATGAAGTGATTCCCCTGATAAATCTAGTAGCCACCTGGCACCATACATAGTTATTACAATATTATTGATTCTGTTTGGGGGAATTTTTAATGTTATGGATACAAGTCCTTTGTTGTATATATCTACTGCAAATCTCTTTTTCTGTCTGTGACTTACCTTTTACTCTTCATAGTTTCTTTTGATAAAAGACGTTCTTAATTTTAATTTTAATGAAAAACAGTATGCCAAGTTTTTCCTTTTAAAGTGAGTTCTTTTGTGTACTGTTTAAGAAGTCTTTACCTACTCCAAGGTGATGAAGCTATTCTCTTATTTGTTTTTTTCTAGAAGCCTTTTGTAAAGTTTTTACTTTGAAAACATTTCAAACCTAAAGACAAGTTGAAAGACTAGTACCATGAATTCATGTATGCCCTTCACCTAGATTCATCAATTAAACATTTTTAATAAACTATTTTTTTCTACAAAAGAGAAATGTTTGCATATGGTTAAAAATATCCACTCTGATGGACGATGACAAGTAAATGACAAGTAAACCTAATTGCTCTGACCAAGTCCTCCTCCCCAAAGGCAACCAATATTATCACATTTTTATACATACTTTTATAGATATTTTCCATAGGTATACCTCAATATATTCATGAATATTCCTTTTACTTATTTACCAAATGGGACATATTAATAAGGTGGTCGTGAACATTGCTGTTTTTATTTAACAATGTATCTCAGTGCCCTTCCCGTAGCTGCCCTTTTGGAAAAGACCGTATTCTTTTTAAGAGCTGCAAATAATTGCTTTGTATCAAAGCTTTATAATTTAAAGCCACCAATCCCTCCTGAAGGGATCAGTTAGGTTGTGTTTAGTCTTTGCTTAACACAAACAGAGCTGCAGTAAACATCCTTGTACATAGGACTTCGTGGGAGTGAGCAAGGCAATGGCTTGTTCTAAGGGTATGGGTGTTTACAATTCTGTCAGTTCTGGCCAAATTGCCAAAAAGGTTATTTTGGTTTTAAACCTCCAACAGTAGCACATGATGAGGCGTTTCCTCTCTCTGGAGGAGTAGAATTTAAGTAAGCAGAGAAGAGGAAGGAGAACACTTATAATGGAAGGAATAGTATAAACAAAGGCTTAGAGAGCAGTTTCTTAACCTCGGCACTACTGACGTTTTTGGCAAGATGATTCTTTTGTTGTGGGGCTGGCCTTTGGACTGTGGGATGATTAGCAGCAGCCCTGGCCTCCCTCTCCCCATTAGATGCCAGTAAAAAGCCATCCTCTCCCCACCTGAGGTGTGACAATCTAACATGTCTCCAGATATTGGCAAATGTTTCCTGGGGGGAAAAATTCCCGACGTTGAGAACCAAGACTTGGGAGAAAGGATGTTCAAGGATCAGGCTATGGAGAGTGTGTGTGTGTGTGTGTGTGTGTGTGTGTGTGTGTGTGTGTGTGTACAGTGAGCACAGGTGCAACACTAAGACAGCATGGAGTTACATTCTTGAAGACTTCGAGGTTAGTGTCAGCTGAGGCCTGTTTCTTTGCGTGATTATCTCACTTTCCATAAAAGTCTGCATGGTGGAAATCCTCCCCCCCACCGCCCTTTTGTTTTGTGTGTGTGTATTTTTGTTTGGTGAAGTGAGATCACAAAATAACCCCAATGCTTTATTAATAATGAGCAGCTCAGGGCTGGTGCTCTAAGTGCACACAGGTTGTTCGTGACCTTTAATCTTATTTGAATCTTGCAACAGCATGAAAGGGTCTTGATACCTGCTCTACAGATAAGGAGATCAAGGCTCAGGGAGAGACGTAGAAGCCAGTGGCCTCCCCTGGCCCTCAGGTGACAGCACTTGCCATTGCTGTGCTTTGAGAGCCAGCATTACTACTGCAATTTCTGAAAACACAGTGTGAAGCCATTTACATGTATGTTAGTCATTATTTCCATCATCCGTTGAACCTCAGAATAGGCTCTAAGTCATCGTTCTCTCTCTCTCTCTCCTCACGTTTTGGTTTATTTTTGGAAGTGAGATCAATGGATTGCCCTTTGCTTTCTTTCAGGAAACTCTCTGCTGCATTTCTAACCACACCCAGGAGTAGAGCGCATGGTTGGACCTTCATAGAACATATGACAGCCTTTCTCCAGCTCAGTTTCCTGATTGACAAAATGATACCTCTGCTCCCACGCTCTACAGGTCTTGTTGTGTATTACGTTCACTCTTTGGCAGACCATGACTATAATTTCTAACTCATAGTAATAAGTAACAAAGACTATAGAAGTTCAGCTTCTAATGAAGTGCTGGTGCATAGTAGGCGCTCAGTAAATCGTTGTTGAATGACAAAGTGTATAATCACACAATTACCTAAGAACATTACTAATCTAGGCGATAAGGAATCTGCCTCAGAGGTCCCTAAACTTTGGAATGCCACTCCAACATTTTCTAAGCACCTCCAAGGATCAAGTTTTGCCAGAGCCAGCAATGCTATCCAGACAAGGTGTTTGGCTTTGGTCCCCATCTCTCCCCTTTGGCATCCTTTCCAATCCTCTACCTAGTGCATGGGGTGGACCAGGTGCCCCAGAAGAGCCCCACACTTGGCATCTAAGACATTGTCTTAGAGACACATGAACGGGCTCTGCTTCTAGGAAAGCTGCCTCGTGAAAGGATCTTTTCTGCTGGTCAGAGAGTATTTATTTTGCAGGATCCATCACATGAATTTGGGCTGTCAGAATAGTGCTGAAACATGGATTTTGGTGACTGAAATTGTTTATATATACAGAGAACTCACAAAAATATTTGCATGGGCCTCCACATACCCTCGGGGTAATCCTGTCTAGTGGGCTATCATTCATTCGTTCAGGCCATCATTCAGTAGGATTCATGTCTTCACGTGACCTGCAATGAAGTAGGGTAGTTGCTGTGATAAGTGCTACACTATTTTATTGTTATTATTATTGGCAGTATGACCTCATGCATGGGACCCCAGACAAAGAAGTAATTAATCCAGCTAGCATACGGTGTATGGTTTCAACAGAAGGGAGGTTACCTTTACGGAAGCAGTAGCATTGGAGCTTAGGTCTTAAAGAATACCCAGAATTTTTTCAGGAGGGGCATGTCATTTTCAGGGCACAGAAAATAATTCTATGAGGCTAAAGGATATGTGGGGGCTGAAGAGAGACGGGAGATGAACTGGAAAGAAGGTGGACCCATAACACAAAGGATCCTGTCACCAGGTTTCTGAACCTCATTTCTAAAGAAAAGGCAGAGTCACCAAATGCTTTTCAGCCAAGAAATAGATGATCTGTCAGCTGCATTGTTTAAAAAGTTCATCCCAGTGGCTGGGTGGAGGTTAGATGGGAGGAAAGCAAGATAGAATTCAAGGAAACCCTTCTAGAAGCTCTGGGTAAGAGGGAACGAGCACCTGACTGAAGGTGGCAACTATGGAGAAGGGGGGCTGTAAAGCCACAGCTGGTGGGACCGCAATACCGAGAGACCAGGAGACTCAGAGTCAGCACGTCCTCTCCATCAGGGTGGCCTTTTATCCTTCCTCCCTTTCCTACTCTTCTCGCTTCCGTCTACTCCGCTCAGCTGATGAAATGGGACAGGCTGAACCAAGATTCTCTCCTGGGCGTGAAGGGAGCTGAGATGAACAGAACATTGGCAGCCCACCCTCAGGAAGACCTTCCCAGAGAAGCTTGTAGAATACTGTTTTCAGCCTGAATAATGAAAGGCCTCCCCAAAGCCTTCTGGATTTATCCCGAGGGGCTTCAGGCAGGCTCGTCAGTTGCCTGCAAGTGGCCCACGCAGGGGTCCCAGCACGCTGCTCCGAGCTCCCCTGTGTAGTCTTCCTTCTCCGGCATGTGTACGAGTCCCCATGAGGACCTGTCACATCTCTGGAAATGACCTCAGTCTTTAGAATATTTGTTCTTTTTGGCTTTTCAAACAATGTCCTCGTTTTGCCAGAGGAAAAGGGAAAGAGACTCTCTAAACGAGCAGGCCGCCCTTTGTTCTGGGCCCATAAATCTGGCGTGAGCATATGTCCGGCCTTCCCGCCCCTCCTGCATCATTGTCCCGTTGCTGATTAATAGGTCAGAGCTAACTTTAAACTGGCATTTCCTGACCAGCCCATCTCCCAGCCCCCCACCCTGCCTGGCTGTTCTTAAAAACCCTCCGTCTTTTAGAACATGACGTCACAGTACCCCACAGGCTCTTCTCATGGTGGGCTCCCAGTCAACTGCTCTAACTTTGGCCAAAGCTGCCTGCACACTTCAGGAGTTGGCCCGAGGAAGGGCTCAGGCTGATAAGTGGGTGTGCAGCTGGATGGGTGCTGGCTGTCTCAGGGTGTTTGTGCCACCCCTGCCTGGCTAGTCTTGGAAGATCCTCCCTGCGCCCATTGGAGGGGCTATAGAAAGAGAGTGTGACAATAAATATGACAGGGTGTTTTGTTTTGTCTATGTCTTTCTTGAATGCTCTGTGAGTTACTGAATTAAATCTCAACCAGGCCAACTGATGTTGTAGAAGAGAAGGTTCCAACGTGGAGCTGCTGATGTTGACTAAAGAAAGCGGGAATACAAAAGTTGAGCGTATTTGTTATCCAGCCATATAGCTCTCATAGTTACCATGTCTCACTTGGAGAACGAGGCGGTGGAAGGTGTATATACCTCAAACCTGGCTTCAGTTTTGTGACTTGTCCTTTGACTCAGGGATAAGTGGTAGCATATCCACGTGTGTCTATAACCTCCAGCTTGTCAACGACCTAGTTAATAAGAATTCCAATAGCGTTCCCAGCCTTAGCCAGTCAGGCTGTAATCCGGCTCTTTGAAAAACAGCTTGTATGTGTTGAAAACCCACTGCCATCAGGCTGCAGCTGGGGAAAGCTAAAGCGTCTTGTGGAAGTGATCTCGGGTAGTGGTCTCAACAACCCAGGATCATCTCCATGTTACAGGGAAGACATGAAAGTCAGAAGATAGGAAGTTGGTTTATAGTCACACAGCTAGTAAATGAAAGTGGAATGTGAATCCGGGTGTTTCTGAGGCCAGTGGCTATATTCTTTTGATTATTCTGCTTTCCTAATGGCCAATTGAGAGTTCAGAAAACATGGGTATCATGTAAAAATCTCAGTGAGTTTAGCAAGAGACCTTCTGCAGGTCCATATCTGGTGTTAACAGAGCCTGATTGAAAGGTCTGGTGGGGAAATCAACCATGCAGCCCGAGGGGGGTCTCTCTTATACTCAGGGAATCCACCTTCTTCACTTTACCTTGGGATCTGAGACAGCTGAGCACCTCTGGACCTCAAAGCCTTTCACCGTAGTGACATCGACGAGAGTAATACACAGAGCTAGTGGTTGATTTCTCTGATTTCCCCACCTTATCAGCTGATCAGGAAAACAGACTTCCCATAAATAAACAAGCCCTGGGAGCATCCAACAGAAATAAACAATGAATGACCGTTGAGCAAGTCCAATTTGAATTACCCAAAATTCTGGCTTTGGAAAGCCCTGGTTCCTTCCGCATTTCAATCATTAGACTCTTTTGGAATAAAGAGTGTTCCAGATAGGTGGTGATGAAAGACTGAGATACACTTAAGTCATTCACAGGGCATTAAAAAAAAAAAAAGGCAAAATAAAACATCCTGTTCTACTTATTTTCATATACACTCTCTCCATGTAGTCCCTTTGATTGTATTCAGGTATTATCTTTCAAGGCCAGGGAGGTGGCCTTTTCATAGTTACTATGAAAATTTTAGAAAAAAATAGATATACAAAAATAATAACATGAAGGCAACTCTCAATCTCATCGCAAAGACATAACCACTGTTAACATTTTGGTGTATTTTTCTTTAAGGGGTGTGTGTGTGTGTGTGTGTGTGTGTGTGTACATACCTATCTATATGACTAGATAATAGACATACTTATATAGAATTATATGAAATATTCTCTCTTATAGCCTGCCTTCCTCATTCAACCTCAAGAATGTCTTTTCATGTTAGTAGATGTTCTTCTACAATATCGTCTTCCACGGTCGAGCAGTATTCCACTATAAGGAAGTACCATAAACATTTTAACCCATTTCCTATTTTGCCCACTGCTTTTGGTGTTAGTTTATGCTAGGGGTTTATTATTTATTGGGTACTTTTCATGGGCTGCATTCTTTAAAGATATGTCATAGTGGGAGGCAGTGCCCAGTGATGGAGACACCTTTGTTCAAAGCCCATCTCTGTTCCTTACTAAATCTTCGACTTTGTGTAATTTACTTAATTTCTCTGAGCCTTAATTACTTTCTGTGGAGAATATGGGGAATGATACTTCCCTTAAAGGGCTATTGTGAAATTGAGGTCACAGGAGAGCCACAGGGAGTCAGACACAGAGCCGGTCCACAGCTAACGGTAGCTGCCATTATTGTCGAGGACTGTGCCCTGTGCAGACTGAAGGAAAGAGACCAGGGAGGTGTTTGTGTGGGTCTGAGGAGCCTGGGGGAGCCCTGAAGGGAGAGTTGGGGTAAGCAGGCAAAGCAGGGAGACTTGCAAACATTTCTCTGGGCCTCTGCTTTAGTTTTGCAATATGGATCCAGGGCTCTGAGAGAGGACACATTTCCTGCTGGGAGATTAAATGTAGGTAAAGGGCCTGATAAAAATCTCAACTATAGTAGGTACTAAATATATTTGTCCCTTCTCTCTCTTCCCTTTACGATTGATTGACAAATATAAAAATGTGAGTGTTTTGCTTTCATGTTCTCTTAAAAAATATTTCTATCCATCCTACTCTTTGATTGTTCTAGGCTAATAATGGTGGTTCCTGACATCTCCATAATAAGAGTCCCAGCATTTTACATACATTGTCTTTTTCCCACAACAAACCTGTAAGCTGCAAGGTAGGGGTGGTCTTCAGTTTTGTAAAGAAGAAAACTGAAGTCAGCGAGGTTGAATAGCTTGCCCCGTCCAACAACAACTCCAGACAGCTTGAAATTCAGGCCTGTCCAGCTACCCAAACTTCCCCCTGCTTTGAATGGATGAGAGTTTCTTCTGGAGCCTTCAACCTCAAGGTCACTGGCTCTCCCTTTCTCTTATTATCTTTGCTTTCATAGGTGACTATTCTACAGGCAATGTTCAAATATTCAGTAAACTTAGGGAGACCAGGGACCCTTGTGATTGGAGCCAACTGTATGGGGAGCCAGCCGAGTTGTACTTTCAGCAATTATTTAAGCAGAGAAGAAATAACGCTGCTTGTATGAGCGCCAAACCCTCCCCATCACTTGTGCCCCATCCACCTCTGATAAGGGGGATGTTTTGGGATTCGTATTCTTTCTTGACTCTGGAAATGAAACTTGTTTAGCTGTCATGTTTAGTTGTGGACACATCTGCCGAAGCAGCTGTTCACGTTGCACAATTTATGCTTCTCACCAGCTCTCTCTAGCCTTACCAGAGGCAGAGGACATGATCATTTTTCTTGCTCAAGGATGAGCTGCAGTGATGAAAATAGACTTTCCCCCACCCCACCCCAAACCAACAAAGAGAAGAGAAGTGGTTCCATCATGTCTGTGGGAAGAATGGGGTGGGTTTTGAGTGACAGAATGGACCCTGGCTTCACGGTCAGAGAAAGCTGGGTTTCAATTCCTGCTCTTTATCTGACCTTGCTGAGCTTCTGCTGTCTCATTGGTAAAGTGGAAACAAGAATATGACTTATCTCATGGTGAGGATTAGGTCCGTAAGATTTACACCAGGACCTGCTAAGCATAGGCACTGTTCTAAGGACTTTATTTACGAACTCACTTCATCCTTACCATAAACCCCATGAGCAGATATTAATTATCATTATCTCCATTTTGCAGAAGAAGAAACTAGAGCAGAAGGAGATTATATAACTGGCCCAAGGTCACATAGTAAGTGGGATTCAGTCGGGGGTGTCTGTGCTCTTCATTACGACTCCATACTGCCTCTCATTATAGCACATTGTGAGCTAGTGCATGGGAATTCCCTCTACTCCCTTTGGGCAAGTGACTTTTTTTTTTCTTTTACCAGAAGAAGATCTGTTCTATAATAGTTGAGACATGAAATTCAAATACAATAAACCAGAGTGGAAATTCATAAAGTCATTTTAAAAAGAGTCTCCCAGAATAGGAGGACTTGTCAATGACAGTATTGAGGTATTTATGTATTTGAAGATGGAGTAGAACATTTTGAAGAGGGTTTCATCATCCATGCAAATGAGAATTAAGGGAAGTCACAGCCGTACCTGGGTAGAAACCAATCTGGCATCATCCAAGCCAGAGTCTTGGCCAATGGACTTTGAGAATTACATCTCCATGGACACACAATCCCCACTGAGGTCATCTGCCCAAGGGATGAGGATGTTTGATGAGGATGACTTGAGTGTCTGGTCTACCTGATGGCTATCTCTCCTGGTAAATGAATGCACTGACACTCTGGTTTATTCGTATACATCCATCTCATTATCCTTGGTTGATATGAATCTTCCGTGAGAGATTAACCTTCCCGTTGTAATCAAATCAGGTCTCTGAAATGGAAAAGCGTCCTGGCAAACTGGCATAGGGGATTTCACAAAAATAATAAAATCAGTGTAGGCTGTTGTGGCTCCTTGGTGATATCTAGGTCAGCTCTGTTCATGTTACCATGTACACTGCCCCGTGTCTCCCTTAGCTTCTACAGATGTCAGTGACTCTGTAGAAGTTAAGGGAGACACGGGGCAGTGACTCCTGGCTGCTGCTTCCCTGGAAGCCCTGGATAATGTGAAGGTTAGAAAGGTCTCTCTTGGTTAGCTTGAAAACCTGCTTTCGTAGTGCTCCAAACGTTTGCTCCTGTTCTACACATAGCCCACAACTCCATCCTTGGGACCGCCCTTTGAGATTTTTGATGACAACCCTCATTATTCCCAGGCTGTTTTTGTGTTTTTTGGTTTTTTTTTTCCTCTCCAGACTCTAGACAAGTGGCTTTCATTCCTTTCTCACATGGTGTCCTGAACCTTCCTGGGCCCAGTTACTGACTCCTTTTTTATGTAAGGTTGGAGAATTTCAATAGGGTTATCAAAGGGCAGAAGAGAGTGGACAGGGATCCTCCACGAGGTTTGGGGCATAGCTTAAAGCTGCTGGGCGCAAGCAAGACATTTCATGAGTGATTCATGCTTTATCTTAGTGACGATGATGCAGACTTTGCCTTTCATTCCAAATTTAAATAAATTTGTGAAATTAAATAAATTGTGAAACAAAAATATATAACTTTTCATTCCTCCATCTTCTTCTGCTGCATTGCTCTAGTGATAGTTACCCCCCAATGGCAAAGTACTAATGAGGAGCGTGGGTACTAGTCTGTCTGTAAGACTTGAATCTTTCAGTGTGGCTTATAATTGTATCAGAAAGGTGGCTCACGTTGCTACAGCTGTTGTCAAAGAGGGGAGTGTGTTGAGGGGCGGGCAGGGAGCAGAGTTGGGTAGAATTCTGGGTGTCTGTCAACATGTCAAATGTCCCAGCAATCCTACATACGGGATCTAATGGATGGCGATAGTGTGTAGAGTGGTCATTGTAGCTTCACTTCAAAGAGCAGTAGTCTCAAGTTATGGCCAAGTAAATTGTGTACAGGTTGGGAACACACAGAGGTAAGCTGTTTCAAAGACTAGAAAGAATGGAGTGGGTCTCTGTACTGGCGTGGAAGGGTCCAAGGTATTTTTTACCTTGGGAAAAAATACCAGGGGAAAAAAATCAGGCTTGAGAACATTCTGGATAGTGTGATTCCACTTTTTGTTTAAAGAAAATTACACATGTTGTAAAGTCATGCAGAAACACCTGGAAGAAAATAAACACAACTGTTATGAGTGGTAGTCTTACTGGGCAGAGAGAGGGTGGGAGATGGATTTTTCAAAATTTTTATGGGGTATACATTTTCTGTTTTTTTCTTTATAAGTATTATCTGTATATATCTCCTTTTTTTTTCTTTATTTCTACCTTATTTGAATGAAGGCATATTGCTTTTGTAAATAAAAGCATTACTTTCTAAAAAGGAACACAAGGCACTATGCTTATGTTTATTTTTTCTCTTAATGCTTTTAAAATGATAAACTAATGCATCATGGAAAACTAATGCACTAATGTAAAAATTGAAAAAGTATAAAAATATAGAATGAACAGGAGGCCTGCTCACCATCCTACTCCCCAGAATTTCTGTGCAGACACAACCCTGTATATAACAAAATTTCCCTTTAAAACCACTCATATACAAATGTGAGCCTACAGTGTTCTACACTTTGCTTTTCTTTTTAACTTAATAATACCTCATGTAGTTTTTGCTATAATGACATATGCAGATTATCATATGGTTGTTCCATGATTTACTTACCAGACATTTGGGTTATTTTTTCCTATTATAAACAATGCTGAAATGATATATGTGATATGGGACTCCTTTAGTGTCAGTTTCTGGCCAAGTCTCCAAATCCCTAGGAGTGATACAGTCAGTAGTGAGTATCTCCCTCCCCAATCCTAAACAAGGTGCTGGACCACCTAGACAGGCCCTGCTGAGACTATAGCCTGTTCTGCTAGCATGGACCATCATCTGACTCCAGCCTTCCGAAGGCAGCAGAGGTTGGACAGGCTGGGAAGGAGACCTTCTCTGGGGAGTGTTGTTAGTGTGTCTTTGCCCCTCTCTGCTCTCATCTCCCATGAGAAGGTAGGTTGGATGAAGCCAGCTGAGGAAGGCTTAGAGGGAGCTCTCCAAGAGCGTAGCATCAGTTTCTGGGACCTGAGTTTGAGAGTATAAGGCTTATAAGGAGAAGCTAGGGTGGCCTGAGGGGATAGAGAAAGAGCTGAGAGCATCTTGCTGGGAGCAAAGGACTTCTAACCAGCAAAGAAGAGCAAAAGAGCCTGTCATCTGTGCATCTGCAAAAAGGCCAGCAAGAGAGAGGGCCCCTAGAGCCTCCTTGAAAGAGACTCTTCCCAACAGGGCTCTCAGAGAGAAGCAATGGGGAGTGTGGGAAGCCCAAGTCCTAAGGCAGAGTTGCAAGTAGCTGCCAGGGGACGCCTCACCAGCATCTGGGAATTGCTAACTAGGAAATCCCCACCAGCAGCCCAGCCCATAGGGCAACAGCTGGGCTCCCAGAACCACCAGCCTTGTGATACTCTGTCTCCTTTCCCTATTTCCTCTTTATCCGGTCAGTTCTGGGGAGGTAGCCAGGTGAGGGGGAAGAGGAGAGGTGGAAGAGAGAAGATACTCGCTTTCCAAATGGCACTGAGCTTGAAGCAGACCTGAGCTGAGGAAAGGAGAAACTTTCAAATGGAATTTGTTCAGAGTTTTGGTCAATACACTGGATTGCGCTTTGAAATTACAGACTTTTTGTGAATTAAAGGACCAGGTGAATAAATTCATAGGGTGAGAAAGAACACAGTTGTATTATAATTGCCCCTTATTGAGTCCAGCTCATTCTATGTTCTTTGTGAACATATGTGATTTTATATGTAGCATACATTTCTCGAAGTGGAATTTTAGTGCAAGCAAGCGTATATTTAAAATTTTGATAAATGTGGTCAAATTGCCCTTCAAATAATGTGTCCTTATTTACATTCATTGACAAATGAAAATGGCATTTTCTGGCCTACACTTTCCGTATTATGATTATCAACCATTTTAGTCTTTGCTACTCTACCAGATTAAAAAAAAAGTGATATTCCATATATATAGATATTTTTACTATGAGAGAAATTAAGATATTTATATTTATTTTTAAAAGATGTTTGTTATTTTTTTTCTGTGAACCATTGCAAATTTCGCTTGCCCGTTATTTTTCTATTGGGTTGTTGGTCTTTTTCTTATTAATTAGTAAGAACTCTTTATATATTAAAGCATTATTCCTTGGCCCATCACATAAGTTACAGATACATGTTCATGTGTGTTATTTGCCTTTTGATGTAGGTTATTGTGCACTAATGGATTTCCAAGTGTGTGGCTGCTATTGTATAGAGTGAATACAAACTTACTCTGGAGTGCTCCTGAATTAACAGCAGTTTTTTTTTCCCCTTTTATATTTTCTCCGTCAATAGGCAGCCCAAGCCTAAGTAAAACCACAGCAGGCAAAGGATGACCCTTGAGGTCAAAAGGTTGGGAACCACTACTCTAGGCTATACTTGATCGCTCCTAAACTGTGTCACCCAGAGTTGCACCCAACCCTCTTTGGTTGAAGTTCATCACTTAAGTCTCTTGTGAAGCCAGAAACCATTAGATTGCTAATTCCTTATAAAACACAAGCAAACAGCATTTCAAGGTGGGGCCCCCAAAAAAGGAACTGGAATGTCTCTCTTCCTCTCTTCCTCTCTCCCTTCTCTCTTTGCATCTCCTGCTCTTCCTCCTTTGCTTTTCTCTCTTCTCTAGCTTCCTAAAGGAGAAAGGGAGAAAAACAGAGAGGACAACAGTGGGAGGGCAAGGTAACAAAAAGGGAAGGCTCTCCATTGTTTAAGATGAAGCCTAAGTTCTTTAGCATGGCATTCAAGGCCCTTGACATCTGGCACTGCCTGTCCTTCTCTCTGTCCCCCACACTCTGCCACTCAACCACACCAGTCTACTAGCTCTGCTCTCTGCCTAGAGCAGCCCTCTGGCCTTACCACTATCTGGTTTCTCTACCAAGAGCTTGCTTCCCGTTCCCCACCTGGTGTGCTTGTGCTTTTCAAATGTTACTTCCTCTAGGAAGCTTTCCATGGCCCAGGCTGAGTTAGTCTTCCCTCTCTTGGCCCTCATCTTTCTTACAGAATTTACAACGTTATTCCACAGGTCTCTGGTCTCTTCCATCCGCCTGCGAGGCCCCTGACAGTCAGAAATTGCCCGACTCACCTCTGGGACTGACCCAGTTCTTGGTACAGGAAGTGGCTTAGCCAGTGTCCATTGAACAAAACATTGTTTAAAGAGCAAACGTGTGTGTTAGGGAAGGTGTCATGATGCAACTGGAACAGTGTCCTTCCCAGTGGTGAGGGAGCCCCCCAGAGAGCTTCACCCCATGCCAACTTCCTCCTCAAGTCCTAAGCCTGACACTGGCAGCCTGCACTGAGCCCTGTGGATTCACACACAGGCAATGCCCCTAGTGGGCAGAGGTCAACCACTGACCTCCACTGGGAGCTCTATTACCTTTATCGTACCAGGGAAGACCCTGGGAAATGCAGAGCCCCTGGCTATTGAGTTACATCCCTGAGCAAAATCTGCTTTGAATAGTGATTGTCAAACTCTGGTCAATGTCAAAACACCAAGGCCCGAGCCCTCTCCAGCTTCCCAGGGCCTGGGCCTCTGTGTTCTTCAGTCGCTCTCCAGGTGATTCTGCTGTACACCAAACTCTGAGAAGCCCTGGCCTAGAGGAAGTGGACTAGAGCTCCCCTCTGTTATCCCCATAGCATTCTTCCTTAACTGACAATAGCTCCTAGTAGTCCAATCCTTTCAAAGTCTGTTATCTGCTTGCATTTCTTCCTATAGGTTCAATCCTAAATGGTTGTGGGCTGTTGCCCTTTCTTCTCATATTCTCCCTACCAGATCTCAGTTCCTATAAAACTCTTCACTATCCACAGCAGCACGTATTTGGTCCCCACCACATATGCGTGGAATGAATACATATACAAACAACCAAGAAAGTTTAATTAGGAAGCGCTTCCAGGTCTCTACTTGCAGCAGTAGTTCAGGCACCAGGAGAAGCAGAAGACGCTCGGGGAGTTTGCTTTCTTGTTGAGGACAGGACGAGCGGTGAGCTGGGAGTCAGGTGTCAGTCCTGCTGTTGATTGCATGTCACTCTGAGCTCCAATTTCTTCAGCTCTTGAATGGGAAGAATGACAATAACACTAATACCCATCTTCATGGTTTAGTGTGAGGACTATGTAGAAAAATGAGAGTGAAAGTGTTTTCTAAACAAACCCATGAACATAAGATACTGTCACAAAGAAAAAAACAATCTGGTGAATAATGACAAATTAAAACACATTTTCTCCAGCTCTCCCGACCCTACATTTTTGCAATTCTTACCCCATAACTATCAATTTTCAATGAGAGGTGACACATGGTAAGACGTTGAGCTGGTCTTCCTCTTCTTAGTTTCCAGGCTCTTGCACAGATGTGGCAAGCCATCGGTGGCTCCCTTAGGAATCTGTTGAGAGAAGATTTGCTACAGAACTCTTCTCTCCTTACATCATGGTCAGCTCGATGTGCCTTCTGCCCATTCAGAGCCATCACAGAGGCTGCTGGGCTCTCCTTTGTCTCTGAGTGGCATGGGGAAGACCACACTCAAATTTTTGGGTGTGTTTGCCATTAGCAAAGCATCACTTCCCTTTTAGGAGAAGAAATTATTCACTATTGGGGAAAAAATTGCTAACGCTTTGGATGGTTTGCATAAAAAAAAAAAAAAGATCACATTTTTTTTTCCTCATCAATATGGAGAAATCAATGCCAGGTACAGTTCTTGGTTTGTAAAATAATAATACTAACCCCCAACATTTATGAGTGCTTTTGAGTTTCCTGAGAAGTTAGTTTCACATTCATTGTCTCATCCGTTTGTCACCATCCCCTTTTTAAAGTCGCTTGTGCCATTATCTCGATTTTTACAGATAAGGAAAGTGATCCCCAACAGGGAGGTCAGGCTCTCACAAGCTCTCACAGCTAAAATATTAGAGTCATCTTCCCCAGTGAGCAAAAGAAACTTTCAGATGCTTGAGGAACCCAACATGCTCACACAACAACAGCTAGGATGTTTCAAGCATGAGTCTCACCTGTTTGTGAGCGCTGCAGTTGTCACTCCCCGAGGATTGCTGAGAACACCTGTCACATCTGTCAGTGAGGCTCCCATTACAGCTCCGAAGGAAGGGCCTGTTACGGGGCTGTTAGTCATGCACGTGCTGCTCTTGGTCATCAGCTCAATATGAAACGCAGCCAAGAACCCAGTTTTCCTCACCAGGCTTCTAACTGTAAAACGTGGAGGGCATTTTTCCTTCGTTGGGTTCCCTGTTTGCAATAACACCTCCTTGACTTCTGAGTTTGCACCATTTCTTTCTAGAAGGCTGATACCTTGGCAATTCAGATCACCTGATGATCTGATTCTACTTCTTTTAGTTCACGTTCTCATCAGTTCCTTTCTCTTTGTGTCTGGGTTCTTTTCCTACAAAATGAGAGCTCCTGTTCTTACAAAATTAGAGGTCATTTCCTAAAGATCTATTGAGCCATCTCTCCACCTCCACATTCAGTCTTAATCCAAATCCTCACCATCAGTCCCCTAGGCAAGGAGAAGGACGAGGACAAGGGCGGCCGCCTTGGAAGTATCTCCTAGCCCCAGTCTCTCACCCATTATTAGTTCCCTTGTCTGACCGTGTCATTCCCCTGTAGTAGGTCTCCACTGGCCTCATGATAAAAGCTATACTCGTTAGAGGGCTCATTGAGACCTTTATCATTTGACCTCATGCCCACCTTCTTGTCTAGTACTGTATTGACCCTGTTTAACTCCAGCCAGATCAATGCAGTCATCATTCCCCAAACCTGTCACATTCTTTCATTCCTTTTTACCTTTGCTCAGACTATCTCTCTCCTGGAGTGCCTTCCCCTCTTCTGTTTAGTAGGCACACTCTAATGTTTTCTCAAGGTTCAATTCTTATGCCATTTTCTCTATGTAGCCTTTTCTGATTTCCCTAGTAAGAATGAATCCTCTCTTTTTTGTGCCTGAATGATATTTTATATCCATTATTCATTCATTCGTTTGTATATTTATTGCTTGGTCAATCAGTTTTTGAGCAGGAAATATATATATCAAACAGTGATGATTTCAGGGGAGGGAGTACAGGTGTCAGGGAATTGAGTGATATATACAAACATACCTGAGACATTATCCTTACTCTTAAGGAACTTATGGGACACGGTACACATACATCAATAATATTAGCACAGTGTACTATGTGCATTAGTGAAGACATGAACGAAGGGTTATGGGATTATGGAAAAGGCAGCAGACTAATTCTGCTTGGAAAAAATCAAGGCAGTCTTCACAGAAGGGTAGATATTTGAGCTGGGCCTTTATTCATTCATATTTATTAAGGACTTGCTAGCTGCCAGGGACATTCATTAGGGAGTTTGATGAGGGTGATGCGTGATGACCAAGAGAGAACTTGGCAGCTGGAGAAGGATGTGGAGAAAGCAATTCCAGCAGAGGAAGAAGCATGGGCACTCTTACAGACTTGTGCAAGATCATGGAAAGGGAGATATTTTGTGCAGCTGGAGCTCATGGGGCACTGCGAAAGTGAGGAGAAATTAGGCTAGAAGAGTAGGTACCAGACTGTGAACGTTTGTGTACAATTATGACAAAGAGTTGTTCTGTATCCCTGTAAAACTTGTTTTGTCACATTTCAGTGAGTCTCACCGACAGTGAGCATCTTGTGAGCAGAGACCCTAGCTTCTAAATCTTCAGGACCCAGCGCATTGTGTGGCATTTAACAGGTGCACAGTTAATCTTTGTTGAATTAGTAACTATATCTCCATAACTCTATTGAGTAGGAGGTTGGTGTCATGTGTTTTGAGATTTATTTCTATTTTGGCTACTATTCCTGATGGGCTGTTATGCTGAATGGGACCTGTCCTAATTTGTAGGACCAAGTTTAAGTGGGTAAGTGCACCCAGAACACATGTCACCTAACAGGCAAGAGAGCCTGCATGGTGTTGGGAGGTCAATGAAGGATTGTAAACATAGGCATGACAGGGGCCCTTAGTCTTGTTAGAAAGGCTACTTTGGAAACAATGTAGAACAAGGATGGGCAAACTATGGCTCATGAGTGAAATCTACCCAGCTCCTGTTTTTCTAAATTAAATTTTATTGGAACACATCCACACACATTCATTTGTGCATTGTCTGTCACTGCTTTAGCACGACAGGGGCAGAGTTGCCTAGTTGTGACAAAGATCCTATGGCCTCAAAGTGAAAAATACTTGCTCTCTGCTCCTTTACAGAAAAAGTTTGTCAACTTCTGATGTAGAGGATGGATTAAAGGAGGGCGAAAGCCAGTGAGAAGGAGTTTTGTTAGGAAGCCATAGCAAATGATAAAAGCCATGGCATTGCCCTGAACTAGGCAGGGGCGTTTGAGCTGGAGAGAAGGAGAAGGTGCCAAGAGATGTGAAATCAACCAGACTTGGGGACTAATTAGGTAGAATGGCAAGAGGATTTAGAACACCTCCCTTTCTTGCTTGGGAGGGTGGTAGCACCAATTGCTGAGGTTGGAATGCCAGGAAGAAGAGCAGGTTTGGGGGTGCAAAGCATGATTCCAATTGGACAGGTAGCTTTGGGATATCCAAGTGGAGGTGGTAGATGGAAAAGTGGCGTCAGGGGCTCAAAAGAGATCTGCTCTGGATACAGACTCAGGAGTTGTCAGGATATAGATGTACAGATTACCAAGGAGAGTGTGTGGAGCGGGAAGAGAGATGACCAGCGATGGAACCCGCAGAAACACCAGTGGTTAAGGATGGACAGAGGAAGAGGAACCTGGAATGGAAATGGTGAATGAGGTCCCAGGGCGGATGAAGAAAACTAAGAGAGTATTTTCTGGGCAAATTTAGCTGGACAAAGTGCACCTAACCCCTGATGTTTCAGAAAGAGAATGAGGTGGGGGTCGTAGATAGGGGCAGGAGGGAGAAAGGGTGAAAGTAAGAGGGAGGTAGTGCAGCCGGAGATAAGTGAGGATAGGAAGAAATAGCCTCCATTTACTGAACATTTCTTATGTGTCTGTTAACATCCTAAGTGCTTTACTTATGTGAGTTTATTTCATCTGCACACCAGCCTTTCGAGGTAGGAATAGTAATCCCCTTTTACACCTGGGAAAACTGAGGTGTACATACTCAGCCACTCACTGGAGGTTATACTACTGGCACGTGGCGGGGTGGGGCTTCTGACTCTCAAACCTATGCCCTTAAACCCTATGGCAGGTGACAGACACATCGCTATTCGACTCCCCCACCCACCAAATCCTTGCAAATATCAATGGTCACCAAAGACCAGCTCCAATGTTGTCTTCTGGAATGGCTTCCCCTCACCTGTCCCCATTCTGTGCTCTGTCCTGAGGCAGAATTGTATTAGGTCAAGAGCACAGACTTGGGAGCCTGACTGCCTGGGTTCAAATCCCAGCCCCAGCACTTATAAGCTGTGTGAGCTTATCACCCAGCCTCCTCATGTCCCAATAAAATAAGATTGATGAGAGTCCCTATCATGTAAGTTGCTGGCTCATGTAAAACACTTAGAGCAGGACTTAGTGCATAGGGAACATTTAATAATGGCAACTGTCAAATGACATTCACGACACGCCAGGTGCATATGTATTAGCATTTACTCCTCACAACAAACTTCCAAGGAATGAATTGGTTTTTCCATTTTACGGACAAGGAACTGAAGCATAAAGAGGTTAAGGCACTTGCTGACGGTCACACAGCTCAAACAAGTATTTGGTAGGGTTGGCGGTCTTGCTAGCCCCCTCCCACTCCCATCAGAGTTAGTGTTTCTTTCTCCTGCGCATCCGTCAGTCCCAGCACTCCTCACACCGCACTGTGGTTCACTGTGTTTGCTTGTCCGTTCCACAGCACTGAACAAGATTGCCTTATTCCCCTCTGTATCCCCAGCAACAAGGAATGGTGCTTGACACTCTGTAGAGCCTCAACAAATATTTTCTGAATAAATTACTGATGGAACAAACTCATATTGAGATGGCAAGCTGAATCCAGTTGGTCTTCACAACTGCACAACTGCCCTGTACAGTGGGAACATTGAAACTTCCCCTGGGACACTCCACTCGGCTCTCAGAACATCCCCTTGGCTGGCCATCTGGCGTTAATAAATTTGGTTTTGCCCTAATGGGATTACCACTGTTTAGCCCAGGGCAAGAAAACCACTTGGAAGGGCTGGTATTGGGAGACAGTTCTCAGGTCTCAAGACGGCTGATCTTACTGATTCTGAGAGCCTCTTGGAAGCTTCCAGAATGCATTGACAAGCACACAAGAAGCCAGACCTGCTGCTTTTCAGGCATACTTCCTTTGGGCCAAATATTCTATCCCTAGCTCCCCATTCACCTGGTCTTCACTCCCAAATGGCTTTTAGCTCTCTTGAAGGCCATCCTGCTTCCTCCCTCTGGGTGACAACTTGCTCTGGCTCTGGCTCTCAGACAAGCAGAGTCCCTCATGGCCTTTCACGGGAGGAGGGAAACATGCTCTAGAGATGACTTTGCCTTTGTGACTCTCCCCTGGGAAGACTTGGCCTCTCTCGTGAGTTAATTTGGGTGAGGAAGTTCTGCTCTGGTGGTTAAAGCAAAGTCATGGGACCCTGAAGCCAGGTTGCTTGTTCTCAGCCTCTTCACCTGCTGGTGGTGGAGTTTCTAAGTTTACTTTGCTCTGGTAGAGTGACATTTTGATTTTTGCTGGAAGGCACCTGGGTGAGGTGGAAAGATTCCTATTGAGGGGACATGTGGCAGGGTGGGGAAGGAAGACACACTGGAATTCATCCCATGGGCTTTAAAGCTGACTCTTAGTCCAGTGCTTCCACGAAAAGCATTGGACTGTTAGGCCACACCTGGTTGTGTGACCTTGTGCAAATCCCTTAAACCTTTCTGAGACTTTACCATCGTTAAAATGGCCTTCTTAGCGGGGACGGTGCCATGAGCAGATGTGTTTGCAAATGTGTATGGTTAAGGATTTTTTTTAACTTTAGGGCTCCAACTGTATACATGACAGTTACTGTGAATATTAATTAGCATGTATGTACGGGGATCCGACAGTTAAGTTCGTGAACTCATCCTAGAAAAAGTGCTACATACCTCATTGCTGAATATCACTACGGTCACCTTTGAAGGACTCCCCTTGGGAAGCTATGCACCGACACCAGGACCGAGTCCACCCTTCAAAGCAATTTTGGATCTCTTTTCCTGGAATGGCCATCAGAGCTGTCGTCTTATTACCCTTGTTGTCCTGAATGTCATCAAAATGTCTTCCTTTCAATATTTCCTTAATCTTTAGGTAAAGAAAGAAATCATTGGGGGCCAGATCAGGTGAGTAGGGAGGGTGTTCCAATATAGTTATCTGTTTACTGGCTAAAAACTCCCTCACAGACAGTGCCTTGTGAGCTGGTGCGTTGTCGTGATGCAAGAGCCGAGAATCAGCAAAAAGTTCAGGTCGTTTTCGTTTAATTTTTTCACGCAGCCTTTTCAACATTTCCAAATAGTAAACTTGGTTAACTGTCTGTCCAGTTGGTACAAATTCATAATGAATAATCCTCTGATATCAAAGAAGGTTAGCAATATCGTTGCAACAGGTTTGCAAACTTAATTGTCTGACCTCATATGTACATGTGCGTGTGTGTATAATGCATTTGTTGAATGAATGAACATTCCTGTGCCTCAGTTTCTTTTTTTATAAAATGATATGGTGCCAGTACCTACCACATAATATTGCTGTGGGTTTTAAATGTGCTAGTACCTGTACAAATTTTAGAAAAATAACTAGCATATAATAATAATAATTATTATTACTGTTATTATTATATTATTATTCAATAATTATTATTGAGGGTCGGGAATTTGCTTTCTATTATTTATATTGCTTATCCTCAATGCTTAGAACTGGCACGGAATGTGTGCCTGATCAGTATGTGTGTAATGCATGAGAGAGAATTGACAAACAGCAACAATAAAAGGTACCTCTTTTTATTGCCCTCTTTTTGATTATCAGAGCCAAGACTTGGGTCCCAGTGCCAATCAGGAAGTGATAGGTGAACTTTCAGGGAACAGCTATCTGGACACATTCCTTGTGGTCCCGGGTGCCCCAAACATTCTCCTTCCCACCTCGTGAGGAGCCTAACCTTCTGGACCTGGAGAATGCAGACTTACATTTAGGGGCACAGCTCCCAGCTGAACCGGAGGTACAAAGAACTTGGTAAGTGCTAATGGGAGCTTCACTGCAGCAGGGGCTGCTGCCCAGATAAAAGCCACCTGTCACGACTGGGCTCTTTCTGACCCTCCAGATGGCCCGGGCAACCCCTCCAAGTTGAGGAGCTCTAAGGGAGGTGGGGGAGCCTCCACAGTTCTCTGTCTGTAGCTCCAAGTCTCCCGTCTCAGCAGGCAGGAAGTGCGGGCTATGGCTTTGGTGACCCATCTCTCTTGGTTCATTACAAGAACTTTGAGGGGTAAGCTCTGCAATCCTTGCCTCGCTGGATGCTGAGTCATCTCTGCTGCAAGCAGCCATTCGGAAAAAGTGGTTCTGCTCAAGGGCAGATTCCTTAGGCTAATAATCACAGACAGCAGCTTCTAGATTCCAGCGAGAATAGCAATTGGTTCTCACCCAGACAGTCAGAAAGCAGCAGGGTCTATTCCCCAGGCTCCTGTTGACATTGACAAGAGCATGGCCTTTGGAATCATACGGACCTGGTTTGAATTCCACCACCGACTAGCTGTGGCTGTGTACAAATCTAGTACTTCTTTAAATCTTGGTTTTTTCCATCTGCAAGATGAGGACAGTAATATTTTCCTGGTGGCTCTATGGAAATTCGAAAGGTAACACATGTAAGAATCCTTAGCATAAAGCCTGGCATAAAGGTGATGCATGGTAAATGGTAAAAGGTCAGCAAACTTGCTCGAGAGACTAAGGTCTGTAAAGGCCAGATATTAAATATTTTAGGTTCTGTGGGGCCAGACAGTCTCTGCTGCAACTCCTCAAGTTTACCACACAAAAGTAGCCATAGACCATACTTAAATCAATGGCATGGCTATGTTTCAATAAAACTTTATTTACAAAATAGGCTCCTGGTAGGATTTGAACCCTGGGTTGTAATTTTCTCACACAAGGAAACTGAGTCCTATAATATCTACATATTCTAATCACTAATAATATTTTATCTGTTTTATTTTTTATGGCGGTTATTTAATTCTTCTTTGTGCAATAGAGAACCTCATCTTGGAAGTCTAAATTGTGTTTGTCTCTGGACTCAGGCATGACTGGGCATATCTTCAGAATCCATTTTGTATATGGAACCATCTCAAGGGGAGGAAGAAATGCAAGTGCATTAACTTGGTTTGAGGATAATGGTGTAATTGTAGGAGGAAATACTTTTGAGTATGTTTGCTTCTGGAAGTCAGGGGCTATACCTGACTCATCGCTAGGGACAGGCATAGTCAGTCTTTTGTGAATGAATTTAATAAGTGGATCCTATCTAATTCCCTTCAGTCCTCCTAGCATAGTTGTATGTCTCTGAGGGTAAATGGCTCTGGCTAATTAGATGTAAAATTCCTATGTGCAATTCAGAACACAAATTGCCATGACAAAGATTGGGATGCATTTTGGGTTATTTGTGTAACATGCTCCCAATGTCTCATGAGATTAAGGCTAGTGCCCACACAATAGCAGAGGGCGGTGTTCCTTGAAGATCGTGACAGGTATTTTCCAACTATGGCCACACCAATGGATATACCATCCCACATGTTTTTATTACAGTGGATACGAACACTCTTCCATCAATAAGTGGGCTGTATGTTTCCTCCCTTTGGACCTGGATGGACCTTTGTAACCATCAGAATGTGGCAGAAGTGATGCTGCATGATTCCCAAAGCTAGGCCATAAAAGGTAATGTGGTTTCTACTTTTTTTTTTTCTTCTCACTCTTAGGACATTTGTCTTTGAAATCCATCCACTCTGTTGTGAGGAAATGCAGGTCACATGGAGAAAGCTCTTGGAGTGCTTTGGATGACTGTCTTAGTTAAACCCCAGCTGACAGTCAATGTCAATACGTGAATAAAGGAGGCTTCAGATAATTCCAACCCCCAGGCTTTGAGTCGTCCAGTTGAGGCCTCAGACATCATGAGGAAGGGATAAGTGTCTTGTCCAAATTCCCTATTCACAGAGAGATCATACATGAGGATTGTTTTCTTAAGCTATTCAATTTGGGATAATTTGTTATGCAGCCTTAGAGAGCTAATGCAAAGATATTGAAATCCTTTACTGACCTGTCTAGCCCTATTATGTCCCAGAGGACTTGAAAGGGCAATAATGCTGGGAAAAGGCAGCAGGCACCCTGAGTTTATCATTCATTCATTCATTCATTCATTCATTCATTCATTCATTCATTCTTCATTTATTTATTTCCTACCCTGTACCAGGCTCTGTGTTAGAATCTGCAGAAACACAGATGTATATGCTGTTTTAGCTTCTAGTCTCAAAGAGATCGTAATATACAGGGGGAGATAGACACTACCCAAATAATTAAATTTGCAAACTAATAAGGGCTTAAAGAGGCCAGCAGGAAAACAGTGATGGGAACAATTGTTTTTACCTGGAGGCATTTGGAAAGGCTCTACACAGAAGGTGACACTGAGTTGAGTTCTGCAGGAAGTATAGACCTTCACTACACAGCCAGGAGGGGAGCAGGAATTTTAGGCAGAGGCAACTGTGCACAGAAAAGTCTGTAGGTAGGAAGGAATGTGGGGGCTAGGGGAACATGGCTGGAAAGAATTTGAAGGAGGACTGGCAGGAAAGGAAGCAGGGAAGGTAGGATGGAGTCCTATTGCGATGAGACTCCCATGTTTGTGCTGAGAACATGCAAGTGTATTCTGTAAGCAAAGGAGCCACTGGAATATTTTAAGCTATGGAATGAATTAACTGCTCAGACCTGGATTTTAGCTGGGCCATTTTGTAGCACTGTGGAAGAGAGGCAGGAAGGAGAATTGAAGCCATGGAGCCCAGTTAGGAGGCTGTTACCGCTTAAGAGCGCCAGGAGGAAGGGCCCGTGCCGAGGCAACGTCTGTGGTGAAGGAGATAAGATGGATATATCAGAAGTTGCACAGCTGGCCCTTACATGGGAAGAGCAAGGGGAAGGGGGCATCCCCCAGTTCCTGGTCTGGCACCACTTGCAGAGCCCAGGAGCAGGGTATGAAGTAATATGGTGAGCTCACCTTCAGACCTGTTAGGTTTGACTCTTGCAAGTGGAAACATTTCAGTCAGTCTATTCGTGGATCAGAAGATTCATGGAGAGATCTGGGATGGAGATAGAGCACTGGGAATTGTCATCTTGTATGTATAATCGAAGCCATGGGAGTGGGTGAGGTTATTGAGAACAGAGTTTCTCAACCTTGGTAAACACGGCACATATACTGTTTTGGTAAATATGCCTCTCCTGCCCCCCCCCCCACATACATACATGCACAAAACCCAAACAAACATACCTAGGAAAATAAACTGATAGAACTCTGCAGTCATGGGTACAGCTAAGAATCATTGCACCATTCATGTGTTTTCATAATCAAGGAGATTTGGCTGAGCTTCACCTGCAAAGATTTGTATTCAAAGAAAACACATCTTTTTCCTTTATTAAATATTAAGTTATATATTGTTGAATATGTTTTTTAAAAATTTATTTACCCAGTCTTAGAGATTCTGATAGGAATTTTATGCTGTCTCCCTGAGGCCTAAGTGACACCAACTTTTAAAGAGAGGGCTGAGAAAGAGGAGCCTGGAAAAAAGATAAAACAGAGAGAACCCTGGGCCAGAGAGACAAGGGGTGGGAGTTGGAGTGTGTGGGGTGGAGGGAACAGGGGAGTCAGGGACCAGAGGGCTTCTAGAGAGAGGCCACCTGTGCCAGGTACTGCTGCGATGAGGATCGAGGCCAGGCCTTTTGGTCCCGGGATAGGCAGGCAATGGTTGCGTACTGCACACAAACGGGACCAAACACTGGCGGATGGGAGGGTGGAGGTCACCTCTTCTCAAGGGGAGCTTGACTGCATGATTTGATGCTGTCACACTACAGTTATTTCACAATTCGCATAGTTGATTTCACGCACTTCTGAAAGTTCTGCTGTGGTTCTGGCCGTTAAAAGTGTTGTCTCTGGGCAGTTGGGGAGGTGGGTGCCCCCAATACGGTGCCACTTATCCAGTTTCGGAGAAATGGGGGAGGCAGAAGTCAGATTGCAGGGGTCAGAGAGCCCCAGGGGAGATGCAAGAGCAGTGAGGGTTGTTGACGATTCTCCTGGCTGGCTGAGGGCACAGCCTGCTCTGACAAACAGAAACTGAGCACTGGAGCCACTTCTGTGCTTGTAAGGTCTCTATTAGTGACCAAGAACCATCAACTCACATAAAGGGCATGGGCAGCACAGCTGGATTTTATTTGCATTTCACCTCCCTGCAAATTTCTCCAAGAAAAAAACAAACACACACACAAACATAAAACAAAAAACCCTGTCTATTTGCATATGTGTGCAGTGGTAATTTTTTCAGAGAGGATATTAAATCAAGGCCAAAAGAGACATTAAAATCAAACACACCTTCTGTACCCTCTCAATATCCGGGAACAATTAAGCTTAAGCAAACAAAATTGCCAATAGCCTAAAAATGGAAAATAAACCCTCTACCTTGCCTAAGTAGGGTCTGAAGAGAAACCCCTGGAACTCTGGATATTCCAGAACCAACCCTTTTGTGCTCCGGAGACTTTAAGGAACAGGTCTCCACATTTTGTTTGCCTGGCTTATTTCATTTATTTATTTTTTAACTCTACATATGACCAGTTGCAACTGTTGCCAAAATTGTCCTGGGTAGTCAATAAGTACATTCGTTTTCTGAGAGGGATGTATTTTGAAGAAGAGCAGAAAGTACAATGTGGAAAATGTCAGGAGGAATTAAATCAAAGAGTGACATAATTCCCAGGGGGAGGCAGACGTCAGCCGCATTCCCTGTCTCTTGCTCTCCTTTGGAACTCTTTCAGAACTCATTGGAAAATAAATATGTATGTGATGGAGAAGTGGGTGGATCCAATAGCTACAATAAGACAGAGGGAATGACACACAAACACACCCTTGGTTGGATTATTAAACTGATTTAAATTCATAATTCACAGCTGTATGTAAAGCATTGTTTTCCATTGTATCTTCCTCTCTGTACGAAATAAAAAAGATAACTTGGGATTTATTCATTTTGACTTGGAACATAGTACTCTGTATGGTAGACTCGCAGTAAGTATCTGGCAAATATTAAGTGCATAAATAAGTGAGAAGGAGTGAGTAAATGGCAAATGTGTCCATCTATAAGCAGCAGAAATTAGGTCAGGGTCAAAGGAACTTGTTGGGTTATATAAGATTAAATTGTTGGGCAACGCGAAACAAAAGAAAAACCCTTGTGCTTCTACGCCAGTCGTTATGTAGGCAGGTTCACACCCATTATTGTATTTAATTCTGCCAACAATACCGTGAAGTAAATATTATTATCTCCATTTTATAATTAAGGAAAGGCTTAGGGAGGGTAGCAATTGCCCAAGTAGCATATTTAGGAAGTGGTGAAAATGCCATTCTTCTTACTCTTAACCAAGTCTTCTTTTCTTACTCTGAACCAAATTTTCTTTTCACACGTTATGATAAACACTGGATAGTTAGAGGTGTGTATATATTCATTGCAGCCTCCAGGAATATTGCAAGTTTCAGAAAACCCAACAATCAAGTTTCATTTTATATTTCCCAGATCCAATGTGAAGGAAAAAAAAAAAACACCTCTCATCTGTTTGGATAGTTTAAATGGAGTTCTTTTGAAGATGTAAGACAAGTGAGGTTTTGGCTATGAATTTCGTAAACCTCGGTCTCCCCAGAATTTGGGTACTTCATCATTTTCAAAAATAAATTTTATTCTGAAATAGTCACAGACTTACGCAACAGTGGCAAGTACAATGCAAAGAACTCTTTTTCCTTCTGAACTATTTCAAAAATAGGTTACCAATCTGATGTCTTATGAGCCTTGAATACTGATGTATTTCCTACAAAGATATTCTCCTTTTTAACCACAAGGCAACCATTCGAGTCAGGAAATTGATATCTATCTATACAGTACTATTATCTAATCCTCAGACCCCATTCCAGTTTCACCAATTGTTCCAATGATTTCCTGTTAGTACTCTAAAAGATTCCACTTTCAAATTGTTGGCCTTAGTGGTCACGTCTCTTTAGTCTCCTTTAGCATGGAACAGTGGACCTGTTCTTGGTCAAGTGTTCACTTTTTAAGTTGTCTATCAGTATGAAGTCATGGTTTCGTATTTTATTCAATGAGTTCTAATCCTTTGCTTTCATTGTCATTTATGTTGATGTTTGAAGTGTCCCAGATTTGGCCACTGGGGGTCCTATCAATCTGGTTTCTGTGTCCTTTTGACATAGCAGCATCATTCTTTGAGTCTTGCCTTACTTTCTGCACAACAAGATATTCCAGGTCTTTATTTTCATGACCTTGACACTTTTGAAGATTACAGGCCCGTTATTTTGTAGAACGTCCCTCAGTTTGATTGAGTTTGCCTCATGTTTCCTCATGATATTACTATCCCAGTTGTGCAGGAATCTCACGGAAGTAGTAGTGTTCTCATTGTGTCCATCGTGTTGGGTGGGATTCCAGGGTGTCCCATCACTGCCGATGCTCCTTGTGATGACTTCCTATGGTGGCATTTGCCAGGACTCTTCACTATAAAGTTATCCTGCTTTTTCCCTTAGTAATTTTCCCTTTGTAGGTACTTTGAAAGTTAGTAAATACCCTGTTCTTGGTCAAATGTTCACTTTTTAAGGTGTTTATCAGTATGAAATCATGGTTTCCTATCTCATTCAATGAGTTCTAATCCTTTACTCTCATTATTTATGTTGATGTTCGAAGTGTCCCAGATTGGGCCAGTGGGGTTGCTTTCAGTCTGGCTTCAATCTTTTGATATATCACCATCATTCTTTGAGGCTTTCTTTACTTTCTGGCACAACAAGATATTCCAGGCTCATCTTGTACTTTCCCTGCGTCAGCCCTGGAATCAGCCATTTCTCCAGGGAACCCTGGTTCCTTTTAGAGTAGAATGTCATTTGAAAGCCAAGATTTAGTGCTAGTTGTGCTCATTCCTATAGGGGTGTCACTGTTCCCAGGTCCTTTGTATGGACAGAGCCAGGAAACACACACACACACACACACACACACACACACACACACTTCACATCTATCTCTATCTATTATTATGTATGTATTTATCTATGTATGTATGTATGTATGTATGTATGTATGTATGTATGTATGTATCTAACTATCTATCCTTTATCTATCTACATAAGTACTGAAAATAATGATTTCATTCACGGTTTTAACTCCAGATGAATACCACAAGATTCATTCTAGTTTTCTCCTTTTTCATACTGTGACTCTCTTCTCCCACAGTGAATAACTTGGTTCCCAATATCCCTAACATATTTACTGATTAATTAGTCAGTAAATGTGTAACCCCACTTCCAGTTCTGCTGCTATCCCGTCCCTTGTGTGGGTGTCTTCTCACCCCAGCTCAGGGGGACACCCTGCACTGGACTGTCTCCCCATACCCCCATGGATGTTCTCATCCTTCTTGGGCTTTAATTCTCCCTTTTGGGCTATTCCCCCATATGGATGCTCTTTTTTTCTACCCAGGCTCTGACACCCCACACTGGGCTGTGTCCCCATAGGTACTCCCTCCTGACCCTGTTCAGGAGCTGACATCTCATGCCAGGCTGTCCCTCTTCAGGCTGAGGCTCTGACACCCTACTCTTAACTGCCATGGCTTTCCCATCCCCAGCTGGACCTGCTTTGTCCCAACTAATGGGTTTAGGATTGAATTGTTCAGAAAGGAAGAGGAAAAAAGAGAAGGGGAAAGAGAAGCGGGAAAAGCAAGTGTTTCTATTTTAGTTAAAAAACAGGCTACTAAAAAATAATCTTTTCATTTTTAGGAAATTTTATCCAGGCTAGAAGTAGGTGGTTTTTTGGTTTGTTCGTTTGTTTGCCTGTTTTTTTTGTTTTTTGTTTTTTTTTAAGAGAACATACTTCATGTATTAAGCAGGCAATCGTTCAAATCATCCTTGGCTGCGTTGGATATCTTTGGTTAGCACCAGGCATCCATTCCCCTTCCCCCGCTTCTTAAAGATCTTTCTTTACCACTGGAGCTAGAAGGCTAAAAACTACATTTCCCTTACTCCCTTGCAATTGGGATTCTGGAAGCAAATTACGTTCCACCAATGAGATGAAATTCCAGGAGACTTGGAAGTTGCAAGTGACTTGGATGCCATAGTCCTGTTGTCATTGTTGCCGGCAACTGAGGTCATAGACACACGCGTGTCTGGGGACTGACTTAGATTTATGGCAAGTAATGAAGTCGTTTTGAGGATGAGAGATGTTGGCCGTTTAAGTCAGAAGCAGCAGCAGTGCACTGAACTCTGATTCTTAGCTTTGGGAGGTATGCCCTGGAGCCAGTAGTCGCCCAGCATGGCCCTTCTAGCTTGCCAAGGATTGTATGAGCACCTCATTCCCTGTATTAAATACCCTTCTGTTTAAAATACCTTGAGGGACTTCTTTTTTCCTTATTAATTCCTAACTGGCACACTGACTTTGTATATTAAGGGGAATAATATAGTAGGCAATAGATGTTAACTTTTGGATGAGAATCATTGCTTTTTGTTTACTCTGGAACTTGTTTCGTACTTATTATGGGTAACGTGCTAAGCTAGACTCACAGACATGAATACAGGTAATGAATGCACACATCCTGGTCTCAAGGAATTACAGACTGGAAGAAGGAAGTAGAGGGGAAAAAAACATGATAAACAGCCATGTCTAAAGTGAGACAGAAGGTGACGTGTTATAAAAGAGATACATGCAAGTAAAAGAAAACAAAACAAAAAGATACAAGCATAGCCTTCCTCACAGGTCCTGGCCTGGCTTACCTCTTCAGCATTACTTGCTGTTACTAACCCCTTGGCTTTCTACACCTAATGGCCAGCCATATTGAACTCTTTACCATACTTGAAACGCCATTCTCCCTTTCAGAATGTTCTTCCTCTGCCTTTCTTTCCTAGATAACGCATGCACATTCTTCAGAACTAAATTTCAGTGGCACTCACCTACTCTGCAAAGGAATCATATAGTTTATCTCTTCCTCCTGGCCTTCTGATTAACTGGGGAAACCAAATGCCTGTTGAAGGCATCTCTCCCTCTGTTCTTTAAAGTCTCTGCTTACTGGTCATTTTAGAGAAAGTGGCCTCTAAAAGGAGAAATTATACTATTAAAAGGCACTCCCCATTTCCCTCAAGGAAATTGCTTTATGCTTGCAAAGTACTTAAAGCAAAACTTCCAAAGACAAATCCTTTATAAGAAGACACACTCTGACATATGCATGCATTTGCATATATGTGTTTCTAATTCCTGGCTGTCTCTGCCTACCCTTGGGAATTTTTCCCTCGGGGGTCTAACATCTCTATGATCTGCCAGAACAATTGTAAAGCTGATCTCTGGGCAAACATAGGAAGTATTGTTCAATTGCTTTTTTGTCTCTGTGAAGATAGATCCTTTGTTGACTTCTGAATTAATTCACATGCTTCACTCCCCTGCTACTTGTTTGGGGTCTGGGGGTTGTTCAGCATTACCATTGTTATTAGGGGACATTCATGGAATGCTGCATGTTTGGAAAATAGCTACCATGGTTTGTTAACCTGCACAAGCTGAGAACATTTCAGTAATGGTTGATTCACTTTGTAAAGCCCTGGCAACAATACACAATATTTATGGGATTGCAAAATCTTATTAAATGAATAAAGTTCCATTTTCCCTACATGTATTCCACCAACATTTATTGAGTGTCGACTAAGTGCTATGCACTATGCTAGGATTCCACTGAATGAATGAACATTCATTAAGCAACTCCTATGCCAATTATTGGGTAAATATTCCACTGAGTGAATAAACATTTATTAAGTGCCTTCTAGAGACCCAAGTATAATGCTAGGATTGAACTAAATGGATAGAATCTTATTATGTGTGTTCAATATTCCAGATACCACATGAACCTTCCATCAAATGCGTAAATATTTATTAAGCATTTTCATGTGCTAAGCACCAAGCTAGGCACTTTAACATTATGATCCCACTTAACCCTCACTATTATAGTGGAGAAGAACAAGTATTATTCAACTCATTTTATGCATGAAGAAACAGAGGCAAAGTGGCTAAGGTTCATGACAAGAATTCATGGGACCTGAGATTTGAACCCATGTTTCCTAATGCTGTGTCCAGTGCTCTTTCCATTATACTATCATGGATTTCTATGTTTATTAAACTCAACCTAGTTCAGTAATATAAGAACAAATGAGAACTGATGGTATATTGATTCTCACTCAACGGAATTTTATTTCTGTAATATTCTCAGGGCAAGAAGAGAATTTGGCCTTACTTGTTTAAGCATAGTCATAAACATTAGATTGGAGAAGTTGAAATTCTTATGTTCTTGAGTCCCAGCCTCTCTTATTTGAAAAAGTTGTAGAAAATGAGTTAAGTTAGTTCTCGGGGCTGTGGAGGCAATTCCCACTGGAGTTACTAAAACTCATGTAAGACTATTGATCCCAATAAAATGCAACAAGAACGGCGCTGCCTAAAGACCGGAGAACTGTACTCCGGGATTACACTGCTGATTTTTCAGACCATATTTTGTCATTTCTTCAGTGAATTAGTCTACAAATGTTCATTGAGTGCCTAGTACATAGCAGACATTGTGTAAGTGAACAATATTCCATGTAAGGGAAAGACCCAATCAATTATTAGCTTTGTAATTGTTAGCTGTGTGCCATTTGGCTAGTTATCTAATATCTCTGAGTCGTAAGTTCCCTCATCCAGAAAGAAGAAAGGTGTTTATGAGGATATCATTACTGTTCCTTTTCCTAAACTCTTAATATCCAATTTCTCAAGTTACAAAATAAGCATACTATTACATGCTGTGTATTATCTATCAATCATCTACTTATCTCCATCATCTATCTCGTCTAATAAACATTTTTTGAGAATAGAATGTTTTATTTCTTTGTAACTGCATAGCAACTAAACTTAAATATTTTTTTTATTTTTTAATTATAGTTGACATTCAATATTATTTTATATTTGTTTCAGGTGTATAGCATAGTGGTTAGACATTTATATGATTTAGAGACGTGATGCCCTGACTAGTCTAGTACCCACCTGAAACTGTACATAGTTATTACCACATCATTTAATATATTTTATGCTTTACTTTACACCCCCATGACTATTTTGTAACTACCATTGTACTTCTTAATCCCTTCACCTTTTTAACCCTGCCACCCAACCCTCTTCCATCTATCACCCCAACAAATCTAGTATCCATCTGACACCATACATAGTTATTACAATATTATTGACTATATTCCTTATGCTATGCACTACATCTCCATAACTACTTTGTAACAACCAATTCGTACTTCTTAATCCCTTCCCCTTTTTTCACCCACACCCTTAACCTCCCTCCCATCTGGCAACCATCAAAATGTTTTCTGTATCTATGAGTGTGTTTCTGTTTTGTTTGTTTATTTTGTTCTTTAGATTACACATATGAGTGAAATCAAATTGCATCTGTCTTTTCTGTCTTACACTCTACTCAGCACAATACCCTCCAGGTCCATCCATGCCACTGCAGATGGCGAGAACCTATTCCCTTCCATGGCTGGGCAATATTCCATTGTATATTTGTACCACCTCCTCTTTATCCATTCGTCCATCAACAGAAGCCCAGGCTGCCTCCACATCTTGGCCATTGTAAACAGTGACACAGTGAACATATGGATGTACATGTCCCCTCGAAGTAGCATTTTGGGTTTCTTTGGATAAATATTCAGAAGTGGGATTACTGGGTCTTCCTTTACCTCTTGTTATAGTCTTATCTTAAAGTCTATTTTGTCTGGCATAAGTATTGCTACTCCAGATTTTGTTTGTTTGTCTCTTTTCATTTTCATAAAATATCTTTTTCCATCCCTTACTTTCTGTCTGTGTGTCCTTCAATCCGAAGTGATTCTCTCGCAGGCAGTACATGTAAGGGTTTTGTTTTCTTATCCATTCAGTCCTCCTATGTCTTTTGATTGGAGTATTTAATCCATTTACATTGAAAGTAATTGTTGCTAGATATATAGCTATTGTCATTTTATTATTCATAAATTTGATTTTTTTTTTCCTTCCATCTTAAAAAGTCCCTGTAACATTTCTTGTAACACTGTTTTGGTAGTGATGAACTCCTTTAGCTTTTTCTTGTCTGGGAAGCTCTTTATCTGTCCTTTGATTCTAAATGATAGCTTTGTTAGATAGAGTAATCTTGGTTGTAGGTCCTTGCTTTTCATCACATTGAATATTTTGTTCCAATCCCTTCTGGTTTGCAAAGTTTCTGTTGAAAAATCAGCTGACAATCTTATGGGAGCTCCCTTAAAAATTACTAGCTGCCTTTCTCTTGCTGTTTTTAGGATTCTCTCTTTGTCTTTAACCTTTGTCATTTTAATTATAGTGTGTCTTGGTGTGGTCCTGTTTGGATTCATCTTGTTTGGAACTCTCTGAGCTTCCTGGATTTGTGTATCTGTTTTTTTGTTTTTTGTTTTTTTTACCAGGTTAGGAAAGTTTTCAGTCATTATTTCTTCAAATTGGTTCTCAATTCCTTGCTTTCTTTCTTCTCCTCTGGTACCCCTATGATGCCAGTGTTGTTATGCTTGATGTTGTCCCAGAGGTCTCTTAAACTCTCCTCACTTTTTTGGATTCTTTTTTCTTTTTGCTGTTCGAATGGGTATTTTCTGATACCTTGTCTTCCAAATTGCTGGTTCAATTCTCTGCATCATGCAGTCTGCTGGTGATTCCTTCTAATGCATTCTTTGTTTCAGTTATTGTATTTTTAATGATTTCTTTGTCCTTTTTTAATGATTTCTATGTCCTTTTTTATGCTTGCTATCTCTTTGTTGAAGTTCTCACTAAGTTCCTTGATCATCCTTATAACCATTGTTTTAAACTCTATCTGGTAGGTTGCCTGCTTCCATTTTGTTTAGTTATTTTTCTAGGATTTTCTCCTGTTCTTTCATTTGGGATGTATTTCTTTGTTTCCTCATTTTGACTGCCTCTCTGTTTGTTACTATGTATTAGGTAGATTATGTCTCCCAGTCTTGGCTGGGTGGCCTTATGCAGCAGGAGCACTGTGGGGCCCTGGTACAGTCTCCCTGGTCACATGCTCCATGTGCTCCAGGAGTGTTCCTTGTATGGGTTGAGTGTGCCCTTTATAGTTGAACTTTAATTGCTATTTACATGTCAGTGGGTGGGATTGACCCTCAGGCTGATTGGCTGTGGGGTTTGGCCATGTCCACAGCTTACGGGCTACTTTGCTGCTTACTCCACTGAGTGGGATTTGCCCCAGTGGGCTCTGGTATCTGTTGAGACCACCCTTTGTGTATGTAGCTTGTGGGGCTAATTTGGCAGTGCTTTGCTGTGGTCTGAAGCCAACTTCCAAGTATGTTGGTTCTAGGGCCTCTTGGGAGGGGTTCTGGTGCAGGCCCAGGTCACCCACTGCTTGTGACCGGCCGGGGACTGCCTGGTAGGAACTACAAAATGATCTGTGTTTGTTCGCTATCTGTGCTAAACCTGGAGACCATGCTACAAACTGAGGACTTCTGCCATCAGTGCTGGGCTTTGGTAGCTCCGCAAAATGCTAGGGCACCCTGATGCCTGCTGACACTTCTGGTTCCCTTAAGGTTCAGCTACTGATAGAGCCTCGTGTGGTATGCAAGTTGGGTGAGGCAGGGTCTCAGGGAGTCACTAGAATGATAAGAGTTGTGGTCACCAGGTTAATGTAAATTCTAGTTTGGTGTCAGTGCTGAACCTGGAGGTATTCAGCAAAAGTCTCGGAGCACACTGACATTAGTCGCCACCAGCCTGGGGCCTGCCCAACTCCAATACTTTTCCAAGAAAGAGTGCAATGCGGGGCGGGGGGGGGGTGCTGCTCAGGAGAAAGTGCCTCTGGGGTTGAGGGAGTTAGGTGGGACAGGGTCCCAGCTGAGCTCACCAGACCAATTCAGATTCAGATTTGGCTTGTGGGGGTGGGATCAACACAGGAAAGATAGTGCTCACCTACTGGCTGTATGGGAGAAGAACTCCACACAGAGAAAATGGTAACTGCCCTCCAGCCCTTGCCCTGCAGACACACACCTTAGTCTGCCCCAGTATGCCTCTGATACCCCCTGAGTCACTGTCCCTCTGCTGGAGCCCAGGATGAGTGCCTGCAATGAGTGAGTCTGTGCAGGGGCCCTTTCAAAGAACTTCTGGGTTTCTCACAGACTTCTATCCCACCTGGATGGTCAGAATCCCTAGTGTTTTTCACAACCAGATGTTGTGGGGTTCCTCTTCCTGGCACTAGTATTCTGGGCTGGGGAGCCTGGTGTGGGGCTGGGATCCCCGGCTTCTTTTGGGGGAAACTTCACAGCTGAGATATCCTTCTGATTCTCAACTGCCACACAGAGGGTTGGGGTCAGCGCATTTCGCCTCCCTGCCCCTCCTCCCAGTCTCAAAGTGACTTTTTAATATCCTTAGTTATGAAAATTCTGTTCAGCTAGACTTCAGATGGTTCTCCAGGTTGATTGTTCTATAATTTAGTTATAATTTTAATGTGTTCATGGAAGGAAGCCAGCACTGTATTTATCTACTCTGCCATCTTGGATCTGACACGTATAAACATTTTGCAAATGCTTTTTTTAGCCCATTATTTCCCTTAATCTCACAGGCCTAAAAAAGTAGGTATTCTTAACCCAGACAAGAAAATCAAGGCCCAGGGAGACTAAGCAATCTGCCTAAGGTCACACAGCTGATAAATGGCAGAATAGGGATTTAACCTCAGGTCTGTCTGATTTCAGAGCCTTGCTTTCTTCTTCATACTGTGTTGGGCCTATAAAGACACTGATCAAAAAATAGTCGTGAGGAAGGTGATTCTAGCAATAAAATAGCAGAGTGAGTCCAGGGCAGGATTGGCCCATCCAGTTAGTTTACTCTCAGTTTGTTCTAGAAGTGGCCTTTAGATGTTGATTTGAAACAAAGAAATGAAAAATCAATCTCCTCCAGTAATCACTAAAGAAAAGCTTTACAGGCTGGCAGAAAGGCTGATATCCTTATAAATATTCCTCATGTCCTGAGGTGGAGGACTGATGTAGAACTTAGGGAGCATAGAAAGAGCAGGCCTGGCTTCCAGGAGGCACCATCAGTTCTTTCTGCGTCAATCTAGGCACCTTTCATCTATAAAGTAAGACAGAGGATGATTTGTTAAATGATTGCCATGGAAGTTCAATGGAAAGTGTAGGTGAATGCATTTGGTAGAGACATGTTTAAGTGAAGTTTATTTAAACAAACATTTATTGAATGAGTCTATATAGCGCACCATCTCGGAGCACTGGGATACAATGGCAAGTAATGTGCAGCTTGTGCCATTGGGATGGTCTTTCTGAGAAATGGGTGTGATAATGGTAGCTTGGATAGAGTCCAGAGGAGGGAGTAACTACTTAGTGGTTGGCTGGAGAGCTGTGGGGAGGCTTTCCAAAAGATGTAATTTGAAGGTAAGGGGAGAGGACAGAAGGGAGAGGGTAGAAGCCGTTCTTCTGCTAGGACAGAGTGGAGATGTTATTGCATTGCTCTAACCCTGATACTGCAGCCATCCAGAGACCCTTGCCTCTGACCTTGTCCTTGGCAGAGAGCACTGCGGTTAAATGGTACTGTGGAAAACATCTTTGTGGCTAATGAATCATCTAATAAAAAATATACTTAGAACAATGAGAAAAACCCTTAGCTGGTTTGTTCTCATAAAGAAGGGGCACTACAGGTCACTTCATAACAGCTTTCAACCCAGTGACCCAGGTTTCTTCCTCATGACTGGAATCATGGTCTTTGCATTCCTCCAGATGTTCCTGGGGCTTGGTGTGCCTTACAGATATACGATTTGCTGTTGTTAGGGTGATGAATCATGCCAGATGTAGATCCCCCAAACTTCCCAATTATCAAGGGAGTGCTGTGATGGAAACTTGATAGAATCCTAGGGCTCTCACATAACTGGGGGGTTTGGAGCATGTTTTTTAATAACTCACATAGGAAGTATACAAGTATAGGAATTTATGGGGAGATAGTACCTACCTTGCAGGAGTTCTATGAGGAATCAATGAGATAATGTACAGAAGTTTGGCACAGAGTAGATGGTGTTACTTTCCCCCTTCTACATCAGGGGTCAACAAACTATGTCCCATAGGCCAAATCTGGTGCTCCACCAGTTTTTGTGAATAAAGTTTTATTGGAACACAGTAACCCCCGTTCATTTATGTATCGTCTGTGGCATCTTTTGTATTCAGTGGCAGAGTGTGTAGCTGTGACAGGTATCAGATGTGCTGTAAGTGCGCACAGCAGGAAATATTTACTCTCTGGCCCTTGACAGAAATTGTTCTCTGATCCCCATTGTACATAATGGCCTTTGTGAAAAATGATCTTATCTCCGTCCCCTTCCTTCCAAAAGTGCTCTTTATCAGACCAAATGCTATTTGTGGCTTAAACTACTACTCTCATGTCATATAGTTGGGGTCCTTCGGCTCTCCTCTGAATGCAATCCTATTTGTTAAAAGTCCTCTGAGTATGACTCTTAGCACACACCCCAACCCAACCCACCCCTGGATTTGGGCCATCCAGCTTAGAGAAGAGAAAAAGTGTCACCTGCCTTACTCTGGACAACCGCTTACAGACTAGGGTGGCGCAGGCTTATATCTGCTACAGACGCTGTTTCCCTGTCTTTAGGACCACGTACACTTCTCCTAAGCTCTTCCACCCTGTCCTCTGCACCAACACTTATCAATTTCAGTGTCTGACTTTACATCCATCCTTGTTAAATTCCTTCTTGAGATAATTTGTTCCTTTTTTTCCCCCGGCTTCCTTGCATCTCTTTGGATTTTGACTCTGCTATCCTGTGTATGTACAAAACCTCCTGGCTTCATGTCTTTTGAGAATTGGCTCAGCTGGTTTCCAAGTCTCTGCAAGAAACTTGGAGCAGCCAGAGCTGAGGACTGCGTCCTCTAGGATGCAGTTTGTACACACTCTCCAGCTTGGCCTTGACCTTTGGAGACTGTGGCTGAATTGACTAGGAAATCAACCAACTGCATTGCTGTCCAGCTCGCAATCTCTTTATCTTAGCTAAACCTTATCATGAGAGTTTGGGTCAAAGGCCCTTCAGACATAATATGGCAACATATAGTGCTTTTCAATCGATCAGTCTCTGATCCTAGCACAAAAACAAATAGGGTTACTTGCTAGAACTTATTCTTGGGGACCCCTTAATGGATCCTAGAGCTCATTGTCTATTTGGGAATGATTATAACATTTTTGAGTGAGTTACAATTTGTCAGATAGTCTGTCAGGTATTACTGGAATTTATCGAAGGCCTTCTTAATCTAGGGTTCATGCATTTGCATGAGAATAAATTACATCTTCATTTTCATTAATCTCTAACTGAAATTTAGCATGTTTTCCAATTGTGAATGTAAGCAACAAACCACAATCATATTAGCATGGCCTGTGACTGTCACCAGTATAAATCATGGATTCATTTATATCACATTGGAGTTGTCGACATCTTAAAATATCTCTTAAGTTCAAAATTACTTTAAAATTATGGTACTTGTTGTTTAATGCATTAATAAAGAAGCACGTATATTATTATATTGCAGATTTTAAAAATATTTTGATAGCTTTAATGTAATTGGTTTCCCTTTTAATCTGACACATTTCATATTATGCATTTGAAAATATTACTCTGAGAAGGGGTCTGTAGGTGTCACCAGATTGCCAAAAGGGTTCGTGCACAGAAATGCATATTTGTCATTATGATAGCAGCTCCTTCTCAAAAGCCTCAGGGGCTGGAGTTCTGCACGGGAATTCCTTTTACCCAGACAAATCTCCAAAGGGTCAGAAGAATCCTTATGTCACTTTTTCTAGGTTCTTGTCTTCATTCAGACTACAGAAACACTAGAAAAACTTTTCTGTCTATTGACAATTTGATTAGGAAATGTTGCCTCCTAATTTTTTTTCTCACAGATCAAGCAGACCTGGATTTTAATTACAGCTCTCCCATAGACGTCTCTGGTCCTCAAGCTTCTAATTTGCAAAATAGGGATATTGCCATCTACACTGCAAGGTGGTAGCAGTGTTAAACAAGGTAACATATGTTTTTCCATTGGATCCTCTGGGAAGTAGCCCATGAGAGGGAATTAGAAGCATAAGCAGTTCATCGGGGTGGGGGAGGGTAACTGCATGTGACAGGGGGAGGAATCAGAATCGGGCAGAGAAAGTCTTCAGACCATCATGCAGATGTGACCTTTACGTCGGAAAGCAAGAAGGAGCAGCAAGACAGGGAGAGCTGCAGACTGTGGTTCACATCTCACTAAGTCTCTGCCAACTGAATCGGTTGCTTTGGTGCAAAGAACACCTGTTAAAGAAGTCCCCTGTTGGGCAGAAATAGCCAGGTTCAGTCATCTTCCCACACCCAGTCATGGTCTACAGGGTGGTCAGGAAGAACGTGGCCTTGGCTTGAAAGCTGAGGTACAACCTGAAAGTGTTATGGCTGGAGGCTATCAGCTGCCTATTCTCTTGGAAGCTGAATGCAAATTCTTTCTTGAAGGGAGATCTGAGCAGTCAGCCTTCGTATCTGCCCCAAGTTGAAATGGCGGAGCACAGTCTTGCAATAACATGCAACACACCTAGAGAGAAATAAGCGTGGTTGTGGCCCGTGTCTCTAAGAGAATTGCTCACCTGATTTTATTCACACTGGGCACCAGAATCTTGATTATAATAGTCAGGTAAGCTAGGGGTCTTTTCATACCAGTACCTAGAACAGTTCTTTGACTTGGGACTTTGTCAAAGTGACACAAGATATGTTGAGAGTGACTTTGTGACTGAGTCCATGCTCTGTAATAATAAGAATGATAATAATAACAATGATGATGATGGTGGTGATGCAGTGTCTCTATATGGATACAGGGTCAACTAATCATGAGGCCTACATATTAGGCACTAATGTTAGCTTCTCTTTTTTGTGTCCTCCAGGAACAGAGCTTACTCCGCCCATGTAGGTGAGGAATGAGCTCTGATCCGTGTTGATTCTTCTTCTCCCAGCTGAGCGTGCGTTCCACGCCATCTTCTCCCAGGCAGTGGATACGGAAATGCCTGCTTCTTCCTTGGAAGTCTTTATCTCTAATCGTAGACGGTTTTCAGTCTTTGCTTAAGGACTTCCTCAAAGGGGATTCTGAAAGGGCTTCCTCTTTATCATTTCATTACTACGGAAGCTAGGTTTTCCCTCTGATGCGCTCTCTAAAATGCTGCCTGTGTCCTTTGTTATCTGACAATAGATGTGAGGGGCTCCTTCTTTTCCAATTTAAACACTCTGGTCTATCCTCTCTGGAAAAAGGTGCTGCTTCAGGGTAACTATTCTCTGTTGTGACCCTAGGAAGAGCATTGGAGCCCCAACTGGCGGGAAGAATGACTCCCTTCTGAGGTACAAGCAGAACGCCCTTGTAGCCCCATTACACTTCCTGTGTAACGTAGTTGACATTCCCCTACATCAGGACTTACAAGTGAATTTAGAGCTAACGCTGTTTAATCCATCCCTGCCCAAGATGACGTGGGCGACAATGACATTGATGTCTATTAGTTTCCATTCCCTGCTTTTCCTTGCTGGGTTGAGTCCATTTGCCATGGACTCGGGAGATAATTGCTTCTGTCCCTCATTGAAGTGACACGATTATAACCTCAGAATTCTAAATGGATTTGTGCAAATAGTTCCTTCCCAGGATTGCCCTCCAATCCTCCAACCTCAGATCCCTTGGCAAGCTCCCTGGCAGTAATAAAAGTGTCATCCGGGAGATGGGCAGTCATCCCCATAGCTGAATGGTGAGCCGAACGGACAAAGGGAGGCAGAGGCTGATGCCAAGAAGACCAGCCACTTGCCAGCTCTTCCTTGGCTGAGCCACTGCGTGCCCTGGAATGATGTATAGCCACGTGGCTGGGAGAAAGCTTGGCTCACTGAGGCCCTCAGTGCCTCACTCTCCACCCCTTTTAAAATCTGAGCTGAAAACAGGACCTGACCTCCAGCAATTATAACACCTATATCTCTCTTTGAGAATGTCTTATTTTCCATGCTTTGTATTAGTTAACATCACTCTGAAGCAAGGATGATTATTTCTGTTATAAGTGGGGAAACTAAGGCTCAGGAGTCACTTGCCCCTTGTGGAACAGTCATAAATAGCAGACTTTGGATGTGAACACAGGTGTGCCTGACTCCAGTGCCTGCACTGCATTCTCTCCTCTACATGCCGCGAACCAGGACCTAATGGAATCAATTGCACCCAGTCTGAGGGAAGAGCATCTGCGGAACAGATGTCTGACGCACTGGCTGCGTGCCACGAGGATATGGCTTTTTCTTGGCGATAATGGCAATCTTGAGAAAGTGCTTCATGGCAGAAGTGCTTTCACCATGAGTCACTGTTCTCTTTGTGAGAGTTTATAGCTCATTCACCTATGGCTCCCACCTTTTTATGCCCTAGCAATCCAGAAGAGCAATTCTGTTAAGCAATGTCCTACCAGTAACATATGGAGTTTGTGGGAAGTCATGTGACTCACGTTAATCAGCACCCAGGTAAAATTCAGCTGTTTATGGGATTACGTAGACTGTCTCCAGATAACCTGTGTTCATTCTTTTTTTTTTTTTAAATCTAAGAGTTACTGATTCCTCCTCCTCACTGGTTTTCAAGTTAGAAATCCAAGCTCCTGATCAAAGTTCCCCCAGGTTGTCCGTGATCTGGCCTTGCCTGTCTTTCTCTCAACGGCGTCTCTGGAATCTTATTCTTGGCAATATGTGCTCCAGCCGTACCAACGTACTGGTGGTTCCAGAAACAGCTGTGCTGACCCAGGCCTTTGCACTTGTTGGTCTCTTTCCTTAAAAGCCCTTGTGTCCTCGCCTCGTCTTTGTGCATCTTGCAAGTCTCAGCTCTGACTCCCTCCCCTGACGTCTTCAGCCACACTTAGGCTCTCCTTCCTTCTCTTATCCTCCCACAGCATCTTGTAACACCACCATGTCCAGTTTTGGGAATCCTCTGTGCTCTTTTCCCCCTTCTGCCTGAACCTGTGTGAGCCTCAAGCGTGGGAAATTTGTCTTATTGTTCTCTGAACAGCTAGCAGTTGTTAGATAGCTGACTCATAATCAGTATTTGAGAAACCTTTGGAACTTTAACGTCAGGGTATTTTGGAATCTCAGTCATGGGCTGTGGGTAAGAAGAGATGGGAACAGGTAGAACTGGAGGGAGACAAGTCACCAGCCTTTATTATTGGGCCTCACTGTGGAATACAGTGCTTCCCAGAATCAGTGTCACACTGAGTAAAATGAAAACTGGTAAACGAAAGCTTGATTCAAGCTTTCTAAGAAGGATGTGTTGACCAAATTCAAGGGTGTTAGGTTTTAGGTGCATAGGTGAGGAGTCAGGTCCATACTCTGGGGGTGGGACTCCAGACTATGTTGAAAGGAAGAAGATCTTTTGTTCCTGGAGGAGAAATAGGTCAGGGCTTTGCAGGATAGTAGGCCTAGGCTAAGCATAATGGATTCTGCACCAAGATTTCGACTGCAAAGCAGGAAGCCTGAGGCAGATGTCCCTTAAAATGGTTGTGAACACTTGGCCATGGTTAGGAAAAGGGCCAGGAGTGGCCAGGGGCCACTAATTGTTCAGCAGATACCAATCCCCAATTTCCCACCTAACTCAATATACCTCTCCAACTCTCTCTCTTTCTCTCTCTTGCTCTCTCTCTTTTGCTCTTACACACACACACACACACACACACACACACACACACACACGAGCATGGCTGCTAGTGGAATGTGCTTCATCTTTATGAGAAATGCTCTACCAGGGTAAGGTGGAGCCTGAAGGTATATTCCTCAGTCAGGGCTATGGGTTGGGCCAGCAGGGATTAACAGCTACAATAAATCACCTTTAGTGATAAAACACCAAGTAGCCAATAGAAGCTGTAATAAGTATTTAGGAGCAGGGACTCACATTTAATACATTTTATGTGCCAGGCTGTGAGCTGAGTGCTTCCATGCACAGACCACCCTCCCTTTAATTAATTTAATTTAATATTTAATTGACATTTTTGAGATAATTGCAGGTTCACCTGTAGCTGTAAAACAATAGAGAGCTGCTGTGTACGTAGTTTCCCCCAGTGGAGTCATCTTGCAAATCTACAGCATGAGATCTCAACTGGGACATTGCCTTTGACGCCATCTACAGATTGTATGCCTATTTCTCTGGCTTTGCTTGTACTCATTTGTGTGCATGTATATTTAGTTCCATGTACTTCTTTTTAAATTCAAATGTATTAGGGTGACAATGGTTAGTAATGTCACATTAAGTTTCAAGTGTAGTGTTCTGTAATGCGTCATCTATATCTCACATTATGTGTTCACCACCCAGCGTCAGTTCTCTTTCCGTCACCATATATTTGATTCCATTTACCCTCATCTATGACCCTCCTCTCCCCTTATGTCACATGTGTAGTTTGTGGATCTGCCACTGTTTTCAAGACACGCAATAGTTCTAACACCACAAGGACCCCTCACATTGACCCTGTATAACTACGCTCTCCCTTTAGTACCGTTTCTTAATCCTCAAAATACACATGTGAGGCAACTAAGTCTTAGAGAATTATGTCATTTGTCAAGGGTCGTCCTGTCAGTATGGAGTGAAGTTTAGATTCAGAAGTTTGTCCAAAAACTCACATCACATTCATGTTCTTAATTTCTCATTTGTTCATTCATCCAACCAAATATTTACTGAGTGCCTACTGTGTTCTAAACGATTTTCTAGGGGTAGGAATTTCAGCAGTAAAAAGAGGACCGTGTCACTGCTTCTTATAGAATTGCCATTCAAGTGTGAGAGTCAGACCATGACTACGAGAATCCAATGTATAATATAAGTTCAGGTGAGGACAGCTGCTCTGAAGAAAAATAGAGGAAGGAGATGGAGGAATGGGGGCATGCTGTTTTAGATAGGGTGACCAAGAAAGCCTGCTGTAACGACGTGAAACTTGAGAAGAGTCTTGACTAACGAGGAGTAGGAAACCCTGGATTTCTGGGGGAAGAACATTCCAGGCAGAGAGGTGAGCAATCACAAAGGTGCAAGTTGGGAAAGATTGGGGCATGTTTTGGATGTCAAGGAGGCCACTGTGTCTGGAGGAGAATGAAAGAGGGAGAGAGCAGGAGGCATGAGGTTAGAGAGGGGGCCGGACCTGGATTGTGAGGGCCTGGCAGCCGTGGGAAAGAGTTTGGGTCTCATTCTAAGTGGCAGTGGAAGCCACTGGAAGGTGTCTGTTTGTTTTTAAGTTTTAGGTATACAAAACAATGTAATAGTTAGACATTTACACCCCTCCTCACAAAGTGATACCCCCCTCCATCTACTACCCCTTTGATATCTTATACAGCTGTTACAATTCCATTGAGGCTGTGAGCAGGAATTACCATCATCCTGATGCTAACTGCTTTTCAGTTTGTAAAAAAACACCGTCTGGCTGCTGGGTGGAGAATGAACTGGAGGAGGGCAAAGTTGAGAGCAGGGAGAACAATTTGGTGGCAGCAATAATAACCCACATGAAAGAGAGGGGTAGCCTGGACCAGTGTGACAGTGCTGGAATCAGTGAGAAGTATTTGGATTCAAGATGTATTTCATCAGTGGACCCCACCAGTGGACTTGATGAAAGATTGGATATGCGGTGGGTGTGAGAGCAGATCAGAAAAGGGAAAGGGAGTCATTTTAGACAGTGCTAAGATTGTGTCACTTCCGCTCGTTAACCAGGACATCACAGTTTAGTGCCAGATATCAGGAATCTTATTCCAAGTGAAAGGAACACTGTATCCAAAGCGCTTTGCTGGCTTGTCCCCCTTCGCTCGCTCTCAATAGACAGCCTGTAGGTTCAGAGAGAAGAATATCCTTGGTCTCAATCCACCATAAGAAAAAGACCATTGGCTCAATCATCTAGCAGACTCACAAGGTGGAGCCCAGTGCCCGGCCCTGTGCTGATACTGGGAAACCAGAGCTGATTGGACCCAGTCCCTGCCCTTGAGGGCTCCTCGTGTGGTGGGGAGATAGGCAAATGAAGAAACAATTACAGCCTTAAATGCCAGAGTGGAGCGGCCTGTGCTTGTGTGTGTGTGATGCTGGAGGCAGGTGAGAATCCAGGGAAAAGGGTGTGGATTTTGTTGAGTTGCAACAATGGTGGTTGGGTGAGATGTTACGGATAGTGTCATGGGATGAGGCGATGCCCAAGCATCAGTCTTGAGGCTTGAGGAGGTGTTCTCCGGTTGTAGAAGGGAGACGATGAATTGCCGAGGCGGGAAAAGCAACAGCAAAAAGACTGAGTCACCGTCAGCATGGAGTACTTGGGGATGGGTGGGCTGTTTGCCCTGATGGAAACGCAGTTTGTGAGCAGTGGAGGGAAGGAGGCCGGCTCCCTACGTCTGGCGAAGCTGCTTAGATATCATCCCGATGGTAACTAGAGTGGGTGGGAGCCCTCAAAGATTTTAAGGAAAGGAGCTGCTTGGCTAGCTTTGGATTTGGAAAGCTCACTTTTACCAAATTAGGAGCTTCATGTACGAAGGTCTACATCTTAGCGAACAAAGGAGCTGCTCCTAGCCTCAGCTTGGCAACCTTTCCTGGGTGGGCATTCTTAGTCTAAGCTTCAATCTGACCTGACACAACTCTACAGATTACAATCTGAACTGTCAAAGAAGGGCCCCCAGTTGCCTCACTGAAGCAGTGTTCACACCTCTCAGTGTGGTGAGTAAAAAGGCCTATTTGCTTGTCTCTCAAGCTGTGGGGTCTGTTGCAGAAGGGGCCTGAGAGGGGGTACAGCTGAGCTTGTGAGAAAGCCCCTCCGTTTCGGACTCCAGGTCCCTTCCTGGAAGCTGTGGGTTTTGCTTCCTGTGTGGTCTGAGATTCATCCCCTCATCTCAGTTTCTCCATCTGGAAAAATGGGAGAACAATATGTAACTTCTTGGGGTGCCACAAGAATTACTGTGTGTGGAGGATTTGTACAAGGCAGAAGAAAGCCTTTCTCAAATGTGCATCTGTGTACACACACATGAACAGATAAGACTAACTGGAAAGAAAGAGTGAAAATACATGTGTTGTAGATAAGCTCAGTCCTTGCTCCTCTTCCTCCTTCCTCGGGGTCATGGGTTTGCTTGTGGCAGAGGTCTTTGCCAAGGAAACAACTTCTGTCACCTGGCTGGTAAGTTTTCTCCCCTGTGAAATGGAGCTATATGGTCCATTTCTCCCAGGGCAATTTGAGACTAGTACTTGGCACATAATAAGTGCTCAATAAATGTTTGATACACAAAAAGAAAAAGGTGTAAGCATCTGAGGCTTTTCAGATGCATTGAGTTCATCAAATTCTCCAGAAGCTTCAAGGAAAGAATCTAGGACATAACATTTAGAGGTAAGTTAGCGTGGTTCCAAATTGTGTATCCACGAGTTACTAGTGATGAGACCTTAGGCAAGTCTCTCACAGAGCTATGGTTTTCTCATCTGGCACAAGAGCATATGGCCCTCTTTCTCACCGGATTGCTTTTCTTCTTGTGAAGGTAAAATAAGATTGTGCATAAAGTGATCAGCACGTAGTATGGGCTTCAGTGCCCAATAGTTGAGTCTTTTTTGCTTTTGCGTCTATTGTGTGTATTTGCACACCAATCACAACTCCATTATGGAGAAGAGGTGACTTCCCTGGCCATGCCATGGGTTGCAAGGCTCCGAGTCCACATGACATAGGTACAAAGTCTCAGCTTTGTGGTCTCTCTGGGATGGTCAGACAGCTGTTTGGAGGGACAATCAAAGGTTTGCAGCTGCTGTGTTGGGGCACAAACAGACAGCAGCGGTAGCATGCTGGGGGGGACAACTGCCTTTGGGCACTAGTGTGTCATGCTTTGGGGGACTGTCTTCTGATGTCTAAAGGCCATGTCTGACTTTTAGAAAAAAGCCCACCCTCCTCTCTAACCACACAGAAACTAGATACCATGTTTTCGAATACAATCCTTTTTGATCCCCCTCCTTTCCTTTATAGATTATTTGTGCATGGACACAAATAATGGAAATTTGTCTTCCCAGGAAATGATGAGAGTCCGTGGAGGCAATAGTCTCTGGAGGCGAGGTTGCACATCAGCAATTGGAAGATCAGAGTCTTAAATATCTGTCAACTTTATGTGTAAAACCATGCTCCAATGCCTAACCAGCTAGAGCGCCTGGCCTCCAGACTCTCCTGACCCTGTGCTTGCCAAGCCCCCGGGGTATCCCCCGGCCTGTAACTTAGCTCCTGCACTTGCCTATGTCTCCCAGGTGTTCTGCAAAGTGTCTTTTGTTGCCATAGCAGTTTGTCTGCCTTCAGAAGGCTCTGCTCCCCTATCATGCCTGCCAGGGTGCCGCTGCGTCAAAGCCCACTGAATTCTCCTGTTCCAGTCCAGTGTCTCATGGCTCGGATACCTGTGTGATGCCCCATATCTGTGTCGCCTAAGACATGCTGCACCTTCTCTTCTGCCTCCCACCAGGCTCTCCTAGTGCTCCTCCAGCTGCTGAATTTCACATACTTCGAAATCCCTTCCTGTGTTTCTCATTTGCTAAGGCAGTCCAGCTCCACAGAAGCTCTAAGGAGTCCCTGGAACTAAATGCTATGTTAGCTTAGTATCGAGGGTCTGCCCTGCTTGGATCTGCCCTTGGTGGCTTGGCACTTCAGAGTGTGGGGAAGAATATAGGAGGCATGGTGAAGCAGAGCCCAGGTACATTACAGGGGCCTTGCAGAGGGGAACACTCCAGAGACAGCCGCTGTCCTGAGCACAGTATCAGGCCCAGGACCTGTGGGAGGGCACAGTCATTGTGCTGAGCCAGTGCGGATTCCTTTTCAGCTCGCACGGGGTCCTTCAAGACCATACTTTGGGCACTCCAGCCAGTGGCCCCTCCCAGCATACCTCGTAATACTTGGTTCTCCCCATTTCTTTTTCAAGACACTTTTTCAGAGGCCTCCATTAAATGGCATTATTCCTGAGGTTATTCCAAAAAGATTTCAGAATAGAGTTTGTCATAAGGGACTCTAGCGCATGCAGTGTTGGTAAACCATGTCTCTTTCCAGGTAAACCAGCTCTCTTTCCACAGTTCAGCTAATATTTGCAGAAGGCCATGCGTGCCTCAGGCACAGTGCTGAGGACTGGGGATGGAGACATGAATAGGCATAGTCTCTTCTCTTACAGAGTTTATAGTCTACTCAGGAGGTGAGACCTACAACATGTGTAAGAGACATGTAGTGTACCATGGTGATGGTTGGTGATGGTGTGAGTGATGGTGGCAAGGGCAGAGGAAGAGGCAAAAATCTGTTTGAGATGTGGGTTGGTGCTGCGACCCTCTAGAGAAGGATATGTAGGAGTTCTTATACTGAAAATGGCATTGCCCTGGGTTGGGCTGGGGAAATGTAAGGAAGAGCCCATGTGGTACAGTGCTTGGCTATTGGAGGAGCATAAAGCGAAGCCGTTTGGCCGTGCCACACTACTTGATATGTGTGGCAGGGACAATGCGTGTATTCACCAACCCCCTTTTCCTTTCTTCTTAGACGCATAGCTAGACTGCACTTCCCAGCCGCCCTTGCAATTAGGCAGGACCATGCGACTAAGTTCCAGTCAGTGAATTCTGTACATTCTCCATACTTTTAAATTTTCCATTCCTCTGGTTTAATGAAGAGAACACCAAGGACCAAGGGGATGATAGAACTGTAAGTCGGATGGAGCAGTCCCTGAACAGGCGTGGGGAGCAAGGACCCAGGCAACCACCCATTGAACTCTAACATGAGCTAGAGAAAAATCTATTGGTTAGGTTACTGAGATTTTGTGGTTGTTTGTTTCTGCAGTTGTTCTATCTGGATTAATCAGTGCAGCTACAGAATAAGGTCCAGGGAGGGAGGAGAAATTGGAGAGGAGACCTGGGGCCAGGTTATGGAGGGCTGTGAGTACAAGTATGGGTATGGACTGCCATGGAAGATTTGCAAACTTGTTTACAGCAGGGGGTGATTAGAGGTGGCAATGAGGGGAGTAGTAATGACAAGGCAGTTAGACTTAGCTATACGAGTATTTCCCAGAGGATTAACTCTTTCTGAGTTAAAGTTATGGACACTCTGGCTCAGACCATCTTATAGCTGGAAGACTAAATCCAGACACTACTAGCACCATGGTATCTACCACTGAAGTCCTCATATCAAGTCCGAGCCAACCAAATTGACAACATTCTTGAGGATCTGCTTTGGTTTGGAATTTTTGTCATGCTCGTTAGATGGTGTCCTTGACACTGAAATCCCCACAAGAAATTCTACCTTTCCCGTTAATACCCTTCCCATGACAGCAAACGGGAGGCATTCTAGAAATCTCTTGAAGGGTCTTCCTGCTCATCTTGGCCAGTGGAGGGGAATCATGCGGAGCCCCGAGATGATTTGGTTGACTTACAGAAGTCTGAGGTAATTGGAGAACTGTCTCTAGCACCTCTCTTTATATGCATGCAAGCCTAGGAGTCTTGGACAGTGCAGTGGAAGCCTGAGGAATGTCAGGATCCTGCTGACTCCTCAGTTCTAAGATGACCCTTGAGTTTGGAAGAAATCCTTCTCTTTGCTACACAGCACCAGGAAAGAGCTAGAATGCTTTGGCGTTAAGTGTTTTCTGTGGTTGTACATATAGCAACAAAGACGTGAGGTCAAGGCAGATATTACTCACTGAGAGAAACCAGATGAGAGTCAAGAGAAGGGCGGTGAGCAAGCTGGCATGTGTGTCCAGGGCCGGAATCGTTCTCTGAAAGGGTGTGCATAGGCCAGTGAGTATTTCCCTATCACCTGCAAAGCAGATCACAACTTGTGCAAAAGAAATGCCTCTTAAGAGGTGTTTATTTGGTTTGGGATTGTATTTCAAGTGTTTTTCTGATGCAAAAGCTGCATCAGAAAAACACTTGATGTAACTGATGTAACACCACTAGAGAGTAAGAGGCGAGGTTCATATGGAACTGGTGTTTATTGTGTCCTACAAGATGCCAAGCTCCACGCGAGGTGTTTTGCAACATTGTCTTGTTTAATTCTTACTAGAATTCTTTGGAGTAACCTGGCGTTAGGCCCATTTTATAGGTGTAGGTTGTGCAATGAGAGGTGCAATGAGAATATCCAACTTGTAACAGGTGAGGCCAGGGAGTGAATCCAGTTTCCTGTTCTCAAATCCAGTGTCCTTTCCACATTAGGTGCGCTCAGAATCCCTATTTCTCTGCTCTCTCCAGTAATGTCAGAGATGTGTTTTTTCCTGCTAATTCTCCCCTTCTCCTACACATTCAGTGTCGTCAGGAGGCATGGGTCTTTGGTCTCCAGAAGAGCACTGGGTCGCCTTTGTCTTCTTCTACTCTGTAGTTGAGCACATCCTGGACCCCAAAGCCTGCCGAGGTTTTCCCACTGGAAGACTAGCATTCCACCAGTGCCTAGGATTAGCCATGGCAGAGCCCTAATGGGGCTGGGCCTGATTCTTCAGGCTGGGGAGCTCTGGAGGCCCCCGTAAAGATGAGCGTCATGGACAGATGGCATCTTCTGATTCATAGCATCTGTTGGCATTAGCCGTCAGGGAGACCACAGCCAATCAATTCTCGGAGTCTCCTGGCTGAACAAGGCCCGGACCACTGCTGTAAACCAGACCGGAGCTGTTGGCAGAGCCAGACATTCTTCAAGGAAACACAAGAAATTTAAGATAATCCGTGGGCAGGATTTTCATCCTGGGCTCCCCGATTTCCCTGAAGAGCTGTGTGCTATTGCTAAATGATAGTGGAGAAAGCAGTTTAAGATTTCCTTTGAGAAATGGATGCCTCATGATGGAAGTTGGAGTGATCCCATGGCTCCAACGTGAGGAAGAGGGACACTGTGATTCAAAAGCAAGAGCCTGGGCTTTGAAGTCAGCAAAACTGGGTTCAATTCCCATCCTTAACTCTTACTAGCTGTGTGGCTTGGGGTAAATGTCTTGGCCTCTCTGAGACTCAGGATCCCTAGCTATAAAATGGAGATACTACTACCTACCTTGACTGTATGTGAAGGACTTAGCATAGTATCTGGATTCCATGGGATTCTAATCAGCAACCTTTCCCTTTCTGTTCTGGTTGGGTCTCTGCTTGCTGAAAGTTTGGGTTCTAAAAACAAGGCTAACAGGCTACTTTTATGGGCTGTGCTTATGCAAGTTTCTCCATGGCTCATTTTCACGGGTAATTAACACTAAGTTACCACATCAATATACTTGTCAGTCTGACACAGTACAAGTTGGTCTCTAGATCCATGGATCCCTGGTAAAAAGAGTGCTAGCTCACCCTGGGGTCCTCAGCACTGCCACATATCTTCATGATGAAGGCAGACTGGTTATATGCTTAGACACTTGTTTCTCTGCTTGGGTCTTTCTGATAAGTAGATGGTTGTTCAAGGAAATTACCTCCGGCCAGTATGGCTGCCCCCCAACAGGCCTCTGGCTGATAATTCAGAATTATCGTAGTCAATTCACCCTCCCTTATTGATTGACTGATTGCTTGATTGATTCATTCCTTGACTCATCCATTCTAAGTGACAAACATGTGCTAGTACTGGGGTACGATTATGTACAAGACTGGTGTCAACCCTGCCTTCGAGGAGACCCCGATTAGAAGAGAAGACAAGTGGCTGATGAGTGCCCATGGATACCATAAATGCTAGAAGGTAGCAGGCTAAGGGCGAGAGGACGCATCTGGGAAGGTGCCTCGTGACGGGTGATGTCTGAGCCGAGCCAAAATTGACAAGTAGGAATCAAGTTGACCTCTATTCTTTTCCCTTTTGCCCCCCCCCAAAGGGACTGTCCACCCCTGAGCAGACATTCAGCTCTTCCATTATCTGGTTCCTGCCTCAATTCTTATATGGCTCGTGACAAGCACAGTGGTCCAAGCATCCTGAAGACTTGCTCTCTGCTTAGGTTTTGAGGCTATCTTATATCTCTGAGCTTGTATTCTGACCTCTTTCCTTGTACATACGGCTTTCTCTCTCTCATTATTGATATCCTTCTTCTCTTTAAGCCTAAACTCAGTGCTGCCCTCCATGATGCCTTTTCAGATTCCTCAACTCAGAATTCACTGCTCCTCCGTCTGCTTTCTGTGGACCCTCCTATTTAGAATGTGGGTGGCTGTGCCTTGTCTCATCATTCTGTCGATATTTATCTCCTTAACTAGACTATGAATCCTATTACAGCAGGAATCATGTCTTATTCAAGTGGCTGTCCCTTAGTGCTAATGTTAAAAGAATGTAGGGATGAATCAATCAATGAATTAGTAAGGAGATGAAATAAGTACAGTGTGATTATGGGTGTCATCTCCTTAGTTAAGAAATATCCTTATGGGGGTGGCTGGTTGGCTCAGTTGGTTAGAGCGCAGTGCTCGTAACACCAGGGTTACTGGTTCGATTCCCACATGAGCCAGTGAGCTGCGCCCTCCACAACTAGATTGAAGACAACAACTTGACTTGGAGCTGATGGGTCCTGGATAAACACATTGTTCCCCAATAAAATTGAAAAAAAAAGAAAAGAAAATAAGTATCCTTATGGTGCTTAATATTATAGAAAGGGTTCACATACATAGTTCTTAGTAAACTTTTGCTGGTGCCAATGTAGGCAAAGCACAATTTTTCCTCCCTTTTGATTTTGGTGAGCTGAAACCTACAACAACAAAGCAACAGAAATTATACTACCGTCTATTGAGAACCTGCTATGCTAATTCCTTGTCTTATTTATCGTATTTAACCCTTATACTGTCCTTACAATATAGGTACAGTTATTATGCCCATTGTATATGTGGGGCAACTGAGGCACAGAAAGGTTAAGTCACTTGTCCCAAGTGTCATAACAAGTAAGTTTTAGAGCTGACGTTTGAACTGATACAGTCTGGCTCCTGAGTCAGAGCTCTTGACGGAAGCAGTGGATTATCTCACTTTCTGCACCCTGTCAAGGGTTACCTAACTTTTCCCTTGCACCAAAGGAAGAACTGGCAGATTCCTGGCAGAGTTTATACCTATCCCATCCATTGCAGCCTTGGCAAAGATTCCCATACTCCTTTATGGAGAGAGCTCTCCTAAAAGAAAGCCATTTTCAACAGAGACATGCATGGAAAGGGCCAGTTTATTTGGGTTGAATAAAGGAATTTCCAGGCCTTATTGACAACGGAATTGCAGTTTGCTGAGCCCCACCTCCGCTCAGGGGAAAGCCTGTGATTTGATGGTCTTTCTCTTCTTTGCCAGCATTTTGCAATATCAGTAGGGCCAGGCGTTATGATGGAAATTCCAGTTGTTGTTTTTGTGCATGTTTCTGAATACGTACAATCCTGACATCTGCAATCCTGCAGTCGAGGTTCGTACCCAGCGTGGTAATCTGTTTCAACACTAGTGCCAAATAGTTCTTTTGAAAACGTATTGGCTGCTAACCCATTTTCTGCTGTTGTGTTTTGAACAAGTGTTTCCCAAAACTATTTCCTAACAGCACTGAGGAGTCAGGAGAAGAGAGAAACTAAAACAGAACAGGGTTGTAGAATTTATTGGGGAGGAAAAACACCAAATAAACCACCACCACCACTGCCACCACTCACCTCCTGACCACTAAAAAGCCTGGACAGTAGCTCTAACTTGAAACTAGAGCTTCTGAGCTGGTGGTCTTTCTTTGATAAAGGCGATTTTAGTCCTTCTTTAGATTGGGGGAGACTCTTTCAAAGAGTCTGAAAGCTTTCAGTCAGCAGTTGTGACTTCCAGGAGATGAAGTTGTACATAGTGAATGTTTTGGAAATATCCAGTCATAGAAGAAGCAAGTGTGAAGATGTGGAGGACCGCTGGGTCCCGGGACAGAGCTCCCTAGTTTGCATGGTGATGGGCATCCTCCCCACCTGTCTAGCTTGGCTCCAATGATGGAGCTCGCTTCTCATATGATCTTGAGTTGAACAGACAGGTTCAGAAGCTACTGGAAGCGCAGCTCCTAAAATTTCAATAGCTATCTTCTGACCCATGCATTGAGATTAGAGCAGGGTCAGGTTTCCACTGCTTTCTTACAGGTGTCTCTTCCTTCTGTATTTTGTTTTACAACATACATGTATATATTTGTACTATTTATATATGTATATATATATATATATACACATATATATACATACACACACACACACACACACATATATATATATATATATATATATATATATATATATATATATATGTATAGTTCAGGGGTACCAAAAAATGTATATGTGGACTCTTTGGTCAACATTACTCAAGCAGTAGTTTGCCATAATCAGAAATGTCTGGATGCTGATGGTAACCACTTTGAGCACCTCTTGTAATTGCAGAAGTCAAATGTGACTTGTATTCCTCTTTTGTTATAGGCATATATTATTACAATTTTAATGGTTTTTTCCTTTTTTAAAATGTGTATACATTTTTTGGCACCTCTGTATTTTTAAAAATATATATTTAGAACACACATACATTTAAAATACATATTTTTAGAATATGACTATTTAAAACATATATGAAACATTCAAGCTTTGTATTATTTGCATATAATATATACATATGTATACATATATACATTTATATGTGTATACATACACACATGTATGTATACGAACCATCTCTTTATATAGCTATAAGAATATATATATACATACATATATATATCTTTTCAAGTAACTGCTTGAGAAAGAATCATTCTATATATAAAATTTAAATTAGAATTTAAATAAACTAAAATTTAAATACATGACATTTTAATTGTATGTATAGAATGGTTCTTTAAATCATCATTTATGTGTGTGCTTGTATGTACTTGTATACATCCCTTCTTTTGTAAGCAGTTACTTACACACACACACACACACACACACACACACCGTGAGAGGCAGAAGAAATTCATAGCCCTTTTGTAAAATCTCTCACTTACTTGGCACTTCGGTGATGTGGAAACTGTTCTCTCTCTCCCAGCTCCCCACTTTCCATACCCTTTGACCCCCACATAATTACCACCTTGTTTTTCTTCTTTTCAGTTTTTCAACAGAGCCTTATTTTTTTATTAAATGAAAAATTTGATGTGTAGTTCACGAGAAATTCAGTCCGTATGTTTCAGATTCATTTACAGTTAAATCATCAGAAGTCGTTTTGCAATCCCAGTCTGGCAGCCAGGGGACTTTGGCAGCTTTTTACGGTCCTTTGACTTGGAGTCAAGATATGCTGGGCTATCTGCACAGAGTGCTCTGGACTCCCCAGCAGGCAAGCGACAATTCACTGCAGCAACTGGTAGGTGGGGTAGGGCTTTGGGCCTGGGGCCTGGTAACTTTACCAGTGGCTCAGGAGCCTGCTTTCCTAATCTGGACTTTATCTTGTCGTCGTATACTCAGTTTCTCCATCTCTAAATTAGGATGTTATCCACCCCTAGTAATTCCTTTGTGCTTCATTCCCCGTATCTTTAAAATGGGGATAATAATAGTACCTACTTCCTGTGGCTGAGAAGAACGCGTAAATCATCTAGGGAAAGTGCTTAGCGTTGGGTCTAATAGGAGTTCAGTACCTCAGTGACTGCTGTTATGGTTTGCATGATTGCCCGTGGGTAGAAAGCTGCCAATTTGGAGGACACCTTCCAGGTGCCAGGTGTTGTGCCGGCCACTTCTCAGTCCTCATGCTGATGTCACTCCCATCTCCTAGCTCCGTCTGACTGCTGAGCCCTCTCTCTTTTCATACAAATTTCTCTTCTCTTGACTTTCCCTTCTAATTAAGGTCTGGGGCTCTGCTCCAGGCCTCCTCTTTTCTTTCCCTACTCTCTCTGGTGGATGCATCTTTTCCTGTGGATTTAACAATTTCTAGGCTGGATTTCCAGCCTCCACATCTGCTCTGAGGTTGAGGCCCCTACGTCCGTATTCACTTGGACGTCCTCCAGGCACCTCTCACTCAGTAGACTCACGCCCATGTCCATTAGCTCCTGGTGTCCTCACCTCCCCGGGCTCCTACAGACCTCCTACTTTAGTCTTCGTGTTGGTTAATGGCACACACCTAAGCCAGGTCACCCATCTTGGTTACCACCCAATCTAATAAGTTGCCAAGTCCTGCTGGTGTGATTGATTTCATGCTTTTCAGTTGGCGTCTTCCTTCCAGTTTCCACAGCCCCTGCACTGGTCCAGGTCCTGAGCACCTCTCCTTTCGGCAGCTGCAGCCCCTCTCCTGTCTCCTGACTTCCATCTCTGCCCCTTTGGCATCTTCCCCATTCACGGCTGGCGCGAGATTTCTGAGACCAGGTTAGAATCATGCCACTCATCTGGCTGTCAACTGTCTAAAGAATTACAACCAAACTTCTGAATTTATCATTCAATACCTATGCCATCTGTCCCTAAGTTATTTACCCACCCTCATCTTTCTACCATCTATCATTAAATATGAGTTTCTGGGTTTTCTACGCCATAACAGCCTGGCAACTCCTGCATGGGGCTTGGAGCCACCTTCTGAGTGATTATACTGAGGCCAAATACCAAACATGTTTGCTGTTGAATGAATTCAGGGCTTTGGAAACCTGAAGGAGTAGAGGTACCCCTCTGTGCACTCCGCAGCATGCCAGCTGTATGTCTGCTGAGCAGAGCACTCCAGCTCTGTAAACCCAGCCTCCATAAGGAACCTCTTACTTAGGTCATCACCAGCCATGCAAGTTCAGGGAGACATGGGGCACTCTACTGGGGTGTGTGTGTGTGTGTGTGTGTGTGTGTGTGTGTGTGTCTGTGTGGTGACATTAAGGACTTCACTGAAGGACAAGCAGTTAGCTCTGGGCACCTGCGGTAGGCCTTTGACCTGCTCTTCCTCCACCTCCCACCTCCCGCTCAGCCCAGAAGCGTTCCTGGCCTCAGCTGGTTTCAGGTGGCCTATTGGGCAGGTAAGGATTTGTGGCTGGAGGCTGACTGGCCGAGGTGGGCACCAGCTTTCTGTTCTCTGTGTCACCCTGGATCAGGCACCCCACTTGGCCCCCTCCACCTTTTTATACCAAGAGGAAAGGGATTTACTGGTTTCAAGTGCCTTCAATGCAGGTAGCTCCATGGCAGTGGCACCCACCTGTAACCAGACCGAGATTGTTGGCATAGGAAGCCTTAGTGCATGTCACCTGCTTCAGAATTTAGAACAAAATAGGTTGAGGGTCATTAAGGGTCAGAAAGATTCTCTGCAAGTTTATCTAGTAGAAGACGCACCTATGAAAGTCATACATGTTAGTGGTCCAACGGAAACTATGCTGCGTAAAAAGGAAGGAGGAAAATAACCTGAATGTTTTCATGTCTCAGCTGGCCATCTCTGGTTGTTGACTCAGCTTTCCCACTGGACTCCTATTATACAAATATCTGTAAGAGAGTGTAAACCAAGTTCGACTGATGTTTGTATAAGCTGCTGAGGGGTCTCGAGGAGGGAGGGATGAACTCGGTCTGGGTCGAGGCAGGAGATAGGACAAGAAAGAGATATTTACATTGGGTTTCATAGTGTGAATAGGAGTTTTCGGGGGAGTTAAGAGGGAAAAGCATTCACTGTAAAGACAATAAAGTGTACAAAATCATGTTTAAAAGCCAGTAAATAAGTTCAGCCTGGGGCTTAGGGAGGGGTGAGGGAGATGAACTTTTATTCCAATGTATCCACTTGGAAGGTGATGGAAGATGTTACTTCTCAGAGAGGGAAGAGCTAAAAGTTATGGAAGCTGAGAAGCTTGGATACCATCCTCACAGTGCAGAGGGGCCTGAGAAGGGTGGAGTCACTTTTCCTGCAGCAGGTTCAAGTGGACTTGAACCCTGCCCTTTTCACCCCTGGCCCGGTGCCTTTTCATTTTCTGTCTTCCTCTCTCCCTCCCCGTGACTCTAAGCAGAACTCATGCAAGTGAGCGAACATCTCCAATGCAGAAACTCTTTGAAAAAACAAAAAACAAAACCCCAAGCAACACAGAAACCTGGGATTTCACTACTCAAAGCATGGAGGGGAGAGGCATGCCTGGGCAAGAACTCAGCGCTAGATGGGCTGGGTGGGACCGGAGGACTGACCAGAGACGTGTGGGCTCACTCTGAGGACACCAGCCCCAGGGCTCTCCCTCTGCGATGCTCCTCCTTTTTGGGGGTGGGGGGGGTAGGGTGGGAGGGGGGAAGGAATTTCAGAGCGAATATTTGTCACGAAAGGAAATCTTGGCTGGCCTCAGAAATCACAGATAATTAAGAGATATGATTTATCACTGATGATGTTTCCCAGGCACAGCCAGAGTGTGAGTAAGTGTTTTTTAGGCTGCTTGGGAAGGCTCTGCTCACACGTCAGAGGCCTCACGCTGTCGTTGCTGGGACACCGGCAGTGCCTGGGCAGAGGCCGCTGGGTCTTCCCAGTAACCATCCCCTGGGCCTCCAGTCCTGCCCTGCCAGGGGAGAAGGCAACTTGGTGGGATGGAGAGAATGCTGGCCTTGGGACAACACAGACTGTGGTGAGCTCCAACTTCTGATAAAGCACCAGGCAACATACCTAGCTTTTCTGGGCCTCAGTTTTCTTATTTGTAGAATTAGCACGCAGGTTCTCAAAGGGGGCAGCGTTATTTCCAGAAGACACTGAACAATGTCTGGAGACATTTTCAGTTGTCACAAAAGGGGGGTGGGTACTACTGTCGCCTGGTAGGGAGAGACCAGGGACCTTGCTAACCATCCTGCAATGCACGGGACAGCCCCAGCATCAAAGGATATCTGGCCCCAAATGCCAGTGGTGCTGAGGCTGAGAAAACCTGAGTTGAAGCAATGACGTGGACCTCAGAGTTACTGAGAAGATTAACGGGATCAAATGTCTGTACTGCCCGATGTGAGCAGGCCCTGGTTAAATGGTAGTTTAAAAAAGGGGTAGCTCAAATCATTTCTCTTGCAAGGCCGTGAGGCCACCAGTCTGAGGTAGTTCCGAAGGAGAGACGCCAGCTGGGAAGGGAGGGAGGCTGACCAGTGTCTACCCTCTAAAAACACTTGCTTCCTTCTTCCCTTTGTTTCTCCCTCCCTTCCTCCACTTCCTCTGTTCCTCAAACATTTGCTGAGCTAGGAACTTGGGAAATAGTAATGAACCAAACAAAAAGCTCCCTGTCCTCATAAAACTTTCATTCTAGTGAGTTTCCCGCAAATGAATACATCATGTTATATCAAAGGGTTAAAAAGTTCCTACAGAGAAAAAAGAAAGCCTGGTAAGGAACCTAGACAGGGGTGAGCTGTGTGTATAACTGCAGGAGGTGAGGACAGGTCTCCCGGATAAGGTGGCGTTTGAGCAGAAAACTGGACAAAACGAGGGCCCGAGTCCAGCGGAGTTACCATCCTCCTCTGACCTGGACCTCCTCACCTTGTCCCGAGAGCCCTGATGGCCTTTCTCAAATGACCTAGCTGGCGTTGGCAGGGATGCGGGTCCTAGGCCAGCTCCTTAGGTGTGGGGCCAGGCAGGAGGTCAGGAGGATCAGCTCCGCCTGCTGGCCCGCCCTGCGGCTGGCCATGACGGTGTTTGCAGAAGGAAGGGTGGGGGTTTTTAGTTGATTAGGGTCCATGTGCTCAGGCCCTGGCTTGAAGGGAAACTGGCTGGGTGCCCAGGGGGTGAGCCGTTGGCTCTTGGTCTCCTTGAAGGGGGGATGGGGCTCTTTGTACTCCACCCCAGGCCCTGGCAGCCAACTCAGGGCTGCGTGCCACAGCAGAGGCAAGGCCAGCTTCCAGATTCAGGAGGAGTGTGTCTGGAAGTGGGCCTTTGCCACGGTTGGTGCGGGAGTGAGAACATTAGGGGGGGGGGAAAAGACACCCCCTTTGACTACTCTCTTTACAGGTTCCCAAGGCTTTTTTTTCCCAACAGTGCGTCTTCTAATTCCTGGGAGAGATATTAAGGAAGAATTAGCAGGGCTGGGTATTTGTGGAGGAGGTAAAGAAGCTGGGAGAGAGAGATGGGGGCGGTCAAAGCTATCCCCATTTCAGCAACATTTGTTTCCATTTATAAGTCTTCGCTGAGTGTCTCCTGCATGGCCAGGACTGGACTAGACAATAGTGTGGTCTCAAAGGAACTACCCTGTTTCCCCGAAAATAAGACCTAGCCGGACCTTCAGCTCTAATGCGTCTTTTGGAGCAAAAATTAATGTAAGACCCAGTCTTATAAGACTGGGTATAATATAATATGATGTATAATATAATATGATATAATATATTATATTATATTAATTTTTGCTCCAAAAGACGCATTAGAGCTGATGGTCTGCTAGGTCTTATTTTTGGGGAAACACAGTATGAGTACAGAAGGGACCACATGTGTCTTATTTGTGTGGTAGCCTCAATGCCTAGCAGAGAGCTCTACCTGCAACAGGGGTGCAATTAACACTTAGGGTTTATGGACTAGTCGGGGAGAAAAGACAAATGACAGGTAGTCGTCCTCTCTGGTCCTCTAGGTTGTGTAGTTAAGTCTCCGATTAAGGTGAGAGTTTGGAGAAGTGGCCTGGAGAGGGGGAGACTCTAGTCCTGGAGGGTCTGGAGGCAGGTCCAGGAAGCACTGAGGGTGGCCTGTCCTAGAGCCACTGCAATGGTTCATTAGGTAGGAGATTTAGGGAGAAGCCACGTCTGAATGCTAAGGTAAGAGGATGATGGGAGCCATTGAAGATTTTGGAGTTGGGAGTCAACGAAGATGAAAGGCTCTTCCTGGTTCCATACCTTTGCACCTAATGTTCTCCTTGCATAGGATACCCACCCATTCCCACTGGTCAGGCTTGGACTCTTAAAGACCCACCCTCAGCAACTTCCTCTCTAATTGCTTCTTTGCCACACCTCAGGTCAGTTGTATGCTTGAGGATCTCTGGTGACGGGATGCTGTCTACCACCCACGTTGCAGTACAGAGATTACAAAATGGTGACCTGCGGGCCACGTCTGCCTTTCCTACAGGCTTTGTTTAGACTGACAACTGTTTACACATTTTTCAAATGAGTCCCCAACACTGAAATATCAGATTTTGCACCCAGAGGTAGAACTTCTGTCTGGCTTATCTCGAAATGAGAAGCCTTGGCCATGCTGGGCGTACATTCTCAAATGGCAAGAAGTGGCTGAAGCCTAGAAGCAGCTGCCCCTTTAGATGGAGCATGAGCTCTCCAGCTTTCTCCAGCCCCCATCTCTTCCTATGATGCCTACCATGCTTCCCTCATTTGTGTAACCTGCTTGGCCCCTGTTGCCTTTGAGGCTTATGAAATACAACAGGCATTGGAATCAGTTAGACATGGGTGCAAATTCTGATTGTTCTACTTACCAGTTGTGTGGTTAGTTACCAGATTTGAGCCTCAGTTTTTCATCTGTAAAATGGGAATCATAGCTCTCACCTCATGGAATTGTGAGGACTAAATACAATTATTTATGTACTGTGTCCAGCTGAGTATCTGGACAGTGTAGGCAATTTATAAATGGCAGGTCTCATTTTTATTGTTATTGCTTTACTTCCTGGATCTGGATTTCAGAGGTTTCTCCTGGTTAGAGTCTTCCTGGCCTTCACTAAGATGAGGGGAATTAGTGCCTTGTATTTGTACGGCTCTGCATATTCAAAACCCTTCTGTGCTGACTCACTGACAACATTCATAGTATGTCCTCTGCCCCCCGTAACCCCCACCCCCAGTTCATCATCAGTGCCATTTTCTTTATCCTTGTTCTGCATTTTCTCCCTGAGCTGTCTTCCTGATCAGAAGGCGGGGCCTTGGTCCAACTTGATCCAGGCTCAGTCTCCCTCTCTAGGCTGCAGTGGTTGGGCAGCACTCTTTAGATAAAGTCTGGAAGCTGAAGGCTTATCAACTTGGCGATCCCCATCCCCCTTTCCTGAGAGACAGGGGCTCAGTGGGAGAGCCTTGGAGTCAGACAGGCCAGGTCCCAGTCCCAGTATTGCCATTTTCTACCCTTGGAATCTTGGTTAACTTACTTAGTCTTTCTGAACTTCAGTTCTACCAAATGTCTGCAAAGAGGGGCTAAGAAGACTTACTCTGCAGGATTAGCATGAGAATTAGATGGGATAATATAGCATTGAATTGCTCCTGAATCTGATAAGTTGATTAATTGTTTATTATTTTGGGAGCGCCTACTGAGTGCTAGGGACTGTGTCACTGGCCCCCAATGCATAGTAATGAATCGGAACAGCTCCTGCCCACAGGGAGCCCCAAGGGAGAGTTTAGCAACCTCTTTCTCCGTACTGTGAGGAGGGGGTGCCCTTCCCCAGCGCACAAGAAGGGACTTTTAATTCATACAACCACAAGGGAAATGTGAAGTCTCAGCTCTGCCCAGATGGAAGAGCAGAACAGGGTCAGGAGACACAGAAAGAATAGGTTCTCTGGTTTATCAGGAGGAGCAGCAGGAGGCAAGGTTGGTGGGAGAGCCTTGCATCTCCTCTTCTGGAGGGAAACAAAGCTTCCTGAGAACTTTGGACACAGCCCAAAGCCTGCTCCACCTTCCCTGCAGGCCAGTGAAGCAGGGAAGATGAGCACCGTTTGGCCTTGGGTGCGTCTGTACCTGGCAGGACCTCCCCTGCCCTTGTCTGGGAGCCTGGCTGGGGGTACCAGCAATGTTGCCGGGAAATATCCTGGTGATAGGCGTGGCCAGGAGTGCTGTGGAAAGGCCCTCGGACTTTTAGGAAGTCCCTGGACAAAAACTGGTGTGTTCCGGCAAGTGTTTTGCATTTTTAATCTTTCGCTTTGATAGGAAAACTTATCAAAACCATACAGTTGAATATTTCTTTGGCAGTAATTTCCTTCTCAAAATGCACACTGTAACTCTAGGAGGGGGTGCTGCACTGGCATGGAATTGGAGTTTGGCCTGAGATCTTCGGAAGTATGAGGCAAGAACATGGAATAAGTTTGCAATTCTGATAGAGTCCCAAGTGTCAGGCAGTTATCCTATTGACATTAATATATAAAAATGATAATAATAATAATATCATGTAATGTGTACTTACTATGTACAAGCACTGTGCTAATATTTTAGGTGCATTATCCCTTTTAATTCATACAACCACAAGGGAAATGTGATTGCGCCCATTTTAAAGGTGGGAAAACTGAGGAACTAAGAGGTTAAATGGTCCCCAAATAACAGAGGTGGCACATCCTCTGGGTCTGACCCCTGAGCCTGCACCTTAACCACGGAGCTTTAACTGCTTTGAAGTATGGCTCAGCCATTTGGCGAGGAGAGCCCATTTTGAAGTTCTAAGAAACAAAGGGATTTGCCCAAGTCATCCAGGGAATCTTGGTAAGACTGGGACACCAATGCCTTTGATGCTAGCCACTGGGAGAGCTGCAGCAGGGAAGGCAAACTGCATTGGACTCGCAGCAGGAACCACTTAGATGACTCTTCAGTCAGGTCTTTGCTTTAAGGCTTTCAATGGCTCCTGTTTGCCTGGGGCAAAGAATAACCATTTGGCTTGGTCTTCTAGATCTCTACAACTCATGTCTTCGCTGCACTCATCCCTGTCATCAGCACTTCACGCCCACACTCCAGCCTCACACAAAGGATGATTCTGTCTTTGGAATCCCCATGGTAGGCTTAGAAAGCACATCACATGCCATGGTGACCTGCTTTCATGCCTACTCCCTACACGTATGCACACACACCACAGAGAGGTCAACAGAGAACTCAGCTCCTCTAGGGCAGAGACCAACTGAGTCATGGTGATCTCTTTACCCTGCTTCCATCGCAGAGCCTGGCACAGAACTCACACCGCATACACATTTAGAGAACAGATAAACAGATGAGTGACTCAATGAGTGAGTGAGTGCGTGTGTGTGTGTGTGTGTGTGTGTGTGTGTGTGTGTAGGAATGATTAAATGAATACAGAGTTGAATGAATGAGTACAAATCAGCTCTCCTCTTCCAACACCATTTCCAATATCAAACCTGGCCAGGGCCTTTTGCCCTCTGCAGGTTCAGACTCTGGGAAGGTGAGTGAGTGCTAAATTCTTTACCAGAGACCTTTGTTTCCTCTTAGAAAGATAACAACGAAAATTTGCATCTTCATTTACAGTTCATGAATCATACTAGCAGACACCACCTCATTTCTCCTCATAAAGGAGAAAGGTGAGGTAAGGTATGTCAGCACCAAGTGGGTGTTAGACAAACGTGAGGTTCCTTTTCCTTCCGGCTCAGGACACCCACGTGATGTAGGAGAGACAGTCGTAGGTTCCAGAGGCAGCCAGGGCCTGGAGCCCATTTGGCTGGTAGAGACCCTGCCCCACTTCACCTTCCTAGAATGGCCAAGAGAACTTGAGGTTAGTTGGAGAGCAGGGAGAAGATGACCAGAACTCGACTCAAGGGTCTACCAGGTGCCAGCCTCTGGGTCAGGTGTTTTAGGTACAATATCTCATGAATCCTCAAAACCGTCTGTGAAGAAAGGATTATGATCTTTTGATAGCGCCCACTCACACCCTCATGAAGAGTTAAAGTGGCTTGCCCAAGGTCACTCTATGTCAACATGTAAAAGCAAGGACTAACTTAAGATCTGTCTGATTCCAGACTGCTGGTTCTTTCTTCTACATGATTCTCCAGAGCTCCCTCTGCCTGGGATGGATTAATTCAATAGTTTGACCCATTATTTTGTGATTCTACTGTTTGGAGCACAAAGATCAAGGAGACACATTAGCAGCTCACACTGTTTGTGTGCTGGGAGGGCGGAAAGTGGAGCATAGATAGGTATATAAATTAACCCTATGAAGTGCTTTAAGCCCAAAGGGATCTGGGAGTGCTAGGTGGGAAGAGGAAGCAACTTTGCTAGGGGTATTGGGGAAGGCTTCCTGGAGGAGGTGACAGATTTAGGTCTTTTCAAGACACTTCGTGATGAGACAAGTACCTCTGCAGGGCAAAGTGTTCTCCCAGGCCAGTGAGAAAAACAAAGATTGCATGAGACTAAGTGGTTAGGGGATGAAGGTGGCATTGAGGATGAGTCAGGTATAGACCCAGCCTTCATGTTAAGTGGGTTTAGTTTGTGTTCTGGGAGACACCCAGTGTTTCATGATTTGGAGAGAAAGAAAAGGACATATGCCATTGAGGGATCGTTGCCCACCCAGAAGAATGACTATAAGAGAGGCTAAGAATATTGAGAGCAGCACATATATCCAGTGTAAACTTTAGTTTATTCTTGTCTTTTTATGGGGATATCTCTTCCTTTTTCTGCCTGGTAAAACGCTATCATCCAGTGAGCAGAATAGAAGTGTGTTCAGGCACAGAAGGAGGACAAACTGGACTCCATCCATAGGAGACAGTATGCTCCCTAGAGCACAGGAGCACAGAGAGCACGTACATTTGTGAATTTGTATCAGTCAGCTTTTGCTGTATAACAAACCAGTTCAAAGCGTAGTGACTTAAAACAAACAATATCATTTATTATAAAAAAATGATTTTGTGGGTTGGCTGAGTTATTCTTCTGCTCAGAGCCAGCTTAGCTGTAGCTGGATGGTGTTACCCACATGTCTGGGGCCTCTTCTGGGATCTCTTTCCATGGGCTTTCTCCTCAAGAGGTTAGCTGGGGCTTGTAAACGTGGTGGCAGAAGGGATCAGCAGGAAGAAAGGGCAAGCACAGTGCTTTTATAGCCTTTGCTTGCTTCACATTTGCTAATGTCCCGAAGACAGTCACATGGCCAACTGAGATCCAAGGGACAGAGAAATCAGCTCCACTTCCTAATGGAAGGAGCTGCAAGTCACGTTGAAGGAATGGGGAGAATCTGTGGGTGGGAAATCCAGTGATCTTGGTGCACAGGGCAGGTGATGGAGGAGACTGAAGAGACAGAGACATATCGTGATGGGCCTTGAGGGCTGAGTAAAGGGTTTTCAACTCTATGCTGTTCGTGATAGGAGTCCACGAAAGGATTTAAACAGGGGAGTGAGTACAGGACCAATCCAGCATTTTAGAAGGCACATTTTGGTGACTATATTGGAAAGAGGTAAGATCCAAAGCAAAGAATTTAGTAGGACATACGGAGTTTAGGAATAGGGAGCCAAGGCCTGAACTAAGACCCTGTGACTGAACTCCTGGAAGATAAGGCTGTTACTTGCTAATGATTTTAGCCTCAGTGTCCAGTACACAACCTGGTTTAGAGATGGTGACCCACGAATGTTCAAATGAATGTTGGAGGAGAACAAAGTATGGGCTGGCAGATCCTTTAGAAGTGGCATTCTCCAGGGCTTTCCTGAAAGACAGAAAGAAATAGGGAGAAAAATAGGACCCATGTGAACGGTCAGAGATTGGCTCATGTCAGCTAAGGAGGGGAAAGCTGGGAGCAGAGTCAGAAACCAGTCACAAGAAAATAGGATGCAGGCCTCTCTGTCCATCTTCTGTCATCTCCTTCATGCCAGGGAGGCCTTATGAGTCCACCTTGGGTAACTTGCTTTATTTACCAGGACCTCTCTTTCCAAATTCTGGGAAATGGAGATGGTTAACTCCAGGCACCAGGCAATGCCAAGAATGTGCTTTGAGGAGAAACTATGAGAGAATGCCACATGAAGGCATTTTTGTTTTTTTATTTTACCAATGCCTGTTCATCATGGTTGAGTGCCACTGGACAAACCTACCCATGTTAGGGCAGGCTGGGTGTGATGAAGCAGGTACTTTTCCTTAATGGAGAAGCTTTCCATTGGGACCTTCCCGGCTGTGATACTCAATGCTATTGCCAGTCTACCTTTCTAAAGTATGTTAGTGTCCCTAATGAGGTAATCTACTTAATGTCCTGGTGATGTCAAGTGCTATTATGCCCATTTCCCAGATAATGGATGTCCCACTGAAGGTGCTAGTAGACTGTCAGGGAAAGCCTTGGCAGAGGCTAGGACAGAACACAGAAGTCTGAACTCTGACCTCAAGGTTATGGCCCTTCTCCAGGGTAAGCTTCGATACAGACTTCTCAGGTTTACTCAACTCCAGTGCTAACCAGCTTCTCGGAGTCCTTTGTCTCCAATAGCCATCTTTATGTAAAGAGCTGAAAAGCATATGTGCCAATTAATGAAAAAGATGTTCCCTAAAAGAGATTTTTATGAGATCAAAAGGGTTTATAACTGGGACAGGTCTGCAAGCGTTGAAAGCTGTGTTTTTCTGGCATGTGCTGTAATTAATACATATGTTGAATATTATACATAATGTGCATATTAGTGACCCAATGCACAATTCATATGTTAATGCTATTAATTGCATATTACCTAGGCTGCTTAATGAACATTACATAGGTTTTTAATGAGTGTAGTTATTATAATTGAATTCAATTATATTTCTGCTATGCATATGAAGTCAATAGAATAGCTGTACCATATAGGCAAAAGGAAACAGGTGTTTGTAGTCAGGGCAACTTGTAAGCTGGAGGAAGGGAAGGGAGAAGCCAAGGGCCTGGGATGACGTGCTTGGCTGGGCCCTTTGTGGGACCCGGATGGCAGTGCACAAAGCAGGGTAAACAGCAGGCAGTGTATATACAAAGACAGGCTCTCCTGCTGCCCCTTTGCTGTGGGTTTGGGGCAGGGTGCAGCCCTGGAGCCCTGAAGCCCTGAAGCCAGCCACGCCCATGCTGTAACAGGACACTTTCCTCCTGGCTGACCCAAAGCCCGAGGGTGGTTGCATCACTTCCTCTGGCACCATGGAGACCACGTGACTCAGGCATCTGGGCTGGCCAGCGATGCTGGCACAGGAGTCCCCGGACCCTGCGTTCCTTCTTTCCTCTAGAATCTGTGTCTGGAGTGGAGAGGCAAGGCTGATGCAGCAGCTGCTGCTGTCAGTGCTGCTCACACAGGCTCTCACACTATCCAGGAGGGGCAGCCCGTGTGTGCAGGAAACCAGGGAATGACAAAGGCATCTACATTCCGGACAGTTAACTTCCCGGGGAAAGGAAGAGAAAGGTGACTCAGACCCGATGGGCACCTGGGGCCTAGGCACTGCTGATGTTGCTGTCTTTAATCTTCACAGGCAAGAGGCAGGATGTTCCTATTGGTTGAAGTGACACTAAGCCTCAAGGGAGGTTAGAAATGTGCCTAAGATTTTTTTTGTTTTTTTTTCCTCGCTCTCTCAGGAACACACACAGCTAGCTAGTTGAAGGTAGAATTAGGATTTGAACACAGACCTGTCTTATTCCAAAGTTTACAGCATCCAATTAGCCCGGGCTGTCTCAATGCAACTTTGTGGTCCTATTTTTGACTTTTGAAAATCTTTAATATGTATTAAAAAAAATTTAAATTGAGGTATAATTGACATATAACATTAGTTTCAGAGGTACACCATAATGATTCAATATTTGTAGAAATTGCAAAATGGTCAGCAGAATAAGTCGTTAATACCGTCATTATCCAGTTATAAAATATTTTTTTCTGGTGACGAGCACTTTTAAGAGTCACTCTCTTAGCAACTTTCAAATATGCAGTACAGTATTGTTAACTATAGTCATCATGCTGTACATTCCATCCCTAGGACTTATATATTTTTTAACTGGAAGTTTGTTCCTTTTGACCCCCTTTACCCATTTTGCCCAGCCCCCACATTCACTTCTGGCAACAGCCAATCTGTTCTCTGTATCTAAGAGCTTGTTTTTTTGATTTCTTTTATTTTTTTTTAGATTTCTCATATAAGTGAGATCATACAGTGTTTGTCTTTCTCTGTCTGACTTATTTCACTTAGCGTAATGTCTTCAGGCTCCATCCATGTTGTTGCAAATGGCAGGATTTCCTTCCTTTTCATAGTTGAATAATATTCCATTATATTCACATACCATATACATATTTGTATATATACAGTGTATATATACACACTACATATGTGTATATGCAGCATCTATCTATCTATCTATCTATCTATCTATCTATCTATCTATCTATACATTTAGATAGACACATTTTCTTTATCCATTCATTCATCAATGTTGTGCTCCTATTTTCAAAGGCCATTTTAGAAGTTTGTGTTAAGATAATGATGGAAGGAAAAGCTTAGTGGAGACAGCAGGATAGAGAGAAAAGGAAAGAAGAAAAGAATAATTAAAAAACAAAAATCACAGAGAGAGAACTTCATTTTTCCAGTAAAACTTCTTGCAAAGTATAGATTTGCAAGTGTCCTCTTCTGCCTCTCTCTTTCCACTCTCATTGACCACCAATTTGCTATGTTAGGCTGGCCAGGAATATACTTTCTATTTAGAAAGTGAACACAGCCAGATTTGGGCCCCGACCTGGGGACTGACTCACTTTTGCTGGGATGACACATTCACTGCACATGTTTCACAATTTTCAGAAACACCAGATTTATTTCTGTCAATACTCGGAGCCTCACATTGCTGTCCACCTAGGCCACACACTGAGGTGTTGCTATTTTTTTTCTCCTGGGGTTTAAATGGATGGGAAGACATCCCATGCCTGAAATATCACCCTCGTTTGTGAGGAGAAACAGTCTGGCCAAGAATCGCAGTGTTTTTAACCAGAATTTGGCTGGCTTTCAGTGGCCACCATGCCAAGGCTGTACCAGCCAGAGGGATGGCTGTGAATGCCGAGGGGGTTTGAGACTCGAAAACAAGGAAAAAAAAATGCAGACGGCGGAGAGGGGAGCAGAGAATTGAAGGTTGATTAAGTTTGGAGTGGAAGGAAGGAAGAGGAAGAGAGGGAATTTAAAAAGAGAAAGGGAAATAATGAAGGAAGGATGAGGAGAGAGAAGGGAGGGGTGAATTCATTTTAACTAATAGACTATTATGTGAATGCCAAGCAGTGTTTGGGGTGCTTCTACACACCACCTCGTTTAATTCTTTTAGCCACTTTGTGGGTAAGCATTACTAATCCTTATTATGATTAATCAGAAAGTAGGGGGGTCAGGAAGTTGGAATACCATGCCCTAATTTATACTGATAGTACAAGTCAGAGTGAAGATTTGAACCCCTGGCTCTCTAACTCCTCAAAGGCTGGAGGACTCCACTGGCGAGAGCATGATGGGAGGCCCCATGATCTGGATGGCCTGGGACAGTCTCCTCTAAGGGGGTTGTTTACACACTTAGACATTAAGTGCTTAAGACTCAAAGGGCCTGCCACATACACAAAGCTCAGGGTTCAGAGCTATCTGGAAACTTTCTTCAGGGTAAACAAAAACAACCACTTCAACTATTTTGCCAACAAATCTCTCTCCAAAAAGAAAAGGAAAGGGAAAGTGATGCTATTTTTTCCCCCTCCAAAGTAAAGGTTACAACAACATTTTCTTTGAGCTGATGTGAGAGCAGCCAGCAGACATTTCTCTGGTAACCATCTCCATGTGTCCGTGTGGAAAGTACCTTGCAGTGACTAAGCATGAGTCGAGGTGATTCACTTGTCACTCTACTTGAGGACTTTGGTCATGTTCTGGCAGCCGCAGAGTGTTTTCATGGGCTTCAGACCCAGGCTCTCCCCCTTGCCCCCTGCCCACCCCCTCGTAGGGCACAGGTACCTGAGAATGTACACCTTTCTTGGCTCGTAGTAAAGTTAGGACCATGGGGGAGGGGTGGCAAGCTCTCTCTGGACTCCTATTAGGCCTTCTAGGAAAGTCTTAGCTGCTGACTTCCTTGGCTGCTGAGCAGTCGGGGGTCCAACGCAGTATCTGAAATGAAATGAAGTTAATTTACCAAGAATCCAGGATGTGTTGGGAGTTTCCTCTTAGGTTGTCTCAGTCTCCCTCCCAGTAGTCCAGGGACGTACTTGTTATTGTCCTTCTTCATCGAAACTGAGGACCTCACAGGGAAAGGAGCCTGACAGTTCACACAGACGTGGCCTGAGAACACAGGGTTGATTAACGGCCATGCGACGCCAATGAAGCAGGAGTATTTATCATGGTACAGGAGGGTCCAAAGGGGACTAGTCTGTTCCCAGGTTTATTCTGCTTGGTAATTCTTTTTACAATTAAACTTTTTAAAATTTAAGTCATATTATTTTAGTCCTTTCAGGCTGCTGTAACAGAATACCATAGACCGGGTGGCTTATGAACAACAGAAATTTCTTTCCCACAGTTCTGGAGGCCGGAAGTCCAAGGTCAAGGTGCCAACAGATCCAGTGTCTGGTGGGGGGGCCGATTTCCTGGTTCATAGATGGTCGTCTTCTCACTGTGTCCTCACGTGGAAGAAAAGGTGAGGGAATTCTCTCAGATCTCTTTGATAACAGTACTAATCCTAGTGACCTCTGAAAGATCTCACCCAGATATCACCACACTAGGGACGAGGTTTCAACATGTGAAGTTTGAGTGGGGGGTGGGGGGAACACAAACTAAATGTTTATTTGGTCTGTAGCACATATACTTATAGAAAATGGCGGGGTGGGGGGTGGGAGATGAAGGTAAGGGGGATCAAATACATGGTGATGGAAGGAGAACTGTCTCTGGGTGGTGAGCACACTATGGGATTTATAGATGATGTAATACAGAATTGTACTCCTGAAATCTATGTAATTTAATTAACAATTGTCACCCCAATAAATTAAAAAAGAAGAAAATGGCATATATCATGAGTATATAGCTTGGTAAATTTTCGCAAACTGAATATAGCCTGTAACCAACACCCAAATCAAGAAACAAAATATTACCTGTGGTAGCTCATCTCCAAGATGGCTGCCTTCAAGTCCTTCCCTCTGTGCCCATTATACCTCTTTCCCATGGAAGTGGAATCTCTTCCTCTCCTCCCTTGAATTCAGACTGCCTTAGTGACTTCTTTGACCAATAGAATGAAATGGAAACGACAGTAAGACTAGGTCATAAGAAGCCTTGCAGTTTTCACCTGGGTCTCTTAGAAACTCTGTCTCTGAACTCCGAACCACCATGTAAGAAGTCCAACTACTTTGAGACTGCCATGTTGGAGAAGCCACATACAGGCCCTCCTGTCAACAGTTCCAGGGGAGTCCAGGTTCCCAGTGACCCCTGCTGAAGCACAAAACTTGTTAGGACAGCTTTTCTGGACCCTGCAGACCAGTCCTTCTACCAGCTGAAGAACACTGAGTGACCTCCATCAAAACCTCATGGAGCCAAGAATCCCCCAGGTGAGTGTACCGTGCCTTAATTCCTGACCCACAAAGTCATGTGATATAAAGACATGGTTGTTGTTTTAAGCCCATACATTTTGGGATAGTTTATTAGGAAGCAATAGATAATCGAACATTATCAATCACTACAGAAGCTCTCTGGTGACCCTTTCCTGTCACCACGTTCCCTCCAATGGTAACTATTCTCCTGATTCCTCTGTTATAGGTTAGTTCTTTTTTTTTTTTAATACTTCCTATCAATGGAATCATATGATATGTCCTTTTGGTGTCTGGTCTTTGGCTCAATATTATGTTTATGCTATTCTTCCCTGATGTTGCTTATTGCTACAGGTTATCATTCTTATAGCTGCATGCTACTGTGCGAATATATTTATTTACCCATTCCACTGTTTATAGACATTTGTGTTATTTCCGTCTCTGGGCTGTTATGAATAACATTACTATGGAGATTCCAGTGCATGCATTTCTGTCAGAGGTATACCCAGGAGTGGGACTGCTAGGGACTAAGGTGTTTTCAGCTTTTGGAGCCATTGCCCCATAGGTTTTCTGAGTGGTTGTATCAATGTTGACTCTTATCTGCAGTGTTTGATGGTTCCTCCGCATTCTCCTTAGAACTTGTTCATTACTGTCTTTTTCATTTTGTGTTTGAGAATTGCGTACAATTTGCTAGCACACTAGAAATAGTTGGCCTGTCCACCTGCCAAGGTGGCATCTGAGGCATTCAGGCTAAATGCAGTAAAACTGAACTCCCTTGACCCAGATCGGAAAGAATGTTGCAACTGTCCATTCACATCCAGAAAGAAGGTTGCTGGCCTCAGCTTCCACTTTCCTCATTCATCTGGAGACTTTTTTCTTTGTAAGTCAGGCTCGCTGAAGAAGTGACGCAGGACATGATTGGGAATCTGACTATTTTCTTCACTCTTGGGCTCTGAGTCATCTCCAGGTCATGGGGTATTTGGAAGAATGTGAAGTAGTGTATGGCAATTGGGTATATTTTAGGGCAATCATGGGTGGATGGCTAGGTCATAAAAACCTGTTCAGGGGATTTGAAAATTCCTCCTGGCAGACCCTCCGTAACTCACAGGTTGGTCTTCCTAATTGATGCGATAAGCTATCTGGGCACACTGAACTTGAAATTACAAACAAACAAACAGACACAAACACCAAGAGTGTGACTTATTTGGGTGGATGGATTGAGCTTATGGCAACTGGAAAAAGTATGGGTCTCCTGTAACTAACGTGCCCCAAGTCCAGGGGAATCACAGATTTCGAAACATGGCAGACATTTGGTGTGATGGTTAGTTTTTTTGTGTGTTAATGTGGCTAGGCTGTAGTTATTTAATCAAACACTAATCTAGGAGTTGCTGTGAAGGTATTTTGTAGATGTGGTTAACATCTATAGTCAGTTGATTTTAAGTAATGGAGATTGCCCTTGATAATGTGGGTGGGCCTCATCTAATCAGACGAAGGCCTTAAGAGCAAAAACTAAGGTTTCCTAGAGAAAAAGAAATTGTCACTCAGACTACAGCATCTTGCCTGAATTTCTACTTGGCCCTATGAATATCAGGCCGACTAGCTAGTATATTTCCATATACACACATACTTGTATGTATCTGTACACACATATAGATAGATAGATAGATAGATAGATAGATAGATAGATAGATAGATAGATACAATTGGCTTTGTTTTTCTGACTGACATATGGCCTAAATGAAATTAACCAATCTAGAAGAAATTCATAGATTTGGATCAGAGGCCAGCCTATCCTAAATTCCTCTGATGTTTTTGGAGTGGGCCTGATTATCAGGCACCTGCCCTGCTGAGCCTGACGCAATTATAAGAGGAAGGAAGCTGAAAACCACACTATGGATACTCAGGAAAAGTTCTTGGTGACAGTATGAGATGTCTGTTGAATCCTGTAGCCAAACCCGGGACTGTGGTTCATCCCACTGCTTCTGTGAAAATCCACTGTCTCTCATGACTGGACTAAAGCTACAGCTGAAAGCAACTCTCTGTGAGGTAATTAGGAGTCAGAATTGAGGGGTCCTTCCTGATCACCTCCCTCCTAGCTCATTCAGTCTGAAAATACCGGCATTCCCAGTGAATACCGGCATTCCCAGACTGAGCAGCGGGCCAGTGTTAGACTTACAGTGATGGACTTCCGTTTTGCTTTTTAAGAAATACAGTTAGTAATTCTTAAAAACAACTTTTATATTAATGATTTGAAAACAATATTAGTTCTGTATAATTAACTGCTTATTTTTGCTACGAACTAGGCAATGTGGCTTCCTACGTGGCTTTCTGCTCCTGATGTCGCTCCTGATGGCAACACAAGCAAAACACAAACCTACTAACCTCGGATGTTTCTGCACAAGACCTCAGAGTCTCGGGTTTGTGATAACCCTGCAGTGCAACCTTGGGTGGGTCACTTAGTTCCTCTACCCCTGAGTTTTATAGATGCCAGAGCAGGGAGGAACGTATGAGGTCATCTCTTGTTGACATTGACAAAATGAGGTAACTGTCTCACGGCACATTTCCTCACAGAAATAGAAAGCATTAAAAATCGTTTAGACATCTATATACCAGACCCTGTGCATGTGGGCGTTAGGTCATGGATTCCAATGCTTCTAGTTCTCTGTAGAAAAAGTGACAATTGTCATCTGTAATTTTAGTAGTAAACTCTGGTTGAGCTCAGTTGTACTACTGTCTGCCTTCCTTGGAGAGGTTTTATACACAAATCAATATGCAACTGCCTTAAATACGCTGTGGTATGCATATGAGTATGTGTGCCCACAAACACACAGAAATAAGACACATCTGTTGACATCAGGGGACATTCCTGCTGCAGACCCGGGACGAAAAGCACCTACCTTTCAGAGAGACTGGCAGGCTCAGTCTACTGCAAAAGCATTCTGCTCAGTCCTGAGGTTCTAGATGTTCTCCTGTCGACACATTCCTCTCCTGTGGGCAGGGCACTCTTACAAACCCTCATAGATGACTGCATCACTCCCCTCCTGAGAAACCTACAAAGGCTCCCATTTCCTATAGGAAAAAAACCAAACTCCTTGGTCCTCCATGACGTGGCGCATGGCATGCTTCTCTTTCCGTCCTCATCGTATATGCAACTGTCCAGCAACACACAGAATTAAGCAATCCCTTCCCTGAACACACCAGGCTTGTTCTAACCTTCATGGCCTCATTTGTGCTACTGCTCTTGTCTCTCCCTTCTCATCCCTTCTACTCAGCAAAATCTATCTTTTAAGAGGCAGCTCATATATCACTTCCTTGTTAAATCCTTTCTGGCTTTCCTGGGAAGATTTTTTTTTTCCCCCTTCACTTGCTTCTACAGCAGCTTTCATGGATTTCAATGGTGGCCCTTATTATGCTGCACTGAATTAGTTTTTTTGTACATCGACTTCCGCCTCAGAGGAGGAGTTCAGTGAGGGTAGAGGCCGAGTCTCGTTTCCAGTTGTGTCTCCTTCACTCATTCTAGGGCCTGGCATGGATGAGATGCTCATCATACTAGCTGAGGAATCAATGAAGGATAACTGTATCGATTCTCTTGTTTGTTTCCACTACAAATGTTGATTGTGTGTCTCTTCTGAAACAGGCAGACAGCAATGGGAAAAAGGAAGCAGCTTACAGTCTAAGGAGGTGAACTGCCATACAGTTAACACAGACACCCATGTCCAGGTACAGTGTGTCATGGCTGAGTGAGACCCTGGTACATGTCCTTCCTCGGCCGTGCTCATGTGGAAGCACATGCTGATGTGGGGTCACCATTTTGAGACATCACTGGGACAGCAGCTACCCTGGGAAGTCTTCAGAACCCGTAAAACCGGGACTGTGAGCCGCAGACCTTCGTGACTATAAACCACAGAGATTTGGGAGGTTATTTGTTACTGTAGCATCACCCAGTCTATCCTAACTACTACTCAACCCCTGGTGCAAATCTTAAAGACAGGGACAGGCTCTCGGCTTCAATGTGGGTTTGGGCTCTGGGAAAACAAGTCCTGTTTTGAGGTTCCCAGCCATCCTTCTATTTCTTAATGTGACAGCCAGGCTCTGAATCTAGGAGCCAGAGCTTCTGTCCATTTTGGCCCAGGAGGGGACCCGTTGGAAGTGCCACTTCCATTGTCATAGCATATTCTTACCTGTATAGGGAGATAAGATCTGGCGGAGGTCTGTGTGAAGGCTCTGACCTTGGCCAGGGGTCAAGGCATGCTGTGTTCTTGGAAGGGAAGCTCAGGAGGCCCCCTGTAGTGCCGTCTCCCTGCTGAGCTGACTACTCCCTGGAGTTAGGGCCTGTGTGTAGAAGACGCTGAGATCAAGTTATCAAGGTCAATGCCCCTGAGTGGTGGCCATGGGCAATCTTGCTTTGACCTGGAGTGTCAGTGTAAATGGCTCACTCTCCATTTCTTTCGAACTGTGGTAACACACCCCACTGTAGTATGTGTCTGTGTAGGTGTGTTTCCTTAAAACAATTCTCTGGAACTCATCGTTCTGTTTTACAAATTGGAAACTGAGGGGCAGAGAGCCTAAGCGGCTCAAACCAATGTCATGGGCTATTTTGTTGAACAGCTAGAATCCAAAAAGTGGTCTTTTAGATTTTAAGGCTTTGGTTCTTTCCACTCCCACATAATTGTAAAAGTGCATTTCAACAAATACTTCTTCAGGACCTCTCTGTGAGCACCAGGCAGGAAGAGGAGCGAAGCTTGCTCACCGCCTTCAAGGAGCTCTCATTTTGTTGGGAGACCCAGGACCATAAATGAATGGTTATAGCAGGTTATAGTGCCACGTTTAGAAAGCACTGGGGAGGGGTTGGGAGACAGGGCTTTCTGGAGGAGGGGCCATGGGGCTGAGACTTGAAATATGAGGGGAAATTTTCTGGGCAGCTACGGAGAGTAGGGGAGGACATCCTAGGCAGAGATTCAAGCATGTGCAAAGGTACCGAGGTATGAGACCTCAGCCCTTGATGGGGAACTGAAAATTTAGTTGGTGTGATAGTGAGCAGCAGGGAATTTAAAATTTGCAAGCGACCTGTAGTTCTCTGAATTCTGTGGGGGCCTTAAATGATTTAGATAATTGCAACACGTCTTCCTTTGGCAGCACATCAGTCACCCCGTCTCAGCAACTCTCCAAGTTGCTGAGGACGCTGGCTCAGTGCCACTTCCACCCCCCCACCCCCACCCCAGCTGGACTGGCGGCAGGCCTGCCTGCGTGAGCCTCTGATGGCAGCACCCTGAAGGTACTAAACGCATTCCAGCCAGGGCAGCTCAGGAGAGTCTGACAACCTCCTGTGCGGCCCTCCATCAAAGAGAATAACAGCAATTTGAAAGGGCAGGGTAATTGGCTTTATTTGGAGAGACTTCTACACATTACATGCTGTGCTAGTCACTTTAAATATTATCTCACTTTATTCCCTCAGTCATCCCAAGTGGAGGACCTTATTCTTCTCAGTTTTAGGGGAAACTTGGCCTCACAGGATTTTAATGGCTTGTCCTGGTTTTACGTGCCTTGTCCCTCTCATGCTGTCTTGCTTCTGTTCAATTCAATTAGATTCAATACTGAGAGCAGTCATCTATAAAATGGATATATTTCGTGTCCCTTAAGTTTTCTGAGAAACTGAAACCCATCCCCAAGCCCATTGGTGGGCCTTGGTTTTCCCTGACCACCTTTCTCAGGGACCTGCCTGGTGCAGGCTCTGCTTGGTGAGGGCATGCTACCTTGGCAGCCTCTTCCTGGCTAAGGAAGTGGGGTGACAGAAAAGGTAACTCCTTCCTATTTTTAATCCTGGCCTTTAACCCACAAAAGTCACAACTGGCCTTTGGGTCAGGCTTCCCCAGAATAAAGGGAGGAGGGACATAAAGAATTCAAATGGGGAACTGGTTCAACAAGGAGGAGAGTGGGGAAGAGCGGGGCTTCTAGGAGCAGGCAGAGGTCCCAGGGAGTCCAGCTGGAGGAGGATGGAGGATGGAGGAGCAGGAGGAGACGGGACAGTGTACAGGGCCTAGGCACAGCAAGTGGACTTGGCTTCCGGGACAAGGGAGTACATACAGAGCGGATGGAGGGGCAGGAGGCCGGGATTGGAGCCCGGGAGCAGGAAGTCAGAGAAGAGCAGTGGCCGGTGGTATGTTTTGGTTCTGCTTTCAGAAGTGCAGCAGTGGTTTGACTGCAACATTCAAAGACCTGAAAATATGGAAGCAGGCTTTGGGGAAGAGGAGCGCTGAGAATAGCAGTGGTGAATACGGGAAGTGCTGAGCTGAGGGCTCTTCACTGGAGACATGGCTTCTTTCTGGAGCCTGTCAGTCTACGAGAGGATCCCCAGGGCTGAACTGCTCTGGGCCTGCTAGAGTCCTCCAGCTGGTTCTGTCTTTTGCCCTATATCTGCATTCCAGACTTGCCCACATCAGTTTAATATACTTTGCCAACCTTAAGGGGCCATATAAAAAAAGTTGCTGTGAATCATAGTGATTATGTATTCATTCAGCATGATTTATCGAGACCTAATCTGTGCCAAGTCCTGGAACTAGGAGATGAACTAGAACTCACTGACTGATGAAACTGTATCATACGGTGTGACCAACAATATACAGAGGCACATGCACAGAGCTTTGGAGCCCAGAGAAGGGAGAGGCTGAGTGAGCCCTGGCAGAGTCAAGATCGTCTTCTTGATGGATTTGCAAAGATGTGCACAGGAACTTGACTGAGGGGAAAGCTAAGGGCAGGCCAGGCACAAGGGCTGCATGGGCTGAAAGGAGATGAAGAGCTGAGTATGATCAGGGAACAGCCAGGAGTGGGCAAAGGTGAAACCAGGAAGATAGCAGGGGCATACATGTCAGGCGTGGCAACTTGGATTTTATTCCACAGGCATTGGGAACTATGGAAGCCTTTTGCAAATGGTAAAGGGGATCTTAGTACTATATTTCAGAATCCTGAATTTATAATAATTATAATAAATAATAATATTAATTACACATGATGATGTAACACACGTAACGAATCTATCCACCATATGTCAAAGGTGATGGGATGTCACTCCCATGATTATGTCCCGTTGTATATGACTCCATGTCTGTGGGCTGTGGGGAGAGTTTCCTGCTGGCCTCGAGGGTGCGAACTGCAACCTGGTGAAGTACTTGTTGAGAGGGCCATGTGACAGGGAGCTGTTGTGGCTCCTAGGAGTTGGCCTTCAGCTGATCAGCCATTGAAAGCTGGGATCCTCAGTCATTCATCTGCAAAGAAATGGATTCTGCCAACAACCTGAATGTGCTTGGAAACAGTCTTCCCCATTCGATCTTCCAGATGAGAACACAACCCAATGGCAACTTGTGAGAGTAAGTCCTGCAGGGACTCCTGACTCATGGAAACTGTGAGATAAATGTCTGTGTTTGTTTAAAGCTGCTAGTTTTGTCGTAATTTGTTACAGAGTAACGGATAACTAATACAAGTTCGTCTGGCAAGTAAGCAGCACAGGAATCTGCTTCTAAGTGAATCTAGTTTATGTTGAGGAGTACAGAGCCGTAGTATGTCTGTTTTATAAGCTGATGGCATCTGCAGCTGCCCACAGAGTAGAATTTGAGAGATAGTGCTGCCCCACCATGTGCCCCAACCCCTAAGAGCTCTCCATTGCATGTCAGTCATCAGAGAGTAAATCTAACCTTTTCAGAGTCTTACAGGCAGGGCAGGGAAGGGGAAGAGCAAAGCTCAGAGTCAGGTAGGCCTGGACCAAATCATGATGCTCCCCTGCAACATCACCTATTCTAACTTTTCTGAGACTCATCTGTAACAATCTACTTAGACACACTAAGAGTACAAGAAATAATGTCTGTAAGTCTTGTCAAGACTGGAACACGGCAGATCTGCAGAAAAATGTTTCTTCCTTTCTCACCATTTGCTCAGAACCCAGTTTTGGAGGACCTGCTATGTGGCATGGCACACGGCCACCCCCTACTGTTTGTCACTCTCAGGTGGTGAATTCTTCATCTTGATCTCCCTTGTTCTAGGTCTCCCATGTCCTTCATATTAGTCCTTGCTCTCCTAGAGGTGACATTGTGTTGAGGAAGACACAACAATACATGTTGCTCTGTGTGGAATCGAGTCACCACCTTTACCACCTACCTTCCATGTTCTAGGCACATTGTTCACTTGAGTGGAAAGCTGTTATCTGCGTGGGAGGAGATCCCAGGAAACACTGATGGGGAGGAGTTCTGAGACAAGAGGGGAAGGAAAAAGTATCAAGCCAGATACCATCTTGGGTGACTGGAGCTCCCTCAGTCCTCCTGGGTGACAGTGTGGACCATGACCGGGGGCAACCGAGTGGCGAGGAAGTGACTGTTTGTCCACAACACCTCACTGTCTATGTCTGAGCATGGCTCCAGGGGCAATAACTCTTTGCTCATCTGTCTTGCCCTGCAGTCGGGAAAAGTGTGCTCCAGTGCCTAGAAAAAAAGAAAGGCACACGTGTTTCCATCACCTTAGGCAGCCTTTGGTGTGCAGAGATTAATGCTAAGGGTACATGGATAAGGCTTCCGTCAGGATCATTCCAGGGAAAGTACTCTGGACCTCTCAGGGTTGTGAGAGTTAATGGTGTAATGCCTGGCATGTGGTGGATGCTTGACAAATACGTTTTCTTTTTCTTTCTTTCTTTCTTTCTTTCTTTCTTTCTTTTTTTCTTTCTTTCTTTCTTTCTTTCTTTCTTTCTTTCTTTCTTTCCTTTCTCTCTCTCTCTCTCTCTCTCTCTCTCTCTCTCTCTCTCTCTCTCTCTCTCTTCTTTCTTTCTTTCTTTCTTTTTTTTTTAAACCTCTATTTTTGCCAAAGAAAGGTTTACGTAAACTTACTGAATGAGGGCTTAGGAGCCCAGGCTACTTTGCAGCGGGTGGGGAACTGGTAAGAGCCAAGAATGCCAACGTTGCCCTGGGCCTCCCCACCTTCATATGCTCTCTCGCCCAGCAGACCTCAGTTCCCCACAGAGTGAGGATCAGGCTGTATCCCGGTGGTCTGGTCCTGCTCACACACTCTGTTCCTGTGGGTGTGAGAGTCGCCCTGGTCCACTGGGAAGTGGACACGCTCGCGGTGGCCCCGTGTGGGGAGAAGGATGCAGGGACTGGAGGCACACAGGTGTGATCCCAGCTCCGCCACTTTAGAGCAGGGGGATCTTAGGAAGTCCGCTTTTCTTTGCCTTCATCTCCACATCTGTGAAAACGGGATAGTAATTGTTATCTCCTCTGTGCTTATTTGCCGGACTACATAAGATAACAAATACAGTCGACGGTCACGTTTTGTGATAGTTGTCTTCTATAGAGTCACCCAAAGCAGTGAGCGAATGCTAAGCCATTGTTCCCCGGGGAGATACAGGGTTAGATTACTGTGAGCTGCTGATCACATTTTCATGAACCGATCACGTGTGTTTCAGTTTAGAGTCACCTCACTTAATACACATGGTTCATCCATTACTGTTGAACTCACGGCCAACAGCACTATAACTTATACTTGGATAGAGCTTCTCTAATGCATGTATTTCCTCTGTGAGGCACATCGCAGCCTTCTTGGGTTTATGGGCGCCGGACAGCCCTGCAGCACTACACTTGGTGGCCATTTTAAACAGCAAAATTATCAGCAAAAAGTCCCCAACAGTGAAACACATGGCATTACATAGACCACAAGATGGATACTTATTTACAGCATGACAGCTGGAAGCAGAAGGCAGCGCGTCACCTCGTAAGACTTCAGCTGGGAACGCGTGCTCCAGGGACTCAAATATTTTTGCTGCTCTGCGCGTGTCTGTGAATGACTGTGAAAGAGAGAGAGAGAGAGAGAAAAAATGCCGCAGTATTGATCTGGGGTTACAAATGAATTTTAGCAGTTAAATGAATTTGCAAATACAGAATCCAGGAATAAGGAGGATCGATTGTACTTCACCTTAGGCCTGGCACGCAGGAGGTGCTCAGTTAAATGGCAGCTTATTATGTTATCATCAGGAATAGCGTGGAGTCTGGCACAGATCTCCTAGAGGACACCAGGAATCCAAACACCAGCTCACTCCCAGAGTAAGCGGGAGGGAGCATGTGAGTGTGAAGTTCCTCAAACCAGTGCTCCAGGAACACCACAGCCTCCTGTCTCTCTGCCAGGTCTCCTAGGACTCCCACATTCCTCAGGCTTCACACCTGGGGCCTCCCTGGGAGCCAGAAAGTGAAAATTCCAGGGCTGCACCAGGCGTCCCCTCATTGATATTGAGGCTGCTGGCCCTCTGTGTGCCAGAGACAAGCCCTGGGTCCAGCCCAGCCTGGCCCAGAGGCCTGCATGCCATTGCTGGTGAGCACAGGCCTGTATCCTGCCATTGTTCTACAAAGGGCCGCCTTGGGCTGAACGGTGGCAGAGAGGGAATCTGTTTCCAAATTGCTGGATTACAGAGGGGAAAGAAGTTGACCTGCTCTCTACCATAACACCCCCTTCCTGCTCTCTGCCCGCCCCCCCTCCGGTCAGGTGGCCAGAGAAGCTGCAGGAGGTCCTTAACTTCGCTTTCTGCACTTTCCCAGGGAGAGGCAGGAAAAGAAAGGGAACTCCCATTTCTTGAGGCTTCCTCTGTACTAAGCCCAAGGCTGGCCATTTTCCACCACTGCGTCATGACATTCTCCCTCTGCAGTGTCCAGTGACACTGGGTTACAGATGAGGAAACTGAGGCTCAGATGGTCCCCTGAGCAGCAGTGATTTCAACCCCAATCTAGATAGTTGGCAGCATTAACTTGATTCGGGTACAACGCAGGATTATGTCAGGGACTTTTCAAACAGCATGAGAGGAGTTGCATGCAGGGGCCCTATAGCAATCCTTACAATAACATGGTAATAATAACAATAGCAACAATGCAACCTCTAACGGAGTGCTTTCTAAGTACAGGGCACCATCCTCCGTACTTTACATAATTTTCTCATTCAATTTAATCATCTCCATGTTTTGAGGTGAGGATTATCATTATACCCATTTTAGAGATGGGGCATCTGAGGCTCAAGAGATGTGAGCTGACTTACCTGAGGTTATAGAGACTGTTAGTTAGAAAACAGGAGAGCAAGGACTGAAGCCCAGGCTGTCTGACTCCAGAACCTTCCCTCTTACCTGCTACATGGCCTAGGGCTAAACTGCTATCTGCTTCTTCATTTTCAACCCCCTCTCCTGTCAACTGGATGACTCCTCCATCACACTGAGTGCAACAGGCAACAAAGGTCACCAGGAGCCAGGGCCACTTCTGGGGGAAGAGGCCAAAAGCCTTCCAAGCTCTGATGTACAGAGTGACATGCTGTGGTCCTCGTCACGGCTGCCTTGCCATTATCATCACGTCACCGTCTTCTCCATTGCCATCATCGTCATGGCTACATGGCTCAAAGGACTCCTGCTCACCCTAAACTTCTGGTTCAATTTTCCCATCCTTAGTGCTTCCTGAGGGCTTCATGACTTCTCTCCTATTAGGCCTTGTTTCCAGAGAAGAGAGCTACCATTTATTGAGCTCCTACTGTATACTGGGTGCTGTGTTAAGCCCACCACACCCCGTGATGGGTATCGTTAATACCTTTTCCAGAAGAGGTCACCTGAGAAAGGTCAAGTCACTTCCTGAAGATAACAGGGGTGATTTCCGTGGAGCTGGGAAAAAAATTACTGAGGGATTTTTAGTTTTAAAAGAATATCATCTGGTTCTTTTCCCTTCTCCATTCTCTTTCCACCAGCTTGTTCACCCGTTAGTTATTTGGATTATTTTCTTAGAGCGACTCTAAATATGGAGTTTTCATCTGCTGGCCCTCCAACATTTTCAACTGTAGTGATGCACTTTTCATACTCAGGAGGTGTCCAAATGGCATGAACTTGGAGTTCAAAAGTATATCTCAACCATCTCTTCCTGTAGGGCCAACATAGAAGCCTGCACAGAATTCCAGCATCTTCTGTCCTGCCCTGAGCCTGGGGTGGGTGAGTGTAACAGTTGAATTGTGGGAGTCAAAAGGACAGGAGGTGCTGGGCTCCGGCTTGCCTTTATCCTGTGGAAACCGCCCCTCATCCCACCCTGGCTGAAACAGTTTTCTTCCCATGGGAATTGTGTCGACCACACAGCGTCACATCCATGGAACGATGAAATGGAGCCCACGGGCAGCCAGATCCCACAATCCCTCAGGGCACCTGGAAGGGACAAGAGGCTGAGGAATGTTTTAGTTGGAACTGTGAATGATAGGCTTAGGCTCTGAAGTTCTGCAGTCAGTGCTACAATTTACTCCCTGGGTGACCTTAACTAAATCACTTAACCTCTCTGAACCCAGCTCCCTCACCTATAAAATGGGGGCAAATAATACAGACCTTGTCTGGCTAGGAATTTAGCAAAATTATGTGTGTTGTAGTAAAGTAGGTGCTCCACCGATGTTACTCGCCCTCCTTCTCTTCCCTGCCAAGCAGGGTGAGGGTGAGAGCTAAGAGAAGCACCACAAATCCATTTCTTCATCGGCCTGTCCCTCCTCTTCTAGGACAGAGTTAATTGCTGGCTAGAATGATCCTCAGACCAAATATTGGCAAAGTACAAGCTTGGTGCAAATGCACATGAGCAGTGATTTAGTAAAGCGCCCACACCCAGCTCTGCCAGATTGTCCCTGCTCCAAAGGTGGAACTAGGAATGTGTCGACATCGACCCTAATGCGAGTGTGGATGGGCTTGGGGCGTGGGTGTGAGGCTGGCGAGGACTGGCACATCCCCAACTACCAGAACGTGAAGACTGGCAAAGCTGAAAACAATACATTGGACATTCAGGAAGGCACGGCAGCTGTGAGGACGGGTGGAGGAGAGCAGCGCATGGGGCCAGGAGTTCAGAAAGAGGGAGAGCAGGTGGAGATCACCTAGAGGTTGGGGGTACGCCACGAGCTTCCACCTCAGCTCTGTTCGCAGCTCACTCTCATTGTCCATCTTGAGTGTGATGTGTGGGTGGGTAGTCCCGCTGAAAGGATGGGACATGAAGAGAGGCCAAGGTTAAAATGTACAACTCCTCCTTTTTCTGGAAGACATGTGAAATAAAACATGTTATCCGAGCCTCCCCAGTGCATTAAGATATGCGTTTCCAATACTTTCCTCATTACCATCTAGGCTTACTTATTCATTTTCAAGCAATGATCAGTTTGGAGGAGTTTCAATGTCCTGCATTTTCAACTTAACAAAATTCATCTTAACCCCACTCCCATCCAATATAAAATAAGAATTTTTTTTCTAATTTAATAATCATCGTTAAAGGAAGTCTATAATAAGAAATCAATCTTTCCAATTACTTTTTTGGTAAAGGCAGATATGAAGTTTCTCTTAAGGCTTGGCAGTTCTCTTCTTCTGACGGGGGGGGGGGATATATTCTTTTGTAAACATATCAGGAACATCACCTCCGGTTGTCATGGAGATGGTAAAAGTACCATGGCAAGTCCACCTTCTTGCTACATGTCTGTTTTCCAAGGATAGGTGTGCCTGTGTGGTTCTCAGGGATACAAGGAGAGGGAGTCACAATTAAAAGTGAAGGGAACAAGAACAAAATCATTTCTGAAATTATAATTTTGTTTAACACGGATGCAAACGATGGTCACTGCCTCCATAAATGATCGTAGGTGGGGTGTCCCTGTGGGAAAGCAGAGTTACAGTGCTCATTCTGGCAAGGGTGGCCCGGCACATTTGGCAGCCTGGGCCATCGTCACTGGGATGAGTTGGGTGGGGCTGGTGAGGCTGAGACTCCAGTCTAGAAAGCGACGTTGATGCTACGTCTGTCCTGGATAAGACTAGAGTTGAGGGGATTTTGACAGCATTTCCTCCAAAACCCATTTCACAATTAGGGAAACTGCCCCAGAGAGTTTCTGGGTACTTTCCTTTTATTCTGAATTCTGAATGTATAAAATATTGAAAAAGTCAACAATGAAATCGAGCATAAAATTTCCAGATATAAGTCTGGTCCATGAGCATACGGGAGGATGTTTAACTTCACTAATCAAAGACATGCTAACTAAAACACTGGAGTGCTATTTCCTATTTTAAGAAATTTAAATAAAATATTCAGAATGCAGGTAAGTGTTAGAAAAGGGGCACTCTCGTTCACACTGAGGTCAAATGATTTGATTGGTGCAACGTTTCTGAAGGGCATTTTTACAATACCTGTCAATATCTGTGAAGAGGTTTAAAGATGTACATATCGTTTTTGACACAGCAGTTAAAATTTTAGAAAGTTATAAACATGTAGATGTACACAAAGGTCAAATGAAGGGACTATTTACATAGCACATTCATAGAATGGGATATTTATAATCACAAAAATATCTGGGTTCATCTTCCTGATTTATTTCCAAACCATCTTTATCATCATTCACAGTGGAAAGAACATGCACTTTGGTGACAAAACATGCAGATTTAAAGTCCTCATTCTGTCTCCTTCTCGCTGTGTGACTTCTTAAGTCATTTCATCTTCTGAGTCATTGTTGCCTCACTTGTCAAATGAAGTCAGAAATAGTGCCCAAATTGGAAGTGTGGGGTAAGGATTCCTGAGTTCACATGCGAGGAAGCACCTTGTAAAGGCTCACACCACCCAGAACTCATGATTATGGTAACTTCTTCTGAATACAGCTAAAACCACAGCCAGAGCCCTCCTCTTGCTGTCTGCAGGATTATTCCGGGAGGAGGGGGACCTGTTGTCTTCTGCCTGTGGCAGAAAAATTCCCAAGCAAATTGGACCTCTCTACCCGAGATTCAGAGTCTGTTCAGCACGACTTCAGCACCCAGGGGGCATGGACAATTGAGGGATGGAGGACAGTGAAGAACATCCCATGACTGGGCCATTCACATTCTGAGGGCAGTGACCTCAGATGTCAGCACACAGAGTTCCCTAGCTTGGGTGACATGGGCATAATTGTTGCCATAGCTGTGTGCTTCCTGTGACATCTGTTACTTTTTTTTTTTTTTTAATAACTCACTTTGAAAAACTAAAACGAATTTATTTACCAAGGAAACTTTATATCACTATGGTAAAGGAAAACAAAAATAGACTTACTTGCTAAAGTACAGGTTAACCAAGGCACATACACAATGACAACAAAATACTGAAATTAAATTCTAGCTATTCTTGCCTGCTGAAGACTAGGCTTAAAATATGTTCTCAGTCATAGAGGAAAGTAGAAAGTGTAGAGAGCTGTTGACACACATGCACCAACGTGGGAATTTCTCTGTGACATGTAATCTGAAGCATGAAAGGAGAATTGAAAAGTGATCACCCATCTTATTAAATTCTTTTCTCTTAAGCATACAATTCCTGAAATCATCCCCCACGGGTGACCTGCATGGTTTTATATCAACCCTTTGAGAAATATTGATAGAGTCAAAGTCTCCCACTATCTCCCCACCCATTTCATCGATGTGAAAACCGTGGCCCAAAGAAGAGAAGAAACTTGTTCCAAAGCCCACAGTGCATCAGTGGATGAAGAGGCCTGTTTCCTGGCTTGATGTGCCTTCTACCAAATGCTCCAGTGGACCTGGTAAGATGGTTTGGTTTTAAAAGATAAACAAGATGAACAAAGACAAGCTCTGAATCACCGAGACTTTTTGTCTTGAAGAAATTACAGCTGCTCTTTTGCATTTGTGGCTCAGCGTTTAGAAAAAGGACAAAAAAACAAAACAAAACAAAACAAAAAACACACACAGAAAAACCAGCATGCATCCTTCAAAGACTATTTTGAATTATAGACTTTCTTTGAAATGGCCTATATTTAAGCATGGAGTTCGACATGCAGCATTCTTTTTGCTCGCTGAGTTGCTGCCTCTCTCCGTAGCTACCAATGTCTGCCACTACTTGTGTACCTTGGGAGCAGCTGGGTTGGTACCACATGCTGGGAGGGAAGGGTTTCTGAGCTGAACTTGCTAGGAGTCTACTGGTGGGTGAGAGTTTTTGGAATGAAAAGGTTTTACTGGGTGGTTGGGGGAGCAGGAGAGGGAAGAGCAGAGGCTATGATGGAGTCCAAACCCTCATTAGGTGACCGCCAACAATTCCTTCTTGCAAAGTAGAGTTACAGTTTTCCAAGGCCCCAGGAAAACCTTCCCTGAGCCCTAAAACTCCCTCATGTCTCTGATTTATGGTCCTTTGTGTCACATTTTTAATTTCTAATAATATTCATCATTTAAAATGACCGATAGAAGGATTTTTGGCTTAATGCCTGTCTCCTCCACTGGACTGGGAGCTTCACAAGGGCAGGGTGTGTTTGTGAGCCACTGGTGTGTTCCAGTGCCTAGCATGGTGCCTCGCAGATAGTTGGTGCTCAGTAAATATTTGCTCACTGCATCAATACTGTGTGAGAAAGGAAGGGAAGACCTCCTTAGGCACATGTCCTAGCGAGGTAATGGAGGTGGTGTGGTGCACGAGTTTTCAAAGTGTGGTCTGGGTACCCCCGGGAGTCCCTGATAGCCTCTCAGGGGGTCCACGAGGTGAAAACTATTTTCATAATAATACTAAGATGTCATTTGCTTTTCTCACTGCCACTCAGTCATGGGCATACAGTGGCGTTTCCTGGAGGCTACTCAATGTGTCATGACGCCATTGCTCTGATGACGAATGGAACGTGTGCTGTGTATTCTTGGGCTTCAAAAATTTCTGTTTTAATTTCTCATACGGTGATTGATATAACCCACAGAAACAAAAGCTCTTTGGGAGCCTCCATAATTTTGAAGACTGTAAAGGTGTCCTGAGACCACAGTGTCGCCCTGGAGCCTGAGGGTCTGGGTTCAAATTCTAGATGTGTGTGGTCTTAGGTGAACTGTATAACCTCTTGGTGGCTTGGTTTCCTCATCTGTAAAATAGGGGAACAATACAACTGATCACATATAGGTAAGGCTGTTGAGTGGTGTAAATGTGGGTCGATTGCTACAAAAAGTAACTAGAACAATGTCTAGCACAGAGTGAGTGTTCTATACATATTAGCTATTGTGGAGGTCCAAAGACGTTGAGAGAAACCTGTTCAAGGTCACAGAGGAGTGAGTGACAGAGCCTCCCCTGAACCACTTGTGGGACTGAGTGTACACATAGCTCTTCCCATGCCTAGGAGATGCAGAAGCTAGCAGGCAGGGGTCCTCTCCCCCAAGGGGCCCAGGCACCAGGAAGCCAGGAAGAAGAATGTTGGATCAGTGGCATCGCCAAGGAGTGATCTCTGAGGGAGGTGCTGGTAGGAAGAGGCCCCAAGGACAGTCAATTGGCCAGCTCTCCTGGGAAGCCCTTGTGGGCACTGGGCTCTGGCACCTGCAAGTGAGAAGGCGGCAGTGCTGGCCTGGGCCAGGGAGAAGCTCCGATTCCTGGAAGTGTGTATCAGCACATTCATTACTGTCTTATCAGCAGAGTGCAAAGGAGGCCAGGGAGCAAAGGACAGATCCTCTTACTTGTGACAAAACGCTTTTCTGGTCAAGTATGAAAAATGTTTCAGGAATGAGTTCCCAGCCCTGGTGTGAAAACAGATGTTGGATTATTTATTTATTTATTTATTTGTTTGTTTGTTTGTTTGTTTCCCTCCTCTGACATAATTCAAGAAGATAGGGCAGGAATCAAATGTTTGAAGCCCAGCTGCTCACGTATATAAAAGGCCCTGGAATGATGTCAGAAGAGAGGCTTCCAAGTCAAAGCTTCAGGGACTGGGGGAGCCTCCACCCACTCCCTTGTTCTACGTAAGGGGAAACTGAGGCCCATTTGAGAAGGAAAAGCGATGTTCAAGGTCCTAGAGTTCACCAGGGTTCTCTGAGCCTTTTGCTAATGCCTAAAACAAGATTGGCAACAGTCACAAAATTAGGGCTGACAATCTTGAATGGGCCCATTAAAAAATGAGCTTGGGAAAAATTAAGTGTTTATGACGAGGGCAAAAGTCTTCCCTAATAATTGTATTTTTCTTTTTTTTTAAGTGATTAAGTAAAATAATTAAAATAGCCTTTCTCTCAAAAACAATCTATGTTTCTAAGGGACTAGAAGCAACTGTTGAAGCTTTTGGCCACAACATCTATGGAGGTGAAGGATTGACTAGTTGAAAGAGTCAGGATTTGGTGTCAAGCACAATTAGTGAAAAATCCTGGGTCTGTCATTCAATTGCTGTGTGATTTTGAGCAAGTCTCTGAGCTTCAGTTTTTTTCTTGACAAAATGTGGATAATGATGCTTTCTTGAAAGGGTGGTTGTGAAGAAAGTAGAATTACTATTCATGGCTAACTTCTTTGAACACGGGGCCATGAGCTTGCATGGATTAAGTGCATTTTATCCTCCTAATAACTCAAGGACCTAACTATATTAGGAGTCCCATTCTGTAGATAAGGAAATGAAGACTCAGAGCTTAAGTACCTGCTCACTTAAAGCCAGAATCAGAGGTGGGATTTGAACCCATGCTGTCTGACTCCACAGCCCACATACCTAGGATATAGCGGCACGTATAAGAGGCGCAGCATAAATGGCAGCCAGTATTAGTATTATTAACATAATCATATTCCATTTCACTTGGCTTATATAGCATCATAAAGGCCACATCGTTCTCAGATCATTATTGAAAAGAAGTTAGGAAGTAAGAAATATCTGAAGAAAAAACCCCAAAGTCTTTTCAATGTATGGGATGAGAAACTAATAGAGTGGCGCTGACCTAGCTGTGCCATCCTGAGAGGTTTGAGGAAAAAAAGTAAGGACTCCTGAGTGAATTTTTATTTCATAAAATTAATAATGGAAATCCTAACTTGAGCCCCTGTTATGGATCTTCCCCGGAGAACGAAACTATTATATTAATCTGCTCTGAGTGGGAATTACATAACCCATTGGAGAGATATTGGTTATCTCATGTTAGTCACAAGGTCAGGTTGGCAGCTCTATATAAACGTCTTGATGAAAACAAATGGATCATTAGACAACACATATCTTTTTTTAAAAAACTGCATCCTCTTTCATTACCTGGGGCTCATGGGAGAAAATTAATGACAGGGTCTCTTCTTGATGAGAAAGTTGGGAGCCACTCAGCGGAGATTTGCAGCCATTTCAGAGTTGTTTTATGAGAAGAGGCTGTCCAGGGTTGGCAAGGAAGATCAGAAAAAGCTGGATGATCCATTGATTTCTGATGCCTATAAAACCTCTGATCACTGGAAAGAGCTAGAAGCACATTTTCTCCACTGCATGATTTTTAGGCAGTAAATGGAGCTAAGAGGGTGGACAGGATTTGTCCAGGATGGCCAGGGAAATCAGCGCAGGTCTGGGGCTCTCGAGTCATTGCTCTTTTTTCAATGGTTTTCAGATGTCTTAGGTATGTTACAAAAGGGTGTTCTGAGCTCTTTGGACATGAAGCTCTTGTTATTCAGTAATCTGGGGAGGCTTGCCAGAGAAGGTGACTTAAAGTATAACATAAAGAAAAGTAAATGTAAGTGTACAGCTTCATGAATTTTCATGGACTCATGTAACCAGTACCCAGCTGGTAACAGGACATTACTAGCAACACGGAACCCCCAACCCGCATCTTATGCTGCCTTGTAGTAACCAGCATTCCCCTAACGGGTAACTACTATCCTGAATTTGGACATCATAGATTGATTTTGCCTGTTTTTGAACTTCTTTTCAATGGAATCTTACGGAATATACTCTTGTGTTTGGTTTCTTTCACTCAATATTATATTTGTGATATTCTTTCATATTTTTGCACATAATTGCAGATTGTACTGTGTTTCCCCAAAAATAAGACATACCCTGAAAATAAGCCCCAGGTAAGATCGTCAGCCAGACGGGCACATTTAGTACATTATGACGATGTTCCAGAAGATGATATGACTGTAATTGAATAAACGTAGATTGTTGTACATGGAAAAAATAGTCTTATTTTTCCCTGAAAACAAGCCCTAATGGAGCAAAAATTAATGTAAGACCTGGTCTTATTTTTAGGTAAACACAGTACATTTTCATTGCTGTACAATATTCTATTCTGTGGCTATATCATAATTCACCTATCCACACTCTGTTGCTACACATTTGGTTACTACACATAATGCTGTTGTGAGCCTTTTTTAGTTGTTGTGAGCATTCTGATGTGTATCTTTTGGTGACTGTGTGCTCGCCTTTCTCTTGGGTACATCCAAAAGTGGAATTGCTTGGAGAGGATGAGGATGAGATAATTTCCCTAAAAGGGTGGTGGGCAGAACTCTTCCAGCAGAGGAAGTGTCTATGCACAGGCATAAGGTGCAAAAGAGCAAGAGACATTGGAGCAATGGAGTGACCCAGGGGGTTGAGCATATGGTGCCCCTGAGGCATGAGCAATGCGTGCTCCCTCTCCTACGACATTCCTCCTCTCCCTCCTTACCTCCATCTGGCTAACTCCTTGTTCTTCAATCATTTGTATCTCAACTTTGAGGTCACAGTTATCTGGGAGGCTTCCTGACTGCCTTTGCCTGGGTAGTTAGCTCCTCTGAGCTCTGATAGCCTGCCACAATTCTCCTGAACACAGTACTGTCCCCACTGCACTGGGACTGTCTGTTGACCTTGCCTTTCTCCTCACTAAACTGTGAGATCTTTGAAGGACAGGGTGGTGGTCGGTGTCTTCTGTTTGCACCTCGGATCCTCTCTGCCCTTGCTTTGCCCTGTTATCTATTCAGGAAGCTGACCTCTATGGACTGCATCAAGAGGTCTCCTTGCCCTTTGTGTCTGGCTCTGGCCAATGGAGGAGTCAGCTCAGAAGACTGGAGGTAGAGAGGATTGTGAGAGCAGGTGATCTTTCCCATAGCTCTTGCTCTGCAGGAGTATTGTGGGCTGGCTGCATTCCCCCAGAAGTTCGTAGCTTCTCCCCAGGTGAATAATAGTCCCGAAGTTTCCAGGCACAGGGTATTGCACTATCCATGTGTTTCCCCTACTATTAAACCTATTCTGCTTCAATTGCCCTAGTTTGTGTTGTATCTGCTGGAACCCTGACTGGTACATGCTTTTTATTCATCTCTGTACTCACCTAGCACACAGCGTGGTACATGCTAGCGATCAATGAAGTTTTATTGACTAAATAAATGGGTAAAGAACTGGGAAAGAATGAAGGTAGAGGAGCTGGCCAGAAGCTAATAGTAAGGGACCTTGGATGCCTTTCTGAGAAGTTTAGACTCTAATCCTCAACACCAGGTGTTGCAACTTTAAGTGTCTATCGGGGCCGGGCAGGTACAGGTGGGGATTGTGGCAAACCCAGAAGTGAATGCTATCAGTCTATATTATGCCTGCACGACTCAGCATTAGTCCATTAATGCTGTGCAGGAATTTGGACCCAACATGACCAGATCTTCTGATTTTTCAAGAGAAATCAGAATCCTGATTTCTCTTTTTTTTTTTCTGTGAAATTTCTGGTTTTCAATGCGAAATGTCGAGGTTTACATATTGTTAATATTCCAAATTTTAGAACACTTTGTGCTGGCAAATAAAGTGTGGCCGCCAGTTTGTAAGCTCTCTGCAGCCAGTGGGAAGCCATTGGATTGTGTGAAGGCAGGAAGTGAGGTTCTCAGATATTGCACAATGCCGTTAAAAAAGATATTCCCAATAAATGAGCTGCAGAGACAGTGGGCCCTTTGATCTGGGTCCTTAAAACAGTTCAACTGTGCACAGAGACTCTCACACTAAGAACACCAATCTTTCTCCATGATGGGTATTTTTTTTTTTAAATCAGTTTTTAGTTCTAAAAATAGTGTTTGGTGGATTTCTCCACTTTAGTCAGGTTCCCAGCCACTTTCTCTATTTCTGCTTCAAGCTGGGAGCTCTGAGTTCTTTTGGGTTTTATCAAATTATACACTGTGCAAAGGCATCCATTTCACCAACAGATGGACTTAATGTGCATGAAAATACATGCCTTTTAAAGAAACTAAATTAGTAGTTTCACTTCTTTCCCCTTTTATTAAAGACAGAGTTCCAGGAGAGCTCTCTGCTATAAAGCCAGACTTTACAGACATCAGCAAAATGAGATTTATTTGGATGGAAATCGGACGGAACATCAGACAAGTCCTTCGCAACAGTGAACCTGCAGGTTTCAAGTAGAGATTTGGCATGCTCTGGCCCCCAGTCCCAGTGGTGCTTTACAAACAGAAGGAGAAGACAGTTTTTGAAACTTTCAACTCTTTAAGAGTTGGAGATTCTCTGGAAAGAATGAGTTGATGGCTTCCTTTGATCATGGGCAAGATGGCATGAAGACTAGGGAGCTAAATGAAGCAGGGGGTACAGTCCCTGAAGTCCCTGAAGCCAAGATACCTAGATTCTAGTCCTGGCTTCGTCACTAACCCATCCTTCACCTCAGACAAGTTCCTTTTCCACTCAGACTCTCTGGTTTCTCACTTAGAATGTTGAGGCAATAATCCTACACTGTCCACCCCACGAGGTTCTTCTTAGAGGATGAAAAAAGGAAAATATCGTGGAAGAAAGCACTTTCTTTTCCGTACGTTTATTTATGTATTTATTTGTTATGATGATACAATCAATAACATGAATGTATTCTAACAGGGAAATCTCAATCAACACATTGTCAGAGCAAAGCTCTCTTTCGCTCCCCTTTTTCCTTGTGTGTAGGTGTCCTTGTTATTTTTTTTTGAATGAAATTATAGACATATAGACATATAATATAGACATTACGGTGCTTTTTTGGGTCTCATAAGTAGAGTCATGCTATGTATACTCCACAGTTTGCTTGTTTTACTGAATAATTCTATGTCAGAATATACAACTCAGCCACATTTTTTTTGGCAGGTTTCACACATGTCAGTTTGGAGGCACACAGTCCTTTTAACCATTCCCTTCTAATGGAAAGTACGGTGTTTCCAATATTTCCTTGCTACCAGAAAATGCAGTGTATGCCACTTTATACCCATGTGAAAGTATTTCCCTGGGGTAGGTATCAAGAATTAAAATTGCTTGATCAAAGAGAATGCACATTTAAAGTTTTTATAGATACTGTGAAATTGCCCTCGAAACAGTCCACTGACGTGTGTTCCTGCAAGCAGTATTTAAGAGCATGCCTTTCCCCCTCCCTCACTGACACTAGATATTATTAAGTCTTTAATTTTTGCTAATCCGATGAATGAAAAATGAGATCTTACTGTCTTTTTAATTAGTACCCCCAGATAACTAGTAAGGTTGAGCAACTTTTCAAATCTTTGCTGGCCATTTCTAAAGATGAGGTCCTCGCTATATGTTAGGAGAGCTAGCTAAAAACGATTATAGCAGGAAGAATGGCAACTGCAGGAGAGATGCTGGCTCAGGTCCGACTCTTGCACTTACACGTTTGGCAATTGGGCAAGTTACTTCACTTTTCCAAGGCTCTGTATTCTCATATATAAAGTGGGAGACATACTGTTATCGAGTGAATGTCTGTTCCCCCCAAATTCATACAGTGAAGCCCTTATCCTCAATGTAATAGTATTTGGAGATGGTGACTTTGGGAGGTAATTAGGGTTAGATGAGGTCATGAGAGTGGGGGTTAGTGCCCTTATAAGAGGAACCCCCAGAGACCTTGCTCGCGCTCTCTCTCCACCATGTGAGGATACAGCAAGAAGGCAGGGAGCCAAGAAGAAAACTCTCACCAAGAACCAAATTGGCTGGCACCTTGATCTTGGATTTCCCAGCTTCCAGAACCGTGAAAATAACTTTTTGTTGTTTAAACCACCTTGTCTGTGGTGTTTTGGTATGCCAGCCTGAGCAGTCATATTAATTAATATACATATAATTAAAATTATGTGTTAATTTTAATATATAAAGTTAGGAATTGGCTCATGCAGTTCCAAGAGCCGCAGTTGGTTAAGTGCCAGTCTGAGTCTGAAGGTCTGAGAACCAGAAGGGCTAACACCGTTGGCACTGGTAAATTACAGACCACATCTGAGTCCAAAGGCAAGAGGAGACCAGCATTCCACATTGAAGACAGTCAGGCAGGCAGACAGAGAGCGTGAATTCTATTCTATTCAGAGCCTGGTACTGTTCAGGCCTTCAGCTGATTGAACGAGGCCCACCACATTGGGGAAGGCAATCTGCTTTATTCAGCCTACCAAATCAAATGTTAACCTCATCCAGAAACACCCTCATAGACACACCCAGCATAATGTTTAACCAGATATATGAGCACCTCATGGCATGGTCCAGTTGCCATAAAATGAACCATCATAGACAGTCAGGACAAACTTAGGGATTTGGGGGGTAAATCTCATCTTCTGGGGAAAGAGCAATTGCTAATCCTGATCCCTCCTTATTCTCTCCCTATTTACTATGTGTTGACATTCAATGGCTGAGTAGCTGTGTTTTTTTTTTTTTTTAAAGTACATTTCTAATAAGAAATTGAATGAAACATTTTCAGTCTTGTCTTTATTAGCGGAGATGATTATTTTGTATGGAGAATGTTTAAGATAGATTTAGATGATGTCTCTAGATTTGAGTGTCCCCAGGAAGGTTTCAGGCCTGTTGAGTCAACTGTATCAAAAACCTCCTGGGAAGAGAGTTTTGGGCTCCTGTGCCCCTTAAGCTGCAGTGAAATCAAACAGCCTCCTAGGTTGGCACTTGGATCTGTTCTTCCAGATAGCCCTTCTGCTTGGGGCTTGGGGGCTGGGTTGGACTGGGCACACCACACCCTGGGCAGCCTCACCTCTCCTTCTGTCTGGTTAATAGAATCTCTCTGAGCACCCAAAGGTGCTGGCATGTCTGAGCACCTGGCTGCTCTTCACTGAGCCCGGTGCCCCAGTCCATGACATGGGAGTTTGGATGTCATGAACTTGAAGGGCTCTTGCAGCCTGGAAAGTCTGGGATAGAAGAACCTCTTCAGCTCTCTTTTTTGCTCTGACTCCCTGAGTTGAGGCTCTCACCTCTGAAAAGCCCGGTGCTTTCCTGAATCAAGTTAAGAAGGCCTGAAGGAGGGTGTGCTTGGCTGTCGTTTCCCTGAGGGAGTCAGTGTGTACCTTGACTGTTTAAAAGGGGAGGAGTGGAATGAAAGGGAAATGCTAAAGTGGAATATAGACCTTTCTTTGGACCAGGCATTGTCCTATAGGCGTCCCAGATGTTCCCTCAGTTAGCTCTCACAGCAACCTGATGAGGTAGATAGATACCATTATTATTCCTGTCTTATAGATGATAAAGGCACTGCAAGGCAAAACAACTCGCCCTATTCACTAATAAGGCTTAGGATTTAAATGCTGTGCCTCTCTTACATAGCTCTTCTTTTCAGGTGGGGCTGTGGATGCATTGTCAGAGTTGGCCAGACATCCCAAATGTGTCTACGATCGTCTGGCACATAGTAGGCATTCAATAAATGGCACCTACTATTACTACTCTATGTGGACTCTGGGATACAGAGGGGGCTGATTCGTGAGGACCGTGGAGCAGATGCTAAATTCTGTGTATCCTGCCTGAAGAGTCAGATTAGGTGACAATGGTAATATTTGAGGTTCTCTGGACTATCAGGGTAGAACAGTCTATGGGTGAGATATTCTAAAGTAAGGCTTCTTTCATAAGCACATCAGTGAACAATCTCTTAGCACAGCTTTCCACCTCTCCCCCACTTCCCCTGGCCTGCTTTAGGTCTTCATTAGCCTCCTCCTGGACCCTTCCTTCCTAAACCACCTCCAAGTTTATTCTCTAACCAAAGCATCATTTGCGTCTGCCATATTTATTTCCTGATGAACAACAGCTCAGGTGATGGACCTGCCCAACTCAAGAATATTCCAGGCCTGCATGCTCTGGCTCAGACATAGCTTTCCAACCATTTTGAGTTTTGATCCTTTAAGCATCTTATGTACAAATCAGGACATTCTTTTATTCTTCAAGTATTTGTTGAGGACTCCTTACTCTGTGCCAGCATTTTGTTGGTTATGTGGATATAAAGTCAAACAAGACTTTGTCCCCGTCCTGGGAGATTACTGCTTTGTAGCCTTCCTCCCACTGATGTTCCATCAGCACAGTGTCCTGGACGTCCCATCCCAGAGGTAACATGTACGTATTAATAATACAACGTTCCACTGGCTCTTGGTTATATCTCTGTTCCAGATACTCTCCTAACACTCTCTCTTCTCTCATACTAGCTTGCTGACTTTCTCACCTGTCCTCCATTCTGTAAGCTCCCCTAGGCTGGGGCGTTATCTCACGCATCTTTCCTTTTCCCAAAGGGCCTAGTATTAAGCCTGTCAGACAACTGGGACTCCATGATTATTTGCTGAATCCTTCTGATAGGAAGACTGATGTTACGACTGAGCTGGCTGTGTGGATTTCCTCCTCTGAATTTACACCACTGAGATCTTGGAGAAATGGCTCTAAGCAGTTCCAAAATTAGGGCCGCATCTAGAATCACCTCTGGAAAACTTTTAAAACTCTCAGGACCTAGGACAAACCCCAGACCAATTGAATCAGAATCGTGGAGGGTGAGACCCAGGCATTCCCTATGTTGTAAAGTTCCTTCTAATGTGCAGCCATGTTTGAAAATGACTGCCTGACGAGTTAGGTTTGTTTTTTCCAGGCTATCGGTTATCAGCCCAAGAGGATTTTGCACACTGGCAATAACATATATAAAATGACTTTCCTATAATTATGTCCTTAGAAGGAAAATTTGGTAATTTTACAAAGAAGAGTGAACTCATAAGATCAGGGGTGATTTTACTACAGTCCAAAGTTCAAAAGTTGTGTTTCAGAAATGAGGCCTTAACCTAAAGGAGAGCAATATTTGGCAGAACAGGGCTGTAAAAATTTACCAGCAGGCAAGTAAATAAAGAACCTAAGCATTGTAGAACTCGTGGCAATAAAGCAATATTAGCCCAGTTGCCTTTTACCAAATACTAGCCCCCAAATCAACATTGCTATTAACCTGTCACTATCTGGAGACGTTGGCCAGGGTGCCTGTCACTGATTAGACTGTGCAAAAAGCCATCAGTCGGCTGTTGAGACAGAAGGTAGTTAGGGAAGGGTGTGGAAGAGGAAGAATGAAGAGCACTTTTAGTAAAATCCTGCCCTGACTCCCTCAAAGTGATTGCATTCATAATTATTACCTCAGTCGCACTGATAAACTCCTATGTGGAATCACCAAAATTACATTCCGTATTTGTGTTACCTTTGAAATTTGTACTTTACAGTTTATACACCCACATGCCTTTCACTCTTGCCAGAACAGTGTAAAACATTCACAAAACTAACTCGACTGTTTTTAATTCACTTTTTGATATATGCACATTTTACCAACACTCTCTACCTTTGGCTCACTGGTGAGTAAGGAAGCTGAACTAAATGGTCAGCAAAAACATATGACAGGGCTGGTTGGTTGTTTGAAGCAAATTCTGGTTCCAATAAAAAGCATGGCCTCTTAGCAGGGTCAGCGCCCCATGCCCCTAGCTTACTCAGACATAGACGTCATACATTTACCTTGAACTTGCTTTGATCCTCGCTGAACTCCCACACATTGTGGGTCCACTGGAATTCTGTACTCATGAGGTGTGGCTGACACTATATATGAATGGTGCCAAGGAATGGCAGACACATATATTGTCTCTCTTTCTTCGGCACTTACCTGTTCTCCTGTTCCATCAGACCTTACCAAACCCATGTCCAAAGACAAAATTATTAAAAATTTCAAGATGGTGCCAATAGAACACTAAACCAAACATAGAGCTCTTCTGAGTGCAAGACTTTGCAACGGCCGGATCACATGTCTATGAACATGGCCCCAGGTACAGTGAGGGAAGGTGATCTCATCCTCGTAAAGATAAAATGCCTTATAGAGCTTAGTCTTCAGTGTTACTTTCAAGACAGTACATTCTCTTTCAAAGTTCTCTTAACTGAATGAAAGTCTTTTCATAAATGGGATGGGGTGTGTGTGTGGAATTGTCTTTGTAGCTTTCTGTCCGAGACCCTACTTTGGAGGTGCTGTCAACATAATCCATTTGCTTTGAATAAAATTTGCTTGGAAATATAATGACAAATTTCTACCTTGGATTTCTTTGTGAGTCTAGGAAGAGACATGTACACAAATAATTTTAATGCAATTTAAAAATAATGATAATGGTCATTAAAAATATTAAAATTAATAATAATGATTATAATTAACATTTTTTGAACATTACTCTATGTTATGAACTCTGCTAAGTGTTTATATATTTCTCATTTAAGCCTCATTATTATCCTATAAGATGGGCATTATTACTTGAATTTTAAAGATGATGAAACTGCAGACTGAAGAGATGAAATAACTTGCCCGAGGGCATACGATCAGAACTAGAAGTTAAATCCAAGTCTGTCTGATTCTAAAGTTCTCCTCTTTCTGTTGGTCCATAGGAAACTAGTGGGTTTGCAGTCACAAATTGTCAGACCTAACTCAGACTGAAGTCTCTAGTCTGAAAGGTGCCTTAAAGCAGTAATTTTCAAATTCTTGACAGCAATCCATAATGACAAATTGATCTTAAATCATGACTCAATGCACATACACACACATAACTGTATGTGACTGGGTGTGTATCTGTCATGAAACAATACTCATCTTTACTCTGATGGGTCCCTTTCCTTTCCCTTCCTTTCCCTTCCCTTCCCTTCCCTTCCCTTCCCTTCCCTTCCCTTCCCTTCCCTTCCCTTCCCTTCTCTTTTTCTTTTTAATACCTATGATGACCCTGTTGATTTGATTACAGTATTTGCTAATGGGTCTGACTTACAGTTTGAAAACCCCACCTTCAGGGATATTGAGACCAGGCTTCTCTTTATAGATGTGAAGACAATGACCATATTGGGAAAGCAATCTGAGAAGGATCTCATTGGTAATCAGCAAGAAAAGTGGCTCACAATTCAGGCTACTGAACTGCTCGTCTAAATTTATTCCCCCCCCCCCCGTTAATAGGATCACCATTCTATAATGGTGCTTCTAATAGCAGAAAGAGCAATCATTTTGTGGTCTGACAGCCCTAGATTCAAATCTGAACTCCATCTCATCTAGCTGTGTGACTTCGTCTTTCTGAGTCTGTTTGCCCCTCTGGAAATGAGGGGCAATACCTACCCGTTAGGAATATTGTGAGGAGAAATTAACATTAAGGCCCAGTGCTTGGTGCACATTATGTTCTCAACACAGGTGAGACACCTCAGGTAACTGCAGGAGACTTTAAGTGAGGGATGATGAAGGTTGAGAGTCATTGTAAGCTAGGCATGAATGAAACCTCATGTATTCCCAGAATCCAGTGCAATCTAAAAACTTAGATGCAGAGATAACATCTGTACATGTTAGTGGGGAATAGTGGGGAAAATGTTGGCTTTGGAGTGACACAGACGTGGCTATGAATCCCAGTTCTAGAACCTTCTAATCTCAATGAGCTTCAGTTTATTCATCTGTAAACTAGGATTTTAAAACTTCCTTCAAAGACATACTGTGGGGATTCGCTGAGGTATCTTTGTGGTATATTCTTGTTTCCTTCCCAACCTGACTTAGACAGTTGATGTATCTTCAGATTTTATTTTACCTTTTATTGTGAAAAATGTCAAACATATACACAAGGGAAAAGCATAGTAAAATGACTCCCTATGTACCCATTACCAAATTTCCAGCCTTCAGATGATACCACAGCCCCGACCGATAGCTTGACAGCAACGTGATGAAAGGCCTTGGGTCTGTGGCATCCACAAGCCACACACACATTCCTGACCCACAGAGACAGTGAGATAATCAATACTATTGTTTAAGGTTGCCAAGTTTTGCTACTGATTTGTTATTCAGCAACAGAACACTAATACAGGAATCAAAGAAAATGACATGGATTAAAGCATCTAGCTCAGTGCTTACTTAATACACATAGGAAGTGCTCAATAAATATTAACTTGTTGGTATATGTGGTGGCAGCCACTCTGACAGGATATCTTGATACACTGGATAAATGCTAAAGGAGGGAACTCCTAATTTCTGGAGTCAAGGAAAAATTTAGAAATGAGTTTTCGGTTGTAGGAGATGGGTAGGAATATGAAGCAAAGAACTGGGGAAAGAGTACAAGCAAAGGCATGAGGGGTGAGAACACTGTCTGTTTTAGGAACACTAAGCGGTACAGTGTTGATGCTGTGAAGACCACGTGTCAAGAGATGAAATCGAAGCCAGACCACAAAGGACCCTGCTTTGGTAAAATATGCTTTATACTGGACTACCATTTCATTTTAGGATGTTCACTAGAATCACATACTCAGAGAAGTAGAAAAGACTGTGGAGATGAGGTTTTTTTTTAATTAAATGTCGTTCAATGAATTTTTTTTAAATTAAATTTTATTAGGGAATATTGGGGAATAGTGTGTTTTTTCCAGGGCCCATCAGCTCCAAGTCAAGTCGTTGTCCTTCAGTCTAGTTGTGGAGGGCGCAGCTCAGCTCTAAGTCCAGTTCCCATTTTCAGTCTTTAGTTGCAGGGGGCGCAGCCCACCATCCCATGTTGAACCGGCAACCTTGTTGTTGAGAGCTCGCACTCCAACCAACTGAGCCATCCAGCCGGCCCATAAGGTCATTCTTTGCCCACTTCCTCTCTTTTTCAGAGATTCCTTAACAAAGATTAATATAGGTATTCACCAAGGTATTTACCTAAGTCCATTGTCAATTATCTAATTATTAAATAAACAAGATAGGCAACCAAGGAGGTTTCATTTGGCCTAAAGGCATCTTGCATGGAACTCCTCATCTGTTGGCATTGCCTTTGTCATATAATAAAATCATGCTCCTCTTGAACAGCTGGAAATAATATATTTCCTTTAATCTGACAGACACTATGAATCACACACCCTTGATCAGGGTTTCCCACTTTGCTTTAGCCTTTGGAAAGCTCAGAACCTAATTTGTGTCCCAACTTCCTGCTACACAGTGCTGGGAATCAGTCTGTTTTTGGCTTCATTCAATTTTTCAAATTATTTTGCCATCCCCATGATTTTTTTTGACCATTTTCATCGAATTGGATTGTAGATTTTTTTTTAAAATTCACTTCAGCTTTTTTATGCGGGGGGGGGGAAGGGTGGAAGTAGGGTCAACATAAATGTACATAAAAATGAGGAAAATGAAGAATGAATCTCTACTTCCCTCAATAATTCAACAAATAGTCTTAGAAAATACAAGAATAAATAAGAGGTTTGAGGAGATAATGGTAAGTTACATGTAGGACAGGCAAATTTTGGTCCTTCTGAAAATAGAGGTGTTCAACATTGAATTGGTTACATAAGTATAAAGTTCAAGAGCCAGGTGGATTCTGGAGACAAAGACTTGGAAGTTATCAACACAGGTGTTGAAGCCATGAGAGGGATGGTTCGTCAAGAGAGGTGGCCTGCCCTCAAATGAAAGCAAAAGGTAGTGAAAAGATATACGTGCATGGCCCTTTAGCAATGCAGAGATTATCCCATGACTGACAGATACATTACCCATTCACCCTTGCAGCTCCCGAGTGACTTATGTAACACTATCTTGAATCATAATATTAAATCATATGAATGGACATAAAATGCCATTTATACTCCATTTATGCTTTCCATGATACATACTTTTTAAGGATTTATTTTCTTTTCCTATTGAGTTTCTAAGTCATTTATTTCCCTGTGGTTTAAAAATCAAAGTACAATACATTTGGACAAGGGATGTTTGGCTATAAAATTATATGCTCTGTGTTGATGGAGAAATGTTGGTTGCTTCAGGGTTGATGTTTTTCTGTGTCTGGCACATGCAAGATGAAGCTAATTCATATTATGAAATTTTTATGTTTTCTTTTTTTATTTTAATGAAATGCTTTAAAACTTAAGATCAGAGCTGGCTTAACAATATTTCCCAAGTAAAACACCACCAAGTACAAATATTACAAAGGACCTCTGAGTTTTCTTGTTAAGTGGTCTACACATTTACATGAAAAAGGATTTTTAAAGTTTCCTACACTCTACACACCCCGCCCCTGCACCCCCACCCCAGCGCTGGTTAACTAACCAATCCTAAAGAAAAGATGAAAGTATGTGAACCTTAAATCCTTGTGTTCTGGAAAAAATAGAGTCACAGAATAATTAAAATAAATTTCAACTAATGAGAACCAGAAACAATGACCAATGGAAATAGTGAAAACATTTGCATCTAACAGGTCAAAACTTCACAGAAAATGAACAATAGATTGTTCTAGCTTGCTACTGAGGCTGCTTATAAACTTTGCCCTGGTTGAAGGACTGTGGGTGAGAGCAGCAGGGAGCTCTTTTCTTCAAAATACACGAACTGTTTAAATGTTTTTTTAATCTCGTTAGCTGAAAGTTTTAATGTAACTTTTTTTTAAAATGTGACTTTTCATCTGGCTTCCATCTCCCTCCAGATGTATTGGAAGTCCCTGACCTTCTGCTGGATTCCACCATCTTGAAACAGCCTGTCCCTAGGCACAGACACTCCATCCACCCCCTGCTGTTGCAGAGCAGGTGACTGATGTAGAGAGTTTGCTTATTACTTGATTGACCTGGAAATGGAAGTGTGGAAATGGATCCATTCCCTCTTACATCTGCATGAGGCAGTGTCGATGGCTAACAAAACCCATTTCTTCTTTCTAGAATTCAGGGTAGGATATGTTTTTCCAACCTTCCTCATCGTTAGTTTGGACCTTGTGACTGAGCCCCGAACGTGCACCGAAATGTAATGTGTATACCCATCACTTGTTGAAATGACACAGACTCCGATTCAGTGTCTCAGGTGTGGCCTATGCTTCTGCATTTCAGTAAGCTCTCAGGGAATTCAAGTGCTGCTGGTTTTGTAGACAACAGTTCAAGTATGAAGACTGTCCAATCCAGATTGGCCATGAAATGTCCTAGGCAAACTTCCACTATCTCTCAACCATACCTGCAGAGCTACAGGCAAAGCACTCAGGATACAGAGAATCTTGAGGACGGAAGGAAAGTGGATTCCTGCATCACTGACTGGAGGAGCTCTGCTCCCGGGAGCTGCCTAACCCATGAGGCTCTGTGACTAAAGTGATAGGTAACCTTTTATGGTGTTCAGCCCTGAGTGTTAGGGTTTACTTGTTACTGCAGCATGGCTTGCTCTAATTCTCCCTCTTATCAACTGCCTTTTCTGAACTTTTCCTTGACTTATGATTTTGAATTAACTTAGTAAACTTACCAAATGTCCATTTTGTACTAGGCATAATTCTAGGTGCTGCAGAATGCACAGATGAAGAAGCTGGAGTTCTTTTCCTAAGGAGCTGAGAGGGGAGATAAGAAATGGGATCAAATAGTGAATTCACTAGTTTGAAATATATCAGGGCCTAATAAATCCTGCTGCCTGAGCTCAGAAGAGGGACATGGAGGTTCCAGTTGTGGACATCAGGAAAGACTTTCTAGAAGTGGTTGGATTGACATCAGCCTTGAAAGACGGGTAGTGTTTGCACTTGTAACAGATGTGACAGAGAAGAGCCCATCGGGAGGGTTAAAAGGATTAAATAGCAGGGAGATGTACAGGGAAGCGTGAGACTTGTCACTGGGATAAAGTGCAGGATGAAGGCCTGGAGTAAAGGAATATGCAACAGAAATGAAGGTCAGGGTGATACATGGAATACTCGGCATGGCTGTCTAAGGAGCTTGGATTTTATCCTGAGGATGGTGGGGAACTCTTGATGGGTATTCTCACTGGTTATAATGAGGAGAGGAGCAGGAGCAAAAGGCACTGGAGCCACTCTTTCCCCACCAGGGGTCTGTTGCAATAGTTCAGGTCCAGTTGCTGAGCATAAAGATAAATGACACGGAAATCTCCTGGAAACACTGTGAGCAAGGCGGGGCAGCACCCACCCCACCATCATCCCCTTGACAGAAAAGAGGAAACTGTGACTCTGTTGCTCAAGACCTTAAGCCAGGGAGTCAGGCCTTGGACCTCTAGCTTCTTACTCCAATCTCAGTATCTTTTCCACTTGAGTATATTATTGCCAGCGTCATAAGAACCCTCTAGAATGGTCCTTGGTCAGCCTCATTGAACCTCAGGACAACAAAATTCACACCTTCCAATTTGGCCACCTTTGCAAATTTTAATTTCAATACTTTTGAGTCACTTCAACTGGGAAATTTACTGGAACTCTATTTCACTGTGACCTGCCAACAGCAAGTTTAAGATTCACTTTAACAAACGAGGTTCTACCCCAAAGGGATGTCAAGCACACTTGCTCCTACTTTTTGGGGTCTGTGACAGAGCGGGGTGAGAGGGTTTAAGGAGGTATTTCTATCCTGGGAGGGCTCCCTTTGTCCCATGACTGGCCAGGTAAGAAGGGTGACGAATCAGCTTTCACTCCTCTTCTCTGTCCACATCTTTCCCGGACCCCAAGTCGGAGCCTGTAGGAGAGGAGTCCTATAAATCAATAAATAAGTTCATATGGTGGATCATGCCCAGGGACAACTGTGGGAAGGTGCTATTTCTGATGGACCTTTATGATCACACTGTCTGGAGGTGGCAAAAGGGAAGGCTTTTTTACAAATGGCAGCCAGAAATCTGTTTGAATCTTATGCCTGCCACTTCCTAGCCCTATGATCTGGCAGAAATGATTTAACATCCCGGAGCCAAGGTTTCTGTGGTTTAACATGGGGGTGACGATTATCTGCCAGAATTGTACGAAGGTCCTGGGAGGTTCCAGTGGTGAAGTTCTGAGCGTGGTGTACTGCACACGGTGCCGATCGAAGTTTATGCGGATTTACACCAACCCCAGGGTTGTGCTAACAAGAGTCATGTCACTTGCTAAAACAAACAAATCTGACAGTTTCAGTGGCTTCAAAATAATAAAGCTTTATTTCTCACCCACCGAGCTCTCTATATGGTTTTCCCTGGCCTCCAGGAAGCCTTCCACATGATAAGTCAGGGACCAAAGTGACTTCTACCTGTGCCCTCTTTCTCTCTAGGATAAGAAAAGAGGCAGACACATCACATCTGCTCATTGGTGAGAAGTGGTCACATGACCCCCAGGAAAAGCGAGAGGTGCTGGGAAATGGGATCACCAACGTGGTAGCCACGTCGTTGTGACAATTCTATGCTATGGAAGGGGAGCAAGAATCTCTGGGGAGCCGTTAGCCATCGCTGCCCCCAGTGGGGCAATACTGAGGTGGCACTGGGCTAGGGACCAGGAAGTTGGGTTTATAGTGATCGACACAACATTTCACATTCACATTTCTTTCCTGTCAGCCTTTTCTAGAGCTCAATCCAGCAGATCCTGCCCCATTTGGAAACTGGCTAGGAGCAAGAAAACATCTGTGGTTGGAACGCGGAGGTGGTGATTCAGGCCTGTTTGGGACTTGGAGAGGATGCCCCGGGCCCTTTGCTCAATAAACAGCTCCCTCCCTCAACGAGGGGAGAGGTCATCTGTCTGTCTTCTTTGACACTTTTACCCAGTGACCTTCAGGGCTTCAGACACCTTCCCGGTAAGTTGGAGTGAGCTGGGCACAAGCTGTCCTTGGATTTGACCATAACTGACTCATTAAAGGTCTGAGTGAGAGGAGAAGGCAAAAGCAGACAAACAGGCACTGAGGACTTTGCCATCCCAGACCTGTGACGTGTAAACAGGCCGTTTGCTTCGTAGCCAAGGAACGAGCCTGGACATGGGTCAGAATCTGGGCTTTGACAGCTAATACCTGGAGCCTTTAACTATGAAGTACTCTGTTCAGGTGGGGCATGTCACCCCACAACCAGGGCACCGACGAGAGGCAGGATGGTGGTGAAAGACTGTGACTTTGGAATCACACACAGCTGGTCCCTACCACGTACTCTGCTTGGATAAAAGCCACTTATTCTTTCTAAGCTCAGTTTCCCCATCTGTGAAATTGGCATCACATGCTGGACTTTAAATTCTTCAGGGCAGTGCTAGCATATAGATATACAAGTAATATTTTACCCCCATTCCTTCTACGTGAAAAAGATAATCTGTTTTCTCTTCAAGTTAATGAATATGTATAATAGTCAATAGCCACCATTTCCTGAGCTCCTCTTATGAGCCATGTAGTCCTTGCAATAACTCTAAGATAGATAATATTATTCCCACTGTATAGATTTGGACACTGAGGCTCAGAGATTACACCAGAGATAGTGACTTTGATCTTTCTACTGCCTTGCCACTGAGGAGAGAGAGACAACAGAGCAAAAAGAATCAGAAGGAACATATGGAGAGGATAAAGATCAAGTCTGGAAGTCGGGAAGCATAGTCTCCAAGCCCAGTCTAGCTTTAGATAACAGAATTTTCATCTTAATCTACTTTCCCCCAGTTTTATTCTTTTGTACGTTCATTTATCAATTTATCTATTACTAATATATTAGCAAACATTTGCTATGAACTTCCTATGTCCAGAACCTTGCTGCCCTCACAGCTTGGTGCCTGGGCCAGAGGCATCAACATCATTGGGAGTTTGTCAGAAATGCAGGATCTGAGACCTCCAGACCTGCTGAACAGGAATCTGCATTTTAGCAACATTCCCGGGTGATTCATAGCATACATTAAGGACTGCAAATCACCATCCTTGATGCTTCTCACTTAGCAGAAACATTTATGGAGGCAACCCCTTTTCCCAGGACCCCTGCCTTTCTAGTCCACGCAAAGAACAATGGGTAAGTTCTAGAACAGGCTTTGCCAGGCTTGAGTACCTTTGTGATTGTCTAGAGCCTGGATGACCCGTCCACCCCAGAGGTGGACATGTAGGGTACGCCTCGGGCCGTAACAGAATAGGAGGTGCAGCAATAAAAGGCTGCCACCTTAGAAAATGTTTCGGGCCGCTTATCTCCTTCTGATCTCTTGCATCCAGCCTGTGGCCCTGGGACTTTAGCTGGGGGTAGAGGGCAGTATCCAAAACCTGAGACCTCTACACATGCTTTCCAAGACATTTCTTGTGTCACCATAGCACCCACAAGTAACCCACAGTTAACCTCTGCATCAAAGTGGTTCATACAGTTGTTGATTAGGCTAGGGTGGTAATTCTGTGGCCTTAAGTTAGCGCTGCTCCATCTATCCAATTGTGGCCAGGGACAATTTGTGGGGAGTCTAGAGTCATGAAATATGGGAAATGGGAAAAGCCATCTCTCACTTCCTGTCCCATTTGGAAGAAGTTGGCTATTTAATAGACAGCAACTCGAGATTAGGCTGAGGAGCCAGGGCCCGGCATGCATTAATTTTTTTTCCTGTGAACACTCTTGGGAAATACAATTATGGAGCATCTGTCACATGTCAGACACCGGGAAGAGTGATGGCATGTCAGCTTGTTAATTCTTGTGATACCTTTGGGTAGTGCAGGGTTACACCCAGGCATTTTTCACAAATTGGAATGGGAATTTCAATAGAGAAGCCATGCATTTTTCACAACTGGGAGTGGGAATTGATATTCAAATAAAGAAAAAAACCTCATTAATGGGCCTTTGGAACGTATTTCTGAGACTGTTATTCCCCAGCCACTTCCAAGATGCGAGTAGAAGAGGGAGTAGGAGGATGGGCAGTTAGTGAAATGGGAGAGGAGATGAGCTTGGATATGCTTCCCTCCTGCTTCTGATATATCAGAACCATCACACACCTCAGCTTCCCCACCTCAGCAAATGCCGGATGGCCTTACTGTGGACCAAGAAAGTGGCTGGTCTTGGATGAAACACACCGTCTTAGTGTTTGTCACCCCCCTCCAGCTTTCCATCAGTGAGTGCTAATTGCAGAGCAAGCCTCTTCTGATTGCCTGGACATGGGCAGCCAGACTGCCTTGCCCCTGGTTTCCCAGCCAGACTCTGCCTCCCTTAGGAGCTGAGAGCCTTGTGGAGACAAAAGGGAGTGTGCTGAGGGCTGAGCTTCACAGGGAAGTGCTGGCACTCTGCTAATTAAATAAGCACAGAAGAATTGCTAATTCCAAACGGTCAGGCTGCTCTATAAGAGTATGTATACTCTTCCTTTGGGAGCACAGAGTGGAGTGAATGTAAACTGAGACGTAGATAAGGACCCCCCACTTCTTCACTGATTAGCTTGGCACATTTTCATCAACGTCAAGCACGCTGTCAGTCTCAGATGTCGTCATTTGTGAAGTGGGACTTTCAAATAAGATACACACTTATTGTCTTGGTGTAGGTCCTGATTCCAAATGGGTGTTTAATTAGGAACTGCAGTGATTTTTCCATTTTGCTTCATGAAGGTAACTTGAATATAAAAGCATTTTATATCCATTTATATCCATGACAACTTTTCCCTCTTGTAAGTTATTAAAGCTAGCTTAAGCGTAAACCAACAAACAAATTAAATGTTGTGTACCAGGCAAGCCCAGGGATGATCTACCTTCAGGTACAGCTGGATTCCGGGGCTCCAACAGTGTCATCAGGGCTCAGCCTCTCTTCACTCTCTAGTTCATTGTCCTGGGTATTGGCTGTCTCCTAGGGACAGGCTCTGGCCACCTACAGCTCCCGATTCCAGCTTATTAACCTCCAATGCCCATTTGTATCGATCCAGGCAAGATTCTGATTGGCCTTGCTTAGATGAGACAGCTACACCTGGACCAATCGCCATTGCTAGAGGTACGGAGCACTGAGACTGGCTCACCTGGAGTGACAGGCCCAACCCTGGGATCAGGAAGGGGATGCGGGTAGATGTGGAGTTTGGTGGCTCTGCTGGCGTGACACAGATAAGAAGGGAGACCCCCAAAGGCAGTAAAGATGCTGGGCAGCCAAAAACAAAGAACATCTACCCCACCTCAACAGCACTAGAGAAGGAAAGGACTTGTTCCCGTCTCTTCCTTAGGTTTCCCTGTGAGTCCGTGTTAGTCCTGAGACAGTTGTTTGCAATGTTGTTAAAATGAACTCTGTATATGTACATCTAGCTTCCTTCCAAAGTAAAATAACTCGCAGAAGGGTAGAGCTGCTGCTGAGCTGCGAAAATCTGAACTGTAAGTAGAAATCCCAGACTGGGCCTATCACTTTGGCTTAGAACAGATGGGACTCAGGGCAAGATTTCACTCAACCAGCTGGGGGTCATATGGATGGCCCCTGCTCTACTTGCTTTTGGATCTACGCCGTGCACATCAGGATAGGTGGTATGTGGGACATTTTCTCCACGTGTTTTGAATGCCCTCTTTGATTTCTTTCTTTCTTCCCCCCCCCAAATGTTCCAAAGCAATAACAATAGCCAAACACCCAAAGCCGAGCCAATGTCACATGGATAGTTCTTTGGTTCTATAAGCTTTAAACTTGACTGCTCTTCTTTGGCAGACACTCGTGTACTGTGTAGCTCGAAGTTGAGGAGGTCAGGATTTGCCTTTGCAAACTGATAAGGGAAAGGTCATTTTGTTTACCTTTCTACCCTCGTCAGTCTTTTGTGATGGGAGGATCCATGGTCTTCCTTCTGAGCTTTTTTCCCAGTAGTTATTCCATTTGTTTCACAAATACTTGTTGAACACCTGTTTTGTGTAACAGGCTGTGTTAGGAGATGAAGCCCACACATGGTAGCCAGATGTGAGCTGTCCTTCAAATCTTACTCTGCCTCCTCAAGTCCTCTTCCTGTTTCCACCCTGGCCAATGTGGAGAAGGTGTCCAGCACCCCTTTACTCAGGATTCCTAAGAGGAGATGGAGGGAGCTTGCTTTGCGCACGTTGGCACAATTTACAACATTCTGAAATATTTTCAATCCTCCAAGTTGGTTCTGGGACATGGCCACATGCCAAGGTCATGGGCTTTCTGCTTTTCCTTTTCTATAGCCTTGTTGGTCCCAGTTTCCCCCATCCCAGTACCCACTCCCCTCCTCCTCTCCCACGTATTCAGCCCTTTCTCTTTCATGAGGTAGAATGATTCATCTCTGCTTCAACTTTTACCTCTAATCTTGTTTACGTAGATAACCTCGTAATGCTTAGAAGACTAAAGGGTCCCCCAGTTTCCAGGATGCACACTCCTTATAAAGTGATATTAACCTGTTAGTTATCAGGCCCCATTTAGAACCCAAGGGCCCTGGTGGTATTTGTCACGTGTGAATTGGGAGACCCTGCCCCGGGATGCTGGTTAAGCATGAAAATTCCTGGACCCTACCCCAGGAAAAGAGAACCAGAATTTCTTTGGAGAAAAAATGGTGGTTCTCAACTTTTTATGCATATAGGAACTACCTGGAGAGCTTTACTTCTCTCTCTCTTTTTAAATGGCTCCTAAGGGATTCATATATGCAGCCAGGATTTCCAATTTTTGGAGTACAGATACCTGCACTGATTACACGCAACTCAAGTGACTCATATGCAGCTGAGGTTTGTATTGTGGAAATTCAGAGGAGAAAAGATAATTTCCCACTAGGGTTGGGGAGGGTGAAGCAAGAAAAAAAGTTCCTAGAGGAGGTGAGTGGGACCGTGTTTCCCTGAAAATAAGACCTAGCCGGACCATCAGCTCTAACGCGTCTTTTGGAGCAAAAATTAATATAAGACCAGTATTATATTTTATTATATTATAGACTTGGTATTGTATTATATTATATTATATTATATTACATTACATTACATTATATTATATTATATTATATTATATTTATTATATTATATATTATATTATGTTATATAAGACCCGGTCTTATATTATATTAAAATAAGACTGGGTCTTATATTAATTTTTGATCCCAAAGACGCATTAGAGTTGATGGTCCGGCTAGGTCTTATTTTTGGGGAAACACTTTATTTGAAGAGGACCTGGCAGAATAGGTGGAGTTATTAGTTGTAAACAAAAACGGGAGAACAGACGGTTTAAATCACCCCTGTTTCAACTGCAGGTTATTTAAAACAAGCTAATAGATAGAGCCCAGCTTTGCGAGTCCATCAAACTCTCCAACTGCACAGTCATTTGCATAGAAACCTTCATCTCGCCTGCCCCTCCCCCAACACAAGACCTTCTTCCTCCACGAAGGGTTATTGGTTTTTCTAAACTTTCTGCCCCACTGATGCTAAAAGTCCTGGAAAGATTCCAGAAATGCCAATACTTAAATACCCAAATTCCATCTCAAAGATTACCTCTGACATTTGCAAGTGGCACAACATTTGTTGACAACCACATGTTTCAATTGGGGTTTTAAACAATAAGGCCTCCTTTTCCTTGGTGGCAAACACCATCAGGTCTCATCAGAAGGTGCTGGGGCTGGAATGTGTACCCAGTCAGCCGAAGCCAACACAGAGAAGCATCAGTCACTTTGGAGATGGGCCCCTGACTGCCTTCCTCAACCTAAGGCCTGTTTGTTTAACTAACAGCAGTGAGAGTCTCTATTGAGGGCTGTTAACACTCCACAATGCTGTTTGTTGAGCCTGCCAAAGTGATAAGTGACGCTTGTGTTTACTCTTACTCTCAAGGCTGATGTAAAAGCTTAAAACACAGTTTTGAAGTGTTTAGCTTTAAATGAAGAAACTAGTCAGTTCTACAAATAAGCCAAGGTTTGGGAACAGAATCACTGACACTAAAAAAAGTCCACAAATGTTTGCTGGCTCATAATGGATTTGCTTGATTATAACCATAAGGCACACACAAACACACACAATACCCACTCAAACATACACTTTTTTTGTTTTTCGTGTTTTGTTTTTCTTTTTTTGTATCAGAATACACTCTTAAGATCAGTGTTCTCTTATTCCCACCTCTGAGTTTAAAATTTAAGTGTTTTATTTCCTAACAGTTTGAATCACGCATGCCTGTTCTCAACAAGGAAAGGAAACACCGGGATTGCAGGAGACATGAAATGAGTGAGGGATTGCTTACTCCAAACACATATCCTCTTAACTTGAGCAAATGCTGGCTTTCCTGGAGAGCTGGTCTTCTTTGGTACTCTTGTCCACTCTGACTCCAAATGTCTATGCCCATAGAATTTGCCAGTTATTGGGTTGAGGAGAACTCTCCCTTGGTGAAGTATAAAAGCATTAAACAAATGTTTCCTCTATGTCTGTGAGCTGCCTGCCTGCCTCTGCAATGGCACCAACCACATTCTCAGTGCCTTGATATTCAAAAGTCATTTGTGGCCCCTGTGGGATTCTAAGACCCAACAAACAGATTCCTGGATGTTTTGAGGGGAGGTGGCTCTAGAAGATGGTAATAGTCGTATAATTTATTGTCTAAACCAGGACCTTTTAAAGAGTGAAAGGGTATGCTATTAATAATTACGTCTGGACTACAGGTGTTGGGTGGGACATTTGGTTTTCTTAGTAATAAACATTTGGTTATATTTTTTGAGCTCGTACTATATGCTAGGAATTTCACTCATCCTTTCATAATCCTTCTATTTAATTCTCAGAGATGTTGTTATTCCCATTTTATAGATGTAGAAATGAGGGCGCAAGGAGCAACTCATGTAAAATGACTCACCTACAGCCACACCCTGGTAAGAGCAGACAGGGGGAGGAGTTTGGACTGAGGTCTGTCTTATTCCAAAGTGCGTATGCTTTGCACCGTACGGTATGGTGTACCATCCTGTAATTCAATGTTTTCTTCTTTTTTTTTTTTTAAAAAAAAGCATAAAATCCCTGCATTCTTAGGAGACCTAGATTTTTGGTTAACCACGTCCACCCCTGAAGGCAAGGAGACCAACGAGGAAAGCATCATAAAGAGCATCTCCATCTTCATGTTTGATATATTGGCCAACTGGATGAGATGTCATTTATGGGGTGGGGGTGGGGATGCTTCTATTGCTTGAAAGAAAGAATAAAAAGAAAGAAAGACAAGGAGAAGTGAAAGTAGAAGAGGAAGAGGAAGAGGAGGAAGAAAGGAAGGAAAGAAGGAGGAAAGGAAAGAAGGAAGGAAGGAAGGACCCCTGTTCTGAAATTGGAACCTCTTGTTTGAGATTGAAAAGCTGAGCTCCAGAGAGAGAATTTTACCTAGTGTCACACAGCAAATCATAAATAGAGGAAACAATGATCTGGAAAGTCCAGGTCTTTTGATTTTCAATCCATGTTTTTTTGCTACACTTTGCTGTGTAGCAAGCGTAAGTTGAGAAGACGTATTGCTGGTTAAAGTTATTTCCATATTTCACCTCATTTTTGACACTGGCAGTGAATTGGTGGTCCTTAGGGAAACTTTTCTTTAAAAGGGGGATTAAGCTGTTTGTAAATTTTGAGCAGAAAAAGCTGTCACAGATTTCAGATATACTGTGGAAGAAGTTTTAAATAAAGACAAGTGCGTGCATGTTGAATTGTGTTGTCTTTCTTAGTAAAAAGAAATGTAGTGTTATTGAAATGCTTTCTCTTTTTCATCACCAGGGTCCTGGGCTATTTAAAGAAAATTAAATGATAGTAGTTTCAGGTTGCAAAGTGGAGAAAGCTGCATTCACTTCTCAGTGAAGTAGGATCAGGGGAATGGAGTGGAAAAGGAAGCCACCACAGTTAACTGCAGAATATGGGGTAAGGAAATTCACAAGGGCGAAAACACAGCAGAACTTAGGAAGTCATCCCCCCGTCCCCCACCAAGGACTACCCAATGGCTGATGAATCTAAGTGAGCAACTCTTTTAAAAGGAGAGTCGGCTTTGGGGTTGGGCCTCTTGGAGAAGAACAAGGAGGAAAATCCCAACAGACAAGATGTTGGGTTCCATCCCGACTTCCTCAGAACTGTTCCACTTTAATCTGCTCACATTTATGAAGTACTTACTATGTATTGGGGACTCTCCCAACGACTTTAGACATGGTAATTCATTTAATCTTCACAAGCCTGTGAGGTTGACACTGTTATTTTTCTGCAGCTCAAATAGCTAATCAGTGCTGGAGCTGGCATTCAGATGGAGGCAATTCAATTCCGAGCCTGTGTCCTCAACCCCATGCCACACTCGTTCTGAAATTTCCAAGGGTTGTGGGGAGGCGTAAGTAATGCTGTACATGCATGGGCTAAAGGCATCCACCCCCTTCGGTAACTGCTGCTGTGCATGTTAGACAGCTGATTATGCTCCTGAGCGAGGAGATGAGGCGCCGAGGTCGCAGTGGGCGTGGTGTAGTCTTCTCCTGGACATTGTTTCCCTTAATCTTTGCTCCTTAGCCTTGATCACAGTGTGTTTACGAAGTAGGAGGACAAGGGGTGGCTCATCAGCCCTCTTTCTCCAGCAGATCCCTCCAGACTCTCCCACACACTCTCCCATTTGGGGTCGGTGGTCATATCACGGGATGCCTGACCTCGGCTGTCCTCAGCTTTGAGCTCTGTGGGTGATGCTTTCCTCTGGGCTGAATCTTGGTAGGGTGCAAGCACTGACTTCCTGAGCATGTAAACCTGGTTAAACTTCCCAAACCAGGAATATGAGAATGTAAACGTCTTCTGTTTATTCTTCTGTAACCATGCATTGTGGGAAATTCAGGAGCCAATAGGTAAAGAATGTTATTTCAGAATGGGAAGAGACGTTAATAGTGGGAAAATCACGAACAAAGAAGTGTGAGAGGAGAGGAGGAGAAAAAGACAATTATATACCCCCCCAAAGATGATTCCTTGTACAACTATTTATTGAGCGATTTGATGAACATGTGATTTCTTGCAACTCTTCACAACCTGTCTATTGCCTAAAATAGTGAAGAAAAAGAAAATGTGTGTGTGTGGGTATACTTTTATGCCACAGTGGAACTTGGCTGGCTCTGTGGGCACTCCTCCATGCCCATTACAAGTGGTTCTGGCTGTGGTTGGGAGCCCAGATCATTTCTCTCCTCAGGGCTCTCTCTCGGCCTTGCTGTGATTCACTCACAAATGTAGAAAACAGTATTGATACTGACTTTTCAGATGGAGACTGAGCATTCTAAAGAAAGTTCGATTCATTAAAACTGCTTTACATGTCCAGGATTATGGCAAAAGAACTAAGCAAAGAAAAGGAGTGAGGGCTGTTCTCTGCAGCATCATGGTTTCGCATTAGTGCCCATAAAATAAGAGAAATCATGTACAGCGGGTGCCAAAAAAATGGGTACACATTTTAAGAAAGGAAAAAACTGTATTAAAATTGTAATACTCAATATATACCAATAACAAAGGATGAACACAAGTCATGTGTATACATTTTTTTGGCACCCTGCTGTATCTTTATATATATATATATATATATATATATATACATACATATATATATATACATACATATATATGTGTGTATGTATATAGTATGTATACATGTATTTAGTATGTATATAGTATGTATATACATACTGTATATAGTATGTATATACATACTGTATATAGTATGTATATAGTATACATTATATATATATATATATATATATATATATATATATATATATATATATGTAATTTCCAAGAGGGCTCCATGAAAATATTTCAAGGCAGTTGTGAACTAGATGAAAAATTCTGGATTTGAAATCTGAGGACCTAGATTTGGATCCTGATTTCATTTCTTATAAAATTTCTAAGTCTTGATTTCTTCCTATTCAAAAAGAATTATTGTGGGGACAGAGCCAGGAGTGCAGTTTCCAGGCTCTCGGCCTCACATAGAAAGGTGCTGGCTCGGGTAGTAAATGGCCATCAACTGTGATCGGATGGCCGTCAGCTGTGACTAGTTGGCCATCAGCTGTAACCAGTGAGCCATTGGCCACTGATGTAACTGCCGTGGCTGAGCTAGCAAGCTCGGATTGCAGTTAGCAAGGTGGGTTGGTTAGTTGGCAGAGAAGCAGAGGGCAGGTTGCGGATTGTGTGGCTCCTGCTTCCAGTGTCTCCGACCCAGCTGCCAGCGAGACTATAGTGGTATGACTCCACTATCTATGGCTCCATTGTTCATTTTTGGCCTTGCTATATCTTGCGTTCTTATGTGGGGAGCAGGACCAGAGACCCCGCATGACAATTATGCATACCTCACAGCATTCTTATAAAAATTAAATGAGATAATGCGTGTGGTGATGGCATTGTAAAATAGTTTGTTATTAGATATAAAAGAATATAATGATTTTTAAGAGAGAAATCGATCCATATGGTGAATGTGATATCTGGATAGTCAAGGACAAATCCTGGCAGCAGATCTAAGCCCCTAACTTTCAGGCGCACGGTGTTACCTAGTCATGGAGACTTGTGACAGCCTGGAAAGTCATTTCTCCAGGCCAGAAAGTCCAAGCTGATCACAAGGACCAAGGCTGGTCTGTTTCTTTCCCAAGCACAGTGCAGACAGCATCTTCTGGAAGGAAGAATATATTCCTCCTACCAAATTGTGATTAAGGACAAGCAATAAAAGTGCCCTGAAATTTGCATAGGACTTTTTACAAAGAGAGTCAGGGAGCTAAATTCTGCTCATTGTTCTCCAAGTCTTAAATCACCTTTTTACCCATGGAGATTAAGACATTTGTTTCCAGTGAGGCTAGTGGTCCATGGGAGAAAGGAAAGCTCCTCTTTTGAAATGAAAACCGCAGTGTGGCAGAGAAAGTTCACTGAGATGGTATGTCCGTGGGGGTTCTTCATCATTCTTATAATAGCTGGACAGTGTGTCCAAGTATGGAGGGGAAGTCTGATGAATCTGGGGGTTCCCCCGATGCTGCCCGAGACTGGGGCCCTGTCTAATGGCGACCCAGCATCTTGTACCATTGATCTTTGAGGCCTGGAATCAGATTTCGTTTCGTCAGGAATCCAGAACACTTGGAGGGAGCTAAAGAGATGGTTTGCCCTAGTTGGTTCGTGTGACCATGGGGAGAGACTAAAGGTTCTTCCTTCCAGGAATTCAAACTGCTAGAGTGCTGGAACCATGGAGAGGAAATAGGAGGCAGCACTAGCAGGCTGCTTGCTCCTACAGAGCCCAGGCCTCACTGCTCCTCTCAGAATGTGGGTCAAAGGCAGGCAGAGGGGTTTTTCACCTGCAGACCAGCAGACTCTGAGTTCCCCACTCTGCCATGCTGCCATGCTGAGCAATGCCCATGGTGTAGAAGTGAAGAGGGGGGTGAGCTGAGGCTATCACTAGATACCCAGTGGAAGGGCAGTCATGGTATTTCCTTCTTACTCTGAAACAAGAAATCCAAGTTCACACCTCTTGAGAAGTGGAGGTTTCTTTCTTTCTTTTTTTTTTTTTTTGAGGCTATTGTACCTGCAGATTAAATCTGAGTATCGGCCAGATCTGTCACTGATAATTTGGCAGATATAAAACCATTTCTTGGCTGCTTCTTTATGATACATCTAGAAGTTGTTAGAATATTTCATGTCTATTCTGTTATTCAATTCTCATAAGAACTCTGTATTATGATCCCCATTTTACAGATGAGGAAATTGAGGTTCAAAAGAATAAACTACTTGACTGAGGTCATATACTGTAATTGGCAGAGCCCTTGTGTGAATCTGGAAATGTCTATCAGTTAAATGTTGTTTTTACTTCTCAGTTTGACGACATTGCAGTTGACTAGAAAAGAATAAGAAGAGGAGAAGGAGAAGGAGAAAGAAGAAATAAATGGAATTTAGAAGTTCAGCTAATTCATTGAGAAGCAGACAAACAATGCCAGGAATTACCCTGATCTGACTTCTAGCAGAAACTGATCATCATCGAGGGATAAAAACTACTAACATTCTTGTGGCTAATCAGTAGTTTTTTGGTTTTCAACTTTCCTTTTCAATGTCCCTTCCTTCAGCAAATATTTATTGAGTGGCTACTCAGTGCTTCTCTAAGACTCGAGCATACAACTGGGAAGAGAACAAAGTTCTGCTTGTCTCCTAGAGGGGGAGAAAGAGACAATAAACTCTTTCCATTCTATTATTTTATTAAACAGCTGTGCTGTGGTAGAATTCACATACTATAAAATCCCCCCTTTTAAAATGCATATTTCAGTGGGTCTTAGTATATGTTATGCAATTACCACTACTATCTGATTTCTTGTCAATTCCAAACGGATCTGTAATTCGTCAGGATGGGCAAATGCTCTGAAGATAACTAAGTGGGATACAGGTGAAGATGCTGCTTGTCTACCTGGGGTGGTTGAGAACGGCCTGCCAGATAAAGGGATATTATAGCAGGAACCTGACTGAGGTGAGGAAGTGAGACATGGATATCTGGGCAAGGAACAGTCCAGGTAGAGGAAACAGTGCAAGGTCCAGAGGCAGGAGCACAGCCAGTGCTCAAGGAACAGTAAAGAAGACATCAGCCATGAAAGATGAGAGAACAGGGGAAGAGATGATCTCATCTGAGAGATATAAGGAATTGTGTGGTAAAGCACCTTGTATGATAGCTGGGACTCAGCAGGTGCTCAGTACATGAGATCTGTGATTATTATGGTTATTATTCCTGTTCTCATCTTAAATATATCAAGGACCTTGCTTCGAGAACACAGGAGCTATAGCTTACCTTTGCACCCACCCCCCCCACCCAGACAAGATCAACACTTTACAGTTAATACGCAGTCATTAAACTTCCATTTAGTGAAAGAATGGTATTTAGTCTTTAAATTAATAATCTTTGTTTGCTACAAGAACAGGCAGGAATAAATGCCCAGAAGGATTGATAAATCACAAAGACAAATTAATACCGAACAACACTGTTAAGTATTCCTACCAAAGAGGCATTATTTTCCTGAAGGACTTCACAGTTTCTATTTCCTTGAAAGGAGGAGTGAGGACTTTTTCTTTTCTTTTCTTTCCCTGGCCTCTGGTTGAAGGCAACTCTGTGATGGGGTTTCTTTATAATTGGGCGAGGGGGTGTCTGGGTCAAAGTGACAGCCAACGTGTGCTGTTATTACAACACATTACATAAATAACTCTATATAATTGCTACCATCCATCAATTTGGGGAGATCAGTGGTGAGAGACGCTGCCAGTTTTTTGGAATGAAAACTAAAGCTCCAAATAGCCCATATACTCACACTCCCTAATCAATGCCAGTTTTTTTTTTTTTAAGGGAGGGTAAAATTGGTCTAGTCACCAACTCAACCTTGAGAAAGGATTCCCCTGTGTAGCCTTCATACTGGTTTGCAAGACTCTGCCCAACCGTCACTTAAAATGTTTTGTTCTCATCTCTTACCAAACCCTTTTTATCATAGTATTATTCTTTGCTCTGCCTTCCCTGATGTTGCAGCCTAAAGCCTTTGCTGAGTTGGCTAAGGACAGTTACTTTTCTGATGGTTTAGGTTCATCTGACCACCACAGGAAGCAGAACAGCACATCCTGGCTTCCAAGAAGATTTTGGGGAGTTCTTACTGTCCAGTTTCTTTGTCTACAGGGGTCAAATTAACCTGATTCTAACTTAATTCCTTATTTTATTCTGGGTTGGCAGAAGAGTAATGACAAGTTTCAACAAACAAACACACGGCAGCAAATACGTTAGACATGCAGCTTTCTAAAAGTGTGAAATTTGAAAATAGAAAGGATTCTCAATGATTACATCTTACTCTTGACCCCAGCAGATTTAATACACTGGGCTGCAAGCACCATGAGGCAAGGCCGAGTATATCTGTCTCCCCAGGGCCGAGAGCAATATGTGTAGCACAAAGGGGCAGAATCATCTTACCGAGTTGACGGTGAAGTAAAGAAGTCACACTCTTGTTGACTAAAAATGAAATCAGACAGGGAGTGCCCACAATCAGGATCTTTGGAGCAGAGATAAATGGTCAACAGCTTGATTATCAATAACCCGAGAGGCTCTGCGAACTCCTGGCATGTAGGGACCTTGTTTGGTTCCCATGTGAATGGACCACAGGGTCTTTTGGGGGTGGTGATGGTGGGGTAGCATATGTGATCAACAGATGCTCGTTACAGATACTGTGGAGAACTTTCCACCCCTGGCACATAGGCCGGTTTTCTTTCTCCACTGAAAGTTTGCCCCCTTTGATAAAAAAGCCCTTTTCCTTCAGAAGGTGCCATTAGATGGGAGCCCCCACATGAAGACCAGATGGGGAGCCTGTGAGGTCCCTTTCACTTCATGTTCCACGCTCCATCTACGTCTTCCAGAAGCATTTGTCCGAATGAATGTTCAATGTTCTTCACAATGTTACAGCCTATAATATTAGAAGTATTTCTGTGGATAATTAGTAGGAAGGGAATGGCTTCAAGGGTGACTTGGTGCTTCCAGAACACTCTTTCAGAGGGAAAAATAAGTAAGCCTCGCTAAAATCCCTCAAGCCAAGGCACACTGTTCTTTTCTTGTGGAAAATTGCTACTCAGAAATATGCTATAAAATGTGTCATGCTTTTGGGTCAACGGATACCATGCATTTAAATTTTCTTGGGTCAAACAAGGTCTTCCCAGTGATGGTTTTACTTTTCCTGGGTGCTGGTGTAAAGGGATGTTCATATCACGAAGTCTCCCTTCCTGGCAGACAGGAATAACAACGATAATCATGGTAACAAGAGCATCTTATACTTGAATAGCATTCTGTACTTTCTGAAACTTCATTCATTTGCATTATCATTTGATCTTCAAAAGAAGACTGTGAGGATGGTAAGGCAGATATTACCATGATGAAGGAAACTGAGGACCACAGGGAAAGTGGAAATGACTTTATTCAAGGTCTCATAGTTCAGAGGCAAAGCCAGAACTCAGGTCCCCCTATTCCCCAGCTGGCACCTTTTCTGCTGGAAGAGGGTCTGTGAGGAGGGGAGGATCTATCTTCCAATTTTAATTTCTGTTGCAGTGGTTGATTAAACTATATGAGAGATTCCCTTTGTTTTTGCTCCTGGGGTCTTTAGTAATATTTGTGCTACACAGCCTTTAGAAGGCTTGACACCTTGTACCTGAACCCAAACCTTAGGTGATATTATGCTATTGACTGGAGAGGATAGGATTAAATCAATGTATTTCTTATCACCTATGTTCCAGAGAGAAAGAAAGAGAGAGGAGGGAGGGAGAAGAGAGAAGAGGAGAGAGAGAGAGAGAGAGAGAGAGAGAGAGAGAGAGAGAGAGGGGGGGGGGAGAGAGAGAGAGAGAGAGAGAGAGAGAGAGAGAGAGAGAGAGAGAGAGAGAATGAGAATAGAGAGAAAGGAAAGAAAACTTAAGTTTTCTCTTCCCTTTAGGAAGAAGTAATGTCTGAAGGATTTCTGGAAGCCTGGTTCAGGCCTTAAACATTTTGTGACTCAAATCATCTAGGCTGCTGATTTCCAAGTTCTTCCTGCAAGAACCCAGGGACTTGTTCCTTAAAACGACCCAAAGAATGTTGCAAAATACTCAAATCAGAAACCACTTTATTTTTAGTTATTTTCTCCCCTTCCTCCTGTGAGTGACTTCTTGTATCAGATGAAGGCAGCACATAAAACCTGTGGCCAGCTGACCTTGTGCCCCTTGAGACAGCAGCTGCCTACAGCTAGGAGATGGGGGTTCCTCTTACGCCCCCTCCCCACTCTCCATTCTTATCTGCTATTGCTTACGTCTCAGATACTATGAACCGTTGGAGAACAAAGAACATGAAGTAACTAATGTCTGCATTCCAGTACATGCCTGACACACAGCAGGTATTCAAATCCTCATAAATAATTGACTAAAAGGACGGTGGAAGCTTCACATTCTGCCAGAATTGTTGTGACATGAACCTCAGACTGTGTTGCTTCTATAAATACTTTCAGGGGTACAGGTTATTCCAAGGCAGGCCCGTCATGGAAAACAATGACCCAATGGGCCCTCTGACTTCTGTCCAGTTCATTGAGATTTCTCAACTCCTACTTGATGCTTACCATAATAGTCTAGGGCTAAATTCACCATCTTCAGCCCTTTTCCCTAAACCTGTTTCTATTTTACTGTTTTAAAATGGTATCCCCTTCCTCTCAGACACTCAAATTAGAAAATTAACAGAGATTCTTGTCTTTTCTTCTCTTTCACTCCTCCTGTGAATTGGTTACCAACTCTGTGAATCCTGCCAATTCAGTATTTCTCTAAAATACCTAAGTTCTCATTATCTAGCTCTGAATAACTCCCATGCCTCCTGCTGAATGTCCTGACTCCAATTTTTCAATGCTTCTGTGCAGGATGGAGCCTGTTTCCCCCTGGCTTAGACCCCTTGGGGGTTTTTCTGGATCTTTCATTCAACTCCAGAATCGAGAATCTCCACACTCCTAACACAACTCACCAACTTTTTCATACCCCTTCTTCCCATTGTCCCCATGCCCCAGCTACATGCCCCAGACTTCTTTTTGTTTCCTAAAAACACCAGCTTCTTTCATTCTCATTCTGTGCTGATTGAATCTTCTCAAAGCTCTGGGCAGGGGGATCTCAGTGAGATTGGACAGATGAGCTCATTCTGCTGCTGCTGCCCAGGCTGCTACAATTAATCTGGAAAAACCACAAACTGAGTAAACCCACTGCCATGGACATACCACTCAGGTCATTGCAGTGTGGACCACGTGAGCTTAATACGGTCAGAAATTTTGCATCTCTATCAAAAACAATAACAGAAACAAAAAACCCTACAAGCCAACCTCAAGCCCTTACAGAATTGAAAATAACCCAGTCAATAGAAAGCCAATCAAAGGTCAAAGCCCAGAACTGCGCTGGGAGAACACCAGGAAGTTCTTTTGCCTACTTCCAACTTTCAGATAATCTTTATGACCCCATGACATCCTGGACTTTAAGACATGGTGTGCTCCCGTTCCTCAAGTAACAGATGCCTAAATACTTCTTTCCTCCAAACTTCCATTACACCCCTCAAGTAAAACATAGGAAGAAAGGACACAAAGAACAAAAACAGATAAGACCATTTGTCATCTGAATGGGTTCCCTGCAAGGATCATCTCAAGCTTGACGGGAGGGGTCCACAAATCCCAAGGTAGGCAGGTCTTTGCTGGGATTTTTAAGCCCCCAGTTCATGAAACCTGGGGATACTTACCATGTGGTCAGGATCCTCTTTGTCAATTCAAAAGTGATTCTTTATTAATCACTTTTCTATCCAATCTGTAATCTTATTCTTAAATTTGTAAAATTGCCCACAAATACCTCGCTCCTGCAAGTCTCACTCGAACTGGTTTTAACATCTTATTAATTGAAGAGCTGAATGAAATCTTGGACACTGTTTTAGAGTTGTAAGAAAATCATGTTTTTAGCTTTGTGAAAAGTATACTTTAACAATGCCCTTGGTACACTTACTTCTGAAAGTGGGAGGGAGCTGACATTTCGGAATTTTCTCGCCCAGCCTCGCCTTGTCTTTCCTTCGGTGGAAAGTTCTCTGCTTCCTCACATCTCACACATTATCACAGTCTCCTTTGGGTCTCATAGCACTTTAAATATACTCTATATTGTAATATGAATTAAATTGCATTATGGATCTTTACGTGTAGGCCCTGTTCACAGACTATAAGCCTTTTGAGGAGCTGAGTCATTTTTCATCATGTACCCCCCTCACGCTCCTCTAGATCCATGCAGGCATTCGGTACAGATTTCAGAATGAATGAATGATAGATAAATGAATGAATACATGACTTGGGCAAGGCCCTTGGAATATAAAGATGAAAAAAATCAGTTGACCTGGTGGAGAAACAAACTTGTATATGGATAACTAATCCAAAGCTCAGTTAAGTACATGTGTCTACATTTTATAGTCATATGCCGCTTAATGACGGGGATAAGTTCTGAGAAATGTGTCATTAGGTGACTTTGTCCTGCAAACGTCATAGAGATCACTTGCACAAACCTAGCTGATATAGCTAGGCTACCACACGCCTAGGCTGTATGGAATAGCCTATTGCTCTTACGCTACAAATCTGTACAGCATGTTACTGTACAAAACAGCACAAGATAAAATCAAGCACAAGATGTAATCAAGAAATGAAGTAAACAAGAGATGTATGAGGCTGCTGCTGGCATAACACAACATACTTTTTTACAGAAAGAGCTGTTTTTTTTTTTTTTAATAAGTAGAAAGAGTATGCTCTAAAGCAGGGGTGTCCAAACTGCGGCCCGCGGGCCAACTGTGGTCCACAATCCATTGTTAATTGGCTCGCAGCAAATTCCAAAAATATATTTAGTTTACTTAAATAAACCAAGTGAGGCAATACGTACTTCACCTCGAATGAGTGGCCCGACTGTTTATGTATTCTACCGCATATGGCCCTTGGTGAAAATCGTTGAAAAAGTTTGGGCACCCCTGCTCTGAAGTAACGATAAAAAGTATTGGATAGTAAGTACGTAAACCAGTAACATAGTCGTTTATTATCATTATCAAGCACTATGCACTGTATGTAATTGTCTGTGCTGTACTTTTATACGACTGGCAATGCAGGTTTGTTCACACCACCATCACCACAAACACGTGAGTAATGCGTTGTGTTATGACGGTAAGACAGCTACGATGTCAGGCAGTAGGACTTTTTCAGCTCCATTATAGTCTCATGGGACTATCGTTGATATGTGGTCTGTCATTGACTGAACCATCGTTATATGGTGCATGGCTGTAATTTTAAATTCACACATACTCCCATTCCTTTTGCCTGGTGTCAGGAAAGCTTATGGTCCCACTGTTGTGTAGATGTGTATTTTCCTTTACATGGGGATGGCTGTGTGATGACTGACTATGGTTTGAATAATTCCAACTAATCAGTTCTGTACCTGGGCTTTGGAAATATTGAACAGTGTTCTCTGGAAAAGGATACAGTATTCTTTCAAGTACAGTATCATTTCAAGTATATTTGGCACAGGCCAAATATCATTGCTAACATATTTCATGAGAAACCAGGTGTTGCCAAAGTTTCCTTCACTTAATTCAAGTAACATTCAACACAAAATTACATTCTGTCCAATGCTTTTGGGTAGAATTTTAGTGTTTGTCATAACGGGATTAACTCATTATATAAATTATTGCCTAGATTTTTCAGGACACTTTCTCTATGTTCCCAATTGAGGCTAGGCACTCCTCACTTTGATCCTACAGTGTCTGTGTCCTCATGCCTCTCCCATTAGCTCGATTTGAGTCTTTGTATGGCAGGGAGCATGGTGGACTCATCCCTGATCCCAACCACCCAACACAGGGTCTGGCACTAAGTAGGAATTCGGTGAAGGTTTATTGAATGAATGAAATGAGAGGAAAGAGCGTAGGATCTGGGTCAGACCTCACTTTTACTAAATGATTATTTTTCAGACAAGGATAACATCATGACTCTCATACAGATAGAAAATAGACACGTGCTAAAGATGTCATTTCATTCACTAGTCAATGAGGGAACCAGGCATATGTTATAACCAGTTCAAAGGAGAAGCCAAAGACGTGACACAGGTCTAGATGAGGAATATTGAAATGAATGTGCAAATAGAGGCAAAACCAGCTTCTTACACAGACTGGAAAGAAGTGAATGGAACCTCTGTGAGTAGGACAGAATTTACATGTCTATAAACAAGAAGGATTTTACATGGCTATCGGTTATCTACAACGTCCAGAGTTGTAAAATAGCTCCCATAGAATTAATCAGATAACCTGGAAGGTGTCCTCTAGACAGTACAGAGTTTTCTCATTAAAGCACAAATTTTCCCTTACACTTCAAATCTCACCCGAGCCTTGGCAGTCGGGCCTTCCGGTCAGAGATAACAGCACCAGCAAAGGCCTGGAAGCCAGAAGCCTTAAGTTTCTGTAAGGCCAGGGAGTTCCTGGAAAGCAGAATGCAGAGGTAGACAGCAGCCAGATCGTAAGAGGTCTGCATGGCCAAGATGAAGAGCACAGACTTAATGTAAACTTTTAAAATTGTACAAATACAGAAAAACATCTTTTGAGCATTCAGTGCCAATTTTTACGTATTTATTGAATGATCAGTTATGTACCTGTGTTATGATACCAGAATAACTCTAAGAGCACAAGTTCAGCCACTTATTGGTTCTGCAACCCTAGGTAAGTTACTGTTGAAAAACAAATTCGAGTAAATCTCAAGATCGAATTGGCTTTATTAAGTGATTCATGAATCAGGCAGCATCCCATCTAGTAACTGGAGGGGTTGTACAAAAATGGAAGGTTTTTATAGGATGAAGAGTGGGGCACGGGAGCTATTAAGAAAAGAAAGGATTACTTTTGGGAAGGATATCTTTTTTTTAGGGGAAGAGAACAGAGAATGTGTAAGGTTTTCTTTTTTAATTTTTATTAAAATTTATTGGGATGACAATGGTTTGTAAAGTTACACAGGTTTCAAGGGCACAATTCTGGAATACGTCATCTACATATCACACTGTGTGTTCACTACCCAGAGTCAGTTCTCCTTCCATCACCATATCATGCAGATTGCTTCTTCTCTCTATCATGGGAAATAGAGAGGACCCATATGGCCGATTACCTCAATAGTGTTGACCAGAAATTTCCAGTCTGGTTGATGAAGGTTATGTTAGGTGTTAAATCTTGATTTGACATCAGGGGATTTTAGCATGAGTGACACCATTTTGGGCCTGTGGTTTTTCTCTATCACATCACTTAATAGCGCTGTGCCTTGGTTTCCCCATCTTTAAAATGGACATGATGACCCTGGGCTAGTGTGATGATTGTGTAAGTTAATAGAACAAATACAATGGGACTCAGCACATAGTAAGTGGTCCATAAATATTAGCTCAAAATCTATTCTGAAATATACTCATGAACAGAAATTAAAATGAATGAGATACAAACTATGGGTAAATAAAGTTCTAACATGTCTTTCTGTGCTGAGTAGATCAGCTTGACCACCCTACGTGGCATGTGCACCCCCTTCCACACGTTGTAAATAGGAGGCCTGATGAGATCTATGCGTTCTAGAGATGGAGGGTGAGGGGTGGGAGTAGGGTCAGAGGCAGGAAGGCCACAGAAGAGGCAGTATTGCAGTCCAGGAGACAGAGGAAGCAGCTTTAGCTGGGGTACCCACGGGGAGACGTGCGGAGGACTCACTGAGAACAGTGGTGCGGGTCCTGGTCTGATAACCTTTGTACAAGGACTTGGCAGGGTTGGCGGAATGAAGACAGGGAGAAGACACTTGGGGTGGGAGGCAGATGGTGCAGAGAAGAAGCTTTGGAGTTGGGAAGGCAGGCAGGGAGGTGCAGGAAAAAGACAGAGCAGGAAGCTTCCTGGGCAGTGGGCTCATCTCCCGCTGCCCTCATTGTTTGGGAAGATGCTACTGCAGCTCATGCTGCCACATGCTTGCATTAGTATTTATGACTGAGCCTGTACTGGGCCATGGAGTTAACCATTACTTATAGACTCACTATTTTGCACAGATATATGCTTGTGACTTCATAGACAGTAGTTACTTCATTTAATTTCCCCAAATAAACCTGTAAGAGTTATTATCATCCCCATTTTACAGATGGAGAAACTGAGGTTTCAGAGGTTAAGTGGCTTGAGCTGTGTAATGATAACTTCAGTATATGCACCCCGCCATATAATCCCAAAGAGCATGTATCCTTTTTCTTTTGCAGCCCACTGTCTCCTGCTAAAGCTTAGAACACGGTGCACCTTCTTTATGACCTGGTTACCCCAGTTCTTAGTGTTCTTCCAGAGAAGAGCTTTTTCCCAAACTCTGGGGTACCTGCTTGAAGAGCAGAATACCTCAGCACCTGCTTGCTCAGGAGCTCCTCTTACTGTATCTCCTTCCTTACGCAGGAAGTAAACAGATGGGATGGGGAGAAGCCCAGGTGAGGAGAAGAAGCCTCCTGTGGCCCAAGAGACCTACCAAACATCCCCTAAGAAGGCCTGGGACAGCTGTGGCGGAACAAGTCAAGGTGAGAGGCTGGCAGAACCTGATCTTTTAAGAAGATTCAACTGAGACCCTCCAGGAAGTTCAGGCCATTGCAAAGATGAATCATTTGCCTTCAGGCAACTTCACAGGAAAAGGCCCATGTGCATCTTTGATGTCCTGCCCTCCATTCCACCTCCATTAATCGTAAAATCTTAATGCTTCTAAAGAACTGGAGAAAGTCTACACTGAAACAGATAAGTTACAGATGAATATAGTACATAACTTTAAAATATGCTTGACAATTCTAAAGTCTTCACGCAAGACCTAAGTTAGATGATCGAAAGGTGAATGGGAGGAATCTCTGGGACCTGCTTGTAGGAAGACCTCAAAATGATTTATAAAGTGAGTGTCTCACCTTTCTATGACCTTAACAGTCTGCAGAGCAATTTCCCACCCATCCTTGGTATGATATTTAACACGCGGAAAGCCTGGTTAAATGGTGCTTAAGTTCTCCCTTATCTGAAGGCTTTGTAAAAGGCATTCAAGGTTTGTTGAATGAATAAATGAAGGCATAACAAAGTCAGTCTTTTTCCCCCTTCAGTACCAAAGGTTAGTTTAAGCCAAGCCCTTAACTGAGTCATCACAAGCTCTTGGAATCACTCATCAAAATAAATCTGACCATAGGTGACATGTTTGCTAGGACTAGATTAGAAACAGTCCAGTTGAAACGCTTTCTTTTAATCGTGGGAGGTGCTGTCAGAGTGGTGCCTGCACATTAAGGTATATTGTGATCCTGATCGTGACAGCGAGCACCCCCATTCACTAGGTTGTGTAGAATTTAAATCTCTTTCACATACTTGTCTTACGTGGGACAGATGAGTCTCTCAGCAGCCTTTTCAGTAAATACAATAAATATTGAGTCAGAAATACTAACAGTGAGGTTCAGAGAAGTTTCAAAGTCTCACTAGGCTTTGTCCATAGACTATACAGCAGAGGGGCAGCCCCTTTATCATATCATGAGTGGTTTCTCTTAAAAAGGGGATATTGTTCTTTCTGTTCTCTAAAGAGGCAGCTCAAGCTCGTTGAGGTTACAGAGAAAGCAGCTTCCCAATTTAGGGGAAACGGGAGCAGAGCAGTCCTCATGCGAGATGTAAGTTTCTAATACTTGGAGTTTTCATAGAGTTCTCCTGCTCTTCTTTTTTGGGACTGGGCATGCAGCATTCTAGCAAGTTTAAAATGTCTTAAATTCAGACGAATCATCCATTTGAAACAGAACAAAAAATAATAATGATAATAAAGCAACTGAATCCGAGTGTTGCAAACTCCTTTGGCAAATAATTGTGAAATAGCGTTGACTTTGCCAGTTCCTGTTTTCATTTTCCATAAATCTATTCTGGTATCATTTTATTCCCTTGAAGTAGATGTAGCAAGTTCTCAGTGACACCGAATAAAATAACAAGAGGATCATCAAAAACCTCACTATATATTAAAAAACAGCAACAACCACCACACTCTGACTCCATGGTAAACTTAGAAAGATTACCTCTTCAGGGAAAATTCAAAATGTTTTAGGGAAGCTACAAAACTACTTAAAAACATCCCCCAATCAACATGAACTCATCTGTAGTAAGTGATTAAGCACAGCAATGATAAATTGGAGCAGCTCAGGTCAAACACCAACATTCTGGTGACTTGGAGTTTCTGCAGCACTTCTGGGGGTGAGGGACAGCAGGGTGGGGTGGGGCCTGTGGCTTCACCCAAGGCCCTCCTTCTGTCTGCCACTACCCAGCTGTGTGGACTTGGGTCAGTGACTTGGCTTCTCTGAACCTGCACAGCCTCCCCTAGGAGGGAGAGAATGATGAGACTGATGTCAAAGGTTATTCAGAAGTACCAAGGATGGGGAAGAGCCTCCACGAAGTAGGAGTTCGGAAAATGGCCTCTGCCATCATTGCAAAGGTGGACGAGAACAGGGGGTGAAGAAAAAGAAGTCAAAGCTTTGCTTAGGTGAGGCTTGAGCCGGGAGTTTTAAAAATGGGAGGGGAATCCTATCAGAAGCAGATTGCTATGTAAGCAAAATACCCGTTATCTCAGTGAGGCTTTCGGGATAAAAATCTGACACCAAAATTCTTTCCGTGTGCTGCTAATAGCACTGCTGAGCAGAACAAATGGAAGACATTTACCTTTCACCAACTCTCGCTGGCACTGGCTTTTGATGGGGCAGTCAGTTTAGGCATCAGAGCCAAGTGCAGGCAGCTAGGGCTGGAGAGATCCAATTTGTAGCCTCTTCCTGGCCTGTTGCTTCCCTATTGCAAGCCCACCTTACCAGATTTTCTTATTCCTCCATCCATCCCTTTTTAAGTGGAAAGGCACCTGGGATGACCATTCTGAGGGGCAAAAGGCTCCTTGTGTGGTCTTCATTGTGATGCTGGTTTTGCACTACTGAAATGAGAAGGGGATCAAAATATCACTGTGGGCTGTTTGTCCTCATTCTCTCTGCTGGCCGGGCAGTGAGCTAGGCTGGGCAAGCATTTGGTGTCAAGAAAAGACAGTGTGGATTGGAACATTGTGTCTCAGTGGGTTCCCTCTCATGCAGAGCTCTGAGCAGTCCCAGAAAACAAAGTCTCAGGGCTGGCCAGGATCACAAAATGAGAACCATGCAATGTTTGATCTTCCTCTGCAAGCCAGATCCCGTGGCTATGCTCCCTCATGTCAGCCCAAGGGCACACTCATCTTCCTTGGTCCCCTGTAATTCCTGGTTCTGTGTTCTGGTTGGGGGCTGGTCTCCACTTCCCCTGTGTATCTCCTACTCTCTGTCGTATCCCCCGGCTAACACTGCATCTGTTGCTGCTCAGCATACATTTCTAGGATGGGTGACTTGACATGACTATTGTTTTCTTGTGTACAGCCGACTCTGTGTCCTCAATAACCTTTGAAAGTCCCCGTTAAGCTATTTCTAGAGGACCATAAAAGTTTGTATATACAAAGTTCAGCTTTCGACTAAATCCACCTGAGAAGACATAGCATAAGTAGCAGGCCTGGAAAGCCCTGAGAAATCTGGTTCATCCTCTCTGTGTTACTGACAAAAGCATGGACACCCAGGAAGTGACAAGAACATGTAAACGCTCGAGGTGGTAGAATTACCATCAGACCCTCAATAGCCTGTTTATTTAACCAGGGCTCCCCACACCCTGGGAGGCAGAGTGGAGTAGTGGTTAATAGTGTAGGTTCTGGGAACCGGGCTGCCAAGTGGAAATCTTGGCTTTGACACTTGTTAGCTGAGCGAACATAGGCAAGTAACTAAACCTGCCCATCCTTAGCTTCCATATCTGTAAAATGGGAGCACACTAGTCCCTCTCTTCTGAAGTTCCTTAGAGGATTAAATGAGTTAACATCATTAAAACATTTATAACTGTATCTGGCACATAAGCACTATATACATGTTTGCTAAAATTATTATTATACTTTATAAGATCTGAATAACCTAATAATTCCCATTCCATAACCATTTCTGGGCCCCGTTCCGTGCTAGGAGCAGTATGTGGATGGCAGATTCCAGATGAACAAGTTATGGTTTTGACCCCCAACCTGCTTGCAAAATCCTTTTAATGGGAACATCGTGAGGGAATGATGGACCCAACCCACCCTTGGGCTTGGAGAGGAGTAGACCCCTGTAAAGGCCAAGGGCAGACATCAAAGCTGTAGCTATCCACATTACACAGATGGGAAGGTGGAGGTCTGTGTGAGAAATATTTGTTGCTACTTGTGACAGATTGTATTTACCAAGGATGGTGGTAAATATAATACCTCCCATTTCACATGCTTTTCCAGAAACTTGCCCCTTTCCCATCAAGAGGTGGAGCCTAATTCCCTTCTCCTTGAATCTGAGGCAGGGTCCCAGCTTGCTCAGAAAGAACAGAATGCTGCAGAAGTGCTGCTGAGTGACTTCTGAGGCCAATTCATAAAAGGCTGGGGCTGGGAAGTGAAATGGGCTTCTGCCTCCAAAGCTGGGGCATTTGCTTTTGGAGTCCTTAGCTGACATTTATAGAAATCCGAGGTTGCCATGCTGTGGGGAAGCCCAGGCCCCAAAGCAGGACACATACAGTCTCTCTGGTTGACAAAACCAGCCGAGGTCTTTGCCAGACATGAGTGAAGAAGCTTCCAGATGATTCCAGCCCCTAGCTGCTGAGTCACCCACCCCAGCCTTTGTGTTTTCCCTCCTGAGCCTATAGACATTGGGGGACAGAGTCAAGCCTGTTCCCTTTCTGAATCCCTAACCCACAGAATCAGTGAATATAACAAAATGGTTATTTTAAGGCACTAAGTGTTGGAGTCATTTGTTATGCAGCAAAAATAACCAGACCACTGCCCTCGGACCTTCTGCAAGGACTCATCCTTTTAAGACTCTCAGCAACAGACAATTCGTTCTCCAGAGATCTTAGAGGAAGAAAGCGCGCTCATAGCACAGTTAATAAAATTTGTTTCTTCATGAAGTCTAGAGAATTCCCAGAGATCAAAGATGTTACAGCTGGAAAAGTTTCTTGCCCTGTGTCATGTGTCCTGCTGGCCAACATCTGGCTGTGACAGCTCCCCAGGGAGTCATCACCAGCACTACCAGGAGAGAGGGCAAGGGAAAGCGATGGACTCTCTCTCACCGCCCATCACTGTCCCACGCTCTTCTGCTGAGTGGGCATGGATTACAGTGTCTCGTGCAGAGGAAAGTGCCAAGTTAACACTGGAGCAACGTTAAATCCACCTGGACAGATGGAATTCCCCTGGAGGGGAAAGATCCCTTCATTTGGTTGGCAAGATGGCCCCCACATTTTCTAGTCTGTTAATCATTTCACTATCTACTGCTTGCCCAGAACTCTAATTTCTATGATTTTGTTCAGTCCTTATGATCAGGGTGGGAAGCAGTTTGTCTATCTCATTTTAGAGAGATGGAGAAACTGAGACTCAAAGACCCACCCAAGATGTATTGATGGCTAACACGTTATTTAATCAATGGTGAGGCTCAGACTTAAACCCATGCCTTCTGATTTCAAATGCAGGTCTCTTGTTATTGTACTTTGAAAAGAATCTGTTCTGGAGAAAAAAAATAAAATGTCTGTTTGTTCCAAGGTTGTCAGGAAAGTGCTTGTTAAACGTGTGATGTGTCTTGCTTTTCACGTCATTCCAAAGTCCTTCATCTGCACTTCATCTGTAAGGGAAGTCTGTTCTCTGCTCTGAGTATGGGCTTTGTGTGGTTCTTCCCAGAAGTGAGACGAAACCAGTGGCGAATTGAAGTATCTGCCACCATTCACAGTGCAAATTCTCCCACCATGGCTGATTTCAAGCCATCAAGCTGACGTCATTGACCATGGAGTTGAGGAGAGATGTGCACGTTCTGCTCTGGTGAGCCAGTACTAGCCAATTCCAACGGATGAAACCAGTGCAATTCAGGTTTTTTGTAATTCTTCGCTTTCCTAAAGCAATCCAGTGCCCTCCAGTCAAAAATTTCATAGTATCAGACAGTGGGCAAAAACAGTCAGAATGAGCCTATTTCTGAAGACTACTTCTATGGAAGGGTACCACTTTGAAGTGGTGAGCAGTCATCAGCTCCAGAAAACTCCTTGGAATTTTCACAAGTAACTCAGCCTCAATGATACAGGCACTAAATACTGATCCCTCTGGGGAATTCTGTCCAGGGAAATTCCATCCGTCCAGGTGGATTTAACATTGCTCCAGTATTAACTTGGCACTTTCCTCTTCTCGAGACATTGTGATCCATGCCTGCTCAGAAGAGCAGGCAGAAGAGTGTGGGGCAGTGATGGGCGGTGAAGGAGAACTTGCACATCTTGCTTGTGCTGTGGTCAGGGTAGAGGGCAGTATTGCAGGTCTGGGTAGGAGCAGGAGACAAGCCCTGGAAAGGACCCCACAAACTTCAACCTTGCTGCATACGTCAGCCATCATAGGCCTGAAGCTCATGTGGTCCACTTGGCTTCCATCCTTCTGGGACTATGAGTAAAACCTTGAAGGGAGGAAGGGGTCCCTAGAGTCTGCTAGGACCACTCCCTAGAGCTGTGACACTCTTACGGGGGTGGCAATGTATAGACCTTCTTCTCTCACTGCCTGTCTCCCCAATGCTCCCCTCCATTTCCCCTAGATGTCTGGTAGCATACCCTACTCTTGTGGAAAAGCAGATGGTGAGAGGTAAGGGGCGGTCTGAAGGGACAGACATGGTCCCGATGGAGATAGAGATCTCAGGGGTACCGGTGTACAAGAGAGCGGGTGAGATCCCAATGTGGGAGTGGGCAGCTGGTGGGGATTGCTCAGCTGGCACAGGGCAGGTAGAGGACATGAGAAATTATATGAAGCCTTTGATCTGGCCCCTACCTTTCTCTCTCCCAGTGTCCACCCACTTTCCCAGATGGAACTTCCTACAATCCCTTCAACACCTAGCCTTCTTACACTGTGTAACTAGTCTCTTGCAGAGAATTTATTGCTCCTCACTCTGCCCCACCTTTGCAACTTCTGCTTATCAGTTGAGACCCAGCTAGGTTTCGCCTCCCAAAAAATCCTGTTCTGGCCTGGCTTCTCACCTCCTCTCTCTCTCTCTCTCTCTCTCTCTCTCTCTCTCTCTCTCTCTCTCTCTCTGTCTCTCTCTCTCCCCCCCACCCCGTCCCACTCTTCCCCCACCCCCACCCCCCACCCATACCACAGTCTGAGTGAGAAATACAGCCTTTGATTCTGGCCCCAGAGCTGCTATGGCCAGTTAAGACTTTCACCCTTTCAACCCCATTTCCTCATCTGTAAAGCGAGGTGGTGGGTGAGCACTTCGGTTGTTCTAGAGTTCTGGGGAAGTCTCTGCCACAAGTGTGTACCTACCCTGGTGCCAAGCAACCGGCACAGCCTCTTCATTCCATTCTAAGGAGAAGTGCCTCAGGTCAGAGCAATTTATTTGCAGGCACTTACAATGCAGCCTTGCCTACAGTGGCTCCAATTCCATGCTGACATTTTCGATAGAGCTGTCTTAATGGAGAAAAATGACTTCATTCCCTAAATAGGACAGACTTTGGTAGGGGTTGGGGTGGGTAGTGGGGGAACTTTTATTTACATGTCACATTTCTCTAATTCTGAGGAATTTAAGCATCCTTTTGGCTTTGCTTCCCATTTCCTATCCATCCCATTAATGAAGATTAATGAAAGGCCTAGAATCTATTGAGAAAAACAAATCAAAATGACAATTTTCAGTCCTTTCGCCTAGAAACATGGCATGCCCTATTTGGGCATCTCATAAAATTCCATCCAGTTAAAACCGTGGTTATTAGGCAATTAATAGTTAGTTTTGGTTCTGCTTACTCTCTGGAAATGTTGTTTTTCAAAAGCATAAATGTGACAAGAAATTTCTTCACTCCGTTTATCCCTAAGTAGTTCAAATATTATTTCATAATTACAAATGGGCTTTCCCCTTCTTGTGCAGGCAGGCTATGGCTGGTCTTTTTATCTGGGGTTTGAGTGTAACAATATCTTTATTTCCAGGGTGACAGAGAGGAGCAAATGAGGTCATGGATGGGAGAACTCTTTCCAAACTCCAGAACTCAACTACAAGGAGGCAACACAGCAAATGGCAGTCTTGGGCAGGCTTTCTATGAAGGTCAAGTGTCCTTTTGACAGGATGAGCCTGGGCTCTCTGGAGAGACTGGGGATGGAACTAGGTCCTGGGATACAGCCCCGTTAGCACCGGTTAAGAATCTGAAATGGAAATGCTTACACAAGACTAAGGCTTCTCCATGTTCTTTATTTCTCCTTTCCTTTCACAACTTATTCCCACAAATGCCCCTTTACCCCCTGCTAACCTTCTCCATGTTCTTTATTTCTCCTTTCCTTTCACAATTTATTCCCACAAATGCCCCTTTACCCTTTGCTAAAGGAGTGAAATTTCTGTGAGTCCAGTTCCTCAACCTCAAAATTCGAGGAATTTGCAAATAGTCGTGTCACATGGCCCTGCCTGAAGTTTCTCTGTGAACTCGTCCATCCCACATCCATGGTACGTCCATGAAGATCAGATCTTTGGGTCCTTGGTGCACTGGGAAATTCTGTGGGCCACTACAGTCTTATTGATTCTCCCCCTTAAATGTAAATCTGGCTCTGAGAAAAACAACCAAGCCTTCCTCCTATGTAAGGGATGGCCCTGGAAGAGATTTAAGACTTAGGGAGTCAGGGCAGGATTTTCAGTAGAGGCTTCTAGATTTATTTCTTTTAATTCTCAGCCTGACAAAGATCTGGCTAATTGATCTACTGAGGAGAAATGAACTCATGCACATTTATATCGCCTTCCTGTCACACTGGGGACTGAGCTATCCCAGTCCTATCCCCATCACTTCAACTGTCAAATGAAGTATAGTCCTTTATGTTTTTCTCATGTGTACTAGAAAACCAGCCCCAGAGAAGGAACTCAGACCAAGTAAACCTTTTATTTAGAACTGCCCTCTAGGGTATAGCAGAAAGGGCAGATCTCACGATTCAACGCCTCAAAGAAGCAGAAGATTTGAAATGTCAATCTTTTTGTGTATTTCAACAACTATTTTAATCTGTCTAGTATCAGGGATTCACTTTCATGAGACCGAGTGTTTGTTGATCTATTACTTTCTGCTAGGCATTAGAATGGGAGAACACAGAGTTGAGTAAAGCCTCAGACTGCCAGTAGAAATCCAAAATCTGACATCTGAATCATGTTTTACTGATTGTTTTTAGGATCTCCCCGTCTCCTGGTGAGGCAAGCAAGTCTGTGCTCTTTTGTATAAAACCAAAGCACAAGAGAAGGCATGACTTGCCCGAGGATACACAAATGGTTTACCACCCTAGTCCAAGCCAACCCCTTGGGTTCCTGCTTCTCAGGATTTCCCCAAGTCCATAGGTTATGTTCCTAGGAAGGAAGGGCCTAGAATCTAGAATGCTTGGGGATGACATACGTTGAATTGAAATGAAAAATAAGATCCAAGAGATCTCAATGTGGGACAGTGCAAAAAGTGCATGGCCTTTTGTATACCCGAAACTGAAAAAAAAAAAAAAAAGTGCATCGCCAGACAGTGGTCTCGGGGAGAATGTATTGCAGCCATCACAGCACTACTGGACATGTGTAGACCCTGACTTTGGTGTACCAGATGTCCTTAGGACGGACAAGTGCCTTCCCAGAAACCAAGAGCTTTGGACTTCTCACAAACACACCTGAGATACTGGGGGGACAAAGGGTTATAGCAGCCAAAGTTTCTGGTTGGAGACTGTGGTCCTGGCTGCCTGGAAAGTCTAAAGATTTGCCATAGATTTTGCACCCCAGACCAGCCTTCACAGATGCTATGCTCCTAATCTGACTGCTCTGCACCTCGGAATCCGTTATCAACAGACCTGTCGGAATCCATCCCTTAGATCTCAAGGGGAATAATAACGAAAGATTGCAAAGGAATGGCTTGATAAGTAGAGCGCAAATTGAGCTAACACATAGTCCACCCAGTTTTCTACTAATTTTTCTTTCATTTACATAAAAGCAAACACCTGGATGAACTAACTCCTGCTGGTGCAGTGCAGTGTGCTACAGCCTCCAGTGGGCTTCCGTATGTTTGTGTATGCACTGCCATCTTTGTATTGGTAACAGTTAGTTTTCTCTTTGAGTGATGAGGGAACTGCGACTCAGAGAAATTAGCGTTTGGCCCAAGGATGCCGGTGCTGAAGTTTCTGAATCCAAAGCCTGTGCTTGTTCTATCATACTAGGTGGTCATTCTGTGGCACTTGATGGAATGCAAGAGAATCGATGAATATAATTTTGGGATGTTTGAGCAGACAAGGGGGGGCCATGAAGGCCACCACCCTAACTTTGGTTCAATTACAGCAGTTTTAGTTTATCTTATATACTGGATTTCATATACAATTTCATTTGTGTCAAAGGTTCTGGGCATTTAAAAAGTGCTGAAATTCATGATTCTTCAGCTTTTAACCTACCATTTCCAAGTGAATAAGCCTAAAGACCTTAGACAGATTATTTTTATAGCCACTTGATCCTGGAGTGGTTGAAACTTTGGTTCAACCTTTGTAGATGACCCTATGGTTACTCGAGCCTCTGTCATTCATGGCAAACCAACCTGAGGTTTGTGTCCTGGTTGTACCACTGAATCTTCGTTTGACCTTGAGTAAGTCACTTCCTCTTTCTGACCTCAGTTTCCTTATCTGTAAAATGAGGACATTGGACTAGATCAGCTTCCAGGCTTGACATTGTGGGGAAGGTTGAGGGAGGCATGGAGGTTGTTGTAGTCTTCTAAAATAAAGTACCCATGCTTACTGGGGAGGCCAGATTTAGTAAGTAAAAAAACCCCACAAAACATACAGGTCACCCAGTTAAATTTGAATTTCAGATACACAACCAATACTTTTTAGTATAAGCATGTTCCATGCAATATCTGGGACATAATTATACTCAAAAAAATATTTGTCATGTATCTGAAATTCAAATTTATCTGAATGTCCTGTATTTTATTTGGCAATGCTACCTTGGAGGTATCCTGTTCTCTCTATCCCTTTAGCAAAGAATTGGAAAAAACAAACAAGTGAATGAACAATCAAAAAATGTGTTAGTTTTTTGCTCTTGTCATCTTGGTAAAACCTTCCTTTTTGATTGTTCAACTTGTGATATTATAGCACCCCAAAATATTAAATACAGAAAGTAAAGAAAATACTATTTCCAGTTCTTTTTTCTTTTTTTTTAACTTCATGTATTTGTATTTAAGAAATATGATTCTGTGTCTGCATATCACATTTTGTATTTGTCTTGGGGAGATTTTCCCCCTCCATATCTGATGATCTAACAAATGGCTCTTGACTTAATAAGTCTCTCTTCTCCCTGTCCCAAACATGTTCTTTTGGCCAAAACCCACACTGCCATTACAGGGAATTCTGTTGGCTGTCTGAGTTTCCTTCAAACCTTATTATTTATGTTTTAACACACACACACACACACACGCACACACGCATACTCACACACACTCACACACATACAAATCCAAACTTGCACTTTTTGCTTTTCAGCCAGTGATTGCATGTGGCTGGTGGTTTGGCGATTGTGAAATAGTCTTGAAATATCAGTGAGGAAAGTGTTCCTCCTGCATTTGTGGCCCAACTCCCTACAGTAACTTCAGGTTTCTCTCTGTCTCCTTGGGCAGCAGGAAGCACCAACTTGGGGTGGCCCTGGGCCAGGGAAGCAAAGAGGCTGGCAAGACACAGCTCCCTGCATTTGTTCGTACATGTGCTCCTAACATTTTTTCAGATGTCCTTTCCAAACGTTATTTGGTCCTACTGGGAAATCGCAGGTATCCTAGATAGAATCAATGGGATACCTGATCATTGCCAAGCTCATAGGTGGAGAAATAGGGAGGGATTAGCTGAGTGTCTACAACGGCCCCACCACGCTGACCCTCTGTGTGATGGTCATCTTTGCACAGACATTTGAATAAAGAGGTGGTGTGTGGAAGGAGGTGCTGTGCCTGAGAATCTGCAGACTTGCACTTTCCTGCAGGGTCTGCTAGGGACTCATTGCTAGTCCTTGGGTCTCAGTGTCCATCTGGTCATTGAGCGTTGGTTGAGCTGATCTCTAAGAGATGTTCTAGTTCTTCCTTTCTGTAATTCATTCATTTGTTCATTGTGCAACAGTTGGTTCCTTTGAAAACAGGTCTGTAAGTAGGAAATTCTGCAGCTTAGGGAAAACAGCAACAGACTATAGGACTACTTTTTCTATTGGTATTCACCCAGAGAGACTTTAGATGAGAAATCAAGGTAAGTGTCAGAACACTGAGGCATAACCAATTTCCCTGCAGTGAAAACTTATATGTACTCTGCACCAGGTTCTGCTTAGGGGACAGAGACGAAGCAGGCAATGTCCCTGCACTGGGAAGCTAACAGCCCAGGGGGGCAGGGACACCGGCAGCCACTGTGAGCTGTGGCTTTTGCATTGGTGGAGTGAAGGGCAGAGCTCTGTGGGAGAACCGAGGAAGAAGTGGTTCATTTACCTCTGCTTATTTCTCTTGTGGAAGTGATATGTTGGACCATTGGGGCAGCAAATAGAGGAAGTATATGCAATCAAAAATAGAGGAGTGAGGAGGAAATAAAAGTTCTAATCTAACAGAAGCTCAGAAGGCCCTTACAGGGACTAGGGATGAGTATATTTCCCTGGTGCTTTGGAAGTTGGGATGTTTCTCCAGCATAGAACTGGGCTCAGGAAACAGAACCTGCCTCCTTGGTCAAGAAGTGACACTAGATGTCAACAGCCAAGCACTGGGCACTCCTGAATCCCTTAGGAAGGGACTCGGGGCTTCCCATGGGAGGATGGGGAGGCTGCCCTCAGAAGTTTTGTGTTCCTCTTCAGGCCACCTGGTTTGGCCACTGCCGCAGATGGAGACAGGCTGGGCCCATGAATGCCTTCTGTTCCCAGACTCCCCACTGAGGTGTGAGAACACCCATCCCAAAGGGTGTCTCTCATATCCAGCTGCAGTGGTTCACTGTGGAGCTGGAAGGTTGACCTGGGAATAAAGAGCCATATTGCTGTCATGACACAGGGCTTCCCAATGGCCCTGTGGAGAAATATGCCTGGTATCTGTAATTGTCCCTTATTTCGATTCCATAGCTCTACTTGAACCTGCAACTCTTTATCCCAAACTCTTTGTCTGCCGGAGAGTTCACAGAATAATCCATCCACTTACCCACACATCTCTTACATGTTACACACAGTCCCAGGTGCATTGTCAGCAGTCGATAAATACTTAATAGTATGTCAATTATACCTCAATAAAAATAAAGTTACGATGAAGTCTTACTACATTAGGGTGGCCCCTAACCCAGTGACTGATATCTTCCTAAGAGAAAGGAGAGGGAGATTGAACACAGAGACACAGAGAAATGGAGCCATACAGAGAGGGGAGAAAAGAATGCCACTTGATGTCAGAGGCAGAGATTGCCGTAATGGTTGTAGGCCAAAGATTGCCAAGGATGGCCGGCCACCATCAGAAGCTAGGAAGAAGCAGGAAGAATTCTTTCTGAGAGCCTTCAGAGAAAGACTGGCAATATCAAGTAAACCCTTAGCACCATACCTCTAGTTCTATCCATGGTGCCACAAATGGCCAGATTTCATTCTGTTTCATCACTGCATGATTTTCACAGCACATCTTGTTTATCCATTCATCTATTGATGGACACCTAGGTTACTTCCATATCTTGGCTATTATAAATAACGCTGCATAAGAGTATACTTTCAGGGATCATTTCTATAGTATGTAAATCATGCTGCATGGAACACAGACTAAAGGGATGCTTACCAGAAGGGTGGGGGTGAGGGGATGGGTGAGAAGTGGAAGAGGAATATAGTCAATAATATTGTGATGCGTGTACACAGGGACAGATGATTGCTAGAATTAGTGGGGTGATCGCAATTGTAAGGTCCAAAAATGTCAAATCACTATATTGTGCAGAGATGAATACAACCAATACAAAATTCTATACCAACTGTACTTAAACAAAAAACAAATGAAAAACAAACAACATTCAATGGCTGACTAAATACTGAAAGGACTCAATAAACAAGTAGAGAAAGTATCGAAAGTCATCAGAGGCATATGTAATAAAGGGCTCTTTAAGCTGGCATTTGAGCTGAGGCCCAAGAAGCTCTGGGCTTCCGTAGCTCCCTTGTCTAGGCATAGGAGCCAGAGAGGCAGCCCGTAGGAAGGTGCTCACGTACAAAGCAATGGGTGTGCTAAGTCAGAAGGTCGGCTGAGGAAATGTCAAGTGAGCACCGAGGTTTGAGTAAAATATGAAGCTACAGAGGTTGACTGAGGGCAAATCGTGAGCACATGCATTCGTGTCTGGACTTGGTTTTATCAAAAAGGGGAACTACGTGGATTATAGCCCAAGAACTTTATTTCTCTAGGACATTTAAAAAAGTGCCTCTAACGTTGATCTGAGTCACCCCTAAACAATTCTGCATTTCTGCTGAACCCTTCCAGGCTTTCGGAATCGGGGTGTGCCCTGCTTTGCTTGTGTCTCTGCAGATGCTACGTTGGGATGACACCTTGTTGCCTTTTGCCCCACACTGTGGCCTCTGAAGTCCCCACAGCTGGGGTGACAGAAACCAGTGATGAATCTTGGGCGAATCCCATGCTGACTCTACTTACATCCTGCTGAGGCCAGAGCAATGAGATGACAGTGCACTGTAGAACTCAGTAACTCTTAACCCCTAAGTTAAAGAGCTCCTTTGAAAACCCTCCTCGAGGCCATTTCTTAAGTCAATTCTCAGCTCTCGCCTCCACAGCAATTCCAGTAAGAAGTACCTGTGGCTGGGTGCAAAATAGTGGTCCCCAAATGGCTATCATGGAATTTAATGTTTATTGTCCTACTTCCTGTCTATATAATTAATATTGATGGGAGAATTGGAGGAATAAGGCTTATACGCCATCTGGAATTTTTGGAGGTGGGGCAGGTCATATTTGAAAGTTCTGGGCTAGACACTGTTGAACTGTGTCCCCCCAAAAGTTGTGTTGAAGTTCTTACTCCCAGTGCCCCAGTGCCTTACAACATGTGACCTTATTTGGAAAGAAGGTCACTATGGATGCAATTAGTCAAGTAAAGATAACGTTATACTGGATTAGGGTAGGCCCTTAATTCAATCTGACTGGTATACTTATAAGAAGATAATCTGAACACACAAGGAGAGAATGCCATGTGACTACAGAGGTAGAGATTGGAGTGAGCAGCTGTAGGCCAAGGAACACCAAGGATTGTCAGCCCCCACCAGAAGCTAAGAAGAGGCAGGAAGGGTTCTACCCAGAGACCAGAGGGTCCTGGCCCTGCTGACACCTTGATTTTAGCCTTCTAGCCCCCAGAACTGTTGGAGACTAAATTTACATTGTTAAAGGCACTCAATTTGTGGCACTCTGTTCTAGTAGCCCTAGGTCTCACGCAGACACATAAAAGGTGAGACAATTAAGTTCGCGAACTCATCCTAGAAAAAGTGCTACCTACCTCATTGCTGAATGTCACTACAGTCACCTTCGAAGTACTCCCCTTTGGAAGCTATGTACCAATGCCAGTGCCTAGTCCACCCTTCAAGGCAATTTTGGAACTCTTTTTCTAGACTAGCCATCAGAGCTGTCATCATATTACCCTTGATGCTCTGAATGTCATCAAAATGTCTTTCTTTCAATGTTTCCTTTATCTTTAGGTAAAAAGAGAAGTCATTGGGGGCCAGGTCAGGTGAGTAGGAAGGGTGTTCCAATACAGTTATTTGTTTACTGGCTCAAAACTCCCTCACAGACAGTGCCATGTGAGCTGGTGCATTGTCGTGATGCAAGAGCCATGAAAAGTTCGGGTCATCTAACTTTTTCACGCAGCCTTTTCAGCACTTCTAAATAGTAAACTTGGTTAACTATTTGTCCAGTTGGTACAAAGTCATAATGAAGAATGCCTCTGATATGAAAAAAAGGTTAGCAACATCATTGCAACAAATTTGCGAACTTAATTGTCACACCTCGTTTTGCTGAAAGGGACTGAGTCTTTCTGTTCTATCTTGTCCCAAGAACAGTGCTCTGCTCGTGTTAGAGGTGGACAGCATCTCCTGAGTAGGAAGGTCCACCAGCATTCTTCCAAGGAGAATTCTGAAGTATCTGCTAGCACATTGCTAGGTGTCCCATGGATGTTCAATAATGCCTGCTCACACCAGATTTAAAGTTATGGTCAAAGCTTCATTAAAATAACATTGAGGGGAATTCAAACTATGGAAAATATTCATCACATTCCTCCTTCACAAAACTTACCACTTTCTATGGCCCCTGCCAGTATTTCTCCATTTGCACACACATGTATGTGTTTGTGACCTCAGTCCACATTTATCCTTGTGACCTGCCCTTTTCCCCACACAATATTGTTCTTACATCATCTTATAATGTCAGCCTGATATTCCATCCGGTCGTTATACCACAATCATTTCTCCATTTCACTCTGGTTGGTTATTAATTTGCATTATTTTAATTTTCTTTCCTTTTTACTCATTTAGATAACATTGCAAAGAACATTTTTGTGTTTATACACTTTTTTCTAGTTTTACTGAGAATTAATTGACATACATCACTATATAAGTTCAAGGCATATATCATAATGCTTCGATTTACATACATTGTGAAATGCTTAACCACAACAGGTTCAGCTAACATCCGTCTTCTCATACAGATACACTAAAAAGAAATGTGTTTATAAATTTTGATTCTTTTATATTATCTCTTTTGGATAAATTTCTAGGACATATTTACTAGCTCAAAGAATACAAATAGTGTTAACGATCTTGTTACATATTACTGTACTGTTTTCTAAATGAACAAACCCAAAATATAGTGCCATCAGAAAATATGTATCAGACGGAATTCACTACATCTTTATTTTCTGAGGTTGAAAATGTATTTATTTCCTCTGTAGAATTCTCCTATGTGAACTGATATTTTCCCATGATTCTATTGGGTCCTCATCGTACTGGTTATCTATACATCATAGAAATGAAAGTAAACCATCTGTGACACATATTTAGAAATAAACAGCTTCATTTTTACTACAATGGCATTTCTATTTATTGAAGAAAGTTACATTTTTTAAAAAGAGAAGTTGTTATAGAGTTGATTTTTTTTCCTTTGGAAGTTATACTGTCATTTTCTATTCAAATTTGTGATTAAATATTCTGTTTTACTTCTGTGATTTCGATGGCTCATTTTCATAGTTTACTTTTTAATCCATTTGGGGTTTATTTTTTCATGTCATATAAGATGTAATCTGAATTTATCTCCAAATTGTGATCCAGTTACATAAAATGACTGATTAAATCGGAGTTAATTATCCCAATTAATTTTGATGCTTACTTGATTATATATTAAATAATCCTGTGTTCTTTATTCTGTTGTAAAAATTCATGTTCTTTACTCTTTGAACATTGTAAATTTTTATTATTGCTGCTTTGTGATTTGGTTTAACTCCTACTAGGTCTGATTATTTTTCCAGCATTTTCTCTTTTTGTGTGTGTTCCCATGCATTTATACAGCCTGTGACCTTTATATTAATTCGCCAAGTTCTAAAAGGAAAACACTTGATATTCGGGTTAGTGTCCATTTAAGATATACAGGCATTATTGGGTGGGTCAGGGTGGACTGAATTTAAGTCACTTCTTCTAAGTGGTGTAGTTGGGTGGAACGAGCTGGGCTTTACAATTGGACCGTCCCTGGTTATGAATCCTGTCCTGCCACCTGCTATCTTGTCAAGGTTGTTTATCCAACCTGAACCTTACTTCCCCTTCCTCACACAGAGATAATAAGGCCTACCTCAGAGCAGTGTCATTCTAATTAAATGAGGGAAGGGATGTGAAACACTTGACACAATGCCTGCCATGATATGGGCACTTAATTTTCATTTCCTTTTAATTTTCTCCCAATCACAATTTGTAGATTCATTTGAACTTCTCAGCTTGCCCCCAATTTTTATGTAGTACAAGTGGATTCCTTTGCCTCTGTACACTTTCACAAATGTTTCTTGAGGACACCCAAGGATGCTGTAAATTATTACTCTTTTATCTTTTACCCCACCCCTTGGTGAAGCTCTTGTATCACTACGGATGTTTCTTTTCAGGTATTCGTGGATTTTTTTCAGGTAGAGAGCCTGCTACCCTTTGGCTTAGGGCTTCTGAAAGCCCTAACAGCGCTCCTAAAGATGCTAGAGCATTTCAGTTCCTTCAGACATGTTGAGGGGTGCCTCTACCAATAGTCAGGAGCTACTCTTGGTTAACTCCCTCCAAGACCCCATTCTTGGGTCTTCATCTCTGGGCCTCTCACCAGGAGAGCTAAGTTCTTCCATCGGAAGATTCTAGATCCGAGTTTTACCTCTGCACCTATCACCCCATCCGCAGCTGGAACCCAAACAGTCTGTGGTAGTTCAGATTGCAAGTTTCCTCTTCACCCCCTGTAGACTTTTCACCTTTGCAAATGCATGTTTGTTTCCAGGCAAACAGCCCTTCTGTAGCAGAGAATGTGTGAGAGGGCAGCCGGCTCAGGCACCTAGAACCTAAGTTCTCATCTTGGCTGTGCTGCTACATGGCTGTTGCTCTTTCATTTATTTGTATTTCTCTCTCTCTCTTCCAAAAAGGATTTAAGTCTGCTTTATACTGTAGGAAAAGTGAAAAACTAAGATATAAGCTGAGAGAAAGAAAACCGGAAAGTAGGGGCTGGAAAAAAAAAATGGAGCCGGGAATAACAAACCACAAATATAAACCCCTGTGCACTTGCATTTGACTAGATTTAACCTTGAGCTTCCTAGTAGTCAGAAGAAACAGAAATACTCTGGGCAAGTTACTTTATCTTGAAATCTCAGTTTCATCGTTGTGAAAATGGTAATAAAAGCACCTATACTGTAGGATTGTCCTGAGGATGAAATGAAATAAAGGATGTGAAGCCCTTAAGTATAATGTGGAACACATAGTGGAGACTCTGCAAATGCTAGCTTTTATCATTACTATGATTTCTTCTACGGTTTCTGCTTGAAGTCAGAAATCAGCTGCTACTTCAATTGAATTAGCTCCAGAGTGTTACCACCTTTCCAATATGGTAGAGGCGGAGATATGATGATCTGAGTTAAGTTCATTACTGAAGTAGTGGGGGGAGTGGGAGAATTAATCTGCTCGAAAGAGGTATGATGGGCAGGTGAAAAATAATGATGTTCTTTGGGGTAAGATTCTTATTCCAACCCATTTCCCAAGGCAAACTGGCCTCACTAGAATAGACTGCCAGAGTTTAAAGGACTCTTGATGGCTCTTCCAACACCCTGTCTTTCAGAGTGAGGGAAAAGTTGAATTTTCCAGCATTATCCAGCTAGAGTTTGACTGAACTCAAATTCCAGTTCTTTCTCTTAAAGGACACGTTCATGAGAAGCACGAACAGGGAATTGATGTAAAGGCAAAAAAAAAAAAAAAAAAAGCTAATATATTTATAGCTTAGGGAAGTGAGAGTCAGTTTGAGTTCGGACCGTTCATTGTTTCATTGTTATTACTTCAGCGGCTGGTAGGATTGTCCATCCTTCTTCTCCCCTCTGCTGGCCCTGGAAAGGCAGGTCTTTGCTGCCGAAGAGGACCATGATGAGAACTCACATCATCTGGAAACAGTAGCCCCGTGCAATTTCTACCTGGTGTGGAGGAACGTAGACGTTTACAGGGCTGTGCTTTTCTTAATGCTTTAACAGAGAGTACCGATCAAGCACATGTAGGGGCTATTTAAAGCCTATGGAAAAGTGCCTTCCAAGGGCTCACATGTGCCCTGGAATCTCAATGGAACACCAGTGTATTTTGAGTGGCAGTATTTGACATTTTGAATCACAGGCCGAGTTCATCATGCAGAAAACTGAAGCCACAAGACGTGACAAGAGAGGCTGGGCCCATCTCCTGACTGTTCCTGGCAAATGAAAGCCCACATGCATGGGAGTAACAAAGCAGTCAAAATGGTTATGATGAGATGATGCAGAGAGAGAATCCAGCTCCTAGGGAAAGGCTCCGTCCCTTTTATCCAGGCTGATGTGTGCCAAATACGTGGCCGGCACTTCCACATGCACCCTCATATTACCCTTGTCACCCTGGGGTGGTGGGTGGTGTTATCAGCCTCACTTTACTCATGAGGTCACTCAGAGACATCGGCTGCCACGCTCAGGGTCATGGTCATAGGCCAACCCAGGTTCCCAGCTCCAAGCCCAGTGCTCTTTCCTCAATACCACTGCCGTCTACTCTTGGTGAAAAGGTAAGGAAAGAAAGCAAAGAAACCCAACCCCAAAATGAAATCAATGATTTTTAAACAAGTTTAGTTTCCTTCAGTTTCTGGCGTGGCCATTCAGTGACGACTGGGTGTCATCTACAGGAGTAAACTGTGTGCCCGGGAGATGAGTGCTGATAACCTTTGGTGTGGTGGCCATGCTACGTGATTATTTTAAGTGATTTCTTTCTGGGTCCCAACCAGAGGGGTTTGTTTATCTGGAGAGTTGTACTTCCTCTCTTCCCTCTCCTATTTCCCTTTCTGAATGGGTCACTTGGGATACCCGTCTCCATGTGCATCTGTGTGCACTTGAGATCTGAAACCCAAGCCAGTGGCACCACCAGCTGCAGAAGCACGCCACTCACCGTAATTTTTGGAAACCAAAAATGACTGGTCACATAACTGTGATTAGATAAAGCTTGTAATTTGTGTTTGCTGTAGTCAGCGCCATGGTATTTTGGGACAAACAGCCACTCTATGCTACATATAGCTTGGAATTTGCGGCTTTTGTGTAACCCGCCATTGTATGATCAAGGAGGTAAAGGAGAAAGAGGGGAAGGAAAGTGGACGAAGGGAGCGAGGTCAGGAAGCCCGACTCAGAAGGCAGACACCGACCCAGGGAAGCTTTAGAGCTCAAAGGGCCCATAAGAAATATACAGTTGACTTACCCTCAAGAGAGGCCTGGTCAGATGTCAGACTCAGGCTCCTGAGCAGCACAGACCTCCTTTCTAACAGCTGGAACCACTTGACTCCTAGTGAGAGGCTCGGCCCTACCCAGGCTCAAGGAGGAATCCTAATCGAGCCAGAGCACGACTTAAGAAGCACCAGTCTAATTCTCCAGTGACTCAGCTTTTTAGTCTAGCTGATAGATATTCTCTGATGGAATGCTTCAGTTCTGAAAAGCCAGCCTCTCCCCTGTCCCCACTTCTGGAAACAACGTCCTTGCCTAAACATTAACCTAGAGCCTCCTCATGCTAGGCCAGATCTAAGTCAGCCTGGATTCCAGTCATCCACACAAAGGCACAATCCATTCTGCTGTATCCTCCCTCTCTGTTGGATTTGTACACTGAAGGTGCCTTCCCTCCCCCACCCCCACAAAGAAGGTACCTCCCCAAATACATGCATCTCTAACCCCAAATAGGAAAGAGAAATGTTGACATAACTGGGCACCATTTAACTCTGCCGTAATAGCTATCCTGTTACATCAGTTTTGGAGACACTGTTACTTTACAGGTGAGAAAACTGAGGCCCATAGAAGTGAGGCAACTTGTCTAATGACACAAACCAAGGTGATGGCAGATGCAGTGTGGAACTCAGGTCAGCCTGACTCCTAATCCAGAGCTGTTTCTACTATTCCCTCAATTTTAGGACATCCAGATGATGGCCATAGGCCATAAATTGAAATTGTCACATTCAATCAGTATTTCTGATTGACTGTCATTTTTCTTGGGGATCACGAACATATAGCAGACACAGACCATGCCCTTAAAGCACTTACTATTTGTGGGAGGTGGTAATATATGCATAGAAAGTTGTGCTAAATAGAAAATGCCAGGTGGCCCCCAAAAAGGAGCAGAGGGTGTTGGGAGAACTTGGTATCTGAGTAGCGTGATATCACCTTCTACAGGGAGCAGGCATTTGAGCCAACTCTTGGATTTGGACAGAGAAGAGATTGAAAGCAAAAGATCCCTTTCAGCTTGGAGGAAGCTGGGATTGGAAAGATGGGCTGGGCAGAAATTGGGAAAAGGCATTTTAGACAAAGACATGAGCATAAGCTCAGGCTTCAAGTTTTAAAGTGGTTGGCATGTTTGGGGGAAAGGCAGTTGGGGGAAATCCAGCCTGGCTGAAGAGCATTGGAACAGGGAGGCGGGTGCTTCTTCACATAACTGTGATCAACAGAAGCACACTGACCAGGGGACTCTCTGGAATGGTTGGGTGCTGACGACTTTGGACATCTCAGGTGTCTCTTGAGAATCCATCTCTAGGCCACATTATTCAGGCATCCTCTGGAATATAGTGAGTTGGTCAAAGTTCTTGTCCTTGGCTCCATTACTGAATTTTCAACTCAATCCAAGCTCTGTTTCCATGATACCAAATATCTTAATAAAATGTGACAAAGACACAGAGTTGTTTGGGTTATATCAGGGAGAACATCTGGGTATTTGGAAATATCTGGACAGTTTGCCAAAAAAATATAGTCTGTGTCAAGTATTTGGTATTATGGGACATAGAGAGAGTCTGAATCACCAGCATGCCTTTTAGAGTTTGGAAAATGCATTCCTTTGAGGAGAGAAGGAAATTGTCACTCAGAAGTCCCACTTCCATCTCTGGCCTACTTTCATCTTCACTATTTGTTGCAGATCTGACAAACAATTCCACTTGAAATATTATAGAAACCGGATGGTTCAACCTCTTAGTGTTGTATCTCTGGACAAAAAAAAAGAATAGTCCATCTCCCCTGTTTATGTAAAATCCAATGCATTTGTTAAATCTGAAAAATCTTCAATACGATCCTTCTGAGGCTGAGGCACTGTGCCTAACTGGAGGACAGATGGATGACCAGCATGTAGGCCTGTCTTCCAGGAGGTCACTGTCTCATAAGCAAGTACTCTCAACACAGAGTGACTGGACTTAATAAAGAAAGAGCAGCAGGCTTTGAGCACACAGATGAAAATGTTACAGACAGAAGAGAGAGGAAAAGGACGGGGGAAGATGCAGTGATGGAGTAATTTTTACCTACTGTCTTCAGAAGTCAATAGGAGTTCTCCAATAGAGAAGGGGATGAAGGCATCATGATCTTCAGAGACAGCAAGAGCACAGGCCTGGAGATAAGAGACAACTAAGAAGGTCAGGGGAAATGTCTGATGTTCAGATGGATATTGGGCAAGGTGACAGGGAAGGTCAGAGAAGTACATAAGGGCAATGGAAAGGAAGGTACCCTATGTTATAAAGCTCTGGCCTTATCCTGTGAATGGGAAGCCCCCAAACCTTAAAACACCCCTGCTCTTACATCCTACAGCTAAACATACACCAAACGAGGACCTATCCATTCCAATCCCAGATATATTACAGAGAGAACAAAGTGTGTATGCCCACCAAAGGCATGTTCTAGAATGTTCACAGCATCTTGATTTATAAAAGCCCCAAACCAGAAGTAATCCAAGGTCTATCAATAGAGGAATGACTACATAAGTTGCAATATTTTCATATAACAGAATACTTAAGAGCAGTAAAAAAGTGAACAAAGTTATGATACTCGCCAGTACATGAATGAATCTCACAGATGTTGTGTTGAATAAGGAAGCCATTTTTATGTAATTTCATTTTTTTATGTAATTTCAAGTCCAAGAGCAGGAGACTTAACCTGTAGTGATTCAAGTTTAAACAGTGGTTTTGGCGGTGGGGTATTGACTGGGAGAGGGCATCAGAGAACCTTCTAGGGTGCTTCAGAGTGTTCTGTATCTTGATCTGGCGGTAGTTATGTGGGTGTATACATATGTAAAAATTCAGCAGACTCTATGCTGAGATTAGCACTGTACACTTTATTGAATTTTTTAACTCAATAGAAAGTAAAACAAAACAAAACCAACAAAACATTAAAAAGCCACTCTAAATTGAATTTTAGAAATCTTAGTTGTAATATTTGCCATTATAACCCAATCCTCTTCCAAGAAGTCATTTCCTTGTGACAGATCCTCCTGTCACCCAGTAATGTGTATCGTCTATGGGAGTTTGTTAGAGACAAGGTACTTCTCAGCCAGTGAGAACAAAAAAGGCAGCAAATGCATAGAAAGGCAGGAAAGTGAAGCAAACTTTTGGTAAATTTCACTTAGAACCTCTGCCTCTCGAGTGACAAAACCCCACATGTTACTTGTACCCTCTTTACTCTAGCTCCTCATCTGTACCAGTCCTCCTGACCTATAAGTATGAATTCAAGTCTCTCTAATCTTATAAAACAAGACAAAAATAAATAAAATTCCCCCTTTGGTCCTGCCTTCTTTCCAGCTTTCTCTGTCATCTCCTTCTTCCTCTCCTAAACCAAACTTTCAAAAGAGCTTTGCAAGCTCACTCTCTACTTTCTCAGGTAATATTTACTCTTCAAATCATTAGATGCTTTTCTCCCCTTGTCTTTGCGGTCTCAGCTTACTCTGCCTCTCAGCTGCATTGGGCTTTGGTGATAATAACTCCCTCCAGCCTGAAAATTTCTCTTCCTTGATTCTGTAAGAACCAGCTCTTCTGGTGAGCAGAAATGGTTATCGTATCCACCTCTGTGAGTGCTTGTGATGGAAAGAATAACGTGGAAGCCAAAATGGATGGAAAGGAAGGCCAGCTGGATTACCTCCCATGGGACCAATCCTTCACAGGCCAAATTTCCTCGGAATGAATTGCAAACACGGTGCCAATTTATTTAGAACCTCTGTGTGTAACGCTTTACATAATTGGCAAAATGTAAATTGGTCCCTCTCTCATCCAAGTACAAAACGTCTTTGAGTGGAAGTTAAAAAAAAAAAAACAAAAAAAAGCCTTACCAGCAACTGCCTGGTTCAGCTGTGTATTTTTGTGACATGCTCGGGCAAGAGCTGTCAGCTGAGACCAAAGAGCATGTTGATGTGGTGTTCTTTATGTTGGTGATTCATTTTACTATCTAAATTTAAACCCTTTATTTGTCCTCCCAAGAAGTTGGTCTGATTCAGAAAATCACAAAAGACAACTGAAGGGAGTTCCAGAACCACAGACAAATGGGACTTTTTTTTTTTCTTTTTAAAAGAACATTTAATCTCCTTTGGCCATGGGAAAGAATTATCAGGAGAACCTGTTTCTGAATATAATTTGTATTAGAAAAATGTCTCCCCATCCCTATTAAATAAATGTTGACCAAGTAGTTAAAGAATATTGTGTGAAGGTGTCACAAATTATGATCCTGCCTGGCCCCACCCACCACCCCGTGAAGATGGATTAAATGTAAGAGGACTTTGCCATGAGAAGGAAAAAATCGTGCTGAGAACACATGGAGGAGAAAGGGGACTTGCTCAGTTCAGATTAGAAGGGCAGCTGTGATTGGCAGGAGGGCCAAGGAAAATTAAGTTTCTGGAAAATAGTGTTTCTTAACCTTGAATGCACTTTGGAATCACCTGAGCAGCCTTAAAAAAAAATGCAGATGGCTTGGGTCCCACTGCCAGATTTGAATGTAATTGGTCCAGGGTGTGGACTGAAGTATGGGACCTTTTACAAGCTCCCCAGCTGATTATAATGTGCAGCCAGATGGAGGATCGCTGCTTTGGAGGACAGTCCAACTGCTGGGAGCAGGCCTTTTTCCAGAGGATCAAAAGCAATGGTTCTCGAAGTGAGTTCTCCAGACCATAGCTGCAGCATCACCTGGGAACTTGGGACATGCACATTGCTGGACTCTACCCTAGACCTGCTGAATCAGAAACTCCTGGGATGGGGAGACCCGGCAATCTTTAGTGATCAGGCCGTGCGGGTGATTCTGATTCACTAAAGTCTGAGAACCACCTATCAAAGGAAAGGCAGCCTGGAAGAGGGCCAAGGGAGGAAAGCGATGGTTCGCCAAGAGAGGAAGGCAGGTTCCCCTCAGAGCCAAGGTCGGGGGCAAAGACAATAACCTGCAAGGATTTTCCCTAAGGATGGGAGCGTCAGAGGGAAACAAAGGCGGGAGCCAGCAAGGTCACTTAGGAGGAGTGATGCCAAACAGGTCCTCTTCCCAGTCTAGGGACCTGCCATCATCTCTTGGTCCCACATTCCTCATACTTAGCTCAGTTTGCTCAGCTAAATGGCTGATGGAGGATGGGACACAGTGCTTCTCCCCTCTGTGCCAGGCATCTGGGCTGCTGCGGTGATCTGAGAAACACGGCTGGGGGTTCCCCTCGCAGTAGAAACAGCAGCACCCCGTCCCCATGCCTTGGGGTGTGGCTTCGGCACTGGTTCCATACTGAGTGGGAGCCAAGCAGGGCCTCTTTGCTGCCTGGCTTGCTTTCACTCCTGCTTTCCTCTCTGACTCACACCCAGCACAGTGGCTCTGGAGACTGTTGTCCCTTCCTCAGAAGAGTCAGAGACCGGGAACGAGTGCCTTTCTGGGGAGCATAGGGAAGGCAGACTCTCTCTACAGCACAGAAAATAAGTCGTTTGGCTCACGTGGTTTAGTTTCCTTTAGCAAATACTTAGAGCATGTGTGCTCTGCGCTGATTCTTGGGGCAGCCTCCGGGGAAACAGAGAGAGGACAGAGCTTTACATCAGGTGGAAGGGATTGCCTGTGCAGGAGAAAAATCCACAGCTCCATGTCTTCTGCCTGAGAGGTGCTATAATTAGCGTGATGCTTTAGTTTTATAATCAGACCAGGACATGTTGGATGGTAAAAGTGTGAGCTACTAACAGTTATGTCGGGACAACAGGTATGATCTGGGGCTCTCCTGGGCATCCAGGAAGCATGGCCACGTTAGCCAGACTAGGCAGAGGGTGCAGTGTTGTGGGAAGCAGTCAGCTCTTCACAGCCTGGAGCTGACCCTTCAGGGGCTCCCCTATGTGTTCCATGCTCCACCCCATGCCAGCTCCCAGCATCAGCACCAACCTGCATAGAGCACCACGCCACTCCTGTGAGGAGCGGCCATGGCTCTGATGTTCAGATACAATGCCCAGGCTTCTGCCTTGGCCACTGTCCCCAGTTGTGCTTGATATTCTGAATGTAATGTTGGGCAGTGAGTACTGTTCTCAGATCCTCCTCTGTCTCCTCCATAAAATGGTACTCCAATCTACAGAGGCTTGTTGGGTCTGGGTTGACCACTAAGACCTGTTTTTAGACATACATCTTTTTTTCCTCTTAAGGTCACAGTTAAATGCCTGAATTTCAGTTATACTGTGCCATCTGGGAAAAAGTCTTACTGAGTGTGGACATTGATGTCCCCACTCAATGTCCACACACAGTGACGTGTGAACATTAAAACAGATCTACAATCATTTCTCCAGCTCCAATCCACATTTCACAAGTGCTAACTATGTTCCAGGCACTGAACCAGGGGCCATAACGCATTCAGGCTCTTTTATCTTAAGTTTTACGATACGCTTGTGATGTAGACGATGCTAGTTCCCTTTACAGATAAGGGGAAACAAATTCCCCAAGTTCCATAGCTCAGAAATAGCGAGACGATTTCTGCCCTCAGAGGACGAACAGCTTAAGGCAAAGACCCAGATCAATACCACGCAATCTGAGACTAGACTCAGGAAGAAATCTGGGGACCCAGGGCCAGGATTTGGGTGAGGCAAGTGAGGCCACCATGCAAGTGTGGGGTCAGATCCTGTCTTCATTTAAAATTTTGATGTTTTGTTCATCATGATGTATTTTTTTTTTGCATTGATTTTGATTTTTAAAGGGACCTCACTCAATGTTATTTTAATCTTCTTTTTTTAAAGATTTTATTGGGGAAGGGGAATAGGACTTTATTGGGGACCAGTGTGTATTTCCAGGACTTTTTTGGGGAACAGTGTGTTTTTCCCAGGACCCATCAGCTGCAAGTCAAGTCGTTGTCCTTTCCGTCTTAGTTGTGGAGGGCGCAGCTCAGCTCCAGGCCCAGTGGCTGTTGTTCAGTCTTAGTTGCAGGGGGTGCAGCCCACCATCCCTTGTGGGAATTGAACCGGCAACCTTGTTGTTGAGAGCCTGTGCTCCAACCAACTGAGCCATCCGGCCACCCGGGAGCTCAGTGACAGCTCATTGTCATCAGTCTAGTTGCAGAGGGCGCAGCTCGTTGGCCCATGTGGGAATTGAACCGGCAACCCTGTTGCCCAGAGCTTGAGCTCTAACCAACTGAGCTACCTGTCCACTTGTGGGGACAGAGCCAGGAGTGCAGTTTTAGGCTCTCGGCCTCACGTGGCAAGGTGCTGGCTTGAGTAGTAAATGGCCATCAACTGTGATCAGATGGCCATCAGCTGTGGCTAGTTGGCCGTCAGCTGTAACCAGTGAGCCATTGGCCACTAATATGACTGCTGTGGCTACGCTAGCAGATGATGGTGGCTGAGCTAGCAAGCACGGATTGCAGCTTGCGGATTGCAGAGAGGCACGGATTGCAGTTAGCAAGTGAGATTGGTTGGCAGAGAAGTGGACGGCAGGTTGCGGATCGTGTGGCTCCTGCTCCCTGTGTCTCCAACCCAGCTGCCAGCGAGAATATAGTGGTATGACTCCCCTACCTATGGCTCCGTGGGTGTTCCTTTTTGGCCTCACCATATCCTGCGTTCTCATACGGGGAGTGGGACTAGAGACCCGGCATGACACCACTCCAATGTTATTTGAACCTTAATTATTGGATTTTGGCACCCTATTAAATTTTGTGCTTGAGGTTAGTACCTCACTCGCCTGATCCTAGTGCTGGCCCTGTGGGGACATCTCTACAATGCAGACTTGATATGCAACATAGTCACCCACTGCCCATACCCCTTACCCCCAGGCCACTGTGGATTTGTATTAATAAACCACATGGTCTGGTCTCAGGCCTTCTGGGCTCCAGTAATTTGTACAGGCTTCCCTGTCTCTGATGACTCTGATCAGTACCCAGCCCTCCCCTCCAGCCAATGCCTGGTCTGTGCTACTAGGCACTCAGGACATGTTAGGACCTATGACATGTATAATGACCCCAAGGGGTGTTTTAACTCATGCAGTCTCTTGGAGGACAAATGCACACATTCCTGTGGACTTTGTAAAATGCTGATAAATGCTTCTAGACCTTGTTTCTTCTTGGTAAACCCCTTCTTGACCTATTACCTCCATCCCAGCTGGGACCCAGAATATCAATGGATGCCATAATTAACATGTGTTGAGCACTTATTATGTACCAGGCACCATCTAAAGGCTGTACATATGTTCACCCAGTTAGCCCTCATAACAGGCTTATCAGGGGGAGATTACCATTAAGTCCACTTTACAAATGAGAACATTCAGGCACAAAGAGATAAGCAATCCTTGCAAGGCCATGCAGCTAGTAAGTGGCAGAGCTGTGATTGAACCGGGACAGGCTGGTGCTTGGTCCCACCCACTCCCCACTCCTGGTTCTGCCTGCTGCTGGTGGGAGATGAGTTCTTCCTTGGGACATTGAGGAGAGCCTGGGACAATGTCTTATTTTACTCTGGCTTGGTGTGATTTTAAATGATGCTAAGCATGTGGGGGGAAACTGTAAATTGCTCTGTGATGGGCTGAATTGTGTCCCCCCCAAAATTTGTACCTTAAAGGTGACACTATTTGGAGGCAGGGTCTTTAAAGAGGTAATTAAGTTAAAATGAAGCCATTAGGGTGGGCCCTAATCCAATAGGACTGGTGTCCTTATCAGAAGAGGAAACTTGGATACAGATAGGTAGAGAGGCCAGACCATATGAAAACACAGAGAAAACGGCCACTCACAAGCCAAGGAGAGAGGCTCGGAAGAAACCCACTCTGCTGACACCTTGATCTTGGACTTCTAGCCTCCAGAATTGTGAGGAAGTAAATTTCTGTTGTTTAAGCCACCCAATCTGTGGTCCGTTGTTATGGCAGCCTGGGCAAACTCATACATTCTCCAAAATATATTTCCGAGGTGAGATACAGAGACACCACCCACCAGCTCTTGGGAAATACTGCCTGGGCTGAATCTTGCTGCCACATGCCTTGCTCCTCATTTGAGCTGCTGCCAATGCTCCTCCAAGGCGCAGAGGGAGGGAACAGTCATATGTGGTCACATTTCTACTTCTGATCTCTCTGGCGTGCATGTTCTCTGCCCCTTCCCACCCCTATCAAAGCCCCCTTGCCTTGGCCGGAATTACTCTGCCATTGGTTGCCTGCCCATCCTCCTTTCACACACTTCATCCAAGGCTTACAATTTAACCTTCTGAAAACATAGCTCTGATCATGCGTGTCATGCTCCTGCTCTAAAGTGTTCCTTGGCTCCCCATTTCTCAAAAGGAAACACATCAGCAGTCAGTAGCACATGCCACTCCAATCCCTTTCTATCCCTATCACTGGAGTCACTGGAACATAAAGGAAACTACCTGCTATTCCCCACATGTTGCTCCCGTTTTCCTGCCCCTAGACCTTCGCTCACCCCATCCCCTCTGCCTAGTACACCCTTCTCTCCCTTTGCCTGTGCAGGTCCTACTGATTGCAAAGCATAGCTCAAACTCCACCTCCTCTGTGAGGCCTTTGCCCCCTGTCAGCCAGCGGTAGTCTCTCCCTTTCCTTAAATCCCACCACACTGTCTCTCATGCCTCCTAAATTCTTTGCACCTTACATTGTAGCTATTTATGTGTGTGTGCCACCCTAACCCCCTCCCACATTTGTAGACCTCCTGGGAACCTTCTAGAAGGGAGGCAGCATGGTGGCTTGGGAAGGGAAAGGCACATAGAGCTGGCGAACCTGTGTGTTCACGCCTCTCTCAGCCACATGTTAACCATGGTGGGATAGGGACCCTTATCTCTACAACGTGATTGGCCAGCACATAGGAGCTTAGGAAATAACCAGTGAGAAAATGGGCAAATCATCTCCTCTCTCTGAGTCTTAGTTTCCTCATCAATAAAATGGGGATGAAAATAATGGTGATAATCATACCACCTTACAGAATAATATTGATGAGAAGTAGTGTGTAAAGAATAAATTTCTTTATAAATATTCTTTGAGTATTCTACTAGAAAGGTGACATCTCTGTCAAGCAAAACATTCATATCCTGTAAAGCCCTAATGCTCCCCTAGGTTTTCTACGTTGGCCAATAATAAGTGCATGATGTGTTCAGTTACTCTGCTAGATGCTGTCATATTGAATCCTCCCAATGACCTTAGGAGGGAGATGCAGATATGTCCCTACATTATGGAAAACCAGGGCTCCCAACTTGCCTGAGCTGAGTGCAAGTCTCTGCCACACAGCTGGCCTCAGAAAGTCACCTGGGCACAGGGAACTGAACTGGCTTGGAAGGAGGAGGACCAGGAAACTGAGCCTGGACGGGTTAAATGGACGGTGCCTCCAGCTGGGGAGTCAGAGGGATTTCCAGGATTTATTGGGACCATGATTCCCCAGCTGGGCTGGATACAATCTTGCATCTTGGCCTTTGTGGGCCTGGCCGGTGACTCTGAAGATTTGGAATTTCGGGGCCTGAGCTGGCAGTGGTCTCCCTGAGCCAGGAGTGGGGTAGCTCTGATGAGTAGATAATTAGGACGCTTCTTTCAGCTGGAGATAAAGTCCAGAGCCTCACTCCAGCCATTATCCTGCCAACCCTAATAGAGCCAGATTGATGGATACAGCGCGGAGGGAATTTGGAACATTCTTGTGTACACTATATCACACTCAATAACCGCCAGTGCACAATGTGGGACTTTTATAAGCCATTACAAAATCCATTTTGAAACATCTCTGGGTGCGACAGCCAGCTGCAAAGCATCTGAAGTATCCCTGACATTTGGGCTTTGGTGGAGCTTGTGAGAATGCAAGGACTGGGGAGCGATCGCGCGCACTCGTACAAGCCAAGAGAACTCGATCGTAAGGGAAACAGATGCTAGCATTACAACCCACTGTACATCTTATACTGTATTTCGGCAAACGCACTAATCCTTCTTGTTAGACAAGAACAGAAACCCCCCAAATGCTTTCCATATGTCCCATTGTCTTTCTGGCCCTTTAATTCTAACTCAAAAGCCCCCAACTTAGCAACCTTCATATTAATGCTAAACATATTACATCAGTTCTAACATTGATATGTTTAATATGAATACAATTAAAGTTGCTTCAACATAATCCCGGTAAGATAAACAGCATTGCTATTATTATAAACATCCCCGCAAGATCTCTTGTAAAATATTATCAATACTAATAGAAGACCCCCCCCCACCACACACACACCGATACTCGGACTAAACAATGCCACTGCCTCCTTACTAATAACAAATCTGTCCAGTGATTTAAACATCAGTGCATCCAATGTAAACACCATTATAACTAATGTAAAACAGTTCCCCGGCCCGGCAAATCTTCAACCAGAAAGTTACTGAAGAGAAAGAACAGTTTCCTCGGCAAGAATGCATTACAGCCTGCCGGTGACATTTGCAATAGATTACTTAAGCCCATAAAGAAATGAAAATTGCAGGCCCATTTTGAGCCAGAAATGATGAAATTGGAGAGCGCGGGCTAAGTAGAGTATGGCACAGAGCAGCTTCTGCCCAGGGTTTGCAGGCCCTGTGTGGGTTGGAATGCATCCTCGTCGAGTCTTTGTGCGTACGTGGCTGCAGACACATTGCATCCTTTGGTCTCAGTTCCAGTCCATGGTCCCCTTTTCAGACCTAAAGTGCTCGTTCACAAGCTGGGGTTGGCTGAGCGTGAGCAAGTAGGTACGTCCTCCCTATAATGGCCTTGCTGGGCCAGCGTGGCCCAGAAAACAGTCCTGTGGTTTCTGCCTCAAACGGTGGAGCTTTTCTTTCTTTCACTTACTTTACAGAGAAGGCCAGAGCTTCAGGGAAGAGAACTAGATATCTCTCCGGAGTCAGAGCAGGAGTATATTGTGTTCATCCGATTCTTATCTTACCTATAAAATAAGCAGACGGACCCCCACACCACAAGCCCTGGCCACGTTCACAAGCTCTATTCATTCTTGCCGCTTTCCCTCTTTTTATCCTCTTCCGTGATTTACTGGCTCCTGACCTCTTCTTTGTATTGCCCATTTCTGAAAATTTCTTGGGTGTGGTTCTCATGATTCCATAGTTGCTCTTTAAAAAAAAAAAAATCTTTCACACCCACTTCTGCTACATACCCCCAACTCATCAAGCTCCAGCTTTGGGGGCTTCTGAAAGGTGATCTCAGTAAGAATTAGCTCAAAACCCTCAACCAACAGCAGGAGGTCCCCACGCTGTGTGGTGAGCTAGAGTTCTGAGGCCTCTCAGGGCTCTCCTTAGGACATTTCCAAAGCAGTCATACCTTTTTTTTTTTTTTTTGTGGGGGGGAGCTCTCTGACGTCTACAGTGTCCTCAGAATGACAAGTTTCCATTGTAAGCCAGAGAGAGGAAAAGGAAATTGCCCAATTATTTCTCCCCCAAATATTTCAATTGAAATATCACCTTTAAACAATTTTCATAAAAAAGGTAGATATTCTTTTCCACTGATGACAGAACTTGTTAATTATCAATGAGTCCTCATTTTCTTGGTGTGACTATGAGAACAAACATCTGTATGTGTCCTTCAAAAACATCACGTTTCAGTATTCATTCACCTGGCACTTACAGTTCAGGGTTTCCAATCTCAGTACTGATGACATTTGGGGTCAGATATTTTTTTTGTTGGGAGGGGTCGGGAGGGACTGTTATGTGTATTGTAGGATGTTTAGCCTCATTCCTAGCCTCTAACAACTAGATGCCAGTAGTAACTCCCTGGATGTGACAAGCAAAAATGTCATCCAGACATGGCCAAATGTCCCCTGAGGAAACAAAATCAACGTCTCTCATTTTCTCTCTCTCCCCACTCTGAACCCGCACCCCCGCCATACATATACCCATCGAGAACCATTGAGTCAGTTGGATGAATCAAGGCATCTGACAAACGAATATAGACAAACTCAGAAGCAAATTCTTGTTCCCTTATTTACTGCCTGTGTAGTCTTCTTGGGCAAGGAACTTAAATCCATCTGAGCCTCAGTCTCCTCATTGGTATGGTGAGATGGATGATATCCATGCACCAGGGTTGTGGGAAACCACCTAATTCTTCTATACGTAAATCCATGGAGGTTGTGATTCTCATCTGTGTCCTAAATCCAGCATCTCCTCCTCAAACGGGCCTGTGGAGGCCCAGAGCATGGACAGGGTGTTCTCATTTCCCCAGAGTCTGGAAAGAAGGAGAGCTGGAATTCCATTCCAGCTAAACATCATATTATTAATGCTGGGCAACTCTTTCCTAATAAAACCCCACACCATGTAAACACTAGTATAGTTTTCAATTTGTACTCAGATTAGATGCCAGGAGTGTTTGGTTCCATTTTATTTCATTTTATTTTATTTTTTAAGCGAAATCTTTACAGTGGATTTGAAAGCGAGCTATTTTCTGCCTCTCTGGAGAAGTGTAAGTTTTGGAAGGCAAGTTTCCCTGGAATGTTTCAGCTTCAATCAGGGTGGATGGAAAAAAAAAAAAAAAGAAAGAAAGCTGGTTAAATCACATGATAGAATTTCTGGACCCAGATTCATCAACTCAGTTAGGAAGTGCCCTATGGAGTGAAATATGCACAGAAAGGAGGCTTTGTGTCATTCTAAAAGCTATTTTATGTCCTTGGAAAAGCAGGTGGGTGTTTATATTCGTACCCTTTTGAGTGTTCTGTTTTAAGCCTCACACACTGCAAATGTTGTATCTTCAAAATCACCCCAGGGGAAAATCTTCCTATTGGGGAGGAGGGCATGGTTCTCAACTCCCCACATCCTCATATCTGTGAAGTACAGAACTCACATTATTATTGTTACCCTTGGTGCCAACAGCAAAGACTTCACATCCATTAAGCATCTTCCTGTTGGACTCTGGAAATCCAAGAAGGAGTGGTAAAGTTTTTTACCCTGAGGGGCCCACCACCTGGCAGCCATGGTGAGAGGACAGACCTCAAGGGAGAAGAGACCCCAGGAGAGGCTCAGCCTAGACTTCCTTTTTCCTACGACAAGGAATTAGGTCTCAGGGGGCTACTTGGAATGGAGAAGTGGTTCTCATTCCCGAAGCTCTGAAGATAGCTGAGCTCTAAACTCTCCCGAGAACCCAGGGACCAAGGCACAGAGGTTCCTGTTACAGAGGAACCTGAGACCCAACTCCCTGTGTGCTTGCCAGTGTGTTTGCAAATGGTGGAGACTCTGAGAGAGAGGGTGGGAGGGAGGGTGGTGAGCGGACTCGTGGGGGTGGCTGGTCCAGTGCCCTTGTCACTATTCAGGGAAAGGGGCTGGCGCAAAGATCAGTCCTGGGGGAATAGGCCACTTCCTGCCCAGGGCTGGTCTCCTGGAAAATGATGAAATGCCCAGCAGGCCTCGGCCTCCTTGGTGAACTGACCTCCCATCCATTCTCAAGCACCCAGCGAGCAGTTCACAGACATCCCCTGAGCATTATTCTGCGTTTGCACTGGGCTACCTTCTCTTCTCATTCCAACTGACCCCGGGGCAGGCCCTCGATTCCTCTACATTCCAAGGACCATTGCAATTCACTTCTGCAATGGATTCCTCCAGCTTTATCTCCAGCCAAGACCTCTTGGTGGAGCAGCAGGTTGGTTTATTTACCAGCCTCCTGGAAATCTATTCATCAGCCTCCTGATTGAAGCCCCTCAGGCATCTCCAAGGGGAAGCCTCATCGGAGCTCCCAGCAGAGACAGGGGCTCATCTACTTGCCATCGCACTGGGCATCCCCCAGCTTATCCTAGGGTTCGTCTATCGGTGCATGTCTCCACGTCACTGTGAGTACCCAGAAGGAAGGAAGTGCCATGTCTGATTTACTTCTGCTTCATCAAGACTTAGCCAAGGAAGTACTCAATGAAGTCTTCGGAGGCAAAGAATCTTGATTGATTAGGGCTCTGAAAAGAAGACAGTGCCATGGGGAAGGAGCTTATCCCCACAAATGAGTATATGCCAGTGAAGGAACTTAAGAAAATCTGTGAAATTAAAGCTGTCACAAGTGGACCCTGACAAGTTCCACCTGCTCTTCTGGGATAAGGAGGTTTACAAAATGCGGCTTACATCCCTTTCCTCCACCCTCCTCCTTTCCATCTGCCACTGAAGCGTACAGGCCCATGGCAGACACCTGGCTAAGGAGGCAGTGGGCCCAGGGCAGGACCGGACCTCCCTGAGTTCACGTTCATAACTGCTGAACCACCTCTGCCCTTTCCCTTAGGATACAGTGAAGAACGAGGAGGGGGAGGGGAGCAGTGGGCATGGGTGCTGATTGAGAAGACCATTTCTTGGCCTTGGTGACTGAAAAAAGATGTTTAAACATCAAGGAAGGAATCATAAAGTGAAAACACATAGCCCCCAGACCAGAGGAAATGCCTGAACACAGCAGGAAAGGGAAAGTTGATTGATTCACTAAGATTCCCAGGACAACTGGTTGGGATTTGACAGTCAGTGGGAGTAAGGAGCCAGCAATTTCTGCCAGTTGTACTGGGTCCAGAGTCAGAAGCCACTGGTTAGGGGCAAGAGAGGAGGTCTTTCAAACTAGGCCTTGGCAGAACACCCAGAGAAATTATTCGGAGACCCTCAGTGGTCCTACTTGAGAACTTACCTCCAACCATGAGGGCCAGGAATCAGTCTTTGCAAAGCAGAGGTTTGCAGGGAAGTGGCTCTCTTGGTTTGCTCATTCTCGGTACCATGCCCCTGCATGCAATTGCCAGGAGGGCAATACCTATTTGTAACAATTCTTAGGTGTGGTGGTAGAGAGAGTCTCTAACTACAGCTAGGAAGACAGCACAAAGGATTGTACTAGGAAGGTTGAATTCGCACTGTTGAATGAAAACTAGACATATTCCTCTCTAACAAATATGGTATTTGCTATGTGGCAAGAACTCTTCCAAGGGCTTTATAAATATTGACTCATTTAACCTTTAAAACGTCTCCTATTATTACTGTCATCCTACAGATGAGGAAACTGAGGAACAGAGAGTCTGAGCTCACCCAGCTCAATGCGGCAGAGGCAGGATTTGAACCCAGGAAATCTGCCCACCATCCATGAAATTAGTCAGTGTACCCTACTTCCTTATATCCATGATAGATATGTATGCATAATACATTTTCAAGATGGCATTTAGATATTATCTCCCAAGTTATTCCTCAGTAAAGGACTGATTAAAAGCTTTAGCCAGGTGAGCCCAGGTGTTCAGAATTTACACAGGTTATGTGTGGGTTTTCCTTCTTTGTTGGTGGACCCTCCTCTATGGTTTCGTCATTCTTACTAGCTGGAGTCTACACCCTTTGTCTTAGGGTCTTTATTTTTAGCTTTTGAAAACGGGCATTCTGCTACTCTGCTCACAGAGCACTCTAAGTCCCGGATCTTTTTTCAGTAATATAGTATGCCTACGGTCTGCTTTCTCCAATTTCTCTGAAAAATATCTAGTACATACTATTACAGAATGGGTTTTCTCTGTGTTTTCATAACCTTGAACTTCATGTTTTTCTCCAGTCATGACATTCCATGCCTGACCCATTGTCTCTGTCCTTCATGTGCCGTGGGTGCCGTGGGTGCCGTGTGGATGACGTGTTCGTAGCTCTGTGAGTCTGCAGCCAAGCCCCTGCGGTGAGTCTGGGGATAGAGCATGCCAAGGCCAGGTGGGTGTGGGACCAAGGAGGGTTAAGAACGAGTGGGGACCCATGGGGCACGTCTGCGCCTGTCTGTTATCATATGTTAGCATGACTAACTTCTGGAAGTGATAGCTGCTGCTTTACCTGGGTCTTCCACATCCCATGCAAGTTCCTCTTGTGGCCAAGTTTCTCCTGGAACCGTACGACAAAGAGGATTCTGGGAAACCTAATTCCAGCTTGCCTGACTTGGCACAGCAGAATGAAACATACTGTTGTGCTCTTGTAAGATTTTTCTCTCAGCCACATTGGTGACTGCTGTGTTGGAGTGAGGTGGTGCATAAGTAAATAATCAGAAGTCTACCTGTTGGGCATGACATTGGAGCAAGGGTAGTTGGATGGATGAGTTTAAGATATTTTCTTCAGCTAAGATAGCTTGATGCATGCCCCCACCCATACCCTGATGTGGCTGGCCCTGAGAGGGGGGCCATAACTCTTGAGATCCCTTGGCTAGAATGCCCTTTTCTCTGGAAAGTGCTGGAATGAACACTGCCAATGCCTGCCTCTGTGACTCGGAGTCACTGAGAAAAATTTATCTTGAGGCTCTGCGTGTTGAATCAATACGTTTATCAAGTGACCCATTCATGTATCTTCCTATGAAGATATATACCAGCTCTTATTTGGTCAGGAGCTCTGATTTAAATTAAGTAGAATAAACAAAAACTTGCCGAGTGGCTAACAGTTAGAATGTTAACAGCTATGATGGCATGTCCAGAAAGCTAAATCTCTTCCAAGACTTTTCAGGGCTTCTCCAATAGAAGTGAAAGCAGGACCTTTCAGTCTTCGTTTTGGGTGTTTCTGTGAGCACCAAGTACCTCCAGATCTTAAAGCCAGGAGGGACATGCCGAGAGGCCTCAATGTGTGCCCTCTAGAACGTGAGGCTGGCATTCGATTTCCACTGGTATAGAAATGATATGACTCAAACCTGTTGTCTGGTGCCAGAGAAATCAACCATGTCCCACCCTCATTGTAGGTATCCACTTTGGAAGCAGGCCTGAACCGTAGGTAGAGGGGAGAGGTTTTATACTGGACTCGGCTGTAGTGTTATTATCCTGGACAGGACTTTCTAATTTTTAAAATGAGAACATTCTTGTGCATTAAAGTAACTGGAAAACTTATTATCCAGGAATGCCTGAAAAGGTTATGGGACCGACTTGTGTGTCCCCGCCCACACATCACACACACACACACACACACACACACACACACACACACACATACACCTCCCTGAGGGTAGAGAAAGAACGTTTCATTGAGGCCTTGTTCATGAAAGGGGTAGGAAAGAATAAAATTGTATTCTGCTTGTATCCATCAAATCTGCTCATCATGTAAAACAGTTACCCTTGCACTGCTTTATTCAACTTAGTGCAAGATGAAGGATCCATTTGGATAACTGCACACCATTTAAACCGGTAAGGTAAACTCTCTGAGCCTTCATTTCTCCGTGCAGGTGTGGCTGGCAACAGTGAATACCTCACAACGAACTTCTGTGCGTTTGAAATGAGACCATGCGAGGCATTTAGTGGGTGCTCAATAAAATGAGGAACCCGAGTAGCAACCTTACTTCCTTTCATGGGCAAGGGGGCTCCCCAATGTAGACAAAATGATTTGCTGCGTTCGCAACAAAACCTAGTGACTAGTACTATTTGTCCTGGTGACCAAACAGCAAGAAATGGCTCGAGTGCAAATTAAAACAAGCATCTTGCTTGTAATGCTTTTTGCGTCAGGGTTTGGGTTTCAACAGAGAAGTCATACCCCAGGTCAGTGCTTTGATTTTGGGTGGAAAATGACTAGAAATGACTGTGTAACTCTTTATCACGGAGGATCCATTCACACCAGCCTTTGTGGTGGGTCCACCTGGCTTAAGGGGAAAGGCCTGGCACTCTGGGGCAAGGAGGGTGGGCTGAGACACGCACTCCTTCCGTGAGCTAAGGTTCATATTGGTTCCACTTCTTGGCAGAATGCCTGGGAAGCAGCAGAGTGGTGTGGCAAAGGGTGTGGGCTTTGAATTCCAACCACCTGGTTCATGTCCTGGCAATGCTGTGTGGTTTTCTGATAAATGCAATGGTGTCTGCGTAGAGCACTCAATAATGGTTCTTCTTTCTCCATCTTTTCTTCTTTGTCTTCTTCAAAATTTTCTGCAGTGCTTCCTTTTATCTTTCAGAGGCCTAACTCTTCTCAAAGACTCCTCTCTCACTTCTTCCGAATTTGGGCTCCCCCTTAATTGATGCCACTTTGGTCCCTGAGCCCCTCTGTTACTGGTCTTGTTTTTTTCTCTCCTGCTGCTCTCATTCACCCTCTCCCTGTCGCTTTCTCTTCCTCTCTTCTCACCTCTCTCCTCTTTCTTGGTCTCTCCCCATTCTCTGCTTTCACCTGCACAGAGGCACTTTCTACACAGATATTTTTCCTCCATTCTCCTGGGCCATGTAACTGCATTTCCAGGCTGCCACCAGGCCAGCTGCCAGGGGAGAGGCAGGAAAGAAGACAGGAAAGAGAGCAGGCCAAGGAGGAGCCAGCCTACTAGAGAGAGAGGAATTGTCTTGGGAATTCCGTGACTTGATATCCTCTGTCCATTTTAGCCAGGACATGACCTGCCTATTGGGGAAGACAATTTCTATCTCGGGTACTCAATCAATTAATTGACACATGCACAGATAAAATATAAATCTTAACAAAAATAAAAGCAGAGCTTAAACATCTCTATCCCTTGGGCTAGGAAAAACTATCCTTACATTTTGGCTTCTCCCTCTCCCTCTCTTTTTCTGCCACCTGTTATTCTCCTGGAAACAAGGATGGCCATTTGTGGAGCATAAGCAAGGAGACAGGTCATTTAGGATAGTTGGTGGCCAGGACTATTGCTTCAATCCCCAGTCCTCTTTGCCTGGCACTTGCCATAAAAACAGGCATTGCAAATTTTGACTGCAATGCAGTTGAATGTGTATGTGTGGATATAGAGATAAGTGAGGGCTGTCTCGTTGCCCATCTGGCAAGGTGAGAGTTGGTGTTGTAAAGATTAAATGTGATGACATATGAGGAAGGCCTAGAGTATCACCTGGCACAGATGTGGGCTTCACAAATGCTAGTTTCCTTTACCTTAAATGGTAGACATCATGAGGATTCACAACTCATGAGCTCACGGCATCTCCGAGGTGGGAAGGGCCTCCCACCCAATGTAGAAACCTGATTCCTATGGTGTGACCTGAGAACTGTAGGTGCAGGCTCTGCTTGATCCCTCCACTGACGGGGAACTCAGAACCCTAACTCCCATTGAAGTTTTGATTAGCTGTCATTGCTAGAAGGTATTTTTTTACGTCTCATTACTTCTGCTCCCCTAGACTTACCCCCAAACTTATCACCAAAGCTAGAGACACAAGTTCTGCTTGTTTCCCCTTTTGGCAGCCCTTCCTAGCTCTGAGGCCACTTTCTGTGACGTTTTGGTGTCTCTTTTTGAGAGTAGACATCTCCAGTGTGCCCAGGCTCATCTTAAATGACTCAATTTCCTGGCCCCTGACTTTTGTGGTGTCTGAAAGGTAATGTGATACAAAGGAAGTATCAGGCAGAGACAGAGCTGCGTGGGGAAAGCTGTGTGTGGACCCTGGCAAGTCACTTCTCAGCCTCTGTGTCTCAGCTTTTTAATCTGTACAGTGGGGGTATCAGTGACATAAGCAAAGTGTTGAGCACAGTGCTGGGCCCATAAGAAGACAGTAATCATTGCCTTCCTATCCCTTTTCATGTCATGTAACATATTCATAGGCTCCAGGGACTAAGGAATGGACGTCTTTGGGATGGCATTATTCTGTTTACTGCAAACACTTCAGCTAATCATTACCTGTTGTTGGCTATTGAGACAGTTGGTAGGTGTTTTATTTATTCTTTGTTTATTTTCATAGATAACACTGCAGTGAATGCTCTTGTCACTTAGTTTTTGTGTCAATAGGACTCGTTGCTTAGAGTAACTCCTACGGGTGGGATTACTAGTCAAAATTATGAACATCTTCATAATTTGGTATTTATTACTCTAATGTTTCCCCAAAGAGTTGCACCTGTTTATATTACTACTGGTTTTAGGTTGAATCTGTTCACCTCTACCTTTTCTTTAGCTGAGTGTTAGCACAAGCTGTAAAATAAGATCACAGAGTGTTCTATTAATTGGGCATTTTTGTCTTCCAAATAACCTATAAACAAACAAGGAACAAACAAATTTGAAGACAGGGACCACTGTTGTCTCTTACCCTAAGACAACATCTCAGGGAAGGCTGAGATCCTAGCTGAAGGTCATGGGTGTGCTTGATCCAGTGTATGCCAGCTTGTGACGACTAATTGTGTACCTCTCTTTCTAACTTTGCATTCAGCGACGACAAGTCGGTAGCTTAAATCAGCCGTGATGGGAATATTTACACCGTGGAAACTGGCAAACACTACAAAATAATGTTACTTTTTATTTTTCTTGAGAGCTATTGGTTGATGGGTAATCAATGTGTCTTGGGTTTTGTAGTTGTCCTTGGGGTTCTAGGAATTCACTTTTGGTGTCAAACAGATTTTGGAGAGCACAATTTAAAAAGGAATAAGAGGGAGGAAAATATTTTCAGACAGCGGCCTGGTGGAGAGGAACAAGAACAGATTTGGGAATAAGACATGTACTGTTTCAAATACTGGTTCCACAAAACTATTAACTTTGGATTTGAGGCAAGTTGACAAACTTCTCTAAATCTCAGTTTCTTTAACTGAAAATGAGGAAATTCCATGTATCTACCTCATAAGGGATTTGGGGTGATTAAATAATGCATTGATATAAGTAATATAAAAGGTATGCAAACAAAAATATAAGTTATGATAGTAGGTATAAATCCCTGAAGTGGTTGTCAACTCACTCCTATGTCAACTAAATAAGTGGCTTGATCATATTTTACCACAACAAAAATGCTGTTATTCCTACCTTACATTTGGGCTGCATTTGGAATATCCAAAGATATAATGGTTAATACATTCAGCAAGAATAAGGCCTCTAATACCCATTCTCTTGCTCCAAATTCTAAAGGGGATTATAAATTGAGGACAAAGATGCATGTCTCATTTGCATCAAGACCCTGGGTACTACTTGAATTCATTTTCTTATTTCACAACCAGTCATTTATTTGAAATATTAATTGAGCTGCTACGTTTTGGGTAGTAATAATATCTCTTTTATTTCCATAGCACTTTAGAGCTTACAAAATCACTTCACACCCATGGTTTTATTAAAACCTCATAACAACAAAATGAGTTAGGTATTGTTATCCCCATTTTAGAGATGAGGAAACTGTGGCTCAGAGGAGAGAAGCCACTTTCCTAGGGAAGCCCAGCTAGTAAAAAGCTGTGATATCAATCATTCCTTCACCATGAATAAGAACAAGTGTGCCTTGTTCACCACGTGAAAGCAAAGCCACTCACTTGTGTCAATTAATTTGTAATGATGATTAATACTTGCACAGCATACTTGCTATTCATGGAAAGAATTCACAAAATACTTCTTCAGGTACTATCTCAACTGAGATGCACGAAAACCTATGAGGTACAAGAAGGAAATATGTGGCTGAGAGAGAAGAAAGAGGATGCTGACTGATACAACTTGGGTTTCCTAGAATGTTGAGTCAGAGGCGAAGCTCACGTGGCAATGTTTCATTGAGAAGTATAATCCAGGGAAGCAAAAGTGAGGGGAAAAAAGGGAAATGAGACAGAGAAAGAGGAAAAGCAAATATAAGACAACACTTTATTGAGCTGGCTACAGCTTCTCAAGAATACACAGTAGGTTGCTTAGCCATGTGGGAAATCTTAGAAAGGAACAACTCTGACTTGGTCCACTCAGGATTTCCTGTCTCCTGACTCTAATGATGGACAAAATCCCTCTCAAGGGCATTAACTCCACATTTCTGGGCTGTGTTACTCACTCCTTCTGGGCAGTCGCGGGGGAGGCAGGAGCATTCATGGGCAGGTGAGATTAGTCCTGAGGCGGCTCTTACTGCAGTAAGCACAATATAAACCATGTTGAAATCTGGCCCTTGCTGTGGGGGGGAGAGTAAGGTGATTGTCAATGTCAGGGAATGGTGTGACGGTGGTGGTGGCAGTTAGGTGGTTTTGTGACCATGAACATGTTAGCTTTCAATGGAGGACAGGCAGAAAGGAGCAGACCTGGCTGGGCCATACCATAGGTTCGAAATATATAAACTTTTTCATTTCATCAGTACCATACTTCTGACAGATAGATGTTGTTCTTCCCAATTTTTCACACGGGACTCATTAAGGGTAAGAGGTGGGATGGGGACTAACTACAGGCGTACAAGGCTGCACGATCTGTGCTCTTTCCTGCTTAATTTAGTAAAGTATGAATTGCTATACTTCATTATTTTTATTAATTTTTTTGCAAAAAGAAAATAGGAGAATTAAGCATATTTATTTCACCCATATTCTAAAGTCATAGAAAAAGAGAGTAGTCATCACACTACTTTCTCTAAGTAGAAAGGTGTCTCTGAGATTCTTGCTCCTGACCCTCGTTGGGACCCAGGGCCTAAGTGTAGATAAGCTCTTGTTGGAAGTACCTTGCATGCCCTTTGCAATCATTACTGTGGACAGGCTCTTCCTGGGGCTCAGCTTCCTTCCTAAGCTGTCTCTTCTGTAACTGCTCCCTAGCTCAAACAATGACAATGTCCTCACCTAGGATTCTGCTGCCATACAGCTTCCAGATTCAAGAATCATCATTCTAAGATGCTAATCTAGCTAAATCACTCTTCTCAGAAAAAGACGTCCATTGCTCCAAAGACGAAGTCTAAGCCACTCAGCTTCCATGATCGAGTTCTTGATTTCCCTTCTCATCTCATCTCTTAGAACATTTCCATTTCACAAATTTTGTTGGAACGTACAGAAAGAACGTTCATATATGTTCATGCTTATGTGCCCCTTTTCATGCTGTTTCTCCTTTTGAAATGCTTTTTGCCTTTGTCCTACGAGAACTTCTGTTTATTCACCCAAACTCTCCTCAAATGTTTCCTCTTTGCTAAAGTCATCCACGGCTCCCCTGTCGAATCAAAACAAAAGTTTCAGAATTTATACTTTCCTAAAGCTTTATTTATACCCCATTCAGTAACAATGATCACAGCATCTCATTATATATTTTTTCATTTTAGGTGTCTTTTTCTCCCTCTACTTGGGCAGGGACTATATTGTATTAAACTCAGTACCTATGGTGCTTCGTGTAGAGAGTGGATCATATGAGGAACTCAATGACTGTTGGTTGACATGATTTAAGTCTCTAGATTCATCCTTGGGTGGTCTAGCCCTTCAACTAAAAACAGATGCTTGTGAATTGCCATTTTTGCATTTTGGGTCCTAAGACTCGGTATACATTAAAAAAAAAAAAAAAAAAAAGAGTCCTCACAGATCCTCAGTGGTTACTCCAGCACCAACCTATTATTATTTGATGTATCTTTTATTCCAAAGACCTCAAATCCACTGCAGATGTAATTTTGATTATCAAGTGATCACTTCACCTTAAGGTTACATAGATATTTCCTTGAATAGCTGACTAAATATAAATCTGCACATGTAAAAGGTGAAACTGTATCAAGCAAGGCAAAGAAAAACTATCCAGGGGCAAAAATTGAACAATTCCAGAACTCACACAAGAATGACAGACATTCCAGCTTCAACCAGTTACGGTGGAGAGACTTCACTGAACACACAGAACAATCAATGTAGGCACCAGAGAGGTCACTTCTTAGCAGTAGGACACCAAAGACAGGAAGGAAGAAATGGAAATATACTTTTGTAAGATTATTACATCGAACATGAAATAATAAAACATTTTTTTCAAATAGAGACAAATACAAACTGTTATAGGTTAATATAAAGATATATAGTTAAAGCTAACCTGACCACTGAAAATTAAGCAAATGGAGGAGACAAAATGTAATACAAAGGCTACTAAATTAACCCAAAAGAAGGCTGGAAAAGAGGGATAAAAGGGACAGAGACCAGATGGGAGAAATCAAAACAAATAAGAAGGTAGGTTTCAACCCAAACTTATCAATAATTTATATTACATGTAAATGGTCTGAACACTGCAATTAAAAAGCAAAGATTGTCACACTGTGTTAAAAGGCAAGATACAACAATATGCTGTCTTCAAGAAACACACATTACATATAAAAACACATAACATTAAAAAAAGTAAGAGGATGAAAAAAAATGTACCCTGCAAACTCTAAGTATAAAAACTAGACTAAATATGTTAACACAAGGAATAGTACCAGGGATAAAAAGGAATGCCTCCTAATGGCAAAAGAGTAAATTTGTTAGGAAGACCTAACATTTGCAAATGTCCAACTACAGAACTTCATGAAGTTAAAACTTTCAGAATTAAAAAAAAAAAGAAGAAATACCCAAACTCATATCTATTATTACAGTATTAAACACTTCTATCTAAGTAATTGGTAGGATATATAAAAAGAAATCAGTTATATTATAAAATACCAAGCAACACTATCAACCAACTTTACATGATTGAAAATCATAGAACATTACACAAAATAATGGAAGAATACACCTTTTAAGTACACATGGAACATTCACTGATATCCGCTGTATTATGGACTACAAAATGATTGAAGCCCACCAAGGGATTTCAATCCTACATATATTCTCTGACCTCAGCAAAATTAAATTAGTGACCAGTAGCAAAGATCCCTGGAAAAATCTTCCAATTAAAAAAATTAAACGACACACTTCTAGATAACTCATGGTTAAATAAAGAAATCATGAGGAAAATTAGAAAATATATTGAACGGAATTATAATTGCAAGAACCTAATATTTGTAGGATGCAGCTAAACAAACACTTTAAAGAAAATTAATAGTTTTAAATGTTTATATTGAAAAAGAAGAAAGGTCCATAAGTGTTGTGAAGGGTCTGAGATTCTCCCCTATTTGCAAGCTAACAAACGAGCTGCCACAGTTCCATGAATGCTGGCAGAAGACACGACACTCCTGTGTCAGAAACAAACAAACCAAACATTTGATGATATGCAGCAATAGCAGTCGCCAGAGTACCAACATTTGTGACAATTCTGTGAGTCCCAATTCCCATAGGACGATGAAGGAAGAGTCAGACGACACCTAACCATGCAGTGAGTTGCGTGACAGAAGGAGAAACCCAAACTTAAGAAACCTGGATCTTTTATAATGGATAGTAGCTTATGTGATCTTTGCTCCAGAGGGAGACATAGCATTTATTTTACTGAACAGTAAACACACCTGCCTTTGCTTTGGCAGGAGACACTATATTCTCCACGACTGTTTGCCATACAAACATCCTGGAAAAGATAGTCCAGAACCAAGGCAATTAGTGCTTCTGCTTGCAAGATAGGCAGAAACATGAGACATCCATGGAGAACTATCTTCAACAGGGTCTAAACCAATTATCTAAACTTCCATTTTAAGAAATGAAAAACAAGAGCATATTTAATCCAAAATAAGCTGAAGGAAGAAAGCAATAAAGGTCAGAACAGAAACAAATGAAATAGAAACAGACTAAAAATAGCAAAAAAAAATAAATAAATAAAAAACCAAAAGCTTGCTTTTTGAAATGATCAGTAAAATTAATAAACTTTAAACTTAAGTGATCAACATAAAAAGAGAGAAGATGGAAATTATCAACACCAGCAATAAAAGAGGGGCTGTCCGTACAGATCCTATGAACGTTAAAGCACTAATAAGTTTATATTATAAATGCTTTTATGGAAATAAATTTTACACCTTAGATACAATGAACAAATTAATAACACACTATTAGATTTTTTTATTGCTGCTGTGACAAATTACTACAAACTTAATGGCTTAACACAACACACAAATTTATTATTTTAAAAGTTCTGGAAGTAAGAAGTCTGAAATGTGTCTCATGGAGATGAAATCAAGATATCAGCAGAGTAGCATTCCTTCTGGAGGATCTTTTCCAGCCTTTAGGGGCCACCTATATTCCTTGGCTCATGGCCCAGTTCTTCCATCTTCAAAGACAGCAACATTGGACCATGTCCTTTTCATGCTGCCATATCCCTGGTTCTCTTTTCTGCCTCTGCCACTTGAAAGAACTCTTGTGATTGGATTGGGGCCACCCAGGTAATCCAGGATCATTTTTCCATCTCAAGATCAGTATATTAGCAACCTTAATTTCATCTGCAAATTTACTGCCCTTTGCTCTGTAACACAACATACTTACAGGTACTGAGATTATGATGTTAGCATCTGTGGGAGGCCACTATTCTGCTTACAAGAAGCAGAGCAAGAAGAAACGCAACAAGAAGAAATAGGAAATATAAATAGCCCTACATTTACTTAAAAAATGCATTAGTGATTAAAAACCTGTTCACAAAGAAAAGCCTAGGCATAGATGGTTTTTCTAGTGAATTCCATTAAACAATGAAGGAAGAAATACCAACTCTACAAAGTGTTTCACAACATAGGAATGAAGAGAAGACTTCTCAACTTATTTTATGACTCCAGTATTGTCTTAATATTAAGACAAAGATATTAACCAGACAAGATATTAAGAGAAAAGAGGCTAGTATTTAGAGAATAATATATAGGGAAACTAACCATTTGGGTTTGCCTGGGGCTGTCCCAGCTTGAGCACTGAAAATCCCATGTCCCAGGAAACCCCTCAGTGGCAGACACCCTACACAGTATTCTTAATGAACACAGACACAAAACTCCTTAGCAAAGTATTAGAATGTTGAATTCAGCAATATGTTCTAAATGTAGTACAATGTGTCCCAGTGAGGTTTATTTCAGTCATGTAGGATTGGTTTAACATTCAAAAATCAACAAAGGGCATTTAACATATGAAAAACGAATGAGAAAAAAAACATAATTTTCTCAATAGATATAATACAATAGATATAACATAAATAATATTTGACAACATTCCACACTCATTTATGATTTAAAAACTCTCAGCAGATTAGGAATAGAAGGTAATTTCCTCAATTTGATAATGACCATTTATAAATACCTACTCCTTACATCACAATTAATTGTAAAAGATTAGATGTATTCTCCTCTAAGACCAGGAACAAGGCAAAAAATCACAACTACTGTTCAAACTTGTACTGATAGTATTTTAAAAATATATAACAGATATCTATAATAATAAATACAATAGTAATTACAACAAAATATGTGCATGACTTCTACACTGTAAACTACCAAGCACTGCTGATAGAAATGTTAAAAGATCAAAAAAAGTAAGAGGTATACCATGTTCATTGGTTGGAAAAATTAATATAGGGCTTCAATTCTCCGCAAACTGATCTATTGATTCAGTGTAATCACAATAAAAATGTCAATCTATTTTTTTGTCAACTCTAAAATGTACTTGAATACACAAAAATCTAGACTAGGCTAAATAATTTTGAAAAAGAACTAACTAGCTGGTACTTAATATCAAGCTAGAATTAGTATAGTATTGTGTCGGCATAAAGATAGACATATAGGTTAACAGAATGAACTAGAATATCCAGAATATGTGGTTGATTGATTTTCAACAAAAGGATCAAGGAACTCCAATGGGGAAAGGATAATTAGACAAACAGCCCCAATTTTTAAAAATGTGCAAAAGCTTTTAACAGACTTCACAAAATAAAATATAGGAATTATAGGAATGAACAATAAGGACATAACAACATTAATCATCAGAGAAATGTGAATTGAAACTTCAATGAGATACTGCTACACATTCACTAAAATTAAAAAGACCAACAATATTAAGTGTTGATGAAGTTTTGGAGCAACTGGGAATTCTTATACAGTGCTGGTGGGAATGTAAAATGGTAAAACAACATGGGAAGACTCTTTGACTGTTTTTCTTTTCTACAAAGTTAGACATACAGTTATTATGTTGACTTAGCAATTCCACTCCTAGGTATTTCCCTAAAAGAAATAAAAAAAATATTTTTCTTCAGGCTTGTAAATGATTATTCATAGTAGTTTCATTTATAAGACCTCAAAATTAGAAACTGTACAAATGTCAACTACTGGTGAATGAATAAACAAATTATGGTATATCCATACAATGGAATACAATTCTGTAATGAAAAGAAACAAAAGTACTCATGCAAGCAAAAAACATGGAAGAATCCCAAGAACATTATGCTGAGTAAAAGACACATTACATGACAGAATATAAACTATGATTCCATTTACCTTAAACTTTAGGGCTGGTAAAAGGAAGTGGATCAGTACTTCCTTGAGGTTGGGAGTAGAGGTGGAAAGGGGCAAAGGGGCACAAGGGAACTTTTTGGGTTGATGGAAACGCTCTTTATCTTGAGTGGGGTTATGCCTACATGGGTGTGTGCACTTTGTCAAATCTCCTCAAACTATACACTTAAAATGGATGCAGCAGAAAGGAGAGTGTAGGTCCCCAAGCTTGGTACAAACTGAGTTGTCTGAGGCTGGAGGGGGTTTCTGACAACAGCTTAGCCTCTGCCACTCAGAACACCTCTGGTGCAGCCTAAGGGATGGGGCTGAAGTACAAGTGGGTGAAAATGTAAAAGGCTAGTCAGTGATTCTTCTGGGACAATGAGCAATAGGGAATTGGCGTTTATGACTTTCTCTGCTTGGGAAAGTTGGAAGAGCAAGTTAGAAGGGGTCCAAAGCAAGGTAGACCTCGCAGCTTAAGAGCAAAACAGAAAGGCTGTCTCCAGAGTGGAAGGAAGAACAGCCTGCTGTCACAGGTATAGTAACAGTAGAAGCTGTGACAGATGTCTGAACCCAGGCCTCAGAGCAGGCAAAGAGGTGAACAGCAGACCTCCGCAGGGCACTGGAGAGACTTGCCCTCGGGCCTCCATGATGGTTGGTGGGAATTTGAAGGGACTGAGAGGTTAGGGACAGAGCCAGAAAAAAGATTGACAGCAGTGTTTACTGTGATGGAATGGTAGCTCCTAAATGATTGAGCCTTCGCCAACCCATATGGGGCAACAAAAGATTCTACTAAGAACAGGCAAACAAGACTGCGAGGTTTATGAAAACCACAGATTTGAAGCACTTCGAAAACACTAGGTGATAATTTAAATAATTAATGCACTAATTGATTTTAGAACAACAAAGCAGTTACTGTAGCTTTATAGGGTCTCCCAAGGCGTAGGTCATATAACCATATGGTCCAGCTACTGGTAATGTAAGTTCAGATATTCAGAGTAGGCATTAGAAACATTGGTATCAATCGTCAGTGGACTTGTATTTTTTAGCTCTTTTCCCCCCTTTTTTATAGGAGGCAATTTTAATATAAATTTACAAACGTTTCTGAGAACACTTGGAAATTAAAAATATAAAATTGATCATTTACCATACAGAGTTTGAGAAGCATTGCCACAAAACAGAAGCTGGGAAACTATAGCCCACAGGCCAAATCCAGCCCATCTGTTTCCTACAGCCGATGAGCTAAGCTCGTTTTTCTAAATTTCTTTTCTCTTATTTTTAAATAGTTTTTAAAAATCAGAAGAGGGAACCACATGCTTCGGTGCAGACATGGCCAACTCCAAGAACCACATCACGCACAACCAGTCCTGAAAAAGCCACGGAAACGGCACCAAGGAACCCAGATCACAAAGATGCAAATTTCTTTGTTTGTTTGTTTTAAATTAAAGTTTATTGGGGTGACAATGGTTAGTAAAGTTACATAGATTTCAGGTGTACAATTCTGTAATACATTATCTATAGCTCACATTGTGTGTTCACTATCCAGACTCAGTGCAAAAGAATGAAACTGGACTGCTATCCGTCGCCATGTACCAAATTAATTCAAAATGGATCAAAGACTTAAGCATAAGACCTGAAACAATAAACTGCATAGAAGAAAACATAGGTACTAAAACTTATGGACCTTGGGTTCAAAGAGCATTTTATGAATTTGACTCCAACGGTAAGGGAAGTAAAAGCTAAAATGAATGGGACTATATCAAACTTAAAAGCTTCTGCATAGCAAAAGAAACCATCGATAAAACAAAGGTGAATTTCTTAAGGGAGTGGACCCCAAGTTCCTGGCACAAAAGAAGGGCCTGAAGAAGGTACAGGATAACAACCCCAAGGACATGAGTACACAGGCTGAGGCCATCAAGGCCCTCGTAAAGCCTAAGCAGGTCCCAAAGGGAGGCAAGCTCAATCGACTTGTCTACGTTGCTCGCCCCAAACTGGGAAACGTGCTGGTACCCATACCGCCAAGGGTTTCAGGCTCTGCCGGCCAAATCCCAAGGCCAAGGCTCAAACCAAGGCACCAGCTACAGCTGCAGCTCTGCCTCCAGCTCAGGCCCAGGCCCCCACCAAGGCTCCAGAATAGAGGCTTCTGTCTGCCCCTATGAGGACGGGAGGACTGGTGGACCTGGGCTGCTGTCTGCATGGGGCTGAGGTCCTCCCGTGCAATTTGTACAAACAAACCTGAGGCAGGATCTGTCAAAAAGAAAAGAGAAAAAGAAAACTCTGTGCCATGTGAAAATCAGAAAAAAAAAAATCCCATTTCAGTGTGCATAAATAAAATTTTATTGGGACACAACCATGCTCATTCATTTACACATTGTCTATTGATGCTTTCAACTCCAATAGCAGAATTGAGTAGTTACACTAAAAACCACTGGGCCCACAAAGCGTAAAATACTTACTCTCAGCCCATTACAGAAAGTTTGCCTACACCCTACTCTAGGAAAAGTTACAACTCACAAGCCTGCATCCTGGTAACCCAGTTGTTTGAAAATCATCAAAATGAAAGTGTTTCTAGGAAAATTGTCTTTATAAGCTCTGGGCTAATCCCGATAGGTCTGCGCCGGTTCAGTCCCCCTAACTAGGGTCTGCTACGGTCTCGCTCATTGCTTTCCCATTGGTGTCCCGTGATTGCCAGCACGTGGCTTGGCTCAGCACCGGCTCCAGAGGAAAACTGCCTGCTGCCTTTGTTGTTCTGGGCATTCCCATTCACGTTTTCACCAGGCCTGACCCTGCCTGGCTTGTAAAATCTGATGGGATCTCTGCCCAAGGAGGGATGGCTGAAGGCGGGGGAAAGTGCCACTCAAAAGAGGTGGTAACATCTGAGCAGAGGGCAGGCTGCACCAAGATGGGTGGCACCTCGTGCCTGCACGCCTGGGCTGTGATCGCTTAGCTCCTGGATTTCCTGAACATTAAACTCACACACAGCGTGAGACACTCATTAGCATTCCCAGCAAAGTTGAACAGTTCAGGCTTCTTGAGAGTCCAGTGTTTCCCTAGGAAGAAATTTGCAGGGGAGATGGTGGCGCTGAGGGTAAGAGACTTCTCCACGTGAGCAGGAATGTCGCACTGGGTATCTTGGCAGGAGCTGAGCTCCGTAAACAGTTTCATTACCCATAAGCCACATGAGGAGGAGTAAGTAGATGGCAGAGTTGGACTTTTGCTCTCGGGTGCTCGCCCAGTCCTTGGATGAGCAGGGAGGTGGCTGAGATGCAGTAGAAAGAACACCGTGCTTGATGCCAGAAGGGTATGCTACTACTTACCAGCTGCTTCATCTGGGACCATTTGCACTGCCTCTTGGAGCTTTGTGTGTGAGATTCTATCTAGTTCATGGGGGAATCACAATAAATAAGGCAAGGGAAGAGTTTTGTCAACTGCAAAGCCCAATGCAAATGTGAGGTGTTAATACAAGGCAACTTGTGAGAATCATTCCTTTTAGTGTCCTGCAGTGCCCAGGGAGCAACTGTAGAGGTAGGATTGAGCCAACAGTCTTTTGATTTGTATGAAAACCATTTTAGGTCTTTCTTCAGGTTAAATGCTCAGATTGTAAGGGATCTGGAAGCCCATCCCATCCCATCCCATCCTTACCCCAGCTTCTCTGGTATTTGGCTTCCTCTCTGCAACATCCTTGCTAGATGGTTTGCCAGATTCTCCTTACATCCTTCCAGGCATGGGGAGCTCATTACTTGACAAGCCAGTCCCTTTCATCTTGACATAGCTCAGGCCATTGGTAAGTTCTTATTATTGGGCTGAAATCCACTTGTTGGGCTTTTACTTATTGGTCCCTTTTACTATTTGTACCCTTTGGGTCCACTGAGAACAACTCCAACAAATGCAATCTCCAGCTCCATAAGAACCAATCCAATTTCTTTTATAAATTACGTGCACTTTCATAAGTCTTCACCTCTTTTGTTTCTCCAAAACTAGTTACTGTCAAGCGTATTGGTTTCCAAACTCCTTAACACTCGTGAAAAATATCAAGGTCTCCAAATAATTTTGTTTTATGTGGATATATAGCTACTGATATTTATCTTATTAGAAATTAAAACCAATAAATTTAGAAAATTATTAATTCACTTAAGAATAAAAATAACAAGTCCATTACATATTACCATAAACAAAAATTTTTATGAACAATAACTACGGAGTCCCAAAAATGTTTGGTGGGAAGAATGTCTTTACTTTTTCTCTGAATCTCTTTAATACCTGGCTTAATAGAAGACAGTGGGGTTCTCATATTGGTTTCTTCATGCAATCTGTTGCCATCTATTGTTTTGGTTGGCATGTGTAAAGAAAATCTGGCTTCACATAGATATGTAATGGGAAAACGGGGGAGTATTTTAATAGCATTTTTAGATAACTATGGGTATGTCATGTAATCTTTAGAAATCACTGCAGACCTGTGAGAATGTTTAGAAAGGTAAATATACCTAAGAATTATTATGAAAATAATTTTGACCTCATGGACTCCTGTATCCTGATATTCCTGAAAGGACCGTTGCTCGGTCCCTCATTGGCTGGTGAATCTGATCCCCAAATTTACCTCTTGGGAAATGAAGTGTTCTGACTAGATTTGGCTCAAGGCCCCTTTGAGCTCTACCATTCTGCAATCTGATGATAGTGGATCGCCCTGAAGGGGGGATGGGCATTTGGTAGCAATGGCAGCTGTGTGACAATGCTCCTGTGATAGTATTGCTGTGAAAAATTCCTCACAAGGCTGAGTTGTCATTTCTTTTCATGTAGAGAAGGAATTAGATAAGCTGGGCGTGATTCTGATACATAGGTACCCTATCATGTTGCTCTGATCAGTGATAATAATTAAAAAATGTTAAAATTATTTGTCTCACTATAAGCACTAAGAAAACGCCCAGGTGAATGTGGAGATGTCATAGCTCTAAGATCCACCCTTACTCTATGACTTCCAACACTGGCTCCCTGGGGAGGCCAAAGGCGTCCTCGGAAAATTATGCATGAAGGATTTAAACCAAGTGTCTATTCTGGGTCAGCCATACTTCAGGTGGATTGGCTGCTGGGTGGTTTGTTGCAGAGGGTAAAGTGGAATGTCTCTGTCTCCTGTATTTTTCTGTTCCACACGTAGACTTTTATTCTTGGGTGCACATGTGACCCCAGTGTGGCTGGGGTGGGGCAGGTTCAAATAATAGTGACCACGTTCCCTTGGGTGTTCCTTCTCCATGCTGACCCTATTTGCCTATAGCATTTGCGTCAAGCTTGTGCTCTGGGCTGGTGGACACTGTTGTCTCCTGTGCTGTCTACTAGAACTTTCTGCGATTGGGGAAATGTTCTATATCTGTGCTGTCCACTATAGCAGCCCCTGCCAACATGTGGCTACTGAGCAAATGAACTGTGGTTAGTGTGGCTAAGGAACTGAATTTTTCATTTAAAAAAATTAATTACCATACATTTGATCCCTTTAAAAAAATTTAATTACATATAATGAAAATAGCCACATATGTCTAACGCTCCCAAATCGGACAGTGTCGCCTAATCTTTTCCATGACTGAAAGTTCTCCATCTATTGATAGTATTGTCTCTTTCTCCTCATCAAAGCCACTGTTTGAAACTCACCTGGGTCACCCCACTGATTGGTGGCAAGAATCCTGGACTGGCATTCAGAGGCTTGAGTGTTCCTTGTGTGGGTCCCATAGATCTAATCTGTTTTCTCATAGCTGCTTTGCTTTTCAAGAGTGAGCTTGTTAGATAATCCACTGGGCAGGTAGTTGGCCTCCTTAACTGCTACCAATATTTATATTCCTCCGTGAAATATCTTACTATTTATTATTATCTGAAGCAAGTCTCAGGGAATCTTCCCATCTTTCTGAGCTACCTTTCTTAAAGCTTCTCCTCTCCTGCATTTGAAAATGTGTTTCCTTTTAATCTGAAGCTGATTTCTCTTCCTGGAGTATCATGAGGGTGGCCAGTCCACTTTCACCCACGGTCCTGTCTCGTGGATGCCACTGTCTGGCTCCCCTGACCAGCCAGAAGGACATCCTGTGTCAATTCCCCTTTGAACTGCTGCTCTCTAACCAGGCAAGAATTTAGTTTCTGCTTTTGCCAAAACAAACATCTAGAAAGCCGAAACCTTTCTTAGACCCAAAGTGTTTTTTCCTTCTGATATGGATTCTGACATTTTATTAGTTGTGTTGCTTTGGTAAGTTATATACTTTTCCTTGTATTTCAAGTCATACTACTGTGACACCCCTCCTTTACCAAAATGTCTCTGAGGAAACTGACTACTGAGGGAAGGGAATAAAAGGAAAACTAGCATTTAAATGAGCATCTATTTTACTTCAGGGCCTATTCTTAACACTCACCTAACATGATCTGATTTAATTTTCAGAACAACTGTGTTTTGCAGATGGGGGAACAGAGACTGTGTGTATACAGTCAGACAGACACACACATAGTCTATAGGAATACACATAGATGCAATAAAACCAGATATTAAGAAAAGCAAGGGAATGAGAATATAGGATTTAGGGTGATGGTTACTATGTGTGAGGAAGGGCAGGGGAGGGAATTGATAAAAGGACTACGTAGTTAGATGAAGGTCATTGTCAAGGTCCTAGTTTTAGTTTTGAGAGGTGGTTTCATGAGTGCATGCTATTATTTAAAATAACGAATTAAATAGCTAATGAAATAAAAGTGGGCCATGCAATAACCAATGACCAAAATGTGTCATGAACCACTAGGATTAATTCAGTGCTGTTTACCTCTTGTCCAATAAGAATGAGTCTCTAAGGGTAGTTGCCACTGGCTTTACATAATAGGGCTTATTTCTCATGTGTATAAAAATCTCATGAAGGTCTAGAGGCTCTCCTCCATCTTCTAGTCATTCCAACTTGATTATGTGGCCTCCTATGTCAGCAGGGGCAGAGAAGGACAGAAGAAACACACTGGCCTTTAACAATTTCAGCCTGCAAATACCTTATGTCATCTCTGCTCACAGTTCATTGGTCAAAACTAGTCACAAGGCCCCAGACTAATTGTTAGAGAGGCTGGGGAATGTAGAAGAGGAAATAAATATTTAGTACTGTCTCTGCCATGATTTCCCCCCTTGTTAGTGTAAAGATGAATGATTCTGGGTAAGGTTCTATTTTTATCCATCCTTCCTGTGAGCTTTAGTGCACAAGGTAGCCCCCTCAAAGCAGCTTGGGTTTAGAGTCAAAAATATCTGGGTTTGGGTCTTAGCTCTCCATTAAATGACACAGGTAAACACGAGGAAGGCATGTTCCTTCTCTGAGCCTGTTTTCTTATCTGTAAATTAGGGATAATAATCTAAATGTTACAGGTTTAGTGTAAGGGTGAAACTGGCCGAGGCTGTAAGGTGTCCGCTAACACCTTGGAATCTCAGTAATTGACTAAATGGTAGCAATTATTACTATGCAAAGCTGCTATGAGGTCATTGTTCAAGTTACTTAAATCTCAGTGTAGCTTGAGGGATTGTCAACAATATCTTCCTTTATCATTGCTTCAAAATAAAACCACCAAGCCCTTGGTAGTGTTGCTATCTTGAATAGATTCTGTCTAGAATGAGGGGGGAGGCATCTATGTTTGCCAGAAGACTCATACAAATGAAATAGCTATCTTTTTTTACTGTAAGTAGTCTTAGGATTTGTATCCTCAGTGAAGCAAGTAAACATATTAACTACAGAATGGTCTTCAGGAGACTCGTGGGATTCTTTTCAGAAACGCTGTTTTAGTCAGGATAAACAAGGTGATGCTGTCATAACAAACATGCCTAAAATCTCAATGGCTTAACACCGCAAAGTTATTTCTTACTTATGAGAAGTTCACTTAAGATCTAGGAGACTTTCTAAGCCATTTATTCTTCATGTAATAGTTCAGTGTTCCACATGCAAGCAGTTTCCACTGTCCTGTAGCTATACTATTTGAAAAATACCACCTTTTCAGTTGACGTGGCAGGGGAAGAGGTGCTGGACGTTACTGTATTGGTTGGCTAGGAAGTGACACTTATTACTTCTATACACAACGCATTGCCCAGAATTAGTCAGATAGCCCTGCCTGACTACCGGGGTGGTGGAGAAGTGAATCCTCCCTTATGTCCAGAAGAAAAAGAAAGCTAAATAGGGTGGTCACCGGAAGTCTTGGCCATACTCTGGTTCTCTCCAACTATCAAGACTGTCTTTCATGAACAAGGACACAGCAAGAAAGTCGTGTGCATATAAGGTACACTACATAGTTCAAATGCATCAAACTCCTTACTCCTTAAAATCTTTCAAGTATACTGCTTCCATGTCTTTGTTTATGTTGTTCCATTGGTCCTAGAAGGCACTTTCCTTTCATTTTTACACTTTCATGTTCTACGCATTTTTCAAGTTCCCTCTTAAATGCCTCCTCTTTCCTTATCTTCTCCTGTGTTTAGTTTTTTCACCTATTCTCCTACAGCACATTAGCCTTCTCTTGAGATCCTCTGAACTGTTTGTTCTCTCTCTCTCTCTCTCTCTCTCTCTCGCTCTCTCGCTCTTTCTCTCTCTTTTGTTCAAACATTTGAATGAGCCAGACAGAGTAGTGAAAGGAACATGTGGAACTTGGAATCACAATCAAAACTTTAAGTCCAAGGATCAGGAAGTATAACTGTATTTTTCACATGGGTAAAATTCGGCCTGCCTTTTCAAGTCACAATTTGGCTGAAAATCAAGAAGACTATGAGCAGAGAAGCAAGAATAACTTTTCAGAAGAAGCTCTGCCGTGGACTTCATGATGACAGCACTGACTCAGGTCAGCCACTTCATGTGGCTGGATGTGTGCTCCACACGTAGGACAGATGACAACTGGCAACCAGCTCCTACTGGCCAGGTGGGCCAAACAGCGAGACCCAGCTCTACACCAAGACAGTAACTCCTGGCAATCATGAAATATCCTTTGGAAAGTGCCATTTCTTCACCATCCAAATGAAATGTATTTGCTAATCATATCAAGAGCTGGTATCCAAGTAGTTTGCTAAAGATGTCAGTGTTCTTGGGTTTCTTATACTTTTGGGGTCAGATGCAGAATACCTGCTGGTGACCAGTCTCTACATAGCTTTCTCCGGGACACACATTCTTTTCAGCAACATTTCCGATGAAGGTTTTGCTTCATGGGACTTGCACTTTGGAAGTGAAGCCCTTCTTGTTCAACGACGCTGTGGAATCCTCCCTTGTGAACAGCAGCAGCATGAGGTGTGCAGACTTAACCCAGTTTTCAAGACTAACACATGGAGAAATAAATACCAATTGAACTTCCCGACATTCTGGGCACCATGCCAGTGTGTTCACATACTTTCTCTTACTTAATCTTTACAACAGTCTTATAAGGTAAGGGAGCGACTATCAACTCTATTTTAGAGAAGAGACTGAGGGTCAAAGAACTCATGTCCCAAATCACTCAGCTAGGAGGCACACCAGCCAGGCAATACATGAACTCTGTATCAGATGTGGTCATGGTGGACCATCAAATTTCTGGCCTCATGTTGTCCTGTATTAGGCAAGTGGATACGGTCCGGCTAGGCTCTTGTAACAAGATCACAAACCAGCATCCTCATCTGTTCTTCACTGGATATTAGAACGATGCCTGCCTCCTTCAGAAGATGACTTAGCGTCTGAGTGAAGAGCTTATGGTGTTTTCTATAACTTCTATGACAACCTTCCCATGTGTGAAGTGCCTCACGATGTACAAACAATACATCTATATTATCTCAGTTAAATCCCACAACCTACAGGAAGAAGTTCAATAGGAGGAACCTGGCTCAGAGCAGGTTAAGGAGAGGGTTCAAGGGCCACCATTGTTTGGGGTGGTGCTTGGACTAGAAGCACCCTCGTACTATCCAGGAGGCCCTCTTTGAGTAGCCACAGTCATAATGCTAAGAGCCAGAAGAAATGCTGGTCTAGACCCAGCAGCATGATACTTAGAAGGGCCTCTGCAGAGAGTGTCGCTTTCTCCTCTATCCCTTGGCTGTGAAATGGGAATAATAATTCTAACATTTCAGAATTATTGTGAAGATGAAATAGAGATAATGTTGTGTGAAAGCCTCCTGGCACGTAGGAGATGCCTAAATTAACATGAGCGGAAATATTAGCTGACTCTTCCAGATCATTTCTAGGAGGTTGGACAGAGATTGCTTTGCTCTGTCCTTTATGGAGCGTAAATCATCATCACATTTACCTCAGTGGTAGGGGTAGAGGAGGAAAAAGGAAGGGGAGGAAGGAGAGAGAAAGAGTAGGCAAACCACTCAGGATGCCCCTTGCTTCTCATTTATTCCTTCTGGGTACAATCGTCTACAGGGCAGCTGGGGAGGGAGAACAGAATTCATTCATGACCTTCTCGGAGTTTTTCCCCTGGTCCTGAGAGGGGCGGGCTTTGCCAGAGCCATGGGAAGCAGAACTGCTGGGCTCTCTGGATAATTTAAGCACTATCTGACTTTTCACAGCCAGCTTACTGATAAAAAGGATCTTGACAGTGAACCCACCCCGCAGTGGGTAGTTAATGGCACTTTCGGCTGAGCTCATTTCTGGCACAAGAAGCAGAGGATCATAAACCAGAACTCTAACCTCAAGATGGATTCGATTTTCCAGATAGGGATGGTGGTTTCTAAGCCTCGAGCTAGGACAAAGCCTCCTGCTTCAAGAAGTTCTGTTCTGTGCGGTGCTTTCGGGTCTGCAGAGCAGGCTTCTTTACATCAATGCTTTGATCCTCCTGGCAGCTCTGCCAGGTAGATCAACTGGTCGGAGATGTTCCTGCTCTTTCTCCCAAGAGGAACCTGAGGCTCAGTGAGGGTCAGGGGTGTGCCGAAGCTTGCACAGCTGGCCCTGACACTCCGCTTTAGGACCCCCTCGACAAGAATTTCTTTCCTGTGTGATTTTGTTTGCAGAGTAGGATTCCAGGAGGTTTTCTCCCCTTTAATCAGTACTTCTGGGCCCAGTATTCTAAAATAAGGAAACTGAGGCTTTAGAGAGATTACGTTCTGTGCCCCAAATCACACAGCTAGTAAACGGCAAAGCCTGGATTAAAATCTGGCTTCTTAATTGCCCTGCCAGTGTTTATCAAACAAGGATTGATTTCTGGTTCATTCTCGGGGAACCTGGGATTACACTGTTTGAAACATTTTTCATTTTTGTTTTGATGATGATCTGTAAAATAATTTACCTATTATACATTAAGGACTACTTCAAACAATGGCAGTGATCATTTGAAATGGAAAGATTACTTTCTGATATATAAATTATAAGACATTCGTTGCTTTAGTTTGGGGATCCCAAAGTGGAGACCGTGTTCCATGTCTGAGGTCATTTTCTTAGGGTTCTACGAGGAGGTTTATTTTTTTCACATGTAAGAGTTCACAATTGACCCTGAACAACATGGGGTTAGGGGCACCGACCCCTTGCACAGTCAAAAATCTACGTATAACTTAGCTCCCCCAAAACCTTAACTACTAATAGTCTACTGTTGTCCGGAAGCCTTACCAATAACATAAACAGTTGATCAACAAATATTTTGTATGTTATATGTATTGTATACTGTAAGCTAGAGGAAATAAAACATTGTTAAGAAATTCATAAGGAGGAGAGAATACATTTATAGTACTGCATGTACTTATGGAAAAAAATCTGCGTATCAGTGGGCCTGCACAGTTCAAACCCATATTGTTCAAGGGTCAACTGTATATATTAGAAAAGTTTCCGTAATTCTGAACTGTGGGTTCCAGCCTCCCAGTTGAATTGTAGAATCACTTCTGCATTCTCTTCTTGAAGTATGTGAGTGATTATCACAACCATTTTGACGATGAGGAATCTGAAGAAAGGTTTGCATTGGTACCGAAGGTCACAGATTCTAGCTCTAAATTGATCCAGGTAACCGCCTAAGAAATGAAAACTCCAGTTTTCTAGCCAGAGAATGACTAAAAGTCTGTAATTTCTCCCAAAAAGATCTAGAGGGGTACGGATTCAAAGTGGGTGGGACTGGAAATGAGGACTGTTACAAACGTCCCATTGGTCAGTAGGGGTGTTCCTAGCAGGAAAATGAAAAGGTGCTTCTCCCACTAGTTTTGGCCAGTCACCTGTCCTAAAGCAGAACCATCTCCATCTCCAGGATTCTATAAGGTTTTGATTCCCAAATTCCATTGCAGTGTTTACAGTTCTACAGCCAAACACTCCCTTACTTCAGCTTTAAGCAAAGGATTGCAAATGTTTGCATGCACTTTCTTATCTGGACTGGCTCTCTCACATCTCCTACATGTGGTTTTCATATGGCTTTTATGAATGCCCGAAGTCTGTTCCAGCTTGTTCTAATGTTGCACTGTTTTAACTGCCATAACACAGTGGTATCAACAGATAAATCAACTAGATATGCTGAAAAAATTATGGGCAAGAATCCTGTTCTCTTCACCCGGCCTAATTCATCCCCGAGAAGAATCTGCCTTGGGAGTTGCAGGGAGAAGAGTTATGTGGAGTACGGACCAGAAAAATAAGCCAGTCTAACGATCCTATTATTCCTAAACTTCTGGACTGTTTTCACTTAAATCAATGGCAATTTTCTCTAGAGTTGCCCGTTCTCTGAACCTTGTGATTCCTCCTTGTAGAGTGTTTGCTGAGTTGCTTCTTATATTTAGCTGTCTTCTTTTTCTCGGTCATGATTTCATTTGCTTAATAGGACTTTCTGCTGTGAATCATGGTAGTTCAGGTTGCCGACTCACAATATTTTTGTATCACTAAGGATGTCCTTGTCCAGACCTCAGATTCACTCCTCTCACTTCCTGAAAGGAGAAAGTTTCGGAAGGATTGTTAGAGCACAAAAGGCCTCTCTCTCTCCCCTCTGCATTCCAGGATCCAGGGCTTTCCTCTCTGCCTCATTCTCAGTATCTTATTTAGAGTCTGATGGAGAGAGTTGGGGAACATTTGCTTTGGGGAAATAGGCTCTGTAATCCTTGGTCCCTGAAGTGATTTTCAATAGGAAATCGGAATTCCTGCTCCATGTAAAATGGGTCTCAGATGCTGAGAAATCAGTATTTGAGAATAATTTATGATTTGCTTTCCATAAATCAGTGCTTTTTTGCCTACAAATCATTTTTGAACTGTATATGGCTTCGTAAAAAAACTGGGCAGAGAATGCTGATTGTCCAGGCAGAGAATACTGATTGGGAATTGAGGGTTATATGTTGATCCCTGGTCCTGTCACCAATTAGTTATATGACTTTGGCGAGTTGCTTCAGGATTTTGAGTTTCATAGGGGGCTGTAAAATTATTAAATTACATTCTTCAACAATTAATTCATTAGTTCAACAAACATTTATTGCCTGCCAACTCTCTGCCAGTCACCACACTGGTCCTTTCCAACTCTGACGTGCTATGAGAACCTGATCCCATGACTGGTTACATTCTTATAGAATGGATTTCATAGAAAGGAACTACCCTCATTTAACATTTACTAGGAGTCAGTGAAGCAATTTTATTTGATCTTTGCACCAACTCTACAAAGTGGCAGCTCCATTTTACAGATGAGGAACTAAGGCTCAGAGAGGTTAACTGACATGTACAAGGTAACATTTCTTCTAAGTGGTAGCACCTGGGCTGGAACTCAGGTCTGGCTAGCCACTGACTCCCTGAGACGGCTAAACTTTTAACGTCCACCCTTAGTATTTTCATGTGTTCTGAGACACTTGGGACACAACTTTATTTTTAGGTAGAAATGGAGACTGAGTTGCCCTCTCTGATTGATTTCGCTGCTTTCTCTTACTGAGGCCCATTTCCTTCCCATAACTGAAAATGGAGCTACCACAGTCCTGCCCATGGGCAGGGGGAGTAGCTGGTGGGTCCCCTGTGGCATGGGTTCAGACTCTTCAGGCTGCTTTTCCACCTGGGGAAGGCAGCTGAACTCCATCACAATCTCTGCTCTGCCTTAGGCACAGACAACCTACTAAAAGTGTAGGAGTTAACAGTTAGAAAATACCAGAAAGACAATTGTTTTACAAGTCAAGAGGGCAGGTCCCAGGGAAGTAAGTTTGCTCTGGGGCTGGGCTGTCACCTGAAGCTCTGCACTTCCTAGAATTCTTTCTATTTATGTTTACATAGGAGACATCAGGAAGGAGTTAATGGTTTTGAGTTCTAAAGGGATGGCTTTAAAGTGGTGGACTTCAGATGATAAAATGTGTATCAGTCCGTTTAAGCACAGGAAATAGAAATCACTCTAGGTATTTTAAGCAGGATAGGGTTTAATATAAACAATTGCATGCTTACAAAATAATTTAAAGGCTGAAGGAAAAGGTTCTAGGTTAGATTTCTTGGATGATTTCCAACAATACAGAACTGACCCCCCCCCAGGCAGCTACTATTTTTGAGGTGCCACTGGTGGTAGGTAGATCATGAGTGGGAATCACCACCATAGCAATCACCGGACAGCAGAGGGCAGGAGAATGGCTGCCCAAAACTGCAATCCAGGGTTCAGAAAAGCAGATCAAGAAGCTGACAAGTCTACCACTATTTTTCAATACCCAGGATGCCGGAAAATAAGCACTGCAACCTGCTGCAAGAAAATCACAACTTTCCTAAGCAGTAATGAAAACCAGAAGCCAAAGAAATAACTTCTGCTTCACTTCTTTTTCTCCAGTCATATGAGTGCATCTATTGGCTTTCCAACCCTTTCAAACATATGAAAGATGAAATAGAAATTAAAACGCCAATCCATTTTTTCTCCCACAATGGGTAAGGGTAATTCTTCAAAGAGGTCCTCTCTGGCACCACGTAAAACTCCAAGGATAGAAGAACAGCCTCCAAAGAAAGCAAAACCAAACCAAACCAAACAAACTAAACCACTGAGACATCCAACATTTACTCCTGAGAGCAGAAGCCACCCCAATAATAGAGACACTCCTGTTCTGTATTTATGTTCCCTTTGTCCCATTTGGGAAAGGCAAATTCAACTGTGCCCAACGCAGGGCCCAGTATCTTTCCTTGCTTGAGCCCCACTCTGCTCATCTCACTTCAACCCAATAGGAAATTTTCTCATCAAAGAAAGCTGAGTCCAGTGGGAAAAGTGCTATCCCTGTCTCCTTGGTAGAACAACAGATGGCAAGTGTATGTTCGGTTTCATTTACAACAGACCCTGAAACCAGCTCTGTCCCAGGTCCTAAGCTGGTACAGAGACAAATGAGACACTGCCAAGTAGGAGAGACAGAACATTATGTAAATGCTACAATGGAGCTTAAGCCAGAGAGAATGAAGGCAGGTAGCACTGGAGGGCTAGACAACACAACTTCTCTTTGTGCAGCCAATCTGCTCTAGTTGCCCACATGGTCCTCACCTTGACCCAGGAGTCATTTTTTTCCTTGTGACAATGGTTTGGAAGATGAAGGTGCTCTGAAAACTCCTTGCAGTAGGCAGCTTCTGAAATAGTTCCCCATGATCCCTGCCTCTTGGTAGTAACACCTGTGTAAACCCCTCCCCTTGACCTGGTGACTTGCTTCTAACAAACAGAATATGGCCTATGGGAGGGAATATCACTTCTGAGATTAGGTTACAGTCCAAAATGTGAAATGTGCTGAGGTCCAGAAACCCTGGGCTAGAACTTGATGTTCCTTCACTGTCTATGGCCTTAGTTCCCCTGGTTGACCAGATTCCAGATTCTCCCTCGGACTTTTTTGCCTCCAGCCACTTCTGGTGAAACATCCATCCCAGCCAGCACATCCTGCCCCACCCTCACCCCCAGCACACGTATCACCCCCAATAGACAACGTGGCTCTCTGAGAGCATCCTCTTGGATCACTGTTCTCTAAATGTCACCTGTTATGGGTGGAAACACATTCATTCTCTTCTTTTCTACATCCCCCAACATCATCTCCCTGGGGACGTGAGGGGCACAGGCGATGGAGGCCCAGTCCGGGCCTGTGAGTCGGTCCACCAGAGGTCAGTCCCCTTAGCAAAAGTCTGTTTTCAGTTAGCCCCACACATGACGGCCTCAACTCAGACCTACTGAGACCTTTTCCGACAGTTTTAGGCAAGGACAAATGCATTTCCCAGAAGAACACAATGTAGCCAGGCTTTCTGGAGACACCAGAAAGACAAATATTAACATAAAAAAAGAAGGAACATGTACGAAAACATTCAAAACAACCTTTTCTGTTTGTGAAGAGCAGAAACATCCTTGTTACTTTTATTTCTTTTGAAAGCATCAACTCTGAGAAGAATGACTTCTGCCCTCAACCTCGTTAGCCGATGGACAGAGACAACGCTCGCTGGTGAGTAATCTGAGGGGAGGAAGGGAGTTAATGAACCCAAACAGAAAGAATTACATGTTTGCAGAGAAATCTATGAAAGACTGCACATTAGATTCTGCTGGGTGTTTTCTGTGCATTTCCAAGTCCATTTCCTACCCTTCCCCAACCAGCTGTGAGCCCTGGAGCCTGACCTCTACGGGCTGTGTCTACAGTGCTGTGTGCCCTTTGGCTTCTGATGGGCTGGGCAGGTGGGAGGTACCAGCAAAAGAGGAGAAGAAGGGAGGAAAGTGAGGTCAGGATATATTGCCATGGCTTCTTTCGTGCCAGTGATGGTGGCTGTAGGTATATGCCACCAGTGTCTCGTGGGTGGGTGGGTGGGGCTCTGTATGATCACTCTCTCTGTTTTATAATGTTTTGTGGGTTTTTTTTGTCTTTCAAACAGAGGCCTATCTCCTCTTGCATCACCATCTTTTTCTCATTTTCCTTAACCCTGCTAACACCCTAAAAACTGTCCCTTTATTAGTCTCCTTAAATACTCTGTATGAGTGTGCCATCTGTTTCCTGCAACGTCCCTGACTCACGTGGTTGTTAACAGGGGGTCACTGGGGGAAGGGACTGCAGAGGTGAGACAGTGATGGAGGGGAGAGGAGAGTCAGAGGGGGGAGCCAAGCTAGAAAGGAAAATGAAAAGACAAAACAGAACACACTTATGGAGCCCAGTACATCTATGTATATGCATGGGCATATATAGAATGAAGTTAAATAATAAAAAAGGCCCTGTCCCCGACCTCTTCTTTAGAGTAGTGGCCCTATAAAGAGCCTTGCTCTCCTTTTGGCCCCACACATCTTTCCCCAAGCCCAGAACAGGAAGCTCCTAGGGGTTCCTCTTCCTTGTTTTCACCCTAACTGAGCCTTGTGAAAGAGGCAAGGTCCCTGGGAGTGCACACAGGATACAGAAGGAAGACGCGGCTCTGGAGATGGGAACCTCCTGGGTGCTCCAGCCACAGCACAGCGTTCTCCTTTATTCTACACATTCAGCAATCTTCTCCCTGCAGCTTTTATTCACGCTGGTCAGTCTGCTTGCTCCTTCAAAGTCCAGTTCTTACTTTCCCTCCCCCAGAAAGTCTTCTCAGACCTCCTCGTCCCTACTTTTCAGGAGGTGTTAATCATTCACAACACTCCCCCTCTCTTCCCTTTCCGTATATCTACTGTCACTTTTTTCAACTGGAGAGCATTGTTTGGTCTGTTGGTTTCAGGCACTCAAATGGAGTTCTTTGAAGGCAGGCACTGGGTGTAATGTCATGCATGACTCTCACACCTAGCCCACGGCCAGCACTCAGGAACTAGTTACTAACTGCATCAAATTGATGGACTGATTATAGGGATGTCCCAACGGATAAATCTCTCAGCTGAACCAGTCTACTTTGTCATATATGTATAAAGACTTCTGAACATAGAGAGAAGAAGTAACGTGCTAAAGTCGCAGAGCGAACATTAGCAGAGCTGGTCTGGACATACTAGCCCAGTGCCTGCTTTGAGGACATGCATAGCCTCTCCTGGCCCGAACCTTCTCCCTCTCTTCCCATTCATCCTCTCAGCCTCAGGGTGTCCTGGCTGGAGAAGTGTGTGGCTAGACGTGATTCTTTCTCCTGAAGCCATGCTGAGCTCTGCATGGCTTCTCACTTGGCTCAGACTTGCTCCTCAGTGCCTGACAATCTCCACTCCAGGATGGCTGCTTTCTTGTCACCAACTAATTCTACAGGGAGAGGCAGTGAGGGGTGGGGGGAGTGCATATCGCCTGGGCCCTGACATGTTACACTTTCCAGAAACCTTAAATGAAGCATGTGAAGTTGACGATCCTGTTTTATTTCAGGAGGGAGAGGGGCTATGCACTCTGCATGAATAACCAGAAAAGAAATGCTTACTCATCTTTTTCAGACTTCCAGAAAATTTACATTCCTTCTAATATTTGCTTGTTACAAATATCTCCCTAAAGAAATGATGGCCCTGGTGATTTATGGCCCAAAGCTGACTGCTATCCAAAAGGATTATTAGATACTCTGTGCCTGAAAAATAAGTTTGTGTCACACACACACATATACAGACACTCATTCTTCCTTTCTTTCTCTCTCTCTCACTCTCTCTCTCTCAAACCTAGACACAAAGTCCACAGACTTTCCAGAGCTCATGATGCCAGTGCACCATTAGAATTCATCACTCTGTCACTTAGTAAGACTGTCACCATGGGGGTTCTGGTCCCTGAGCAAGAGTCATTCTGGGTTATACTTTGGAAACTGTAAATAACTATACAAATATGAGATATTACGGGTAAGATGACTGGCCAGGTAATTCAGGAGGGAAATTCTCTTGTCTCAATTGAATAATTTAGGGGAAAACATTTTGACTTGAATCACCCAGATTCTCCAATTCCTATTGTTTATGCTGACACAGCTTTTGAAATTTGGAAAGAAATTCTACCATGAACATGAAATTGGAAACTTTTTTTTCTTGGATGTGACTTTTTGCAGTGTCTCTGAATGATCCTCCAAACTCTTCGGACTGGCCTTCCTATGACTAGAATTCTCAGGTTGGCCAGAAGCAAAACCCACCTTCAATTTCTTGGCAGAACCTCTTGTTAATCCAACCCTGCTCCTCTTTACTTGAAGGAGAGAGTGAGCCTAGGCATGCAATACCTTTAAACACATAGGGTGGTGCCCACCTTTATTTAATAGCTAGAGAAGAAAGTTATCTTGTGGGCAGTGTGACAAAATTGCATTGTGATTTCTGGTTCTCCAAAGCGGAAGAGGGCACACAATTCCTTCCCAAGAACTCTTTGGTTTGGCAGTTGGGGTTGTTTGAGTTGTGATAAAGGCTAATATTTATTCAGCCAGCTTCCCAAATCTGACCTGCTACTTGGAATCTGTTAAAGTGGTGACCAAGTCACAGTCCTGTTTGTTATCACAGCCAAGAACCCAGGCTGGTATCAAATACCAGTGTATCATCTCTCCAGGACTGGCTTGTTGAATCACATAGCAGGGGGTTTCCAGTTTAATTCACTCTAGTTTGTAATAAGATAATGCACAAAATAATGAAATCTAGGAGTTGTTTGGGGGATTAAAGATTAGCTAATGGTCTTGAAACATTACAGGCGAAGAATCAGAGGGAATTAATGGGTTACCCGGGTTATTTGGCTAGTTAGTTGCAGAGTCATAGCTAGAGCTGTCTTGGCTAGAGTTGCCATTTATTGAGTTACGACTATGTGCCAGTCCTTGGGCACTTTGCATTACAAGTAACAGAAGATCCACCTTCACATGGCTTAGTTTATAAAGGAAACACACTGCTTACACAATTGCATGCAGTCCCAGGAGGGCTGATTCAGTGGCTCAAGTGAGTTATTAGACTGGAACCTGGCTTCTCTCTTTTCTTTCTCAGCCCTTGTCCCTTTGCATTGGCTCTCTTCCAGGAAGACTTTATCCTTATGGTTGCAAGGTCACTGCCAGCAACTTGGGAGGTTATAGGCTCCAGGGTTCAAATTCAGTAGGTACTGGAAAGTCTGCTTTGCATATAGCTCCATGATAAGTCTCCATTGGTCCCGATTGGCCTGATTTGTTTTCTGTGTCCACTGCTGAACCAATCACAGTGACCAGGTGATGGATTATGCCAAATCATTTAAGTCAATCAGGGCACACTCCTGGGGATGAATTCAAAACCGAATCCTTCTACATCCAAATAGCTTAATGTCCACATTAACCTGACTTTACTGTGTGACCATTTCAGTAATGTAACTTTATTGTTCAACTACCTTCATCAATGCAGCTTTCCTTTTTCAAGGACCTCTTGTCCAGCACGGTAATAGTTGCAGATTACTTTATTTCAGGAATTTCTTATCTAGCCTTCACCAAAAACAAACCATTTAAATGAACACCAAATTTGGAACTTTCAATAAACAGCACCAAATGGCTGTTTATACTCTAAGACTCTTTGAAACTCTGCTTCAAAACACTTTATTGTCTACCAATCCCAAACTATTATATCACGATCCTTAGCTAATCCTAATTAAGCCTCCTCCCACTGAAAGCCCATCTTAAACCAGACTTTCAAATCTTGTAAACATCCCAACCTCGCCCTGTGACATTACTAAGACTCTACCATGGCAGTATTCTCTCTTACATCAAGAAGCATATTCTGAGCTTTGTCTTATCAAGGGCCTATTTCAGTGATATTTTCAGGGAGTCAGCATTCAGGATTAATTCCACTCAAAATACTTTACTAGTCCAGTTAGGTAGAGTTAGCTAGAAGGGAATGGGGGTGGGTGATGGGGACAACTAGAAAATGTCGACACGTTCTCCATGTGTGGGGCTCCATGTCTGAAGAAATGGACTGGGAGATGAGGCATTTGCCATTGCTCAGTTGGCATTTGCTTTAGGGGAGGGAATGAATGACAAGCCAGATGAGCACCAGCGTGAGGAAAGATAATAGGGACTGAATTGGGAAGACATGAATATATAGTCTTCCCCCCAAAATATCACCACGGCAACTTCAAGAGGCTCAGGGCTTTAACAAAATGTTTTAGCATTAGAGAGAGTCTGGGTTTATTCTGGGGCAGTGGGAAGAACACTGGGCTTGGAGTCAGAGACCCTGGGTCCCAGCTCTAGGCTCCTTCACGTAAAAGTTGTGCCGTACTGGGCATTCACAGCACCCTCTCTCTGAGCCTCAGTTTTCTTATTCATAGAGTGAGGATGATAAAACCCATCCAATCCTATTTTGGAGATGCAAAGTAGATAACAGATATGAAAGGGAAATTTACAATGAAGAAATACCATATACATGTTCTCACTCATTATTAATTTTGTTAGCCATCCACAAATTCTTACGCTGCTGCTATTGTGACCTAAATTCTGGCAGAATTTAGAATTTAGGTCAGCCACTGAGAAGGAGAAAAGCTAATTGCCCCCAAATAGGTCTACAACCTTGATCACAATGGCGTACTTCTCTTGACAATGCACAATTTCCTTATTTGTAGGGGACCTAGTTTCTCCTGCTTTAATTCCCAGGTTGGTCAGTGGAAAGAACACAGTATTTAGAATCAGAGAAATAGGGTCCAAGATCTCTGGTACATTTACTGGATATCTAATTTTGGACATGTTTCTTAGCCTTTTGGAGCTTTAATTTACTTATATGGAAAATGCACAAAATGCAGCCAATTCACATGGCTGTTGTAAGGATGGTATATTAGTAGCCTCTCAATACATGTGCCTGAATTGGAATCTGATATTTAGGTCACATTCTATGATGTTTTTGTGACAAAAATCACACCTTTGTGTTAAGTCCTCTTAGGGTACCCGTGACCCCAGAGAAAGGAAACACATAAGGGATTGTACCCATGTCATTGTGAAGCTAATTGATTACAGCAATAAGGTGTTTTGTAATTCTGAGGATGAAACATCTGGTGATTGTTGCAGGGATAATTATTATCCTTTATAATTGCCAGTATTCCTGGACATGACACATCCTGGTACTCTGGAATTCTCACAAAGCGGCGTGGGGTGGTTGAGACATCTTTTGTACATTTGCATTTCACGGGATATTTTTATATAGCAAAGTGTTTCACAAGGATACATATTTCTTCTTCCCACACAAGAATGGTAAAATGTCCCTTCTCTTCACGGTTGCAGACTTTACATTCCTTCAGCAGCCTGCTCAGGGACGCACATGAATGCTCTTCAGTGTTGGAAGTGGTGTGGTTCTGTCTGGACAGTTAGCAGAAAGCATGGTTCTGTCTGTATGACTACTGGTTTGTGTGGGTCATTTCATTAACATGGTAGCTTAGATTTTTTGGTAGAACAACTTAAACATTGTATTTAGCACAAAGATCAAAGAATCATGGAAAAGAACTTCACTTTACTAGGGGCTCCGTGTTTGTCCCTTTACATGAATGGAGAAAGGACCAGGAACATGGAGCCTTGGTATTCTCTAGTTATCCTGGACCAACTAAGCATAACCTGTATATGATGAAAGAAATTCTGACAGGAGGCAGGATGGGATAGCCCAATGGGGAAGGTAATGATGAAGGGGTGGGACAGCATGGCATGGAGATACCCAGTGAGGAATGAGGGGAAAAGAATGAGAGAGATGGAGAAAAAGAAATAATGTCTAAAGAGGATTTTGGTTTTCTTTGTTGGCTTCTTCCATATCATTGCATTGTTTCCTTTGGGAAAACCTAGAGTACAGATCTGCATTAATTTCTAAGGCTTTTAGAATTCAAAGCTGTTACTGAATGCAATTTCATGGAAATATTGGTCCATGTAAGGGTGCGACCCCTGGGAGGGTGGCTTGTGGCTATTAATTCTTCAGGGAGATCTTCTCCCTCTCTACTTGGTACCAGCATGTGCGATATGCAGTTACCTTTGCAGTCTTCTTTGAGGCAACAAACACCAAGTTGATTTCTATCCCTACACAATGAGGGTGTAAACATCGGAGGGCCCAGCTATATGGATTCCTGTTAGACTCCTCGAAACCCTAGGCTTATCTTCTGTCACTCACTCGCCATAAAACAGCAAAATGAGGCTCATATTCATCAGGCTTGGCAAATGCTATTGAAGTGAAAACTGGCTCTAGGGCTTTACCAGCCTCTTTGAGTTTCCACCTTTATTCAATCCATCGTATGAATACTCTTTTATTTCTGAACAGCTAATGTATTGTAAGTCCTGGCTAGAGAAGTTAGGCCAGAAAAAGAAATAAAAGTCATCCACATCTTAAAGAAAAAAGTAAAATCATGTCTGTTCTAAACAACAGAGAGAAAACAGACTGAATAAAGAAAAAATAGAAGCTCAGGAACTTGTGGGATTATCATAAAACATCTAACATTCATGTCATTAGAGTCCGGGTAGAAGAGAACTGTCAACACAGAACCCTACACCCTGTGAAAATATCCATCAATCAACATGATGCAATTGACACAGAATACTCACCCCAACAATAGCAGAACACACTATAGCAGAGTACACATTCAACATAGACAAAATATATCCTGGGCCACAAAATATATCCTGGGCCTTAAAATAAACCTCAAAAATTTTAAAAGAATAGAAATCATACAGAATGTGTGCTTTTACCATAATGGAGTTGAAGGAGAAATCAATAACAGAAAGATAAGATGAAAATTTCCAAACACTTGGACAGAAAACAACATTCTTCTAAATAATACATGGGTCAAAGAAGAACTCTCAAGGAAAATTAAAAATAAATACATTGAACTGAATGCAAATAAAATGCCACACATTAAAATTTGTGGGACACAGCTAAAATCAGTGCTGAAATGGAAATTCATAGCACTGACGCATAAATTAGAAAAGAGGAAGAGGCTCACATCAATAATATAAGCTCCCACCTCAAGAACCTAGAAAAAGAAAAGCAAAATAAATCCAAAGCAAGCTGAAGGAAGTACATAACTTCAGAAATTGATAAAATTGAAAACAAAATGATAGAGACAATCAATGAAACAAAGAGTTTGTTCTTTGAAAAGATTGATACCATTGAGAAACTTCTAGCAAATACAAAGAAAAAGAAAGAAACAAAGGGAAAAAAAGAAAGGAAGCAAGCAAGCAAGCAAGCAAGCAAGCAAGCAAGAAAGAAAGAAAAAGAAAGAAAGACAGGTCCACATTATCAATATCAGGAATGAAATAGGGAGTAACATTAAAACCTTGAAAATAACCAAATAATAAGGAAATAGTACAAACTATACACAGACATCTGAAAACTTAGATGTAATGGACCAATCCCTTAAAAAATACAAAGTAACACAACTCACTCAATATGAAATAGATTATTTTAGTAACTTTGTGACTATTAAAGGAATTGAGTATTTAATTTAAAAACTCAAAAAAATATGTCCAGGCCCAAAGAGTTTCACTGAAGAATTTTACCAAGTATTTAAAGAATTAATACTAGTTGTACACAACATCTTGCAGAAAATAGAAGAGGAAGAACTACTTCCCAATTCATTTTATTAAATATACATATGCTGGAAGTTCTAGGCAATGCAATAAAGTCAAAAACAAACAAACAAACAAACAAATGGAAATAAAAGGCATACACAGAATATGTGGGGAATCTCATGGGATCCCTCATATACTGCTGGTGAGAATGTAAAATGGTACAGATACTCTGAAAAACAATTTGGCAGTTTCTTAAAAACCTAAAAATGCAAAAAGCATATAACCCAGTAACTGCACTCCTGGGCATTTTCCCCAGGGAAAGAAAGACTTATTATGTTCATACAAAAACCTGTAGATGAATGTTTACAGCAGCTTTATTCATAACAGCCCCAAAGTGGAAACAACCGAGAAGTCCTTCAACTGGTAAATGGTTAAACAAAGGGCGTTACGTCTACACCATAGAATACTACCCAGCAGTAAAAAGGAAGGAACTATCGATACCATGCGACAATGTGGATGATTCTCCAGCGTATCACACTAAGTGAAAAACCCAATCCCAAAAGGTTACACACTGTTTGATTCCATTTATCTAACATTCTCGAAATGACAAAATCATAGATGGAGAACAAACGAGTGATTGGCAGAAGTTAAGGAGGTGGCGGGGGCGGGAGTAAGAGGGAAGGCAGTGTGGCTATAAAGGGGCACCATGAGGGACCCTCGTGGTGGTGGGAATGTTCTGTGTCTTGACTCTGTCAATGTCAGTATCCTAGCTGTGATAGGGTCCTACAATTTTTTTCAAGATGTTACCATTGGGGGAAACTGGGTAAAGGTCCATAGATCTCTCTGAATTATTTCTTAAAACTGAATCTACAATCATTTAAAAAGAAAAAACCTTTCATTAAAAAGAAATCAGATCAATCAGGATACTCAAGTTCATGCCATAAAAGGGCTTGACAGCTGCTGCTTTACAAGTATACCAACCGATCTGATAGTGCCAGCAGATGTCATTTGTGCAGCTTGTTTGGTAATTATACCTCATGGGTTCCACAGTAATTACAGTGGGACTCACATTATATTTCCCAGGCCGGAAATCATCACATTCCCTTAGTAATTACTCAGGGCCAAACACCTTTGGCTGTGAAGGGTTTGCAATTGATGGCGGGCAAACTTGTCAAGAAATAAAAAACTCGGCTTAATTTGGAGATAGGATTGGGCAGTGGTCCACACTCCCTTTAGGTCTACCATGACCATTAGCAAGATATTTGGGAAAATGTAAATAATGTCCTAATAATGAATAAATAAATTTGTTTTCAAGAATGATAGATCCAAGATAATGCTTACTTTCTCTATTTACTGAAAAAAAAAATTAACTCAAGAAGGACATAATGACAACTCTTTGGCGTCTGGTCAGTCTATTTTCACTTGTCTCCCAAAGCAGACCCTTGACAGAAACACTTAGCACAGAGTTCTCCAGAGGGAACGCCTTCTAGGTTCAGGTTATATCTATTGAAGGCTTCCAACAGTAGGGTAATGTCCATTTCCCAGAATGAAAATCTAAGGCAGGAGGAAAGTAGAGCAACTTCCCTGAGGTTGCAAGTAGAGTTAGTGAGAACTGAAATTTAAACCTGAGTCACTCTAACCACAAAATTCTGTCGGTCTCCTTTTTCACCCCTTAGTAGCCAGTGTGGTCCCACTTGTCCAAGACATTGATTTGTGAGCTCAGAATAACAGCAGGTCTTTGAGCAATGTCAGCATGAAGTAGAAGGAGGAAGGGCTCTGTATGGTATTGTGGAAAGAGCACTGGATTTTGAGATCTAAATCCTGGATTCTTGTACTGCCTTCAGCTCAGAGACTTTTGCATAAAGACTTTCACTCTTGTGAGTCTCAGTGTCTTCATTTGTGAAATAGGTAGTGTAACAATTAAATTAGATAATGAATGAAAAGTACAGAGCATAGGGCCTGGCCCATAGTTCAATAAATGATGGACATTGGTGATGTTAGGAATTCCTCGGGCTTAGGGCAGAGCAAACACTTGGGCCGTAGTTAATCATTAACCCTAGATTACAACAGGGACCTGTATGCCACTTGCTGCTCAAGTATCCATTCCAGGTATGAGAAGTGCAGGAGCCTCCCCATTTCCTCTTTGGAGGCTAAAGACTCAGGGTCTAATTTAGCATCTTAAGTCCTGCCAACCCATGTGCTGTAAAGGGAACCTCACTGTGTTAAACGTTATCTTCTCCATCAGCTGTTGGATGTGCTCTCTCAAGCCAAGCTCACATGGCTTTCACCGTGATGGCCTGTGTATCTTCTCCCTACTAGAAGACCAATGCCCTGAAGGCAGAAGTCTGCCTCAATACTGTGTCCCCGGCGCCTAGTATAGGGCCTAGACAGAGGTAGCATGCAATCCATGTTTAAAACAAAGAAGAAATGGACAGGCGCATGTATGACCTTCTGGAGGCTGTGCTGACTTTTTGTCTTAGAGTGATCAAAGCCCAGCATTCCCTGTCCAGGCAGCATTTGATGTCACAGGGAGATGGGGCTGTGTGATGGCCCCAGCGGTAGGCACTTGGTGGTGGGCAAACAGGAACCTTTCCAGCAGAGCCAATGCTATCTTATCACACTTGTTAACTTTCATATTTGGCATTAAGTATGTATAAAGAACCTTTCACGTGAGGGACTCCCGGGCTCACCTCTGTAACATTCTCATGTGTTGCTAGCATCTCATTTTTATTTCCTTTCTAGAAGCAGAATCACAGCCTGGCTCTCAGCTTGGGCTCCCAGACACTGTTGGCAGGGACCAACAGCAGTGGCAGAGGATGTCCCCACTCACTGACTTCCACCCTTTGCTGATGTCACAGTAGAAGACAGAGGCCGTGGTGGTGACAGTGCCACTGGGAGAGTCCAATACAGGGCAGGCATCCTCCATTCCCTCCTTGGTCCTCTTCCTCCCTGTGGAAACAATCTAGTTCTTAATCCCAGCTCTGCCATGCTCCAGTTGTTGACTTTGGGCATACAAGTCTGATCTTGAGTGTCTGAGCTTTAACATGGGGATAAGAACAGTCATCCTTACAGTGTTGGGGAGAGGGTTTATTCCTCAATTCTGCAAGCGTCTAGTGACTGCCTGCTGCATGCCAGGCACTGCTCTGAGTGATGGGCATGCATTAGTGAACAAATTCACCCAAAATGTCTTTCCTCATTTCTGATGTTCTAGGAGAGGGAGGCAGGCCATGAGTGATACTAATAAGTAAATTATACCATGTATCGGAAGGGGAGAAATGATGTTGGAGAAAATCATGGCAGTGGGAGTAGCGAGTGCTGAGAGAAGGTGGTGTGCAGTGTTAAATAACATGGTCAGTAGGGGGGTTGGGCATCACTGAGATGACAAAGGACCACAGACCTGAAGCTGCTAAAGAGGTAAGCCATTGGGATACCGGTGGGAAAGCATTCCAGGCCAAGGGATTAGCAAGTACAAAAGCCTCAGGCCTGGAGTGGGCCTGGGGTATCTGTGGAACTGCAAGCAGGCGTACAACTGCATAAGAACGTATAATTATCTAACAAAAACAAATGAAAGTGATCTTTTTAAAGATTAATTAATAATAAAAAAAGGCCACTCAGGATACCCAACTTCATGCAATAAAAGGGCCAGAGACAAGGCAGCAAGGGGAAAAACGGGAGATATAAGGTCAAGGCGGTGGGGGTGAAATGAGTTAAGACCTTTAAGTTACTTGAGCATTTTGAGCAGAAGAGACAACAGCCTCGACCTGAGTTTTCAGAAGTCTCCTCTGATAGCTGCATTGAAGGAAACCATGGCTGACAAGAAGCAAGGGGGCCACTTAGCCAGTTAGCACAATCTGTGTAAAGTGCCAGAGCAATGTTAAGAATGGTGCCGGGCAGGGGATGGCACATGAGTAGATGTTAGGGTTACTACTCCAGTGTTAACAGGAGACCTCTCTGTAGGGCACATGGCCCAGGTGATGGAGACACTCAACCACTGTTTCACCTTGGCCATATAAACCTAATGTGCTCTTTAGGGGAACAGTCTCCTTTGTAAGCAGGGCACAGGAAAAGAAATCCATGATTTCTGTAGGTAGACAAGTTTCTATTGGAATCCTGGCTCCCAAACTTTCTCTATGACCTTGGGAAAATTCTTTCACATCTCCCTGAACTACAGTCTCCTCCGTGGTAAACTGAATAATAACAGTCCCCTCCATATAGCGTTACTGCGAGCACTTAGTATAAAGTGTCTGGCAATTGTGTGCACTCAAAAGTGCTAGTTCTGTTTGCCATCTCTCATGCTCATTCATGCTGGACTTATTTATAGTATATATTTCCTCTAAATGATGCTCATTTCTTTTAAGTATTTTCTGATTCAGAGTCCTTCTCAAATAAAAAATGTCTTTAATGTTTACTAAACTCTCATGTTTAATAAAAGAGTCTTTTTAATTTCAAAAGGACAAATGTTGGAGGCATGTACTAATCGCTCTTGGTCAAATGCCTGCGGGACGTTTGTTTGTTCAGATTATAACAGCTGACCCGGCACCTAACTGAGTGCTGGGCACATATTAGGTGCTCAATAAATGTTTGTTGAATGAATGTGTGAGCCTATAATCAAGGACCCACTTCTCATGAAACTGATGGCATCTTACCCTAATGACTGGCACAAAGGAGGCTAAGGGATAATTATAATAATAATATATTGTACCTCTAGACATTTTCAATGTATTAACTAGACGGATTCTTACACAGCTTTAAAAACTTTGTATTTTAAAATGTGTTTCTGCATTAAACAAAAATTTTAGACTCAATATGAGAGCACTGAATTTGGAGTCCAAAACTGTGGGCTGCCATTTAGGCTTCTCTTGATGCCTGCTGTGTGGCCTTAGACATATGACCTATCATGTCTGGAAAAATCATCATTAAAATATAATTGACACCCCAATAAATTTAAAAAAATCTATATATCTATATATCTCTCTCTATATTTATATATCTATATAATTGACCCTATGTGACAGTGAAGCTGAGATTGGCCCATGAAAACCCTTTATGAATCCAAACCACCATGTGCAGGATATGGAGTACTTTCCGGAGTACTTTTAAGAGCACAGAACACTATTTCTCTTTTTACTATATAGCACTGATATGAAGACTACGCAACTGTGGGCAACATTTTTATTTATTATAAATCACTGTCTTCATTTGATGGTTTCAAACTATGAAAGCAATACATGCTTGCCATATCAAGACCAAGGGTGCAAAGATATACAACCCCAAAGCTCTCTGTCCCTCCCTACTTCTCTGTCCCCTCCCACACAGCCAAGGTCAACAGACCAATGCGAATCTTCCACAGTTTTCTCTTTCATCATTCATACATAATCAAATATAAATATATATATACATAGGGCTCTACATTTTTCCTGTAATAAAAATCATACTATGCATGTTACTCTGCAAGTATATACATAAATATATATACACATATACAGATAAGAGGTTTATTTTATTGGTAAACAAATGTGGGATCATATTATACACACTTGTCTGTATCTGGCTTTTCTCAACTCCTCTAGAAAACTCCCTTTCTAAGTCAACTGGTATAGTTTGAATTTGTTCTTTGTAATGACAATTAGTTCATGGCTAAGAGAAACCATAATTTCCCTATTGATAGGCATTCTCTTAGTTTCTAGTTGCAAGGCAAATTACTTCATTTCTTTAAGTCATTTCTTTTTCTAAAAAGTGGCATTACTAAGAGAACATGCTTCAGAAGGCTGTTGTAAAGATTAAATAAGAAAATGCTTATAAAACATTTAGCAGAATTCCTGGCCCATTCTAAGTACTCAATAAATATTAGCTACTGTTATTTTCCATAAAATGTTTTACAGTAGCAGGAAATCCATTGTTTAGATTCAGACATTCAGAGACCATGATATTTTGATTCTCGTAGACTTTTCATATCCAGTTACAGGTTTCTTTCTTCTTCTGTTCCCCCTATCCTTTTAATGAATCTCCATCAAAGTCTTTCTCTGTGGCTATTTTAATCAGACCATTTAAAATTATCTTGATTTCTCCCTGGGGCATGGCAAATCTTCAGCTCAAAACTTTCTGTTTGTCCTTATTGAATACAGTTTCTTGGGGGTAGGAAGAGGCTTCTTGGGCAAAGCAGAAGCCGGGGCAGTCTACCTTTCTCTTTGGAGGAAATATTTAAGGGAGTAGTCCACAGTCTGAAGGGGGGAGCAGGCTACTTTAGGAGGGAAGTTCAATTCAGCACGTGGGGAAGGAGAGCTAAGCACGCTCAAGTCTGATGCTTCATTGACTGTCCAGCTGCAAAAGCCCTTGGAGCAGGCAATTACAATATCACCTGGGAGGGTCCTGGTCCCTAACATGTGGCAAGCAGAATCCCAGCCACCACTAGGGCTCCCCAGAAGGAAGAGTCTGGCATGAGGCAGGGAGATTGGAAAGACCCACAACAGCAGGTTAGGCTCCGTGGCAATAGTGAAATAGCATGTTTGGCAGGAAAACTGAAATAGAAATCCAATCATATGAACTGGATTGACGCACAGGTGATAGGCAGTGGGCACGGAAGTACATGACCTTCCCCAGGGTTCTGTGAGTCCGAATCCAAAGCTCTCCTTGTTTTGGGTTAGGCTCAGAGCCAGAGGGCACAGGTTTACTGGGTGGGTGTGAAGAAAGAGGAAATGGTGCCATTGTCGTAACCAAACATTTCACATGGCTGTCTGTGGCCAGGCTACACCTTCCAGGCAGGTAAACAAATGATATCCAAAGTGACACTTGCTATAAGAAGTAAGATGTAAGTGCAAGGGATTATGGGAGCACAATGCAAGGTTTATACTAGGCCCTCAGCAAATGTTGTGCATTGACTACTGAATGCAGTCTCTGTGCTTTGGGAACAAACAGGAGAGAGCCTCTGCTTTTCCCTGGAGGAGTCCGGCATTCTTCCAGAATCACTGGGATTGAGTGGGTTTTAGAGTAAAGATGAAGGAAAGGAAATTTTGTGCAGTGACATGGATAAGAAGATAAGAATGAGCATGTGTATTTGGAAATAGAAGTTCCATGTAGTTGGACCAAAGGGTGAATGAGTTTGAGAGGAAGCAGGAGATGGAATTAGGGAAGCAGGGAAGCAGGGAAGATCCTGACATAAAAGCCTTAATTGCTAAGGAGTGCGAATCTTAGAGCAAAGAAAATAGCCAGAGAAGACAGCAAGAAAGTCAATGAGATGGTCAAATACATGTATTTCTGAGAAGCTATGTATAAATCAGATAGAGACATAACAAACTATTTTCCCATTCCATTACGGTATAATGTTTTTGTCTTTATGGATATGTGAATAACTTTGGCTCCTAACTCTTTAGCCTTTCATGCTTTGGCCTTTGTCACCCTCAAATATTACCAAAATATCAGGTGGTCATGATTTAAGATAGGAAGGTCTGCCAACGAAGCCATCAGAAACTAAGAAAGCACTGAGCACCAGAAAGACAATAGACCATGTACTCAAGAAAATGGTATTGCCATTACGGGGGACCCTTGAAAGATCCAGCATGTTTATTGGTGATTTATACCCTATGGTAAATGAGTTCCTCAGGGTCAGATTTGAGAAGGGGCAGGAGCATGATAAGGACACTAGCTGGGGAATCAGGAGACTAGAGTTATCACCTAGCTTTAAATAACCCAAGAATAACATGACACTTGGACCCCGTACAATAAACTTTTTTGGAAGTTTATTAAATCCTAGGGTTTCTGGAAAATGTGTGAAGAGTTCCCCTATTTTCTGACCAGAGGTGGCACCTGGAATACCATGCCAGAGGAGTAGATGAAAAACCATTTAGTGCCACCTGAGCTGGCGGTCCCTGAGGTGATGGTGCAGGACACTAATTAGGGCTCACATCTGCACATCAGGTGACGTCGCTGCTTAATGGAGAAGGAGCTTCTGGCCCTTCTTTCCTGTGCTAGGCTCATAGAGCTTTCACTTTCTGTTCCATTTCATTGTTTATTTGTGTCTGCTTTTCAAAATAGTACACCCTCACTATTTAAAAAGAACAAAACAAATGGAAAATCATAAAAGTAGAAGAAAAAAGGAAAACATTTTTTATGCTCTCCAAACCAGAGATAACCATTGTCGACATTTTGCAGTATTTTCTTTTTGTGCTTTTTCTGTACAATTTTCACACAGTTGAGTTTATAAAACTCCCACAAGTAGCAGGAGGAAACTTAAAAAGAACAAGCTCAATGTAAGAAAAAAATATCTAGTAATACTGTAGCATATCTTTTAACAATTATGAAAACAGGAATCAGGGTAATCGCTGAGTCTGATCTAATAAAAACGAATAGAAATAATAACATTTGTTTTCCTTTTTGGGTTGGCGGAAACTAAGATTTATGTAGCACTCGTTGTCCCAGCCCCAGAAATAAAACACTGTGAAGTAGGCATTGCTGTTGTCATTTTCCATGTGAGTCTCAGTGACATTAAGTGACTTATGGAGATCAAACGACTGCTAAAGGACAGGCTTTGGTGGGCTCCAAAGTCTGAGGTCAGGTGGAAACCTGACCTTTCTGCCTACCCTTTATACACCACTGCTTTTTTAATTCTAGAGTTTAAAAACATTCTCTTAGCGGGACTGTGAAAACTACCAAGTTCTATTATGTTTTATTTTGTAATTCTACAATATATTCTAATAGTAGATGTTTGTTATATTTGTGACTGCTTTTTTTAAAAAAAAAAACACAGACTTCAGCCTTTTTTAGAGAAGTTCACAGCAAAATTGAGAAGGTACAGAGATTTCCCACATTCCATACATCCCCACACATACACTGCCTCCTCATTACCAATATCCCTCACCAAACTGCTACATTTGTTGCAATTGATGAACCCACATTGACTCATCCTTATCACCCAAAGTCCAGTTTACATTAGGATTCACTCTCGCTTGATGTTGTACCTGTGGGTTTGGACAAATGTATAATGACACATATCCATCATTATGGTATCATACAGAGTAGTTTCACTGCCTTAAATATCCTCTGTGCTCTGCCTATTCATCCCTCCAGCCCCACCTACCCATCTTTTGACCTTTTGACTAGTCTTTCTCTAGGGACATTCTCCTGATTCCCAATGTAGAGATCAGAACTCAAAATTTTAGAGTCCCTTGCAGCTAGGTTCATTTTCTCTCTCTCTCTCTCTCTCTCTCTCTCTCTCTCTCTCTCTCTCTCTCTCTCTCTCTCTCAGTATTCTTGGTTTCATCAGTTGGATACATCTTTGCAGGACTTAAAATTAGAAGTGACCATTTTGAAGAAATGGAATCTTCCCAGACCTTCCATGTGTTCATATGGGTGGGGGCGGAGATATAGTTTTCAGGAGAGCCAGTGGCTGCTCGGTGGAGTCCCTGAGACAGAGGTGGTCCCAGGGATGCTGAGAGTAGAGGTTGCACTAAAGCTAAGTTCTTGGCATTTCCTGTTTGGCATTGACAGCAGTGATTGTAATGACCCTCTTCTCATCAGCCTCGCTATGGTGTGTGTGAGTGTTTAATAGCTTTATTGAGATATATTCACATACCACATAATTCACTCAAAATATACAATTCTATTGTTGTTTTGTTCTTGGACATTCATAGAGTTGTACATCCACATTACAATGAATTCCCCCCCAAATCTCATACCTCTTAGCTGTCCCCTTCCCACTTCCCATCCCTGCCTCCCCAGCCCTAAACAACTGCTAATCAGCTTTCTATTTGCCTAGTCTGGACATTGCATATAAATGGAATCATACGCGATGTGTCATTTGTGATTGGATTCTTTTACTTGGCATAATGTTTTCAAAGTTCATCCATGGTGTAGCCTGGATCAGTCCCTCATTTCTGTATGTTACCAAACAATAATCCAGTGTAGTATGGTTTTAAACACTGTTCCTAGAAGCACAGCCTCAAGTCTCTGTCTTCACCTTTCCTAAGAATTCCCTGATATCCTTTTTAATATCTTTTAATAACTCCATTTTCAGCTTAAATTGGCCAGTGTGGATTCTGTTGTTTGCAACTAAGAACTCTCACTGACAAATTGGGAGTATATTAAGATTGTGACTTAAAAAGTTACTTCAACCGAGCCAGCTAGAAACTAGATAGTCTCCAAGGGCCATTCAAACTCTGATGTTCTGAGAGTCTATAAACTTGAGACCACATGAAATGGCATCTAACCTCTGACAGCGGGCTCTCTCAAGACTGAATTTTGGTTAGGGATAAGAACTTCCTTCCCACTAGGCTGACTTCCTGACCTCTCTTCCCTAGGAGATCCCATTGCCCACCCCACCCCATACTCATCCCCCTGACCCCCCACCCCACAACTAGCCAGGGCTCTCTTCCAAGTCCCAGCATCATAGCTCCAACTTCTCACTCTCTCTTGCTCTTACTTTATATCCCAGTTGGACTGGGCAGAACTCTTCACCTTTCCTCCAGCCAGGTTTCTCTCTGACCTTCCTCGTTTTCCTTGGTGGCGCCAGCATTCTCTTGGCCAAGAACTGAAGCTTCCCTCGTCCCTCTTCTCTAATCACTTGCTCTTCATGTCCCAAAATTACCAAGTCTTGCTTTTCCTCCTGTGTAATAGGGTCCTTATAGTCTTCCCTTTTTGTTCCCATTTAAACCACTGTTCTATCCAGGCTTCCATTTTGCTTAATAGTAGACTCCTCTGGTAGAAAAATGATTGAAAAAAAAAACACACACAAAAAAACAACAACCCCCAAAATGACTATTCAATTTAGTCCAGCCCCTGGGGCCTCTCCCCTGTACTAGTCACCTGGCCAGGACCCCCTTCCCCCTCAAATGGAGGCTCCTAAGTGGGATAAGACATTTACACCTACCCACTTCACAAGGCTTCTGGCAGGATTAATGAGCTAATGTTTGCAAAATACTTTGAGCTTCAAGAAAAGCCAGGCGCCAAAGAACTACAAAGGGTTATTAAGATAGTAGACTTTAAATCCCCTTAACAAGCTCCCTCCTCTTAGAGGTAATCTGGTGTGGATCCTCCTTTCTTTCCTAAAGCCCTGGATAGTTGCTCACCTCTGTATCTTGAGGGTGAGAGTGATGTCTCTTCTCCTGTTTCCTTCATTTCCAGGACTCTCAGTGTTTATAAATCTTTGAGCCCCAGGTATTTTAATATGGCATATGGAATCTTTATAATGCTTAGAATCTTATCATGATAAGGGACTTTCAAGAGCATGTAGCCCTACACTTCATTGCATAGATGAGGACAAAATGCTCAAGGAGTAATAGCACATGTCCAGAGATTTGTGGCAAGGTGGGCACAGAGGCCATGAGCCTCGTGTGTGACACACTGCCCATGCACTCAGTAACAACCTGCCCTTCCCTAGTCCCCCAAGGTCAACTCCGTCAGTGTGAACTAGGACTTGGTCTAGGCTGACAGAGCCCCCAAAGGCATTGAGATAGTCTCAGCCCGGGTCTTGATCCCCAGATGGGGAAAGTAGCTTGGTAGAGGGAAGGAGTACAGACTGGGGCTCTCACCCCCCTGAGTTCCATCCCCAGCTCCCTCCTTTTGTAACTGTGTGATCTTGACCTGGAATTGGTCCCATGGGCTCTGGTTTTCTGACCCCTGTTCTTAAGCACAAATCTGAGCATGTCACCTCCATGCTCAATGACCTTCAACTGTCCTCCCTTGGCCAGCAATATGGATGTCATCCGCCTCATCTCTTGCCATTGGCATTTCTGCCAATCCCTTGAAGCTGCCATGCTTACCTCATTCCTGCCTCGCGTCTTGTCACATGCAGTTCATTTCTTCCCCCCAAATAACCTTCCCTTTCTTATCAGTTTGGAAAACTCTTTTACTCAATCCAAAGTTCAAAAGTTCCCTTCTCCCGTGGCCCTTCTTGAAAGTCCCCCACCTACAAGTGAATTCCACAACATGGGTTGTGTATCTCCTAGTGCCAGGAACCAGCTCTGAATCCAGGAAAGCAGGAATGAGTGGGACACGCTGCCCTCTTGGAGCAGACCTCCAACCCGATAACTCCATAAGAATGTTATGATAGAGGAGAGGACAGAATGCTGGGGAAAAAAGGGTAGGGCCTGGGCATCGGGTAGATATTAAAGAAAGCTTCCTGAAAGAGGTTGAAAGGCGCAAAGGATTTAGCCAGAAGGAGGATAGAGGATGAGAGGTAGAGTAATTCAGGCAAAGCAAGGAGCACATGCAGAGATGAAAGGATTCTTGAATCTTGAAAGGATTCTTGCAAGTTTCCATGTTTGTCCCCCTACACTGTTTGCATGTCTCCCCCACCAGGATAACAATTCTTCCTTATTCACTAATGGACAGGTAGCATAGCTTAGACCAGGGATCAACCAACGGTGGTCAAACACTTGTTTTTATGTAGCTTGTGATACAGGAATGGTTTTATGGTTTTAAATGGTTGAGAAAAAAAAAATCAACAAACGATTTCGTGACACATAAAAATTCTATAAAATCCAAATTTCAAAGTCCATAAACAGTTTTATTGGAATATAGCCATGCTCATTTGTTTTCATACTGTCGATGGCTGCTTTTATGCTATAACAGCAGAGTTGAGTAATTGCAACAGAGAGCAGATGGCCCAAGAAGCCTAGAATATTTATTATGTGGCCTCTTACAGGAAAAATTTGCCGACTTCTGGCTTAAGGCTATGGAATCAGACTGCCCGGGATCAAATCCTGACCTCTCTTTCTAATACCTTTGTGATATTAGACAAAATTCTTAACCACTCTGGGTTTTGTTCCCCCACCCCATCTGAGGATTAAAAAAATAGGGCTGTTATGAAAACTGAGTTACCATGTTATTAAATATGAAATATTTAGAATAGTGCCTTGCAGGTAGTAAGCACTCAATAAATGTTAATTATTATTACTGTTGAGGTTCTAGAACCCAGCAGTGGGCTTGGCACAGTCTGTTACGCAAAGGATATTTATTGAAAGGATCAAATAAGTAAGTCACTGGAGGTGTGTTCTGCCTCACCTGATTCTGTGTGGCCTTTTACAAAGGCAGGAAAGGGAACCCTGGCCTCACACTGATTTGTTCCACTTACCTTTCCTCTTGCCAGCACCCTCGGAGCGTCTGCGAGCAATCTGGCTCTTGTGGCATTTTCCTTCTTGTGCTGTTAATTGTTAAATGAATTTTCAGGCTGTGGATGATGGAGGGAAAAGCAGAAGGCGGGGGAGGGAATCCATAAAGTATGGACAGTGGGGAGCCATAATTGTAGGGTTTATGCACAAAAGATCAGGTTTCCAGAGAGTAGGGGGCCCCCAACATAAACAATTTCTACCAGCAAAAGAAAAGAAATCACCATTCCGCAGAGTCGTCTTGTGAGTCCCACTGGGAAACAGTCGTCTTTAGCATTTGGAACTTGCTCCAGCCGCCCAGGGAAGCCAGCAGGAGGGCCGTGGAACAGAAGGGCAGTGTCCCTCATTTGTAAGCTGAATGTTTGTGTCGCTGCAATGCTCCCTCATGGTTTGGAATAAGGCTGTTGTCCCTGGCGAGGCATATGTCCTTTAAAAATGAGCCCAGAACACTGTGAGCACCTCCAGTGGTGATCTGAACCCACCCTTCAGGGAATGCTTTATCTGTAAATTCACTGGAACTCCAACGATTCTGAGCCAACCCTGTTGAGTCATTACAGACCCGCTTCTAAGTGATTTTACTTTCCACATTCACCCTAACGTTAGTTTGGGAGCCCCTCAAAGGATCGAGTCTGTGGATTCATGTCTGCCTTATCTAAGTAGTCTTAAAAGTTAGCACAGACCAGAAGAGTAGGCGCCACCAAGTATGCGTTGAGTTGGGAGAACACACACACACACACACACACACACACACACACACACACACACACACACGGCACGTAACGATTTCTTTTCAGTGTTCTGAATCTCCAGAGGTTCTCTGAGCCCTGTCAGTCTGTGGGCTGACGGGTGATCACACTGTGTTTACTTCCACCTTCCTTCCTTATTTTCAGCCCCGCAGCCTATCCTGAGATGGGAAAGAAGACAGCATGTGACTCTTACTCACTTACCTCCTGGTACATCGAGAACTGGAATCTCGCTTCAATAGTAATTACTATGATTATAGCTCCCTGTGGAACTCGTAGGGTGAGCTCCAAACACAATTCCTCAAGCTTGTCAAATCACTGCGTCGATTTGCTTATGAAAGGCAGTTCTAATCAAAAGGGGTAATTACAATATTAAGTGCCAAGCCTTGGTGTGCAAACTCTTGAGTCATAAGATATTAAGCTTAATTTAACTCCACTGAAGGAGACATGCAGCATCATGCTCTCAGCTTTCTGAGTGGAGGTGAGCCTGGGCTGAAAACTTCACTCCAGGAAAGTGGACAAATTAGTGGATCTATTAGCCACTGAACTAGCACATATTATACAAGCCAGAACACCATCCTAAAGGGGGCCGTTTCCTCGCTGAAGTCCTAATGCTTTAAAGGTTTCTGAACAAGACCCCATCCTGTCTTATGAAGCTCTTAGTCTTTTTAGGCTACAACCACACTTTGACCTGACCCTAGGCCTGAAGTCATCTATTCATTCATTCATTCATTCATTCAATATATTTTGAGATTCACAGTATGCCAAGTCCTGTGCTGGGTATTGTGGATGCTGAGATAAATAAATAAAATACCGCTCTAGGTCTTCAAGCAAGTTAGACTCATAAACAGGTGATTGAAACAATGTGAAAGTACTACAATTAAAAAAATATTCAGGAGGAATAGAAAAAGGAATGTCCCAGCCTAACCTGAAGAAGCCAGATAAGGCTATGAGAGGAGGTACCCCCTGAGCTGATTCTAGAAGGATGAGTGGGTGTGAGAGACTGTATGGTGTCCTAGGCAGAGGGACCAGCACATACAAGGTGAGACAGAGTAAAATAATTCTGCGTATTTCAGGAAGCTATAAAGAGCTTGCTGTGATTTTTAGAAATGATATGTACACAGAATACATGTACATATACACAAGCACTTGGACAGAGGCTGTGAAAAGGAGAGGGAAGCCGAAGACAGTCATAGGACGTTCTTGTTGGTCGCAGTGGGATCATCCCAGGCTCCTCTCCCCAGAAAGAGGGTCAGGCTCCAAGTGCTATATTTTGAGGCATCTACACTAAAATATGGTGGCAATCAAGCCGGCTCCACAAACTCAGATGCTGAAATACACCACACACGTAGACACAACTACCTCACCCCACAACGCACAAAGGTGCTTCTGTTGGGTGTGGCAGCAACCAAATGGAGAGTACCCTTTTACACATACAGAAAATGACCCGGTGCCCTCGGGGACACACCCTCATCACATAACCAAGTCTGATTTGGGGTTTATTAGCAGCAAGGGAAATTTTCTCCTAAAATGAGTGGAGTGATCCATCATACTAGCTGATAGATCGCCTAGCCGATGAATGTGCCGTGCAGCTTATTATCACCTGTTTTCCTTAACCACTGAATCATCTTTCAGTTTGGCGAAGGCACTAAAAGGAAAGACAGTATGCATTTGAATCCATTTAGTTCAGGAATTTTGAGTTTTTGAAAGAACATGAAACCAAAGATTTCAGGAGAAATGGAAGAAAAGAAACATTTATTACAAATATTTATTACAACAAATATTAAGATCACATGCCATGATCTTCATATATTTTTAAAGCGAATATTCAAAGTAACACTTGCGGTGGAGAAATTGCTATTCCCATTCTAAAAATGAAGATGTGGAGGCTCAGAGAGGTTAAACAATTAGAAAAGATCACCCAGAGAGTGGATCAAAGACTGGATCTCAAGATGGTCTGACCCCATACCTTGCCTCTTATAATAACAAGCTGCTTTCTCTTCTGATACGAGCGAAGATAATTGCCTTTTTAAAATCAAGTCAGTCATTTAAGTAGAACACTCAACATTTTATCAAATTAATCATTTATTTATTTTCATCAACTAAAGCAACCATGGGCCTGGTTGAGACATGGCCCATAAAAACTGCAGAACAATAGGCATGTGTCATTGCCTTCCTTCCATAAGAACCCAAATGAGACATGTTTGAACCAGCCAATATGTCTACCCCTGGTCCGGAGCCACACCGCTCATCGCACGGCAACATTTAGAAGAGAAACCTGCTGTGGATCCTTGACGGCGGAGGTTCTGAGGCTAATGAAGCCAGATTCATGAGCCTGATCTTCTCTGGATCTACTTAGCTTTACCATATTCTTCCCTTGCTTGACTGCAAGAGAGAGGATGAAGAGAAAGTGTACTGTTGTCATAAAAGCCATTCATCTACAGGAATCATCATTGGGAGCTCAGGGTCAACGACCAGGATATCAGCCCCTAGCACACGTCTAATGATCTGTGATGGAGAGACGGACCATTTAGCTAGTCCTCAAGACTCGACTCTTCCTTCCAAAGTATTGTTCAGTCCTCTTTTGCCCCTTTGATGTTAGGGACAATTGGAGATCTTTTTTGGTTTGATCAGTTTGGAAGGATAAGAGTTTATTTCTTTAAGCTCTTTGAATGAATGATTACCCAGAAATCCTTTTTGTTTTTTCACTTGAGACTCTCTTTCTTACTGAGCGAACAATGGCAATAATTAGTGGTGCTTTGCTAGTTACTTCCTAATGTCATGAACAAGGCCAATCTCTGTCTTTATTTAGAATCTTCTATTCCTAGATGATAAAAAAAAGAAAAAAATAGAAAAAAAGAAAAAGAAGGAGCTTTCATTTGATTTCTCTCCATTTCAATGCTCAGTGAATCAAAATACGAGGAGAATGTGCTCTTGCTCCTGGCTCAAGCTTAAAAGCCTGACTAATACAATCCATCCCGGGAATGAACCAGTGCTGTTGAGTTCTTCCTTGGGAGGATATCAGAGAGGCTTGGAGATTTGTCAACAAGGTTATGCTGGGTCATATGTTTATATTTTTCTGATAGCAGATTTCCTGGGAGGCTGGTATCTTTGATTGGCCTGTCATTTTCAGGTTTTAATATATAGTGTAGAAAGAGCAGTGGGAGGTTAGTCAAGTGACACTGTTTCTAGACTCAGGTCTGTTCCAATCACTAGCTCAGTGACCCTGGATAATTCATGTCCTCTGGACCTCAGTTTTCCTCCATAAAGAGGTTGTGCCAGGAAGCTCCTCATAGTCATGACATCGTAAGTTTAACACCACTGCAAATATTTTTTGAGCATCTACTATGCTTGGGACAGTGGGGCTAAGTGCTACAAATAAAAAAAGTGAGTCATAAGTGGCCTTATCTCCTGAGTTTCCTGGATTTTAGAGGGAGAGGCAGATACAGATTTAGAGTGAGAGAGGTTGACACAATGTTTATGCGCTATTAGAAATGTATACAATCCATTATTCTATTAATATTAAATGTCCTCCTTATACCCAGTGACATAGACAAAATGGCTTTGAATCAGTGGAATAAAAGGAAGTTATATTACACAAGTGTTCAGGATGAGAGGTGAGGTCAAAGCTTACGGAGAGACTAATTTATTTGGGGAAACTCATTCAGTTCTCAGTGTTGTTTTTCTGTTTGTTTTTTGTTTTGTTTTTAATCTTCACACAACAGTCTCCTGCATAGAGGCAATGGCAAGCTATGGAGACTGAAGCTCCGTAAACAAACCTGTTATTAATCATTATCATAATGATCTGAACCAACCTGCTGAGCTTTTTGATGTTTGCTCAACTCCAAGGATTAAGATGAAAATCTGGGTGTGATCTCTATCATAGTTGCATTAGGATCTGTGGTCCATTAATCTCAGGCTACAAATGACCAGAGGTAACCTCAAATGGACACATGGCATTTCACCTCCCATCCTAGGCGGGCTCTATGCCCCACCCCTACTCCTGCCCTGGCTTTTACAACACTTGTAAAGGGTTTTCTGAGTGGAATCCAGCTATACTGCTGTATTTTCCTTCTATTCCAGAGTCATCAAAAATATTTTCCTAGTGCTTCCCTTCAGGCTGAATCCCCAGTGGCCATGGGAACTTGCCAAACAAGATACTTTCCAAGAGTAATGTCTTCACAACAAAAATCTGTAAAAGATGAAAGAAGTGTGGAGGGGGGGTGCTTAAACATCAGAACTGCAGGCATGAACCCAAAATCTAAACACACGACAAAGGACGTCAGGGGACTGCTTTAGTCCTTTCGGAAGAGAGATCTGGGTTCTAATCTCAGCCCCGCTCCTGCTTTGTGTATGATCCGGATGGTGGGGGCAGTTAGGACCATGTAGGATTTAGGAACAGACGAATATCCAGGTTCTGTGAAGCATTCTATGACCTGGCTCACATAACGTAATGCCTCTGTGCCACCTCTGTAAAGTGAGAATATTAATATATAGATCCCCCATAGGGTGGTTGTGAGAGAACAATACTTCTGTAACTGTTAAGTATAAATTGAAAGGAAGGTGTCTCACAGATGAAAGCTGTCTGTGAGCTCAAAGCAAAGGTAAGGTGAGTAAACACATCACATGTATAAACCCTGTCATCTCTGCCCACTCTTCCAGACCCCAGGAGAATAGTAGGATTTCCTTCTTTCCCAGACTCTTATGACACAGCTTCATTTGCTCAGGGGATGTGACCACGCTGGTGGGCTAGCCTGGGGGATACGATCTAGCCTGAGGTTTGGGCTCCCTAGAGGGGGGTTACGATGCAAGGAGGTTAGATGTGAACACTCCACCGGTCTTTCCCAGTGTCGATTCCTTGACTTGCTATCTAGATCAAATTGTAGACCTCTACCACACCCCCTGTTCAAAGCTTCCTTGAGTTCTCTGGCTTGCCTTTAGGCCAGACAGCAGTCAGTGGCCAACGGACATCAGCGATTTTGCAGAGTCCTAGAATAGCCACCCTTGCACCTGCCCCACCATAATACTTTCTTAGGTCAGGCCTTTGTTTTTGAGGCAGGCTACATACAGCTGAGAAACAAACAGCAATGAAACAACCCTAACACGGTTAACAGAGTAGCAGCGAGCACAATTTAATGAAAACATGATCGGAAAACATAAAGAAGCCAAAACATTATAAAAAACCCAAAGTGAAAGGAGTGTTCTGCCTCTTAATGTATAAGAAAGAGTTTTGTGAATTGTCAAAGTATCTGTGCCTCAGGGGTGGCTGTTCTACCATCGCGATACAGGCACTCTCAGGCTCATATTTTGGTGGTTGGAAAGAATGTGCTCCTTGGGAAAACCCTGAAATTCTAATGAACAGCCTGATTGTAAGCTGTCTTAGAACTAATTGAGGAAGATGATTTAATTCAGATAAACAAAAGGGATGTCCTGAGGAATTTATCTTTTTGTCTTTGTCTCACCTTTGGCCCAGGCTGAGCAGAAGACCTGACACAAAGTGGGCACCCTGTGAATTACGAATTTTATCCCACTCTGTCAGTTTACTGGGTACTTCCTAAAGATCCTTCACATTACCTTTTATTCCTCTTCTCCCAGTAACCACACTTCAACATTCCTTTTGTGATTGTTTCCAACAGAGCAACAGAGCTATAGCTCACTTTTGAGAGAACAGGGACTATGCAAACTATGTTATTCTTGGCGGTTCCTCTAAGACAACCAGGAATTTATTCTGGCGGCCTGTTCCCTCAAAGGATGTCTCCCTTTAAATCTTCCAGTACACACAGGTTGCGTGTGTGAACATATGCTAAGGTCCCCATGTTTTATGGAAATGACACTGAATCATTTTGCAACAAAGGAAAGGCTTTGGATGCTTTTTGGAGGTGTGGCAGAGTGGTAGGATCTGGGCAAACCAGTTGAATGGGTGCACCTCATAACAGCCAATGGCCTACTCTGGAAGGAACTGGGTACACAAACCAGAATGAACTGTGATTATATAGCTCCTAAGCATTCCTACCTATAATCCGGGGATGTTGTATTCTTCGCAACACACGTAAGGATGTTCCTAGCCAGTGAGTGGACTGTTACTCAGCAGACTGAGAACCACCCACACCTTCCCACTTAGATTCTCTTGGCCAAAGAGCCCTTTACAGACCTTTCAGCCTAGTAGCTTTGGGTCTTCTCTCCAAGGAGCCCCAGTGTTTCCCAAAGCTGTCTATGGGTCAGCTGCAAGGGCACGGAGATGGCACTAGATGAGTTCTTGAAGCCCTGCTTCAACTACAGCAGTTCTGATTTTGTTCTTTTTCATATCTTGAGATTCTTTTAATGATTTATGTTAAGAAAAGAGTACTTCTGCTTTAAAAAAATGCTTGAAAAAAATTTCCTTTTTTTTTTTTTTAAAGATAGACAAATTGGATTCAAGAGATGAAAAGTGAAACTGATCCCTTCAAAGTCACTAAAACGACTTCCACGTTGCCAAATTCATCCCTCTTCCTACTTGACCTCTTGGCAGCATTTGACCTAACTTACCACTCCCTCCATGTTGAAACACTGTCTTCTCTTGGTTTCCATGACAACGCACTCTTTGGAGTTCATCTGTCGATACTGGCTGCTTTCTCTGAGTCTCTTTTGCTGGCTCCCAGGACTCCACCTCCAAATGCTGTTCTTTCCAGGGCTCTGTTCTGAGACACTATATCTTCAACTATATGCTCTCCATAGGTGATCACACCTGCCCCCATAGCTTTAAATGCTATTTAAATGCCAGTGGTTCCTACTTGCATATCTACAGCCCTGACCTCTCCCACTGAACTCAAGACAAGTGTATCCAACTTTCCGTCTTTTCCACTTGGATATCTACTAGGCACCCCCAATTTAGCATTTTGAAGACACAAGTCTTGAATCTCCTATCTCCACTCTATGCCTTGCCCAGCTGTCCCCATCCAGTTACGGTCCCCATCCAATTACGGTCCCCATCCATGTCACCTTAAATATGGACTGAAGTAGTATTCCTAGGCATGGAATGTGTTGCCAACAGGACTGTCTCAATCACTATGGGCAAAAACCATCCTTTCTTCTCTTTTTCTCTTACTCCTACATTTAAATGATCAGAATCAGGATTCCGATTTCATCAAGTCCTTCTCCTCAGATACCATTTGAACTTAGCTGTTCATTTCTCACCTACATTAATAGAATAGGTTCTTAACTGGTCTCAGAGCTTATACTCCTGCCTCTGTTTCCCTCATAATCTATTCTCTCTACAACAATAGAATCTTGTAAAAATGTAAATCAAACTGTATTACTCTCCTGCTCAAAACATTCCAGTGGTCACTTGATGCACTTAGTATGAAGCCCACATTCCTTCTCTTGGCCTGTAGGGCCCAGTCAGGTGGTATGACTCTGACCCTCACTCCCCAAGTTCCAGGCACGGGCTTTCTTCTGATCCCTGGAACACTCCAAGCTCAGTTTCATATTGGACCCTTGTAGTAGCTGCCTCCTCTACCTGGAATGTTCTTCATCTAGGTCTCAAACCCAAGCCTAAGTGTTATTGTTAGACTTCAAAGAAAATTTCCTTGAGCTAATTTTCAAAGGTAGTGTTCCCAGGTTCTTTCTAACATGTTTTCTTGTTTCATTTCATTGCACTTACAACTATCCAACTTTACTTTTCTTCCCTCTCATTTATTGTTTAGTGCACTATCTCCCTTCAATCAAAGTCCATGAAAATAGGAACCTTGCCTGTCCTATGCCAGGCTTTCTCCCCAGCCCCTGGTACATGGTATTCAACAAGACTGGTAGTCAACAAGAATATATTGAGCAAATGAATGAAAGTGACTCGTTCAGGGACACATAGGCCTGCTAGAACCAGGGCTCTAGTCAGGCTGCCAGACCTCAACTTCATGGGGGGAACTCATGAAATTGACTTCAAGCGTCTCTGTTCAGGACAGAGTGTTTTATGGATTTATGTAATGTCTTTAATTCTAATTCCATGGAGCAAGAGAAAGAAACTTTCTCGAGATACACTCTCTGGAGTCAAGGGGACATTTTCCTGCCTAGAAAATAAACAACTTATTCCACAAACATTTATTGAGGGCTTATTCTATGGAACTGTTAGGCGTTAGGAATATAAGGACAGATATGACACGGTCCCCACCATCTTCTCTAGACAAGGGGAGAGACACCTAAACAGATGGCGACAGTATTAACATTTTAGTGGACATAATAATGATAGCTTAACACTTGCAAGGCACTTGTTATGAATGGGGCACTCTTCTGAGGGCTTCAAGTGCTTAACACGTTTCTCACAGTACTGTCTTCTCTTGGTTTCCATGACAACGTACTTTTCATGGTATTTACTACACCATATTGTTCTGCATTTGACACTGACACATTGGGTAGGTAATTTGTTCAAGGCCAGAGAACTATTGTAGTGTGTGCAGAGCTGGAATTTGAACCCTGTTAATCTGTGAAGTGCGTCCTCTTAGCTACTATGCTATAGTGCCTGTCTCGTAGAGATGTGTGGAGAGTGACATAGGGACGTAGGGAATTATCCCCCTACCTAGGTGGCAAGGGAGATTCAGTTAAAGCTTTACTGAGGAAATGACATTTGAGTTTGGATCTTGAAGGATGAGAAGGACTTCCCCCAAGGGAGATGTCATGGGAGCTTGGGAGTAGAGAGAACAGCGATGTATGCAAAACCACTGAGTTGTGAAAGGGCCTACCTGTCTTGGAAATACTGTGGAATTCCCTGTGGCTGGCGCATCTTAGTGCGGAAGGGATGGAAGCTAAAACCGGAGAGAAATACAGGAGTGGGATGAGAGTTTTCTGTTATTGCAGGTTAAGAGGAATGAGTTTTATATCCTTGGCAAGGAGTAACAAGTGGAGATTTTCAAGCCAGTGAATTACACATTCTAAGCTTGCTTTAGAAATGCCATGGGGTTCATGCAAAGAGTGGGCAGCAGAAGAGGAGAAAGCAGTAGACTATTTAGGAAGGTCTTGTAGTGGTCCAGGCAGGAGATGCAGAAGGCCTGCAAGGCACTGCCCCTATCTCCTGCCGGGGAGCAAGGTGAGTCTGATGCCGTTTGTGGAAGGAGAGGAAGGGAGAATAGCTGCTTGGGGTAAGTCAAGTATGTTTGCCTAAGGCATGTATGGGCCATTTCTCCAGTCAGCTGCCCCCAGATTCCAGCAAGGGCTCTGGGGAAACAGCTTCCTCGGCATTGTTGTGGCTCTAGGCCCTGCTAGGAAAAGAATTTTGTCTTCTTGGTAAAGGGTGCAACTCAGCCCAGCACAGAAGTGATGTCAATGCAGTTTTGTCTGGCCTGTCTGTCACTGCTCTTTCACAACAATTTTAAAGACACGCTGAGGTCATATGAGAATGTGTTAACATGTTTGGCGGATTACTATCATTTTGTCATCCCCGGGATTGGTTGGAGGGGATGAGTTCTTCCAGTATTTAGACAAGAAAGTATGGGAATTACCATTATCTCTCTCTATAGCTGATGCATGGAAGTAATCAGAGGAGAAAATATCAGCATCCGTGGATTTTTACAGACCACCTTTTGCCCTCAGGAAGAACAGTAACTGTAGCTTTCTCCCTTACTACTCCAAATCAATAGAAAGAGGGTTTTGATGTTTGAATTTTTATTTCTTTTTAAATGGAGCTATTTCTGCTTCTCAAGTTTACTCTATTAAAATGGTCACAGTGAATTCTTCAGAATAAAGAAATCCTAAATACAAGGAATTCCCACTGACCCTCTCTGTTGCTATGAGAATTGTTCTCTGTGGTGAAGACCTGGTGGGAAATAGCTGTGACCAGCTATGTCCACATCTCTTGTCCTGCTATCAGACAGAAACTGTTCTTCCATCAACTTACCCTGCCCCTCCCCGTCTGAGCATTTCACAAAAGCTTACCTCTATCCCAAAGGCTCTCATGACAAACATCTCAGGACAACATCTGGAAACTTAAAGGAGGAATGGCTGAAGGTGATTTGCTCCTAGTACCCTCTGCTGGTTTTAAAGAATTTTTTTTTTCCTACCAAGTATCTGGAAGACTGGACATTAGCTTCATTTCAACTCCTGATTCCAATGCCTAAAAATCTAGTTGCTATTGATATAGTGATTATAACAAAATCTCTCTGTCGACTTGGTTGTTTTTGTGATTCAGTAGATTGTGATTTTATCTATATAACACGGGCTTGTACATAGTTGCAACTGTGTTTGGACTTAGAGACCTTTTCCCAGCCTGTGGAGTCCACGGATCTTACCACATTAGGAAAAGATGTGAGCTATGATGCAGGAGGATTTCATATGCTGAAGAGCTGTTGCAATAGATTAAATGTATTAAAAGGATTGTGGTCAGAAGTGTTTAGGGCTGAACTTTTAAAAAATGTGTTCGAACACAAGTTATAGAGATGTTTTTTAAGGAAAAAAATTTGGGATATGGTACAATTTTTTTGTTTTGTTTTGGAGATTCACAATACAACAAAGAAATCGTGTTTTGTCCAATTGTGCTTAAACATAACATTTGCTTATACTTATATTGACAATGGTGTGTGTGTGTGTGTGTGTGTGTGTGTGTGTGTGTGTGTGTGTGTGTGTAAAACAATGAAAGAAGCTTGGAATGAATCATTTTCTAATGTTTGACTAAAAAATGCAAGGCACATGACCACAACCAAAATACTGTTCTATGTATGGATTTTACATTCAAGTTCTATTGCCATTAGCTCTTGTCTTATACTTGTAGGTCTTGCCAAGCTTTGGGTAGTCAGTTGTAAGTTCATTTTCATGCCTTTTTCCAGTCTCCTATCTCCCATACCATAACATTTTCCTCCACATCAAATGTGTGGGAAGATTGTCCTAGGAGTCCTTCTAGCTTTTATTCACTTTCCACTTGCTAGTTAATTGGATTCTACCATCAGAAGGTCCCTAACACTGCTCTCTCAGGCCACGGTTAAGAATCTAACTTGCCAGTTCCAAAGATTTTCCTCACGTGCCTCTCCGCTTTCTGAGCCAGTTGATAATCATTTCAAAATAATTTTACTCTGAAAATGACGTCTTCCTCAAGCTTTTAGGATATTAAACTACCAAGGTTGTCTTCCTAATATCTCAGGTACCCTTCTCTGCCACTTTCTTTCTCTCTTATCCATACAGTAAAGGAGCCATTTCCTGTTAAACATTTATTATGTACTTTATATATTTTATCTCATTTGACCTTCACAGATTGGGAGTAGTAGCCCCATTTCACTTTTGAGAAACCAAGATTCAGAGAGGTCAAGATACTTGCTTAAGATCACACAGCTAGTAAGTGGTAGGATAAGAAATTGCATTTGGATTTGTCTAATGACCAATTCCATATCATTTTCTATACTCCTGTATCTCAAACTAGGGTATGGGTACACCTGGATCAGGGGTACCCCTACTCCCTCATCCAGAGGTACCCATTAGCCAGTCATGGAGAATCTACTAGATTATCTCTATACTACTTAGATGTTTTCGGTAGAAAGTAAATACTTTATAAAGTATTTTCATGGTAAAACAAACTAGTCTATATGAGCTGGGCTACATATTTTCAAAAGACTTTTTTATTTATTTAAGATTTTATTGGGGAAGGGGAACAGGACTTTATTGGGGAACAGTGTGTACTTCCAGGCCTTTTTTCCAAGTCAAGTTGTTGTCCTTTCAGTCTTAGTTGTGGAGGGTGCAGCTTAGCTCCACGCCCAGTTGCCATTGCTAGTTGCAGGGGGCACAGCCCACTATCCCTTGGTGGGAGTAGAACCAGCAACCTTGTGGTTGAGAGGACGGGCTCCAACCAACTGAGCCATCCGGGAGATCAGCGGCAGCTCAGCTCAAGGTGCCGTGTTCAATCTTAGTTGCAGGGGGCGCAGCCCACCATCCCTTGCGGGACTCGAGGAGTTTAACCCGCAGCCTTGTGGTTGAGAGCCCACTGGCCCATGTGGGAATCGAACCGGCAGCCTTCGGAGTTAGGAGCATGGAGCTCTAACTGCCTGAGCCACCGGGCCGGCTCTCAAAAGACTTTTTAAGATGAAACTAGAAACTGCAATAAAATATTATGCTTTTTGAGGCATCATTGAGCCAAACTCCTAGATTCCCAAGGATATCAGTTTGTTCTTATTTACCATCAGGGCTACACCATGGAAAATAAACTTCGCTTCTCCCTTGCTTCTCCCCCACTTCAAAAAACATGATGTAAGGTTCTCAACTCAGTTCTTGTCTCCTATTCTTCTAAACTTTATTATTTATAGTGAATTCCTTCATTCCCCTGGTCCTATTTCTAGCTTTCCAACCTCCCTTTCGACATAGGTCATTGCTTTGCTTATTCCCTCATTCATGAGACCTCGACTGTGCCTCTGTTAACAACCTACAGGACATCTGTATCTCCATGTGTGTACACAGAAACATCAAACGAAACAGTTAAAAATAAATGAAATTCCTCATGTACCACCCCCAACACGCTCCTTCTCAATGAGTTTTACTGCTGTTTTCCCAATCATTTATGCTTCAAACATGACACCTTCCTAGGTCTCCACCTTTGCCTTCATTCCGACATTTGTAGAGTTGGAAACACTAACTGTCTAGCTGTTGCCCTCCTTCCCCTTTGTGACTGCCCTGGGTCAGTCCCTCATTGGGCCTTGCTTAGGTCGGTGGTTCTCAGACGGGCAATTCTGCCCGCCAGGAAACAGTTGGCAATGTCTGGAAACATCTTTTATTGTCACAACTGGTATCCAGTGGGTAGAGGCAAGAGACGCTGCTACATATCTAAGCCCCCACGACACTGAGCCCCAACTATCAAAGTGTTGCGGTTGAGAAGCCCTGGCCTGGTCTCTGGGAAAATCTTGTTCACTCGGTTTCTCCTCTATGTTTCATTCTCCATCCAGTTGCCAGATTAAGGTTTCTAAAGCATCCAAATTCCGATGTCACCCCACTGCTGAAAACTTTCAATGGTTCCAACAAATTGCGAATCCTGTCATTCAAGATTCTCCAAAATAGTTCTAGCCTTAGATGCCACTTCCTTCATACCATACCATCATACCACACTTCCTACACCAGTTCTCCCAGGCGATAGCCTCTACCTTTCATGCCTTTATTTCTTCCCTCATCCTCGCCCCTGCCACTGTCTATCAAAATCCTGCCCCCCTTCCAGCCTAACCTCAAAGAGTACTTGAACTTTCGAAAGCCTTTCCCAATTTGCCAAACGAGTAATACCTTTCCCCAACTCTTGTCCGTGTGGGATGCCATCTTCAACAAGTTGTATTCCCTTGAGGACAGCAATAGAGCTGCTGACACGCAGATTTCACAACACTGAGTCTCGCCTGCCATGTTACAAGGTTGCCATTAAAAAGGGAGAAGTGGGAGGAATGTGAAAAGGAATGGGCTTCCTGTGAAGAAGGAAGGGCCGTCTGATCACAGTACTCTGAACTGGTGGCTCAGCTTTGTCTGCTTCTCAAACCCCCATCTTCCATCATCTGATTCTACAGCTCCCTCTATCCACTCTTCTTTGCTTCCTCCTTTCCTCTATCTCACTTCCTTTCTTTCCTTTTTTAAAAGAATATTTATTCTCAAAAGAGAAGCAATGAGATTACTAGCAAGGGAATAAAAATTGCTTCTTGGATATGAACAAACAAACAAACATAGATATTACAATGGTTTGTGGCCCTTCAGAGTGCAACCCTACCCCAAGGAATCTTATTAATTTCTCTCATTCGGGATAATTTACATTTTAATGAGTGTTTTTCTCTTTCTGTGTGTGGGTGGCAATAATTTTTTTTTAAAAGGCTGAGAAATGCTATTCTGCAATAAGGTAAAGGGTATATGCATACACACACTTACATATTTTTAAAACCCACAGAAAGTTTTTTTAAATGTTCTTTCATTGGTAAATAATTAGAGAAAATATAAAATACTTCAAATTTCATTGTGATTTGCTCACCTATTACTCTCTCTATTTTTTCAGGAAGGACAAGGAGGCTGACAATTGAGGTATAGTCATTCATCACGGTCTCAGTGGAGTGTCTACGAATTCATTGGGTTTTCTAGGTTTAAGAGAACGAATGCAAGTCAAGCACTGAAAGGCAAGACTGGCACATGCTAGGCACTCACTAATATTAGCCACCAGCAGCATCATTATTACTGTTGTCATTCCATCCCGGGTCCTGTGGTCAGGTGCTGGGAAGAAGGTGGAGAAAACAGACATAGTCCTCACCCTGATGTAGCTCACACTCTACTGGGTGAGACAGGAAATCATCACAGCACGTATAATTACAAACTGGAGTAAGTGCAGGGAGCTATCATAGTATAGAACAGGAGGAACTGATTTAGTGGTGGGGAGGAGGGGCAGGACGAATGAGGACGTCTCCAGAGGCAATGATAATGAACTGAGATCTAAAGAATGAGTTAAGTGGCTGAATTAGGATGTGAAAAGTGCTCCCCTGGGAAGGACCAAAAAGTTTGAAGGCTTCTGAACAAAAGGGAGCGTGGAGTGTTTGAAACACAGAAACACCAGCACGCCCAGAGCCTAGAAAGCAGCAGAAAGAGGCTCAGGATGAGTCTGCTGAGGCAGACCGGGCATCGCAGACCTTGGTAAGAAACTTAGATTTATCCAAAGACTCATTGGAAACTGCGGGAAGTTTTTAAGTAAAGGAATGATATACTATGCCTTAGGCTGCTGTCGGGTAAATGGATTGGGTGAAGATGAATGGCAAGCATGGAAGGGGAGTGATCAGTTAAGAGTTCTTGCAATAGTTCAGGTCAAAGGTGATGGGGGTGGAGATAGAAAGTGTGTATACATTGGGAGATATTTAGAAGGAAAACCCAGGAGGAATGTACTACATGTGGAGGGTGAGTGAGAGGGGGGTGTCAAGGAAAACCCCTGAGCATCTGGTTTAAGGAACTGCAAGGAGGAGGGTAATGTGAGCAAGGTCACGTAGTTGGTTAAGCGGCAGAGCCTGGCCTTTGATCCAAGGCTTAGGCCATCACCTATATCCCATCGCAACTGGTTCCCAGGGGCCAGGGTTGATTTACTTCTGCCCCAGTTCCTGGTGAAACATTCTACTTTTGTATATGGGCCTCATGGGGAAGTTCTTCCAAAGTTGGAAGCTTCTAACAACCTTAGACTTGGAGTAAGGAGAGCTGGATTCTAGTTCCAGTAGCATGGGCAGGCCGCTCAATATTGCTAAGCTGACATCCTCATATTGCTAGACAGAGAGAATCAAAACACCTGTTTCAACATGTAGTGCTGGGAGGGGGATGGTAGCTGGGACGGAGCCAGTCCACGACCACTACACCTCAACTTAAATCCTGTCTACTCCTCACATTCCAGTTTACTCCTCAAGTCACAGTTGTGTCCTTATCATATAAAGAAAATGTTGTTCCTGTGACTTGTGAGCCAAAAGGAGCTTTTGGTTGGATGTCTTTTTGCGCTGGAGTCCCAGGTAAAGTCAGTTGCAATGTCTGGCCTGTTAGAGACTCAGGAAATGTGTGGTGACAACACTTGCCCACAATCTGTCCCTTATCATCACCAGATAGACCACTAAAGTATTCTCTGTGCTTGAGGTCTGGAAATAAAAACGGTAGTCGAAGAGCCTAAGGCCTAAGGCACATGATCTCAAAGTTTACAGTGCCTAAGAGTCACCTGTGATGGCTTTTACAAATCCAGATTCCTGGGTCTCACCACCCTGGAGATTCTAATGCAGAAATCCAGGATGTGGCTGAGGAACCTGTATTTTTATAAGCTGCCAACCAGCAGCAATAGCTGGTCATGTAAGGCCGGTTATGTAAGTGCTGCTCTGAAAGAAACACTAGCCTGGCGACTTGTCAATTTGGCTGTGATTCTTCGAGGGCAGAAACCCTGTCTGGTTCACCAAACCAGGGCCTAGTAGGGTGCTAAATTTGAGTTAAACTGAATAAACATTGAATTTTGTCAAACTGAATTACTGTGTTGTGGCCCTATTTTCCTTCCCGTCCATCCCAAGTCAATTATTGATGAATCTGCTATGATTTTAGGAACAAGGGATTTGAGAGAAAGGAGTGAGATTCAGGAAACATTTGTGTATGCGTGTGTGTAGGTGATGTATGGAGCCAGGGAAATCCCAAAGTGCTACCAAACAGGCTAAAAGGATTTGAGATTCTCATTTGCAAGGACCTGTTGCTGTGGGACTCCGTTCCAACTCTACCATTCACTCAAGGTTTTTGTGGAGATATACAATTAAAAGTAAATGAAGCCCTGCTCAGGATGGACGAGGCACATATCTCACTCCTGAGGCATTATCCCCAGGGCCAGATGGAAAATTCCAGGGGTCCCTTCGTGCCCTGAAGGCATATCCCTAAGGGGTGTCCAGCTTCTTTGGACCACATGTTTTCATTCTCTTCACTGTGCTGTCTCATCCACAGCAGCCCATCCATGCATTTCCTCTGAATCTCCCTCCGGCCAGTATTGAAATCTTTTGTTGATTGTGAAAGGGCTGGAGCAGAACTTCCCACCAAGCTTGCTCTTACTACCCCAGCAGGTGTGCCCCCTGACCAGCTATAACTCATGTCCTGATACATATTTGAAAAGCAAAATTTAAAACAATCATACACTGGGTAGACATATGATTTCAAAATACTAGGTACAAGAGGATGTACTTATAGGTAACTCAGGGTGAAGCACAAAAAGGCCTTTGAAAGGACAAGGAAAACAACTCAAAGTGACTGGTCTTTTCCTTCATCCTTGTAACCAAGCTATCCACTAGTGTTGATGCTGACCACCTAACCCTTTACTCCTGTAGATGCAGTTCTACTTCTTTCTTCCAGGCAGCTTCATGCTTTCTGAAGGAACCTGATCTTGCCTGTGACCTCTGTTTGAACCTGGGGTCAATGTCAGCTTATTAAAAGGCCACCAGGTTGGCAGGAAAAACTTGGGAGCCAACAGAACAAGGTTTGAATCCTGGATCCCCTACATGAGTGACCATAAATGAAATCTTCCACACTAGTAAATACCTATGCCACGCTCCATGGCTTCCAGATGTGGAGTTAACATCAGGGCAAGGAGAAGAGTTGAAAACTAAATCAATGACGTAGAGAACGTTGCAGTCCTGGTTTCTATTGGAGCGGGCCCTATGAGCAGGACATAGGCCGGCTGGCATAAAGGACTTGTTTGCTAAGATTCATTTTAGCACCAGAATTCCTGCTTCTCCTTTAAAAAAACTTTTAAATTAAAAAATGCTTGTTTGTTTTGCTCAATTGTGGTCTGTAACTTTATAAGATACCCCGTCGTACGTCCGAAAGCTCTTTTGAAGACATTGGTTGGGTTGGGTGGGCAACTCATAAACATGTGTACAGTCACTACATGCTGTTTACAGAGTGAGTTAGTAAGTCCTAGCCTGACCTGAAAATACACCAATGACAACAACCGTTCTTACTACGATGTTCCCCTTCGCAGTCTGAGAGGCACTTGGTTCCCCACACTGAAAGTCACTCAGCAGAAATCTCTTTTTCTAAAATGGGGACCGTCTTTGGATGGATATAAAGCAGTTCCAAGATGCCATGGGGAGAAATAAGAACAAGTTCACTGCCAACTTTTCTTGGAAGTGCACTCCACTTCCATCCACCCCTCCAAACTTCCCTGCCTGAATTCTGCCCATGCTCAGAACACGTCCTCTCCTGTAATGAATGTACTGTAGAGAACCAGTGCTTTAGGAAAAGAATAATCAACGTTCCAAAGATAAGGCTATCTATTACTCAGAGGTTCTATTCGCCAGAGAGGTTCGATTGAAGAATATTCTGGGTTCCACCCAACCCCACATAAGTAAGAAATGCATTCTCATGCAGGACAAAGGGAATCAAACAGGATTTTACTGGCCAGGACTGAACTAATGATTTACCCCAGACAGTGTGACCTGAGGAAAGAAACTACTACTCTGGCAGCCTATAAACCCCATTTCTAACATTCCAGCACCAGCTCTATTATCCAAACACCCAGATTTCTAACAGTGCTCCACTGTGACCTAGAACAGGGGTCATTTATTGAGAATTACTGTGCATCTTATGTTAAGCACAAAGAAAAATGAGAAAGCACATTAAGTGCCTTTGCATGATGTCAGGATCTAGGACACAGTAATTGTTTCAAAGTGCTATTATTGTTTTTTTATCATTGTTGTTAGGTGTCACTTTTCCTGGGCGGGTTTTCTATCCTGTACCAGCAGTGATTACCCCCAGCAGTGATTACCATCATTGATTACCCTCTTCTAAGATCCCTCCTGTTAGGTTCTCCTACTTTGTGAACGATGACTTCTTTCATTTATTTTTATAATAGATGTATATCTAGTCTATTTATTATCTATCTATCATCTATCTATCTATCTATCTATCTATCTATCTATCTATCTATCTGTCTAAATCTTCCATAGATTATTCCATTCTTTTCTCTTCGGTTTTCCTGTAATCTAGTCTGGATTATAGCAGAAACCTTTTTAAATCTCTCTTCCTCTAGTCCTTGAGCCTTCTGAGGGTACGGATCCATATCCCAGAGTCTGATAACAGCTCCATACATATGACCAATGCACAGAGAAATGAATGAATAAACTAGCATTGCAAATCCTTCCACCACTAGTGCTTCCCTCTCCAGCAAGCATAGTTACCTCCTGAAAATTCCATCTTTATCCAGTTACTCCCTAGCTCAAAAATATCAGCACTCTCTATTCCTCTTCAGGCCAGCTTTCAAGCCACCCCCCCCTCCTGTTATCTTGCTCTGTCTATGCCCTGTCCAGTGCCACCTCCTACTCTTATCTACATAAATCCTAGTGCCAGGCAGTTTGGACTCCTCTCCGGAACTAAATTTTGCATACTCATTTTTTTTCCAGATTCTTGCTTATGACTTTCCAACCTTTCTCTCTGACCATCCAAATCTGACCCATCATTCAATGCCCACATCTCAAGCCTTAGCAACAATACAGCCCAAACAGACACAGCTTCTTCTTAAGAGTTTCCCACACCCACATCACCTCTGCTTGGCTCCTCATCAAATGCTTCCCTGCATTATTATCTGACAGTCAATTTACAAAGCCTTGAGAGTAGGAGCCATGCCTTATGTTTCTTTTGGATCTGGACCATTGTTAAGGAGTCTTATCAAAGTAGTCCTGTCAAAGTGAACTAAATGCAACATGAATTTACAGAAGAGAATTCTCTAACGTGTAAAGCTGAGCTCGGTCCTTCTTGTTTCCATGTAATCACTAAATTTACTGCTTTAGACATGGAGTGAATCAAAGTGAATTCTTTGGGTCTCCAGTGTAACTTGCATAATAGGTAGATCCTAACAATGGTGATGAAAGTGGTAGCAGCTGACATATTTGAGCACTCACTATTCTGTGTGCAAGGTCCTGTGCCAAGTATTTCAGTATTTTAATTTAATCATAAAAATCCTTAGAAATAAGTTATTTTCTCCTACTTTACAGGTGAGGACATGAAGCAAAGCTTCAAACATGCATCAAGCCCTGATTTGGTTTCATCCCCAGAGCTAGATTCTGGAGATACAGAGACGAATCAGGCACAGTATTTACCCTTGAAGAGTTTACAGTCTAGGAGGGAAGAGGAAAATTTAAAATTACGATTCAAGATAATAAGTGCAACGGCAGAATGAGAATTAGCCTTTCTGCTATCAAACGAAGGCAGATATCAATCCTCTCCAAAGTACAAGTGATGCCTTAAAAATAATATCAGCATTTAACTTCTGCAGTCTTCCTCCTATCCACCTATACCCCCAATTTAGTCATGAGAAAACATCAGCAAATTTCAATAGAAGGATATTCTAGAATATACCTGATAAGCACTCATCTAAATTATCAAGGTCATCAAGGACAAAGAAAACCTGAGGGATTGTCATAGCCAAGAGGAGCCTCAGGAGACATAATGACGAAATGTAAGGTGATATCCTGGATGCAATCCCGAAAGAGGCAGTGGAGATTAGGTAAAACCTAAAGAAATCTGCATAAAGCATGGACTTCAGCTAATAATAATGTACCAATAATTGTTTGTTAATGATAACAAATGTACCATACTAATATAAGATGTTAACAATATGGAAACTGACTAGTGGGTGTATGGAAACTCTCTGTACTATTGTCTCAATTTTTCTGTAAATCTCAAAGTGTTCTAAAATATAAAGCCTACTGAAAATGATAATGTTAACCCTTCCCATAAGGGTTGTGAGCGACTGTCAGGATAGTGGGGTGTGCAAAGGAGGGCATCTGAACCAAGGAGCTCATTTATAGTGGGAGGTAAAGAGGGGAGGATGGAATGTTCGGTTTTGGAGCTACGGCCCTGGTGACTCTGGTGGGGAAGTCCAAATGTCCAGTGGACAGCTGAGGAGTTTAGAATCTAGGGCAGAGCAAGAGGAGAGCTGAGCTCAAGACACACACTTGGGAGTCATCATGCACATAGGTGGTAGTTGAAGCACTTGAGGTCCTAAACACCATTTTGGAGATGAGCAGCCAGCAACTAACTCTGTTATTACTGTGTGACGGATGAGCCGGGGGGAGGCCGGGGGAGAGCCAGCGTGATTATAACTGCAGAACAGCTGGAGCCTTTCATCCTTGGGGGGAGCCAAATCATCCTTGTGGGCACAGACACTGTGTTTTCCCTATTCTGGAAGGCATTTCCCGAGACAAACTCTGGATATGATAATTACGCTGGTTAGTAAGTTGTTGTAGCCTCGGCTGCAGGGACGGGAATCCCACAACAAAATGCTCTCATGTTATTCAATACACTGGCTTTTCTTAGAAAAGGAAACATTTTCATTCTTTCTTCTGTAGTAGGTTTAGGGTAATTATGTTAGATGAAACTATTTTGATAACCATCTTTCTTGAGGACACCGCAGCTCAGTAGTTTTAAAACCTAAGTTAATTAGATAGCTGTTAACAAAAGCTTCCATTAAAAAAAAAAAAAAATCCTCAAAAGCTGCACCCCAGACTCCTGCTATGGCAGAGGAGTCAATGCTAAGTACAGCTTTTATCATCAAACTGGCACTTTTGTCTAGTTAATCATAGATGTCTGCTGCCTCTGAGATGGAGAAGGCACCCCCCACACACACACACACAACTCTTACCCCCAAGGATGAAAGACCCATCACCACTTAAAACCCGTGTTTTTCACTTGACAATCCCAGTGAGCTGGGTCTTACATACACTACTAACATATTAATTTTACTTATTCAAGGCCTGCCTAGTTTGTAGGAAAAAGTCATATCTTAGAAATGGAAGGGGATTAGTCTTAGTTAAGCCTGAGGTAAATATCCCAGTGAGCATCAAAGGGTGTGTAGAATTATTTAGAGGTGGGCAAAATGGCCAGGCTCCTAGAAATGTTCCTGGCAATGGATTCTCAGAAATGCAGTCTCATGGCTAAAAGCAAATGATGCTTACACAGGACTCCGATATCCTTTATAAAGCCTCCCCACCCCACCCCAAACACGTAAGCAAGCACAAGCACGTGAGAACACAGACACACACACACACCCTTCCCTCCCCCCACACACACACCTCTTTGACTTCCAAGCTGGGCAATTTCATCCACTTTCAGAGAAAGAAAAAGTTGGTAGCTAGAAAGGTTGCCAGGTAGCTTTGGCTCCTGGCAAAAGGCAGTTTGATCTTTGGCCACAGGTAGCCTGCGTCTGAGCTCCTGCTCTGTCTCTCACGGGCTCAGTCATCTCACACGTGCTGCCTAACTCCTCTGAGTCTCAGGCTCCTTCTTTAAGAAATGGGGATAAAGATGTCCCTGTCAACTCAATGAACACACATGTAATGTCTTCCAAGTACCAGGCACGGCACTGGGATACAGTGGTGAGCAAGAAAAACACGGCCGCCCCGCCCAGAGACTGGCGTGTTTCAGGGAGGCGCTGTGAACTTCCAGGGATATCCAGCTTGCACGCGATCACCGAGTACACAGTATTACTGCGCTTTTCTCCCACACCAAGATGCACAGTTGAACTTGAGGAAAAGGACAGTCTAATGACAGGACACTCAGCAGCACTAGGCCTAGGAAGGAAGGGTATTAGTTTACAGAGCCCCAAAAGACTTTCATAGCAAAAACACGTTGAAATCCTTTATCAGATACATCATTGGCAAATATCCTTTCCCAAGCAGTAGGATCCCTTTTTGTTTTATTGATGGTTTCCTTTGCTGTGAAAAAACTTTTTAGTGTGAGGGATCGAAATGATGAACGTCTGAGTAGTACCTTGTCTTGTGCACCTGAAACTAATAAATAAAAAAAACGAAAAAAAAAAAAACACGTTGGAAAGCCAATGTTCTTTGGAGTCATAAAGAGCTGGCCCTGACTGATTTGCCTTGTCCCTTACGATCTATAATGACATTGTATAATTTCTATAATGTCTTTGAGGGTAAATATCCTCATTTGTAAACTGGAGCTATTTTTAGTAATTCCTACCTCAGGCTGATGCTGTATGTGATAAAGGAAATATTGTATGTGAAAGGGCTTGTCCAAGAGCTAAGCGACACCCACATGGGAGTTATTATTGATTATTTCCATTATCATTAATGAGTAAACACCAGCTATGACAGCAGCTGCCATGTGGTACCTTTGGGGCTGGTTTTCTGGGCTGAGGGATTGCAGCAGAGACGTTAACACATTTCATAGGCTCCAGAATGACATCAGATTAGTAGGAGGGTTTGTAAATACGTCTCTGATGTAATTAGGAGCGAACCCGAGGATTGTGATTTTCCTGTAAATAATAGCAACGAAGACCATGGCACAGAGAGAAGGCCTGAGAATGGCCTTTCCCAAATTCTCAAGAGCAATGCCAGCAGTGTTTCTCATCCACTGTGGGTCCCACTTAGTCTCTATTCTCAATTGACTCGATCCCTCCCCATTTCAGAGATTGAAGGGCAGAGCACTTAAACTGCACAATTGTACATCGATCTCAGAAATTGCCCTCACCAGTAATCAACCCAATCATCTGAGGCCGATTTCTTTTGGCTCTTCCAGTCCCAGCTGAACTCCAGGCTGACCCGAGAGACCACTGCAGAGCTTGGGGGACCTTTGTGATCTCCACAGACTGGCATTTTAACTCTCATTGTCCTGGAGGTCTGAGTTGGTCCGAAGAGATTTCATCCTATCTTTTAAGAGGCCATGAAATGCTCATGCGAATAGACTCTTGGAGAGCCTCTCAGATGTTCCAGAGTTCTAAAGGTGGGCTTGCAGCAATTCCCCTGTACTAGAACAATACAGTAAAACTCACCAGGGCTTAGTTATGCCAAACTACCATCGTTTTATGAATACATCATCAAGTTTCATACCCCTGTACTTTGCACATGTTTTCATTCTGCTTGGGGAAACCATGGCTCCTCTGCCTGCCTGTATATTCCCTATTCATCCTTTAAAATCTAGCTCAAGGGTCCCTCTGTGGAAACCCTGACTCCCACCCTCTCACCACTCCACCAACAGCCTTGGCTTCAAATAGTGAGTTCTGAAGAAGTGATTATTGTTTTCTCAAATTCTTGGAGTTGACCTGGTTTCTTCTCTAGCTTCTGACAATTAGACCAAGTGCAATGCAGGAGGCTGGAAATCAACTATGCAGTTGTGAAACCTTTGATTTGAAGCAAGATTTTAGGTTGCTCAAATGTGAGTTATATAACCTTTGCATTGTGTAATGGGCAGGAGGACCTCACTGTCAGCAGAGATTTGGAGGCTCTATCTGTTGTCACAACACCTCTGCCTCACTTCCACTGAGGCCGTCACACCTCCCAGCCCCAGCATAGGTCCTGGTCCAAAGCAGGCATTCAACACAGATATTCTGTTTCTGTGTTGGATTTCTATGTTGTTTCTGTGAGGGACAAGAGAACAAGCTCAGGGTGTGGGGGAAAGGATCCTGGGAGTCCTTTCCCCATCTTTACAAGATTTAGTGACCCATTTGCAGAAACCCATCTTGGCTGCCTTGGAAGCTATTTCCCCATTTTAAGATCATAATCAGGACCGAGGAGGCAGTCTCATTATTGATGATGAAGCTGACTCTTTAGCAGTAGGCGTTTGGGTGAAAGACGCCATCACACAGCTCAAAGTGGTAATTATTATATCATTACTAATGACTTTTGTTTTGCTTTTCTATGGTATGGAAAACACTGTCTAAAATTCTCAAAAAACAATGCCCATTCCACATTCATTCTTTCTACTTTTTCTATTTGGATATCCTTCTGCCAAAGATTTCTACCAGGAGAAAGGGCTAGACCCAGAAAAATTAGAACTTGAACCCTCACATGGTAAACCAGGCTAAAGGGGACCAAAGCAATCTCATCCCCCTGAGATGTGGAGCAGTTTGCAAGCCATGGTTTTCAATCCACTTCAACCCATCTCCATGCTTCCTTCACCGGGTGCCTTTCTTTGCCTCTCAACTAGAGGTGGTCTTTCTTTCTCCACACCTTTTCTTTCTAAAGACTCTATCCCATCTGTTGGTGTGTTTTACTATTCTTAGCATATGAAGAACTCCTTAGTTTTGGACCATGTAACCACATGGTTGTGTGGAAAACATACACTCTGAAGCTAGACAAGTTTGGGTTCAATTTCTTCTGTCGTTGATTACCTGTGTGACATTAGGTGAGGTACTCAAAATTTCTGAATTGGTTTCATCATCTACGAAACAGGGATAATACAACCTACTTTGCAAGTTAGTTGTGATGATGGAGTAAGATAACGTGATTGAAGGGTTTGGCAGGACAAGTTAGTGCTCTGGGATTAGACAGCCTCCCCCACAAACCAGCAGGTAAGTCCTGTCAAGTTATTTAACCTTCTAAGCCTCAGTTTCCTCTTCTGTAATATAACGCCAATAGGGCCCTTCTTATAAAGTTTTGAGAGGATTAAATGAGGTAATACATGTAAAAAGTTTTCCACATCACTTGATACAAAGAGAATGCTCAATATATGTTGGCTATTCTCAGCACTCCATCCATTTTCATTTCCCTCTCTTCCACCCTGATCTGAAGCATCCCACACAGTGCTTGGCACAGAGGTGGCAGATGCTGTTGAAATGAAATGATGTTAGGTTGCACTTCTCATCACATAAAGCCTTGGGTATTCACTTCCCGTTTCAATGTCCCCAGGATTTTTCTTAGTTTTTCCTTGAAATTAGTTTCCTTATTTAAAAGGAAGACCTCAGCTAAAATATCAAGATTTAGCTAGCTTAAAGGAGAAGGGAAGTAAGGGTTATAATTGAATGCACAGGAGAGAGAGAGAGAGAGAGAGAGAGAGAGAGAGAGAGAGAGAGAGAGAGAGAGAGAGAGAGAGAGAGATTGGGGGAAGGGACAGAGAATATTCTGGAAGAAGTTTGGTAGGTTAATCTTGCACAGATCGTGATACTCCTCCTACACCCATACGCATTGTATTTTGGAGATGCAGTCACTGTCCCCAGGCTGCTGGTAATGGTGGGAGAATGGTTTGGGGTTGACACATTCCTTACCTCACCAGAAAGTTTTGGCACACAGGAATCTGTGACTAGGATGGACCGGCCCCACAGCATTGTTCATAAGAAGCCCAGTGAGGTCCCTATTAGCCCCACAAACTGGCAGTCCCAATGGCCCAGAGCATGCTTCTCCAGAAGCCAAGTATGTCATTTTTAGTCAGAATTATTCCCTCTCAGAGTCCTTGGGGGCCACAGCCAGGCCCCTCCACACTCGGTCTGGCAGCAGAGCCCAATGAAAGGCAGTTGCTGGGCCATGGGCCATGCTGGCCTTGGCCGGCTCCCTCTGCTTCCAGTGACTCAAGCCCAGCACGCAGCCTGCGGAAGGACTGAGAGCCCTGGGTCTCTGCTGCAATTAGAGCATGTAATTGGAAAATCCAAGAGGACTCTATTGGGAGAATTCTCTTTGCACTTAAACCCAAGCAATTCTTAGAAACCATCCAGAAATCCATGCCTGCAGCAACATTTCCTTGGTCTCAGAACCATCTTTGCGGGGACATGGGCTGGGAGGAGAACCCTGTACTGTCTTCCTTTAGTTCTTTTATTCCTGGATGTAAATAGAAATCCAAATCTAATCTGGAAAGGGCCCTGAGGTCAAGGACATGACCTACTCATACAGGGGTTTCAGAAATTTCTACCAAAAAGTTAGGCAACTGCTTTGGCCCACCCATCCTTCCAGATACCATTTCCTTATGGGTCCCACAGGAGACTGCATCTCCTCATCCACCCATGATGGTTCCAGGTTTTGGAAATCATGCTATAGAATAAAATACAGTTTAGCTTCTCCAAAACTTGTTAATACAATAGGTCATGTTCCACTTCATTTTTCAACTTACAAATCTAAGAAAATATGGGGGCTTTGCATTCTACTTTTCCCCAGGGTATTCAGGAAATACTATATCTGTGGTTTCCTTACATTAAGCAAAATTTCCTCAGTTCCTTTCTGCCCTCCATCTCATCCTGGAGTTGGGCTTTGCTCTGCAATCCATTACTGAACAGAAGAAGGTCTTCATGCTATGGCATTGCCTCCCACATTTCCTGACTCTTTTCTTTTCTGCAATAAAAGTCCACCAGGTATGTTCGTATTTTGTTCATGGTTCCACTTACCAGCCCCATGCTGGAAACAAGCACTCCCCATGCTTCCTCCCTCCCTTTTTCTTCCAGTATAAATTTTTTTTTAACAATTGAGATGTAACATACATGCAATAAATCCCACAAATCTCAGGTGTACAGCTCAGTGACGTTTTTGCTTACACACATACATACACATACATCTGTGTAACAACCACTCTTACTACGATATAGACCATTTCCAGCACCCAGAAGCCTCCTGTGTATCTCTTGCCTTCAATACCTCCCACCAAGGGCAATCACTATTCTGACCGTAGTTTTGCCTGTCCTTGAACTTCGTATAAATGAAATCATACACCATGTGTACTTTTGTGTCAGATTTCCAATGTTTTTCTACAGGGAATTCACCTTCTAGACACTTGAGAGGCACTGAACAAATATGCATTGAAATGATTGCATAAAAGCTCCATGTAGGAAGGTGATTTTTTTTTTTAAACAACGTCTGTTTTAAAGGAAAGACTTTCAGGCCCGACCGGATCTTCTCTAATAAGGACATTAAGGGCATTAGCAAAACTAATGCTCATAGGTAATATTTAAAAAGATGATGAATATGAAAGGTACTTTCCAGTCCTATTCCCTGCTCCTTAGCACCCGTAATACAGGAACGAAATTCTTTCTGCTGACAGGTTCACACTAGTACATGATTTCTGGATTATTTTTGAAGAGGAGCCCGTCCCCAAGGAAGAGGCACAGCTCTGGAGTCAGAGGCTGGATTGGAGTCTGTGTTGGCACCACCATGAGGGTGGCACAGTGGAAAGAGTCGGGGAACCATGGTTCCCATGCTTCCTATTTGTGTTTGCTGGGAGACTTGCTCAGCACTTCAGCCTCAGTTTGCTAATTCATAAAGAAAAACTGCACTGAGTGGATTAAAGGAAATAATGGCTGTAAATGTGTAACGAGACTATAAAACACTAAAGAAAAATTAGTTCCACAAACTAGTTGTGATGGTTCAATTTATATGTCAACTTTGCTGGGTCATGGTGTCCAGATATTTGGTCAAACCTAATTCTGGCTGTTTCTGTGAAGGTGTTTTTTTGGGTGAGGTTAACACTTAAACGGATAGGTTTTAAGTAAAGCAGGTTACCCTCCAAATTATGGTGGGCGACATACAATCAATTGAAGGCCTTAATAAAACAAAGACTGATCTTCTCTGAGTAAGAATGAATTATGCCAGCAGGTGGCCTTTGAACTTGAACTGCCTCTTCCCTGGGTCTACAGCCTGATGGACTACCCTGTAGACCTTGGACTTACCAAGACTCCACTACCACATGAGCCAATTCCTTAAAATAAATCTATCTATACCTATGCCTATGCCTATACCTATACCTGTATCTATACCTATATCTATATACACATGCATTTTATTGGTTCTGTTTCTCTGGAGAACCCTGAGAACATTTTGTTATTTGTTTGTTTATTTATTTTTTGAGCAAATGATTACAACTTTATTCACGGACACTAGCATGTGAATTTCATGTAATTTTCAGGTAACAAAATCTTCCTCTTGATTTTTTTTTGGGGGGGGGTATTTTTTTATGGTGGTAAAATATACATAACAAAATTTCCATTTTAACTATTTTTTTAAATTTATTGGGGTTCCAATTGTTAGTAAAATTACATAGATTTCAGGTGTACAATTCTGTATTGCATCGTCTATAAATCCCATTGTGTGTTCACCACCCAGAGTCAGTTCTCCTTCCATCACCGTATATTTGATCCTCCTTACCGTCATCTCCCATCCTCCAACCCCCTTACCCTCTGGTAACCACTAAACTATTGTCTGTGTCTATGAGTTTTTGTTTCTCATTTGTTTGTCTTGTTCTCTTGTTGTTTTTGGTTTATATCCCACATATCAGTGAAATCATATGGTTCTCTGTCTGCTTTTTCTGTCTGACGTATTTCTCTTAGCATCATACTCTCAAGATCCATCGATGTTGTCACAAATGCTCCTATATCATCTTTCCTTAACGCCGAATAGTATTCCATGGTGTATATATACCACAACTTCTTTATCCATTCATCTATCCAAGGACATTTTGGTTGTTTCCATGTCTAGGCCACCGTAAACAAAGCTGCAATGAACATTGGAGCACACGTGTCTTTATGGATAAATGTTTTCAGATTTTCTTGGAAGATACCCAGGAGAGGGATTGCTGGGTCATATGGTAATTCTATTCGTAATTTCTTGAGGAACATCCACACTGCTTTCCATAGCGGCTGCACCAGTCTGCATTCCCACCAACAGTGTATGAGAGTTCCTTTTTCTCCACAGCCTCTCCAACACTTGTTACTATTTGTATTGTTGATGATAGCCATTTTGACTGGGGTGAGGTGATATATATTGTGGTTTTTATTTGCATTTCTCTGATGATTAGAGATGTTGAGCATTTTTTCATATGTCTATTTGCCATTTGTATGTCCTCTTTGGAGAAATGTCTCTTCAAGTCTTCTGCCCATTTTTCAATTGGGTTGTTTTTTTGTTGTTGATTTTCATGAGTTCCTTGTATATTTTGGCTATTAGCCCCTTATTGGAAGCACTGTTTGCAAAAATCTTCTCCCATTCAGTTGGTTGCCTCTTTATTTTGTCGATGGTTTCTTTTGCTGTGCAGAAGCTTTTAAGTTTCATATAGTCCCATTTGTTTATTTTAACTTTTACTTCCATTGCCTTTGGAGTCAAATTCATAAAATGCTCTTTGAACCCAAGGTCCATAAGCTTAGTACCTATTTTTTCTTCTATGCAGTTTATTGTGTCAGGTCTTATGCTTAAGTCTTTGATACATTTTGAATTAATTTTGGTACATGATGACAGATAGCAGTCCAGTTTCGTTCTTTTGCACATGGCTTTCCAATTCTCCCAGCACCATTTATTGAAGAGGCTGTCTTTCCTCCATTGTATGTTTTTAACTTCTTGGTCAAAAATTATCTGTCCATATTTATGTGGTTTTGTTCTATTTGTTTAAAAAATGCCATTGGGATTTTGATGAGGATTGCATTAAATCTATACATTGCTTTGGGTAATACGGCCATTTTAACTATGTTGATTCTTCCAGTCCATGAGCATGGAATGTCTTTCCATTTCTTTGTGTCTTCTTCAATTTCTTTCAAAAATGTCTTATCGTTTTCAGCATATAGGTCCTTCACATCCTTGGTTAAGTTTATTCCTAGGTATTTAATTCTTTTTGCTGCAATTGCAAGAGGAATTCTTTTTTGTATTTCTTTTTCTGAGATTTCATTGTTAGTATATAGGAATGCAATGGACTTTTCTACATTGATTTTGTAGCCAGTCACTTTACTGTATTCGTTGATTGTTTCTAATAGCTTTTCGGTGGAGTCTTTAGGGTTTTCTATATATAGCATCATGTCATCTGCAAAGAGTGATAATTTAACTTCTTTATTCCCAATTTGGATGCTTTTTATTTCTTTCTCTTGCCTGATTCCTCTGGCAAGATCTTCTAACACTGTTGAAAAGCAGAGGTGATAGGGGACAGCCCTGTCGTGTTCCTAAACGTAGAGCAAAGGGCTTCAGTTTTTCACCATTAATTATGAGATTAGCTGAGGCCTTGTCATATATGGCCTTTATTATGTTAAGGTATTTTCCTTCTATACCTATTTTATTAAGTGTTTTAATCATAAATGGATGTTGTATCTTGTCAAATGCTTTTTCTGCATCAATTGATAGAATCACATGATTTTTGTCCTTTATTTTGTTTATGTGATGTATCACATTGATGGATTTGCAGATGTCGAACCATCCTTGTGCCCCAGGGATGAACCCCACTTAGTCGTGGTGAATAATCTTTTTAATGCATTGTTGTATTCGATTTGCTAAAATTTTGTTTAGGATTTTTGCATCTGTATTCATCAGAGATATTGGTCTGTAGTTTTCCTTTTTTGTGTTGTCCTTACCAGGTTTTGGTATCAGGGTAATGTTGGCCTCATAAAATGAGTTAGGGAGTACTGTCTCTTCTTCAATTTTTTGGAAGAGTTTGAGCAAGATTGATAGATCCTGTTTGAAGGTTTGGTAGAATTCACTAGTGAAGCCATCTGGTCCCGGACTTTTGCTTTTGGGAAAGTTTTAGATGACTGATTTCAATTTCATTACTGGTGATCGGTCTGTTTAGATTTTCCAGTTCTTCATGGTTCAGCCTTGGAAGGATATGTTTCTAAGAACTTGTCCATTTCTTCTAGGTTATTGAATTTGGTGGCATATAGTCCTTCATAGTATTCTTGGATGATTCTTTGTATTTCTGTGGTGTCGGTGATAACTTCCCCTTTTTCATTTCTGATTTTGTTAATTAGTATCTTCTCTCTTTTTATCTTAGTGAGTCTAGCCAAGGGTTTGTCAATTTTGTTAATCTTTTCAAAGAACCAGCTCTTTGTCACATTATTTTTTTCTGTTGTCTTTTTGTTTCTCAATTTCATTTAGTTCTGCTCTGATTTTTGTTATTTCCTTTCTTCTGCTGACCTTGGGTTTCGCTTGTTCTTCTTTTTCTAGTTCTTTAAGGTGTAACATCATGTTATTTATTTGGGATTTTTCTTATTTCTTGATATAGGCCTGTAATGATATAAATTTCCCTCTTAAAACTGCTTTCGCTGCATCCCAAAAATTTTGGTAGGATGTATTTTCATTGTCATTTGTTTCTATGTATCTTTTGATCTCTCCTCTAATTTCTTCTTTGACCCAGTCGTTCTTTAAAAGTATGTTGTTTACTCTCCATGTATTTGTGTTTTTTCCTGCTTTCTTTTTGCAGTTGATATCCAATTTCAAAGCCTTGTGATCAGAGAATATGCTTGGTATGATTTCTTTCTTTTTTTCTTTTTACCTTTTTATAGAAATCCCTTTGCTTTATATCTTTTTTTTCCCCTTTTTTTAATCAAATTTATTGGGGTGACAATTGTTAGTAAAATTACATAGATTTCAGGTGTACAATTCTGTATTACATCATCTATAAATCCCATTGTGTGTTCACCACCCAGAGTCAGTTCTCCTTCCATCACCATATATTTGAGGTATGATTTCAATCTTCTTAAATTTGCTGATGCTGATTTTATGTCCCAATATATGGTCTATCCTTGGGAATGTTCCATGTACACTAGAAAAGAATGTATAGTCTGATGTTTTAGGATGAAGTGCTCTATATATGTCAATGATGTCCATTTCATCTCATGTGTCATTTAGGGCTGCTATTTCGTTATTTATTTTCTGTTTGGATGATCTATCCATAGCTGTCAATGATGAATTTAAGTCCCCTAGTATAATTGTGTTTTGGTCAATTTCTCCCTTTAGTTCTGTTAGTAGTTGCTTGGTATATTTCGGTGCTCCCTGATTGGGGGCATAAATATTGATGACTGTTATGTCTTCTTGTTGTATAGTCCCCTTTACCATTATGAAATGTACATCTTTGTCTCTTGCTATCTTTTTCACCCTGAAGTCTGTTTCATCTGATGTCATTATGGCTACGCCTGATTTTCTCTGGGTACCATTTGCTTGGAGTGTCAATTTCCACCCTTTCACTTTGAGTCTGTGCTTGTCCTTGTAGTTGAGATGTGTCTTTTGGAGACAGCATATGGTTGGGTTTAGTATTTTGATCCAATCTGCTACTCTGTGCCTTTTTATTGGTGAGTTCTGTCCATTTACATTTAAGGTGATTATTGATATGTGAGGATTTCCTTTCATTCTATCTTTAGTTTTTTGATAAGGCTGTGTCTCCATTGTTTCTTTGCCTTTTTGTTGTTGTCTATTATTTCTGTGTGGTGGTATTCTATGATGTTTCCCTCTGTTTCTTCTTTTATTACAGTATACATTTCAGTTCTGGATTTTTTTTGAGTGGTCACCCTTAAGTTTATGTAAAAGAAAGTTTGATATTTAGAGTATTCCATTTTCTTCAGCACACTTACTTTCTCCATTCCCATATTCCGGTTCAGGCCTTTACTCTCCCCCTTTCTATGTTGCCACAAATTGTCCCTATTGATGGTGGTCAAATAGCCTCCTGTAGTATTTCTTGTAGTCAGGTCGTGTATTAGAAAATTCCCTCAGCTTCTATATGTCTGGAAAGGTCTTTATTCCTCCTTCATAGCTAAAGGATATCTTTGCTGGATATATTATTCTTGGTTCATAATTTCTCTCTTTCAATAGTTTGAATATTTGGTTCCACTCCCTCCTGTCTTGTAGAGTTTCTGCTGAAAAATTTGATGATAATCTAATGGGCTTTCCTTTGTAGGTTACCGTCTTCTTTTCCCTGGCTGCCTTGAGGATTCTTTCTTTGTCGTTGATTTTAGACAGCTTCAATACAATGTGCCTTGGAGAAGGCCTGTTGGGATCGAGGTAATTAGGTGTTCTATTTGCTTCTTGGATTCGAGGATCCAGTTCTGTCCATAAGTTTGGGAAGTTCTCATCAACAATTTGTTTGAATATATTCTCTGTTCCCTTCTCACTTTCTTCTCCTCCTGGTATGCCCATTATTCTTATATTGCTCTTTCTGGTAGAGTCAGAAAGTTCTTGTAGAGTTCTTTCATTTCTTTTAAGTCTCAAGTCTCTTTCTTCTTCCATCTGTGTAATTTCCAGGTTTCTATCCTCGATGTCACTGATTCTTTCCGGTCAACTCTACTATCTAAACTGGTTATTTCATTCTTAATTTCTTCTATTGAGTTCTTAATCTCCAGAAATTCCATTTGGTTCTTTTTTAAAATTTCAATCTCTTTCTATATAGAGCTTTACACCAGGAAAAACTACATTAAAAAAACTGGGAAACAGTCCCTCACCATATTATCACTTCTGTAAAAGAAGAAATGGATAAGGAGAGAGGAAGGAGAGAGCACATAGAGCCCTGAGATGAACTCAGTAATCTAAACTGAAATTCTACCCATCATATTCTCAATTCATGATTCAACAAAGTTAGATGATAATAAAGCTAAAGAAATCTGATCACATGGGATTTTTTTTTAATCTAAAATAATGCATGTGTCAGTGAAGCAATCCAAGAATGTGAACACGTGTTTTTTTTTTGTTGTTGTTGTTTTTTATGACAGAAGACACACACCACAATATATTAGGTTGGTGCAAAAGTAATTGCGGTTTTTACAATTATTTTTAACCTTTTAAACCACAATTACTTTTGCACCGACCTAATATTGTGATGAAACACAAAATTTTAAAGAATATGTTAAATATTGAAAGTATATAAAACTCCCAAATAAATGCTTTTAAAATTTCCCATGAGTAACTGCGCTTGCATCCATTAATATAACTTTTAAAATATCACTCCTTACGCTTGAAATGACTGCACCTTGACCATGAGAGCTTAATGATTGTCTCTTTATATTTTTGACCATAAACCAAAAGCTTTTTATATAGAAGTGCTTCAAATTATACAACATTGACATCACAATTTAAACTTTTCTAGAACTGAAATGATCTTTAAAGAACCCCAGAGCTCTTCCCTTTTTATCGGTAAATCATGAATCACGTGTGATAATGCACATGTGATAATGCATGTGGATTTCAAATCCAACGGAACTTCTGCATGTCATGGGCTTCAGAATAATGATGAAATTGCAGTTTGCATGAGATGCAGGGATTCTTACAGCAAACACTCGTTAGCCACTTAGTAAACCACTGAAAGGACTTATCGGCCATGAATGAAAAGAGGCATCTAGTACATGTGAAACTAGAGACTGGAGCTACGACGTGGAGCTGCACCCACCCAGATCTCCCATTGGGCCTCCCAGGTCTGCCCTACCCTGACCGCACCTGAGTCCATTCCCCAATCCCCTAGAACCCCTGGAACAGAAACTCCTCCAGCAGCTCCACGTGCCCATGTTCACAGGACAGTCATATTACAGGTCTTGGCCTGGGGACGGGACCTAACCCACAGCCTATTACATGGAACTCATTACAGGTTATGGTGAATAAAGACGATTATAGTACCTCTGAATAGGTACATCTGACCTGCATAGAGGAGTGGACTTTCGTAAAAGTTGGGATATACTCAAGTAAGTGTGACACACAGGAGAATGCCTTCCATCTATGTAGGAGGTGGGAGAGAAAAGTTTGCAAACCACTGAGGTGGAGGCCAGGACTTTGGAGCCTGATGTGGAGTTAGAGAGCATCCAGTTGAAGCCCCTCATTTTACACATTAGAGGAGGCCTGGGATCCAGGGGCTACCCTCTGGTCACATGGGGGTATGGGTAGATCTAAGTAACCCCCCCAGCTCCTTCCAACGCAAACAAACCAGATTCCATGATCCCCAATGGAAGACGGAGGCCCAGGCATTGAGCCTGAGAGCACAGACCCCCAGGGAACCTGCCCTGTGCTGGGTTCTCACCCATAATCACTTTGGGTCCTTCATTTGTATTTTTTTAGTGTTTAGGACTAAGAATATAGGCATTTTGGAGGAGAAGCTACACATTCCTTTGGAGAAGAATAAATATACTACTTGGTGTAAAAGAAATAAAGGGCTGAGGTAGTCTGGGGGTGAGAGACCCTACTCTGAAGTCCCTGGTTTAGACAAGAGTTAAATGTTCTATCTGGGCTAGTGGTCTAACCCCCCAGGTGCATAAAAGCCTTGCTGCATAAACTTGCTTTCTTCACTGGAAGGCAGTCTGTCCTTTTGGTACCTTTCCTGACATGCATGAATTCAATACAGATTCCCTGAGAGAGAGAGAGCAGAGCTTAGTGGTTACCCACGTGTGTGTAGGTTCAAGCTGTCTGGCTTTAAATTCCACATTACCATGTCCTACCCATGTGACCGGGAGATTACTTAATCTCTAAGCTTCAGCTTTATCACCTATAAAACGGAAACAACTTGCCTGATTGCTTTACTCTGTATTAGAGTATCTCAGCTTTGGCACTAGTAACATTTGGGGCAGATAATTCTTTGTTGGGGGGGCGATGGGGGTACTGTCCTGTGCATTGCAGGATGTTTAGGACCGTCCTAGTCTCTACACACTAGAAGCAGTACTTCCCCCCTCCCCTGAGTTGTGATAGTTAAACCATCTCTAGACTTTCTCAAATGTCCCCTGGGGGGAACATTTGTAAGGCACATGCCTGGCACGTAGCATTGTGGTTCTGACCTGGCTCCAGACCCATCTTTTCCACTTCTGAAAAGCCATTCAAACTTTCTGAGACTCATTTCTTCATTTTAAAACAGGGGACATCACTACTGGGTCTACCTCATTGCATAATTATGAAAATCCAATGAGATCTCTGAAATAAAAATGCCAGGGAAACCATCAAAGCTGTCAATAGCTGCCTTGACACACTAGTACTGTGTGGTGGATAGTTTGGTAATGAGTCTGCATGACTGAGTTTAAATCTCTTCTAATGTTCAAAGTGACTTGTGATATCAAAGCACTCAATACATTTTAACTTCTATTGTTATCACCTCCATTTTACATATGAGGAAGTGGAGGCTCAGAGAGGTAAGGGAACTTAACCAATGTTACACAGCATGGTGTATGGAGTCAGAGTTGAATTCAGAAAACATTAACTGCAAAGTTGGTGCTATGTCCACGACACTCGTGAACACAAGTGTCATGATTAGAATGACAGCAGCCCCTTCTGCTACCGTGTTTCCCCGAAAATAAGACCTAGTTGGACCATCAGCTCTAATACATCTTTTGGAGCAAAAATTAATATAAGACTCGGTCTTATTTTACTATAAGACTGGGAATATAATATAATATAATATAATATAATATAATATAATATAATATAATATAATATAATATAATATAATATAATATATATAATATAATATAATGTAATATAATACCCGGTCTATAATAAAATATAATACCGGGTCTTATATTAATTTTTGCTCCAAAAGATGCATTAGAGCTGATGGTCTGCCTAGGTCTTATTTTCAGGGAAACACGGCAGCAAAAGGAGTTGCCATTTATAAAACAGATGTTCGTTTTTTGGTCAGAGTTGGAGGAAATACCACAGGATAATAGGACAAGATAATTCAGATACTTTTCTACTACTTTCAATTCAGAAAAGAGATATCTCCTTAGGAACCGCTTGAAGGAAGTTGTAAATATGAAGGCAGAGCCAACCCCATCTCTATGCTATGAATCACTCACTTGGAGGGTTCAGTTTGCCTTCCACATCTGGGCTCTTATTTTTAACTCTGCAAGCCTAGGTGTCTTCCCAGGGGAAACCCCCCTGCTGCCTGCAGCCTCTCACAAGTTGATGCTGTCAGCTGCCTGTCCTGTGAGCACCCAGCAGGCAGAGGCGGAGCACAGCATGCCGGTCCTCTTAGCTGCTTCCCTTGGAGAAAGCTCCTGATAGAGCCTGAGGTCAACAGCCCATCACCCCTACCCTCTGCCCCCAAATACACTCAGGTCAATGGACTTCCAGAGAGGCTTTCCCCCTGTGGGTCTTGCCTGACCTTGGAAATTACTCTGAGCAAGAGGAGCCATCTCAAGCCCCCCATTTGTAGTTGTATAATCATAAGAAGGGCAGCCTACTCCCGGCACAGGGGACATCCAACCACAGCCTCTTCCCCCCTGAGACTCCATTTTGGACACAGGACTCAGGATTCCATGAAGCTGAGGGCAGGAGCAACACGGGAAGATCAGCTGCAGCCCTTTCCAACAGAGACCCAGCCGCATGGGAAAAGAGGAAGTTTTGGGGAGCTGAGGGACAGTGCTCTCCAGAAAGATGCCTGGCAAAGTCCTGTGTGTTGGGAAGTGTAGTGTGGGCAGGGGGGAGCATGCATTCTGGAGTCAAAGAAACCTGGGTTTGGAATCCCAGACTGACCAGGTGGGAGCTGTCTGACCTTCTACTAATCCTTAGGAAGAATAAGCTTTTTCTATTTTCTTCAGATGCTAAAATATACCCCAAAAGACTAGTTACTTAACCTCTCCAACTCTCTGTACGATCAGCTAATACTATCAAAGCCAGCTGAGGTGAGTGTACAAACACAGTACCGTACCAAAACCAGCTGAGCTGAGGTACAAACACAGTACCGTACCCAGGACACACAGACGCGTAGTAAGTGCTGATTCACGTCCTTCCTTCCCCAGCTCTGTGGAGCACCTGCTATGTGCCATTGTCCCCAGAGGGCCCTTCCTCTGCACATGATAAGGGTGCAAGGATGGAGTTTGCAGTCAGTACCCTGCTCTGGTTTCAGTTCCTCTTCTTATCAGCATGCAATGCTCAGCAAGTCATTTCCCTTCTGTGAGTTCACACATTACACCTGTACCATGGGGACAACAGGTACAGGACGGCTGTGCCGACCCATGAGATCACACACCTAACACAGTGCCTGGCGCAGTGAATGTGTTCATACATCTATTCTTTGATGTATCCTTTCTACCTAAGTGCTAAGTACTCCAATCGGCTCAGAGATGGGGAACTTCTGAAACTCTTCTCAGCGTTGCCTAAGCCAGTATAAATACTGCCCCTCACACCAGCTGATACAAGTCACCATTTGTCTCCTCTGTCTTAGCTGCACTCAACTCTGGCCATTAAATCACCTGGGGAACTGTAAAAATATGAGTGCCCAGGTCTTACTACAGAAGATTCTAATGGACTGCCTGAAGTGAAACCACTGGTTCTTTTCCCATGGTTCATTTTTCATTGGAACAAGTCTAAGCTCAGAGAGGTTGAGTGAGTTCCTTGAGGGCAATCAGCTAATATGGACAGAGGATAAGAATCCAAGCTAGTTGTCCACTGCACAACAAGCTTCCCCGTTACCCTATGTTCTTTCTCATTGTCTTGGCAACTGTTTTTTCACTCATCTCCCATTCTTGACCTTTCAACAACCGCCAGCTTGTTCTCTGTATCTGTGGGTCTGTTTCTGTTTTATTACTTTTTTTTGTTTTAATTTCTTTAGATTTCACATATAAGCAAAATCATATGGTATTTGTCTTTCTCTGTCTGACTTATTTCACTTTGCATAATACTTTCTGGGTCCATCCATATTGTCACAAAGGGCAGGATTTCATTCTTTTATATTGTTAAGTAATACTCCGCTGTGTGTGTGTGTGTGTGTGTGTGTGTGTGTGTGTGTGTGAGCTACGTCTTCTTTATCCATTCATCTTTCGATCAACACTTAGGCTGCTTGCATAGCTTAGTTATTGTAAATAGTGCTGCAGTGAACATAGGGCTGCATATATCTTTTCAAATGAGTGTCTTTATTTTCTTTGGATAAATACGCAGAAGTGGTATTGCTGGGTCATATGGCAGTTCTATTTTTAATTTTTATCTCCATACGGTTTTCCATTGTGGCTGCCCCAATTTGCAATCCCACCAATAGTGCATCAGAATACCCTTTTTTCAACATCCTCTTAACATCCTGCACTTGATGTTTGCTGACTTATTGATGATAGCCATTCCGACAGTGTGATGTGATATCTTATGGTGGTTTTGATTTGTATTTCCCATCTTTTCATATATATCTGTTGGCCATCTGTGTGTCCTCTTTGGAGAAATGTCTATTCAGGTCCTTTGCCCATTTTTAATTGGATTGTTTTTGGTGTTAAGTTGTATGAATTCCTTATATGTATATTTTGGATGTTAACCCCTTATTGGATATATCATTTGTGAATATCTTCTATTCAATAGGTTGTCTTTTCATTTTGTTGATGGTTTCCTTAGCTTTGCAAAAACTTTTTAGTTTGATGTAGTTCAATTTGTTTATTTTTGCTTTTGTTGTCTTTGCCCAAGGAAACATATCTAAAAAGATACTGTTAAGACTGATGTCAAAAAGTTTATTGCCTATGTTTTCTTCTAGAAGTTTTATAAATGTTTCAGGTCTCACATTTAAGTCTTTATTCCATTTTGAGTTTATTTTTGTATATGGTGTAAGAAAGTGGCATTCATTTTTTTCTTTTTTTTTTTTCACGTTATCTATCCAGTTTCCCCAACAACATCTATTGAAGAGACTGTCTTTACCCCCTTGGATATTCTTGCCCCTTTTGTCATAGAGCAATTGACTATGTAAGTGAAGATTTATTTTTGGGCTTTCTATTCCATTGATCTATATATCTGTTTTTATGACAGCACCATACTGTTTTAATTACTGTAACTTTGTAGTATAGTTTAAAACCAGGGAGCATGATACTTCCCACTTTGTTCTTTCTCAAGATTTCTTTGGTTATTCAGGGTTGTTTGTGGTTCCATATAAATTTTAGGAGTTCTATTCTCAGCAACTTTTAAGCATTTGATTCACTTGTCTGATTCAAAGAATAAAAGAATAAATGAGACTTAAGGAGGGGGTCCGCAGACTTGGCCTCCACAGAGCAGAGAGAGAAGATTTCTCTGATTGGCTCAGAATTTCATGGAGTATCTTCATTCCACAGATAATTCCTGAGATATTTGCCATGACCCGTGCAATGGGCTAGGCGTGATGATGCCGTGTGAATGAGACATGGTCCCTGTTCTCGAGGAACTCATAGCTGGTTCTTAAGAGCCAAATTGTGTCTCCCCTAGAATTCACACGTTGAAATCTTTAAACCCTGGTATCTCCGAATGTGACTGCATTTGGAGATAGGACCTTAAACAAATAATTAAGTTAAAACGAGATCATTAGAATGGGCCCTAATCCAATATGAGTGGTGTCCTTACAAGAAGAGGCAACTAGCTTACAGGTCCACATAGAGGGAAGACCATGTGAAGAGCCAGGGAGGAGAAGACAGCCATCTATAAGACGACGAGGAGGCCTCAGAAGAAACCAACCCTGCCAAAATCTTGATCTTGGACTTCCATTCTCCAGAGTCATGAGGAAATAAATTTTGTTGCTTAAGCCACCCAGTCTAGAAAACTCACACACGATTCTAAAGGGGAGACAGACAAGTAAGGAATTGGCCAACTAAAATACTCTGTAATAAACATCACGATGGTCATGAGCTGGGGTTGCTATGTGAGCCCAAAGGATGTCCCCAACCCTGGAGGGAAGGGTTGGGAGGCTGGCAGAGGAGGCTCCACTGATGAAGAAATACTTAAGCTGAGTTTCCAAGAACAAGGAAGAGTTTTCTGGGGGAAGTAGAAGAAGAGTGTAATACAGGAAACCAAACTAGGGAATGTGAAGGTGTAGAAGTGGGAGAGAACATACCCTGCTGAACCTGTGGGGTGAGGCAAGTATGGGGGCATGCATGATGAGATGAGTGGTGAGGCTAAGAGATAGGCAGGGGCAGGTTATCCAACGCCTTGTGTACGTTCAGCTCAAGGCCAGGTGAACAGGAGCCAACGAATGTCATCATGCAGAGGAGCAGCAGGTCACGTTTGGTAAAGTGGCTCTGATGATCACGTGAAGGCTGGATTGGAGTGGAGAGACCAAAGGCAGGGAGACCACGGAGGGGCTGCTGCCACAGTCCTAGAGAGCAATGATGGGGGTCGGAACTAGTGCACAGTTCCAGGGCATGGAGAAGACCCGGTGAGTCCTGGTGCAGAATAAAACAGGTTGGAGAATTTTTGCTAAGACACTGTGATTGATTAGGTGAGGAAGACAGAAGGAGTAGGAGTCAGGAATGACTCCCAGATTTCTGGCTGGGGCCAGTGGGTAATAATGGTGACAACCGCTAGATAATTTTTGTTCCCTCCTGCCTTAGTTTCTCGTTCCCTCCTGTCTTAGTTCAGACTGCCATCCCAAAACACTCTAGACTGGGTGGCTTGAGCAACTGAAATTCATTTTCTCACAGTTCTGGAGGCTGGAGGTCCAAGGTCAAGGTGGCAGCATAATCAGTCTCTGGTGAGAGCTCTCTTCCTGATTTACAGAAAGCCGCCTTCACATTCTGTGCTCCCATGACTTTTCCTCAGGTACGTGATCCTGGGAAGAGACAGAAAACAAATTCTCTGATGTGTTTTCTTACAGAGACACTAATCCCATCAGACCAGGACCCCACCCTCATGATCTCATCTAACTCTAGTTAACTCCAAAAGGCCACATCTCCAAACGCTGTCACATTGGGGTTAATGCTTTAACATATGACTTTGGGGGAATACTATCAATCCATAACACCTCCCCACTGAAAAGAGAAATAGTTGTGCCATATTATCTCAGCCATCTCCCTGTGCTGATTGAGTTGAGCCTCTTTGATGATTTTGGGAGGAGACTTGCAAGCACATTTGTTTACATTCATTCATCTATCCTTCCATCCATAGGGAGAGGTGCTAGAAAAGGAGCTTTACATAGGCAAGTTAGGGCTAAGTTAACTCATAGCTTGAGCTAACAGTGAATACCTTTTCTGACATAAACATGGAAAACTAGGTTCCTGAGGACCAAGCTCGGTGAGGCCCTGACCTAGAATCGAAATGTCAGTTGAATCAGATGCCCACAGGACCTCACAATTTTGTAGACCCAGGGGCAACGTTCGCAGCATGTTGACCTCAGGTCATGACCATCTCGCTTCTGGACATGAAGGTTTTTAGAGATGACCCCATCATTCTCCTTTCTCTTTGGGACAGGCCTGCATCGAATTCCTCAGGCAGGGGACGGTCTGCTTGCCTGACTTGTAAGTGGCTTGTTGGGATGAATCATGCTCCAATTCGCTAAGAGGGTTTACTTGTCGGAAAGAGTATTCTCTTTGATCTCACGGCTTAGAGTGTTTAGGTTTTATCCAGGTAATCATGTAGCTGGCGTCAAACTCTGCCCACCTTTATTTCTTTGAGGCTATATGGCAGTCAAAGGATTTGGGCACTGACCCTCTAGCCAGTGTGATTGGACTTCAATAGAAACTGGAGCCTGAACCTCTTCTCTAGTTCACTGATGATAATTACTCAATCATTGTAGTTTATTCTAAAGGGGCCCTTACTGCTGAGAGGTGATTGAATGAGTGGGCATCTGAGAAGGACATGCTCCTCTCCTGAGCCATTCCCACCTGGTTAAAAGAGCCATCTTGATAGAGACTTTATTTTTGCCTTAGCGCTTTCCAGTCACAGAGCACATTCACTCTACCAACACTTTAACCTCTCAAACAACTCTGAGAGGTAGAAAGGGTGAGGTCGATGGGTTTAGTTTTGCAAAATAGAAACTTTAACTCATTAAAGGATTTATCCAATCTCTCATGTGGTAGGAGTTGTGAGGCAAACTAACACTTATTGATATGTCAAAATCTCTGCATATACTAACTTAATCTAGAAACCAACCCAGTGGAGTAGGTAGTCTTATTGTGTCCATTTAAAAGAGGAAGACAGTGAATCATGAGGAATTTAAATTGCCCATACGTAGCTAAGGCAACATTGACCCCTAGTCTTCTGCTAACCAGTCCAGTGCTTTTACCTGTTACTCTGCATTTAAACTCCCAAGCCTGACTGTCACACGGAAAATAGTATTTCTGCTTAGGTGTATTCTGCCAAAGAAGAACCACAGATGGGAAAGTGGGCATCTCCCCCATTTGTAGGTAGATTTGGAAACTTTCTTTCCTTTGTATATAAAATGAAACAAAGCACAGAGACATAAACCCGCTGCCCCACTGCACTTCTGTCAGAAGCCTAAGCATTCCAACAATCAGACATCGTAAACCAAGCCGAGATTCCCCAGGCTTGATTACATCGCTCAAGACCGCAGGCCTGCGTTGTAGGCCCTACGTGGGGAAGGCCACGTCTTCTCGGGCTTGTTGTTTGTGTTCCTCTCCTCATGAACTCTGCGGTCTGGCAAGGAGCTGGGTACCTCAACGGCGGCAGTCCTCTTCAGTTCCTGGTCTGAGTGAGCCCAGCTCAGTTTCTCAGGCTGACAGAAATGAACTGAAAGCAGAAACCCGTCAGACAAAGCACTGCAGGTCCAAAGACATGTAGGCACAAGGTCACTCAATGGGAAGACATTCTTCCGAAAACTGCAAGCATGGGGCAAAGGCTATCACCTCCGCAGCCTCTGGTCTTCCTTCCTGACACTCCCTCTTGGAACCTGGGAGTGTTTGCCTGGGGTTTAATTGTGAGGTCGCTGGGTTTCAGCTCTGACAATGTGAAAGGGAGAGCAGTGAGGGCTACTGCGTCAGGTGCTCACAAGCTCCATCTCTTATAATCTCCATCGAACTCCTTTGTGGAGTGGCTGTTGGGGCCCATCTTACAGTTGAGGAAACTGAAGCTCTGAGAGGTATAGTCCTTTGCCTAAAGCAACTGGCTAAACTTGCACTGGAGCCCGAATCTGGTTGGCTGCTAAACCTTTGCTCTTTCCACCATTCCACATTACCCATCGGCACACTTGTAGCACTTTCTATGGCTCATAATACTACCTATTCCGTAAGCCATGGCTATTTAGAGCCAAATCTTTCTCTTCGGTAGAAATGAGCAGTTTAAGGACAACAACCCTCTTGCTTATCCCTTTATCCCTCACCAGACCAAGCACAGGGCTTTGTAAATAGTTGGTACTCAATAATTGCTTGCTTTTATTAATTTAAATACTTCGATGCACAGGTAGCCCAGGGTTTGTTCTGCCCAAAGGCCAAACCCCACTGGCCATGGGTGGCATTTTCCTGTGCCCTGCTCTGGCTGACTCTCTTCACTATAACTAGATTTCTCACACATTCTCTTGGGTACCATTCAAGGAGTGAACTATACTATGCAGCAAAGCTCTAATCAGAGGCACGGAGGTAAGCTAGGTTATCTGGGGCAGGTTATATAGGACAGTGGTGATTTGGACTCTACAAATTCCCAAATCCATGTTGCAAGGTCTGTTTTCAATCTTCAGGCATTGTAGGCATCTCCAGGGGCTGTAAGAAGAATGCTCTCATTTCAGGACAGAGTATAGCCAAGAGCCAACTTGGCAAGGGCCAGAGGGATATAAATTCAGAGTGACAACCTAAGGAACATGGTTTTAATAGAAACATACTTCTATTTCTTCTCAAATCACATGTCGACTGTCTGTTTGCATGGGGAGACTTGAGCTAAAATGAAGATTGTCAGAATTGGTAATTGAGGGGCTCTGCTTTTCCCCATAAAGCTCCCCTGTCTTCCAGATGACAACTATGAGAAATCACTTGGGTGGTTGGGGACTTAGTGAAGTCAGCATTACAGAGCAGCCAGGGCAAACGTAGGTATGATTTGTTTCATGCCAGGGGTACAATTCTGACAAAATTCATTCAAGAAAATGTTAACTAATCCCTGGGCTGTGTTGGGCACATGCTAGATGGCAATGATTCAAAGGTGAATAAGATGCCTCCTTGCGGAGCCTGTGGTCCAGTGGAGGAGGCAGGCATATGAAGAATTTCCTACATTAGAAGAACTGCAGGTGTCACAATAGGCAAGTTTGGGCATGGAAAGGGGAGTAGTGAGAAAGCCAACTTCACAGAGAATGCCTGGGAAGGCTGAACAGGAGTTTGAAGGATGACGCAGAGGAAAAAGAACTTTCCGGGAAGATGGAGGCATTAAAAAAGAATAGAGGGTAGGGGAACTAACGGAATAGAGTTTGGCTAAGACCACAGTTGTGTTTTTGGACATGGTGGAGAAGTAGGAACTATCCCTGGAGAATGAGATGGAGGTTAGGTCATGCATGGCCTCATACACCACACAAGAAGCGTGGACTGTCCCCTGTGGCAATGGTATAGGAGTGACTTGGTCAGAGGTAGACAGTGGAACAATCACCTTGGCTGCATCATGGTGGGTGAAGGAGACTGGGATCCAGGCGACGGTAAGAACAGAAATGGGGCTGATGTGATGGTATAGGCAGGATTTGATGAAGGTCAGAACAGGGCAGGGCAGTGGAATTGAATAGATAGGAAGGATTAGGGAGCCGGCTGAGAGGCAACTTTCAGAGACTGCTGTGATGTTACCCTGCACAGAAATCATCTGCTGTGTACCAAAGATCATCTAGGGTGCTAGGTCTCAGGATATTCCCCATGCTGTGAGATGCTTTGGTAAAGAGAAACGCACATCCAGGGGCTTACTGTTTATAGGGCTCCTTCATGTGTATTACCTTATTTGTCATTACAGGAGTCCCAAGACTTAGCACAGATTACTAGTATTTAAAATTAAATTTTGGTTTTTCTGATTATAAAAATATCTAGAAACAATAATTGTAGAATTCTTGAAATCTTTTTTTTTTTTTAAAGAAGGAAATTAGAAGAATTGCCCTAGTACCTAGACTGAGAACTAGTTAGTATGTTGGTAAACCAGTTTCTTATAACCCAATGTTAAATGAAAAAAAAAATACAAAGCTATGTTTCTATCCCAATTTTATAGCAGAAACAACAAATTATATTTTTCTAGCTTTTATTGTGGTTATAAAATTGGGACTGAAATATAAATGTTTGACATTCTTTTTTTCTTATTTTAGCATTAGATTGCAAGCACTTTCTATGTCAATAAATCAAATGCGCAAGCCGAGTTTTTCATTGTTGCATAGTAGTCTAACATACTGGCATGCTATAATTTATTAAAACAATTATTGGCCAATAGGTCTTGATGAATATTTAGATTATTTCCATACATGAGAAATTTTACTCTCATAAGTATGTTTCGCTAAACACCCTTTAACCGACCTTTCCCCCCTTTCACTTCTAATTATTTTCTTAAAATAAATTCCTAGTGGGTCAAAGGATATGTGCTCATTTCAAAGACTTGGTGTTTGTTGCCAGATTGTTCTCTGGAATTGTTTATTCCAATTCACCACACCTACCCACAGTGAAATAGCCAGACTATATCATCCACCTTCTTCAGCACTGATCATTATCTTTTACAGTCTTTGTCAATCTGATAGGCATAAACAATATCTTATTATTGCATTTATTTCTATATCTTTATCACTAGTGTGGTTGAATGCTTTCTCTCATTTGATGGATAAAGAAATTGAGAGTTAGTGACTTGTCCGTATCGCAGATCCAGCAAGCGGCCAAGAGTGGACTGTACGCCTCCCCAGCCAGACTCCTCGGGCAGGGCTCTTCTCATTGTGTGATACTGTCCTTTTGGTGTGGGAAGAGTCACCCTGACTTCTCGGTGTTGACTGGGTTTCCTTTCATCAGGGTCACACCCGCAGGAGCTCCTGGTCTGCATGCAAGAGCATGCCCTTCTTCTAGAGGGACAGTAGCTCCCTGAACCTGTCAGAGAAGCCAGCGATGGGGACAGTTTATGCTGTGCTCTGGGTGGAGGCCCCAGGTATGGTATGTGCTTAGATGGCTGGCTGGTTCCCATGGAACCCCTGGATAGAAAATGATGCGAGGAACTGAAACCGTGTTCTTTTAAGAAAGAAAGGCTGGGCTGTCAGCTCTCTGTGGAAAACACTTCCGTATTCCCTCATTGCTTTTAGGATCTGGTGCAGACTCTGGCATACCTGGTTCTGAGAGCCTCTCCTAGCCTACCTCCACCATTCCACACCACGCTCTTCCCAGTCAGCATCAGCATCACTTGCTCACACGGCATGTTTTCCTAGAATCTGTCTCTTGTCCTTCTGGCCTCAGTTTCAATGTCGCCTTCTTCAAGAAGCTGTCTGCGTTTTCTGTGCTACCACAGCCCTCTTAGCTTACTCCACCTACAGTCCTCCCCCGAGGGTAGGATTGGCTGTTTATATGTCTGCCGACTCATCCCTGAGCCAAGCACCTGCGCAGCCTTGGCCGAGAGGTCGCACATTCTAAAGGAATATGGACGGATGTGTGTTGGAAGTCCCACAGAGAACCTACAAGATTCCATTTGAGATTGGCCCCAGATTCCTCCATTCACAAGTGTTCACTGAAGGGCTACAGTGAGCCAGACGCTTTGGGCACAGTGACGTGAACAGACACTCCCTGTTCCAGCACCGAGGCTCTCACATTGCCAGCAGCTGCAAATGCTGGCGGCTTTCGTCTGTGTCCCTCTTTGGGAATGTCCTCAGCTGCAGAGAGCTGCCTGGTCCAAGGTCTCATCACCCCCCCGCCCCGCCCCCCCATCCGGGAGGCAGCCTCCACCCCAGGCAGGTCAATGGGAAAGTGTCCACAGAGGCCCGACCTCCTTGTTGCAATTTGGAACAACTCCTTCGTGACCACGGCACTGCAGTTCCACTTCTCGGTCTGCTCAGTCCTAATTCTCCCGTCTCCCATAGGGCTTGACCCCAAAGATTCCCCAGTAAACTTCTTGTATGTAAATCTCCGTTGCAGAGTCTGCTTGTGGGGAACCCACCCTGTGACAATGGTAAGCAACACAGACATGACGCCTGTTCTCACAGAGCTTCGGGGCTGGCCTTGTCAGCATACTCACCTTTGTTTCTTACCAAGGACAAAGCAAGAACATCCAACCCCAATAGGCAGTGCTCACTGTGACACTTGCCAGTGGCCTGAATAAAGGCTCTTGGAGCCACAGGATTCCCTGCAGCCATCATTAAGGCAAGAATGGAGCTGACTTTGCAGCTTGCGATATTTGTTCCATGAACATGTCATTGAGTGACTTCTGAGTCCCAGGTGCCTGTGTGGATGCCAGGGACAGATACTTGAGGTGTAGCTCTTGACTTCTAAGGCCACTGTCTGGAGGGGAAGATGGACAAGTAAGCAGACAACTGGGGACACAGGGACATAAGTGCCCCATTGAAGATTTGCAGAGCTCTGTGGGAGACCTAAGGAAGTGGTGATGGCCTACGTAGGGGTCCAGAGAACGATTCCCAGAGAAGCAGAAGGAGGGGAGCAGGGTGAGGGTGGTGTTGCTGGGAAAGAGAGGGGGAATGAATTTCAGATTGAAGAAATGGGTGCATAAAAGCACAGAGGGGTGAGTGAACAAGGACGTCTGTATCCATCACTTCATGGAGCTCCACAACTTAATGAGGTCGACTGCAGGGACCCTTCCCCTTACTTTATAGAGAAACTGAGGCCCTGGGAGGATAAGCAACTTATACATAGCCTTGTGGCAGGCGGGGGGGGGGGACATTATTTGTGACTGGAACCTGAGTCTCTGGCACCAAATCGATGGTTCTATCGCACTGGTTAGCAAACACTGAGTGTTTCTTCAATGGCCGGCACTGTGGTCAACGAGGATTAAAAGGAGGACAATATCAAGGCTTGACTCTTGAAGTACTTGCATAAAGGATAAATAAAATCGATAATGTCATGGGACAGATGCTGGAATAAAGGCCCATGCAAATGCCCTGGGATCACGGCAGAGGTATGCTCTGGAAAATGGTCCTTAGCCCTGTTTAATATTTGGTACCAGTGATTTGGACAGAGACGTATAAAGTCCCGCTTATCACATCTGTGGCTGACACACAGCTGGGAGGGATAGAAAAAATGATTGATGACAAAATCAAACTTCTAAATGATCTCAGTTGGCTGGAATGATGAGCCAAATCCAGTTAGATGATGTGCAGCAGGGGTCCATGCGAGGGCCGGCATTTCGCTCTACTAGTCAACTGCGTGAGAAGAGGAGAGGAGAGCCCAGCCTGGCCCCTGGCCAGAAGAGAGAGATCTAGGGGCCTCACCAGTCCTCAAATGTAACTTACACCAAGTATTTAAAGTATAACAAGCTAGCATACCTTAGTCTGTGTGAAGATTATACTTATAGCTGTGGCTCACATGTGACGGGACATTTTATGAATCATTTTGGAGGTGGCCTGGTGGTGGGGGACAGCATCTTCAGATGGAGAAGGAAGTTACTTATTCATTTCTTCATCTGGTCAATGCTCCCCGTGAGCTGACCACATACCAGGTCCTGGACAACATGGGATATTGGCTGAGGACACACTGGGACGTGGAGAAGGACTTGCGCTTACGTTCTGCCATGTATCAGTTGTGTGACTCTAGGAGAGTCCGGGAGGCTGGCTAGGCTTCAGTGTCCTTATGAAATGGGCACCCTCATTTCAGTCTCATAGGGTCTTGTGAGTAATGAATGAGATCATGTTTGTAGAATGCTGAACACAAAATTGGGCCTGAAGTTAGTATTTAATAATGATGCTTACTGTTTGTATCCCGGCAAATCCAGAGACATCTATAAATAGGAAGCAGGATCCCAGGTCCCTTGGAGTTGGGTTAAAGGTCGGGGCTTCTGTCTTCAGGTGAGTTTCAGGAAAGAATGATTTTTTTTTCCCACTGTAATCATCCTCTCTCTCTCTCTCTCTCTCTCTCTCTCTCTCTCTCTCTCTCTCTCTCTCTCATAAATTTCAAGATTGAGGAAGGACCCAGCCCCCAAATCGCTGAGGCATTATACAGATAAGAGGAATAACCATCTGAATTAGGGTGTAGGAGACATGGGCTGATTTCCATAATTCTGAGCTGGGGTGTCTGTCCTTAATACCCTTTGTTTCAGGTAGGGTTGATTTCTCAGCCTCTGGGTCTCAGTTGCCTCATCTGAAAAGTGAGAGGGTTAGACCAAATTAGGGGTTCTCAAATGTACATGCTTGGAAGGTGCTGGCCTCCGCCCAAAGTCTATGACTTTATACTCAGATCAATTCCTGATGGTTCCATGTTGAGCTACGAGGGAGATAAAGGGTTCCTTACTGTGGGTAGCCATGAAGGAAAAAATGCTGCTGCTTTTCCTTCCACACTCATCATCCAGACTTCTGGGCTACTGTAATGAGTTTTCTTCCCAGCTCTGGGAAAAGAAAGGAGGAAAAGCGCTGGATATAGTGAAACTGCGTTGCTCACCCACTTCTCTGAGTGTGCCCAGGATATTATGAATTGAGTGAAGAAGATGAGAGTGACGACTTTCCATTTCCATTCTTAAATCTCTTCGATGGAAACTTTTATTTTTGTTGTCAGTATTAATAATGAAGTGACAAAACTACTCAGAGACTGAAGTTCACTTTGCATTGCAATATCGCATGTGTATATATACTTGTCAATTGACAAGTTCTGTCACGAAAAATATTACCTACAGCATAAATAATAAAATACAGTTTTACATTGTATTTTTATCTTAAAATTAAAAGAATACCTTTGAAATGACAGTGTTAGATTGCCAACTGTCTTTTCTTGGAAAAGACGGTTTTCCTTCTGAGATTATGGCTTTCCATAATAAAGTGGGGGGGGGTCAAAATTCTCATCCTTTTATGAAATATGATAATTGATGGAAGATGCTTTTATTTTAAAATTATTTTTAATTGTATTACTTGGAAGAATACAAGATTAACAACCTTATAATTGTTCCCCTCTTTAAAAATTTTTCCCTGGTCCATGAAATACAAAAATGGTGGGCTGCACCCCCTGCAACTAGAAACAGCAACTGGACCTGGAGCTGAGCTGCGCCCTCCACAACTAAGACTGAAAGGGCAACAACTCGAAGCTGAACGGCACCCTCCACAACTAAGATTGAAAGGATAACAACTTGACTTGGGAAAAAAGGCCTGGAAGTACACACTGTTCCCCCCAATAAAGTCCTGTTCCCCTTCCCCAATAAAATCTTTTTTAAAAAAATCTGTAAAGAAATTTAGGAAGAATTTATGCATTATATCCCTAAAGTAAAGTCATTAAATAAAATACATAGTTGTGATGTGTTACATAATTTATTTTATGTGTCAATTTATTTGTGCCAAAGGGTACCCAGATATTTCGTCAAATAATATTCTAGGTGTTTTTAGATGAGATTAACAGTTAAATCAGTAAACTGAATAATGAAGATTACCATCCCTACTATGGGTGGGTCTCATCCAATCAGTTGAAGGCCTGCCTGAATAGAACAAAAAGGCTGACCATCCCCCAGTAAGAAGATTCTTCCTGCCTGACTGCCTTTAAACTTTGATATTCATTTTTCGTTTTCCCTGACTTCGGATTTGAACTGAAACATTAGCTCTTCCTGGGTCTCAAGCCTGCAGCCTTCAGACTAGAATTACACCATTAGCTCTCCTGGTTCTCAGGCCTTTCGACTCAGAGTGAAACTAAACCATCTGCTCTCTCTGGGTCTCCAGCTTGCTGCCTCACCCTGCAGATCTGGGACTTGTCAGGCTCATAATCATTACATGAGTCGATTCCTTGTAATCAATCAAGTAATCAATGTCTGACTCCCAATCCCAGTGTATTTAGAATCAACCAGGCTTCATTTCCCTCAATACAGGGCTCAGAAAATGTCACCAGTGGTCCCTAAATAGCTCATGTCAAACACAAATAGCCACTGTTCTCTAATCTATTTCTTAGACGTGCTCCCTTCACTTAGCCTACTCTATTACTTCCAACTAAAATTATCCCCTTCCCATTCCATCTTTATCTGTCAAACCCTTACATGTTCTAAAATGCTTACATGTTCACACATCACTGCCAAAGGAAGCCTTCTCTGATCTGCCTCCTCTGACTATGTATGACCAATAAGTCCCCATAGCATGTGACCATCACTTCTTAGCAGCACATTCTGCCTTATTGCAGGATTAGCTGCGTATTTCTCTTTCTTTCCTTCATGTTTCTTTCCTTTCCTTCATGAGCGTGGGAGCTAATGTCTTTCTCTCTTCCTCCTGGTCCTGGCACAGCTAATAAACATGGGATGAGTTGAACGGAACTGAACACGTCCCCCTAGGTCATCTGACTCAAGCAACCCACACACAATTGCTGGGTCCTAAATTTGAGCAGGAAACCTCAAAACATCAAATGTCATCTCCTGCTGTCTCTCTACTTGGACTCAGGACAAGCCTGAAGTGGCCCTCTTTGAACTGGTTTTCTTTGCCTGCTGCCATGACAAGACCTGAGGTGTGAGTGGGAATCAAAAAATAAGTCAAGTTTTCAAAAATGGTAAGAAGTGTTGGCGTGGGTTTTTCAGAGGTTTGTGAGGAAGACATGTTCACCCCCATTTTATTTACTCAGCAAGCTCCTTCTTTCGGTGAGACAACCGAGCATGGAGATAGAGAACCTGGGAGCTAGGCAAAGCAGTGGCCCCGGCTTAGCTTGGCGTTCAAGGCTCTGAGTGGTCTTACCTCAACCTGCAGTTACAACTTATTCCTCCTCCTTTTCAATTCATCAACTAAAGCTCAGTGCAGCCTAGCCAACATTTATCATACCCTGTACTGTGATGGAAACCAGAAAGGCACTGGAGATACCAGGATGGAGAAGAACTAGGCCATTCCTTTGAGAGGAACAACATAAGGTATTTCTCCAGGAGGGATGGTAACCAAACAAGAAAGGGAGAAGGCGGACGCAGGTACGACTCTGGACCACACTACAGAAAAGAGTGATGCCAAAACACGATTGAGCTTGAATGTTGTAAATCCTATCAATGCCAAGGGAAGTGCATTTAAACATAAATGTATACTTATTTTCTCGTGATTTTAAGCACATTTTTAAAATTGTACCTTTTGATTTTATAATAACCTTAGACAAATTATTTAATCTCTTTAAGCCATCCATGATTAGTTATCTTTAAAGTGGATATTACCATGCATAGTAGCTATCTCAAAAAGTGTTTTACATCGATAGTGGATAAAAAGTGCTTAGCAAATTATCAAATATTATTTTCACCAGTTTCTGTACACATGATATAAAGCAATGTTCGACAGGCTGTAGGGAAATGGAATGGTGGAAAATAACTAGGGCCTCTTCCAAGTCACATTCACAAATCGCTTGGTGACCCCACATAGATCATTTTATTTTTTCTATCCTTCCCGCGTGCCTGATTTAGAAGACAGGGAAGATTGTATCTGCCTTATATCTGCCTCCTCTGACGAAAGAGAAGATGATTTAGAGTCCAGGAGACAATGAGAACCTATGGGGAAAATGGAAGGCAGGATTTTTGTCATTCTCTTTTTCCCTCTCGTTCCTTTTTATTTTTTTTGGTCTTTGCAAAAGACAGTTTTTCATAATATGTTTTCACTTTCAAAGGCTGGCAAGACCGCCAGCTAGAAAACCAACAGTACTTAACTGCTAGCATGACCTGGTTTTGATTTCATACTAGGGAAAGCATGACAACCAATGTTGAGGATGAAAGATGCAGGTCTACCTTGGACGTAAGCATAGTACCAGGCTGATGGCTGTAGTGAAAAGAGCATTAGAAATGGGGTCAGGACACCTGGGTTTGAATTCCTGTTCTGTTTTTCATTAGCCATCTGACATCGAACAAATTAATTCACTTCTGGTTCTTACTTTTCTTGTATATAAATAATAATAGCACCGTTTATCTTAGAAGGTTTCAGGTCCACATAAGTACTCAGTATATTGGCTCTTGTAGCTCATGCATTTGGAAGAGGATGTTATGTAGAAGGCCACTTATGCTCTATAAATCTTGATGCCTCGTGGAGAAACATTTCCACCTTTTCTTCTCTATCTTCACTCACTCCCACCACGGTAATCCAATATTTTATGGTCTTAAATACCATAGATATGTTTACGATTCTCATCGACCTGGATACTCTACACGTCCACTAGAATGGCTAATAAGCATCTCAAACTTAACATATGCAATGCTGAACTCGCAATCCCTTCTCCCCAGACTGTTTCACCCACAATTATCCCCATTTTTGTGAATAGCATTTTGCGCCTGTTGCTTTAGCTCAAAACCTTGGAGTCTTTCTTGATCCCTTTCTTTCAAACCCACTGTCAAACTACCAGTAAATTCTAGAGGCTTTCCCTCCTTTCATAATAGGTTATAGAACCCCACCACTTCTCACCATCTTTGATTTTATCATCTCAATCCAAGACTGCATTTGCTCGCACCTGGATTCCTGCAATGGCCTCCTGACTGGTCTCTCTGCTTCTGCACATGCTAGTCTAGAAACTCTTCCCAACAAAGCAGCAGTGTCATTCTGTTAAAAATAAATAAATCTGATCCGGTCACGCCTCTATTCAAAACCTTCCCAAAATGTTCCCCTCCTACAGGGTCAAGCTGAAGTTCAAACGCTAGCCCCCCCGGCCAGCACGGTCAGGCCCCGTACCTCTCTGCCTTTGGCTGCCTTTACTGCAGCCACACTCGTCTCTTTCCTGCCCCTGCTTTCGCCTGCTTGGGACTTTTCCTCCAGTGGTTTCCTTTGCTCTCAATACTGGCCTTCCAAACAACTCCAGATCTCACTTTCTCTCCTCTTTCAATCTTTGTTCAATGTCACCTTCTCAGCAAGGCCTTCTGTGACCACCCCTTTTAAAACTGTACCCTAATCCCTGCCCTTCTGATCCCCTTCCCCACTTAATTTGTATCCAGAGCACTTTTCACCTTCCAACGTCCTGTATTTTACTTAAAACTAGAATGGAAATTCTGTGACAGCAGGTTATTTATTTATTTATTTATTTATTTATTTATTTATTTATTTATTTTTTAATTCACTGATTTATTCCTCTGTAACCATGCCTGGCTAGGGCCCTAGTAGATACTTAATGAATATTTTTCAATGAATGAATGAATGAATGAATGAATGGTATGGGATTCTACTAAAAGGAACATCAGTACATGAAAACAAGCATTGGTTACATTATCTCCATTTTACAGACTAATAAACTGAAACTCTGGAAGATTAAATAATTTGTTTATGTTTATACAATGGGTGTGTTTATGGTCAGATTAAATCAGGTCTCACAGTGTTTAAATCCATACTCTTTCTATTATGCTACAAAACAGGGTACATTTGAAAAGGATCCTAAAATTTATGCTTAACTTTTAAAACAAAAAAATAAATTTCTCGCCTTACCTCCTTGCATAGTTCCTTCAGCCTCCGGCATCTCCCGGGATGTTTAGATAAGAGAAGATTCTGTGCCCAGTACACATCCTACAGAGATCTGTATGTGTGCTGAGCCTTGGCTCTGTTCCCTGTCGCCTCTCAACTAGGGCATAAGAGTGTGGAGCACCAGGCTGGGGAGGGAGGGCTGGTGTTTCACGCAAGCGTCTCGCCGTCGATGAGTCCCTAGGTTTCATGTCCCAGTCCCTGCCTGACACTTCCTCCCCAGTTAGGCGGGCTCCTGTCTCAAGTTTTCTGAAACAACTTTTTTCCTTTCTTCACACAGCTTTCGTCTTCCTGCTCTTAGCCTGATGTTGTGTCTGGCCACACAAGCCATGCTGGCTATTTTTACTGACAGCAGCCACCAGCTCATATGGTTCCCATTACCACAAACTGTTACCTTCATTGAAACCAGTTTGCAAATGAGTGGACTGCAAACAACGGGGAGGTCAAGTCCACGCGGCCACTCACGGGGCTCCCGGAATTGGCCTGGACAGGTATGTTGGTATTGATGAATGTCCTTTAAAACCAAATTAGGTTGGACAAAATGCTGATTAATTACTCACGTATTTTTTTTTTCTTCTCCTTTTCGTCCATGTTCAATTCAGTAGGTTTTCAATGGAGTCAAGTTTCAAAGACAGGCTGCTTTTTATAGGGAGACAAATTGGGAGTTGTTTCTTTCCATTTCGGGAGCTTACTCCATGATGATATTTTGATGGGACATGATGCATGTTAACCCCTTGGGCAGTGACAAAAATACGGCCCATAGTCATCAGTGCAGAGTACACGAGCGGATCCTAAGAACACCCTGCCTTCAGGAAGCTTGTTAGAGACCCTAAGTCTTCAATGCAATTGATAACATCTCCTTTGGCACACAAAACACTTTATAATTTATAAAACATTTTCAAACACATCATCTTATTTGAGTCTCATAACACTGCTGTGAGATTCTATTTCTCCTTTTCATTTTACAGGTGAGGAAACTGAAGCTGTGAGGGGATACCTGACCATCCCTAGGCTACGTGTTCTAGTGAGAGCCTGAGCTAGGATTCAACGGCAGCTCCACAGACTTCAGGCAAGAGCTCATACCCCAACACCATAGCTGCCTGTGAGTGGCTTGAAACAAACCTGGCAGGGCTTCTTCAAAGACATAAGCCAGCAGCTCACAGTGGGGCCTGATGGGGTGTGCTGCATCGAAAGTGGAAGTTGGCATTGGGACCCAGGCTCACAGTTGCACTATATAGCTGCTGCCGCTCCAGCTGGATGACACTGAAATGGGGTAAACAAAGGACTTCTTCCAGCAGTGGAGAATATCACCTTTCCAAGGCCCAGGAGCTATTGTACTGGGCTGAGAGTAAGCCTTCCAGAGCAGTGGGTAGGTGAAAGGGAGACTTTTGGATGGAGAATGAGACTGGAGGAAGGGGCAAGCCATTCTGAGACCCCTTCCAGCCTGACCGTCTGTGATTTGGAACCTCCTAGCAGCCCTCCAAGGGCTTCTTAGGCTCATCTCCCCCTTGCCAACCAGGTTTCAGCTCCACTTGTGTCTTTTGCTCCTCAGACACACACAGCTTTTTTTTTTACTTTAGGGTCTTGGAGTGTATTGTTGTTCTTTTTACCTGTTCTTTGCCAATCAGATGTTTCCACATCAGTGTCCCCATCTCAGAAAGTCTTTTCCTGGACACTGAAATAGATTGAATAGTGACTCCCCTCTCCTCCAAAAAGATATGTTCATGTCCCAACATCTGGAGATTGTGAAGGTGACTGGATTTAGAAAAAGGGCCTTTGCTGATGTAATTAAGTTCAGTATCTTAGATGAGCTCATCCTGGGTCTAGAGTGAGTCCTAAATCTAATGATAAGTAAGTTCTGACTTTTCAGGTGTCCTTAAAAGAAGAAGATAGAACGTAGAGACAACAGGAGGAAGACAGCCACGTGAGGATGGAGGAAGGGATTGGAGATATGTAGGCCCACGCCAAGGAATGCTGACAGCCACCAGAAACTGGACAGGGCCAGGAAGGATTTGTCCCTAGAGCCTTCAGAGGGAGCACAGCCCTTCTGACACCTGAATTTCAGATGTCTGGCCTCTAGAACTGTGAGAAAATAAATTTCTGTTGTTTTTAAGCCACCGAATTTGTGGTAATTTGTTACAGCCATCTAATCTAATTAGCACCCCTACCATTCCCATATAGACGCAGATATTTATTCATTATTAATTCCATGTTTGATTCTTTCATGTCGATGATCAATTCCTAAATATACCATCATTTAGGATGACTTGTGTTTTGTCCTTACTCCCACTTCTTGAGGGCAGAGACCACGCCTCTCTTTCTCACCTTTACACAGTTCCTAGCACATGGCCGGCACATAGTAAGTATTCAAAACTACTCAAGGAATAAGTAAGTTCTGACTTTTCTGCCTTCATATCCCTCCCTATGCCCCTCCACACATCACTCCAGCTACACTCTTCACTCCACTGCCTTCTTATGTCTCAGTTCCTTTATACACATAGTTCCTTCTTCCCAGAATGCTGCCAGCTCCTTCTCTACCTGGCAAACTCCAACAAGCTCTTCAAGACCGGAGTACAGAGCCTTCCACTGGAAGCATGGCCTAGACTCCCTCCACATGGCCCATTGTTCCCATCTCTGCTGCAGCATGTAAAAGAGGGAATGGAATGTCTGAGTACTTTTTCCTACTAGGCTTCAAGCTCTTTGGGAGGCCAGGACCATGCCTTATTCCCATCTGTAGCCCAACACCCAGCACGAGGCCTAGGACTGAACGTGTACTTCAGTTACAAGCATGTTAAATAAATGAGTCATTGAAGAAGATGACTCTTATGATCCATTTTTAAAACAGTTTAGATTTACAGAAAAATTAAGATTGAACAGAGTTTCCATGTACCTTGCACCTAGTTTTCCTTATTATTAGCATCTTACATTAATATGGTACACCTATTACAAATAACAAACCAATATTGATGTATTATTATTATTACTAATGAAAGTCTATGTTTCATTCAGATTTCCTTAGTTTTTACCTAATTTGTTGTTGTTGTTATTCCAAGTTCCTATCCAGGAAACCATGTGACATTCAGTTATCATGTTTCCTTAGGCTCCTCTTAGCTGTGACAATTTCAGACTTTGTTTTTTATGACCTTGACAGTTTTGATGAGTACTAGTCAGGTAGTTTGTAGAATTTTCCTCTATTGGAGTTTAATATTTTTCTTATGACTAGACTGGGGTTATGGGTTTTTAAGAGGAAGATGTCACAGATGTAAATTGCCACATCATATCATCACGTCACATCAAGGGTACATACTCTCAACATGATTTATTGCTGTTGATATTGACCTTGACCATTTCACTGAGGTAGTGTCTGTCAGGTTTCTTCACTGTAAAGTTATCCTTTTCTTCTTTCCCTACTGTACTCTGGAAGTAAATCACTCTCAGCAGCTACAATTCATTTTTAAGCTATCGTTATACTTTGATTTAATAAGTGTTGCTCTAAATAATATCCACCATTGATGAATTGTCACAACACTCTAAATGGGAAACTGAGGGTCAACTGAGGGAAACTTCCTTTGATAAAACTATATTCCCAGGGTCATACAGCTAGTAGGAATGGAGACAAGTTCAGTTAGATCTGACCTCTTCACATGCGCTTTTTCTATTGTGTCCCTAGAGTACTAATCAACTAGATTCGTAATATGGCCTTCCAAGGGTCCTGGGTCTTGCTCCACTGAGGGTGAAATCAAAGCTTGGGTTGGGGGAGCAGTAATTTACCATCTACACTGTCTTTGGAAGCAGTTTCACATGTAGGTCTATTCCACATACCAACATAATCTTTATGCATCACCAACACCATGAGTAAGAGTCATCCACTCATGTCACCTCTGCCTGACATACTTCGGGGATGTCAAATTCTAGCTTTGGTAATCTAGCTTGGGTGTATAACACAAAGGTGAGAAGAAAGGGAGGGCAGGACATGCTTTCAGATTATTTTTAAGGGTATATGGAGGAAATGCAGTATAATATCCCAGAATATCAGAATTTAAGGGACTTGAAGGCCCAGAGAGTGGCAAAGACCTACCAGAGGCTGACTACACAGGGAGATATTTGCAGAGCTGGAAGTAAAACAGCGTCTTCAGTTTGGCTCAATACTATTTTTTTATTTAAAACAGGTGGCTTCCAAGAAGCAGCAATGTCATGGCTGATCATTGTTCGTATTTGGCAGGATCCATGGGTAAGAGCAGGGACTAAAAAATACACTTCTCATCACTGATGTAGCATTGTCTTTATACCACCCGGGTGCCATTTGGGAGGCCGTGTAGGGACATGTAACTAATCTCTTATGAGGCTCATCTGTCCATATGAGTAAATCCTTTGCCTCTAGGTTAAGCAGGACTGAAAGGTGAAGGAAACACTACAGTGTATATAAAACGACTGGAAGCACTAAAGAGAGGGGAGATTCAATGATCCAAAATTTGTTATCTTCCCTTCTAACAGGGAAGGCATCGTGCTTCTCACTGAGGCCATTTCCAGAGCTTAGGTGAGCACCAATGAGACAGGATTACAGGCCCACTGGTCTATATGACCACACACAGAAAAAAGGTGACATGGGTTAGATACATTTTCTTTTATAGAATTCTATGGGATCACAATATCAAGGGCTACTATGGTAAATCAAGGACATCTAAACTGGTCCGAGAAAATTCTTTTCAAGGTACTTATTTGTATAACAATAATCTCCACAGTGACAAACATTTATAGAGACATTTCTCTCCAATGTCATCTCTCGTGTATCTTCCAGTAAATTTGACAGATTGTCCCCATTTTACAGAGGGACAAATTAAATAGCAAATTAAAGCTTAGACCTTAATATCGCGTTTCTGTTTACAGACATGACAATACACTCAGCTCACTTTCCCCACTTGATCCTCTCTCCAGGGCCTGGGAGTCTGGGATGAGGGGTAGGTAGAGGGGAGAAGAAGGAGCAAAAGGACTGAGGTTTCCTGGAGAACAATGCCGGACAGGTGAAATAATACTGACAAGAAAAGCTAACTGATTTGGGCACTGTTTCACGTGTTTTACATAAAACACCTCATTACATCCTGACCACGGCCCTGGGACATGGACACAGATATTATTTCCATTTTATTACTGAAGAAACTAAGGCTCAGAGAGGCTAAGTCATTCATTTAAGATCATGTAACTAATTATTGGAGGAGCAAAGATTTGAGTTCAGGTTCTATGTCCTTAGTTGCCATGGTGATTGCAACACACTGCCTTTTCCTGAGCATCAGCAAAAAATTGACTGATATCAGTGAAACATGGACCATTTTGGAAATAAAAAAAAAAATCACAAAAACAAGAGATATCTAAAAAAAAAACTAGAGAATACAATGCCTAGCAGACTGTCTTGCACATAGTATGTCTAAATCAGCGTTTCCCTTCCTTTTCCCTCTATCCCACGCACAGGGGCTTCATATTAGCACTTCCTTTGACAAATAGAAAGAAGACTTATTAGCATATGTTGTTTCCTAAAGTTCCCTTAACACAGACAGGGGCCAGCATTCAAATGCTCATTATACAGACAAGCAAGGACAGCTTGTCTATATAATGAGACAAGGGGTACAGGCCTGGTGGTTATACCTTCAGGTCCGTGATGGGGCACAAGACACAGGCCACCTGTATGCGTCCTTCCTGCTCTTTGTTGGTCGTTGCTACCTGAAGGAACTTCCATAGATATATTTTAATAAGTGGACTAGCAATTTTGCCTCCACCATGAGCGGCTCTATTATACAACTCTCATATACATACATTTACTTATGCATAAGATTTAAGCACTTATGGGAATCTGGAATTGAATGTATACAATTTATTTTTGATACATAGTCTCAGAAAAGAATTGGCAGTGAAAATGGATAAGGGAGGTAAGTAGCTGTCAGAAGAGGACATGAAGTGTTTGCTACTGGTTCACATACAGCAGGTGATGAAAAAGTATGTTAGGGAACACAAGAAAAGAGTAGTAAATTGTAAGCATTCACAGTCCTCCTCTCTCTCAGCCTATTAAAGGCAATTCTATCTTTCCTTGTTTAGTTTCTTCCCCTTTCCCACTTGTATCAGGCAGGAAAGTGTTCAGCTGCAAGGAAAGGAGGCATTGAGACACAGTGGCTTAAATACTCAGAGGGTAATGTTCTCATATATGGTAAGTCTGGCTTCTGGGATTGGTTCAACACTTCATCAGTGTCAAGACCATGTAATTCCTTTGGCCGTAATCCATGTTCAGCACCTCATAGTCAAAAAAGGCTGCTCCAGCTCCAGGAATCACTTTTTTTTTTTTCAAGGCAGGAAGAAGAGGAAAGGGATTTTATCAGAAACTCTAATATTTCCCCAGACGCTAAAAGAAATATGAACAGAGATTGATCTAGAATGTGATTCACTGTGACATCACTTATGGAACCAAAGAACTGGAAACAAATGACATGCCTAAAGAAAAGGGGACTGCTGAAGTATATGTTGTTATAACTGTATAATAGAAAATTAGTCAGACAATAAAATATGCTTAAAGAATCCTTAGAGATGCTGGAAAAAGCTCATTTAAATTTCTAAGTGAAACAAGCAGGGCATAAAACTATATGATTCCAATTCCAATATTTAAAAATACATCGGTGTATAGAAAAGATTGAAAGGGACTAGCTGGGGTTATCAGAGTTTTCCCTTTTCTATCTTCCTTTATTCTTTGCCTCTTCCACATCTTCTCTAATGAGAAGGTTTTATAATCAGAAACTATTTTATGAAGAAAAGAGCTCACCCTTGCCAGACTCCCACATTGTCTACTCCTTAATTCTCATCCCCACTTCCTGCCAACACTCACTTACCCTCAGGTCTGATTTCAACTCTTGACCTACACAGAGAGCTTCAGACTATCAACTACCATGCGATCATTCTCCCTCCAGTCTAATTTTGGTAAGGTTGTCACATGTCCCAATTTTCACCTGTTGTATAGACGTAATCATTAAGAGTTCTATCTTTCCCTTTCAGTCGTCTCCAGTATGGATGATAAATTATATGTTTTCCCTAAATTTGGGGGAGGATGGGGACTCTGAGTGAGGCCAGTGGTGTTACATTACCCCAGTACCCCTCAAGGCCGCCCAACTTGCTAAGATTACAGCACCCGGAAGTCACCATGGGACAGTCAACAAAGCAAAGAGCCCGGGGGCAGGGGCCAGCAATGGAGGTACAGAATCAAACTTGAGCTCCATCTCTGACAAGCTGCATAACAATCAGGTTTCCAAGCTTTGGTGTCCTTTGCTGTAAGTCTAGGACTTTGATGCCCATCTCGCTTAACTATGGCCTGGAGTAAGCAAGGGAGTCCATACAATGTACTTGAGGATGTGGCCTCAAGCCAGCAGGCACAAGCCTGCTGCCACCCCTATTCCTGTCGCAAACACTCTGAGGTCAGTTACCTCAAATTACTCCCACGGTCCCCCTAGTCTCTCCTTGGTGCAGAAATAGCGAGGAAGCATCCTGGACTCAATATCAGGGTGATGCAGAGAAACAGAGTAATGAATGGCATAATCATATCTGATTTATATGCATGACCGTAAGGAGAAGAATGTGGGGGGATCAGTGACAGGAATTAGAGGGCTTTAAAAAACACGGATATCACATCTTTCACTCATCAGTTCCCCGGCCATGTGCACCATCTGCCAGGGGTTCTGATATGTACTTGATGTCTATAAGAGACTGTCCTTTTGGGAGAGGCCCAGGGAAAATTCCGAGAGGTCATCGATAAGCCCTGTGTAACAGGATGGTCCCTCACACACTTGGGAAGAGCAGAGTAAAGGGCTTGTGTTGACTCATCCTGGGTCCAGATTTTGGACCCGACACCTTGGGCCTTGCAGTATGAACTCAATAGACACAGTTCATGGGCCAGTATCCTTCTCCAGTGGATCAGTGTACACTGGTTTTCATGTTTCTTTGCATAAAACTTTCTTCTCCCTGCTAGATGGAGGCATCCATCTCCCTGGGAAAGAACTAAACATTGTTTTCAGCTATAACGTGGCCATCTTCTGTCCTCGTCCCCCTTGGTTGTAGTGAGTCAAGAGACTTAGATGCTAGATTTTGTTGAGAAGAGAACAAAAAAGATTTCCAAATCCCCAGTCAAGAGTTACTTCTAGTATATTACTCTGAGTAACTTGGAATGTAAGGTGGGAGGGGCTCCCAGAAACACAAAGAGGAAGAAGAAATGCTTGTATTGGGGGTTTGTGGAGAAGAAATAAGAACAAGATCTCCAAGTCAAGTTCTTACTACCTCCACCTTTTGAGGTGGTCAACATCGTGGGCGGGAAGGATAGAATATTCCAGCATGAGACAATCAAAACATTGCCTGGCTTCCCTGAGTATAGAAACCACAACCCTCATTCATCATACACAGTAACTAGGGGGTACACGCGTGAGCACTTCGCTAGTGCCAGGTGGTGTCTAAGTCTATTACATACGTGAGTTCGTTGAACTCCATAGTAACAAACTGCCTGAGGCGCCCTCGTTTCGGAGGTCAGGGAACGGAAACCCGAGAATTAGAAACGCATTTTCCAAAGCTACCAGCTGGAAAGTGACTGAGCTGAGCTGAAAAAAATGATCCAGAGTCCATGCTCTACACCCCAAGACCCCACTGGTTCTTGATCCTAACACCACCTTACACTTATTTGGAGGCTTACGAGGTGCCCCATTCTGTTTTAAGTACATGACGAATGTTGTCTTCTTTGACCCCCAGTAACTCCACGATGTACGTGCTTGTCACCCCCACTTCACACATAAAGAAACTGAGGCAGAGAGAAGTTTTCAAACTTGCACAAAATCGTATAGCGGGCAAGTGCCCACAGTGAGACTGGAACCCAGACGGTCTGGATCTGAGTCCTTGCAGCTGTGAATAAGCCTTGGGATTCTGTAGGGCCGGAGAGAGGAAACACGGAGGAGACACTGGGCCCTAAGACTGAGGGAGGCGCACGTTAGGCCATCAGCTCTCAAGGGCAGCAGCCCTGGGAGGGACTTGGTCCCCTGGTTCCAAGATGACCCTCACTGGTCCTCTCTCTTCTCCATGATCATCAAAGCTCACCTGGAGAATTTGAAGGATTGCACTCATCCCTCATTTCCTTCTCTTCTCCATCCTGATCAAGGCTCAGTTGTACTGTAAAACACTCCCAAATGACTTGTCTGTGATCTCTTCCCTCTACAGCCAGACCCTCAAGTATAACAAGTCTGACCCTCTTACCCCTCAGGTTAAAAACATTCAGTGGTCCCCACTGTCTAAAGCAGCACTGTCCAATGGAACTTTCTGTGAGGATGGAAATGGACTAAAAATAGCCAATAGACATATGTGGCTGTTGAGCACTTGAAATATTACTTGTGCCACAGAGGAACTGAATTTTTAATTTTATTTCATCTAAATAGCTTTATGTGGCTAGTAAGTACGGCACTGGACAATGCAGGTCCAGAGTATGAGTCCCCAGTGCTGAGCCTGACAATGAGACTCTTCCTGGGCACAGCCTTCTCATTCAGTGTCTTGATTCAGGTGAGCTACCCCGTGCTTCCACGCTTTTGCACAGCACTGGGACCAGAGCAAGACAAAAGAGGCAGACAGCTTAAGGAGGCGCTTCCTCTCGGTGTCATGCTATGCAGAGTCTGCAGAGCCCTTCAGTGCTTTCCCTTCTCCCTCAGTCCACACGCACTCAGCCTTCAAGCCCCATCTCAAAATGCCTCCTCCACCAGGAAGCCTTTTCCAACAGCCCCTGCCAGAGCCAGGTCTCTTTCCCTCCGGGTCACCTACAGCTTACACGACACTTTGTCATCCCCCTTCTCACACTGAGCCTCCTGACTGGTTCCCCATCGGCCTTTCCTCTGGTCAGTTTTTTAAGACCAGAGCCCATGAGTCATTCGCCTCCACATCAATGCTGTCCTAGCTAGAGAAGGGGCTCATTCAGTGAGTAAAATTCAATTACTGAATTGAATATTTGTGGCAATGGAGGTATTCCATTCATGTGGCCTGACGCACAATGACAGCCCTCCCCCAAAAAAGTCGAAGGCCTGACCTACAATGAGCCCCTTCCCCCAAAAAAGATCTAAGACAAGGTACAATTTAGGGTTAATCCAGGATATCTGATGTCAGCCAACAGAAGGGAGGGGAGGAGAAGTTATCATTCTAATGACTTGAAGTCTAAATTGTAAGTCCAGCTAGACTTCTCTCCTGCGAGGCGCCCCATTCCCCCATCCTTGGCGCCTCCACCGCACATCTCTCCACCTCCTCTCCCTTCTCTGCCACAACATGGCCTTGCTCCGTTGGCCTCTGCCAGACTTTGGAATCCGTCCCACCCCTCTTACCCTCCAGTAGAATTGGATGCTGTTGGTCTTGGCAACAACCTTGAGGCTACACTTGTTCCTTTACCAGCACTAATTAGTTACTGAATAAACAGCAAGAGAGCCTCAGGATAGGCCCACATGCAGGACCTTCAGGCTGGGTGGAAAATGTCAAGACGTACTGAAACTTCTGCTCTGAATCACGTCTGGAGAATGAAATGTTGGACAGAGCCAAATCTTGAAACACATGAGAAAAATCAGAGAATGGGGCACAGTTCTCCTTGGAGTTTCTGCATCTTGGCAACATGGTTGGGAAGAGAGAAAAATCCATGTGGATGGATAGAGCTACGAGGCCGCTTTGCTAAATCTCCCCTTGCTGTGCGGTTTGCTCTGTGGGGGCCACTTGAACTACAGTGTTGACTGAAGTTTCATGTCTGTAGATGGTTTAGAAGAGGTAAAAGGATCAAAGGTTTATCTAAAATGTGGAACACCTACTATGGGACAGGAAGTGACAGCCATGTGGCTGCCTGGATCAGGGCTCATCTGAAACACACTCATAATCAGAGGAACCGCAGCCCAGAAAGAGGAGGGGACTTTACTCAGTGCAGTTAGTAGCAAGGGAGTCCAGGCCTTGAACTTGGGTTCTCTGACTCCCTGCTGAGTGTGGTTCTGCTGTAACTCAACGACAGAGGGAACATGGGTTCTGGAAACACGACTTGACTTTCTTTCTTAGCTGTCTCCCCTTCCATCCTTACAAATGTGCCCCGCAGAGTGCAGTATAACTGAGAAGTTAGCTATCAGCTCTGAGGTCATCACATGTTCTGGGTGGGGTGATTAGAACAAGCTCAGAAGCTCGGGGTAAATGACCTGAAGTCAAGTCCAGATTCTTCCACTTGTTCACTCCTGACTGTGGGCATATCATTAAACTTTCTGGGCTTTTGGCTCTCATCTGTGAAGTGGGGCTGGTAAACCTGACCTTGTAGGCAATTTGTGGGGCTTAGATGAAATAATGGATATAAGGTATGTAACTCAACAGCTCTGTTTATCATATTGAGCAGCTGCTCTAGGCCTGCTCTGGGGATTCAGAGATGCCAGCTGGATACCTAGGAGGTGGCAGGCGTCTATTGTGGCCAGTTGGTGGGGGTGGCTAGGAGTGGGGATGCCAGAGGGTGGACCCATTGGCTGCAGACATTCAAACCCAAGGAGTTGTCCTTACTCCCCGTGCACCTAACTGCAGCCCCACTTCAGGCAGTGCTGAGCTCCTACTAGCTTGGCAGCACCCCCTCCCCACGCCCACCCCAAGACATCTGGAGCAGCTGAGTCAAACGCCAGTGAGATAATGTTTTTATTTGCTCTGTTTGTTTTTTGTTTATAAACCTGGGCTCCTGGGAGAAGCCAGGTCCAAGACGTGAAGGTCAGCCCTGAGGCTGACCATAGGACCGCAGGGCCCAGCTGGGGAAAACACCAGACCGCCACACCTAACAGGCCTGTCCCCAGGGCCCTGCCCTGCCCCGTTATAGCACTTCTGCTCTGTGCCCTGCCCTGGGTTGGAGGCTGCAGAGACAGAAGCAAAGCCAGCAAGGACCCTGCCTGCCCTGGAGACCCTCAGGGGCTCTCAGAGAAAGCCAAGAGACTGTTACCTCATGCAATATGTTCAAGCTATGACGACAACAAAAGCTCATAGGCTTATTCGAGGATGAAATTAGTTGTGCAAGTCCTCGGAAAAAAGTTAACTATTCGTCTTACAGAAAGGGAAAACTCAGGAGCATTAGGTGCAGCAAGGAGGCCTGGAGTCCAGTCTTGGGGATGGGATGTGCTAGAATCCATGCTGGACTCTGCTTTGAGGAGATCACAGAGTTGTGTAGGATTCAATCCCTGGCCCCAGATAGCTCTTAGGTCTGGTGACGAATAGAACACATAAATAATCACATGATGGTGCTAATCCTGCAGCAACACTCTCCAGCATCGCAAGCTCCTAAACCTCCTAGAGCCTCAGTTTCCCCATCTGGACCTATATCCTCAGTATCATGATTATCCTTTTTGTACAACGCTTTTCTGAGATGAAATAAACCAGTCTATGGAAAGCAGTCAGCGGAGCTCCCGGCCCATTGTAAGCGCTCAGTAAATGTGATTTAATAGGAAGATAATGGTGATGATTGGCAAGATATTTTCATGAGCCACTCAAGTGGGGGGATATGTGGTGGGGAAGGGGGAGCACTTGGAAGCACGGTGGAGGTGACCTTGGGTTGGGACATGAAAGATGAGTAAGAGTCTAGCAGGCAGAGGGATCGATGGGGAAAGAACTGGAGAGCAGGTGTGAGACGCCATAGCATTCTTGAAAAACAATGGCACTTTGATGAAAAGACCAAATCCTTCTAGAACATCTAGATATGGTTGGAAAGGTAAGGAAACACTACAAGGACCTTGAATGCCAATGTAAGCAGTATAGAGTTTGTCTTGTAGGCCAATGGTTTTAAATTCTCTGGCCTGTCTTCCTTCCTTCCTCCCTTCCTGCCTTCCTTGCCTCTCTCCCTTCCTAATAATCATTGTGGGCAACGGGGGTTAAATTCTGCTGGAAACCCCTGAGAAACACAGAAAGTGCTTCAAAATTGTCTGCCTGAAGATGGGAAACAAAGGTCACTAATCCATCTGCTTCACTCACCAACTGGTTAAGGACTGCTCTGTGCAATGTTCCTTCCCTTGAATTTTCAGATTTGCCCAAGCACCTTTGCTGAGCAGGTCCCCATGGGGGCCCTACCACATGATGTGAGAGAAACCCCAGGGCAGCAAGTGAGAGACGTGTCGATGCAGATGGGGGACAAAGCCTCTGACTCCATGGGCAGTGGCTGCGGTGAAAGGTGGGTTGATAGGACGTGGGTACAAGTAGTGTGAAGGCAAGATGTGTCTGATAGCTTGGGTGTGTGGAGAGGTGAGTAGGGAGAGGAAGTCCATTTAGGCAACGGTCGTGACAGACCAGGTGAAAAACAGTGAGGAGGAAAGCAAACCACTTGGAGTGACAGGAAGGGGGGGCACCATTTTGGAGCGGTTAGGGAGGGAGAGTCCACAGGGCTTGGGGACTAGATTTGGGTGATGAGGGAGTGACTGGGCGATTGCCAGGTGGCCAGCTGGGCAGCCAGACAGATGGTGGTGCTGCTCACCCAAGCAGGGACTTTAAAAGGTGGAGAAGGTTTATTTTTTCTTAGAAATGGAACAAGCATTTGTCCTTTCACAGGTGGGGAGGAAATGCCTCTTTAGCCTTGGTAAGCCTCTACCAAGTAACTCACTGTATGAAGCAGAAAGGAATTCCAATATTGTGCATATAGGGCTGGGGCAGGGGGCGTATGCACAGAACTTGCTATTTTTTTGCTCCTCACCTCACTTTTGTATCGACAGAGCTATTACCTTCTTCCCTGTCTTGTAGACTCACAGACACTCAATGCTGCAGAGAATCTCTCTTTTTGCAGATGGAGAAAGCAGCCACAATGAAGAGATACACCCACATTTACAATGTGACTAGAAATCAGAACCCCGACTGATACCCAGGCCCGTTTCTCCTTCCTGGGCCCTCCTCTGTACCTTCCGAACCTCATTTTTGTGTGCTGCCAGCTTTCTCATCTTAAAGTGGGCCGAAGGGGGCTCTGTCAGCATCGCCTACCCAGACAAGCAAACAAAAGCTTCGCCTATGCGCAGCCTTTAGAATGTCCGATGCCGTTTCCCAATGAGTTCCTCTCTTAAGCCCCAATTCCCTCCTTGTTTTATCCAAGGTGAAACCGGTCTACAGAGCAGTAAAGTAACTTGCCCAAGGTCTCATGACCAGAGGGGAAACCGGAGCCTAAAACCAGGTTTCCTGGATCTTTCCTATCCCTAACGTAGGATTAAAACCATGTCCCTATATGAAGCACACTCGTACATAGCAGATACTGTTCGGTATTACTTTCCTCTTCTTCTCATCTGACCTCTTCCACCAAACCTACTGTGCGTTCTGGAGGACTTCCTGGATGACTCCGTCCCTTTGTAAAAGGACAAGAGTGGTAAAGAGACATGCTGCAGCTCAGAGAATGCCTCTACTCACTCTGAGCCTACATCTCATGGCCCTCAAGATAATGTCCAGACCCCTTCCTGACTTCGGGGTACCCCATGTGCACCCCATCCCCCCTGAGTCTGCCTTCTCTTTGAGATCATCCTGCCTGCCCTGGGAACAGTTCCTGTCTTCTCAGTTACCGCAGCCATAGGGTGAGCGCACTCAGCACCCTGGACGTCACTGACTGTGTGGGGAATTGTACCCACTAGTGGGCCACACTACTTGAGAGGGACACAAGCCTTATCCACACCGTGTTCCTCTGCTGGTTAGGGCAGACTGGCACAGTGTAGATACTCAGTAAATTTCTGTCGAATTCATGCAGCTATAAACAAATACGCAAATCAGTGAAGCAGTGACTAATGAACTCACAGAGTTATTGTAGTAAAGATTTGTGAGAGCAAGGCAAACTATGAGGTGCCAGACAAACATGGCCCATCATCCCCATGGGTTTATGACATGGACCTTGAAGAGCTGGCCTGTGTGCTCGTATGGCCTGTGTTGGTGCTGTATGCGTTGCCGTTTGGGCGTCAGGGGACAAGGAGAACCTTGCAAACTAACCTGGTTTTTACCGTTATGGAAGGAACCATGTTGTCGCTTCTGAATAGACGGAGGCACAGAAAAAGCGTTCAGATCATATTCAAATCAACAGGGCAGATTCAAGCCATAGGGCAGTCTGCCGTTCCCACTTAGTGGGTCGTCTGGAAATTCCAAAGGGCTCCAGGTGATCTTAACTTCTTAACTCCACTCAACTCGTAGACTCAACGTTCTCAGCGTTCAATGGAGACATAATAGCAACTGCCTCCCAGAGGGGCTGTGTGAGGATTATGCAGATTAGACAATGCATGGCTGGAAGGAGCCGGTCCTGGTCTCTGTGCCCTAGTATAATAAGTAATGGGCAGTAATGCTGGCAAGAATAATGGTATTGATGAGGCTGGCCACTGATTGCTCCCAAATCCCAGTGCAGCACCTGGCTTGTAGGTCGGGCTAAGTAATGTTTGTTGAAAAGCAAATAAAGTCAGATCCTCCAGGAGAACTTAATCAGGCAAGAGGGATAAACATTTGGAGTGAGTTACTCGGGAAAGCAATTGAAGCCAAGACTCTAAATGAGTTCATGAGAAATCAGGTTTGTTTCTTTATGAGATGGATGAAAAATATGGTGAAAAAAAAGGAAACTGGGATCCTGATGAACCAGAAAGAAGGGCAGTCATTGAAAAAAGCCAGATGCTTTCTTCTGTTTCTTAGCATTAGGTCCATCCCACCACAATCAGGGAACTACTTTATATGAATGATACTGTGATCATTTAACTGGGCTGGACTGCAGGGCACACTGGGTCTCAGTGAGGCTTTGGGATCCATTGGGATCCCTTGGCTGGGTAACTGACAAGAAGATGAGATAAGGCCAATCCTTGAAGAAGTATGGGAGAGATGGAAGCTGGGGATTCTGAGTGGTATAACTGGGGTATAACTTGTCATTCTCTGTACACTGTGACGGTCCTACCCCAGTGACAACTGACCAGACCAAAGATTTACTCTCTGGCTAGAATCTAGACGTCAGGTAATGAGCAGCAGCCTTGAGAATCTGCCTTGAGCATGTGCAGGGATTCTCCATATTATGTGTGATAAAGGGACACAATCAGATTCTCTCTAGGGAACTTACAAATATGACACATAGAGGAAATTCAGTGAAAAAGAGTAGAAATAGTGGAGAAACCTGCAAGTAGAGGGAGAAGCAATTGGAGATAGGGAGAGAAACAGAAGGGAAGCGATGGAAAAGGAGCACCAGAACAGGGAGCCCCAGGGCCCTTCTAAAAGGACAAAATTGTAGGCTGCTGTTGTTTTTCATGTCACAAGGCATCATGGGTACTGAGGGCTGGCAGAGCAGCTGCCAGTTTCTGGACGCTCCGTACCTCCCTGATATACATGTTTTCACAAAACCACTGTTCTTGAGGCACCCCGACTTTTCTTTGCATCCTGAAAGAGACACCTGTCCACATGTGAGGTTGGGGCTGCACCTACACTGAGATCTATAGGGAAGGTCTGCAGAGGAGAGCTCTGAGCCCAGGGTCTTCATCCTTCCAACCTGCGAAGTCGACTCTGGGCCTGCCTGGTTTAGGAAACACCCGATCCACTGCCAGAAAGCCTGAGGGGAGGGCAGGCTTCAGTGAGAAGGCAAGTTGAAAGAAATAGGTCCTCAGGACACCAGCCAAGAGCGCTAAGGTGTCAAACCAGGCATTTGTCCTAGCAGGAGACGGGAGTTGTGTCAGGAGTGAGGGAGATGCCTAGGATATCAGTGGGCATATCTTACCCTTGATGGGGGTGTGCTCTAAGCAGCCCATGGACAGAGCTGCCCAGGGCTGTAGCCGGGCTCGCCAGACACCAGGCACTATTGGCAGTGACCAGTAGCAGGTTATGGTTCTCTGAGAGGGGTGGCAGGACCCCTCTCAGAGCTAACATGCTGTTGTACCATGCTCCTCAATTAAGGACAATGCTGCTAAATTGACTCAGGCAGGGTAGGATCAGACTTGTAAGCTGAAGGCTTCATGGGTTGTTGGAGAGTTGGTCTGGGAAGGCAGGAGCTGCTAGACGCACTCGTGTTTATCCATTTCATACAGAAACTGGTTAGGTATAACTGTTCTTCTCTAAGCTATGGTGTTGCTAAAGCCCATGTCCCAGTCTTGTCTCTACTTCTAGCACCCAGCATGATGCCAGGCACGTGGGAAGTGCTCTGTAAATCACCACAGAATTCATGAATAAACATTTAGAGCTGGGGAAACACTGTCCCGAGAAAAGCACAAACCTAAGATTCCAAATTGTATGCTCGTCAACCCGAGACCTTCCCTGGTCATCATAGGCAGGATTCATTAACATACTTCATGCATGAAGCAGAGGGTAGCTGTGACACGGAGGAAACACTTTCTTCTCTGGAGATGTTCAAATCCTGCCTTTAGCAGTTTCTAGCTGGGAGCCTCACAGAGGGTTACCTAACATCTCTGCTTCTGTTTTCCCACCTGTAAAACAAGGGGATAATGCATATTCACGGGTGTGGGGGGGAACTGAGCATTTGGTCAGATGACACATGAGAAAACAGCAGCCCACAGCACAACTCGATAAATATTTGTGGGATGGCAAATGCCATTCTGGTGACTAGGTTCACCATGGCTAAATTCTGCTTTTGCCTTGACTCATCCCCCTGTTGTCTGCCAAAACCTGTTCTGTGCTCAGCCTGATTTCTTCTCAAACTAAGAGGGACGTTCACAAGGCTGGCTGGCATCTGACAGGAAGCCACTGTTGGTCATCTACTGCCCATCCTTGGGAGACAGGCAGCCTCCCAAGGGGAGTCCTGAGCACTGAGCATGTGAATCTGTCATTGAAGCCACGTCTCAGGGAGAGCACTGGCACCTTTACCGGGAGGGATTCACCAAGGCCAGCTGACTGGGACCCACTGGCGGCAGGAAATTCCTGTTTTATTAATGCCTCCGAGTTTACGCAATGTCATTTGGGTTAGAGAAGACACAGGTTTAGGTCTGCTACATGCAAGATTAAATAAGGCAGAATGTCAGGGAAGCGGCAAAGACAGAGCTTACGGATTTATAAAGCAGATATATTGAGAAAAAGCCATGATGACTTCTTTATATCTTAACTAAGGAAAAGGTGCACAACGCCACAGATTTCAACTGCAGAGGGCACGAGGACTTCCCTGGGGACCGGTAGGAGGGCCGCAGGCTGGGATGCCTCAGGGCATCCATTAACGGGACAGCAGGCTGAGCCAGGCTCTTTCATATATTATCTCTTATCCACACTGCAGTCCTACATAGTAGAGATTATTATCATTTTTATTTTCTCAACTACGTAATGCACAAATACGATATCTTTAAAAAAAAAAAGAAATATTACTAAAAGTCTTATAACAAAGAATAGTAATCCTTTCTGTCTCCGTCCCTATTTACCAGTTCTGATCCCATATTCAGACATTTCAACTATGTTGTTATTCACGCTATATTTCTAAATAACATGTGTATGCTGTTTCTTGATATAGCAATTGTGGACGTCTATTGAGCTAAGTAAACATCATTTGTTGACATTATGCTGATAATGTAATTGACTAATTAGTTCTCATACTCACCATCCTGGTGGAAGTGAAATGAGGTTTCATTGTGGTTTTGGTTTGCACGTCTCTAATGGGTAATGATGCTGCACATCTTTTCACATGCATACTGGCTATTTGTATAGTTTCTTTAGAGAAATGTCTGTTCAGATCATTTGCCCGTTTTTTAACTGGGTTGTTGTTTTATTATTGAATTGTAAGAGTTCTTTATGTAGTCTGGCTACAAGTTCTTTGTCAGATATATGAGTTGTAAACATTTTCTATTTATTTGTGGATTATCTTTTCATGTTTTTGAAAGGGTTTTTTGAAGCACAAAAGTTTTACATTTTTATCAAGTCCTATTTATCTATATTTTCTTCTGTTGTGTGTGGTTTGGGTATCATAATAAGAAGACTTTACCTAACCCACAGCAATTAAATTTTATTCCTATATTGTCTTCTAAAAGCTACATAGTTATAGCTCTTACATTTTGGGTTATACGAATTTTGAGGGGTTTTTGTATATGGTGTTATTATTTTTATTTTTAGATGGTTGGCAGTTGAGTTGTAAAGTGAATTTACCCTTTTTCCTGTTAATATTTCAATTACCTACTGTAGTTATATAGAGAGGGTATTGATTTTCATGCATTTATTTGTAACCAGTGACCTTTCTAAACTCTAGCAAGTTGTTCATTTTTTTATTTTGAGGTTAAAAAATAGAAAATAATAATTGACTTTTAAATTTCCTTTTTAATAGATTTACCTCTCTTTGTACTTTATTTCACTGACTTAAATTTCCAGAACAATGTGAAATAATAACAGATGATAGTGGACATCTGTGTCTTATTCTTGAATTTAATGGTAATGCACCTGGTATTTAATTTTTAAGTTTGAAATTGACTTCTCATATTCTTTATCATGTGAGAACTACCCTTCTCTTCCTTCTGTCCTATTTCTAGTTTAATCAGGACAGTATGGTAAATTTCATCAAGATGATCATTTTTTTTCTTCTTTACAGTCTGATGTCTTAATGTAATGCAGTTATCAACAGTTTCAGTATTGAACCACCCTTGCATTCCTGGAATGGATTCTACTTGGTCAGAGTGCATTATTCTTTTAAGGTACTGATGGTTTGGATCTCCTCACATTTTATTTATGTACTTGCACAAATGATATGGCCCCACATTAATATCTGCCAAGTTTTCTTTCTTGAGTCAAACCAAACTACACTCAGAAAGTAAGTGTTGTTGACAAGTAAAGGCCCAGGTGAGATTTCAAGATCTCATTTCTATTCATTTTGGACAACTTGCTCATTGTCAAACTGACAAAATGCTTGCTCTATATTACAGTTTCTCACACCAAGGTTCTGCCCCTATTTTGGCAAAGCACAGAAAAGAAGTACTGAAGCATCACAGGGCAGTACCAGTAACATAAAACTGCAATAGCACAATAGTTATACTACCATTTATGAACTATTTCCAATATGTCATACTGTCCTTCATACTACACATATTTCTTCTACTGCTTCTTCTTATCATCAATATTATTATTATTGGCAAAAAACATGTTGGGGTATTAATCTGTGTTTTCCATATGATAGGAGGATGGAAAAAAAGTGTGTCTGGAGCATGTGTCCCCTCCCCTTAAAAGAGTTATTAAAGGCTTTTGTGATGTAGCCCTCAAAGATAAAAGACAACCTCATATTTATTCCCATCCTCAGACCTTTGTTTGAGGAAAATATTGAGGGAAGTTGGTATTTGGGGTGGAGAAGGAGGCAGAACTGGCCCTACAAGGTAAGCAAAGGTTATCATCCTAGAGCCTGGGGTGGGGAAGCATGTTGTGGCAGGTCCACAGGTGACAGGAACTCATGCAGCATCCTGAGAAGTGCCAGGATTTCTGAGGGGGTGGTACGTGGATGCCACAGGATTGGCCACTGAGAGTCAAAGTCTTGGGACCTATGCGAAATAGCCCAATGCTCGTGCTTAGCATGAGGGCAAAGAGTTCCCTGTTTGTGAATGGAAATATTTTCATTTTAACATCTCAATGAACAGTGATGAATCTAAGAATAGAGTTCATTCTTCACTTTTTCAGACACCATGAAAGATTCCTGGATCTGTGCACATAGCCTAGAAATAAGACAAGGGTTTCTTCCAACTCTACCTTATCAAAGCAGTGGTTTGCTTCTCACACTTCAGTGTTGGGAAGTAAATTCATATCTTCTATCTATACAACTCTCATTCAAACCTTAGGTGGTTTTCTTGATCATCGTTCCCATTGTCAGATAAACAAACTAATACCTGAGCAGTTAAGTAATTTGTCCAAGTTCATTATATCATCTTAAGTTGACCTGAGTTCAGAAGCCATGTCTCAACAATCATACCACATTGCCCTCCTTGAAACAAACAAACAAACAAACAAACAAATAACCTATTTCTTACTGAGGGCCTACTTTAAGCCAGGCAAAAGGCTAAGTGCCACATATATGTATGCATGTATATAGATATAGATGAATACATAAATATATGCACACATTTATTTATATAATCTCCAGACCTTGTAAGAAACTTTCAAGAAGTTATTCTTATAAGTACTCATCTCATGTTACGATAAAGCAGAAGATGGAAAATCATTCCAGTAGTTGATAGACCCAGTTTCTAGCTCCAGTTCTGCCACCAACTTAGTTTTTTCATTTGTGACACGAGAATAGCAAAACCTGCTGTTCCACATTATTATGGGTATTGAGTGAGGTACTGGAAAGAGCAGGATCTCGTTAAGTGTAAAAAGATGTGCACACGTGTACCTTGTCTTCTCTTGAGATTGCAATCTGTACTGGTCATCTCAACTGCGAGCCTCTCTCAGTAGTTACCAGGATACTGAGACATACATTACAATGCAGAGGGGACCGAGACACCAGGAGTTGGACACCGGCCTTGGAAACTGATTGTTTACATTTGTTTGTAGTCTCCTTGAAGCAGAGGTTAGGTCATAGTTCTTCTGGGCCTGGCAAAGTCAGCTGGAAACTGCTAACAGCCAGTTCGCCATCTGATTGCTTCTTTCCAGTCCTTCCTCACATTCAGGGAAGACAGACAAACAAGATGCATTCTCATCACCACTCCAAGGAATCTCCTTCTGGCACTTGTTCCCAGCAGAAGAAATGCTGGAGATTTATGCATGAAGTTAATCCACGAGGCTCGCAAAGTGATCTCCTGGTAGAAATCAAGCCATCCCAAAGAAGTTCCAAAGAGACTTGCTGTGCAGGTGTCTGCCCTCAGGATGACACCAAGGCACGTGTCTGTGCTCTGAGGTTGCTGTTTGGTGTTGGCTACAGCGAGGGTTGCTTAGGACACACTGCTGATGTAGGCTAGTGATGGAGAGGTCGCAAGTATTTGTCCAAGAATCACTCTAGTCAGCCTCACTGGGGTCACAGCTCTGTAGGACCTCCCCGACATCCCCCCCACCTCCACCTCCAAAAAGCAGCCAGACTATGTGAAAGACAATGGAAGTGTCAGGAGAAAAGTCAGTAGGAAACAACTGAGATTTAGAGGTAGATTTCTTTCTCCATAAATATTGGGTAAGTGTGTCTGGGAAAGGAGGCAATTGGGACACAATAAGGACCATGAGAATAGAGACCCATTTTTTATCCTGTGCTCATTCTTTCTGTACTCCAAGGCACTTGGAAATGCCCGGTACATACTTGATACTCTATAAACATTGGTTGAGTGAATGAGTGTTTTGGCAGTGAGTGAGGTGGTCCCACTTGCTGTAAGTCTGTACAATTTAACCAGTTTTTTTTCATGTGGAGGAATAAATTCTGTACTAACCCAGTTTCTTCCCATTAAGAATTATGATGCCAGATACAAAGGGAGAAACAGCCCTAGGCACAGAATCAAAAGTTCTGGGTCTGAATCTTGCCTCTTCCTCTGACTAGTTGTGTGGCCCTGGAGAAATCACAGAACTTCAATTTCCTTATCTGAAAACTTAAAGTAATAATTCCGACCTCATGAGGCTTTTTTTTTTTTTTTTCATAATTCAGTGAAAAAATGTGTGTGATCCGCCAGCACAGTTTCGGGGAGGTGGCAGTTAAAAGTCAGAGCACATGTTCTGGCACCAGAATGTGTTCAGATCCTGGTTCTGCCACATACCTCCTGAGTGTCCTCGGGCTAGTTACTTAACTTCTTTAAATCTCTTCTTCATCTCTAAAAAAAAGATAGGAATATCTGTTTAATTGGGTTGAGAGGCTAATGAATGTCAAGTACGTAACATGCTGCCTAGAATATGGTAAGCACTTCTTATTATTTTATTATAATTATCAGAAAGAGAAAGCAATTTCTCATTTGCATATCAGCCTTTGATAAGATAAAGATGCTTATTGTTTCTTAAAGATTTTTCTCTTTTTCTTTTTAATAAACTTTTAAGAACACGGCTGTGCCATGTTGTTGAGTTTCACTACAGAATTTTTATGCAGCATATCTTTTTATTTTTCTTTTGCATTTCCCCCACTCTTACTTCTTTTGGAATAGAACCACCAAAACATGAAAGGACTTTATAAACTGAGTAACATCCTCTGCCTTTCCCCAGATCTTCAGGATATAATCCAAGTTCACGATGCAATTAAGGAAGAAGTGTAAACCAAGGGACACCTGTCACACTGAGGCAATATGTGCCTGCTTCTCTAGTGTGATCTCAGAAAATTCTCAGGTCGTACAGGGTTTCTGTGCCCCAAGTTTCTCATCTCTCAAAAGGGGATTACTGACTCACAGTGTTGGAGTATATACGGAAAAGCTTTTTAACTGGATAACTGAGGATATAAGTACTACCATGTGGTCCTCAGAGCAAATCCGTCATGCTCCCTTCTTCTGGGTGATTGAAACACCCTATAAGGATCCTCCTCTTTCCTGCTCAATGAAGCATCCACAGCTCTCAGAAAACTTAGATTTCTCCTTCTACCCTCATCTCTGCCCACATGAAATTGCAGCATTTCCACAATCCTCTTCTTACACAGCTCATATCCCCCTTCTTTTTCTAATGGAAAGAGGTTGCTCACAGATATTCTGAAGGTCAAAATTCTCAATCACATATTCCCGCTGTTTTGCAATCTTTCAATTTTTTTTAAAAAAAATTTTACTGGGGCATATTGGGGAACAGTGTGTTTCTCCAACAGTCTTAATGACTGACGAATAGCATTCCCATAGGAAAGACTGTTCTTGCAAGAGTGAACTCAAAACCACACCTCCCTTCCCTACCCGTTTTTCACTTTGCTCTAGCTTCCTTGGAAACCCTGGGGAGTGTTTGAATGAATCCTCTGGTTAGGGGGTCTGGAGGGCTCAGAACTGGAGCACAGTCCTGTCTTGGCCACACAGAGCTCAAGATCCAGAGAATTAGTCAAGCCAGGCTCCCTGGGCGAGGCTGGGTTCAAACACGTCATCTGCATTGTACCCTGTTGTTTCACCAGACGCTCTTCTATGTCTAACTTCATCCTCACAATGCTGTGTGAGGTAGGAATAATTTCCCGGTTTTCCAGATTAGAGACTTGAAGCTCAGAGAGGTTAAGTAACCTATCTGATATCACACAGCTGGTAAGTGGCAGAGCTGGAATTCAAATAGGAATCTGCCTGACACTCAGGTTCTTTTTCCCCATAGCAATCTACCTTCACACAGTGAATCAAGATAAAATTTGTGGGATGAATCCCAGAAATATTTTGCCTTGGTTGTAAAAACATTTTCCAAATGAATATAGAGTGTTAATAATCTCCCAAGGAGATTTGAAGGCTGGGAATGTTGGAATGCTGATGATGGCACTAATGAAAATAGCCAATTTTATCAGATGGGCAGCTTTCCTCTTGAATCTTCTAGTCTCCAAGACCCAGAGGTTATTTTTGATTACATAAGCAGCTGCACGGATCCAGTTTAGGAATCTCGAAACCACACATGTGACTCACATGTCATTGTTATAACACTAGGAAACACATTAACTAGACTTTAAGGAGCGTTCAATGAGAAGTCGGCTTCCAGAAACCAGTTTCCCGGTTTGTGAAGCACACAACCTAAGCCTTTCTCCTGACGACAGTGTCACAGTGTCAGGCTGTACATTATGTGACCTGACAGCTTAACAAGACTCTTTTGCTTTTACAGACTCTCTGTCCCAGCATATTCCACTGAACTTATAGCAGGTGACTAATGAATATTTCACCACCAGGACATCTTGAGTTGCAAGCCTCAGGGACTGTCATTTGATTGAACAATATATTAAAGATGTTTTCTAAAGTTTGTATTACAAAATCATTCTGTGGAAATCCTAAACAAGAGTTCTTTCAGTCTCGCTCAGAATGGACGTTAATGCTGGTATATTACAGACATTACTGAATGAAAGAAGATGTCACTTCTCTTTTTCCAGGTATATGCCGTTGATTCTTTTTATAGATTTATGTGCTTAAAATCAGAGTTTTACCATAGTTGGATCACCAATATGTGTGTGTGTGGGGGGGGGGGAGTCTCAGAAATAATTAACATTTTGTAGTGTTTATGTAGGAGTTGAAGACCCAAAGCATATTCTAGAGATTGATTAGAAACTGGGTTCGGACAGAAATGATTAGATTTAGAGACAGCCAAACATGAGTTCAACGTCCAATTCTGCTCCTTTCCTGGCTGCATGATCTTGGAAAAGTCACTAAGTTTTTCTGTACCTCAGTTTCCTTGTATCTAAAATGGGGAAAATAATTTTACTTCATGTGGGAGGAGGGAGAGGAGGGTCTGTGAGGATTAAAATAAGATGACGGATGGAAAGTACCTGGTACACAGTAAGTACTCAGAAATGTGGTTTTATTCATTTCTTTGTCTCTGTGGGAGCAGCGGGCAACTAAATAATGAAACAAGTTCTCAAGACAGGACACAGAGGCTGGTAGCATAGGGGAAGGAATTGGGCAGGGCCAGAGTACAAAAGAAGAAGGGGGGAGGAACCCAGAGCCCACTCTTACTGAATGCCTAGCACCCTTCTGTGGATGTCAGAAGAAACAGGTTAAATTCTATTAAAATACATGAGAGTCTAACTTGTGTGGACTGGTTTTGACTTAAGAGCTTTGGGGGGTTTTCTCTCTTCTGCTTTTTTAGGTGATACAAAGAAAAGGGGAAAGAAACATATGCTTTTATTTACTTGAGGAAGGGGAGGGGAAGAGAGGAGAGGAGAAGAGAGGGATGCAAGGAGGAAGGGAGGGAGGGATGCAGGGAGGGAGAGAAAGAAAGACAGAGAGGGAGAGGGAGAGGGAGAGGGAGAGGGAGAGGGAGAGGGAGAGGGAGAGGGAGAGGGAGAGGGAGAGAGAGAGAGAGAGAGAGAGAGAGAGAGAGAGAGAGAGAGAGAGAACAAGCAGAACTTAATGTTGGGCTATTAAAACTCTGGTAAAAACTGAAATGGCAGTGCCTTGAGATTTCTTTATCATGTTATAGGTTCACCAGGGGTCTAGTTATCATTATTGGAAAATTAAATAAAAATGTACCCAGAAAGATAAAGGCCTTATTTGATAGTTCTGTAGATTTTGATTTGTTTACTCTAAGTAAAAGCAGCTTTATTTGAGTTTGGGTTGTCTGTACAGAGGAGTTTCACGTGGGTAATTTTACATATACACATGCACTGTATTCCAAGAGATGCCAGCCTCTGCAGAACTGGGAGCCATGCTCCAGGTTTGCTCATAAAGTCTTTATCATCTTTTGAGAGGTGATTTGACTGGTCTTGACGGGCATCTGGATAAAACACTCTGGTGAAAGAGAGAAGATGATGAAGTTTATAAGCATACAGAGGCTCAGCAAATAAGACTTCACAGCAGCCTCTATAAAGTGACTTCAAAAGATTTATGTGAACAGTGTCCATCAAACTGTGAGTGTACTCCAACCGGTCGATGGGGACCTGGACTGCATTAGATCTACTCCACGGGGTGTATGATAAGGCAGAACCTTCCTAGGCCCACCCTATTCTGAGAACTCCATTAAAAGTTTGTTGCCTATCTCATACTATAGAGATCCCGTGTTACGTTAGAGGTACATAAAGTCTAGAGCCAAACAAACCCACCGGGGCTGACCTGGGTGAATGAGTGGACATGTTTATGCTCTGTCCAGATCCCCTCAGACCCCTTTAACATTGCTATGCACTCCTCCCCTGGCTTCCGGTGCCTTTGTTTCTAATAGATGGCACCCTTGGGCTACTAGAGCCACTTTGCCTAACAGCTCTGAGAGCTGGAAATACCCAGGAGTTTACAACCCACTACTGGGTGGCCCTTTGTCAATGAACACTCAGTTCCCTTGCCTCAAGTCTGGATGAACTCAGGTGTAATTTCTACTCCAGAGCCTCCTGTGGGATCAAGCTGAGGCTGGACTTTGCCTGAAATTGCACACTTGCTTGTCTTATTCCCCTTCCCCTTCCTTATTTTGCTTTCCTTACTTCTCTTCAAGGCTCTCCTGGGAACATTTCCCTAATAAATCACTTGCATTTGAATTGTCATCTCAGGGTCTGCTTCTAGAGAAAATGATCTAAGGTAATGAATTAGTCCAAATGCTTCAAATTGAAATGGTGTGCAAGTGTGTGTGTGTTTGTACACATGCGTGCAATTTTAACTATTATACGCCTCTTCTCGTGGTTTAAAGGGGCCTGTTTAGTAGGGGGATCGTGTAGATCTCTTTAAAGGAATAAAGTGATTCTTTCCATCCTGTGTTGGGAGTGAGACAGGGATCCCTGGAACGGGATTGCCGACTGTAGATTTTTGAGAGTAATCTCTGCTAGAAGCTATAAAGAAGGTGGTTCTTTGATTCACAGTGACTCAGAAGAGAGAGGGAAGGAGGGAGGGAGGGAAGGAGGGAGGGAGAAGGAAGGAGGGAGGGAAGGAGGGAGGGAGGGAGGGAGGGAGGGAGGGGGAGGGAGGGAGAGAGAGAGAGAGAGAGAGAGAGAGAGAGAGAGAGAGAGAGAGAGAGAGAGAGAGGAGTATAGAGTAGCTGAGGGTCTGGGTGATGCAAAGTGTCCTGAAACCCCTACAGCAGCTATTGTTTTGAGCTTTGTCAGCTGAAAGAAGTCACAAGTGGCCACCTTCAAATGTGTGGAGCATGCAAATTTCCTTTGGCAATCCCTAGGAAATAATGGGGACCATGAGATCTTGATATTTTTCAAGAGTTGGCTATCAAATCAGCAGGCATTCAGACCATGTCATCACACTTTCCAATAATCCAAACAGCCCAAAGAAATATTCTGCACGCTTATAAGTTTGACTGCCTCTGGGGCCAGGGGCTTGATGGAGACATCCAAAGAGAGATGCGAGGGGCTCCTATCAGGGACATTGTAACTGGGATTCCAGTGCCAGCTGGGTGAGAGAGGGTATCAACTAGGTAATCCTTTCCACTCCTAGGGAATCATATGTAACTAGAGCATGAGATTGGAAGGGACATTGTGACATTTGCTGCTTTTCCCCATAAGAGAACATTCATTGTCACTTGACACGTTCCTCATAGCCCCCTCCTGAGTTGCTACTACAGAGAGACAGGGATTGAAGCTAACAAACCTAAAGTTCAGAATTCTACCTCCCTTAGGTAGGCAGGAAAATAACCTCCTCTTTCATGAATAGAGTTTCATCAGCTGGCCTACCCTACTTTCACTGCACAGGATTGGATATCGTTGGAAATTTAGGACACATCCCAAGCAGGCTTGGCCCTGGCATCTCTTCATTCACACTAAATGATGTGACACTCAGAGCCCTACCCCATTTCCCTCATCTGGCTCTACCTGCAGGCTGCCTCCCATTGTCAGTCCTACCAGGTACACAGACTTCATCTTGGTGCTGCTGGCCCCATAGAAGGCTAAGTTTGAACTCAATAGACGATGTAGAAGGGATAACAAACATAGGCCAAGAAGGTAAAAAAAGAAAGACAAATGTGTTTAAAAAACTGACATTGGAGTTGGGTGAAACCAGTCACATCAACCTTTTTAGCTTCTTGATTTTGACTGAGTGTTTGAAAGAATAAAGCCTATTTGGGCTCAGGTCATATTCATGAGAATTAATCTTCAAATATATGATATATTTTCTCTTCAATATTAGTGCTCACTCTGGGCTCTGAGCTGGGGTGTCCAGGGTCTCCTCACGGTGCAACAGCTTCAGCCCATCCCTTCTCCTGGAAATTGTCAAAGAGTGAAAAACCCTGGGAGAAGTGGGAAGTAGGGAATAATGTTCTTTACTTTGAGAGAACAAGGACAATAGCATCAAGATCTTCTTCCCCTTTGAGGAAGCCATGGTATATGGAGTTATCAAGGCCAATAAAAGGAAACCATAGATGTAAGTTACCAAATGGTACAGAGAGAAGAAGCAAATAGTTTCATGGGAAGTGCCCAGCTGTCAACTCCTGTAACTTTTCACAAATCAGAGTTATGAGAAGGAGAAGGAGCAGGTCCATGGCCTTGACCTTCCCTTGTAGACAATGCAGTCTGGAGGAGAGCGGGCTACCCTGTGTGTGTGTGGAGGACTCACTACTCTCCCTCTCCATTCACCCGAAATCCCACTGGGATATTCTAATCTCCTTGGAACACACTGCATTATCTGTACTTTTACACAGCTCACGTTTCAAATGGCAGGCTGCGGAGCAATCTGATTGTTTTATAGGCACAGCCAAGAGAGGAGCTCCGATTCCTTTCTCTTGGCCAGGTTCCCTCGTTGAGGAAGGAGACCTGTGGTGTATAGAGACTGGCCAAGTGCTTAAAGATTTCAGAAACTTCAAAGGCAGGGGAGGAGCCAGAAACAATAAAAAGGGAAATGATAAACATTCAGCTTAAAGACTGGCTGAGTTAGAATCCCTGAGAAGTCACTCTGAGCAAAGGTAGGGGCTGATTCTCAGAGGCCCATGGCAACATTCCATGCCATTACACAATGTTCCAAGAAGCAATTATTAGCTTTGTTTTAGTTGTGATTAGCACAGTTAATGACTCGTAGAGGTGGAAAGACAATGGAAGTGGGAAAGATGAGCCCACAGAAAGGGGTTTCTGCTCCAGCTCTGTACTCTCCATTTAAGGGTGATCTCGTCCCACCTTCCAGGGGGCCTAGACTGCCTCCACCCATTTGGGGACTACTGTATAGGGAGAAACAAGATTTTTATTTTTAAAGAGGCAAAAGCCATTTCTGCATAATAGCTAAATGAGATGTGTATTCTTAAAGGACTCATCACTTCCTGGGAACAAAGCTACGCCATGGGACTGCATCGTTAGGGTCATGTCCACACAAAGACCAGGGAAGAGTCAGGGAGATCAGCTAGAATGTTTAGGTCCAAAATATTGGAAGAACTCAGCCTGACTGTTCTGGGGGACTTAAATAGCTTCCGGGGCGGGAGGCGGGGGGAGGTGTTGAGGGGGAGTAGATAGCTAGATTTAATTCAATTCAACAGCTATATGTGAGCATTTTCCTATGTGCCTGGCACTTTTCTCGGGATGTGGGATATACCAGGGAACAGAATAAGGAGCGCTTCTCTCATGGAGCTTACCTTCTAAAGGAGGAGACAGGTAGCAAATAAAAGTCACAGTACAAACAGTATGTTCGAAGTTGAGAAGTGCACTGGAAGAGAAGAAACACTAAGCATGGGAAGGGCATTGGGAGTGTTGGGAAATAGGTTGCAGAATTAAATAGGAGGTTACATTTTTGGGGTCATTGGAGCAAAGGCATGAAGGAGGTGGTAAAGTTAGGCTACAGATTTCTAGGGGAAGAACATTCCAAAAAGAAAGAACGATTCCCTAACAAGCCAAGCCAGGAAAATGCCTGGTCTGTGTCAGAATAGCCAGGGAGCCAGCGAGGCCACAATGAAATGAGTAATGTGTAGAAAGGATGGAAACTCAGAGAGAGACAAGGGGGTGGGGAGGTCCTGTAGGGTCTTTGAGGCCATTGTGAAGATACTGTCAGGGTACAATATTTTTTTTTTCTATTAAAGTTTATTGGGGTCACAATTGTTTGTAAAGTTACATAGATTTCAGGTGTACAATTCTGTATTACATCCTCTATAAATCCCATTGTGTGTTCATCACCCAGAGTCAGTTCTCCTTCCATCACTATATATTTGATCCCCTTTACCCTCATATACCTCCCCTCGTCCAGGGTGCAATATTGCAAACATGAAGTCTGAATACCTGGGGGACTTGAATAGCTCAGACAGAAAAAAAAATAAAATACACACACACACACACACACACACAATCACACAGTCCCTGCCTGTAAGAATCTCACAGCCTAGCAGGGGAGATAGGTAAGTAAACATACAATAATAATAATAATAATAATAATAATAATAACAACAATAATAATAACAATAACAATAATAATAACAATAATAATATAATGCATGTGGAAAGTAGAGAGTACCATAGACAAAGGCTGAGATGCAGGGATGGAGAGGAAGATCCGTGATCTAGTTGGGATGAACCAGGGAAAATGTCTTAGAGGAGAAGATATCCAAGCCAATTGGTTCAAGTCCAGAATACACCGGTTGGGCATTTTACTTTATAGATGTGCCCATGGGAATCCTGAGACTCCAAGGAGTTTGCCCCACACTTAGCCTCCAGTCCAGGCTACTTCCTACTAGAGCAGTTGCCCTACCTGTGTGCGGACCCCCTGGGAGTTCATGTGGGGTGACCGAGGCCATGGGACACAAAGCTTCTGTGGAGTGTGCTGTCTCGGCTTCTGATGTTCCTCGCTGCACTCTGTAGGAGCGTCTCTCAACCGAATACTTCCCTTAATAAAACCTAGACTGTAGACAGTATAAAGGTGATCCAAATGAATTTCCCACGCTGGCAAATCCTAGAGCAGGACAAGGAAGACCTGCTGTCACACGGAATGTATGTGGGTAATTTAATTAAGGATTCACTGGAAACTTAAGGTCTTCAAGGTCAACAACCAGAGCAATGAAATGTATTCTTCTTGGGAGAGTAGAAAGTTTGCAAAAGTTGATAGTAGGCCGGCCTGCATTCAGATCCAGGTTCATTCTCTTGCTAGCTATGTGACCATGGACATATTCTACTTTTTGGTTGCTTGGATTATAATAGTCACCTTTCCCAGCTCCCAGGACTGCTCTGGCGATCATGGTTAGGAAAGCGGATACAGTAAGCTGCAAAGTCTGCACATATGATGCATGTCTTCTTCAAAGGTGATGTGTTTAAAAACATTATTGGCATAGTTGGTCAATATGACACACTACTGCAAGCTTTTGATCCACAGAATCTTTGTATTAGAAATTAAAACTTTAGGAGATACTTTTTGAAAGCCTTCAAGAAACAGAGGAGCAAACCAGGGCCCATTTAAGATTGCACAGCAAATTAGAGGCAAAGCCCGGCTTGGGTCCCCTGATTCATCTCTCAGTGCTTTTTCAAACAGAATGTAGCTAGTAGGACATGTGAATGAAGGTTCTTCCTGCTTTTGGCTGAGTCAGAGAGATGGGAAGTACCATTTCCTCCTGAGGCTCTTTCACTGGAAGCACCTTGCATTTCCTTCCATAGTAAGTACTTTCTCTGGTATAAAACCATTCTTCCCACCCCCATACAAAAATATCAAGCACCAATTGGGTACTAGTCTGATATAGGTACTTGTATAAAAGCTGCTCTCTTTAATACTCCCTGTAACTCAATGAGTTATTAGTGACCCCATTTTGCATATGAAGAAACTGAGGCTCTGAGAGCTGAGGTGACTTTCCTAAGGTCACAGGGTTAAGAGGTAGCAGAGCTGAAGTTGGAGCCCACTTCTGAAGGCACCATGCTTCAATTTCTTTCCACTTTACCAAAACTCTAAATGTTACTTTCTTTTTTAGCCTCTGCAGAACCTAGAAATCTGGACTATTAAAGAAGCAACTGAAAAAGTGAAATCTAGCTTCATGAGTAGACCTGATAAATAGAATTAACATCACAAATGGACTTTGGGGGCAACCTGATTTTTTTTAAAAAAAAGATTGCAAAACACAGAGCTAACAATGTTTTCCAAACACATAGTGATTTTTCATCCAAAGCATTTGCACAAATAAGATGTAGATGAATCATAGGTAGAATTTATGAGTGAGTCGAACGTGTAGCAACGTGGGAGGGCCTATTAGAGGCAGTGTTTATGTAATAACAGAAGCACTGAATTCAGAACTGCTTAAATCAGAGACACTTGGCAGATAGGAGAGGTTCATTACTATCAAAAATATATTAGAGAATAAAGAAAAGAGTGAAAATGCAAGCTTAGCTATTTAGAAGCAATCGCTCCTGAAACTGTAGTGTATTTTTTCCTTTTTACCTCTGAACATTGGTTTTTGAATATTACTTTTTGAAAACATTGGCTGGAATCAGACTGTATGTGAATTTTGTGTATTTCGCATTTTCACTTGATGTTATTAATATTATTTACTAGGATGTAAAACAGACTTCAAAAATAATGTTTAGTGGATAAATCATATTCCATTACTGGAATGAAAGAAAAAAATATCAAAGAAACAGGAGTGAAAAATAAGATGAAAATCTACTGTGGAAAAAGAAAAGGTGAGAAGAGGTCCAGGTTTTTGAGGTGAAATTTAAGATCTTTATGAAGGACCACAGAACGGATGCTCTCATTTCAGTGCTATTCTGAATTGGCTTCCCCATTTCTAGTTAACATTTCTTGCAGCACCATTTTGGTGGACTCTGTTAAACTGGCCGGGTGCCACAGTGCAGGAGGTGGCAAACCTTCCCTATAAAGGGCCAAATAGTTAATAGTTGAGGTTTCGAGGGTCCTATGTTCTCAGTTGCAACTACTCAGCTCTGCCAATATAGCAGGAAAGCAGCCACAGATGATATTAAATCAATGAGCGTGGCTGTGTTCTAATAAACCTTTATTTCCAGAAACAGACGGTGGATGGGATTTGGCCCTCCATATGAGATTTTTTGTTTGTTTGTTTTCAGTCTTTGTCTGGGCTGGGGTCTGTGCTAGATTCTGTATAGATACAGAGAAGGACAACACTTTGTTTTTGCCCTCAAGGAACCGGGAGAGATAGGAAAAGGAATCATTACAACACAGCATGTTTAGAGCAATAAACAAGGTGCAAACAAAATTCTGGGAGATCAAAGAGACAGAAGCAAGTGGGTTATCTCTGGGCAATCAAGAAGGCCTCACAAAAGGAGAGATATGTAGCCAGGGTCCCAAAAAGGGAGTATGCCTATGTGTGCCCATTCTGTTGGGTGTGTATTGGTTCTTCTCCTATAAGGTTTGGGGGTGTCTCCAGGTAAACTCCCAAGTCTCGGGCCTGGCCCAGACAGTAAAATTTCCCCCAAAACTGGTGAGCACCTTCTGGAGCAAACTTAACTACACCATTGCCCTGCCTTATTGTTCACCCTCGTTTGATCCACCTATGAAAACAGCAGAGGCCGGTGCCTCTTTGAAATCTTTCTGTGCTATGTTTATTTGGTGTGTATACATGTTACATACAAGGTACTAAAGATTAAATCTGGGAGAGTTGTTTCAAGATACAAATTCCACCCACAGCTGTGGGGCAACTGTGGCCTCCATCCAATCCCATAATGAGTGCCTACTGTGTGCAAAAGGTGGTTTTCTTGGGCTCTCATCCAAGATAATTGTGAACTATCTTTTCTTTTTTTTTTAAGGAGAGCACATTTCACAGTGGCCCAGCTCACAGTGGCCCATGCAGGGATCGAACCGACCACCTTTGTGCTACCAGCACCTCGCTCTAACCACCTGAGCTAACCATCCACCCTGTCATTTAAGATAATTGTCAGTACCGTGTCTACCACCCACCACCGGCCATCCACCAGGAGCTGCAGGACAATTGTCAGAGACAAAGGGTCCTGAGAAGTTTGACTCAGAGCCAAGGGAAGAAGGAAGTAGAAAGGAAAGGTAGTCCTGTTGGGGGGAGGAGGTATTAATTGTTTCTCTTTTAGCAGGAATCCAGCTGAGGTGTTAATGATCCCATTTCTATTCTTGTTAAGAGTAACCAAGCTCTCCAGAGATTCTTGAAACAACAGTGCTATCTAAATACTCAGTGTTTTTCACATGCATGATAATCCCCCCAGCTCTGCCCAAACCAGCTGCTGGAGAAAAATTTACAACAATCCTGATAGATTTCTGTGAGAGCAGTGATGAGAGACAGTTGGAGAAATGTGTCAAAGTGCTAGAAATCTTTCTATTTAGGGGTCCAGAAAATTTTAAGTTTTACATATAATTAAAATGTGATTAAAATATAAAAATTAAGTTAATGTTCAAGTCTGCTTTTAAATTTCTGAACCAGGAGCATAATTTTTTTAAATAAGTAAATACTACATATGTAATGAGAAGTTAGGAGAACAACGCTGAGAGGTAGAGGAGACAATGATATGGAGAAAAGATACAGGAGAGTGAGAAAGGAGAACAGGGAACAGAATCCATGATAAATAAAGCAAAATTTCCTAAAGATGGTGAGGGGAAGAGGGTAAAGGTTGAGAGGAAAGAATAAACTCCTAGGAAAGAGAGAAGGCTTAGAAGGAAGAAAAATTGGAGGAAAAGAGTCACATGCATATAAAAGTTCAGAAGAAATTACCATCTGGAATCTTCACGGGCCTATTGAACGCCCATGGCTTTCAGTTCTTCACATTGTCATTCTTAAAACTCCAGAGGCTCTGACCTTCATGGAACTGCCTCAGCAGCCCAGCCAGGCGGAGGGTTGAGTTGGGGTTGCTATAACATCTCTCAGATCAATACCACTTCAGATACTAACATAGAGGCAGCTCTCCCGCATTGACTGGTGATGGATTTGGACCTGGGTTACTGGTTATCAGCTCACCATTCTTCATCTGCTTCATATAAAAGTGGAGCAAGACCCCTAAGTCTGGGATTGAGCTTGTGTCAAAGAGTGGGCATTTGAAAGCATTTTTGAGCAAAGCTAAAGAGTCTCCCTTTGTAGTAAGAAAAACTGCATTGAAGCGATGAAGATAATGGCATCTGAGTCAGCACATATTTACTCAACAATGACAGAGAGTTCCAAACCCTGCATCTGTCCCTACACACACGTCATCTCATCTAATCTTCACAATAATCCTATAGTTACTACCTTCATTTTCTTGGTGAGGAGACTGAAGCGTGGTGAGCTTCTATGTATGTGATCTGTCCAAGGACCTGTAGCTACCAAGTAGTAGGGTTGGGTGGAGCCCAACACTAAAGTCCAAGTACTGACCATTATCTTAGCTTTTATAACTGCTTGGACCTGCTACAAATTCACCAGGAGCAAGAACTTGGCTCACGGGCTCACTAGACAAGGGATTCTCAGGGGACATTTGGAAATGTCTGGAGTGATGCTGGATGGAGACCAAGGGTGCTACTAGTTAATGCACAGGGGAGCCCCCACAATAAAGAACTACCTGGCCCAACAGTGCCACGGCTGAGAAACCCTGAGTGAGACAGAGGCCCTCTGTGTCTGTCTGTTACAAAAACTGTCTGTAACAAGGACACTCCGATATAGTCAGACTGCACAAATTGTAATACTTTAAGTACGCTGGAGGCCTCTCGGGGGAGAAAAAAGTGGGAAAGTTGTCTTTTCTACTTTGTTGCGTAAATATAAAATGTTTGGCCCAGAAATCCTCAATGAGTTCCTTTTAATACAGTGTATTAGGAAGAAAATAGAAAATGCTGATCACAAGCATGCTGGAACTTTTCTTTGCCACTTCTTTAGGCCTGTTTATCTTCTGCCTAAAACTCTGCAAGACTGACTTGACTGCTCTCCTGTTTCTGTTCAGGGTCCCTTGAGTCTACTCCCCACCCATCATCTTTCTAAACCACAGGTAAGGTCATGCCACTGCTAAAACCTTCCAGTGCATCTTAATTGTCCCCTGAATCAAGATGGTTTGTCCTGCTTAGCTGGCACTGGGGGCTTCCATGATCCTGCCTCAATCTGACTCTCCCAATGTTATTTCCAACATTTCCCTTTCCAAACATTCCTTATATTCCAACTAAGCTACAATACTTGCTCTTATGAGTTGGTCATGGACAGGATCATAACCTATGTTTTCTTGCCTCTGTCATGTTGCTAAAGCAATTCCTTTTGCTTGGAACACACTTTGAATTGTCAGTCCTGATCAATTCTTACCTAATGGGCCAGTTCAAATACCACCTCCTCATCAAATTGTTCTCTGATTTCCCAAATTACAAACAAATTCTTTTACCTCTGAAATCCCACAGAGCTTTCTCAGTACCCCCAAATTTAAATGTGTGTACATGTATATGTATTATATGTGAAATATATAACATGTAATATATGCAACATATTATACAATATATCATATATGTTGTATTAATACAATTGTTTTTGATATTGATGCACAAACATGTATATAACTTAATGGAAGACAGTAGAAAACTTAGGAGTAAACTCAAATGTATAATTTAGTATAAATTTAGTATATAGTAAAAAGGACATTTTAAATGAGCAACTGACTATTCATTAAATATGTACACTTTATACCATTTCAAAAATATACTCAGATGTATTAAAAACACAAATATTTAAAAACCACTATAACAATATTTAAGAAAATATATTCTTAGGATAGGTAAGCCTTAAATAATACAGAAAAAAACAAAGTGAAAAAAAAAATAAAACCAATAAATATCACTTAATTTAATTTATTTAGTTTTTACTGGAAAAGATACGTCCGAACAAGGTAGAGACATACTGGGAGAAAATATATTACATAGGACACAAAGGATTAATATGAGTAATATGTAAAGAGCTTCAACAGTTCAGTAAATAAAAAAAAATGGCCCAATCAAAATAATAGGTAAATGACCTATGAAGGCAATTCACTGATTAGAAAATACAAATGGCCGCGGAGCACAAGAAAAGATAGTAAACCTCACTAGTAATCAGTAAAACATAAAGCCATCGACCACATCCCACTTTTAGTCCATACGTTTTGCAAAATATGGAAGAGGCAAATTATATCAAGTTATGGTGAGGGTGTGGAGAAATAGCAACTCTTGCATACTGTAGATACGAATATAATTGGTAGCATTTATTTTCAAAAGTAATTCATTAAGTTTACTGCAATGTAAAATGTATACACTCTGGCCTAGAAATGTCATTCTAGGAGTGAATCTTTCTGAAATACACACACATATGCAAAACAGTGGAAACTGCAATGCGCATCGAAGGGGAAATGGTTACGTAAATGATGCCATGTGCATACTGTGGAATACTACACAGTCATCAAAAGGGATGGCATCAAGGTATAAATATGGACAGGAAAAGTTGTCTCAGTCATACTTGAAACTTAAAAAGCAAGACATGGTTATGGACCTACAGGCAGACACGGACTGCACACCTACTGGAAGAGTGTACACTAGTGGTTAATTTGGGGAAGGGATGTGAGATGAGGGAGAGAAAGATTCTTTAGTTTGTATTTTGACCCTTCACCTTCATTTTTATTGCTTTATGGCTTTTTTCTAAACTAGAAACAAGTATAACTTCTGTAATTTTGAAAATGATAAAATCAATATTTAAGAGGATAACTGTAACAGCTACCATCTGTTAAGCACTTAGATTCAAAGCATCATGAAAATTATCTTCACCCCATACAACCCACGAGCGACCTGCTAAAGGTATGCATTACGTCATTACAGATCAAGAAACTGAGTTTCAGAGAGGTTAAGCATTTGCTCTTTGGAAATAGGAAGAGTAGCTGTAGAAGCAGATTAGAACAAGGTCTGACTAATGGCCAAGCCAACACCCTTGACCATAAGAGAGGATGAGAGTATTCGGTAAGGAGGGGGCCCTGGCAGCAGGGGCTGGGAGGGATGGGCTGGAGTACATGGACCAGTGAATGATCGGCAGAGTCAGGGAGACATACAGGTACAAACCTTAGAAAGTACCGAAAGGCCAAAAGTAGAGGGGTACATGTGAGCAGTCGTATGAGTCCTGCCCGGTGAGAGGCATTGTACCTGCCGTGGCCATGGGTGGGGAGGTGTAAAATCAGGTAGTTTTAAAGGCACAGGTTAAGGTTCAGAAAGTGGTCCTATGGAGGAAGGAGTTCATTTGTTCTGGAAAATCCTGCAGGACGTGGATAAGGGTAGAAATGGGCAGAACCTTCTGGGGGACAGACTTCAGCTAGATACAAGGATACATGAGTATACATAAATATATATTTGATAAACTCCAGAAAATCTAGAGGAAAAATGAAAAGCCTGGACTAACTGCATAAGGAAGGCACTCCTGTTACTGGAGAAGTCCTGTCTTGGTTGGGAATGCTGCATGAAAAACTCAAGTGTGACTTTACAGGCGACCCCCAGTGTCCAAAGTCTACGTAGTAGAACACTAGCGTGCACTCTCTTATGAAAATGAACTGCTATGGAATGCTGCTATTGCCTGCTCCTGCTCAGCATACCCCATCATCCCTTTTTATTTGGGGAACTACTTTTTCTCCATTGGGTGCAATCCTGGTAAATCCATCAAGATTCCCCCACCTCTTTTATATCCCATGAAGCCAATCCTTCATTCCCCCTGGAATTTGAATTTTAAGCAGAGTCACACAAGGACGGAACAAAATGGTTAGAGTGTTCTTTGTTTGTTTGTTTGTTCACCCAAAACATAGCAAATTGGAGGCTGACTAGTTATCCGGCCCATTCCCTGGAGTCTCTCAAGAGTCCGTCCAATTGCAGGTCTGAGAAGTTAGCTACACTCTCTCATTCCAGTAAATTCTGTTTGACCCAGGTTGGCTGTAGTTAGTTTCTATAGCAGCTTACCAACGAACCTTAAGTGATACAAGAGGATTTACAAGTTACTAGTACCTAGAATTGGTCATTCATTCATTCATACATAGCCGTAGGTACGTTAGGCTCTATTCTTGGCCCTAGGTACGCAAACCCAATGATCCTGGGCTTATGAGAAAAACAAGCCCAAGAAACTAAAGGATCAACCAATGAGGTCCACAACCCATTCTGGGGGGGAGGGGCATGAGGGACTATTTCGTAGAGGAGTTGAACTGAGTCAAGGAATAAACCTGCTCCACCCCGGCTTCTTTCTCCATCCTTCTACTGTTTTCACATTAGCAAGCACATTTCCATTAACTAGTCAGAGCCATTGAACTTGAATTCCTGAAAGCACTGGCAGGAATAAAGGGGTTAAATAGATTTTCATAGGAAAGTTTGGGAAGCTACACATTTAGAAAGTTTCTTTGGAAGAACAGTATGAGTTTCCAAAATTTAACCAAAAAAAATGAATCCCTGGAGTCCGGTCTGATTCTGATTTAGGGAGGCAGGAGTCATTGTGCAATTACATACTTTTTTATGATAAAGATAATTGAATCATAAAATATAAAGCACAGTGGTAAAAATTACAGATATGACCCAAATGTGGTCACATAAAGTAGTTTCGTCTCAATGAAGTAGAGAGGGGAGTGCTGTCTCCTTGACTTCAAATCATCTGTCCCACATATTTAATGCTTTGTATGTCTGTGTCTCATAACTTACGCCATTTTTGCTTCTGAAATTTAATTATATAATGTTGTGAAATAAATATTTTTTATACAATAGGAATCGGAAATAGACTCCTTATTTTGGTAATTATTGGAAGTCTGTACTCTTCCAATTACTTATTTTTACAGCCCCACCATCCAATTACTCCAAATTATTGGCTTTTTAACCACAAGAGGTTCCAATTGGAAAGTGTCTCTCAGGTTAAATATCTCATCATCATAATACTGCTCTTCTGACTAAATAGAATTGCTGTGTCTCATAATTTAGATCTGAAGATTGGGCCTAGATTCTCCACTTAGCCAATAAATAGCTGTATGAATGACTTTGGATGAGGCACTTAACTTCTCTGAGTTTAGTTTTCTCAATTGCTAAATGGTGACTTGTTTGCCTTCACTGTAGGATTGCTAAAGATGAGGAAAAAGAATATAACTATGTCAAGTATGATGTAGAGAAGTTATTTAGTTATTGCCAATTACATGTTAAACCAGACCTGATGCCTCAAGTTTTGGGTCGTATTCCCCTCGGCAGAGAAGCACAAGGTCGTATGATTGAAGTTTCATTTATTTAACAAGCACTGCTGAGGCTCATATCAGGCACTGGGAATAGAAAAAAAATGAATGAGAACCAGTCTTTGCTCTCAAAGCTCTGTGGGGTCAGCAATTACATAAGCCAATTACTGCAAAAATATTACGGTAGAGCCTACAAACACGGCACGTTTTCAAAGTACAGGGAATACAAACAAACCCCTTGCTCTGCCTGAAGAGTCAGAAAATGCTCAGAAGTAATGTTTAAGATGAGTCTTGAAAGACAGCAAGAATTTAATAGGTGTAGTCAGCAGAAGAATATTCTGCCTCCGCCCCAAAGATATCCATGTCCTAATCCCTGGAATTTATGAATATGTCACTGTACATGGGAACAGGGAATTCTGTGATGTGATTGAGAAGAAGGACCTTAGATGGGGAGGTTGGCCTGGGTTCGCCAGATGGGCCCAGACTAGTCACATGAGTCCTTAAACATGGAGACCCTTTCTTTTCTGGCTGCAGTCAAAGGGCGACGTGACTATGGAAGAATGGTCAGAGGGATGTGATGGGAGAACTCAGCCCACTGCTGCTGCCTTTGATGGAGGAAAGGGCCAAGGAATGCAGTCCTGCCAACACCTTGACTTTAGCCCGTGACACCCCTGTCGGACGTCTGACCTTCAGAACGGGAAGATAATAAATGTATTTTTTCTCCCAGCCACTAGGCTTGTGGTAATTGGTTACAACAGGCAACTAACAAAATGGAAGGGTTTACCAAAATGGAAGCATGAATTAATGCCCAGAGAGCATGGTAATTTCTAGTAACTGCAAGGAGTTCGATGTGGCTGGAATGTAAATTGTATGGAAGGGAAAAGACAGAGAAGGGCTGGAGAGAATCAGACCCTTGGTGAGAACAGCAGCAGTAACTCAAAACCATCCTAGGAGCTAGTTACTATTATTACCTCTCTGAAACCAAGTCACAGAGCCAGCTAAGTCACCTCCTGGAGCTTAACACAGTACAGCACGACCAAACTGGGATTCAAACCCCAAAGTCTGGCTCTAGCTTTCTCCACAGAGGCCTTGGGGAAGTTTAAACAGGAGAGAGAATCACAACTGAGAGCTGGAAGATCAGCTTGGTGAATGAAAGAGAGAAAAAGAACTTCATTCCTTTCTTATTTGCACTGCCCCTCCCCACACACCCACTCTCTCTGCTGGTCTTGTTTATCACTGAGAGACAGTTCAGCAATACATGAGCAGGTAGGACACTAGAAAACAGCTAAGGGAAAAAAGGGGGTTGAGGAAAATGAAACAGAGAGCACCAGAGAGATATTTCTCAAGGATGCGTTCCTCTGCTGCAAATATTTCCAGGGAAGTTTGCCGTTATTATTTCACAACTCCCAGCACTCTCTCCTTCCTGCACATGCATGCACACTTAATTCTTAAAGACCAGAATGTTTTCAAACATTGCAACACTTAGATAATTGGAAAGACGCAGTATCAGTTTATCTTTCGTGGGTTCCACTGGATATCCCATTTGGATGCCCTGTCACACCGCATATGCAGACAAATTCCCACAGGTCAAGGGGTCTTTCCTGCTTGCTCCTGACCCTGTCTTCTCAGGGGTACCCTCAATGAATAAGTGAGTGAATAAATGAATGAATAAATCCTTCGCCTTGGAAGCAGACTTTATGCTAGGGATACAGATGAACTAGAAGCTTTTCTGAACATGATTTGTAACAAAAACAAAACCAAGTTTGCATCTTAGAATCATCTGGAGATTGCAAAGAATACCCGGCATACCCGTGTGTAGGCCCCAGCCCAGGCACAGGAAAACAGAACCCACCGCGAGGGGGTTTGGGTATGGTTATTATTTCAATGCCCTACCCACACCCGCCCCCAGGGGATTCCAGGGTTCTCTCTGATCGGAAACTATGTCTCAGCTTGTGAGAGCTCTTGGACCTGCAAAGAGAAGAAAAACCTGACTTTGGAGTCAGAAACACAGGTTGGATTCCTGTCTCTCTCCTTCAGTAACTTGAGGAAGGTGTTTAGTCTTTCTGAGCTTCCCACTTTCATCCTTAAACTCTGACTGAATACTTCTCTCACAGTTTTTGGAGCAATTCAGTGACATCAAACATGTGCAGCAACTGGCACAGGCTGACGCATAGTAGGTGCTCAGTACACTGGAATTCTTCTCTCCTTTTCCTACATTTCCTTTTGTAGAAATCCAGGTAGCACATCTCTGGAGAAATAAGTAGGGTTGTCCCCTGATAACCTCAGTGCCTCCCTACAACCGGAAGCCCTGTGCACAAACTCTGTTTTTTACCAGGTCTCCAAGTGCTGTTCCCAGCGCTGGCCTACACCTTTCCTGGGCAGCTGGCCAACTGTGTCACATTGTCCCAGGCTTGCAGAAGTGCTCTGCCTCTTGCCCTGTACCAAAGAGGATCGATGGGGGGGGGGGGGTCCCTGGCCTGGAGTGTAATTCTACAGTGTGTTCAGCTGTGCCCTGGCCCAGGCCACCTTTGCTCTGGGTGGTCATGCAGCCTGCTGACCCTTCCACCTGGACCTCCAGCCTGTACCGAATGATGCTAGTTGGCATTGCCAGAACCCATTACTCAACACCATCTTTTCAAGAGTTTGCCAGGGACCTTTATTTGAATGTCTGTGCTACTATGAAGAGTTCCAAGGAACAATTACCCAATAGCTCTCACTATTCCAATCTGCTGTGGGCATGAAAAACTCTGGTATTGTTCCATGTGACCTACATGTAAAAACTGCTTGAGAGGCTATATTTTTGCTCCCAGCGACAAAGTGTGTTTTTTACCCCATACCAAGAAATTCTCCGACACGGACTAGATGTTCTACAATTCCACTCAGTTCTGACACAGTCTACCCCACAGGTTAAGGGTTCAGTCCTGCAAGAGTGGACTCCCCCACTTCAGACACCACTTGCAAGGCCAGGTTATTCCCTGGGCTTCTGCCCCAACCTGATATAAGCAGGGGCTCCCATGACTCCCCACTGAGGGTTCGATTAATTTGCTGAGTTCTCACAGAACTGAGAAAAACATTTTACTTACTAGATGACCAGTTTACTATAAAAGGCTATATAACTCAAGGGAAGCCAGAGGGAAGAGATACACAGGGCACGGTGTGGGGAAAGGGCTCGGAGCTTCCATGCTCTCTCCAGCGTCAGCACTCTCCCAGCACCTCTGTGTTCGCCAGCCCGGAAGCTGCCTGAACCTATCCTATTGGGTTTTTATAGATGCTTCTTTACACAGGCATGATCCATTAACCTCTTGGCCGTGGATGACTGAACTCCATCTGTGGCCCCTCTCCCCTCCCTGGAAGTCAGAGGGAGGGGACTGGACATCCCTCTAATCACAGGGTGGCTTCCTCTGGTGATTAGTCCCTACCCTTAGGTGACCTGGGTGGCTCAAAAGTTATCTCATTAACAAAAGACACCTTTACTGTTCTCATCAGGTAGGAAATTCCAAGGGTTTTAGGAGCTCTGTGACAGAAACAGGGGGCAGAGACCAAATATGTATTTCTTACTAAAACTCACAATATTATAGATGCACTTAGGAGTCTGTCCTTACAGCATCCCAGTTCTCTGGACAGCACCCATATCCCCTGGGAGTAGGAAAAGCAAAAGCATTACCCCTCCCACTCCTCAGGAACACTGCAAGTTCCTGGAAGGCTCCCAGGCCAACCTGCCTACTCTGGGGACAACCTGTCACAAGTTACAGATGCTTTCACAGTGCTGACTTCCCGTGATTCTCCCCAGAATGTTACTGGGATAACAGGAAAGAGATTATTACATTCCCATGTCACCAACGAAAACTGAGGCTCAGAGCCAGACTCCCTGTGCTCTTACCAAATCATGCAGAAAATAACACAAATGCTGGTTTCCCTGTTTCAGGTGATGGGCCCTGGGTTTTGTTTACACAAAGGCATGTCAATGGGCTGTTACTCCCAAATGACTTCTTTGAAAGGTGCCACAATCTGAATGGATAAAGTTGGAAGGCAATGGAAGCAGGGACTGTCCACTTCTACTCTCCTCAAATCCATGGTCATTGTCCAAGCTGTTCTGAATATATTTGTTGACAAAATTTCCAGAAAATTAATGACTGCCATCACTATTTGCATGACAGAAAGAACCCTCTGCAGTAATTCCTGCCCTGGCTGGGATTTGGGAGCTAAAATCGTCTCCCTTTTGGAGATTCCCAGTGACGTTCCTGGGAAGTATCTCCACTTGGCGTGTAATGCGGCTCCCTCCCTAAGCCGCAGCTCCTCAGGCCTGAAACCAGAGACCCGTTTTCAATGAGACCAAAGAGCAGGAACTCCTGGGGGCCTGGAAAGTATTCCACTTTCCTGACTCCAACTACTGGAGGATTTGGGCTGGATCTCTGGGTCTTGTATCTTGTATAAACTGAGACAGGGAGGAAGGGAGGAAGGGGACAGGGAGAGGCAGAGGCAGAAGGAAAAGGAGAGAAAGAAGGAGAGGATGAAGGAGAGGGAGAGGGAGATGGAGATGGAGAGGCAGAGGCAGAGGCAGAAGCAGAGGCAGAGGGAGAGCCCTTCAGGGAGCCCCTAAACAGCTGCCTTATTAGTTGTTTGCTGACAGTCAGCATTCAGATCTGAGAGACTCTGAGATCCTGATGGCACATCCCCACCTAGAAAGCCAGGCCCGAGGGAGGCGGGGATCGACCACAGCACAGCTGCCTCTGAGATGATCCTCAAGGATAGCCCTGCCAGGTGCTTACTGACGAAGAAGACAGATAACTGACCGTGTGACTCCACAGTCACCTGCAAGTCCAGCTAGTGCAGGAGAACAAGGTCCAGCAGAAAGACTGTGTGCAGGGCGCAGTTGCGGCTAACTGTGCAGTTGCCATCAGTCACCCGCATGTCACAGTCACTAATGTCACAGCTCTATCTGGAGAAGGGCAAAGTATCCCCATTTCTCACCACTGAGAGAGAGGTCAAAATGGACCCAAACAGAACGTGCCTCCAACAGCCACTGCAGGATGGAGAACTGAAATGAGTCCAGTGTATGCCCCTTGGCAAGACAATGTGCTACCAGATTCAGAAACTCTTTTATTGTTTCTAGAGGTTGTAAAAGAATGCCCTATTTGTGGCCGTTTCTAAATGTGTTCCTACTCTATAGTTAGTCCATGGGCAGGTGTCTTCCAGAAAACTGTCAGCTGCCAAATGCCATTAGAAACCAACCTGGAGCATTTTCTTTAATTTTAGGAAGACGCATGACCAATCCAAAAGTTCAAATCAAAATGTCAATTTTTTTTTTTTTTTTTTTGCTATCAGTTGGTAAAGCATCCACAATACAACTCATTCTTGATATCTCGCCCAAGCTTGAGGTTGTTGCCCTGTCTCCCTGCCCCTGGGGAAGAGAAAGGTAAGAGGAACTTATGAGCCCCAACTGCTCACCCGGCTGCTGTGGGGATCAAACAAGGTGACAGATGTGAACGTCACCCCAAACTCCACAGTATTCCATGAATACTGTTCATTAGCAATAGGTGTGCTTTTTTTTTTTCCATGCAAAAACTGGGGTGTCTTCCTCCCAGCTTGCATGGACCTATTGTAGGACACTGTGTTTTTCACCACCAGAGCACTGTTCTCATTGCATTGCCATTGTTCCCCCACTTGAGAGAAAACAACATATCTACTAATCCTTTGAATCGCAGTACTAGCAGTATAGGGCCACAAGAAGTGCTGAGACATGCACACGTGAAAAGACCCTCCTCTTTCCTGGTCCAGGGCATCCAGTGGGTCAGCCTGGGAGCCTCGTTCTCATCACACAGACCTTCACTGCAGAAGGCCCTCCTAAGGTCAACTTCACTGGAAAAAGGGACTCGTTCTTGCAATTCCCTCACATGCACAGCATGGAGGAAGGTTACCTTCTAGAGCAGGAGCGTCCAAACTTTTTTCAATGTTTTTTACAAGGGCCATATGCGGTAAAATACACAAACAGCCGGACCACTCACTCAAGGTGAAGTACGTATTGTCTCACCTAGTTTATTTAAGTAAACTAAATATATTTTTGGAATTTGCTGCGGGCCAATTAAAAATGGATTGCAGGCCGCAGTTGGCCCGCAGGTCACAGTTTGGACACCCCTGTTCTAGAGTTATCCATTTCTGCTTTCAGTCAGGGGACTCTGAAATTCAGCAGGTGAGCAGGTCCAGGTAAGGACAACCTTGGTATTGACACAGGAGAGTGGTATGCGGGAAAGGTGAGCTCCTGGGGGCAGGGGCAATTGTTAAATTCCCAGGAGTTTTGCTAGCCAGTTGATGTCATGTTGATATCTTCACATTGGCTCTGGTTGGCAGTATTCAAACCATGGAAATTGGTCAATGCTACAATTGAGACTTTTTTTTCCCCTTTCAAGGAGCTGGTTGTTAAATATTTACCAACACCCCCCTGATTTAAGGTTGCATTCAAGTGCGGAACCCACAATTTTGCTGGTGCTTTCTGGATTATATTGTCTTTTCCCCTCTTCCCAAGGAGCTTTTGAGTTCTGTCCCTGTCTGCTCTTTGTGTGTACTTCTGGAGAAATCCTAGTGCTATGTTCCCAGAAGTCAAAGCAATAGATTGTGTATTTGTACAGAGACTTTATATTGTTTGAAGTGATTTCACACTCATTTCTTCATTTTGATCTGTACCACAACCCTGAGAGAGACAGAGACCTTTCCAACTGGCAGATAGCAAACTCTAGTTCAGGAGGGCTCCATGGGAATGATGGGGCAAGGTAAGGAATAGGACCCGGGGAATTTCCCCACCACTTTGCTACCTCTGAAAGTTACTAAACAAAGCAGCCACTATTCCCAGGACTGACTGCGGCCAGGCTGGGGAGAGCCAAACTGCAGCAAGGGCAGAAATGGCTTTTATGTGGTTTGGGGCTGCATGCTATGATTCTTTATGTAGAAACAAATTGTCCTTTTAATTATTGTGTGGGCTGCACTGAAATAGATGCAGATTCCTTGAGCCCCTGGCAGCAGCCGGGATGGCCCAGGTGTGCAGACTGACGATTCTCCAAGTTTCAAACTTGGTGCTTGTGATTGGAAGTGGTATCTGTGTTTCTATGCAGAACATTTTTTGTTTGTTTGCTTGCATTTTTTTTACTAAGCCTTTGGAATATTGTAAATGGGAAGCACAATGCAATCACTGAGGCATGGTGGCATATTCCATTATGAGGAAGAGCTGGGAACAGGGCCGTGGGGAACAGTGAGCAGTGGGTATTCACTGAGACATTAAAGGACCCAGTCCTGCCCACCCTGATACATCCCAGTGACGGGACTCTCATAACGCTTGCCAAAGGGTAAGTTCATTTGATGCAATGGCTGGGACTCCTATCTTCTGAAAATATCCCCCTATATTATCATTCACGTTTGATGCAGGGAAGCATGTTGGCTTATACAGAATTGGGTTTCCAGACAATCAAAGCAAAGAAAAAGCTGGACCCCTATTATGCATTCTCCTGCCTTGGGGCCAGGGTGACGCTTCCCCACTTGCTGCCTGGGCTGAGGTGGTCATGAACAACCGACCCTTTGCTCCCCACTAAGTGTTCTTCCACAAACCAAGTCTCGTGGCCACTGCCCCATTCCTCCCCAGAGACGAGGGCCCTCTGATGTCCCACCTCCGCCAGGCAACTTGAAAAGGAGGCACAGTGCACACTGAATGTGAATGGCCTCCACAGCAAGGCTTTTTCTCACCCTCCTGGAGATCGGACTCCTTAGAGTGGGGGTCATTGGGCCCCGGGGGCCCCTTTCCTCCTCTTTTGATAATACCACTCTGACTGTTCATAGGAAACTGCTGCTCCTCCATGTTGGGGACTGAGCGTCAGTCTTGGTGGGGTTTTTAATTAGTGCTTCTCCCCTCTCTGGCTAAGGAAAGACCCCTGACTGAGTCTAAATCACTCAGACTCTCTCCCAGGAACTCTGAGCACAATTCCACAAGGGGACCATAGCGCTAGCTCATTCCAGGAACTGTGATGGGAGAAGCCTGTCCCAGCTTCCTACAAATTAGATCCTCAGGGTTCCCTGGACCCTGGTTTACCCTTGGCCTGATTAGTCCTGTGAACTCACTTACACTCCTCCAATAAATTATTTTCTTGGTTTGGTTTTTCTCCGGTTAGACGACAGATCTGCTGCTCACAATTAAGACAACCTTAATTGGCAGAGTCCCAAACAAATGAAAATCTTATTTTTTGAGGCTGGTGGGCTCTAGTCATGGCCCATTGGCATCTGGGCAGGTCTGAATGCAGACTAGCAATGGCACATCCGCACTGAGCTACAGTAAACCAAAGGTGGAGGAGGGGAGGGGAGAATGAACTGGAAAACAATGTAAAACTTTGGGTTATAAACGACTAAGACTTTTACGGACACTGAAGGTGCAGAAACTGGGAACTTGTATATCTTTCCCAATTTGTTTCTGAGTTCATTCATCTGTAATACAATGGAACGGGGCCAGAGGGCCGGATCCTAGAAATCTATGATGTTATCAGACTGGAGTTTTCATTCATTCAGCAACGACAAACTGAGCACCTCCTCTCTGCTAGCACTGGCTCAGGGACATGGGTAGGACGCAGCCTCTGTCCTAGGGTGACATAGTTAGATTTGTGTCTAAGGAAATGGCCCAGGCCAGAGGCACAGAGACTGCTGGGTGGCGATGTTCTGGCATGGAATAATAGGGGTAAGACATGGACGCGGGAGTGGTTCCAGTCACTGATTTAATGACCTAGAGCAGGGGTGTCCAAACTTCTTTCAATGTTTTTTACCAAGGGCCATATGTGGTAAAATACACAAACAGCCGGGCCACTCACTTGAGGTGAAGTACGTATTGCCTCACCTGGTTTATTTAAGTAAACTAAATATATTTTTGGAATTTGCTGCGGGCCAATTAAAAATGGATTGCGGGCCATAGTTGGCCAGGGGGCTGCAGTTTGGACACCCCTGACCTAGAGGGAGAAGCCCGTGGGAGCCAGTTTCCTGACTTAGCTGATGGTACATCCCTGAGATATTAAAGGGCCACCAGATTTTTTTTTTTCCTGTGGTGGGTGGTTGGGAGGGCAGTGGACTACTGAGGCTCAGAAGTCAGTCCCTTTTTATTTTGTTTCTCAGGATAGTTGCACTTCCTCTGCTCTTCCCCCCGCCCCAGGAAAACCGGTCTCTCCGTTCCATGGAACTGGAGACCACACAGCAGACCTCCCTGACACCTGCTTTCCTCATAGTCCTTGCACTTCTCAAGACAGCAAGAAACACACAGCAGGAAACTGCTTAGCAACTGCACGTAGGAAATTAGGATTCCAAAATATGACTGTGGGTTTTTTCCTCCCCATTTTGTTCTCCTGTTTTGTTTTCAGATGTTCATGATTCAGTCATTGTTCCATCACACAACACACTAACCGGTTCTGCAGCCCTGGGATGTGAGCTGCACTGAAGGCCTCAGCTCTGCTCGGTTTGGGGGCGGAGGTGGAGGGGCGGGCAAAGGTCCTATGCCCATGCACGACAGAGCAGGGGATGCAGGGGGAGCAGCAGGGGCTCTGGGGTGGGCAGCCCCAGTGAGAGTCTGTTCTTAGGCAGCCCCTGGGCTTTCTCTGGGGCTGACACTGCTGGAGTTTCTTTTACTCTCATCTCTTTCTCAAATCGTAGGGGCCCCTTGCTTGTAATTCTCTCTCTCCCCTTATCTTTACTTTCTGGCCAACTCCCAATGGGTCCATGTTTACTCACTTGGCAGGATGAGTCTCTTCCCCACCCACCTCTGTCTCTCTGGATAGGCATCTCTATCTCTGTGTTTCTGTATTGTTCTTCACTCTGTGTGTCTCTCTAAGGTGCTATCTTTCTGTGTTCTCTGGGTCTCTCTCCGTTTCTCTTTTGTCTGTCTCTTTTCTGTTTTCTCACTGTCTCTGCTTCTCTTTCTTTCTGACTCTCTTTGTGTGTGTGTGTCTCTTTCTCTGCTAAGTTTCTCTTTAGTTCTCACTATCTCTCTGTATGTCTTGGTTTTTCATGTCTCTTTCTCTCTGTTTTTCTCTGTTCTTTCTCTATGCCTCTATTCTCTCTCTCTCTCTCTCTCTCTCTCTCTCTCTCTCTCTCTCTCTCTTTCTCTCTCTCTCTCTGTCTCTCTCTCTCTTCCTCTCTCTTTTTCTCCCTCTCTCTCTCTCCTTCCCTCCCTCCCTCTTTTCTTCCCTCCCTGCCCCCACCCTCTCTCTTCTGAATTTTTCTGCAGCTCAGCAGCTTGGCCCAGTTCCCAATGAAATGGGCTCCGTTTCCAGGACAGAGAATACTGCACACTGAGGGTTAATTTTTCTCCTTCATCATCAGCCTTCCTTCCATTTCAGAATCCCCAAGTCTGGCCAAAATCGCTTCCTAGAAAAGGGCCCACGTGCCATGGCAGAAGCCACCCAGCCATGTTGCACCCTAGAGAGCACCAAAGAAGGCGGGATTGACAACTGCAGCAGGCAGCGTGCTGGGATTCCTCTGGCCGTGCGCCAGCTAGTCAGAGCCAATTAATATGAAATCAATAGGCCAAATCGACATTTTCAGAAGTTAGCTCAAAAAAAAATCCCTGAAGATTAAGCAGCCTGTGGCCTTTGCTATGAAATTGTTACCACACCACTTTCTTTTCTTTTGAAAGTCCAGATGGGCAGATAAATCCAAAGTGGATCAACCACATCTGTCATTCCTCCACACAAATTACACCCCCTCCCACCACTTCCCTCTTTCCTCCCCAACATGCAACACCACTCAGAGCCTGGGCTGAATTCATATTTTATGCCGCACTGTATGTTTTAAATTCCCCACGGTATTAAGAGAAACCGCATCATGACCCCTCCGAGGCAGCGAGCTGGCAAATTCTGAAATCCGCCTATTCCGAAGGCGAGAACTGTGGGGGTGAAGGGGCCTGCTTTCTTCCAGGCTAAAATGGGCCAACCGTAGAATCCAGTCCCGTCGCCTGCCTTGGCTGCTGTTCTGAACCAGTATTCAAACCCAAAATTTTCTGTGGCTGTTTTCCATTTTCAAAGCCCCCTTTCCTACATTTGCTAGGTAATGTAGCATCATGCCCTGTTTAGAGATGGGGGTTACTGATAAAGGCCTTTCCTGAGAGCGGGAAGGAAGGAGAGAGACTGGAGCGAGGTTCCTTGAGCGAGCGACTCTGACGGAGTGGTGCTGCTGTTGGAATCAGCGTGGCCTGTGGGGCGTTGGAAGCCAAGTCTGAAAGTTAAGACAGACACCCCTGGATGTCTGTCTACATGGGTCCTTGAAACAAGGAGGCCTTAGAGCAGATGTCAGAAATCAGAGGCTCTGGAAGACCCAAATCAAGAGAGTATTGGGAGCACAGTGCTAGGAGATGCGTAAGAGAGCCATGCCGCTGCTGGCTTTGAGTCCTTCATGGGGAGACACACAGGAGAGTCAGAAGGCGGAGGACGGACAGACAGGTTCTCCAGCAAATGCAGGAGACGTTTCAAGCCCTAGGCCTCCAATTTCCAAACGTGTCTTCTTTAGGTAAAATGGTGTTTTCCAACGTTCCTATATGAACAAAGCAGTCAAGAAAATGTACCGTTTTTCATGTCAGGGACCTCTATGAAAAGTTGACTTTTCCTTTAGGATTATTAAAAGTGTAGGGAATGTGCGATTTTATGTGAGCTGGGACTCTCGGCCCAAAAACGGGTTTCACACAAAAAACGAAAATTATAGGTAGAATTCCAGAGCGGGAAGATAGTTAGAGATGGACTGACCTAGCCTCCTGATTTGACAGAAGAGGAAACGGAAGCTGGGAGACGGAATGTCATATACAAGGTCACACAGCAGGTGTGGTGGAAGGTGACCCCTACTCCTCCATTCCAACACTGCCAGTTCTTCACGTGGTTGTGACACGTGCTAAGAGGAACAGGGAAAGAAAAGGGTATTGTCTGACTAGAATAGCACTCCTGGGTTCTGAGACTATAAAATACGGTTGTTTAGTAGGTAGAGGAAGGCTAGACTTACAGAAAAGTGACTTGGATTTTACATAAGTGCGTCAGCCTTAATAAGCAGCCGCCTTGGTCTGTCCTGAGGTTTTGACATTGACGGCCTTGGGGTGGGACCCAGAGTGCCACTTTGCTCCTGAACAGAGTGTGGCTTGAGTGGTATCTCCCCATCCCATCCCCTTGCTGTGTCACCAGCTTGCCTGGCCCTGCAGGCCTGAGTAGAACTGCTCCTTCCTGGCCTGGCCTGATTCCAAAGCCTGCTGCCTGGTTGTTGTCCTGATGTTGGCTTGCAGTAGACAATCTCTGTCATTGTCCCTGCCACACGTTCACGGCTACGTGACGGAGATGGCCTGCTAGCATTGGGAATCAACAGCTTCTGGTACGTGCCAGACCTTTACATGTTGAGAGTTAGACCACAGTACCTCGTCACCCCTCCTGTCACCTGCCAACACCGGCACGCACACACATGCACCTGCACGCACGTTTGACAGATTAGCAAATCCAATCTCACAAAAGAGAAGTGACTTGCCAAAAAGCACACTGCCCTTGGTGGTAGTTTGAAGGTCGAGACTCCGCTATACCGAGCTACGTCTCCATTTTCAGTTCTAGTGAAGGGAAGCCCCTTGGGTTATTGTTTCCAACCTACATTTTATAGGATCACATTCTTACTTTCGGTTTAAATGTTAGGTAATATCAGCAAGGCCATGTGGGGATCCCTTTCTATGACTGCACAGCAACTGGAATACCAAAATATATTTTGAAAAATGTTAACAATGTTAAAAAGCCAATATTCCTGAAATGCCCCCTAGTACCAGATCTTGTTTTTTAAGCACGTTATGTATACTAACTCATTCAGTCCTTAAAACAGCCCCATGAGGTAGGTGGTAGCATTTCCAGCTTTACAGATGAGGAAACCAAGGAACATGGAGATTAGGTTACCTGCCCGAGACCACACTGGGAGTAAATAACAGAGCTGGGATTCAACACAGGTGGTCTGTCTCCAGAGCCACGCTTTCAAGTGCTTATGCTGGGCTGTCAAACACATTGTGTCTGCCCGAGAAATAGTCCCAATCAAATACAGTTAGATTTGGGGAGGAATGACCGCTAACCTCTTTCCAGTCTCTGGATGTGGTTTTGCATGTGCTCTTGCAATGGATAGTCTGTGGCTGAGCCTGTAGTCTCTCCCTGGCAGCTCAGGCCCCATGCGGGACCTGGGAGACTTAGAGAGGAAAGCGACGTACGTGGTAAGTGGATTCAAGCCCAGTTTAACAAAATTAAGAACTATTATTTCATCCCCATTGTACATAAGGGTAAATTGAGGCCCGGAGGGATTAAGTGACATATACCCCTGTCTCCGACATGGCCATTTGCATGGAGCCAGTACTGCACATGTACAAGGTCCTAAGTCAGACCCTATTTCTGGACTGAATGAGGCCACTGGCCTCCTTACACTCCTTGGGGGAGCCTGGGGTCTCTACTGCACTCGTGCTGGGGGAGGAGATTTGCCCACCACCCAGACTAACATTTAAGAGAAGAAAAGAGAGGCAGAGGAGTGAGGTACAAAGTGAGCAGGGCTGAGTCTCTCTGAGAATTCAGACTCCAGGCTCCTGGGTATGGGGTTGGTAGGAACAACCTTGGGGAAGAGTCAAAGGAACATCAATTCAGTTCTGCAGGATGGAGAGTTTGCCATCAATCAACACTGCTCCAATCCTAGATTAGCCGCTCTGGAGTCTTGCCGGCTTGTTTTATAAAATAGGGCTGACATACTCCTGATCATGCTAAATTGTTTGCTGATTAATTACGATGATACAGCAATTTCTTATGGATGGCACATAGTGGACCACCTAACTTTTTCCCCTTGCCCATCTTCCCTGTCACAATCCATCCTCTATGATGATGGCCTAGAGAGGGCATAGAGGGGATTTTATTTCCTTGCAAGAATTATATGAAATGAAAAGTAATTTCTAATGGTTTACTGGTGTTAGGGGTTTTCAACCACCTTATACAGCAGACAACAGAGCGTAACCGTCTGGAGTGTTAGTTTCCTAGGGCTGCTATATCAAATGACCACAAACCGGGCGCCTTAAAACAACAGAGATGTATTCTCTCACAGCTCTGGAGGCCAGAAGTCCAAAATCAAGGCGTTGGCAGAGTTTGGTTGTTTTTGGAAGCTGAGGGAAAATCCACTGCACGCCTCTCCTAATCTCTGGTGCCTACTGGCAATTCTGGTGCCTGCTATTCTTTGACTCAGAGACTCATCACTAGACTCTGCCTCCCTCCCTCTTCCCGTGGCCATCTTCTCTGCACGTCTTCTCCTTTGCTGTCTCTTAGAAGGACACCTGTCATGGCATTGAAGGCCCACCCTCATCCAGGATGATATCATTGTGAGACCCATACCTTCATTGCATCTGCAAAGACCCTTGTGCCAGAAAAGGCACATGCTGAGATTCTGGATGGACATGAACGTTTGGGAGGTGGTCCCTGTTCAACCCATTACAGATTCAACAGGGGGAAAGGATCTGGAGAAACAGATAGGATCGGCTGTGGATCCCAGTTTTGCCACTTATCACTCATTTGCTGGGTAACACTGACCACATGGCTTCCCCTCTCTGATCCTCAGATCGCTCCCCTCTAATGGGACCGGGCAGGAGAGAGAACTTTGTAAAATGCTGCCTGAGACTGAGTGGCCTTGACGACAGGACAGTGGCGAAAAAGGAATTCAGTGAGAAAAGAGACTGACGAAGTGGGGTTGTGCTGGTATCCTGTGAGGAGCAGCTGACATCATTTCCCCAAAATGTCCCGACCATAGTTGGACAGCCCGTTACTCAGTTGGCCGTCCTGACCTCCTCTCCAGTCGGCTGCTGTAGCTTTCTGGACCTTGGATCTCTGAGGCTTCAGTGAGGAGAGAGTGCTACACAAGCTCTCTGCCCGCTCATCCACACTCCCACAGACAAGCGTGCAGATATTATATAACTGCATCGACACACAGTCACGTGACCTGAAACCCATTCTCTGTGACTAGTCGGCATGCTCTCTGTTCAGGCTGTAACTGCTGAAATGCATGCGTTCCAGATGTTTATCTCCTAATTACGAGTCTCTGATGTGCCACTTACAGTAATGTACTTGTACATGCTAATATTTTCTCTGCCCCCAGAGGATCTGCCAGGGCAGATTTGATGCAAAGAGAGACAGAGTGTCTCTAGTGTGTTTTAATTAGGCAATTGCGCCCCAGTCACGGCCCAGCACCAGGTGCCAGACCTATTGCAATGCAGTTCAGATCAGCAACCGTTCACTGATGCCTGCTCTGAGACAAATGAGCAGTCCTCGCTTTTAAGGGCCTCTCAGCCTCCAGAGAGGGGGGACATGACAGCTACAGACCACCGATTAGCAGGGAAGGTGATCAGTGCTCCAAGCCATCTCTGGGGAGCAGGTTTCGGGCTAAGGAACCCCACCAGAGGCATGGGGGAGAATGGGACAATGTAGCTGGGCTTTCCACATGGCAGAAGAAGGAAATGATCAGGCAGATGTGAAGCAGGCCTGCACTCCCAGCAGAGGACAGGACCTGAGCAAAGGCATGGAGGTGTAAAAGGCCACAGATGTTTGGCATGTGACTGATGCTTGGGCTACAAGGAGAGAGTGGGAAGGATGAAGCCAGAGAGGTAGGCTGGGGACAGGTCACACAGGGATGTGAAAGTCAGGCCAAGGAGTTGTTTTTGTAAACACCAAAGGAGGTATGGTCATGTTTAGTTGGGAAGAGACACGATCAGAGCAGTATTGCAGATAAGTCACTTGCTAGAGCCCTGAAGGCTGATGAAAGAAGGCCAAAGGAAGAAAGAAGGCAGAGAAGCTATTGTAATACTCTAAGTTCAAGATGGTAGTGGCCGGAATGGGGCAGTGCCTGGGGAATGGACACTGATAGGAGAGTGGGAAGATGAGGCAGGTAGGAATGAAGGAAAAACTCTGATGTTTCCTGCTGGGATGACTTAGGATGTGGTCCAATAACTGACATGGGTACTTCTGGAGGAGATGTAAGTCTGAGAAGACAGTGGGAAGGGTGCAGCAGAAATGAGGAGGGTCAATTTGGGAGCCACCGGGTCAGAACTGTATAAGCCCCTTCCATGCGGGGTGGGCCATGCTGGGTGGGTCCGAGAATCTCAGTTTGCATGTTCTGAAAAACCTGGTCTGACCATCCACTGCTGACCATCCAGGGTTCTAACCCACAGCTTTAGCCTTGCCTTTGTCAACGCTCTTCACATCTTCCTAAGTGTCAAGGGGAAGTGGTTATCCACCTTGAACCCCAACCTCAGATCTCAGCCTCCACTCCTGCCCCTCAACCACAGCTCAGCAAGTGTCCCAACCCCTGAAAACCCCCACCTAAGAGGTGCCCCACCTCTACCTCTGTCCCTTTAGCACTCTTTCCCTGCTCTGCCTCTCCCTGTCTCCTCCTCTCCTACTTGCCTTCCTGGGCTTGCCCAGGACAGGGATCCCCTGAGTCTCTAACTCTTCCTGGGCCCATGGTTGGGGTGGATAGTGGGGAGACGATGGGCAGGAGAAGGGTGGCATCTCCTGGTCCACCCCCTTCACTTGCTCTCCCAATCTTTCTCACCCGTCCCAGCATGGTCCTTCTTTGGCATCTTTCTGAGGAAGACCTTGTGGTCAGTTGAGGCTACAAGTTGAGGCCTGTGGAGGGATAGTGAGAATGCCTGGTGGGCCTGAGTGATTCACAGGCATTGAAAAACTGGCCCTACCCCAAGAGACACGTCCACAGTGAACCAACTGTTCTGGAGACTCAGCGTCTAGCAGGGCTTCCCCATCTGCAATCACTCAATTTCTTTTTTCTCTCTCGCCCATCTTCTTCCTTCCTTCTTTCATTAAGTGTGAACAGAGCAGCTCTTCCTTTGCAAGAGCACAGTGCTAGGCCTTGGGGATGTGACCGTGGGGTTGTCCCGGAGGGTGTTCACAAAGAGCACCGGGTACCGTGGCAGAGAAGAAAGTGGAAGATCACGGTTCCCACACTGAGGTCCATGGCGGAGGAGAGTCCTGAGGACAGGAATGAGCGGTTTCAGAAGAGAGCTGCTTCCGCCACAGGAATGAGATTGCAGCTGGGACTTTCCCAGGAGAAGGGGAAAAGGGCATTCAAAGCAGAAGTGATGTCCCATTCCTTTCCTGTTCCTTTTCTACCTTCCCTCCCTTCTTTCTTCTTCTCCCCAATCCTCCCTTCCATTGTTTTATCCCAAGAAAATAACTAATGAAATGCTTTGACAATAGCATGCCAGGTCCTGTGCTGAATATTTCACATGTCTATTTTTACCTAATGCTGCCTATGAGACAAAGACAACCCCCACTCTATTATTTCTGCTCTAAAGATGAGGAAAATGTGGTTCAGAGATCTTAGAGGACATCTTATAGATGGATACTGGGTAGGAGACCTTGGAATTGGATGATGGATACTGTTCTCCCTTGCTTTATATACCACCGCCTTTTAGACATTTTGGACAGTGATATGTGTGTTTCTTCTAATCTGTGTAGATAAAAGCCTTCTTGTCTTTGGATGAGAAAATAATGCGAATGGAGTAAGAAACGTGCTAAAAAGGAAGCCAGAAGACCTGTTCCCTTTATTGTTCCACAGAGGCCTGGGGAAGAGGGTGAGGAGAGGTCCTTCCCCTCTGCACATCTGTCCTACACAGCATGGGGTCTCTGAGCAGAGCAGATGGGGCCTACCATACAGGCCAGAGGCTTGGACGGGCTCTTACACAGTTGCACAGGGCCAGTGCTTGTTTTAATGCTCTGTCTTCGCCGTCACCATCTTCAAATTCTTCATCATTTTAACAAGAGACATCACATTTTCCTTTTGCATCGGGCCCCACACAATATGTAGCCAGTCTTTCTTGGGGCACGGACTTTCCTGCCCACTCCCTGTCACTCTTTGGCTGCTGCCCTTCAAGTCATTCCCCACCGGCTCCCCTGCGGCCTGGACTGTTCCTTTGATCTGAGCCACGGGCTGGTTCCTGGGTCCTCACAGAATAGCAGAATGATGGTGTCCAGCACCAGCCGTGATTATCCAAATCATTTCCTCCTGTGACCAGGACCTGGCTTAATACTTCCCAGGTACCAGGTGTTCCCCAAATATCTGCATGTGGAAGGGTTTGGGTGGCTCCATTCTTTTCTCTTTCGATAAAACAATTAGGTCATTTAGACTATGAAAAGCTTTGAAATCATGAAAGTACTTTATTTGAAGTTTGGGGAAGAAAGGACTTTGATGGTGAAAGGAAAGACAGCTATTTCCATTTTAAACAAGGAAACAGCAGGAGAGATTTCTGTTAAGAAGGTAATAGGTGGGACTCTATTGTGCAGGATACTAGTTTAGGGACCCTATGGACTCCCTCGTTTAGTAACTTGGGACTAGGCCCAGTAGGTCAAAGCCACAGAAAGAAATCTTTGGACTCGAAGTGATGAGGAGCTTCTAGCATTCAGAAACTTCTGGATGGGGATTGGACACTCATAAGGGAGTGAAGTGTTGTCTCTGGAGATATCTAGTGTGGTGCTTGTTCATGCCCATTCTACAGATGGGTGGAGAAGCTCCAAGCACCCAGTGGGTCCTTGGACCAGATGGGGTTTAAAGTTCTTAACAACGCTGGCAACACGTTTCGTTGATTATAATGACTCTAAGATACGGAGTTTTTCTTCCTGTTTATACCTAAAAGCTGAGGTAACTATTTCTGAGGGAGAAAAATGTAGAGTCCACATTCTTGTATCTAGTACCTCATATAGTAGCAGGAAAACACTGATTGCTTCAAATTCTGTCAATATGCTCTGAAGCTGGGGGCCTCCTCAGAAATGAATGGATGAACACATGAAGGAAGGACAGGAAAAACAATGCAGAAACAAGCAACCTGGATTCTTTAAAGATGAACAAGATCAGAAAGGGTAGACCTTCTCAGTGGTGCCTCTCCCAGGACACGGGGTCCCACAGTCCTAGCCAACCCTCCCGACCAGCTGCTGCAGAGCCAGCCAGCCTCTGGGCTGTCCATCACCCTGCAAAGCGGAGCTCACAGCCTTAGCACACACCTGGCCGAGGGCCCGGGGAGAGAATGTTCGTGAAACGCCTAATAGAAACTTCTGTGACCCTTTGACATCACAGTGTTCCCGGCATTTCCACAGGCATAAGCCACATCCTGGAAATAAGCCACACTCAGGTACATGAAGATGCAGCTGGAAAATGCCTGTGTTTATTCAGTGGAAAGTGTGGAAAGCACGGTTCCCAGAGGCAGGAGGCCTGGGTGCTCATTCTGGCTCTGCTTTTGAAACACTTGCTGGCTTTGGCCAAATCTTTTCTCTCTGGGCATTTCCCATTTTTAAAATTCAGGTATAATGAACAGTCCTACGACACAATGTTTGTGAGGGTTTAATTATTCCTTAATTATATACTTAACATTTGCAAAATGCTCGGAAAAATGCCTGCAACATAGAGTAAACACTATATAAATAATGAAAAAACAAAAAACAGAAAATGAAACACTGTCTTTAACAGCAACCTTTCAAGATAGGCCTTCTCCTCACCATTTTACCTGAGCAATTTGAGGTTCAGGAAGCAAGTGATGTCCCCACAGTCATATGCCTGGGCTCACTTTGCCAATGCCAACAGGTCAAGATCAGCTATGAGATGACTTCCAATTCTGATAGTCAATGATTCTGTCTTTATAAACGGACAGTTTTGCCTGGATTTCATCTGTCCATTGGTTCTGGTGGCCACCAGCTAGGTACAGCAGACGCTCACTTTCATACTCATTTCCAATTCCATTAATGATGTGGAAAGCCATTTTCAGCACCACTACTGTGCTCTGTGTTAGATGTGGCCTTTGAGTCTCAGACAAGCCCACCTGGCTATGAAACCCAGAACAGCAAGGTCTACTGTACATCACTGATATAGAGCCCAGTTCTCCCAGCTCAGCAGCAATTCTGCATGTGTGCCAGGGTTGCCCAAATAAAGGTCTGATCCTGTGTATGCCCCTGTAGTCCCTATGTAGATAGGTCAACGGCATCAACATCCCACAGCCTTCTAGGCTTCCAACTTACTAGAGTGTCAGTGTCATCTTCCTCTTTCACCCTCACAGGTAATCAACCACCAATGCTTGTAAGGAAAATCCCATTATGCTGTTTGAGATCCCTAAATGAATCTCCATTGTACACAAGATACAGTCTTAACGTATCATTCCAGACCCTTCAAGTGCGAATCCTTAACTTCTTCTGGCCCATCCTCCTCCTACAGCTTCCTCCCATTGTCCTCCAGTGAAGCCAACCCTCCAACCACAGAGAACCTCTTATTTAATCCAAATATACCAAGTCAGCCCTCCCAGCCTTCCTGTTCTACACCAGACACTTCCAGGAGACAAGTTCCATCTTTTCCTCCTTTCCTATTAAGATGCCTAAGTGCCCCTCCTCTCTAACTCTAGATCTCCTCCCCAGTTGCCTTCCCAGGAACCTCATCTTGTCTCTGGTTTCTTCCTTTTTTTGTTTACTTGTTCCTTTCTATAAACCTAAAAATGCTCACTCTCCACCATTCTAACAAAATCCCCTCAAGCTCATGTTTCCCTCCAGCTTCCACCTTTCAAAGCCAATACTTAACTGCCTCTAATTTTCTACCTCTTACTGACTCCTCAATCCATTAAAATCTGACTTCTGATCTTTTCATTCTACTGAAATGACTCCTTCCCATGGTTCCCCAAACCACCTTTTTTCCCGCACCTGAAATCCTAATCACTCTCAAGGCATTTTTAATTTGACCTCTCAAAAAATATGGGTTGATTTCTGTTGATTACTCTCTACTTCTTGAAAGACTCTGGTCCTTAACCCTGAAGTTTGTTGTTTTTTCTTCTATCTCCCTGGCCACTTCTCAGTACACTAAAAAACAATGCTTATAATCTCAGTGACACACATTTATTTTTTGTTTGGGCTACATGTCCAATGCAAGGCAGCATAGGGCAGGTCCAAGAACCATGAAGAGTCAAGACCATTACGTAGCATGGACAAGACTCAGTACTAATCTAGGAAAGTCCAACTTTTCCTGGCTAGATTTCAGAATTGCTCTGGTGAACTCTGGAACAGGAGTGTCTACAAAAGTTGTCTTATGCCTGTCCGACCACTGTGTGGGGGGGCAGATACAATTTCTCTTTAGTTCACAGGAGTTCAGATCAAGAAGACCTACACTCAAGGAGCTATCCTTAAGGAAACATATCCAAGAAAACTTCTCTCTGAAGCTAAAGCAGGTTTAGATGATGAGATTCTGACCTTCAGTCTGACGCCTATAATGGAGTGGGACTTTGGGAGCTTTGGAAAAGGGTAAGCACGTTTTGCATGTGGGAGGGATATGAACTATTGGAGATCAGACTGTCACAGCCAACCTCCAAGGATACACCTAGCCTAGGGGGCTGATAGGATATTTCAAAAATGATGGAATGTGGCTTTTGAGGCTAGGTCATCAAAGGTATAGCATTCTCTCCCTCCCCACCACCCTACCTCCTCTCCGTCTGTCTTTGTCTCTGATCACTCACTATGGAGGAACTCAGATGCCATGCTGTGAAGGCATCAAGCCACCCTATGGAGAGGTCCAGATGGCAAGGACCTGAGACCTCTTGCCAGCATCTATGCAAGTATGGCATGCTAGCAGCAGACCCCCCAGCCCTAATTAAGCCTTCAGATGACTATAGTCAGCTTTCTGACTGCAACCTCTTGAAAAACACGGAGCCAGAACCTCCAGATAAGCTGTTGCTGAATTCCTGACCCACAAAAACTATGTGAGATATGGAAGTTCACTATTAAGCCTTCATTAGCTCTATTTTTGTCCAGTCCATGTTAACTCTTTTCTAAACTACTGCTTTTCGAATCTGCCTCTTTGTTTTCAAATTTGTTCCTTTCCCAACATCCACTTTCCTTACAGGGACTTGAATGAAATGTCAAACTGCGACTCTATTGAAAATCTATTAGAATTTTCTACTGTTCTTGGCATCAAGCCCAAACTCCTCAATATGGCCTATAAGGCCTGTGTGATCTTACTTATAGTACCTGACCTTTCCAGACTTAACTCTCAAGGTTCTTTTCTTTCAACTTAAAATGCAGACTACCAAATTGCTTTCACTTTCTAGAGTTAGACTTCCCTTTTCTTCATGCTTGGTTAGACTTCTCACATGAGCTTCTTTCTGCCTGAAACTCTGTTCTCTTTTCTCCCCTAAACCTCTATTCATCTCCCGTTGAGCCCACATCTGAGAAGCCTGGTCTACCTTTCTTGTCCAAGGGTGGAAGTTGACCCTCACTATGTTCCAAGATAAGATATACCATAGCCCTATCACAATATTAACCATTCTGTAGTATTATTTAATCTATAATTAACAGTCATGTTAACAATAGCTCCTTGTAACAGATGTTGTTAAGGCCTACCTCTGAGTCATTTGCAGACACTTTCCCTATTCAAGAGCTTCTTGTACATCTGCTTGAAGATGCTTTTTGGTCATAGAGCATGTCTGACCCACACCCAAGGCAGGCTGGAAGCTCTGCAAGGTTAACCTCAATCAATGAGGAATAAGAGTTGTTTGATAAATAACCCATATTTGTATCGCTATTGGGACAACCCTGAGTTGTGTCTCAAGGACTCCCCAGTGGGATTCAGCCCCAGTTGCTCACAGAAATAACCTATTCACTAACACACTCTTTTATTATCTCCTGCCCTTCCCTATGTCACTTCACTTAGTTACTCTCTCACAGCTTCTTCCATCCTTTCTCAAATAAACCACTTGCACACATAATCTTGTCTCAGGTCCTGGTTAGAGTAGTAAACCAGAGTAAGTCACAACCATTCCATTAGCACTTACCATGAGCTGGATGTTGGGTGAAGCTCATTATGTGGATTATATATTTTCATTCTCTTAGCAACTCAATGAGATAGGTGCTAATCCATAAAACTGGGGTAATAATAGTTACTCATAGGATTGTTTTGAGGATAAATGGGATAACTAATGTAAAGAATTTAGAACTTGGTATGTATGATAACGCATGTGAAGAGCTTAGCACTGGAAGAAAAGATCAATTTGAAGACTTTAGTACAGTCTTTTGCAGAGTAAGCAACTGGTCATTTGCCCAGAGTCACACAGCTGCTAAGTGGTAAATTTTTACCGAAATCTGCCAAATTCCAGAGCTATCAATTACTATTTTACACTTGCTTATCAGTTGTAATCTGTTATTGCACCGCACTCCACAGCAGATTGAAAGTACAATGGTAAAAAGAACTGTGCCGATTATATTCAGTTTTATTCCCAGAAGGTGGCATTCAGTGGATAGATAGCAAGACATGGTATAAAAAATAATTAATTATTTCCTTCCCCCCAGCTGAGTCATTTATATTTGGTTTAGGGTACTCATTACTCAAAATAATTCTTGAGGCATCAGAGTAATCGTAAAAAATTATATATGAAAAGAATGTGTCTTTCTTGAAAAGCCTATTTTTTTATGTTTATTTTTTCCCTGTTCGGGATAATAGTGTAGTTCCATCATGGGAAGGAAGCATCTTTAGGGGTAAGATATGCTGGTTTTGAAGTAAAAAAGACCTGGTTCAAATCCAGTATTTTTAACTGTATGACCTAAGGGAGAAAATACTTAGCCTCTCTGATTTATAGTTTTCTCATCTACAAAAGAGAAATGATTACAACTCCTATACTAGTTATCCATTGTTTCATAACAAATTAACTAAAAACTTAGCAGCTAAAGGCGACAGATATTTATTATTCCACACAGTTACTGAGGGTCAGGAGTATAAGAGTAGCTTGGCTGGGTGGTTGTAGCTCACGGTCTCTCATGTGATTGCAATCAAGTTGTCTACTAAGACTGTAGTTATCTGAAGGCTTGACTGGGGCTGGAAAATCCACTTCCTAGATCACTTGCATGGTTGTGGGAAGGGGTCTGATCTCCTCCCCCATGAGTCTCTCACGGGATGGCAGCTGGTTTGTGCCAAAGTACAAGATCTGAGAGGGAAAATGAGAGAGCACCTAAGAAGGAAGCCACAGGGTCTTTTGTAATCTAATTTGGAGGTGACATACCATCACTAATGCCATATTCTACTGGTCACACAGACCAATCCTGGCACCATGTGGGAAGGGGCTACACAAGGATGTGAGTAGTAGGACAGGATCCTTAGGGGACGTCTTGGAGGCTACCATATACAGTTGCAGTGGAGAGTTTCACGCACCTAGTACATAGTTGTCTCTCAAAAATATTCTGTTTTACGCATTCAAGGGAAACTACATAAGTTCTGGAACCTGAAGAATACATTCAGCAGCCCGGAGTTGAGTTGTCACCCCAGTCTATCACCACGAAACAAATCGAGTTACTAAACCTCACCCGCTGTTGAGGACTAATCCACTGATACCAGTAACAGCCAATCGCGATCTGCAGAGCTCCTTTCAGTTTCCAACATGTATTTACACTTGGGTAAGTCTTCATTTTATGTCATCATGGATTTCCAGTTTTCATTTTATGTCATACTATATTTCATTTATCTCAAAACTCCATGGCCTATTAATTATTACACTTTCCCAGGAAGGACCACGAGCTTTAGGAAGATCACATGATGTGTCTAAGGGCACACAGCTACTAAGTGATGGAGTCAGGATTCAAACCTATGTCTTCTGACTCCAAACTCTATTCGTTTTTAATTATCGAATGCTGCCCTAGCAGCAAGTAACTCATTTCATTTAAACAAAAAAAAGGAAGTAGGGTGTTGTTGCTGTTGCCCTTTGCAGTTACTGCTGTACACGCGCACAGCAGTTTCCTTAGGGTTCTCTTACATGTGACTGTCCCTTGTGCGGTGGCCCAGCATCTCCCAGAGCACATCTAGGTCAACACGCAGATCCCTGCAGCGCTGGTGTATTGCCTCAGGGGGTTGTTTTCTCTTTACAGCACGACAGGCGGTGGCTGCTGCATTTCACTTGCTCTTTCTCCTCATCCCCCCACCCCCCCACACACACACCCCTCACTATGCTACACACAGGCACACACCCAGGGAGAAGAAGGTGAACAGATAAGATCTCTCAGCCCACAGATTCCCGGTAATTAATAACAGGCAAATGCTTTCTGTCAAGAGCCTCCCCAGCCGTGGGGTGGTGGATGGGGGCTGTGTGTGTAAGCAGTGTGGGCCTCCAGCCAGCAAAGAACCCAGGCAGAGCCTGAACCCACCAGGTCATGGAGCCCCGAAAGCAGGTAAGGGCACAATGCAGCCCATGGAGTGTGGCACTTCCTCCAGGGACTTGGACTTGCTCCATTCACAGGTCATGAGGACAGCTCTGGTGCTGTCAGAGGGGTAGGCTCACCATTCAACCTGCCAAGTACAGCATCAGTGAAGCAAGGGCATGAAGATCTGGGAGCACAGCCAGGCCAAGGGAATGGGAGTGCTGACGGTACAGTGCTGGACACATCCCCAACACCCCACACCCTCTCACCCAGCCTCACCTGCAAACCCACCTGTGGTGGCATGGGAGGGGCTATTCTTATCCTCATCTGACAGAGACTTCGTGACTCAGAGAGTAAATGACTCGGCCAAAGTCTAACAGCAAACAGTCGCTACAGAGTCATGATTTCTAAGCTATTAATTAACTTTCTAATCATTTACACATAGGAAACTGGCCTCTTGCTTGGGACCCATTCCTGAATCTCTGTATAGCAGGGCTTATCAAGGATTACTACGCAAACCCTTCCTCTGCCCCCAGATTGATGCTCTTAGGCTTTCCCTCCTCTAGTAAGTGCGGAGGTCTTCCGAGGGTTACAGCTCACTCAGAGCAACTTGAAGAGGTCTGCGATTCTTAAAGAAACACAGCAAAACCACAGTGAAGGCATGGTGTTCGGGTAGAGGGAGGATGAACCAGGCCCTTGCTAACGAGCTGTCCTTGTGCATTCATTCCTCTCCTACCTCTTTATAGGCAGGGCTGATGGACTGTAATTTCAAGAGATGGTCTCCTCTTGCCCCCTTTTTCAAGGAAGAGTTCTTGATAGAAGGAGGTGTTCGGAGCAAATAGGAGGGACAACCTGTCCTGGAGAGCAACCTCTCTCTTAAAGTCACCAGGAGGGACACCCACTTAGATGTAGGTTTCTAACCATCCCTTCAAAACACCTTGCGAGACTGAATAGTGATTATCTAGGGATGCAGGGGAGCATGAACATACAGGCCGAAATAATTATAAGGGTATAAATAGTATAAAAGACAACATTCATTATGTATAATAAAGTAAAATTATAGAAAGGACAAGAATTGAAAATATGCATAGATGCAAAGAACAAAGAATATTGATCATGTGAAATGCAAAGTGGTTACACAATTCCAAGTAATAATTTTAGAAATGAAAAATACAACCATTAAAGAAAATAAGCTATGAAACAAATCTACTGGGGGAAAATATCAGAATGATTACCAGGTAAGAATAAGTTCGTAGGCTGAACGATCAGATTCCCTGCTAAAGTCACGGGGGGGGGGGGGGGAACAAAACAAAAGCTAAGGGAAAACAGAAAGGGAATTGCCAATATTTAAAAAATAGCAGTTCAAGAAATAGAGAAGTAGAGAAAAATGAAGAGAGAAAAATTCTTTCTGAAAACCAGCTGACTGTGTCCGAGAAGGCCCTGCTTCTGTTCTGAAGTTCTACTCTAAATAGTAGTGTGAATAGTAAACATCCGTGGTCGATCTCACCTTCAAGGTCATGTATCTAAAGTTTCTCCATGGAGTGTAGAGTTTGGAATAGATTTTTTTTGTATAAACGCTTTATCCCTGGTTTGCGAGGAGGGTGTTTGCTTTTTTGTTTTCTCTTGTTTTGATGTAATAAGTAAATGATGAACTTCATCGGATAATTTTTTAAAATAAATAATTGTAATTCTTCATCCAGGAGGTAATCATATTAAAGTTTTCTTTGGTCTATTATATTAAGATGGACAAGTGATATTGATAGATTACCTGAAACACGCTTCCATTGCCAGATAAACTATACTTCAATATAAGATATATTTTTAACCCACTTTTGAATTGACTACATTCAGGTCATTTATTATGTTTATTATTGGCTATTCAATCTGTGTGTTTTGAGAGGATGTGTTAAAAAAAATCTCTTCCTATAATTGCTGATTTATCTGTTTTTCACCACAGTTTTATAATTTGCTGCTCGATATATTGGGAGGCTATATTCTCAGGGATATACGTGCTCATAAGGATATTTCTTCTTGCTCTATTGTTCTACACTATGACATGCTTGTATTTCTTTTGAGATACTATTTCATTCAGCTTTTTAAAAAAAGTTTTTGTTTTTATATTGTGGCAAAACATACATAAATATAAAATTTACCATCTTGACTATTTTCAAAAATAAAATTCAGTGCATTAAATACACTCACACTGCTGTACAACCGTCACCACTAACCATTTCCAGAACTTTGTAATCATCTCAAAATGAATCTTCAGTTTTTAAGACTGCTATCCCAGATTTCATTTGGTTTATATTTGCCCGATATATCTTTTTCCATCATTAGATTTTGAAACTTTCTTGTATATTTTTTTACTTATGTGTGCATGTTGACAACACAATTTGTCTTTTTTAAAATCTAAACTAATACTCTTCCAGTCGGTGAGTTTAACCATTTATACCTATTGTACTTGCTACATGAATACTTTTTCACTATTTTATTGCTGCTTTCTATTATAAAATTGTTTCAGGGTAACATATAACTGATCAGTATATAAAATTTGATTTATCCAATAGAAAAATACCTTGTATCTTTTTTCTTTCCTGTTTCCCAGTTTATAGTAAGTTAATATCAGTGTTTTATTACACTGTTAGCATTTTCAATGTGTTAGTATTTATGACTTGCATGAATAGGAAAGACTGTCTAGCACATACTTATGTTAATTTTGTCTCTACACCCTTTTCTCACCTTTAACTCTGCTGTGATCTATTTGTCTAAAATTATAATTCTAAATTATCTTTCTCTTTATTTTCTTTAGTCCTTTTTTTTTTTAAACAACTTTATTAGGTAACTTCATCGTTCTGCAATTCCATACCTCCTGAGTTTCCCTTGTGGGTTTATTTTTTTCTTTATGTAGGAATTTCTATCAGAAGTGTTTACAAAGTGGGGTTTTGTGTAGTACAACTACTGAGGTTGCTGCAGATATGTTGTTCTTTTATTTTTGTTTCCTACACTACCTTTAAGAAGTACCAATAGGATGATCATCGACTGCTCCAGCATGGAAAGCCCAGCAGGTCCCCACTGTTTACTTCCTTGTAGGTCAGAGTGCAATGGGCCCTTATTTTAAAACCACAATCTCAATTTGAAAATCCTAATGTGTCCACTTTCAGAAATGAATCTCAGTGCCAAATCTGATTTAGTGTTATACCTTCTCCCCATTCCATTTTGTGATGTTTTAGTCTGAAGCCTGCAATGGAATAAAGGGCATGTTGGCTTCTTTGTTTCTCTGACCTACACTTCTCCAACTGTTCCCCCACCCTTACCCTCACCATCAATCCCCTTCTGGTTTCTGTTTTGTTTCCACCAAGATCTCAGGTTGAGGAGAAAGAGGAAGGAGAGAGAAAGGGATAGGTAAGTTGTTACTTGAACAAATTCCTTTTTAAGCTGTCTCTAGGCTCTCTGGACTAGGCAAATGTCTAAATTTTCGTGGAATTTTTGGAGGGTCCCTCTTAGGTCCCTGTATCTTGTGGTTCCTGGGTAGGGGTGGATGTAACATTCTTCTAGATGGTCCCTTTCAACTCTTTACTCAGTCCTAGGAGTCTAGTGACCCAAGCCTTCCATCCACCACCACCACCACCACCACCACCACCAACAACAACCATGAGCTTCCTTCCTTCACTCAAAATGACACCATTAATGAGGTTGGATGATATAAGCCCCACCCCACCCTCCTCCTTCCACACTCACAGAATTTTCTCTCCTTTATGGCCCACCACTGGTCCACAGGAAATATCCACAAATTCCTTGCTCCAACAACCTGGGAAAGTAGACTGATACCAAAGCAAACATGCTCTCCAGGCTCTTAGTCTCTCATTCCCTAGGCTCCTCACGCAGAAGGGACACTGATTTCTCCATCAACCAAACACAGGGACCAGACTTCTCCAAGTGGATCTATTGAAGTCCCATCACTTGTCTTGAGTTGAAAAGAACTTAGCACTGGAGCAGTTCTAGACAAAGAATTCTCTTAACAAAATCCATACTCTTATTCTGAAAAGCTTGAGGGGATTGGACTGAGACAAATAGCAGCTTGGGCTCTTAGTATCAACTTGCCTAGTTTCCAAAGCTTGTGTTATATGATCTCGGGTGAGTTATGCATTTTTCTCTATGTCTCAGTTTCATTATCTATAAAATGTGGGTAATAGCAAGACTCAGCTATAGATTTTTATAAGGATTAAATATGAAAATATATGGAGAACACTTACCAAATACACTGAAAGTGCCTGCTGATATTCTATGACAAACTGTAAATCTCTGTATAAATAGTAGATGCTATCATTATGACAAAATGATTCAATTAGGTTCCTCATTATGATTTTGAAATCAGAGTTTATAAATGTCCCTGAATCTGTGAGCTTAAGTACGCATGAATATGAATCAGCTTGAAGAAAATTTCTGAATAATTTTTATCATTATTTCCACATAATTTTCTGATAAATCGCAAATGATGATCAAAATTGCAAATTGCCCTGATAATATTTCTACAAAAAATGAGCAGGGCTGCTACTCCCTCACTCTCTGGTGTGATCATTTATCTCCTTGGCTGCTGGCAACATTGACAACAAGGGCTTGGGCTACCCTTTCTTCCTCTTGAGATGACAAGTACAAATTCCTCAAAATCCAGTTCCCATGTCATCTTCTCAGTGAAAGCTGCCCTTGACCAACCCTCACAAATAGAAATGTTTCCTTCCTGCCTCTGCATTCCCATAGTATTGTGCACACTTCCCTCTTCTTGTCTAGCTCCAGGTTATCTGGTTTCTGCCTATCTATGTGGCCTCCTTGGATTGGACCCTTTGCTTTTACTCTTAAATATGACTGAGTCTGGGTACTGTTCTTTGTACCTCCATTTCGTCCACACTCAGTAGCTGGTGTGACCATATACTCTGGTTTGTCTCCCCGCCCCATTGTGATAATTTTGGCTTTCAGAGCCCTGCTTGTATCTGACACCTCAGGGTCTTCTTGTCTCTAATATTATTCGAAATTTAGAGCTAAATAGAGGTGCAATTAGAAGCTAAGAGAGCATAGAAAAAGTAATCTGTACATCTGGAAGTGAAGAGGGTGGAGAAGAGAGGAAGGCAAAGAGTTTGAGATTTGTGTCTTGAAGGCAGAGGTGTTTTCTGGGTAGAGATAAACAAGTGTCAGTTGGTTTAAGGCAGATAGAACGGCGTTGGCAAAGCGCAGAGAGGCGTGGAAAGGGTGGCCAAGACGGACCATGAAGACAATTGATGGGTGGGAGTGTAGGACTGGGGGGTTGGGAAGAATGACAGAAGGGGATACTGGGAAGAAAGAATGAAGGTCAGTGAATGCTAGCTTAATGAGTTTGGGTTTTGTTATTTACACATTGGGGATACCTACGTTGTTAAAAAAGGAGGGGTGGGGGACAAGGTAGGAGCTATTTCAGAAAGATCATTCTGTCTGCCATGAGGTCGGTTTGGAGGGTACACTCAACATCATCAGCCTGAAAGGGTCAGTTCTTCAATCTGTAACAGCACAATAGATATCTCCCACTCCTTCAACACCCATCTGTTACGGCTGAGGAATGCCTCTAAAAAATCAGATACAATGAGGATTCTTCGCTCAGAGTGTGCATATGGGGAGCAGGGATGTATTGGGGGTGCAGGGAAGAATGCACAGGATGTTCGATCCCCGTGAATATTGGAGAATGAATACAGCCAGGTCAGTGGGCTTTAATCAGGAAGAAGACAAGATGTCCAGAAGGATACTGCTGTGAGGCAAACGACAGGAGGGGCCGAGGTGGAGAACACAGGCAAAAGAGATGGAATCCAGAGAGATACAGAAGGGTGCTATCTTGGACCTTGTGGCATGAATAGGAACTGTGCTTTGTCAGTCTGGTTATTTGTTCTGATGCTGGCATTTCACTGGGCTTGTTCCTGCTGTTTTGCAGACTGGAGGGTAGTCACTGGGTTATGTGCCCCTCCTTCTGGCCAGAAACCTCTGTTACTGATTGGAGGCCATAGCTCAGGCCAGTCTCTTCTGCCCCTCACAGAAAGGGATGGTTACTGGGAAGAGTTTGCTCAGCATCTTCGTGGAGAATTGGACCCGGGCTTTCTAGGTTTTTCCTTCTTCCTCGAAGGCCCACGACCTTCGAGTGACTGGTATAGAGAGGCGGATTATGGGTATAGAGTTCAAGCACTGCTACCTTCATTGGCTGATACTGCATTTTGCTTCCAAGTTTATAAATGTGTACAAACAAGACTTGATATTAATAACTATAAATTCATTCTCTCGTCTCTAGAGAAAAGGAGTTACCAGAAAGCATTTCATCAGTATGGAATCCTAATTGTGGCCCAGGGTCATTTGATTTCAATAAATCAGTGTGGCTAAATGATGGCTTCAGAGACTTTCTATTTCCAGGAAAGCTGACAGGATGATGAGAAAAGCTCCTAATGACTAATATCTCATGGCGGAATCTTAATTACCACAGAATTCATAGGAAGTACCTGGTAGCTCTACAGATGATTTGATTAGAAACCACATTTTAAAATCTCTCCCGGATGAGTCAATTATAGCATCCTCTGGGAGCCAAGTCTGTGTGTAAGGTCTCATGCCTGCAATAAATCTCAACGTTGAAGAAAAACACAATTTCCTCAAAACCTGCATTTTCAATGTCTAGCCTAAACAAACAAACAAACATGCCACTTTTTTTCTTGACTAAGAATAGGCTAAGAATAGGTTGGAGTTAAAATGCAATTCTAGTTGATATTTCTTGTCATTTACCAATCACTATAGGTAGAGATCATGTAAAAATCCCATGATCTGATATATTAGATGTCACACCATGGAAAGCCAACCTCTTTATTCGCGTATATACTCAGCAATCAATAGCCACTGAGCCCTTGGAACAGCTGTTTGCTAAATGCTCAAGCAGCAACCAAGCAAAAACAAATGTAGTATCTTGCCTACTTGAGCTTATAATTTATTGGAGCAGATACACCTAATCGAAAAGCTACCCAAATAAGTCTAAAGGAGCAGATACCGGGGCAGCGATACAGGCAAAACATGACACTAATCTGTATTAGAGAAGCCTGGCTTTCTGAGAAAACGGTCATTGGGCTGAGGAATGGAAGAACAGTAGGGGAATGATTTAGTGAAGGGAGGCCAGGAGAAGGGATGTGAGAGAAGGTGGGAATTGTATTCTGGGAAAGGGAAAAGAAAGCACAAAGGCCCTCGGGCAGGATGGAACTGGAAGATAGCATGGCTGAGAGCAATGGGTAGTGTGTGTAAAATCTATCTATCTATCATCTATTTATAAATAAGCTCATTGTAACTATCCTGTGTGCTATGCACCCAGATGAAAAAAATCAGACAATAAATGTTAAAAAGAACAGAAAGGTTGGAGTAGTTTAAAAGAGTCTCAAGATGTAGGCAGGAGTCTTGACAGAGAAATTGGGACGGGGGTAGGGAGTGGTAGGTAGACGCCATTTTATTTACGTCGGAGGCTCAGGAAGGACCCGCCGGAGGCGGTGGTGTGTGAACTGAGAACTGAAGGGCCAGGAATACCTCATGCACATCAGGCAAAGGGAAGTGAAATCAAATGGTGCGGTTCAGGATGGTAGGGGTGGAGGAGCACGAGGGCACCTGCAGAAGGTGAGGTGGTAACGTAGGTGGGGGCCCCATAATAAGAGGCCTTGCAAGTCAAGCAAAGGAGTTGCCACGCCAAGAGCACCAAGGAAAGAGGTAATGGGGGACACTGGGGAGTGTTGGGGCTTCTGGGGAGCTGGAGAGGACCTGCCCGATGCAGATGCAAATTCAATTTATACGTCACAGCGTTGGCTACATAAAATCTACTTGCACGTCTTTCTCATCTTGCCTTGAACCGGAAATGGTTCCTGTGAGGATAAATGGACAAAAGACATTTTACTTCAGTAAGGAAGACAGGTGTGCGAATGTGTGTGCACATGTGCATGTGTGCATGTACAAGTGTGTATTTATGAGTGGGGGGAGAAGCCTGAGAAATGGGTTCAAGTTTGGAACAGCCTCTGGATCTGGGGTAAATATGCTCTTTAAAATCCCTGCAATGGCCAAGAGAATGTAAACTCCCCAAGAGTTCACACCCCTTTATTTCCAGACACCTTTTTCACACTGACATGTTCTCAGTTGTCACTCCAGTCAAAGTAGGTCACCTACCATCTCACTAACATGTGTGGCTTTCGCATCTTGGGTTGTTTCATCCCAGGCATCAGCAATCTCCAGCTTCTCAAATCCTTGCAGGTGTCACCTGAAACATTACTTCCAGGAAACTTCCAGATCCCGACTGTGAAGGAAGCCCTTTCCCTCTGAGCTCACGTGGTACTTGCATGCCCAACACAGGGTAAACAGATGTTCAGTACATATTTTCAAATGAATGAACAAACATTATAATACTTGTGTTCATCTTTTCTTTGTACTTGGAGTGAGATCTCAGGAGGTATCAACTCTGCAGCCCTCACAGTGCGTAACAATTAAAGGTGCACAATAAGATGTAGGTGCTGAGTTCTTGGAAGGTTTCATGAGTGAATCAATAATTGAGACTCAAAGGAAACCAAATTTGGTGACGTCAGCCAATGGTTTCAATTGGTGATGGAACTGTTTCCCTGGGGACAGGTGCTGGAAATGTGAGGGATGTTTCTGGTTGTCTCAGTGGCTGGTGGGGGCTCAACTTGCATTTAGTGGCTGAGATCAAGAAGGACAAATACCCTGCAAATCAAGGGAGAGTCTGGCACGACAAAAGCATTTTTCTACCTCAAAGGCCATCTGCACCACTTAGGAAGAACTGTCCGCTTTAAATGATGTTGAGAGACTAGAAGATAGTTTGAAGAAAGTGGGAGACCCTTTACGTCCAGGGAAATTAAAACAAGAGAATGTTGTCCTAATGGCCTCTCTCAACCCTCCCCAGCCCTGTGATACTAAAATCCTGGGGAATATAAAATCGAGGCCAAATGGTCCAGACACAGGAGACCCACCCCTTGGCTCATGTCATGCAGGGGCAGCCTCAGAGATCTCTGCTCCCAGCAAAAGGGCTTAGGGCTAGACTGTGCTTCCTCTGGCCAGGACAGTTGGCTGCTCCTCTGCACTTATTTCCTCTTGGAGAAATCGCTCACAGAAAATGCATATATTTATATTCGTCACATAGATGGTATCACAAGGCATGCTACTAGCACATCCTAAGGGATTTTCTTTTACGTTTCTTCTAACTAAGCAAATAGTCAGCCACGGAAAGCAAAGCATTAAATGTGTGGAGGGGAAGTTGAGGTGGCGGCAGGTATGAGGGGCAGAGTGTCTGAAAGGAGAAGTGACAGACCTTACAGGATTTTGTGAGGCCTCCTCCCCCTTCATCATGATGGAATTGACCACTCCTTCCCGTACAGTATATCTATATACTTTTATATAGATATAGATTGATATAAATATTACATTTGTATAAGAAATATTTGATATGAATAATATACCATATTCTTGGACACCAATAATCTTATGACAAATATTTTACTTTGATGGCATTATATATGATTTTATATAGTCTTAACAATTATTAATATCAATATTATTATTGCCCATTATAATATTATTAGAGTAGCAAATTTATTATGATGAATAATGATCCTATCTTCCCTGATAGTCCTTAAGCTCCCTTGGAACAGTGATAATATTCTATTTATTCCCAGGTTTCCAGTACCTAGGAGAACACCTGGCCACTTCCTTCCTTATACTTCACATACACTCCTGTTTTGTTTAAAAGCGCCTATGATTGTTTTTAAAAAAATTCCATCCTTGACACAATCTATAGCTCTTGAGAGCAGTCACCATATTGTACTCACTTCCGTGTCCCCAGAACCTAGCCGAGTTCCACATGCTCAGCAAAATTGGACTGAATCAAATTAAACTGAATCGGTGAGAATAAATCCAGCACTGGAAGCTCTAGTATGAATAATGTCAATAATACATGATGGGACTAATGAAAAAATATACTGAAGAAAAGGGACTAACAGAGCTGAAGGAATAAAGGGGCTCTAAGAAATAGCTCAGGAGAGAAACATAGCTGCCTTGGAAGAGAATGAGTTTCTTGATGAAGCAAGTGCTAAAGCAGAGGGTGGAAATCTTGGCAGAAGAGATTTAGAAACTCGACCACCAATTCAGAGCAGGCGGACTTGTCCAGAGACATGGGAGTGGAAACATCCCAGGAGCTGATGGAAACATAAAGGTTTTATCTGGTTGCTCTAAAATGTAGATTCATTCACAGAGTCTCTGGAATATCCTGCCCTACTAGTACAGTCCAGTTCAACATACTAGAGAGACACTAGGGATCAACAGAGAAACAAAATATGTTCCATGCCTTCAAGTCATTCCTAACCTCCCTTTTCCTCATGATTATATAAAACAGGAAATTCTTTCACTTAGATATTTTGAGTCAGATATCTATAACTTAAAATCAAGAGTGTCTGGGCTAATAAAGGCACCTACTGTTGCTTCCCCAACATATCATTAAAAGGAAAAAGCTTCTGATCTCTCAAAGGAATTCTAAAGACAATCCACTGTTTTGAAGAGAAGGGTCCATTAAATATTGTTTCCTTTCCCCTTCCCTTTAAAAAACTTCTTGGAAGGCTACTAGTAATTTCAAAGTGTGTTTGAGAAAAGTTGATTGATTGCAGTCAGCAGTTTAGAAATGAGACCATTTCAGTAGAGATCATTGATTGACCAGGATGCTTGTTCTCAATCAACAAGAATCAAGCAGAGCTGCAGAGAGAAAAACTACTGAGGACTCTTCCCTCTGTCCTGCCGCCAACGGCCCTGTCCTTTGAGACAATGATCACAACTAGACATGGCCTCTCCTTGGTTCTCATTCTGAGTGAGGAGAGGAATCAGTGAGCATACAAACCGGCCAGTCCTTTCTCCACTCCACAGTGGAGGCAATAACAGTATTGCCTACCTGCTTTGTGTCTCTGAGTTTTACTGTCTGTCTCTCTGAAGATACAGAGTCTTTGTGGCAGCAGCGTCTCTTCCCTGTTGTGGCCAACACTCTAAAACGTCAACAACCATCTTCTGCAATCCTGATAATGCTGGCTCCCTGTTGGCTTACTGATGTCACGTTATAATGATGACAGTAATCATAATCGCAACCTGGGTATACATATGCTTTCCATGGAGAATATCAATGTTCTATTTTCAGGAAACTTCTGTGTCCCCTTTAGAACTTCATGTTTCAATTAGTATGTTTACAATGAAAGCCTGTGAAAAAATTACTCAACCAATTCCAGCCCTAAGTAGTTACAGTCCTCTGATTATTCACATCTCACAGGGAAGTGAAATACAGTCAGACTCATAATGTTTAATCTCTGGAAGCCACATCTATAAGAATGTGCATCGGAAAGGTCTCTGGTCAAAGGATGGATAGTCTATAAAATGTTAACAAGCACCCTGCTTTGGCTGCAAGTGATTTATCACATTCAGTCACATTCATCTCCAACAAAGAGAAGTTGGAGATGATCCTGAACATTTAGGCTGACAAATACGAGGGTCTGGATAATAGTATCAATTGAGCGCTTTATTCCAGACATTATGCCAAGACTTTTATAAATATTATCACAGTTTTCACCACAAAACTCTACCCATTTTACAGATGAGGACACTGAGGCTCAGAGAGACAAACTGCCCAAGCTGCTAATGATGGAGCCAGGATTTCAAGTCCAGGGTTTGTGCTCCTCACTTAACAGAGCGAGTGCTTCTCTGATTTCCTTCACCTGTACTTGGTACATCCCTCTAACAGAGCAGTTCCTACATGGGCTATCATTATTTCCTTAAAACTTTGTCTACCCCACCAGTTTCTAAACTCTTAATTTTACTAATCTCTCTATGTAGTGAACATTGCTTGGCTATCAGTAGGAATTCAGTAAATGTTTATACAGTAATGGAATAAATGCATGGAAGGAAGGGAGGGAGGGAGAAAGGGACGGAGGGAAAAAAGGAGGGAGGGAAAGAAGGAAGGAATGTAGAAAGGAAGGAAGGAAGGGAGGGAGGGAGGGAGGGAGGGAGGGAGGAAGGAAGAAAGGAAGGAAGGAAGGAAGAAAAGAAAGAAGGAAATGAACAAAGGAATGATCAAACAAAAGCACCTAAAATGAATGGTTTCTTCCCTAGATTCTTATTTGAAATCTCTCCTAGAGGTTTTCTAATTTGCTTTTTCCCAGCTGCCCTGGAGACAATGTATCATAATTCACTGAACTTTATAGAATGGAATTCTGGGCAGGTCCTTTAGGTGCAAACCTGACTTAGGCTAAACCCTTTTCAGAAATGCTCATCATGTAGGGAGGCAGGCAGGAAAATAGTCATGTGACTACAACTGGTACATGACAAAGGTATGTATGAAGAATTCCTTTGAGCAGAATTCAGTATTTGAAGATTTCACAGAGCAGTTAGTGCTCTGTGAAGCAGTTAGTGCTTGAAGTGGGCCATGAAGAATGAGTAGGTTTTCAGAAAATCAGTGTTTCATCATCAGAAAATTTCTTTCTCTAAGATTTGCATTTTCCCTGCGTACTCCTCAACATTGCTCATTGGACAGGAAAAGGATTGAGAAACACCACGACAGTAAGAACTGTCTATGACGTGCAAGCTGAGCCAAGGTGACATGGCTGGGAAGAGTCCATATCGAGGCCCTACATTCTGAGGTATCAGTGAATTCCCACAGCACCATGACTGTTCCTAAGAGGATCTCTGTATTACTGAGAAATAGTCTACATTCCTTACCACGGTGCACTCAGCAACTGCTCCTGCAGAGACCAGCTCTTCCTCCTGTCAACTGAGAATGGAAGTAATTTGTTTATGGTTCACAGAGATCCTATCAGGCAGGGAGGAGACAAGGAACCACATCTTATCATCCAATCTGCCACTGCCTTTCTGTGGTATCCATGCCTGTGTTATAACCATGGAACCCAGACACTCGGAGCAAAACAGACGTATGGGCTGGCCATATAATCCTCTTGTTCCAAACTCAGGTCGCTATGGGTGGAGAAGTGGCCAAATGAGATAGCATACGGTTAAGACCCAATGGCATGACGAAACTGAGGCAAGCAGGGGCAGGGAGACCCGCAGAGAACTCACATGCACTTGGGGATTTGCCCACAGCCCCAGAGTCGGGGGAGAAGCTTGAAGGTTGAGGCGTCAAGCCAAAGGGTGTTCATAACAAGAGATGACATTGATTTCTTCCCCAAACCGCATCAGATCCCAACTGGCACTGTATTGATGACCATAGTCTTTGGTCTCTTCATACTTCATGAACAAGATGGCCTTGGTTCTCTCCTGCATCTGACAGTCCATGCTCCAGTTACGGTTCTTATCATCTCTTGTCTAGAGTGTCGCAATAACTTCCTAATGGTTTTCCTTGCTTCTGCTTTTTCCCACCTCGACTCCGTTCTACATGCTACAGACAACGCTACCCATGACCGTGCCCTTGAAACCCATCACTCACTCTCCATCATATACAACAGCTCTATCCACAGAATTCTCTGTGATGATAAAAATGGTCTGTAAATGGCATTGTTCAATATGGCAACCACTAGCCACGTGAGCCTATGGAGCACTGACACATAGTGCAACTGAGGAACTGATTTTTCCTTTTGTTTAATTAGTTTATATGTAAAGAGCTATATGTGCCTCGTGTTATCGTATTAGACACTGGGAACCGGCAGGACAGTGTCCAAGACCCTCAGCCTGGCACTGAACGCCCCTTAGGACCTAGTGCCACTGTACAGACCTGTCTCGCTTCTTTACCACGTTTCCAATTGCATTTCCCCACAAATAAACTAAACTCTTTATTTTAACCTCTATGCCTTTGCTCAAGCTGCTCCCTCTCATCAAGCATCTTCTTTCCCATCATCTACTTAACACATTTCTATTCAAATTGCAAGATCTAAGTTAAATGTCACATCCTCTGGAAGCCTGTCTCAACTTCTCTTCCCCACATAATGAGTCACCCCCCCCACCCCCGTGTTCCCAAAGCTCACTGCATCTGCCTCTATTATGGTATTTATCACATTGTATTGTTATTTGTTTACCTGGGTCTCTCACCCACAAGTCTGGGAACTCCAAAGGGCAGGAACTAGCTCTTATTCATTTCTGTAACCCTATACCCAAGGTAGTCTACGTTGCTTAATGTTTGGTGAACATACGCAAACCTGCAGAATGAATTCTTCATTTAATCGATCAGTGTTTAGCTCAAAGAGCAACCTGGACTGACAGAGACTTTCGTAAACTGTTGTAACATCAAAGCCACTGAGGCCAACCTGTGACGTCAGGGACAGTTTCATACCCATGCAATGGCACATCTAGTTAAACGGAGGGTCCACAGAGAACTCTCAAGTCCACTTTAAATGTGAAAACCCTTGGACTTGGGTGGATGGTGTGCTCAGGGTTGGGAGGTGAAGCTGGAAAAGGCTGGAAACTGCAGATGCCTAGGATAAAAAGCCAGCACCCTGAGGCGTCTGCATGCCCAAGAATTTTGAATAGTTCCTTCAAGGTGCCTTTAATAAGCCAGACACAGAAAAACAAATATTGCATGACCTCACTTATGTGAGGACTATAGCAAACAAACAAAAAATAACCTTATCATTCTTTACTTGAGAGTGGAAGGAGGAGCTGCTGTACAACACAGTACCAATAGTTAACAATATGGTATTGTGTTCTCTAAAATGCGTTAAGCGCATAGATCTTATGTTAACTGCTCTTACCACATACACACACAAGAGAACACAAGGACATTTGTGGAGGTGATGGATATGTTTAGCCCCTTCATTGGGCTGATGGTATCACGGCTTATGCATATGTCCAAACTCAAGAATACTTACACATTAAATGTGTGTAATTTTATTTTTAATCAAGTATACCTCAATAAAGCTAAATATCTATCTCAAATAAAAGTGAAACTATACTAAAAAAAGGGTTGGGAAGAAGCACTGTATTACCTTTTCCTCTATAAAGAGAACTATTTTTTGAGCTCTTATGTGCCATGTTTTATTTATGTTTTCTCTTTTGACCGTTCTAAAAACCCTGTGACGTTGTTATCTACCTTCTACAGATGATGAAATCTGAGCTCAGAAAAGAGAAATGATTTGGCAAGCTCTTCCAATGGTGAATGAAGATAGGATTAAAACTCAAACCTACTTCTAGAACACAACTCCCCAGTTGCTTTGTATATACAACTGGAGATATCACATGGGAACGTATCTAATTTATGTTCTGAGCCACCTAATGCCTGAAGAGGTTTGATATGCTCCCAAAGTGTTAAGAAAAATTAGAGTTGAAAAAGCCCACACAGTCATCCGTGCTGTCCCCTCCCCCCCCCCCCCCCCCCGATTTCACACTTGGGAAAACTGAGACCTAGAGAGAGTCAAGCACTAACCCAATAGCAGAGTGAAAACGGAGTTGCTAATCTCAGGCTGGGGTCTTTCCAGCTTGTTTTGAGGTTCATTAAAAAGATGAGCTTCTGGTACTCTCCCCACTGTGCATCACTGTATTAGCCAGGCTTTCAGACACCAGCAAGCACATGCCTTGCTGGCCTCAGGGTGCACTGGCACAGGCCTTCCAGAAAGCACTGCATCAAGGGCCGAAATTTGCCCAAAAGAATTGACTGAGTAACTAGTCTCATTTCCTGGAAGTCATGCTAAGGAAATCATCTGCAATGTGCCAGTACAGTTGCCTGATGACCCTGGGATCAGAGGAGGCAGAGTTTGCTAATTATTCCCTCCAACGCACCAGAAAACTCCCAGCCACAAAGGTATGGCTGGCACGAGTGGGTCAAGATAGCCTCTCCCTTGAAGCCTTACTTCCTTGGCCAAGGTTTTTAGACAAAGTGCATGGAAGGTTATTCCAGGTGACTGAATAAGCCAGACCTGACTCTTGTGCAGACTTTCCATGTGGATAAGAGAAACTTATCTGACGTTTCTGAAGTTGGTAATAGCAATAGATGATACTCATGCTCCACGAAAGCTCCCTGTGATGCTTATCTCCTTCTCTCTGAGTTTCCATTTAAGTAGTATCAAGGAAAACAGGAGTATACGTTACAGCTGAAGAGCTCACCAATAAACTCTATTTCACGAGAAAGAGGAGAAACCACAACATTTTTAAAAAGGCTTTTACAGACAAACTGTTTCTAAGCACAACCACGCTCCTGAAACACTCGATGGTCTTGAGATGCAGGATGCTGTTGGAGTTTATCCAAGACCTCAGATGCTATGAAGACTAGCCATTATCCTTGCCAGACAGGCTTGTCCATCTTCCCATCAGTTGCAAGACATTTAATAAAAACAGGCTGCGTTAATTCATGCTTGTTTTATGGACTGCTCCACAGGGCCTCCACTGGGTAAGCCTGCAACACCCAGCCGTGCATGGCAAATGGCTAAGCAGATGGTTTCAGTTTAGATAGTGGCTGTCAATGGTTTGGTGCGAACAGCTCTTGCAAACCAGCATGAAGTGAGCAGATTGCATGGTGGCTGGGAGAAGCATATGTAATTGGAAACAGTAGCCACTTACAATGGGGGCACATTTTCAATCTTGATCAGAGTGGCTCCAGTTTGGAAAAAGAACGCTGATTAACCAAATGTGTTTTTGGCTGTGATGAATCCATTATTAAGAAAGTTTGGGTAGTGTCTCAAGAGAGTGCTGGGCATGGCTACATAAATCAAGAAGGTCTGGATCCCAGAACTAATCCTGTTCCCTGGAGACTGGGAGGCATTGGGAGAAATAGGGAACATGCTCGGATAAGCCCCGTCAGTAAGCTGGACACAGCGAAGCTGGAGTTCTGCTGGCAGAAAAGGCCAGATAGCTCAGGCAAACTGCTCAGGCATGGAAGACCAGAAAAGGCATAGAGCCACATGGGTTCTTTGGGGAAAGAGAGAACCAGTGTGGGTGATTTTGGGAGACCTCACAGACAGATGACATGGAAAGACTGCAACAGATGGTACAGCCATGGGTCTAGGGTGAGATTAAAGACTGTGGGTCTTGAGGGGAAACAGTATGGGCAAGACAGAGATATTTCCCAGAATGATTGTGAAATGAAAATATTAGCTGAAACAGTTACAGGGCAAATGGACCAAGGCAGGGATTGGATCGCTGACTCAGAGCCACCTTTGCAGAAAATGCGACTTCAATATTTATAAACATTTCTTGAGTAACTCTTAGCACCTAGGCCCTGAGATACGCTGAGAACACAAGGATCAGAGACAGGGGTGACCCTCCGTGATCTTTTTCTTTCTTTCTTTCTTTCCTTTTTTTTTTTTTGCCTATAACTCCAGGTCTTTCTTGGCTCCATCAGCATCTCTCTAGGAAAGATTCCGCTGCCCTCTGTGATTGTATCAGATTTTCCCTCTATTCAGTGTGTGCTGCGTTGTTACCGTTCCTAGCGCCTGAAGGCTTTAGTTTTTCATATATTGGATGGTGATTTGATTAACTCCCTTTCTAGGCTGTACATACCATGACATTCGGAGCATTTCTGGGTGTTTTTCCCCTCTCCCACATTTTGTATCTCTCAGGGAATAAGCACACAAGAATATTTGCTTAATGCATGGGTGAGTGAAAGGGCAATAAATTATTTCTTTTCTCAAAGTTCTCAGAACGCATGAAATAAACAGAGTTATAATGCCATGGTAGAAGGCAGTGCCAGGCTCGGGGCCCATCCCAGGCCATGGGAGGGCAAAGAAGGCTTCCTGGAGGAGGTGACCCTTGAGGTAAGGTTTGATACTTAAGGTGAATTTGGCTCAGCAAAGCTGGCTGGAAGAGCTGGGGAAACTTGATGTTGCTCCTGAGAGATGGAATGAAGCTGCTTCAATGCTTTCTGCCCAATGCTCCAAAATGGAACCAGTATTGGGTGTCCCTGGCCCAGCTATGTAGTGTATGGGGTGGAAAGGCAGGGGTCCAGATAAGGCCTGGACAGGACAGAGAACCAGGCATTGTAGGTACATCAGTCTTTCTTGGGGAAAATATTGCCTCTCTGTCAGAGTGATTGTAAAATTGGCAGACCCTGACGCCTGGTTGCTGGTGTCATGGGGGCGATAGAGAAGGACCGGGCCCGTCTGAGCCCTCTGAATCCCCAGGACTTGACTCTGGCCCACATTTTCCCACAGTGGCCTATCCTGGGCCTGGCACCATCTTCGCTGGGTGTCAGGAAGGCCGGCTGCCCAGCCCGAGGCACCCTTGGCACGGAGGGCTGGACTGCGGCGGCTGCCCACAGATAGCCTGGCTTTCTGTGATAGTAAGGTGCTATCTCCTTGAGTCAATTTCCTCTGATGATAACACTCGCCCCATGCAAACAGCCTATGTGAAGGAGCCATTCTTTTCCCATTTCTACAGCCTGGCTCAGCTCTTTTGACAAAACATGGGTTGTTGACATGACGAGGTCACCTAGGAGTTGTGAGCCACACGTACACACTGGACTGAATCAAAGGAGGCTTCATGCCATCTGGCCCAACACCCTCACTGACAGATGAGAAACCGAGGCCGAGAAAGACGAAGGGACTAACTCAAAGTCCCATATAAAATCACTAGCACCTGAACCACCTGAGACTCTCCCTTCAGGTGCTGAGTCAACAAAGGAAACGATGAAAGAAATAAGCCAGCATCTGAAACCTATTTCAGAAAAGCAAACAGTTAGGTTGGGTCTTTATAGTAATCATGCTTTTGGACCCTTTACCACACCTAGAGACCCAGCTGTGTGACTTTGGGCAAGTTGCTTTACCTCTCTGAATCTGTCACAGAGGAATGAAAATGACCACGCTTCTCACATTGTCCCTGTCCTTGAGAAGTTCAGTTATCTGGAAAGACAGTGCTCCAAACCAATCATGAGATGAACAATTCTAGATATGTGTACATGGTCCACAATTAGTCCAGGGGATGAGAGTGTCTGGGAGTACCAGAGAGGGCTTCTGAGAGGAGGTGACACTTTCGCAGGGATTTTAAGTAGTTCATCACATAGGTATGATGGATGAGCACTAAAGGCATAAGAGGAAGTGTACACCCAAAGGCATGTGGGAACTCCCGCCACATGTTGTGATTGGAATATCAACTGCCAAGAAGTGGACAGGGGCTGTGGCATGGGGCAAAAGCAGGAGTCAGAGTCCAGATTATGAAGGGCAGGAGAATGGTGATCAGATCTGAGATGAAAGCAATCACTCTGGTACATCAAGTTCAACATGAAAATAATCAAGTCAACAGCAAGTGAAGTATACCTCTCTGAAATTGGCCGTAAAAACTAAAAGATTCATTGTCAACATATCTTATGTTTCCTTATATCTAAGTTGTCAATTTGAATTGTATTGCTTGCATAGTTTAAGTGGGGTATAATAGTTTTAAAAGAGCAACAATGATAAGGAGTTTATAACTACTTTCACGCTTGCATATATATAAAGAGAACTAGGTCAAGTTTTGTAAAAGCTCATCTGGAATTTGCTACAGAGGATGGAATATTTGGGACTGGACTGGACTCAAGAAGGCCAGCCAGGAGGATGTTGCAGTTGTCCAGGTGAGAAATAGTCCTTGAGACAGAATAGAGTTTTAAAATGCTGGCTCCTATTCATCCTCTCTGGGGACGACTTCAGTTTCTAACTCACATTATTAATATTTAACTTGGCTGAATAAAACCACTTCTCAGTTTCCTCTTCTGTAAAATGGAGATAATAACACCATGGAGCTACCTCGTCTGATGACTATAAGGGTTCATAAGAATCCGGATGAGGTACTTAGCACAGATTTTGGCTAAAGTATGTGTCCAGGAATACCTGAAAATGTCACAGCAAACAGCACCAACAAAAGACAAGGATTGGACCAAGGGTGCTGTAAACTAGACCGTCTTTGCACATGTTGACACATGATTTGGGTGTGGAGGGCAAGAACAGAAATTGGGGGAAGGGAAATCATTAGGATGGAAGTCCCCAAGAGCTCCGCCATGAAGTCAACAGCGCCCTGTGGTCAGTTCTGTTCTGAGCATTTCTCTGGTGCTCAGTCTGCCCTGTGGGGATGAGCGTGGGGGATCTTAGCACTTACAGCCATAAGGTGAAAAAGGATGCCTTCAAGTCTGCAACTGGGCCTCCCCTCAGAGTGTCATTTACTGACAGCTACAGGGTTTCCGTTAGAACACCTGAGAGTGAAGGCTCCTCTGTCTTCTTTTGAAAAGTGAGCACTCCCCACGGCACTGCTTTGGTCAAAGTAAGACATTCCTCAATAACTATTCCTACAAATCAGATGTCCCAGGCGGGGGCTTGATATTTTCCATCAACCTCTAGTTGCTCTCCCTCTACCAAGAGGGAAAGACTATTACAAATGTAAATAACAAATTGGGAACAAGCTCTTTTCACATTGTTAACACTTAGAAAAAATATAGGCAAGGGGTGCTGTCATTCTTAGCCAGATTTTACAGTTTTGAACCCTCCATGTTTGTCAAAAATTGTTATTTCCTACAACTTCAACAGACTCGGGGAAATGTTCCAGTCCACTAGCTTTGCTGAGGAGGAAAAGTACATTGTTTTAACTTGAATATTCCTTTGTATTGGAGCAAAATGGTGCACCTGGTCAGCTTAAACAGTTTCCAAAGAACTGAAGAAGTGCAGGCTAGTAGAATTTGAGAATCCCTAACATGGAAATTAGAGAATGGAATTCATTCATTCATTCATTCACTCACTCACTCATTCATTCATTCATTCAGAAATATTTATCTACCTTTAACTTTTTGCCGTATCCTGTCTTCTGTGCTGGGGATACAGCAGTCAGCTCAAATCAGAGTTTAGGACCTCGGGGAACTGCTCCTCCACTACGGAAGGCAGGGATTAGTCAAATTCAATTAACAGTACAATTGCATTTAACATTGCAAGTGGGATAAGTGGAAGTATGTGCAGCTGTAGGAGGGTTTGAATCATAGTCCTACCACTTTCTAATCATATGACTTTACCAAGGAACTTCAATTTCCTGTGCCTCAGTTTCTTCATCTGTAACCCATAGTTCTGCTTTTCAGGAGTGTGGTGAGAACTATAGGAGACACAGTATGAATATGCCTGCACAAGAATGGGCTATAGTGAGTGCTCAGTAAAGAATCACTTCCTTTGTTCTTGCTTCCTTGAGGTTATTAATACTTCAGATGAAAAACAAGTGCTTTTCAAAATTATCTGTTTTGAAATTATAGAGGTAGGAATTAGTCTATATTTTCAGGTTGACTACATCACAACCGAAATTCCCATTCTCTCGCTCTCTCTCTCTCTCTCTCTCTCTCTCTCTCTCTCTCTCTCTCTGTCTCTCACATCACTCTAGGCCTGGGCTCCAGGACCAGGAGAGGAGGAAGGCAGGGTAGCACGTGGTCCCTACATTTGGAAGAAAACCCTTGACACTATGGCGAAGGCAGTTCATAGCACTCAGTCCAGTTCACCTCTACTCACTGCCCAATGGCACTCCATGTGAATTCTACGATTGGCTAAGTGCATGTTGGGCAAGAAACAGGCGTGGAGCACTGTTGATATCTCACCAAAGTGCCTCCTCTCAGTTACTGGTCACTCAGATACTGAACAAGGGGAAAAGTCATTCTATGGTCACCAGCCCTGAACTGAAGTGGTGGCTATAAATCAGCTCTTTCATAAAGTGTGGACTTAACCAAACTGAAAAACGCCATGCATGCAGAAAAGCACTGAAAAGAAATACACCAAAGGTATAAGAATGGGAAATATGATTTTTTTCCCTCCTTTTACTTCAGTACATTTCCCTAAACATGGCTGATATCACATACTACTTTTTAAATGTTAAGAAAAAGACAATTACTAAAGAAATACAACTGTGAGCTCACTGACAGACTAAGTTGGACAGATCTCTAAAGCACGACATTGACTCTAGCACAGACACCCTATTCACTTTGCCAAAGCAAGAATGCCAACTCTGGGATATAATTTAGGTGGGGGCTCCTCTGACTCTCCCCCCTTTTCCTTCCTCTTTTCCTATAAGTCTGCTCCTGTATGACCTAGAAATGCATCTTTTATTATGCTTGTTACACCTCTTTACTATTAGAATATGAGTTCTTCAAGACTGATAATCTTGTGTTGTGTTTTTTTTTTTCTTGTTAAACCCCTGTACCTAAGGCAAGGCATCTACAAAATAATATAACAGTAGAAGGAGGAGAAGGGGGAAAAGGAACTGATATTTACTATCTATGGACTAGGTCCTTCCACGGACTATATCATTCTGTCTTTAGAACTAACAAGTTAGGCGTGTGCTATTAATACTTTACAGATGACAACATTGAGCTCAGAGAGCCTGTGCTATACATGGCTGACCGCTGACACAATGTGGCATGAAACACATTTATTTTTACAAATTGAGCTGTTCTTGGATATCTTGCAGATCATGCAAACAGAAGAGGCAAATAGTCCAATAATAAAGGATAGATAAGTTAAATGCTTTTTGGGACTGGGCGGCAAAGTGGGAGGAGGAGGGGTGAAGTCCAGACTGCCTGTTTCATCCAAGGGGGCACCTGTGCTCACTTTTCTGACCTCTTTAAAAGATTATCAGGGCCTGATGGTGGGAAACAGGAATCCTGACTAATCCTGAATCGCACTATTTGAGTTCTTCAAAGTTCCTAGGAGGAATTGGAAGTTGACATCAGAATCTCATTGACTGATAATGATTACTTGATCTAGGTATTTATATTTAAATTAATAATATAGTAGCATACATCAATTCTGAGTCCCACCTGTGAATTCAGTAACCCTCAACTGATCCTTCTATTGTCTTCATAAAATCCAGGGTGCAAATATGGATGTAAATGAACTTCATTCCAGATCAACAATTCCCTTTATACCTTTATAAAAGAGGATTTTTCTGCCCTTAGGTCTCATATTAGCCGAGAAACCAAGGTTTCCAAATCAGGTTCTTCCTGAGTCACTCAGAATAAACCCAAAGATTGAGGACTTCCTAGTGTTATTTTCAGCCTTCTCACTGAGGTCAGCTCTCAGTCTCGGCTTAAAGCATTTAATTTTGTTTGTAAACCACAATAATTGAATTATTTTGGAGGAGGAGAAATAGTTGAAGGTCTTACAAGGTTTTAATCAAGTACAGTATCTTCTAATCAAGTCAGTGGACACATGGCATGTGATTTTGGAAAGTAAATAGGATTTTTAAAAATATGATGCTGTTTCTTTAGAAAATAATAAAACAGTAAATAACACAAGCTAATCAACATTGTTGTAAGAGAGTCAGATTCTACCATGGTTTTATTTATTTATCTATTTAATTCAGGGAAAGTTCTGAAAGCAATAGAGATTGAATGCAAATTTCTGCTTCTTCTACATCTCTGCATCATTCAGTAGTCATTGAGCTTCTACTGTGTGCCAGGCACCACTCGAGGCATTCAAGAAGTGTTCAAATACTGGCCCCACATTATTATGCTTACAACATATTGAGGAAGTAACAGAACCAGAATATATTGTAGAAAGTACCTGGTCAACTCCTAATCATCCTTCAACACAGCTCAGCGGCCACCATATCCAGGAAGTTTCCCTTCATCTGAAAATTCAGTAACTCATTTCTAATTGCATTTATTAGTGTATATACTACAGTATCTTAACATTATTGGTTACATATCCATCTCTCTACTAAAGCAAGCACTTCCCTCAAACAAGCACTTTTTTTGGAACAGAGGGACTCCAGACATAAAGATGAAAAGAATAGACTTTTCTTAAATGTTGTATATGTGATAAGTGTGTTATGTGAAGAGAAAAAAAAAAGCAACAAGAACCATTAAGGATGTCCATTACGGACAGTGCAATGTAGGGATGAAGTGGAGAGACATAAAGCATGACAGAGGCTGATAAATCTTGGAGGTAAATATAAAAATATATGGAATCTAAAGGCAAAGGGATTTGTTGTCATGTATTTGGCTTTGGAAGATGCAGAAAAATTGTAAACACTTTGGCAATTCTAGATTAACCGAAAGGGAGATGAGAAAATTGAGAACAGGAAGATACATTTAAGTTTAGCAGAATAACTATTTCAAAATAACTCGACGGCTTTCTTATTATTGTCACCAAAATTCCTCCAGGGGAGTTTTATCCTTGTATTTGTGTATCCACAACACTCAGTACAGTGCCTCACGCTTAGTGGCTACTACATACATCATACTGAATCAGACATAAAGGCGATGATAGAGTGTATAAAGATGATTAAAATAAGATGGTAAGAAATGCAGTGAGTACAAATGAGGAAAAATTACTTTGAAAAGTAAATAGAGATGCTAGTTAAAGATTATTTATTGTACACATGCATTTTCTTCTATTTCTGTCTCAAAATTCCATTTGAATAGTTTAGAGTCTAAAAAATAAAGGCAAACCCACAAGAATAAAGAATAGAAGAGAAAACAGAAATGGTTTTTTGGAAGATGGAAAGCAGATGGGAACTGAATTAGCAGACGCACTAAAGCTGAATTATATAAGCCAGCAGTAGAAAAAGCTGCAGAATCCCCAGGCTCGGTGGCATTTGGTACCTCTGTAAAGTGGGTTCAAAACAGGAGGATTGATTGGAAGTATGTTAAAAATCACTGAGAAACCCCTACCTTTAACCATGAAGCTAAGGAACTGCTATGATCACATCCTGGCAGACTACTAGAGGTTTTTTTTTCTCTTAAGAGGGTAAAATATAAAACAGTACATCTCAAGATTGGAGAACATGAACAGAGTTGAAAAGTGGATAAAAGTGTACATACCGTATGTTGTTATTCAGACTTTCCCCTCACATAGCTTCCAGGATGCATAGACTTATACCCTCTAGGCAGAAGGCTAGAGGGAGTTTCTGGGGAATCTGATTATTCTGAGAGAAACCTATAAATGCTAACATTAGAGTATGAAATGGCCCAACTAGATAATCCAACACTTAAGCCCAAGAAACATCCTTCCAGATACACAGAACTTTTTAGTGTCCCAACTTAAACATGAGAAGTTTGGGGAAAGCACTTAACATGAAACACAGAGACCAAAATGAATAAGCAAACAAGAAATATGGTCAAAGCCGGGACACGAAAGTTTCAAAAACTGTCATTATTGTTCCACAAGAGATTAAAGAATTTGTATCAATGGAAGAAGAACCATACATAAGCAATGAGAACCCATAGCACATAGGAAAACTTTTTCAATGAAAGCATAAATGAAACATTAAATGAGAGGATTTCAAGGTAAATCTGAGGAAATCATCCAGAAAGAAATATAAAGAAAAAAGATGGAACTAGAAGAAAATAAATGAATCATTCCAAAAGATATAACATCTGAAAAAAAAAATGGAACTCAGGAAAAATATAAGATATAAAACAGAAGGTTAGACATAATTTAAGAAATAACTCAAGAAAAAAATTCAGAATTAAAAAATAGAGTTTTCAGGTTCAGCTGATCCAGCACAATGGATGAAAACATACCCACATCAAATAAAAACATACAGTCACAAAATTTTAGGTCACTGGGAACAAAGTCAATCTCTAAAGTCTTTCTGAAAGAGGAAAAAAAATGTTTTCATACAAAGAATCAAGAATTTAAAAACATACTTTTCCAAGCATACCTAAAAGCTAGAAGAAAATTGAGCAATGTATTCAAAATTGATTTCCAGATGAGAATGTTATATCTAGACAATCTACCCATTAAGTGGGATAGTAAAATGAAGATATTTTCAAGTATTTTCAAACTTAAAAGGTCTCAAATAAAATGACTGACCATATACCCTCATTTAGGAAGCGACTTGAGAATGTACACCACTAGGAGAGAAAAAACTAAGAAAGAAATGAGATCCAGGGAACAGTGACTCCAACACAGGAGATAGACAATGAAGAATCCCCAAGATAATGGCAAAAAAAAGGTCCCAAAGTGTCTGTCATGCTAGAGCTCTAGAGAACAATCTGTCTACACAAGAGAAGTTCAGAAGACTTTGGGGTATTTCTTCAAGATGAAATCAATATTAGCTAATGTATCTGAATGGATTTAGAGATTTGTCATAACTTGGGAAGAATTTGGAGGTATTTTAGTGATATGTATATGGAAAACTAAGCAAAAAGAAAAATCTTTTGGAAAACTAAAAGACTGTGCAGGAAAAGTAATATATAACATGGATCAACTGTGAATGCATTTATATAATCGTTTTAATGTAAATACTGAAAATTAATTGAACCACAATTAAAGTATAATTATCTTGGACTAAAATGGGAACCAAAATGTCCCTGGATTAAGCAGAACAAAGGGTAAAATAGAGCTAAATCCTTACTTCTCAAATATGAAAAGAATGAGCTAAAGGAATGAGTGTACATACTTGCAAGTAGAATCAGTTGATTGTTTGAGGTATGCATATGAATCACATCGACAAAATGCAAAGTGAGTTTTTTTTAAAAAATGAATGTACCAAGTTATGGAAAAAGGTAAGACATTAACCTCTACCTTTAGTTCTCAGGGAACTATTTTAATTTCTAAATGTTCATAATCACCAACACTCTTGCTCTTTCTTTCAAGGATTTAAGATAGCCTCTGCGATAATTTAAAGATCTTTTATTTGCCTCTTAGAGGTTTATAAGTCATTGCTTTTGTGATTACAATTGCTCTGGAAGGCTAAGCCTGGCGGCCATGTTGTCTGTTTGCCTTAGCGAATTTGGTTACAAATGCTGAGCAAAGACTTTGTCTCCCCATTCTGTATTTGTGTTTACTCAGGCAGGCACCATTTGTGGCTAAACAGATAAGATCTGTTCCCAGGCCTGTAAGGAGTGACAAGTATATTATTTGAACATGTGGGAAAATTATTTAAATAAAAAATGTACAAGATTATCAACGTCCCTATCACTCAGTTTAAACAGGAACCAAATAAATGTCACCCTGCCATCATGTACTTTGCAGTTTATTTTTGAAATATCCACAGAGTACAGGGAGAGAAGATGTTGAGAGGAGCTGAGAATTATTGGAGGTCAGTATGGGGAAAATAAAAACTACAACTACCATATAATGGAGGTTAAGTTTTAAACCAATATTATCTTATTTAATCTCTAGGCCAACCTTATCAGGTACTGGTATCCCTAATTTACAGATAAGGAAGCTTATTAGATACTTTACAGATAAAGACATTTCGAGTTTAAGGGAAAGAGCTGGGAATGAAATTTATGTCTATTTCTTATAAAGCCCAGTCTTTTAACTTTTGCACAACTGAGAGCTTATTCATTTTGTTAATATAGTAGGGAGATTTTATATTTGTAAGTATATGTGCATACACACACATTTGTTGAGAGATAATATAAGAATAGAGGATTCTGGAATCCCATTTTGACCTGTCACCCATAGGTCCCCTTGCAGTTTCTAAGGGAAATAAATGTACCAAGGATAAAGCCCAGTACAGGTATTGTTTTTGTGCAGCTTGGTTCTAAATATCACATAGTCCCTTGGTTAGCTAGGCTGGTGGTGTGGAAAATGCCTATTGCTTGGCTAGAGACAAAGCTGGTTGCCAGGTCTCCTCTGGCCATTTTTCTAACCAGTGTTGCGCTGGGGAAGCTTGTACTGGCTTGTGAGAGCCCATAGCTAAATTTTCAGGAATTTTGCAAGCCAGTTGATGTCAAGGTGGTTGCTTAAATTGGGGCGATGGTGGGAGTACTTATACCACAGAAATTGGCAAATGCTACAAATAGGAATTTTTATTTTCTTTTCTCTTTTTTCCTTTTGTTGTTGTTAAACTTTTACCAGCACATTACTGCCTAATCCAGTACCTTAGCTCCCTGAATCTAACCACTCTTAACGCAGAGAAAAAGCCAGTCCAGGGAGAAAAATCTACTCAGTGCAAGTACAAAGAGCTTTTCCCAAAGCCTAGGTCTACTACCCCAGGCCTTAAGGCAGGGCACGAGCTTCTGATCTTACTCGTATCTAATTCTGTCAAAGAAAGCTGAGGAGGAGCCGTCAGTAAAAGAGAGGAGAAAGTCAAGAATGAGCCAAGACAGATGGCTGGACCACTTCCCAGAGCAGCAGACTCTCTTTACTTCTTCTTGACTCAACTCCCTTTTCTGGCCTCAGATTTTAACCCCTTTGCTCTTTCACACAGAAAGTCCTACCCTCAAGCAGTGTGATCAAATACTATCTTTGAACTTTGCCCACCTTGAAGGACCTCCTTTTAAGTAGGGGCCTTTCAGCTTTTCCAGTGCTGCAGCAACTTACTAGCTGTACAAATGAAAGCAAATCGTATCACATACTTGAACCGCACTTTTGCTTGCTGTCAAATAGGGTTGTAACACCACACTTTCAAGGGATGACCTGAGGAACAAAGGTCAAGGTCCCTCATATGTGTACTGCAAGCAGGACCAATGTAAAAGATTGTTGCTGTCAAAGTTATGATTGTGGATTTCAGCATTTCAATCAGGGAAGGTATCTGGAGATCAGAAAGACTCGAACTGGAATTATGCCACCCACCTCAGAGACTAAAACAGCTTAGTTCATGAATCATGTAATGACCAGCAGGCTCAGAAGATGGTGCTCCATAGCCAATGAGTTCTTCCTTCCATCCCAACAATACAAAGAGGTTATACTACACGCAAACCTGGGCTTTGTGATGCCGTCCAACCATCACAGGCTGTCACCCTCTGCCGGAAGCCATCTGGGAGGACAATGTCCCTGGACACCTGTGTTTTATCCTAGAGAAAGAGATGGTTCAAGGTTTCAAGGGACCCAGATTACAAACCAGCTATTAAAGATTGATGAGGGGAAAGGAGTGGATGGGCCAGTCAATAAGGTCCGTGTGACTCACACATGCCTCTCAATATTGAATACATTACTCAATTTTCTTCTAGCTTCCAGGTATGCTTGGAAAAGGGTGTTACAGGATATTTCACCATTTATATGGCCTGGAAATGACCTACAAGTGACCTTCACTTTCCGGTAGCCAATCCCTAACCTTGAAAGCTCTGTGAATAATACATGGAGGAACTTCACTGCTCGTCTCATCTGTATATCACAGGTGGTTTGACGGTTCTGTTGATGACAACAACTGTTACATAGGTGCGGTGTGTGTGTGTGTGTGTGTGTGTGTGTGTGTGTGTACACAGAGGAGCAGATGAATTTCTGTTTTAGTTTATTGCTTGGGAAAATTTTCTTACAACCTACAACAAGATACACTTCCTCTTATTCTGATAGTGACAGTGAGGTTACATTCGGTTTCCTTTTATTATTATCATTATTTTTTGTCTTGGCGAAGAGTCAGCTCAATTTTGTCTTCGTTTGTAGAAAGTGCCTCTGAATAGAATTTTGTTAAGACTATTAAATTTTCCCTCTTCTGCAAAGGCTTTTGGGAAGCAAAACTCCTATTGGAAATTTGGCAGAAATTGAATGAATAAATAAACTAAATAAACAGGGAAAGGATAAATTCACATATAAAATGTTCTACTGAGCTGGTCTCTCAGAACTCCAAGTTTTATGTTGGATGGCTTTTCTGGACTGCTGCCTATTACAGTTGCCTAAAGTAACAGAAAAGGTAGATACATATTTCAAATTCACTATACCTTAGTTTACCAAACAGTACCATTGGACAACAATGTCTGTACTTTTCTTAGTGTATAAAATATTGTGAGATTCCATAAGAGTATTTTTAAACTCCAAGGTTACACATATAACTTTTATTATACATTTTCTTCTGTGGGGTAAAAATAAACATCCTTGTTTCCTGAAAAAAAGAGACACTTTTTTTTTTTTTAATGATTAGTAATAAGCATGTCAAATGTTCAATAAATTTGTGCTGTAAACATGAAATTCTGCAAAGCCGGATACGAATTTGCAATTTGAAAGAAGATGGGTGTCGCTTTAGTCAAACAAACCAACGTGTGTAATAAAACATTTTATGTTTGATAAGCCTTTTGTCACTAACACGTCTTGATTAAATTATAGTCATGCAAAACATGGACTTGGCAGTGTCAAAGCCAATATTGATAGTGACCTCACCTTGGCCACCTAGTACAGGAGAAATTTTTCTTTTTGTTTGACTTGCTACTTTTTTTCATAAACATAGTTCTATACATATTTACTTTCTCACTCGCCAGCACCTCATGCCCACAGATACTGGAAATAATCAGGCTATCCCATTTCCTCAATATTCATCCAGCTCTAACACTCTTATTTATTCATAAGATATGGCATTCATGTGAACAAATCCACTACTGACAAATAACGATCGTGTAAAAAATTAACTTTCAAAAGCACTTCCTGTGGTATACAGGATGGCTTCCAAGACTAAGAGTATAATTTGGTGAATAATATTAATCAGACAATACACACAACATGCACATACACACATACACACATGTGCTATAAATCTGTAGATAATTTTCTCATTAGGTTGATCAGTGAAGTAGTAAGATTGGTAAAAATGGTACCTATTATAGCTTATAAAGGGTGTAGTCTTTTTGGACAGGTTATTGGATTCAATTTGTAATAATTAAGATTCATCTACATAAATACTATACTTGCAATTTAAATCCAGAGAAATTATGTATCAAGATGAATATCTACCCAAGATGAGATTCAATTGTATTTTCCTCAGTATAATTTCAGGATTCTATTAGCTAGAGGATTGAATGCCAATCACTGTGCCTGCCACCGTGCGTAATTTGTAAACCATGGACAACCAGAGCTTATTGCAGGGGATGCCATGACGTGGAAAGGCAGTGAAATGAAGAGCTTCCCATTATCCCCTGTCCTATCACTAGAGGGACAACTATGAGACACTGATTCAAGGTGATTCCATGGAATGTAACTGATCCTTAATGGCCAAGAAGGTAGACAGCCTCAGACAGTACCCGAAAGACTCAGGTACCTCATTTGGAAACTGCGTAGACTGTATACATTACATTACTGTGATGATCGATGAGAATGTGTGTAAAATGTTTTGTACCATGATTGGTGTATAGTAGGAATTTAATAAATGCTATTTGCTTTCCCTAATTAAAGATTAAGTTAGCCACAGCACGACTTCTCAGTCTTCTGTTAGACAAAAGATCTCTTCACACATGATCTTAGTACAGAAGGCACTGAGGAAGGAGTTTGAGAACCTGGGCCCTGGCTTCAGATAGAAACCTCTCGAGAATCTGGCAAACTCACTTCTTCTCTTTGAGTTTGTTTCCCCATCCCTAAAATGGGACCTCGACAATTACACTTATCCATCTGGATTGGTCATTCTGGGCCATTCTGGGTTCCTTAGAGTCTTCCCTAGTAAAGGGTGTTATTGAGGTGACTATTATGGTATAATAATTCTGGCCCCAGGAGAGTCCCTTAAACTGATTATTTACTACAAGGAAAATTAATATACAGACACCTTTATCCCCTCAGAATATTTTCCAGGAGACTTGTGATGAAAATATGTTAAGTCCTGGAAGCAGGACAGCAGAACCTAAACGAGCCCAAGTCCACTGTCTACTTAAATTTGTTATTCATATTCACCTCTAGTCCTCTTCCTGGCAAATTCCTTCCATACTGTGGGTGTCTGATAAATTTCTTTGGGATTAAACTCCAAATTACATTGTAAGAAAAGGAGATATTCCTTCTAATTCCTTTCATACTATGTTTGATATCCCTCCCTCATTCCCACACCCAGTGACCGACCCCTTAATAAATTTTAATGAAGAATATTAATTAGCATTGGGCAAGTAGTACAATCAGGTTTATACAATAATATGATCATTTGGGTGGCAGTGTTGAGTGGTCCATGAGTCACAACTGTCTGCCCAGTATTCCACTAAGCACTCAGGGTAAACTGATGACTAGCCAAAGTCCCTGTTTTCAAGGAGCTCATGGTCTCCTGGGAGAACAGGTATCCTCAGATAATGTGGGAGAAGGAAATTCTGTAAATCACAATACACTCCCTGTCTTCAGCAATGAAACTCACTTTCCAGGAAATTTCTTCCTAGATAATATGGTATGCTGCAGTGGTCTGCAAAGTCTTTAGTTAGCCTGGAACACTTTGCCCAATCAAAAAGTTAGGTGAAAGCAATAACAAAACAGTTAAGGATTAGTAGAAGTAGTTCTGACAGAAGTAGGATAAGGAGGCAGAAATCTATCCTTCCATGATGCAATTGAAGTCGTGGCTCCCAGGCAGCCTGTGATTGGCTGAGCCTATCGTTGCTTGCCACTGACAAAGGCACTCCTATAGAGGAGAACCTGGTTGAATTTAGTTACATCTATCACAACCTGCATTCTTTGATAGACTTGACATTTTTATTCTTCCTATAACAGCCCGTAGACAGTATCTCTAAGGGGAAGTTGTTCTTGTCACATTTGAAAGGGTCCTTTTGTCAAAATTTTGGAAATATTTTATGCTGTGCTCTATATACTACATCATCCCTTGGTTAAATGTCCCTCCTTCTGGAAGACCTTTTGTCATTCCATAAAGTGATATGAATATCCTGTCTGAGTGTACCCCTTACTTCCTGAACCTTTCACCATCATAATGTCCTTTATATTTTATTGACATTTCATTGTTTTAAACTTTGAGATAGACAAGGAGGGAGTCATCTATTGAACGTGTATTTCTTTATTCCTAGTACTTAGTACATTACCTAAAATGTCAAAGGCACTGAAGTATTCCTTTTTTCATTGAATGCTTACTGAGTGACTAACGAATAAATGAAGATAATGACAGAGTATTTAGTGGTCATCATACAGACTGCTTTAAAATTTTTCAACTAACTTTGGAATTCAGAAGAAAGGAGCTGAGCACTGTATATGTCTTATTGATTCTTGGCTAAAAGTTGGGGCATGGGGGAATTTTCTTATTGACATTTTACAGATGAGAAAACTGAGTTCAAGATCACACTTTGAGTCAGTGGAAGAGCTCACATTTCAAATTGCCTCTCTTGGGCTTGAGGCTGTGTTCTTTCCACTCATGACATCACATTGCCTCCCGACTGGTGAGTGAAGAAAGAACAATACCCCATCCACTTGGGTATTTCTTGAGTGTCAGGGCACTTTCATAGCCAGAGCCTCCTCTGTGTTGGCATGGCAGCTGTAACTTGGGGGGGATGTGCTGAGCCCTCTGCTCTGTAACAGAGCCAGCTGCAGAAGGCACAGCCAACAGCTTCCAATCAAAGGAAATCCTGAAAAAACAGCTTCAGGGATCTACTGTGGATTCTCCTGGTCACAGTCCTTGGCCGTAAATAATACATGAAAAGAGATCAGCTCATGCCAAGGTGGACTTCAAAGAGGGTGGGGCAGCAGTGCTGGAACCCTGCATTTGGCGCCTGTGTTGTCTGCCCATTCCAGAAGTTAATTCACAGAGAGTGGGATGAAGGGAATGCCTCCCTCCCCTACAGCTGACTCGTGGGAACTGTGAGCCTGCATTAACAGGAGGGAAGACCAGCTTGCTAGTCTTTAAAGAGCATTTTCCCAGCTCCAAGCCTTAGAGCTGGGCCTTGAACCACTGCTTTGACATGTATTCTTCGCTCGTCCCAAGCAAGCGCAAACACAACAGCCTCCACAGATCAATACAGCAGGCCCGAAGGATGGAATCCAAAGCATGAGCCCTGAGAACAGAAAGTCCCAGGGCTTGCTCTGTGCAAATTGCCATGGGCTCCAGCCATGCGTCCTGCAGCCAAGGATGGGTGGCCCCTGAGCAGGAAACTCTCTGGCAGCCTCCGCTGCGTGCTTTGCCTGCTGACAAGAGCACACCCTGGCCTCAGTTATTGCCCTTATAAAACAGCTCAAGGAGGATGCGAGCCAAATGTTTTAAATGTGCCTGGAAGAAAAATGTTAACTATGAATCCATGTGGTAGAACAGTACAGTACAACTGCAACAACATGCAGTGCTGATCACCGCGGAGGGCCCAAGAGGGATGCAGTTGCTAGCCAGCTTTCCAGTGGCTCCCCCTTTCTTTCTGCGGCAAGCCTACTGGAGCAAGGGCTGTCTTGACATCTACTTTGCAATGGAATCTGAGAAACGGGTGCTTTTGTGGCTGTGAGTAGAGAGTCATTGAATTTTCTGAATTTTCCTAACCAGGAGAGACTGTACTAATCAGTTAGTTTGCATCTAAATAGAGGAAGAAATTGAAGTCCATAGATGTCACCAGCAAGGTCTAGCCTTTCCTATTAATATTCATTCTGCAGGTTTCCAATCCACAGTTTGCAGAACAAAACTAATGCGGATAGGATGTCTTCCATGTCCAGTGCCTATGGCTACCAGATACTGCCCTAGGTATTTTCCCCACATCTTATTGAATCTCCAACATAATCTTGTAATATTATCACTCACGTTTTAAAGAGCAAGACACAAAAAAAAACTGTAGGTGTTCAGGCAAATTGTCTACACGGTAAGTGCTGGAACAAGCATTCAAACCCAAGTGCCCCTGACTGCAAAATACATGTTCTTTTCACTGTAAAACGCCACTCAAATGGCATAAAAGGTATCTGTTTTATTTCTGGTCTATTGACATGCATTAATATTTCTAATGAAGATTAGAAAAACCTCTGAGTAACTTCTTGGGGAGAAAACCTACTTTGCCCTACTTCATGGTGAAATACTGGACGCATTACAATTAATATAAAGAAAAGGACAAGGAGAGCCATCTGTGACATTAATACTTATTATTTTTCTGGACAATAAAATAAAGCAAGAATCAGAAAGATAAAGTAAGAATCCTGGGGGATATAAACTTATTATATTTTAATGATTGACTATATTGTGTAAAACAAAAGAATTGAAAAAACTACTAGGACTAATAAGAGAGCACAGTGAATTAGCCAAAAAAGATGAAGAATAAAATCAACAACTTTTCTACATAGCAGCAACAGCCATTTAAAAAACATAGTGGAAAAAGATTGATTATACTCATATTAAAATATACTAAGTAGCTTTAATAAAACAGTATGATCTATGAAAATGAAACTTCAGAGATTTACAGAGACCAAAAAGAAAATTTTACGAAATCAAGACAGATTTAAAGTTCCCAGATGAGATGAATAAACAAGGACGCCAGATCTTCCTAACTTAAGATATAAGCTTATCATAATAATAGTGGGGTTTCTACATTAAGAAAAATGGTTGAAAAATTAATCAGAAGAGAAAGAACACATGAGTAACGGAGCTAAGAACAAATTTAAACAAGAAAAATATTTTGCCCACCAAAACATATGTAATGTTAGTCATTAAAACAGGATCATATTGTCATAAGACTAGACAGCTATATCAGAACATAACAGAAAGTTCTAGAACAATTTAAAAATACTATAGAACTTAATATATTATAACAATGGAAGCAGCAAAATTCAATGCAGAAAAGGTGTAATATTCATCAAATGATACTGGGGAACGTGCTTAAAAATCTGGGGAGAAGTAAATCTTACTTGATCCTTATTTCATGTATCCACCAATTCAAATTCTGTATGTTTTATAAGATATATGTGAAAACAAGAAAAACAATTATTTTTTTAAAAAAGTAAATATTTAAATTATCTTGAAAATAGAGCAGAACTCCTAAATATAAAATAAATGAAAGAAATCATGACTAACAACGTCAATCACCAAATATTAGACATTTTTACCCAAAATGTGTTAAAAAAAAGTAGAAGAGAAGTAAGAAATTGGAAAGGCATTTTCAATAAATATAAACAACGGTTTAATATATTTAAAAAACATATTAAAATACTTCTTACAAATCCTTTTTCTCTAACACCCATTAGCACAAACATAATGGCAGCCACACAACAGCCCGTTTTCACCAAGGGCATTCATCTAGTTGCTCTGCATCCATCATCCCATCTAAACCTCACAATGTAGAGTTGGGGTTTCATTCAGGTGTACAAAGTGAGAATACTGAGGCAAGGGGTGCTTACGTGATTTGCAACAGGTCACACAACTTCACAAACACACAAACAAACAAACAACTAAACCAGACACGTCTGTCTCCTAACCTCTCAATTCTCAACATGGTCCTGTACAAAAGTGGCCAAAAGCAATGAAGATTTAGTTCACAAAGGAAGAAATGCATTTGATCAATAGTAAATATTTGGCCTGCTAGCAACCAAAATTATATGGGACATACCATTGTTAAGTAGCAAATTGACTCCCCCCCCAAAATGAGAAATAAGAACATTCAGGGCTGGTGAGGGTAGACTTCACATAGCTTGTAGAGTCAAAAATGTATGAAATCTTTCTGGAAGGGAATTTGGCAAGATGAACCCAAAGTCCTCAAAAGGTTCTTACCCGATAACTCCACTTCTAGGAATTTACACTGAGAAAACCATCAGAGGAACTCCTCAAAATGTTTTCCCTTATGAGGAAACTCATTGCAGCACTGTTTATACAGTTTACAACAAAGAACTAAAAGTAAAGTTAGTTAAATTGTGGAACATCCGAAACATGGAGGTAGTAGGCTAAATAAAACAAAAAAACATTCAGGTCCTAATCCTCAGAGTTTGTGAATGTTACCCGACATGGTAATTGGGAATTTGGAGATATGATCTTGAGATGGAGAGATTATCCTAGATTGGGTACAATGTAACCACAAAGGGAGCAAAAGGGTCACAATCGTCTCAGGCAATGTGACAACGGAAGCAGAGGGAGAGGAAGCAATATGATGAGGTTGGAGAGATGTAGGGCCATAAGCCATGGAATGCAGGCAGCTGGAAAAGGCAAGGAGACAGCTTGCCCCTAAAGCCCTCAGAAGGAGCACAGCTCTGCCAATGCTTTGATTTTAGACCCGTGAGAATGATTTAAGACTTCTGACCTCCACAACCATGGAACAATAAATTTGTGTTGTTTTAAGCCACAAAGTTTGTAATCGTTTGTAACAGCGGCAATAGAAAACTAACTTTAGTACTAAAATACCATAAAGAATCACATTTTCAAAAATAAATAATAATATAGGATTGTTGTCGAGATAAATGTATTTGAAAACAGAATTATAAAAGCTGGTATAAATGTTAAATCATAAGTTTCAATCATCACCAAGATTCAACAGACATAACATTTCAAAGTGAGGTACCAAGTGGAGATGAAAATTTCTACAGGAAATAGTTATATGTGTAAAAAGGTTACATGACTCTTTCATTCCTCATCCACCTCTAAAGTATGAAAATATCCAGTTTGAGAAGTTAAGAAAGAGGAATCAGGGCAAAGTTCTTTGGAGAAAACTGTCACTGTGGTGTGAATACCTTCTATGTGTGTCCACAGAGTATTTAAGTGTGTATGTGCCAGTCCAGGTGGGGAATGCCTGAAACTCAGCTCAGACCTACTGAGAATAGTTTCAACAGGACCACCCACAAATTTTATATGCCTTTCTTGAATTTGGGAGTCCCACAGTAGAAAGAGCCAGCCTGGCTAGCTCTTCCGGTGGTGGGAGTAAAGAAGAGATTGTTGTGTTCCTGGCTCGCAAGCACTCCTGCAGGCGCAAAAGATGTGTGTTCCCCATGGAACAAATATCAAGGGAGAGAGAGAACCAGTGTGGGATTAGAGTCCTATCCCACAGGATTCCTGAAGGGTAGACAATCCCCACTACAGAGATGTTGAAAGTAGTATTGGATTACTAGGGACTGAGAAAGGAGTAAGCATGAGCTGGAGAAGGAGAGTGCATCACCAACATCAGGAGAACTTCAGGTAAAAGGTCTGGGGGAGGCCTGGTGTGGGGACAAGACTGTCTTGAAGAACACATTCGAGGTCAAGGACAGCACCAACTTCGGACATCTGCCTGGTCCAGGGAGTGGGAAGCCTGCCTTGGACAGTTCCAGTCACAAAGAAACTTCGAGCTCCTCCCCTGACTCCAAACCTGGAAGGGTCGGAAATGGACAAAAGTAGGCAAATGGACAAAAGAAGATGATTTTAAATCAGTTTTGATTACTATAAGGGCCAGGGAATTGTAATTTTTGAATGGCAATTACGTTTGCTGAAGAAGGGATCATCGGCTCTCTTATCACTTAGGCATAATCAGAAGAGGCGTGAGATTGCCCAGTGTTTCATTTTAGGGCAGGGGAAGAACTATTTCTTCTAATTAATTTCAAAAGGACAGTGGAAGAGATAAAATAATTTTGCTTTGTGATTGTATCTCAAGATTTGTTCTGTCCAAGATCCTGGTTACATTTTGTGGGTTTTTGTTGTTGTTGTTGTTGTTGTTGTTGTTTTTCTTTAGTGTGTAGAACAAAAAGAAGAAAAGAGAAAAAATAAAAGGAAGAGGAGGGAAGAGGAAGGGAGGGGAGAGGAGGAGAGGAAAACACCAAAAAGTTAGTAGAGTTCTTTGGGTTGGTTAGGTGATGCAAGAGTTTTATATTGTCTCCTCTTTCCAATATTTTTACAACTTTATAATCAGACCAATAATGTTTACATTCATCTACCCTCGTATGCAGAAGATCCCCTTCTTGGTGTCTACATAGCATGTGACATTATTAAAAGAGAGTTCCAAAAAGGAAAAGTCTTGGCCATATGGGACTGGAGGGCCTTCTTCACTCCTGAGTATCAGTTTCCGATCAATGTGTTACATAGCCTTTCTGTACCTGATGTTGTAGAATCTTTAATTTTAGACTGATGCTTCATTATAGAAAGAACCCACACATAGTGGGCTGGAAGCTGTCGAACAATAAAATACTGATGGCGCAAAAAAAAAAGAAAAGAAAAGAAATGAGCTGGCAGTTTTTAGCTTCAATTCATAAAATCAGGGTGGCATTTGTTAATGGGATACAGAAAAACCCCAGAGAGACAAGAACTTGTGGATACCAGAGAGAGAGAAAGAAGAGAGAGTCTTCTAAGTAACCCAGAGTGTTAGAGTAACATTTTTTTATTCACACCACTGCAACTGCAGAGTACGCTTTAAAGCACAAATGTGAAGAAATCCAAGCAGGAGCTGAAAAATAATTTGGGAAATCCCTACTTCCAAAAGGATTCTTGGGATGGTAAAGTGCATAATGCATTTCAAACCCAGCGCTTATCTCACTGTAGGTGCTTCATAAAAGTTAGTTTTCTTTTCTTTCCAAGCCCCCTCCTGCTCCCCAGCCCCCTTCATAAACATATGGGCACCTCACTGGGGTGGTTTGGCACCAGATGTCTCATCTCTGCTTTCTTTATTCCATTTCAGACTCTTGGGTGAATTGTCATGCCTGATATGGTTGATTTCAAAGCCAAGTTTAGACGATGTGAATAATTAAAATCATGAAACTTAAACTCTCAAATGAAACATTTCTGAGTCCTGCACACAGAGGAAACTTGAACATTGAATTGGAAAGGAGAAGCCAAACCGCAGCCAAACGAAAAAGGCTACAAATCCAGCATTTTAGGTACCACAGAAAATTAAGCACAGCAGGCAGAAAGGCAGCAAAGTTTATCTTGAATCTGGGCCAAGAGTGAGCCAGGAGGAAAACAAACAGGCAAACAAAAACTCTGTAGTGAAATGTATTAACCAACTAAGATTCCGTGGATGCCAGTTCAACCTTTGAATTGATCCTGACGAGGTGATGGTCTGTCTTCCAGGGTCCCTGAGCAGATGAGCATTTGCAGATACGCCTATGCAAGGCCATGCATTGTCTTTAAATACAATGGTAAATTAAAGGTCTTTGGGGAGACCCAGAATAGTTCATGGAGGGTTCTGTGGTTAGACTGGTGCCTACACTCTTTAATTCTGCAAATGCATGTGCTGAAAACGTAACAACGATCCCTCCTGATAGGCATGCGGCTCTTGTGGGATCTAAGAGCTCCTTCCATCAGACCAGCACATCCATAAGGAAAACACACCCACACTTCTCCACACACATACACACATGCACACGGACCCACGAGTTTCCTTCAGCCAGGCAGAGGCTCATGTACACATTCTGACATGCCAACACTGATACACACAAGAGCATACACGTGAAATTCAAAAAGGAAGTACAGAAATTGAACGTTAAAAATAAATCCAAGAATTTCCCAGTGAAATTTAAAAAAAGAAATCTGAGGAAAAATCTGATCACAGTTTTAAATATTTCCCTCCCCCCACTTTGGTTCCACCCAGTTTGTCAATGCACTTTGCCGTGTTTAGCATAACGGCCTCTGATGGAACTGCAAAAATTCTTGCACATATGTTCTGAAACTACATTTCCAGAAATATAACTCAAGAATCAGAGTAGGTCCAGAGGTGTTTGTAGGGTTTCCTATCTATTAAAGTAATGCCAACACAAATTTAAAATCAAATTAACTTCTCACACGAAGATCATTATCTTTAGTGGCTAATGGGAAAAAAAAAAAAGAGGGAAGATCTAAACACAGTTGCCAACAGCCTCGCTTCTTTAAGACAGCCAATGTCTATTGTATGGGCCACAACATTAGAAAGTCTATGCAACAATATTTGGAGTGAATTACTGTTCGAGGACTCACTTATTCAATTTCCTGAGTGTCTACTCTTTGTCAGTCTCCGCTGTAGAAGCTGCAGGGTCTTCCCCCAGCAGCTCACTATCCTATGCTGCACACTCCCCATCTCATTCAAAATATCTGTCCTCACAATATTTACCAAGGATGAAAAAGAGGGATTGCTATTTCCCCTACTTGGAAAAAGAGGAAATGGAAGTGAATCAGTCCGGAAGTAATGGGATTCAGAGGCATGTTGGAAGTGGCATAAAAACTCTGTTGGAACAAACTGTTCTTGCACTGGGCTGAGCTCTCTGCACCACGTGCAGTACAGAAATATTCACTTACCAGCTGGAAAATGGCCTGGAAAATACATGAGCTGCCTTCTTAGGCTTAACCCTGATGGCTGCAGCAGAGCTTCACATATCCAGGACTGGCATCACTTTCGAACTGTAACCAACAGTTTTTTTCCTCCCCTTAATCAACCAACATGAAATGTTCTGTGGTTGGGCTGGCAAAACTGCACAGTGAAGCTGGAAAGGATGCTGCTGATTTCAGCCTGTGGACTTGCAGTGGCACTGGTCACTCTGAAGCAAATGGGGGTGGTGGCTGGAGGACTCTGCCTGGGCCTCATGCTTAGTGGGCCCCCAGCCCCACATTCTGGAAGAGGAAGCTAATGTACCTTACACCCCCTGTCCTCCTTCTCATCTGCTTACACAAGATCAACACTGTTGATTCACTTCCTAAGCAAGATTGCAATGAGTAGTATACATCACCAACAGTGTCTTCATTTTAGACGCTTAGCTGCCATATTGTTTCAACATTGCTGCCAAAGCCACAACTTGACCAGAAACTACTAAATCTATATGTCGGCCATAATTCCATGCCTGAGTTCCAGGCTTGTATTTACAACTACCTACTGAACATCTTCACTGGAATGTTCCATAGGCACCACAAACTCAGCACATTAACAAACAGAAGATATTTGCTCCAATATCCACCTCCAACAACAAAAAAAATCCAGATTCTGTAGAGCAAGATTTAGCCAACATTTTTCTGTAAAGTGCTAGTCTAGTTTCTATCTCTGTAAGCCATATGGTCTGTGTCACAAATCCCTGACTCTGCCATTACAGTGTGATAGCAGCCATAGGCAACATGTAAATGAATGTGTATGGCTGAATTCGAGTAAAACTTTATTAACAAAATCAAAGAGTGGACTGTTTCAGAACAGTCCATAAATCACCTATCCATAGTCACTCAAACCAAAAGCTCCTGTTATTCTAGACTCTTCTTGTTCCCTAATTTTTCACACCTTTTAAATCATTCAGTAAATCTTAACCAGTCTGTACCTCTTAAAGAGATTGCAAATCTCTTTCCTTTTATTCTACCACCAATGAATTTATACTAATTACAGCAATTTGTGCTAGTTTGAGCATGACTGTTTTATGGGCAAAACCAAAGTGTAATATACGGCCACTGCCCTATGGTCTCCATTGTTTTTACTTTTTAACTCAGCAAATATTTACTGAGCTCCTACAATGTACTACACATTATACCAACCACCGAGGGGTCAGTGATGAATGAGAAAGATATGGTCCTTCCCCCTACAGAGCTTCTGTAAAGTAAAAGGAATATTATTTTAAAGAGTGTAAAATATCACAATCTCTGAAAGTGGCTTGATTCTATCTGCGTATCATAAAGTTCCCCAAAATTAAAGGCCAATTTTTAAAGAAGAACTTGTCAAATATTTATTGAAGAGAAATAAACTATATATGTTCTGAATTTGAATATAAACCAGTTGCTTAAAGTAAATAATAAGTATTAAATCAAAACCATCTTACTTATCTAAAGAGTACAGCATTCTTTATCTTTAATAATTTCTGAAACACGTATTAAAGGATTTGGAGACAGTCTTACCTCACCCAATAGCAATTCTGAGTATTCTAAATATCAAACTTATTAGTAGTTTGTATCAATGGAAACTGCTAAATAAATTTAATCATAGAAAAGATCATGCTGTCTTATTAACTCATTCCCACGTTTGAATCATAACTCCAGTAGTCTAAATAAAAGGGAGGGAGTGAATAATATTATACAAAGCCCTTGTTTATTGAAGATAGACCAGAGGACCTTCTAAAAAGGCAACTGGGATGTTTTGAGATGCGAAGTCTTATTACATTAAGAGAAAACTGGGGCATTTGAGGCTAGAGAAGATAATAACTAGAGGCCATACCCCTTATATTAAAATAAAAAGCTGAAATAGAGTTTGATATTTTATATATATTACCATATATAGGATGTAATATATAACATACAACACACATAAACATCTATAAGCATATAATATATAAATATAAATGGAATATAATATATAAAGGATATTTATGCATATATAGCTCATGTGTACATACTTATATAGGCATATATTATATGTACATATATTTTATTCTTATGTGTGTATATATTATATATACATATGTATTACATATACATATGTATTATATATACATATGTATTATATATACACATGTATTATTTATATATATATACATACATAATGTATGTATATTATACATAAATAATGTATGTATATTAGAAAGAGAGAGAGAGAGAGAGAAAGAGAGCGAAAGAGAGAGATTATATTTATCTTAAAATATAGCCCCAAGAATGAAAGTTCTGGAAGGGAGGTTCAACTCAAGGTAGACCCTTCCAACGGTCACAGCTGTCTGTAAATGGACTGCCCTCCTCGGGAGGGAAATTGCAGAGAGAGGCTGCATGGCCTCCTGGCAGGATTCCATAAGAAGGATGCCAGCATTGGCAGGGAGCTGGCCTTGCTGTCCTTGGACGCCCTGATGCCCTGAAAGCCTGAGGCCTGTAGAGACGCCTTTATGTATAGGAGTATTGGGTGTCTGTAGAGATCTCTTTTCCCCAGAAAGCAATGGCATGCAAACGAATAACGTGCCTAGTGCTCCAATAGAGGAAGGACTCAGTACATGTTGTGAAATAGTTGGCCTAGAAAGTATGAATACATGCTTAACACTCACAAGGGCATTTTTCATGAAGGCAAAAGAATAGATTCTCAGGTTCAGTGTGGGTTCCAAAGATGTTTCCTAGCATCTGATCACTGAGAAAAGTAAAACAGATAAGTGGATTGTGTTGGCTCTGGAATCACCCTGAGTTCAAATCCTGCCAGCAAAATTGACTTGATGTGGGACTTTGAGTAACTTACTGTCAATGCTAGATTACATTTCTTTAATGTATTCACTGAGTCTGCCCTGCCGGAGTGTCTTACTCCCTGCCCCATTAATGTCAGGCTTGGCCATGTTATTAGGTTGGTGCAAAAGGAATTGCAATATAAAAAGTTAAAAATAATTCCAAAAACCGCAATTACTTTAGCACCAACCTAATATTTGCTTTGGTCAATGAAGTTGAGAAGAAGTAGCACATGTTCCTTTTCATTCTGTAGTTTTAAGAGCCATTGTATTTCCTATATCACAATACTCCATGTGTCAGGACACAGCTAGGACGTAGGTAAGGGTTACTCTTTCAATGTGCTTCCCAGAGAAAAGAACTGACATTAACCTACAATGCGCATATAACATGAGAGGAAAATAAAGCTTTACTGTTATAAGTCAGTGAGATCCGGGATTTTTACTGCAGCATAATTTAGCTTATACTGTTTAATATATTATTTTAAAAACCACTCTGTTTACCTCTGTAAAAGGAGGAGGATGAAAAAATATGTTTTAGAAAATGGTTGGAGCAAATGAGTTCATTCATGGAAATCACTTCTGGCGCAAAATAAATTTTACTAATCATTATAGTTGAACTACACAAAAATCCTGAGATTAACGCTCACCATTTCTCAATGCGTGTTTTCCAATTACTGCCTGATGTACCAGGAAGAATCACCAGTAAGAAGGAAGATCTCAGTAACAGATTAATTTAGCAAGGCAGTCCTGAATCAGCTTTTATAACAGACATTTCATCACTAAAATAATGTGTGAAGGCAACGGGTCTGAGAAACCTAGGCATCAGGCCTGCCCACTCACTAGGCTTCAGTTTCCTCTTCTTTGAATAAGAGGGGGTGGGGTGGGCTTGCTGGTTTCCAACGCCCTGGCAACTTGTAAGTGCAGGAGCATTGGAGCAGAATATATTTCAACATTACAAACGATACATTCAGAGAATGAAATCGTAGAAGGCGGCCCTGGGGGACGTTTGTTTATTCCGGTTCAGCAGTAGTGGAAATTCGAATTCCAGGTGTCCAAGCAAAGTTCTGGAACCCAGAAAGGCTCTGTAACATACCCAGGAGATGCCCTTCCTTTCATGGGCTCCCAAGCCTTGCAGGGGATGGCAGGCAAGAAGCCAGTCCTCTGTATTCAGCTTTGTCGACATTTTGTGGCCGAGTCTTATGGGAAATCTGACTGACATGTTTGACAAACATATTCCACTCATTCGTGTCCCCAGAGCACTGGCATGTGGGTAACAATCCAACACCTGCTGCAGAGGGACAGATCAAACTAAAAAGGCCTCTGACATCTCCAATTTTTATTGCTGTGATTTCATAGTCAGTCTCTGAGTTAACACAATAGCTGAGTGGCGGCTTTTTAGCCACACATCAACTTAGAGAAACCTTCCCTTAAGAACTTCAATTTAAAAGACATACAATACCCGACGCTGCTAAGTTTGTAGTGAAAAAATGGCTTATGAAAATGGCTTATGAAAATACTGCTGGTGGCAGTGTAAATTGATAAAAAACTTTTTTGGAAAGCAATCTTAGAATATCTACCAAGAACAGCAAAACAGTTCATTTCATTAGACCTAGTGACTCAACTACGGGAAATTTATTTTAAGGAACTAGTTCCCCAAAAGGGGGGGGGGGAGAGGTGGAGGGAGAGAAGGAAACTAAATGCAAAACTAAATTTATCGCAGTACCTTCCATAATAGTGAAAAATTAGAAACAACTTTAAAGTCCTCAAATAAAACACTGGTTAAGTAAATTGCACCCTTTCCCTTCAAATGAATTTGATACAGCAAATAAAAATGTAATTTAAAATATTACATATTCACGGGCAATGTCTACGGCATAGCGTTAAGAAAGCCAGCTCTAACACGACTCCGTGTAAAAAAGGAACGATTAATATGCTTGATTTACTAAAATGGCAAAAATAACTGGCTATTTTTTTCTTTTATTAATTTACTGATTTCTGGCTTGTGTTATTGGATACTCAAGAAATACATCTTTAGAGGTAGAAAACATCTGAGAAGAGTCCCAGCATTCTAGTCTTATATTCAGTCTATTCTTTTCTTCCACCTCATTCAAATCTTGGGCTTGTGTATTTTCTCAAGGGAGAAATAAAGATTTTAGTACTCTATGTAAAGTAGTATAGACCTGTGGGGTTTTTATGCATTTGGCGCTTTTTGTACTTCTAGTTTACTTGTAATGCTTTTTGTACTTCCTGTTTACTTAGTTTGAGCATTTTAAAAAATCCAATGCCAAGGCAAAAATGGTCATGACTTATAAAATATATAACAGTTTTTTGGGTTTCTTTCTTTTTTCTTTTTTTTTTTTTTACTTATGAAGTCAATGCCTTTATAAAAGAACCCTGGGAAACACCACACAGGCAGAAGGAACCATCACCTACAGGCAAACTGTGTCACATTATCTGGGGGTGACCATTAGTTTCCATTTGCTGTGAAGAAAACAACTGTGGCCGAAAGCAATTTCCCTGGCCCAGAATCCTCACAGGCCGGGCACTGCTTTTCCAGGCAGTCTTGTTCAACCAGTGTTTGCCTCCTGCAATTCAAGATCCCCTTTTCCCCTTTTCTGCCAACCCTCACTTCCTGAAACAAATCCTATTTCAGTTTGCAGCCGAGATTCCCATTCTCTCTGCCAAGAAACCTGTGAGAGCCATGCTTTTATCTTTGAAGGAATGTGCCTGTGCAGGAAGCCAACACCCATCAGAGTAACATTGACTCAGGTCTATTCAAATTTGCTAATACTCAGAGGAGGTGTGGCATGGTGGGAGGACTTTCTGGGTTACATACGGTAGACAGGGGGATAAGATCTCAGCTAAGATGCTCCTTGCTTGGTTTTATCACTTTCACCAAAGCCACTTAGGTTCTCTGAGCCTTAGTTTCTACATTTGTAAAAGGTTAACAATAATTTCAACCAAGCTGCCATGATGATTGAACAAGATAGCATATGCAAAGCATCTGACTCAGTAACACTCAGTAAATACTATCTATTATTATAATCTCAGGTATTTTATTTAGCAAGCATAACTAGTGCAATCTACCTGTTAACATATGAGCCAACCCATATGATGATCCAAAACAAAAAAGAAAGAAAATGTAAACTGTATCATTGTTCCATTTCGACTTTTTTTTCCCCTCGTGACTTTTATTAGCCAGCGTCTAGCTTCTTCATATAATGTACATATGTTGGAAATTGCGAGGGCAAATAGGTAGAGAATGGGGAGGAGAAATAACAAGAGGGGAGGTATGGACCAGGCAGTTTGCAATTGATCAACATAAGAAGAGACATAACTTGATTTTTATTTTTTCAAACATGATCATAAAACTAAATAAATACCCCTGTCTTTGTAACTTGAAGACATGTTTTTGATGGTTTTGAGGCACTTAACACACTTAGATGTCCATTTAACTTTGACACTTGAACATTAAATCTCCTTAAGAGGCATAATTGATGTATCCATAGATTTTATATGTAAATGGCCTTCATTCAAATCTCGTGTTGTGGGGGGTGAGAGGTGGTGAGCATTTCCCAGTGCATGTTTTCTTTATGACAAATGAATGGAAATCTCCCTGTCCCTTTGGCTGCCAGAGCACAAGCATATAACCTAGACTGAGCCAAAGATACGGTCTGATCAGGAAATTAGAACTGGAAGCAAGAGATGCCAAAAAGAAGTGAAACTGGAATGACGGTGGTGTCACACAGCAACTATGGTGTCCAAGGTCATTGTCCAGTAGTGGCAGTCATGACCCACAGTGCAAAGCAAGGTCTAACAGCAGTGGGAGCCACATGTCATAGCTGTAGTCGCTTCCAGCAGTGGTGGTGTGTGGTCCTGGTCACGCTGCTATTGCTGCCTGGCTTCCAGCACTCTTTGAATCTGGTCTGTTTGCCAAATCCACTTCGTCAAACTTCCATGAATGAATAAAAATTCTCTTTTATCCCAAAGGAGTTGAATGCTCTTGTTTACAAGGTCTGACAATGAAGTTCGCAAACTCATCCTAGAAAAAGTGCTACCTACCTCATTGCTGAATATCACTCCAGTCACCTTCAAAGTCCTCCCCTTGGGAAGCTATGCACTGACACCAGCGCCTAATCCACCCTTCAAAGCAATTTTGGAACTTTTTCTGGAATGGCCATCAGAGCTGTCATCATATTACCCTTGATGTCCTGAATGGCATCAAAATGTCTTCCTTTCAATATTTATTTTATCTTCGGGTAAAGAAAGAAGTCATTGGGGGCCAGATCAGGTGAGCAGGGAGGGTGTTCCAATACAGTTATTTGTTTCCTGGCTAAAAACTCCCTCACAGATAGTGCTGTGTGAGCTGGTGCGTTGTCGTGATGTAAGAGTCATGACTTGTTGGCGAAAAGTTCAGATCATTTAACTTTTTCATGCAGCCTTTTCAGCACTTCCAAATAGTAAACTTGGTTAACTGTTTGTCCAGTTGGGACAAATTCATAATGAACAATCCCTCTGATATCAAAAAAGGTTAGCCACATCATTGTAACAAGTTCACAAACTTCATTGTCACATGTCATACAACCAAGGAGGCTGGCTGGCACACCATTTCTGTCCCCGTGAGCCATCTCTAACACCTGCGTGTGCATTCTCTGAGGATACTGCCTAACACAGGTCCTTTATATATCGTCCTCAGCCTGGTCTCAGATTTCAGTCTCCATTGATCTCTCCGTTGAAAACTGTCGGTGTTAAGGACTTCATTTAGGGGGGTACGAAATGGGATGATTAATTTTATATGTTGATCTTTAACCGTAGTCATGCTTTTACTAGACCTACTAGGCTATTTGACGCTGTGTCTCTTCATTTGCTTTGCTGTGTTTTGTCTCTGCCCATCTGTTTATAGTTCCTAATTTCTACTTATAGGTGTATATATTATGTTTGGTGTGTACTAGGGTTCAATTGTATACACTAGGGCTAAAGCAAGATTCTTTGAGGGTATTTGATGTACAACTTTGTTATACATTTGCAAACACAGTCCACATAACTTTTGGGTTAGTTTTGTTTCCTTTTGGTAGAATTCAGCTATGGTACAGTACCCACCAAGTGTGGTCACTCTGCCAGAAATGAGCTTAGGGCTTGCCCCAGTCAAAAACCATAGTTCAAAATGTGTTGATTGACACGAAGATCTAAGTGACGTGTTTCATGAATGCAACTGAGAAAAATGACTCTTAGGGACACTTTCTGAATTTTCTACTCTGTCCTATAACCTGGGACCTACTATCTACTCATAAATATTAGAAAATAGTTCCCCTACTCTTAATTCTACACCTTCTGCCCCCACCCCTAACCCCAGGGAATAGGAAAAACTTCTCTGAGAAGTCTCAGGTTTTCTTCTCTCTCTCTCTCTCTCTCTCTCTCTCTCTCTCTCTCTCTCTCTCTCTCTCTCTCTCTCTCTCTCGTGTTCTGCATGTGCTTCCAAGTGGAAGTATAACTGGATCAGAGCCCAGAGGTAGCTCTGGAGACCCGAATCTCTCTGTTCTTACTTTGAGGACTTTTAGGCACTTGCTGGCCATGTTTTCTTGAAGCTAAACTGGCTGGTTAAGTACATCTGTTTATTGAGCTAAGGCAACTCTTTCCAAAGACTAGATTCAAGGCCAAGGAGGAGGAAGCTTGCTCAGGCCACATTCTCTGATCTAGCATTACTAGCAAAAGAACAGTTATTTTAATCTCTATTTCTCTGACTTCTCTCTCTCTCAATTGGTTTCAAACACAATGTGTATGTATACGTGTCATACATGCCCTGAGAGGTTGGAAGAAGCCTCGTGAAAGATTCAAGTAGTTTGGGAGTGTTAAACCTCAACTGTAGGTAGAACTGTGTAGAAGTCATTCCAAAGTAAGGAAAAAAATAAAGGTAAAACTCAATCTGTTCTCTTTTTCTCTGTAATACTCAAACTTGTATTCTAACTCCCCGTATCATTGGGGCTCCAAGATGTCTTTCCTCAACAACATGCAGTACCTCACTTATTGACATTGATTTAACACCTATCTGCACCAGGCACTGACGGTGCACACTAGAGCTGTCTCTCAGAATACAAAGATGGATGCAAGTAGCAAGGGATGGGGCTGGGAGAAGGGAAAGGGCCACCTAACAAAGGACCGTAAGTAAAATGCTAAGGAATGTTGGCATAACCCTGAAGTTCTTAGCTACTTGATATCTCAGCCACCTACTATCCAAGCAAATCTGTGACCTGAAGCATGGCCCCAACCTGACCCTCAGAGCGCTGGGACTTCCCAGATGGCCTTTACAGGCCTATTAGTGTGAAGAATAGACCAAGTAGAGTGCTAGGGGTCCTGCCAGCTCCAATCAGGACACTTCAACTTTCACCTGAATTGTATATTTGCATGGTGCTTAAGAATGCTTCTGAAGAAAGGGCATTTCAGCCAGAACCAGATAAAAACCAAACTCTTATTCCTTAAAGATAAAACTGCCAATTTACAACATGTCTATTGAGGACCCTTCTGCAAGTAGCTAACGGTAAAGACTCAATTTATTTTATTTGTGAAAGTGTGAATCTCAATTTTCATCTCTAGATGTACAAGAAATAGCACATTTATGTATTTTCTTTATATCAAATGAAATATGACTCTGAGCTGTCACTCTACCAGGGTGGCAAGAAGCCAATCTCAGTTATGAGAGGTCGTGCCCTTCTTCCTATAAGGACATATCAGAATCTGGGAGCTTCCTTTGGTGCCCCGCAAACGAGATTCTCTAATTGCCAGTCCACCATGGTCATCATAAACATGAGCCTAAAGCAGCCCTTTTGAGTCCAATTGCTTCCACACCAGAGCTGTGGGACTCCTTGCCACTCCAGTGCTCAGAATCCTGCCTTCCACACACACCGGGAAGCCAACCACACTCAGGTTTGGTCATTTTCCTAGAGAACAAAACAGGGCGGGGTGTGAGTCTGGGTTCATCATTGAACCCATAGCCCTTCTCCATGTCTAAGGTGCCATTCCCACTCTGGTCACATTTCTCATCTCTTCTCTCCCTCAAGGGCACTTAGCACAGTGCTTTCAGTTAAGCCTACAGGAAAAAGCAATAAACAAACCAAGACAAAATTATGGCTTTCTAGTGGCTTCTATAATACTTTCTCCATTGCAAAATTTCATGAAATGTGAAATTAATTAAACCCTGCTACCTGTTTAAAACAGAGGTTGAAGAAAACATAAAAGGGCATCATTGCATGGTGATACTTCAATAATATAAACAGACAGTTTTGTTTTTAAATAACTATTAAAGTGTCGATTTTTGTCTTTCTAATCGCTGACTCCTCTTCCTGGAAAATAACTCTGAATTGCCAAATAAATTACTTTGCTCAGCGTTTAGTCACCCTAAGGACGTGTGACCTTTTTCTTTTCCGTTTCAAACAGGGACAAAAGCCATCTGCCAAGAGCAGCCTTCACAGAAGCTTCCTGGGCAGAGCTTAATATTTGAGGCCAGACTCTGCAGTTTGGGAAGGGCTTTCTCTTTTGAACCAGGACTTTGACAGGCACTGCGTGAGGCCAGGTGACACCCAAAGTCTCTATTGTTATTCCAGCTCCTCAGTCAGTCTTGGTGGGAACCAGCTGGCTCAGGCCACTATTTTCTTCTGGGCTGGCATGGGGGGCTGAGGTTCTTGGCTGTGAGAAGGGGTGGGCTGGGAATGGCCCATCTGCAAGAGTGTAAAAGCAAGAACTGTTCAAAAGCCCCATTAAGAGCCAAAGCAAAATACCAATACAGGCTGGGCAAACAGGAGGAAACGAGGTACAAGATAACTGAAGTGACAAAAACAGGACGGAGTGAGCAGCTTCAGAATGCTCACTGCCTTTCTATTGGGCTCGCAAGGGTGTGAGTTGGCCGTAAATGCTGCCATAAAGGGATCCTGATAGCTGTGGGGGGTGAAAAGGCCAACAACTCCCGAGACAGCTACAGCTTGGCTTTAGTCAGGGCTCAGGTGTCACAGGTTGTGTCATCTTGGATGTGGGCCACCGTAAACACTCTTGACCCCTTGCCCTACCCCTCACTCCACCAAATGGAAGTGGGGTGAGTTACCTTGTTTGTGGGCCACAACCATGGATCTCAATTAATGAAGGCAATTCTCTCACATATCTTAACATTCCGTCTTTACAGAGACCACTGGGAAGGAGGCCTGTGGCCAGACAAGTGCCCTCCCTTCCTTAAAGATATAGGCTCCAAGAGCAACATGCCAGAAGAGTAGGAAAGGAATAGCCAGTGGTTTCCAGCAAATCCCAGGGATTGAAAGAAGTGCCAAGATCATCAATAAATGGTAGGTGCTATATTATCACTTCACATCTGACTTTGTTAGTCATTCTCAACAGAGAGGCTGCAAAGGCAACATTTGTACAAAGAACTCATGATTTCCAAAGAAAAATAGGAAGCTCACATATCTTAACTATCTTCTATGTGTCATTGCCTCCTTATAACCTGCCTACAAAGGAAGCATCATCTCCATTTTCCCAAAGGAGAAGATGGGTGATTTGCCCAATGCCACTGTTTGGTAAATGGCAGGGCTGAGAATTGATGCCCAGTACTTTCTTTTCTTTTAATTTGTATTTATTTTTTATTTTTAAATTACCTTTGACATACAAATGCCCAGTACTTCGGACTCCCAATCGAGCGCTCTTTCCAGTATACCACTCTCCAGAAGGAGACCATCTCAAGGGTGTTGACCATCATTTTGTTATCTACATTTCAGGTGTGATTATTCAAAGCAATCAATACTATTGATTCATAGTCACCCTTTATGAAAATGTTCTGATTACAACCAAGAGCCTGGAAACACATGGACGAAGCTACTCATCATCAAAAGAGGAGCTTATTATGTCTCTTTCAAAGAAGAAGTGAATGTGATTATATGGCTGCCTATTTATTCCTCAAAACCCATTTTAAGAGATGTCCTTACAATTGGTAGAGATTATTTTTAGAAAAACCCCAAATTGCTCCAGCCTTTGTCCGAGGTCGACAACAGGACACGGACGAGCAGCAAGGCAGTTTTGGGTGGTCAGCCTTCCCATTGTGGGGCGTATACCCAGCAGCTCATCTGTAGCTCGCTAAGAGGATGGTGACTCATGATGTCACTGCTTTTTTTCAGCCTCTGGAACCACGGGAACACATGAGTTCAGAACAGAAAAGACTGTATGACCATCAGAGAGAGTTCTACAGAGAGCTCTCTGATTTACATAAAATTATAGGCTGCCAGAGAATCCCAGGAAAGGGTGTCAGCATTTTCCATAGGGGCTCAGAGAATGTAATTTTTCATGTGAAATCAAATCAGATCTATGATGGAAACATGAGGAGGCTAGGGGAGGTGATTCATTTCATTCATTCACTCATGCATTCACTCATGCATTCGTTTTTCCTATACTTCAGGAGCACTTGTTTGTGCTGGCTTCTGGAAATACTGAGACTGCAATCAACAATATAGATAAACAATATATAGTCCCTGCCTTGAGTGGCTGGGACCTAATAGGTACTCGATAAATATTTACGAAATGAGAAAATGCTCTTAATATGGTACTGTAGTGTTTCAGAGAAAGATACTGAAAGGAAAGACCATTGGATTTGTGTTTTGAAGGACGAATAGGAGTTTGACAAGTATATGAGAGAAAACAAATCCAGATAAAGGGAAGATAGGTACATAGACATGGGGGCGGAAAGAAAGAGAGTGTGTTTGGGTGCCCACCAGCATTCCTGTGGTACAGGATTGTGCATGCATGGCGGTGGGTGAGCTGTGCAGGAGTTGAAGCTGGAGAAATCAGCAGGGACATTACTTGCTAAGCTAAATACCCTGGACTTATCCTGTACGCAAAGGGGCAAGGAGGCATCCTGACCAACATATGTTGAAGAATGCGGTTTCAGAGCAAAACGTGGATGACTCAGCACAATCTATTCGCATTCCCAGAAACTATGCTCAGCCCTCTCCTTGTGCTAGTGGGTGGGCACGATGTCTCCAGGCAGGAAGACCACCCGCCTGGTGTCATTGCGTACACATCTGACTTCCATGGGGATTTTTCTAAGCCCCATAACATTAGAAAAGCTTATTCAGAAATCTGGAAGGCGAAATTCTCCCATGCTTTTTCACTCATACTTTTGTTCTTTTTTTTCCATTTGGTTCACATTCTTTTATTATTACAGTCACAGAATTACTTCTCTCTTCTGCTTCTTTAGTTCTCCAACAGAAAAACTGTCACCTTAATCATTTCTTTCTCTGACTAGCAGACAATTTCACCCACACTTCAAAGTCCAGGCATTCACCGGACGCCTTCAGGCCCAAGCCCTGAAGCAGAGATGGACCATTTTTATCAGATCCTCACTTTGAACTCTCCCATTCGCCAGTCTACTCCCATAATCCTCCAGACTCGTATCCAGAGTAATCTCCTTACCAAACCTCCTGGATACCACTCCCACCTCACATTCACCTTGATGTGCTGTGCACTGAGTCAAACCTTGATTAAAGGTAGCAAACAATGAGCAGCAAGAAATGGAAAGAATAGAACAGAATAATAAGTGTAAAGAGTAGCAACCATTTATTCTGTGCTAACTCTGAGCCAGACACTGCTCTAGGGATTTTCATATTTATTAACTCATAAGGGGATAGGCAGCAGCATAGAGGCTCCAGCCAGAGGAGGATATAGGAAAGAGGAAGTTGGCTGCCAAGAGAGGTGTCAGCTCACCACTTCCTTTCACTATTACATAGCCCACTCAAGTCTCTGCACAGTAATGGTCTCCCATTGTCTTCCAGCCACCAAGGATTTTGTCTCTGGTGCTTCTATTCTCATTCTTATTCCTCTTGCCTAATAGAATCTGGAAAGAAGGGGGAATCTGACCCATTTAAGAAGGTTTATTCTGTTGGGAAGGGCATCAAATACTCCAAATAACTACTGTATGAGAAGCCTTAAGCAAGTCCCACCTCCTTAAAATAAATCTTGAAGGCAAGAGGAAGCCACTGAAGGTGTTGGAAGAGGGAGTAACATAATCCAGGTGTGTTTTAGCATTTGTGGCAGAGGGTTTTGGTTTTTCCTGAGCTTCACATGCTGGCAGAACATTCTAAAGGAGAGCTTGAAATGATAAGAAAACTATCACAGCTGCTCAGGAGGGTAGCATTGTTTATAGAGTCAAAGAACTGGCATCACACCTGTTCTCCAGCGAGCGTCTGGAAGACTTTGAGCGCTTTGAACTAAAAGCAGTCTGTTCCGTGCCCTCCATACCCCACCTTTCACCAGGCCATTTGTCAATCAGAGGAAACCGGCAATTTTGCAGCTCACTGAGTGCTTGACATGGAATTGTAGCACCTTCCCTTGTGCCCTCTCCCGCCCACCCTGAACTTCCTTGTCCTCATGTCCCATAGCCATCTTGCCGACTTGTGTGCCCTGCGTTGGTACTGATGCAAGCAATGGCTTCCTTCACCCTCAGGACCTAATGACTATCCTTTCCTTTGCTCCCATTCTGCCCGTCCCTCCTCTCTCCTGGTCACTCCCTCCTTTTTTTTAGGCACTCATAAAACAAATGGTCATTTAGTACCCACTATGTTCTGAGCGCTATACGAGTGCGGATACAACTGGGAAAGTGTCTCCAGAGCTTCTGCCCTCGTGGAGCTCAAGAAGAGAAAAGTAAACAGACGTGTGGAAGGAGTTATGATGGGGAAGAACTAGGAGGTGTGAGAGCAGAAAGCCCGCCTAGCATGTCATCAACTCCCTGGAACAAAATAAAACAAAACAATCTCCAGAAATCACCAAGTTTAGATGAAAACTCAACAGATATGATGAGTATAGGTATGAATTTCACAGTCATTTGACTCAAAGAGGGGTGAAGCTGTAACTTTATTTTAACAAAATTTAATCAACATCATGGAAAATTTAATAGTTGTGTTTTGTTTTTTTTAAATGTGAACTTAGCCAGTGAAAGTTAAAAACTTGGTTAGCCTAAGGTTTTCTCTTCCTCTCTCTTTTGTCTTCCTCTCCCAGCGTTATCTCAGTTGTGGTAAAGATGGAGATGTTTGGGGTAATTGCCCAGAACTGGTGTGGAGAGTGTCTGAGACAGAGCCATGACTATTCCTCAGAGACCTCCCGCCATGTTGTCGGGTCCACTCCTATCACACCTGAGTCTTCTCTTCACTCTGTCTCTTAGAGCCCCAGACTCTATATGTCTGCCTTCTCTGCCTCCAGAGAATATAAAACTTAATTAACACTCCAACAATCTCTCTTCCTAATGAGGACCCCTTTTTATCTTATATACAGAGCAATTTATCTTCCCTTTGTCTTAACATCTCTCCTCCATTCTAGGTCCAAGGCCTTCTATTTGAATAACAGTAGCCTCATCAAAATGTTTTTACAAAACAGCAGTATTACTCCAAAGATAACTCAGCTAAAATATATAAATGCAGTTATATATATATATATATATATATATATATATATATATATATATATATGTACAGTTCTTAAAAAATGATTTTTTTTATCCTGCTGCATGTAAAAAGGTTAAGTTCAAAGTCTGTTCTCTTCTCCCTGAACCACGCAGCACTCCAACACAAAGCCCACTTTTCTGCAGAAAGATTTTTAGTGTTGTTTGTTCAGTTGCTCCAGGTTCCAAGGTGAAAAAAAAAAAATTGCATGAATTATAAGAGTAAATCGGCATAAAGATCCTTAACAACAGTTTTGAAAGCCTTCATCCCACAAAGACTATTTTGCATCTTCCCAGAGCTACATGTTTTACCAGTTGTGCCATTATCATAATAAATTCAAAATATAAATATCAAGGACTTGGGGGCTTCATGGCTTTCTAGGTTACCCATGCCTCTGTTCCTCCTTTAGCATAGAAAATAGAAGTTATCCCTCTCCTTACTATTTTAAGAGATCATGTTCTCAAGGGCCAATTTCCTTAAAAAGCTAAACATCCGTCAACAACATAAATAGAGGAGAACTCTATTTATAACATGTGTATGGTTAGTTGTATGGTTAATTTAAAAACAGAAGGGACTGTTCCTTTCCATATATATCCTTTCACAATCACATTCGGGGCTTCCGCATATATCCACCGATAAAATTTCAGGAGAGGTGCTTTACCTCTAGACCCACTAGCTCCATAGGTGTTCACAACGCACAAGCTGTGCTGGGCATGGGCACATCAAAGTGGAGAGCTGCTTGTAAAAGCAACTCTGGGGTGGGGAGTATCCTAAAGCCAAGATCAAAGTAGGAGGGATGCTGCACAAGGCAGTAGAAGGCAGCTTAGCCAGGTAGCCATGATTTTAACCAAGAAACCAAAAGCTTTTGGGGCATCAAGACAAGGACAGAACAGCAGCCCGTGTAGTGAAATCACAGACTGCAAGGTGTGAGCTGCCGATGAAGATGGTGCCGGGGTAGAGGCACCTTGCTCTAGGAAGCACTGGTCTAATGTTGGTCCTACCAAATACCTCCTGCTTGGATGCCCACCCTCTGGGGCCATGCTGACACAAAGCCTCTCCTGAAGGCATATGGAAAGGCCAGTCCAAGTCTCCACTGAAGAAATAGGGAAAACACACTCTACATGTAGTGAGCATGAAGTCAGTTGCCTTTTTAGGGCCATGTGGTCCCCATCACTCCTCGTCCCTCTTTTCCAGCTCTATGCTGAACTATAAGCTTTTTAGAGAAAGAGTTCAGACAAACACAGGCTCCTTGTTATTGGTGTAAGTTCAGAGCCACTGTAAATAATGATGAACAAATTGTTTCCTTGTTCAGCCACACAAAACGCACCGGTTGTGCTCACATTTCAGGATTAAAAACTACGAGGTATGCAGGCACACTAGACTTTGATGTATGCCCTTAAACAGTAAAAGTTTACACACCACCTTCCCAGAGGTAACCCTGGTATGCTGGATGGGAAGCAGAACATCCCCAATGCTCAGTTCCTTGAGCCATGGGCCCCAAAACATTTGGTTGTGCCCCAAATTCATTTGCCCTTTTATCACTTAGGGAGAGGGGCTGGTGGCATGTAACAGTTTCACATTCATAATCCTATCCATTTCTTTCAAAAACAGGAATTGTAGCATTATAATAATTATAAACTCATTTTATATATGATTCTTCCAAGATCACACAGCTGGTGTTATGGAATTAAAATTTAAACGCAGATCCCCACAACAAACATCTTCCATGCATTATGTCCAAAACAGTCCTGCCAAAAGGAAGCAGCGGGTGGGGGAATGGGAAACATGAGTTATTTGCCAAAATCCTAGGATATCAGGATTTCACAGATTTTCAAAGATGGTGCTAGAGTCTTCGGTAGAGTATTAGGTTCTTTTGAAGTAAAGCCAGGGTAATGGGAAACACTGAATTTGCTTTGTTAGAACCCCTTTTTTTTGGCTCTTCCAAAGTCCAGCTTTTTCAAATAAAATGACATGTTAAAAGCATTTTTGCTTTGCTGAGTCTGAATGGCCCGAATGTGGCAGCAGCCCAGAGCATGCTGGGAAGAGGCAGAGTTCCAGGGTATGTCCAGTGGCCCAGCACTGCCTCTGTCCTGACCAGGACCTGCTGCTGCTGAGGCTAAAGATGAGTAAGTCTCCCTCCAAACCAAACAGTAATTAAGAGAGGATGCATTTTTAGACTGCAGTGGTCTGGTGCTCCACTGGCAGCTTTGAAAGCTGTCAGAGCTCTGCTAAGGGAAAAGGGAAGGGACGACCATGTATTGGTTGAGTGGCTTTGACAGACCGGGCACTGTGCTAAGTGATCTACATACTTGGTGACATTCTATCCTAACAACATCCCTGTAAGAGAGGACTTACTAGCCTCATTTTTTTAGGGTGATGATAACGAGGTTAAAAGAGAAGGAGTGACTTGCTCACCAGCAAGTCCCCCAAGCTGAGACACACAGCTTCTGGAATTTAACCCCAGATCTGCCTGACTGTAGAGTCTATTTTAATTTTATTATGCCAATTCTTGGCAGCCAAGTTTTAATGCCCTTGGAATTTTCCATGTGCTCTAGGTTCTCGTTCCTCAAGAAAAGAGATGAAAACCACGGAGAGGTGGGCGTTCCATATTACCAATGTCCAGATGACGTTTATTCTTCAAAATTGAACATGTGTCTCTTTCTCTTTACAATCGTGTACCTCCCTTGATATGGAATGTGTGGAGAGTACTGTGTACTCTTACTGATCCACGATAAGTATAGAAATTGAAAGTAAATGGTTATAGCTATTTGACAGCTATAACCACTTTAACTTTTTGAAGTGAATCAAATAAGATATTTGGGCTTGTATTATGTATGCTTCTTTTTTTACATTTTATTTTTTTCTAGTAATTAATTATTAATATGGTTTTTAAAAGTACCAGTGTGGAATGGAATGGAAATGAAATAAAGAAAACTTTCCTCACCTCAAGTTTGAGAAGCACTGTCCCAAAGTCTGAGAGATGTTTGAAAGCAGAGGAACCATCTTTTAGCACCCATCAAGTGCATGTTTTGATGAAGGTCTGGATAACTGTGTAATTTCTCACTTAAGGAATGGCTTCTTGCTGAAAACCATACCACTGGCTACCTCAAGCATTTCTGATCTGAAGGGAGGTAAACCAGAGAAGCAATTCAAAGCATGGACCCTAGAGTAAGAGGACATTGAATTTGAATCCTGTATCTGCAACTTAGTAGCTATGTGATCTTGAGTAAGTTAGTTTTGCTGTGACTTAGTCTCCTCCTCCATAAAAAAAAAAAAAAAAAAGAGAGACCTACATTAGAGAAATGCAAATCAAAACCATAAAGAGAGGCCAATTCACACCCATTAGGACACAAGAATAGACAATAATAAATGTTGGTCAGGGTGTGGAGAAATTAGAACCTTGTGCATTGCTGGTGGGAATGTCAAATGGTACAGCAGCTGTGGAAAACTGGTAGCTCTTTAAAAATGTTAAACATAGAATTACCATATATTCCAGCAATTCCACTCCTAGGTTTATACCCCAAAGAACTGAAAACAGGGGCTCAAACAGATACCTGCACACCTATATTCATAGCAGTATTATTCATGACCTACAAAAGGTGGGAAAAAACCCTAATGCCCATTGATAGATGAATGGACAAATATATTGTGGTACATACACACGATGCAATTTTATTCACCCGTTTTAAAAGATAAGGTGAGGCATATTAAACATGTTAAGAGTTTATCTGAGCAAAAATTAATTCAAATTGGACAGCACCAACCCCAAGATGTCAGCAAGGAGAAAGACTTTTAGAGAGAAAGTGCGGAAACAAAGCAAGGCAATTACTAGATTGGCTATAGCTGAGGTGGTTGCCTTATATGGGAAACCCTACTTGGCTGTTTGTGATTGGTTGTCCTCAGGTTTTGATTTGGAAACGTTGGGGCATTTATAGGCTTAGGTTTCGGTTTGTTTCACAGGCCACCCAGGCAGTAGAGGAACCCCAGCCTAATGGCCTCCTTGTTTAATTAACACACCAAAAAAAAGGAAGGAGATTCTGACACATGCTACAACATGGATACATTTTGAAAATATTATGCTAATTGAAATAAGCCAGACACAAAAGGACAAATATTGTATGATTCCACTTATGTGGGACACCTAGAGTAAGAAATTCTTGGAGACAGAAAGTAGAATAGAGGTTATCAGAGGATGGGGGGAGAGAGGAATGGGGAGTTATTATTTAATGGGTGCAGTTTCAGTTTGGGATGATGAAAAAGTTCTGGAGATAGATATTGGTGCTGGTTGAACAACTTTGCAAATGTACTTAGTGCCATTCAATTCTTTACTTAAAAGTAGTTAAAATGGCAAAGTTTGGGTTATGTATGTTTCGCCACAATAAACAGAGAGAAAAAGATGGTGTTCGCCCTCCCATCCTACTTACTCCTAAAGGCTGTCAGCATAGGAGTCGCACGGCATAGAGGCTGGAAGGAAATGTGCCAAAGCACTTGGTGAGAGGCTTTGCAATTTTCTGTATTTTCCAAACGTCCTTTAGTAAGTCAGTATTCCTTTCATGATTGGGAAATAAAGACGATGTAAAAAAATTATTTTTTGTTTGAAAGGAGGATTTAAAACCCCTGTTCTCCCCCATCAGAACTGAGAGGGCTTTGTGTTTGCTACAGGATCAGGCCATGGCGTGGCTATTTTTATCTAGCGGCATCACCACAACCAGCCAAACCCAGCCACATTTTGTGTGTGTTCAGTGTCTTGGGCTATTTTTCAGACGTTTAGATGATTGGTGAAACCCCAACGGCGCTTGTCTGGAAGATGTTGGCTCTTAATTTCTAAGGTAAATTTAAGGCACATGTATTACCGTCTCTCTTTGGTCATCTGCCTTTGAAGTGGGCTGGCCACTGAGCTTAACTTCAAGCTTTGCCCTGACGTCGCCTTGGTCTCCCTGAATTACTGTGGTTGGGGGCAGAATTGCAGGCAGCATTGGGAGGGTGCAAGGAGATGTCCTCATTCAGCAAATTCTAATGAAGCAGCTTTTGGGTCCCAGGCAAAAGGGGTGCATGGAGCACTCAGTGAGGTTTCTGCTAATGAGGCGCTCACTGTCTATAGGGAGAGACGGATGAGTAAACAAATGAGTAAATGGGATGTGACAGGTTTAATAACGGAGCTAGCCGAGTGTAGTGAGAGCACAGCCAGGGATTGTGCACAGCTGGGAGCACAAGCTCGGGAAACCTTCCTGTGGCCACTCTGTCTAAAATGGAAATGCACAGTGGCCCTGTCCCATCTGTCACTTATGTCACATCTCCTGTATAATTTCTTTCATCATTGAAAGCTCACGCCATCTTGTTTATTTACTTGTGACTTACAAGGTCACAAAAGCGCCGGGAGTGGGGACACCTTGTCTCTCTCGATCACCACTGCACGTCCTGCATCTGAAACACTGCCCAGCTCTGGGCAGTGGCACCTGCAGAATTTCTACCCAGGAGCTGTTTTGGGACAGCAAACCTGTGTGCAATGGGAGTAGGACTAACGTTCTGTTTTCAAGCAAGCCCTGGGTTGCTGATTTCGGTGATCACAAATTTATTGGGCATGGCTTTGGTGGAGAGACTGTCGGAGATTAGGAAAAAGCAGATCAGGACACCTCCCTCACAGCCACCCCCTTGGGACACCACTGTCCCATAGCATCTTAGAACTCCAGAGGGCCCACAGTCATTTACTATAAACTTCTAATATAATTTAAAATGAAGCAATGACAGAAAGAGATTAGAAAAAATTATGCTGCGTTTTAAATGTTTGCATGTAACAAAGGACGGTTTTAAAGACAGGATACAATGTTATTCTGTTAGTCATTGAATAATTCAAGTGTTTTTCAAAAAGTGAATGATAATGCACGTTGGGCAATGTGCTCCAGTAATGGGACACAAATTTAAAACAGTATAATAAATGAATTCTCTTAGTTCTTAGGGAACCTCTTTGGAGAAGATGCCTCAAGCCTCAATCTAGTCACATGAAACCCATGCCAAGCAGTCCTCAGGTCCCAACTATGCTCTGTACAGGCCCTTCCTGGTACACAGTACCTGCTCACCAAGTGACTTATAAAAACACTCTAACACACGTATGATACAGTGAATGCATTAAGTCAAAAAAGGAGGCTACCTGGATTGACTCTAGGAAGATGAGCAGCACGCCCAGAGCTTGGTGGCAGGAAGGAAAACAGCCTTCTAGGCTAGGGGACAGATGTGCAAAGGTATGGCATGGACAAATGCAACCATGTGTTCTGGGAACTGCCAACAAGATAGAGCTGCAAATCATGCAGGGGACCTCATGCAGTGTCCAGTGTGAGAGCTGGCAAGGGGCCAGACCCACCGGGCTATGGGAAGAGCTTAGAGCTGATGGAGAGGCACTGGAGATCTTTAAGTAAGACAGCGAGTATGATTCGACCTGCCTTTTAGACAGATCACTTTGGCCCCAGTGAAGAGCAAGGGTCCAGCCAACTACGGCCTATGGGACAAATCTGGCCCTCCATCTGTCTTCGTAAATAAAGTTTTGCTGGAACACAGCCAAGTTCACTCATCTGTGCATTGTCTATGCTGTTTTCACACTGCAATAGCCGCATTGAGTGGCTGTGATGGAGACCATCGGGCCCACAGAGCCAAAAATATTTGCCACCTAACCCTTTACAGAGAAACAATTGCTGACCCCTGGTCTAGAGGAAAAGGGAATCGAGTCCAGAAGCAGGGAGACTAGTGAGGCTCCTGGCAGGAGCCAGCAGTGAGGATGAAGAAGAGGGACACATACAGAGATGTTAAGGGAGCAGAATTGTCAGGACTCAGTGTTTGATGGGGGACAGAGGAAGAGTGCACAGAATGACCCCACTTTTCATCTGGGTGACCAGGTAGATGTGGTATCACTCACTGAGAAAGGAAAACATCTTTGGGAACAAGGAAATAAGATACTGACTTTGGTTTTCAACATGTTGATTTGAGGCTCCTCGGGGTCATTGAGGTAGAAATTTCTTCTAGGCAATAGGATAACCGAGCCTGAAGCAGCCTGGAGACAGAAATCCAGGAGTCTTCAGCATATTACAAGAGGTAGCTAAAGCAGCAGGGGAGAGTAGGAATACAGAGAAGAGCTGTGGACTTAGGATGGAGTTCTGGGAACACTCCAGAGCTCAGTTAGGGGTAGACAGAAGCATGAGGAGCCCAGGGCCCTGGGGAAGGCTACCTCTTACCCAGAAGCCCAGTGCCATGCTTCCTCTTCCCTCTTCCCTCTTCCACCAAGACAGAGTGGGGATGGGGATTCGGGGGAGCCCTCTTCTGGTTCCCAGCTCTAGGAACACTATCCTTTTCACCTAAGAACAGCCCCATCCTAAGAGGCCCGTGGGAGTCAAATCATTTTCTATTTATCACCCCAAGTATTGCTCTCAGGTCACATCAAAGTGATGCTAAATGTCGAGATGACAAGGGGACTCCTCTGTGAGGTGCTTGGAAACCTACAGTGATGGACCGGGTTTCTCTCTTTTCATCCAGACTAAATAATAACAGTGGGCACTTATTCTATCAATGTCCAGTTAAGGAACTGTCAATATATTTTCTTCCAGAAAAGTTTCAGTCAGGACCTTGCCCCCAAGATCATGCCCTTAGCCCTGGGCTTACAGGGACTATATATATAGATACATATATCATATATAAATGTGTATCATATAATGTATAATGTGCTATCACACACACACACACACACACACACACACACACACACACACTCTTTTGGGGGTCCAACCGGCAAACTGATACCCCATAGGAGAAGAAGCTTACAACTAGGACAATACGTTTATAGCCAAGGTAAAAATTCCCCGTCTTCTGACTCTCATCCTAGGGTTCCCCCCCTCTTGGTTTCCCCTCAGGGATGCACAGGACTTAGCCATCTTGACGTGGATTTAAAGGCTCTTCTTTACTTCCCACATCTTCCACTCGAGCCCTGCCTCGCCCAGAAAGGTGTCACGTGGACACGTGCAGGCGTAGTATTAAGGCTTCAAGGAGTGCAAAGCTCATTCTCCACACTTCTGAGTTTCCTCAAGCACTTCCGGTTCCTGCCCTGCCTTGACCCTTCCTTCAAAGATACAGTGAGTCCCCTAGTTGGTGGGGACAGCTCTTGCTGCATGGCTTCCTATGGGTATCTTCAAAAGTCCTGAGCCTGGGGATTTGCTTGACTGCCCCCCTCTCTCCCAGTGATTACGAGGCAGTCATTGTGGCTTAGTGGGTCTGTCCTGTAGACTCCAACTTTCTTATGTTTAACTATTCCAAAGTCAGGCACACGTGGCTCTCACACTGACCCACACACTCCAACAAGGTTTTATCATATGGAAAGTTATCTCTTGCCATCCATCATGCTGACTCTCGCACCAGCCTTTCAGTTTGTTCCAACTGTAGGTGGAAATTCGGGAGGTAATCTACTTTTCAGAACAGGGGAGGAGACATTTTCGAAACAAAAACTTTGTGTCTGTGCAAGGTCTGGAGAACGGGGTAGGTTGGCTCTGTATTTTGTTTTCATGGTAATTTATGTGACACCCACATGCTTTACCTGTCTGAGAAAGAGGAAGTCCAGAGCTGAACATACTGCATTGAGTATTTGGATTGGGAACGAGGCCCATCACAGACTGGCCCTGCCTATTCTACTCGTTCGCCACGGCTGGCTGCTGTGCACACAAATTCATTTTTCCCTCAAACATGACCCAACCTTTTCACCCAGCCAGTAGGCCATGGCTCATATGGGTCTTCCCACACCTCCACTTTCAGCCTTACTCTGAGCCGCTAAGTGACAGACCCTGGACCAGGTCTTAAGGACACATGAAAAAGAATGAGCCACCTCAAGACATAAACCCTCTGGTGCTGTGGTAGTTTCCTAAGGCAGCCAGAACAAAGCACAACAAACCAGGTGACTTAAAACAACAGAAATGTATTCTCACAGCTCTGGAGGCCAGAAGATTGAAATCAAGGTGTCAGCCCGGCCATGCTTTCTCTTAAAGGTAGAACCCTTCCTTGCTTCTTCCTAACTTTCGGTGGTGAGTGGCAATCCTTGGTGTTCTTTGGCATATAGCTGTATCACTCCAATGTCTGCCTCTGTTGTCACATGGCATTCTTCCCTGGCTGTGTCTGTGTGTCTCTGTACCTTCATGTGGCATTCTGCTCTTCTTATAAAGACACCAGACATATTAGATTAAGGGCTAACCCTAATGACCTCATGTTAACTTGATTACAACTTCAGAGACCCTATTTCCAAATAAGGTCACATACACAGGTACAGGGGTTTAGCATATCTTTTTGGAAGACACATAAAACCCATCATAACTCCTATCCATTTCTCAAGGCTCAGTGTAATATCCTTGGGGAATGTTCCCTGATGCCCCAGTCAGATGGAACCCTTTCTTCCTCCATCCTCCCAGGAATGAGTCTCCACCTTCTGGGACTTGTCTTAAACTGCCTCATCGATGTGTTAATTTGGAGAATATGATCCCCCAAAACCGCTTCTGCAGGCATAAGAAAATATTACCTTGGGCCCAACATACTATTTCGTGCTTGCATAGCCTCTCACAGACTGGAGCATGTCTGCATTCATTCTGTGCCCGACCTGGAGCTGCGGAATCTTCGAGCCTGAGAAAGCTTGTTACGGAATCCAGGATGGAATGGAGGCACTGGCATGGACTCACCACGGCTGGCCAGCAAAGCCCAGGCTAACGGACGCCCCACAGATCCCTCCGTGGCGTGTGCCTCAGCCTGCCTGCCAGCCAGCGAGTAGCCTCCCACCGATTCCTCTGGATATTGTCAAATCCAGAAAGCGGGCTCTTCAAGAGCAGCACGTGGCTTGGCTGAGTCAGGGCCACTGCCTTTCCCCACGCTGGCCTTCTTAGCTCCCTGCAGCAGCCCAAATAGCAGGCCCAAGCTGCTGCTCCGCCTATATTCCTAAGCCACCCCACTTGGCCAAGATGAATACCTGCATTAAAAATATGTGTCAACCAGTGTCATATGGCCCAGAGCCTTCAGAATGGTCGTCTGCTCCCCTGTCTCCTGCGGGGGCAGAGGCATCCAGGAGGGGTTGGGGCACCATCAGGGAAAAGAGGTCAGCGCTATTTGCTAACCAGGTTTGAACTATTTGAGTATTTTAGGACCCAGCCATACCTATTAGTAAATGCAAGCCCTGCTATTAGTAAATACCTCAGAGAGCAATCATCATGATTACATTCCACAATCCATGTCAAGTAGTTAGTACAATACCTGACATACAGTAAGTGCTCAATAAATGTCAGCCATTAATATTGCTATTAACAGCGACATGGGGCCTCCCAGGGGCCTGAACTCTGGTGGGAGTGGACTCATTGCACCAAAAGATGAGAGCTCCCCACCTCCAGGCTGCCTCTCCTCTGTCCTTTCAGGCAGCACAGATACCCCAGCACACCGTGGCGCTGGCTCTCAGGGATGCCAGTTCTCCCTATCTTTCTCAACGCCCTCTCCCCCTTTCCCTGGACTTGCTCTCTCAACCCCCATTTCCCCCCCCCCCCCCAGATTCAGGACTCAATCTATCCTTTGCAGTTGGTACTTCAATCAGAAAGTTGGGTCAACATGCCCATTCATCAGCCCTCAGTTTGCCCAAGGAATAAATTATGCTTCCGACTTCCTCATCTACATATTATGTGCTGTGGCCAAGAATGCACTGATGCTTCCAACTGCCTGGGACATGGCCAGGCATCCTGATTCTGGAGACTGCACACTGGAGCCAGGCTCTGACAGTGGCGAGATGTCTCCTGCTCAAAGAGCTAGTCCTCTGAGCTGACTGACTAGCGGAGCCTGGAAGAGGGCTCAGGCCATCCCTGTCCCCGTGAACTGACTCTGAGCCTGCTCCCAGCCCTAAGACAACAGCCTTCCATGAAGCCAAGCAGAGGCCCACCTACTGGAATCCTTTCTACAAGGAGGAAGGTTCCAGACTTCCCTCAGTGCTAATGGCCAATTAAATTAATTTTGAGATTACCTTCCCCCCTTTTTTTCATTTAATACTTACAGCACCAGTCAGAACCCTTGCCATATTCTAGAAATCCAAACTCAGTGATAATGATTATTGTTTATCAAGTGTTTGTAATGTGTTCAAGAGGGTGCTAGGAGCTTACATCAACTGCCCAGTTATAACCAGATGCGAAAACTGAGGCTTACACAGGTGTTGCCAGGTCTCCGACTCAGAATGTCAAAGTCTTGTTTCCCCATACAGTACCATACTGCCGTGAATCACAAACAATCCTTGTACTCAGAAGATTCTTTCTGGTGAAAGCATGCTTCATAATTAGATGACCACCTCTTCTTGCCTTCAGAACAAGATGGTAGGAGCTTGGAAAACAGGGAACCTCTCTCCTATGCCAGAGGGTGAGAACTACAGACCACCTGATTTAAACCCCCTCTGTGCAGATGGGGAAACTGAGTCACTGAGAGGAACAAAGACACCCACAAAGCCCCACAGTGAGTACCGTGTTTCCCCCAAAATAAGACCAGGTCTTACATTAATTTTTGCTCCATTTGGGCATATTTTCATGGGCAGTCTTATTTTTTCATGTACAACAATCTACATGTATTCAATTACAGTCATGTCATCCTCTTCTGGAACATCGTCATAACGTGCTAAATGTGTCTGTCTGGCTGAAGATCTTAACTGGGGCTTATTTTCAGGGCAGGTCTTATTTTCAGGAAACATGGTATATAGAAGAGCCAGGACTGGAGCCCAGCCTCCCACATAACCTCTCCCCACTGCTCTTTCCCACTGCCTGGGCCCCGGGGAAAAGAAGGACCAGGCTTGGTAGATGTAGCAAAAACCAAAACACGGTGCCTGGTTCAGTTTGAATTTCAGATGAACAACCAATAAATTTTTGTATGTTGGGATAAATTTTTGTATATCCCAAGCAATATTTGGGACATCGTATACCAAAAAGTTATTCATCGTGTGTATGGAATTCAAATTTAACTAGGTCTGCTGTATTTTATTTGGCAGCTCTGGTTGGGATGGATCCCCGGGCAGCCAGGACTTTGGAAAAGGGAAGAAAGGAGAGCTGCATACACTGCTTGGCTGATGGATAGCTGATTATGTGAAATTTAGAGAAACGACCTAAGAAGCCAGAGCAGGAGGAAAATAAGGGAGAGGACTGGGTGACGCACAGTCAGAATCTGCAGTACCCACCATGTCAGAAGGGCCATAACTCAACCAAAACCCTCCTGGAAGGGAGGGCGTCAGGGACACAGAGTGATGGACAACAGAAGCATAAAGGCGGCAGCAGAGAGGAGACAGAGAGGGGCTCAGCCTGGTGAAGGACCCCCAGAGAAAGGGACAGTTAGAAGCAACAGAACTCTTCCAAGCAGTGGTGGTCACCAGAAGGATGGCGTAGTGGTGGCATGGGGCATCCCGGACAGGTGGAACATGGCAAAAACGCCTCCTGAATTTTTTTATTCCCCATGCTAGCCTTCCTAGTGTCTGGTAGCTTGCTACAATAGGAACAACAACAAAAAAATTTGGCATACGGATTTCCAGTCACATCAGCACCACTTCCCAACTCCGTGACCTGGACACCTTTACAGAACATTTCTGAGTTTTTTCCTTTATAAAATGGGATTCACAGATCTGTTGTTCAAATCAGATAAGAAAATGAGGATACAACTTGATAAAGTGTTGGTGTAAATGCCAGCTCTTACTGCAGTAAAGGCTCGCTCTGTCTACTGAAGAAATGCTGTTTTCGTAGTTTCTCACTCTCCTCATCAAAAACACGTCCGGGTCTTACAGCAAATCCCACTTGTGAATCAAGTCTTCTGCTGCTTTATCACTCCTTGCTCTCCCAGTTTGAGAAGAGAATAATTGAATGATTTGAGGCTGTGAAGGGGCCAGCTCCCCCGGGGTCTTGGTTTCCATCCTCATCTTAGAGAGCTGCTTTGGCTCTCAGCAGCACGCCGGGCACTATTAAATAATTTCCTGTAGCAGTCGGTTGTAGGAAATGGTCCCTTAGTGCATAAAAGTTTTGAGGATGAGGTCAAGTAAGGATTATCGGTGTTAAAAAGTAGTTACGTGGACAGACAGGGATGGTTGTTGAGACAATGAGGAGCCCAGAGAAGGAGGAGGGAACGGGGGAAGAGGGGGAAAGAGGAGGAGAGGGGAGAGTAGAGATAGGCTGTGCTAGGATCTGGTTACTCTCTGTTTGCAAGTTGGTACCTTTGGGACTAACACAAATGATTTGTGCTCCCTGAACCATTTTTCTGATCTACAAAAGGAAGAGACACTATTTGCAGATGGGTTGAACCGATAGTTATTGGAAAACATTGGACATTTTTGTCCAAAACATTGGACAGAATGCCTTATGGTACCCATGGCATGTTCTGATCCATCATCCTACTTGAGTCTCAAATGACTCTGAAGTGAGCAAGACAGTGATCGTTATCGATGTTTTGTACTGAGGTTCACGGAGATCAACGATTTTCCCAGTATCCACTGGCTAACAAATGACACAGCGAATTGCCATTGGACCAACTGCTGTTCTCTGGGACCCTGGTTCCACAGAGTGCCCGCTGTGGGCTGGGCCTTGTAGTATGTGCTGAGAGTAAGGTCAGCCAAACCAACCTGGTCTCTGCCTTTCGAGGCGCCTACCGTCTATTGGAGAAGACAGACGTTAAGTCAACAACCACGTGACTAAATCTATATTACACACCATGGTAAACGACACAATGAAATAAAATAATCTCTTAAGGGAGTAAAACACAGAGGACATAACTGAGATGCGGAAAGCCTTTCTGCAGAAGCAAAGTGTCGGCTGAGACATGAAGTGAGAGTGTGATGTACCCAGATCCAGAATGAGGCATTTTGGACAGAAGGAAGAGCATATCTGAAAGTCCTAAGGTATAAAACTGCAAGGACTCGATCGTGATCGAAGCGTTTTTTTTTTTTTTTGTTTTGTTTTTTTCCAAGGGGGAGATAAATGTTTGGTTAGGTGGAGAGTTAAAAGAGGGTAGCTCCATGGTCCTTCACAACTAGAAACAGCACAGAAGAAGTCATGGATGCCTGCTTTTCTGCAATTTCTAAGTGTCTCAGTCAGGCACTGCACACACATTTACTAGATATATTTGAGGTGTAAAGAAACTTGTTTTGTCTGTAACTGCACTTAAAAAAAAAAGTCCGTTTTTATCTTTTCCAAGTAAGATAATTAGTTAGAAAGGCTTCACATTGTATAATTCCATAGATATTATGCTGCTCACTAGTTACAACAATAATTGAGTATGCCTCTTAAAGATGACTTAATTTCACAAATGAGTTGTACTCAAGTAAATATTTAATTCTAAAAGCAATTTTGTTGAAAAACCTCTCAGAACACTTTCATTAAGCGCGCATGATGCATAGGCTATGTAGTTATTAAATCATTATTCAGAGGGATGTTAATTTTTAAATAAAGAGAAACACATGCTTTCAATGCATCAAACACTTATACAGGGCTACTTACATGCCAAGTCTTAAGCTGACCACAATAACCTTGGTTTCTGGCATTAGCTCTCTTCTCTCTCTCTCTCTCTCTCTCTCTCTCTCTCTCTCTCTCTCTCTCTCCACCTCCCTTCCTCCCTCCATCCCTCCCTCCCTCCACCTCCAAGATAAAGCCATGATCTGTTAGCTTCTTTCCATTTCACTGCTCCCACCCAGGTCAATTACCACTTACAGGGAACCTTGCACTGGACCTTGACACATCCTAATTCCACTCCTGTCATCTTTCAGTCCATTTTCCGCACAGCAGCCACGTGAACTTTGTAAAATGTAAACCATATTATAACACTCATTTGTTTAATACCTTCCAATGATTTCCCAAGTTACTTAGAATAAAATTTAACTGTACCATCAGCAAGAAAGCACCGGTCACGTGACCCATCATTGCCCACCTGACACACAGCTATCCCCTTAAGCAATCTATGCTCCAACAGCACCAGCCAGTTCTCTCTGCCTTAGTCACTCAAGCTGGTTCAGTTCTCACCCCAGGAGTTTTCTGCCGTCCGTCCCTCTCCTTCTCCCCAGAATGCTGTTCCTCCAGTTCTTTGCACGGCTGACACCTTATCATTCAGGCCTCAGCCAGGATTGCTTCCTTGGAGAGAGCTTCCCTTCCTTCCACTCACTCCATCACAGAACTCTGTTTTACTGTCTTCGCAACACCTACCTCTCACTGTTTGAAGGTAGCTTGCTTCTTTGTCATTCTTTAATTGTCTGGCTCCCCTCCCCACCCCTTTGGATAAATACCTCCCTGAGAAGAAGGGTCTGGCTTGGCTCGTTCACAACAGTGTCCCCAGGGCTTCAAACAGTTCTTAGTCCATTGTAGATGTTCAATTGGATTTGTTAAATGAATAAATTAAGACCTGAGCTCTGCCTGAAAGACCATTCATTTGTAAAATTAAATCGAACATGGGACACACAGTGTCATTGAGGTAAAGAAGTCCCAGAGCCCAGCCTTCCCCTCCTCAGTGTTGCCCCCACCCTGCGTTACAAGGAGAAAGTCCATCCTGAAGAGTCCTGCTCCAGTCTTGCCTCGCTCCAGTTCCTTTTCCACAGTGCAGGGAGTGTTCTATCCCATGCTCATGGCCTTAAAGAATAAAGTATGAACCCATTACCCCCACAAGGTATTTCCAGCTCTGGTTCCAACCAACCTCGCTAGCTTCCCTTCTGGCCCTCTCCCCACAGGCATCCTTCAATCCTCTGAAACCAACACACTTGCAGATGTCACTCACCCAAGCTTTGCCTTTCCTCCATGTTATTAATGTCCTGTTCTCTCTGCCTCCACTTCCATTTTCCATTTCTTAGCCTGGCTAACCCCTATTCCTTGTTCAAGGCTCAGCCCAAGATGATTTCATGTCTTGAAAACCTTTACTGTTTTTCCCCTTCACCTTCATCTGCTACCCCGGGTGGGGTTGGTGTCTCCTCTTTGCTTCTATGGTTCCCAGTGCTCAGCTCCATCCTAGGACTCACTGCATTTGATTGTTTTTGCCTTTTTATGTCTCTACTTTTTATGTCTCCACTAGACCAGGAACTACAGGAGGCAGTCTGATTTATCTGAGTCAGCACAGAATTCTCAGTATCTAACACAATACACAAGAAATACTTACAGAATAAGTAACTGAATTAACGAATAAATAAAATTCTCAGGGGCCAGGAAGGGAGGGTGCACTGAAAAGAGATGAGGCCAAATCAGAGAGGCTTCTAGAAATAAGCAATGCGGGTCTGTGGTCAATTATGAGCAATTCCAAACACAAAAGCTCTGAAAACCAAGTCTTTTCCTAACTCATTAGGTGGCAAAATCTCACTTGACCCATTCAGTAACTTTATTTATTCCACTTAGCATGAGAGTTCATATGCTTGGTTGCAAAGCATTAGTGCATTTAATTTTTCCCCCCTTCTTCCGCCTCTCCTCTCCCCATCACCCCAGTTCAAGCCGTTGTTTCTCAGTCTAGTTGTGTAGGACACAGCTTCCTAGCCTGTGCTGGTATTATGAGCCTTGCGCTCCCACCGTCTTTAGCTCTGGCTGCTTATGGCAGCCCAGCTCCAGGGAGAGCCTTTGTTCACAATCTTAGCTGTAGAGGGCGCAGCTCATTGGCCCACGTGGGAATCGAACTGGAGACCAAGGCGTTAGCATGGCGCTCCAACCACCTGAGTCACCGGGCGGGCCCCACGTTAGTGCATTTAAATTCAGGGTTCTGACCTAGACTCCACTGGAATTGTTTTGTAATATACAGCATATAAACTCTATTATCTTTCTTAAATGCAAAAAACATTCTGGACTCTAAAACACATCTGGCCCCAAGGATTTTAGATAAAAGATTATGGCCCAGTATTTCAACTGCCCTAAAGGATGGATGGAAACCCAGTAGACAGAACTGTACAGGAAGAAACAGAATGCGCAAAAGAAAAGCAGCAAGTGGGTTAGGAATGGTGATTTGTCAAGAGCCATCTGAGGGAAGAATGTCTAAATTTACAGGAAGGTCATACTGAAAAGATGTTTGGGTCTGATGGAGTCCTTGAATTCCAGGCTATAGAGATTGAACTTTATTTTATCAGTGATGGGAAGCAAGCAAAGTTATTCTCAGCAGACAATGAGGTCAGGTAAAACAGCTTTGATATTCTGGAAACAACCTATATCCATCTTCTTAGTTATGTGCCATTTAACTACTCTAAGCTCAATTGTTTCACCTGAAAAAAAGGGGATAAATAAAATGAAAATCAAATGGTGAGTACATGTGAAATATTTTCTAAACTGTAAAGTTATTTTAAGATATCAAGTGTAATTATTAAATGACAATGAAAACTGAAGGGTGGCTGAGTTTGTGGGATAGCTCAGAAGCAGTAACCAGGTGGAGTTTATGCCTCAAAGCAACTATGGAATTTGTCATGGCGATGACCCTCCTAGAACCCAAAGGGAGCGAATGTCCCGTTTCATTTATGTGAGCTGTGACACTGTCTCCAAATTTTAGCTCCTTTTAAGAAAGGGTTAAAGAAGCAGTAACCTGTGAACACAAAATCTTTGAGGATGTGTCATGAAGAAGCTAGAACACTGAAATCGGCAATCTCCTCACGTGAGGGGCTTGGGTGCTATGTCATTCGCATTTGACTGAAAAAAGATATTACAGGAAGTCACTGGATAATAAAGACACTGTTGGAGTTTGTACCTGGATTTTTTTTTTCTTCCCTAAATGAAAGGACTGAGGGTTTGCCCTGCTTCTGAACTTTCTTGTCTCCAAAATTATTCCTTTTTCTTCCAAACTACATCTCTGAGAACACATTGAAGTTTAAATGGAAGGACTGTTATATTTCAAACTCCAGTCATTTGATGCATTGAGACTGAGACCCTGAGATGGGAAGCAACCTGCCCATCACCGCACCATAGTGAGTCTAGCGCGTGGTCTGAAGGCTAGCCAGAGCCTTTTCAATGTACAACAGCATGGCTGGAGGGGATGGCACGAGCCTGGACAGAGGAAGTCGATAGTGTCAATCATCCCTCTCCCCAGCCAATGAGTAGGAAGGTGTTTCCATCTTGTCCCGTGTCTTCCAGCCTAACTGTAACCTCTTCTAAACAGTATGTCCCTGTCCAGGAGCCCGTCTCTCCCAGATCCAGAACAGATACCAGACAGCAACAGTTTGCCCCTCGGGGGAATGACGGGAGAAAATCCTAGTGCTTTTTCATCTCCTACCATTGAAGATGTATCCATAGCAGGCCCTCATCCTGTCCCACACTGCTCTGAGGCAGACATTGGACACTGAGGGTCATGGGCACGGTGATGAGGTACTCAGCCAGCACTGCTGAGAATGGACACAGAAGGAGCTGGGTTGTCATGGGGGATAAGTGGGTGTGTCTAGTCCAGCTGTGAGAGCTCCATCCCAGTGAGGAGGGAATGAACTGATGTCAATCAGGGCAGCATGTGAGAGCTAGCAGCATGCAATTATGAAAGGGGAGTCTCGAGATCCATAATCGAATGTCACTCCAAGGAAGAAGAGAGAATATTTTATTCAAATACAGCAGAATGGGAAATGCTCTAGAGTTACCTCTGAGGTGGTTACCAAGCCATTTAGAACACATTTAACCAGAATATCCTGGAGAAACAGTGAAGGCTGGGTGGGATGGCCAAAGGAAGTCAAAGGAATGGCCAATGGAAGGATGGCTCAGAAATTGAACTTCTAGCTTTGGTTTAGGGGCCCTGACAGGTAATCTTAATGTAGCAGACAATTATGGAAGAAAGTCAACAGAAACCCATCTATGTCTCTTCTCTCTCACCCAATCTCCTTTTGAAGCAATGATAAAAGAAATTCTACTGCAGGTGGCTGGGGTGGTTTGAGGATGCTCTCCAGCTTACGCAAAAATCAGCGCTGAAACCAAGCTCTTATTAGCACCGTGCTCTCAGCAGCTGGGTTCATTAGAACCAACTCTCTTTGGAAGTGCATTTGTTTCCACATATTATACACATGATACCTGCCCCCACACACTTTCTACCTATGTGTGTATACATGTATTTTCAGGTTGTGTAATAAATCATTCATTCATTCATTCATTCCATCAATATGCACTTACTGACACATACTGGGTATTGAGAATACAACAAGAGGAATACATACTATGCTGTATTTCCATTTTGAAGAATCCTGGAGGTTTTTTGTTGTGTGTTTATTTTGTTTTGTTTTTAATTGCCTTGATGGGATAAGAGAATTGAGCTCCTAGCTACCTACCGCTCTATTTCTTCACTAGGAGTTTTCTTTGGGGCATTTCATACTTAGGCCCCTCAATCTGCCCAGAGATGCTTTCGTTTTACTTTTTCCAAATTGCTTTGTCAGGGCTATAATGACTCTTCCTTCCTTCATGGAAATATCAGTCTCTTAAGAAGCCTTCCCAGCCCTGGTCCTTCTCAGAATTAACCATTAATAATTTCTTCTTCAATGCCCCCAAAGCACCCCCAACATTGCATTTCTCTCACTTGATTGAGATGTATTTGTTTCCATGTCACTTGTAACATTTAATTTCTTTCTGAGCTCCAGCACATAGCCCACGGCCTGGCTCATAGTAGTTGCTCAGTAAATACAGTGCTGAATAAATTTAATTAGGCACAAATGTATTTGCCCTATTGAAGGCATGGTCTAATTCAAGAGTGTCACACCCCGATAGACTGGAAGACAGACATACCCTGCCAAGCTGTTAATCATCCCAAATTGTGGAGATATGCCCTGCCTTGGTCTAACAGCCTCATGGAGATGTATGACCTGGCAGCTATGGATGTTTTGAGTCACCAAGGGCAAGACCCAAAATGAGCCTCAGATCTGAGTGAATGGGAAGACGTTAATGAGTGGCCTGAATGAATTAGACAGGCCTGGTTTGCTTCATATTCGGCCTGATCCAGTTTCCATGCGTTTGAAAAAAATAAGGGCAAATATTTAGGCAATGTTGCAATCCGAAAAAAACAAAAATGTTTTGTGATGTATGTGGCGATCGGGGAAGGAGCATATATATTGTACATAGCAAAATGCCCGTCTAGGGAATTGTTTCAGGGAGAAGCTCGATGTCGGAAGACTTGGCAAAGAGACAGCTAAGAGCTGTGTGCAGCCCACCAATGCATCGTGATTCTGCTTCCCAGCTTATACAACACAGTGGAAACGGGGCCCTCGACTTCCTCACAGAGAAGCATATGGCTGACAGCCATAAGTATGGATCACTTTAGCACTGCTTATTATTCCTGCCACTACTTACTGCTTTTAATAAAATCCATAGCCTGGCAGTTTGTTTACCATCTCACAAAATAAGGTCTTGCCAGAGGAGAGCAGTATAGGGCCCATCTAACATTTCATTATCTTTAATGTGGTCAATGTGAGAGACCTGAAAAGCACAGGAGAACCATTAGCTTAGTTAGACACATATTTCTCCATCAGCTCATTGTTTATTCAATGTGGTAAGTTCAAATACAGGGGGAGAAAACCCAAAAGGCAACAAAACAAAAGAGATCCTTGCTTTTCTCTTCCTTACCATTCTCCATTCTTTGGTACTTTCATAGGAGCCATGAGAGCAGCAGAGAGGGTAGAAGTATGTTTTCTTGACTGCGAGGAAATATACTGACATGTTTTCAAGGGTGGATTTCAGCAGTAGGCACGTGGCAATTTAGTTTTTCTCCTAAATGTTTTTCATTTTTAAAGTTTTTTTTTTTCTGTGAAATACTACATAGGTACATAAATAAAGGGGCTTAAACCTAGACATAGAATTTATAAAACGTTAAATGAATACCCATTTCCCACTACCTAGGTCAAGAGATGGTCACCTCCTTCAAATCATGATGCCAAGCCCACCCATCCCTAAAGGTTTCTACCTTCCTGACCTGACTCCTGAGGTAATAATTTTGTTTATCTTTGTTGTTGAACCATTTTCTGTATCTCCTGAAACCGTATACGCTTTGTCTGTTTTAAAACTTCATATAAATGGACTCAAGTTGTACATATTCGAGTCCAACTTCTTTTACCCAACATTATGTTTTTAAGATTCATCCATGGTCTTGTATATATCTGTAGTTGATTTGTTTTTATTACTATATACTATCCCATTACATAAACATGACATTAATCCATTCTACAGTTGATGAATGTTTACATTGTTTCCATTTTTGGCTATTTGGACCAAAGCTAATATAAATATCTGTGTTGGAATTTCCTAGTACATATGTGTACGCATTTCTTCATGGTATATTTAGGACAGAGGTTGCTGAATAAGTGGTTTTGTATATCTTCAACTTTGATAGATATGGAAAAATGTTTTAATATAACAAATAAAATATTATGGTATCTTTAACAACAAAAAGCTTTTTCTGTTAATGGGAGGGGGGTATACTAAAAAGTTTTAATGGACAGATGACCTAAGCTTAATTTGGGAATTTATCACAAAAAGAAGTCATGTCACTGTGCCAATTTTACCACGAAGCCAGTGGATTGCTTTTATTGTAATGCTTCTCTTAGTCCCTCATTCTAGGGTTCAGGCGTGGAAATGGGCGGGGGGGGGGTCATAAAATGGGAAGTGTATCTATGTTTGTTACTTAGCTGAGAATATGTATTTTTCATATTTAAGATGGTTTTCTATAATATAGTAGAAGATAACATTGGCCTTTTAGTACTCATTCTGGCTTTTCCCCAAAGTCAAAATGACTAAGGACATCGAGGCAGCCATGACAGCGCAACTAAAGACACTCACAAAAGAGGACTTCCAGAACTGCTTCAGAAAGTGGCAAGAACGATGGGATAAATGTGTTCGAAGTGAGAGGGAGTATTTTGAGGGGGATTAATGGTAATGCGTCTTTTACTGTAATATATATATATATTTTTATTTAAATATTCACCGCATTGTTCGATCATACCTCAGATGTATATACATAATGCTTAGCACGACGTTTGATACTTTATATGTATTCAGTATATTAGCTGTTTTATTTGCTTATTGTTATTATACTAGATGACCTCAAAGGTAACTATAGGTGTTTATATTCTGTATTTGCATTCAAGTAGTGAGCAGAGCACAGATTTCTTTGACGAAGACTGTAATCTACATTCTGGCAGCTCCATTTACAAGCTGCACAACCTTTTCTGAACCTCAGTTATCTCATCCGTAAATGCAGTATAGTCATAGCTCTGCCAAATATTGGCTGGAGTGATCAATGGTTAAGTGATATAAAAAGCATAGTATGAGCCTTGGGACTTATCTGGCCTGGGTGCTCTCCTTGTGTCTAGACAGCTACTTTAATTTCTCTGAAATTCCACTTCCTTTTGGTAAAAGGATAACAATACTTGCCGCAATTTAACACAGGTAAAGCCCCTGACATGGGGCATGACCTATATATAGTAAGGCCTCAAAGCCTTTCGGGGCTACTGTTCACTTTTCTGTGAAATGGAGAAAGTGATGCCAGTCTTTTCTAACTCATAAGATTCTTGTGGGGATCAAAATAAGATAATGGAAGTGAAATGACTTTTTAAACTATAAACTGGTAGGACAAGAAAAATTCAAATTAGCAAGAACCGAAATTAGCAGGCCAGGATTATGTTGCCTAGCTTTATTTGATAAAATGAGTATATTAAAACAAACAAACAAACAGACAAAAACTCACATACACACACACATACAAACCCAAATGCTCTTTCAACATTCAAGATCTCTCTAAATAGTGTATTCACTGATTTATTCAACATTAGTCAATGAGCATATGTTACATCAGAATATTTTCCTAGCAGAATTCTTTCTTTTTAATTATTCTGATCTACTTCAAAAGATGATCTCATTGCAATAATCGGAGAAAGATGGATACAAAAATGAATAAGGGAAGAAATTGGGCTTAAGAAAAAAATCAAGGCAAAAAATTAAAATGAAGCCAGAGGCAAGATAAATCCATGAGAACTAAGGTATGATTCCATAATTCTGATAAAGATAGGCTAAATGTTTTACTTGTAGCGGATGATACAAAGAGAAAAGTAATTGATTAGGGTGTTTCTCAAAGTGTCATTCACTGACCTTGCATCAGAATATCCAAGGGTGCTTATTTCTTTTTTCCATCTCCTGAATTTCCACACATGCTCATTGTGTCTGTGAACATTTTACAGAAGCCCTAATACCTACATAAAGCTGTCCTGCTATTTGAAATTAAGGAGATAGGGAATGGGACCCATAGTTAATCCTGGCAAAACTCTTTTGGAAAATAATTTGGCAAAAGTGGTAAAAATGCTAACAATCAATAATAAAAATTCTGGGTGTTTTTTTTTTTTTTTTGTTTGTTGTTGTTGTTGTTTTAAGAAAGTGATTCGGTCAAAAGAAAAGCGAAGGTCACGGGGTAAAGATGGTCATTGCAATTCTATCTATGACTGGTTAAATTGGAAACAGCTTAGTTATGCAAAAATGGGGAAATAACAAAGTAAAATATAGAACACTTTTCCATTGATTACTCTGGAGAGATAAAAAATGATAATCATGGCTTTGCCAAAGTGGCTCAGTTTCTTCAATGAAACTTAGAAGGGGAAATTCAAATGATTGCATTGATGTAAAATATATAAACTAAGACTAGAAAATAAAACTCAAAATGTTACAATGTTTTATTATAGACGGATTATAGATTATTTTGTTTCACATTTTTAAAATTGTCTTTTATTTTGGTTTGGTTTGGTTTGACTGTGTGTGTGTGTATGTATGTATGTATGTGTGTGTATGTGCACTTTTTACCCCAAAATGGGGCAAGTTTATTAACTCTATCACCATGTATTATTAGAAAATTAAGAATCAAGCTTTAATTATTTTCCACTCCTCCCTGTCTGGACAAAATTAAGGTGGGAGTAAGCAGTGAGAGAATAGGTAAGCCTTATAACATCACTGAGAGAATGAAGAAAGACCATGAAAATATAAATTCTGTTCAAGAAGAGCCACAACCCTCAAAATCTCTTGGATTTTTTTTAAAGCATGCTTTTCTTGGCAGCTGCATTTATCAGCATATGTAAAAATATTATCCAGGGTGCATTCTGTATTTTCAGAAATGTGACATGATAACATCCCTTAAAGAAAGGGATTTTGTGGTGAACATCCATCAGTTTTCACTCATGGGACTCCCTGAGGCAAGACCTTCTGTGTCATGTCAACATTTTTTTCTCTCTACCAGCAAAATTGGAAGATACAAGGAGAGATAGCATCTCAACATCTTGTCATCACTGCCTTCCTCACCCTCATTCCACCAACCTCCTTCCCCTGGTATAGACCAAAATGACAGGAGAAAAAAATGTTGCTGTTATTGCTTTTTTTTTTCCAAGAGAAATAATGTCAAAGACAAACAATGTTTACAGATTTAACCCAAATGTTAGTCATAAAATGATCTTCCAGTGCTTGGATGTGTAATAAGGCTTCCAGCGCCAAGTTAATACTGCCAGCAGAAACCCCATCCAACTTTCTAAACTGTCTTCATCTGAACTGGGAGCAGCTCCCAGGATGCTCTGAGGGATAATCCGATAAAACCGGTCAAAGGGCACATTTGCCTAGGTTTCATGCTGCTAGATCCCGATTTCTTTTTCTCCCATTATCAGAGAGTATAGAGTTCTTTGGCAGATGGTGTGGGTGAAGGGGGGACCCTTGCTCAGGCTTCCTTTCTAGAAAGAATAAAGCATTTGCATTGGACTGCTCTTTTCAAGACCAATACTCTCCTATTGGAAAGGCATGTGAAACTGCTGCTTTAGCCACTAAAACATTGGATTTGATAGTAATGTCCCTCTTGTTAATAGTACAAAGAAAAGACTCACACTAGGAAGTGTATCATGAGACCCCAGGGTCTCGATACTTCTGGGGTGGACAATGGGGTTTATAGAAACTGGAATGTTTGCACAAGTTTCTTGGGGCAGCAGCCTGAGCTGAAGTGACTACCCTTTTCCTAATTAGCCTAGCACTTATAACTTTCTCCCCCCATCAAAGAAAATTTAATTGGCACAATTTGCTGCCACTCAGTATGAAATGTCTCCATTGGTCAGAGTTTCCAACAAGACATCACTGAAGTAGTTGACCTCCCTCCAGCTTATCTTTCCAATCAGCTATGTCAAGGAGCAGTGTTGTTTATTCTCACAGCACACTGGGATGGTCACATTAGTTTATGCAGAAAATATTCAATTTAACACTCTTTCATCCTAAGGAATCTGCGCATGTGGAATTTTTGGCTCCATAAACTCTCCCTAACACCTCTTAATTCTAGGGAGATGGTTCTATAGATCTGAAAGGGTGCTTGGAGGATGGATTGTATTGAAGACTCCTCCACACATACAAGTGAAGGCTTTCTGTCCCCTATGTCGTACGACTTATAATACAAGAAAGGAAGGAGGCTTTTTTTCCCACTGGAATAGTGTGGGACAACTACAAAAGCTTCTTACAGTAATTATAATAATCAGGCTGACTGCTTTTTGTTTTTTCACAGTCCAGTAGAATAAAACAATTTAGCTACGACAGGGCCAACATTTAAAAGTGTTCCTCTACTTATTGCTGGGACTAACCTTATGATAGAGAGAAGAATTTGGAAAGCTCTAGAGTCCTTCCTAATGCCCCCAAAATGTTTTTCAGTGATGAGTGGAAATGCACACTATTTTGTCTATTTCCTTACAGCATTTATTACCCTATTAAAATGCAAATATTAGCCAAAGATATCCAAATGAGATGGTGACTTTAGAAGAGGATGTAACTTCTCTCTTCCTACCCCCCTATTGAAATTATCACAAGATCATTTTTTTAGAAATTAGGAAAAGGCTGCATCTGTGCATTCTAGGGACCGATGCCTTTATTATAGTCTGCTAGGCGAGACAAAAAACCGAAAGGAAGTCAGTGAGGACCAACTTGTCAGTCCCACATCTGAGAAAGCAAGTAAATGGAGGTGGTCCATGGAGGCTCCTAAAATTTCCAAATGAGAAAGGCAAGAAGAAGACACAGGACAAACGGGAAGCTGTTTTATGATAATTATCATAGTTTTGATGCAGCAGCTTTGCCAGAAAGTGAGCAAAGAAACATACTTTTCCTTTATTCACCAGGCTCTGATACCTGGTTACAGCCACACTTTACGCCCAGACAAGAAACACGGTCAAATGGGAAACTGGACGCAGAAGGTGAGCCTTGAAACAATGTAGACAAACAGAGAGAACAGCACGGATGACCTGGATCATAGCTTCAGCACTCTTCCTTCTTCCCTCTGGCTGTTTTATCAGTTGATTGGAAATAGACACTCACATCTACTTGCCCTCCAGCCTATGCTGTGAGGAACCAGGTGAACAGTGAAGGGAAGCAAGGACCATTCACTCACCTGCGTTCAAGGGATAAGAAGCAAAGGTCATCCATTCACTTACACATAAGCGTGAATAAAAGAGAAGTTGAGAATGTTCCCAGTGAAATAAAAACCACAGTGACAACACTGGATAATATAGCACTGCAAAGGCAAGAAAGAATATGCATTTGGAAAAAACACATCATTATATTAAAAAAGAAAAAACAACGTATCTGGCTTTTACTCTTAATAAAATTCTGGGAACGATGAAAAAGAAAAAAGGTAATAATAAAACAGTCAAATATACTGTTCCAAATTTGGAAAAATTGGTCACCTACAGGGATCTCCCCCATTTCATTGCTTTCTCAGAGGTAGGTTTAAAGTCAGGCATAAGTAAATGGGAGGTGGAACAAAAGAAGACAATCACAGAAGGAAATTAAAATGCAACAGCAGACTTAAAATGTGCTTTAGAAGCAGTAAAGGGCAGAATCAACATTATGTAAATTCCACTCTGTGACGTGGAAGTCAGAGAAAGAAAAACTCTTCAAAAATGAAGAGAAAGGTGGGGAAGTGGGAGAAAAATGAGGAAAAAAGAACACAAAGATGGCACATAGATACGACGAAAAACAATGATACTTCATTATTGTTTGTGAGCAAAACAAATGGATCCAATGAAAGAGAAAATGTAAAATTATAACAAAAGAATTGAAGATCAGCAGCATGTTTAATATAGAAACACCACAGTATATGTGTAACCCAGGACATTTTCTAAGAACACAAATTTCATCTCATTTTCTCATTTGGAGAAAGTTGGATGTTGATTAGCAAGAACTGAAATGGAGCAGTGGAATTGAAAGAAAAATGTTTTTGCGCACAGGCCTGAACAGGTAGGTCACCCCAGGTTTTGTTAGTGATAGGGGTAGAGAATCATCTTGTCCTGAATTATACACCTTTTCTGGGCAAGAGAATTAACGCCTTTTGCCCTAAAGCATCCATTGTATGTAGTAAATGAACTTCTCCCTAGCATCTGGAATGCACTAGACGCATGCTGGGGAAGTTGGATAATGGCCATTCAAATCACTTGATATATTCTGTGGTTCAGATGGGGAACCCCAGTCAAGAAAGACTGCCCAGAACGATGAGTTAATAACAAGGAACAGAGATGATGCAATCTAAAAAGCCAGAGACCTGTAGCTGGAAGACGGGTTTGTGGCCCAGTTTCACCATTCTCTGACATAAACTTCTCTGAGCCTCAGTTTGCTCATCTGTTAAATAGGGTAATTATACTACTGACCTCACAAGGTGTGTTTCAAATGAGATAGCATTTCTAAAAGTGGTTTGTAATCCGTCACATATGGTATAAATGTGAACATGTTCTATGAACTGGAAGGAATCTCAGTGATTAAGCCTGATTCTCAGGGAAGTGAATTCAATGGTTAGGGAAATTGCACACATCCAGCCTTACAAGTCCTACACATGCTCACATTTACATACATATTTCTACCATGGCAGGTTTACCTTCTTCCTTGTTCCGAGAAGCACCAAACATGGGGAATGGAAGTTTATTTGCCCATCTTGGGAGGTATACCCTATTTAATAGCAGTTACTTTGTCAGCAGGCAGGAAGAGGGGTTGTACCTTGTAGAGAAACCACAAAGGCAAGGCCACCAGGTAAAACTGACAAGTTGTATCCTATACAAGGGTACGGAGCCAAGGGTTTGAGGGGACACTGAACACAGGCCACATTGCTCTGGCCAAGCCATATGCTCTGACTCAGGGCCATGTCCTTCCAGAGGAAGGGAGAAGGGCTGCCTTTGTCTCTGAACAAAGGTGCCACCTGCTAATCAAGTCTTTTCTTCAAGGTGGTATGGTCCACTCAGGGGCTGGGGTGGGGAGGGAAAGCCATCTTTTTTCTTTTAATTTTGCAATTAATCAAGTCATAGCCCTGAGGAAAAAGCATAAATCAACATGACAGAGAAAGCTAGACAGAGACAGAGAGACAGAGAAACTTCCAAGTAGACTGCACATATCTCTTCCCAACTTCATATTCAGTGACCAGGTTGGTAGTTAGAAATCAGCATGATGTTCCATTGCTTAGCTTTGGAGCAAACACTCTTGCAATGGGGAACACTTTTCTTGTTGGCATAGATATAATTATTAGAAAATTTATTATTATTATTGCTGCTATTATTGTTATTATTAATTATTAAGCTGAAATAAAGATCATTGTAGCATAAAAAAAAGAAAAAGAAATCAACATGGTGGAAGTTTTTACACCTCAGAAATAAGCAATGCTACAAATCAGTTTCCCGTCCTACCCTTTGGAGACCACTTTTTTAAATATTTCCCTCCACTGGATTAAAAACAAGCTTTAAGAGGAAGATGAGGTATAAAATTTAGTAAGCATCTTTAGAGTGATTCTTGAATAATATAATTATTAATAACCAACTTTGTAGACTGAATACGTAGCTGAGAGTCTTAAAGAAGTTAAAGTATTTGCTCTTAGGGCCAGCTCGGTGGCTCAGGCAGTTGGAGCTCCGTGCTCCTAACTCCGAAGGCTGAAGGTTCGAGGCAGAGCTTGGACGTTGTCTAGCTGACTCCAAAGCTCCATGGTCTTTCCATCACACTACACAGTTTTGGTAAAGTCCATGATTCCGAGGTGGCTCACCGACAGCACTTGCTTATCACATTAATTCTCCTTAGCATTTTTATTTTCCCCAGTGGCATCCAGGCATTTTAAAGGCCACTGCCGCACTTCCAGCACATTCATCAGGGCTATTCCCATGGCTCCAAAGTCAGCCTCCCCATTAAGATCCTTCTTCAAGGAAACCATCCCAGAGTTAAAAGCAAGTCAGAGATCAGTAACCACTGTGCATTTTCTGACATGGGGAAGATACATTACTACATTCGGGTGACTGCAATGTTTAGAACAGCTTTAGATGAGTATCGTACCAATTATATTATCCCTCGGGGAGCCTTATTAACATTAAAATGTCTTATGAGCAAAAGACTTGAACAAAGAAAACCTCTTCTACGAAGGCTTCCTTGTAGTTTATAGTTGTTAAGGAACAACAACAACAAAAATCCACCTTGCCTCTCCCTTTGCACATGATATTAAGACAGATGATTCTTCTTGGACTATTGTAAGTAAATAATCTTAGAAAATAAGGACCCATCTCAGGATGGATTGCTTCAGACCAAAAGCAACTCTGTGTAGGAGGTGATGTGGAGACAGCATGGATTGCAATCACACATACCTTGGTTCAAACTCTGACTGTCCTAGTTACAGTATCAACAAAACAGTAAAAATGACAGTTATAATTTACTGAGCAGCTATTGGGGCCAGGAGCTTTATATAGTCTAGTTTGTTTAATTCCCACATCAAGTGTGAAATGTGGATATTATTCTTACTTTAAACATGGAGAAACCAAGGCTAAAAAGAGGCTAAGTAAATCCAGCCAACTCAGATAAATAGCATGGTAGGCAGCTTCTGAAATGATTTCCAATGGCTCTGCCTCTTTGTATTCACATCCTTGTGAAATCCCCTTCCCTTATGTGTGCGATAGAATTAGTGACTTGCTCCTAGTGAACAGAACACAGCAGATAAGATAAGCTGTCACTTCCAAGATCAGGTTATAAAAGACTGGCTTCCGACTTGTTTATGGTCCTTTTCACATGCTCATTTTGATGGAAGCAGCTGCATGCTGTGAACTGTCCTATAGAGAGACTCATGTGGCAAGGAACTGAGGGCAGCCTCTGGCCAATAGCCAGGTCCTCAGTCCAACATTCCATAAGGAAGTAGTAAGTGCTACCAACATCTACTGAGTGAGCTTAGAAGTGAATCTCATCTCAGTTGAACCTTGAAATGACTGTGGCCCTGGTCAACGCCATCATTGTATTCTTGTGAGAGACCCTGAGCCAGAAGACCCAGCTAAACCCTGCCTGGATTCCTGACCCATAGGAATTATGAGCAAATACATGTGTGTTATTTTAAGCTGCAAAGTTTTGGGGTAATTTCTTATGCAACAATAGATAACTACCACAGGTTATAAGAAACAGAGATGAGATTTAAAACCAACTTTTCAACTTCAAAGCACAAGCTCCTTCCTCTGGGCTGATTCGTTAAAAGCCACATGACCTTAGGCAAAGTACTAAAACTCTCTGAAACTCATGTACGTGAATCAAGTAAGGGTAATGCTCATATCACAGTCCACAGAGTAGCTTAAATGAGATAATGTACAAGATACCTGTGGCTAAAATGTCAGTTGAAATGTGAAGGAGGAGAACACAATGAAAGGTTATCAGAGGAGCATGTCTTAATAACGCATGGCAGTATATGATGGTGGGGAGCATGAAAAGCAAAGCAGTCGCAGCATCGACTTTGCAGACCAGCATCCTGGGAAGCACACATTTGGGTAGCACAGTACCTAGCTGCATGATCTTGTTTCTCATGGGCACAGTAATAATACTGCACACCTCACAGAAGTGTCCGGAGAATTAAATGACGTCATGCTTGTAGAGTAACCGGAATCGGATCTGGCATACAATAAATACGCAACAGACTCTAGCCATGTTTACATTATTTTTCTGGCTAGTATCAGTTTTACTAAGGATGATGGCATTTCATGGACCTGTCCGCAGGTAAGTAAAGAAGAATTTCTGGGTCAAGGCCTTTTCAGCAACCCTCATCCTACTTTGGAGTTGCTCTCTACTCTTCGAAGCATTTGTTATGTCCAAACACCCACACTTTGTTCCTCCATCTTAATCTCTTTTCCCTACAGCAGGTCTTTTCCACCAATAGTTATGCCCTAAAAGAACAATGAAAATGGAGAAAACCTCCATCAAAGTTATGCGCTTGATTTCCTGTTCAGGAATTCTTCTGAGGGATTAATCATCAGACATCTGGTCTACTGCTAGTATCTACAGCCACTACCGATGTCTCTATGGAAAATACTATGCATGGCACATAGTAGGTGATCACAATGACCTACTTAATATCTGCTAGAGCAAAATCCACGTCTATCTTGTTTATTTTTGTGCCTCCAATATCTAGCAGAGGGCCTAACTTAGAGGAGATATTCACTCAACATTTGGCAAATTAATGAAAGTACTGAACAAATGTGGTGGCTTTTTACCTCCCCTAAATAATCATTGTTTGATTTTCTAAAAATCATTGTGTTCATCAAAAATTTTAGTGCAGGGGGGAGGGGGGTTCACAGTGTGAGGGATATAAATGATGAACGTCTAAGTATTGCCTTGTCTTGTACACCTGAAACTAATAAATAAAAAAAAAGAAAGAGTCAAAAAAAAAATTTTAGTGCATAGCATTTGTTGGTGTACTGGACACACGCATCAATTTCACTCTCTTTTTTAATGATTGTCTTCTCTTACATCCTGGCAAAATCTGGTTGAAAAACTCGAAGAATGTCCCTCCCAAATGCAGACTCAGTGTTTACTCAGTTTCCTATGAAAATGAAATAAAAGAAAACAAAAAAGTGAATGGCAGTAACAGCAATTATATGTATTTTATTGAGCTCAGTGTGGAGGTTTACTTAGACACTGCAGCCACACAGGACTGTGTTAGTCAAGACTCATTTCTTAAAAGACTGTCTCATTGAAGGTATTTTTGTGCCTAGTAGCCCTGTTTTTCAATCTCAAAGATAAATTGGACATGTTTAAAGAGGTAGGATGTCATGTAGTTATTCTGACACTAAATAGCCCTATGCATTTATGAAAATCACCGTAACTCTCTAGCCTCAAGGAAGTTGGTAAGAAAAAGATCATTGATACTGAATTTTACATATAATCCACTGATTTCCCTTAGACCAGTAATCAAAACAAAAAAATATGTAGATCAAAACAATTTACACAGATGATCTAAGAATAGTTATTTTATAAAGGTCACAATTTCACTTATTGCCCCCTTTTATGCATTTGTTCACTAGGATTGGGGTACTCAGGAGTTAAAGAAAAGATTTATTCAGTTAGAAAAATCAACAAGATGTGAACCACATTTTAGAATTAGAAGCAGCAGTTGTATTATAAGGAAAAAACAAAACAAAACAAATCGCCAGGCCTACAATTTAATATGTGTGCACGTACATGTTCAAATCTTTGGCCTCCTCTAAATGGCTGAGTAAACCTGAACAAGTCAGTTCACCACTTAAGAGCCTCAATTTTGGTATCAGTAAAATGGACAAAATCATTCTGCCCTCACTTTGGCTCCACTGTGAGGTTTAAAGGGAACACTGCACATCAAAGGACCTAGCATAGCTCCAGGCAGATAGCAAGCACATATTTCAAAAGTTCGTGAAATCTCAATGAGAATGGGAATGGTTAGCTGTAAATGAAGTCTAATTAGAAAATAATTACATAAACCAAAACTTTGAACGATTAATGATGAAAATAAAAATGTTATTTTCCCCTCCCTACTCCATTTTTCTATTTAACATTGGGCATTCTGTCACAATTAAGGGCCAGAATGTTGTGGAAGTTACTCCCATAGAAACAAAGCGCTGGATTTATTTTAAAAAACTAAAATAATAATATCAATGACAACAAATAGTTATGGCATTCACAATGTTCATGTCATTGAAATTTAACTCCAATTCTGTGGTTTCACTAAGAAAAATATATTTAAAAATGGCCACTCTTTCAGGAGCAATTTGAACTTGCAGAATACTTTTATGTTCTCCATTGTTGGATCACCTAACCTTAGCACATGCACATAAATGATGGGTTTACAATCATTTTCACAGGTCCTTGTGATGACTGCTTTTCACTCCCAAAGAGCAGTTGATCCATATTTCACAAAGGACAGGGCAGCCGCAGGTTACAGAGGTGACCTAGTGATCCGGGCTCAGCCTCATCCAGAGTTCCAGCCTCTTCTGTGGGTTCCTCTCCTGACCCATATACACTGTTGTGCCACGTGGGTCTGCCTAAGGACTCTATTCTTAACCGACTTTGCTTGACTCCATGGTTTCAACAACCTCTTACATGCTTATGTATTTCAAATCACCATCCCAGTTCTGTCATCTCTCCAGCACTTCCTATGCAGGGACATAGGAACACTTGTGCCACCATGTCTCATCATGTACTAAACCAACATAGCTTATCTTTTTCTTCACTAAACCTGGTTCCCTCTCTCCAAGAAAGGCACCACCACCCACCCAGGAAACATGAGCCAGAAATCTGGGAGTATACCTAAACTCATCTTTCACCTTCCCCACCTCCCAAACCCAAGGTTTGCCGATCTTACCTTCTAAATCATCATGAATTAGCCCCACCCTGTCCCTGTCTACTATTACTGTCTTGCTTCAGGCTCACAGCATCTCCTACCTGCCCTACTGTAATATTTTCCTAAAAAGTCTTCTTTCCTTTCGGTGTCCCCTGCTCCAATCCATTCGCCACATGGCAGCTATGGGGATAAGCTGAAAACACAAGTCTGATCATGTCACCCTGCTACCTAGTCAACCCTCCAAGACTGGAGGTTCCATAACTTGGCATCTTGTACCTTACATGTGTTCCTACGAGATGTTCCAGCCATTAGCTTCTACCACTCTCCTTACGATGATGATGCTTGAGTTATAGTAAACTCAGAACAGTTTTCTCTACACTGTTTGCTAGTTCACAATCATGTGCTATTTTGCCTTATGGTTCTCTACGTAGGACACCTGTTCGCCTTTTGTACTCTTCAAGACTCAAGGTTTGCTTCCCTCGGGAATCCTTTAGCGAACCCCCAGGCTCTGCAACACCACATGGCCCCCTCCATTATGGCACTAGTTAGTAAGAACGAACTTTCCTCTCACACTAGTCTGAGGTCTTTTTCAGAGCTGAGAACTGAGCCACATGTGATCTTCAAGAATATGGGCTCTGAATTCAGAACTGTGGGGTTGGGCTCCTGTCACTAGTATTAGTCAGTTTACAAACTCCCTGGATTCTTTGAGCCCCAGTTTCTTTATCAGTTAAGAAGTGGTCATAGCACTGAACTCAGTAATTGTTAAAATTAAATGAACTGAGACCTAAAGAATTAGATGGAGGTGGCCACTCAAATACTTGGAGAATGCATATTTCAGGGAGAAAGAATAACACGTACAGAGAGGCATAGCTGATGAAATGCTGGGCATTGAATAATTTCCGGTCAACTGTCCCCATACCTCCTCTCAAGAGCACTCAGCATAGGATTAGAGTTCCCAAGAGAGAACAGTGAAAGCCTCAGAATTAACACATGGTGCTTTGCAGAATCTTATTAGCTGTAATCTGCTTCACTTCTCCTGCCCCATTTAGATTCTTACCAGACTCAACTATCACACTTAAACCTTCGGTGAAACTTGAAAGCCCTCAAACGTGGTGAAAAAGCTACAATGGCAGGGCCCCAAGGGATGAACAGAAATGCTGAATGCAGCCGTCTGGCAAGGGAAGCTTGGTGAGGGCATTCTCCAACATGGCGTGCCTCAGGACGGACTCTGCAAAGCACATACATTCAGGGAATGTGGGCTTCTTGTCAAACTTGACAGCAGGTTTATTTCAGCACAAGATGCATTGGCCAAATGAACAGAATCTCAAAGATCGCACTGGTTTTTCAAATGATTTTTGCTTTATAACAGAGAAATAAAATGATTTATGAGTTTGTCAGGGAGCGGATGTTGCCTTTTGAAAAAAATCCTCCCTTCTCCGAAGTGTCATGAATTGCAAATGAAGCAACGGGTGATGTGTATGTGTGTGTGGGTACGTGTGTACGCACACATGTATCTCCGTGCTTGTCCTCTCTCTTCTCTGCCTCTGTGGTTTGGAAGCCAACTCCACTGTGTGCCTGCACTGACGCTGCAAGCAAATTGTAATTATAATGTTGAACAGTCATTTCCAAGACAAACCAAATCTGTGTTCCATTAAAGTCATGGAATAGTTAAACATTATTATTTTTTTTTCTTCCCAACCATAATAAAAAACAGGTTCCCCATTCAATCTGATGCTCCAGAAGTCAGAGGATTCCACATAGTCCCTTCGATGATATTTGGAAAATAGATTCTGATGATGTCCCAGGCATATCAGCAGGAGGTCAGTTTAACTTACGGTTTATCGTGCTCGCTGTGGTTTGGACAGCGGCTGCATGGAAGTCCTGAAATGGTAATAGATTTCCTCCCTGAGATGCTAAGCCTGCCTGCCAACTACTAAGCATATTCCCTCAGTGTGTCGTTTCGAGATGTTAGCTGGAATCACAGAAATGAGAGCTATACCTTCTATGGAACTAGAGAGGAGGAAATGCTGGTCTTTGGGAGTTGTCTCAACAAGAAAAAACAATGCTTGGTATTTTCTGTTCATCAGTTTGTAAGAATCATTCTGATGATAATTTTTGTAAAAATGTCTGAAAGGAAATCTTTATAATTCACCAGTTATTATATCCCAATGTCCTAAATTTACGTGCATTCAAAAGGTGTTTTAATGGTAAAAGTAATTTTTTAATGAATATATGGATTTAAAAAATGTTCCAACATCCACCGGAACCACTTTCCTCCTATAGAAAATCTAGCTCATGTGCACTTTCTCTTCAACATTTTTCAACCATGCTGAAAATGACCAGTAGATTAAAAATTTCGATTTAGAAAGACCATAATCTTTCAGCTAATTCATTACTCAGCAGATCCACATTATATCTCTAGTGTGGGGGAGGGATCCTGCCCTGTTTTGGCTGATAAAGGTTTCCCTAATTTTCCAACAATCTTAGCTATGCATTTAAACATTGGGTTTCATTCTGAGAGTGACTCACAAAAGATATACATTTTATATTGCAACTCAGTACATGCAAAGGCTTACAATTCATGAAACAATAGCTTAATCCACACTACACAGAGTACGCTCTAGTATTTTTATCCTATCCTATCCCACTCTATTTTTAAAATGCTAGTCACAACCCACTAAATTGATGAGACAGGGCCTGTAGTTTCAAAACCACTAAAGGAATGTTTCTCCCCCCTCCTCCTTCAATATTTTATCCAGAAGTTTTATGGATTTTGTAGCATAAGGATCTTCAGCATAGCTAAGTTACCAGGTTGACTCTTAACATTTTAGAGAATGAGGACAAAGATAAATGGTATTGATAACACAGGATTCTTGTAGGGATTGAATGAGGCCATATACAGAAAGCACTTTAGCTCAACCCCTGGCACGTAGAATATTCCCAATAAATGGTAATGAATCCCGATGGCAGACCTCTAACCTCATCCCTTTTGCTCCACAACAAATATCTCTAGATATGATCAAAAGAGGAAACAATTAGTAGACTAGCTCTCCAACTTATAGTTGATACTGATTAATATTCGTAACTATTTTGCTCTGTAGATGGGGTATGAGCCTATCATTGACAAACCACTGAGTCCCCCTGCACCATTTTAACAATGTCGGTCATCTGTCCATGGAATAATTACACAGTATACATAGTCTGAGAGAAGTTTGGCCCAGGAATTATTAAAGGGTTCTAATAAATAAAAAGCTGTGCTTCTGAGTTACTTAAATTCACCTCTTCTACCACCCACTTAAGGAGCAAGTCCCTGCTGCGTGGGCCTCAGCAAAATAGTCGAGAGGTTCTTTTCTGTCTCTCTCTCTCCCCTTTTCTCCGACTTCCATCCTCCCCTTCATGAAACTTCTCTCTCTACTGCTTCTTCTAACCCCTTTTTCTTAGAATGTGATGACGTGGTCCCAACCCCTACGGTTCCTTCTTATGTCTTTCAAACTCTGCAATTCTTACTTTGGCAACTAAGTTTCTGTGGGATCGACAGATAGAGAGAGGACAGTGGTTGGATGTGAGAATGACTTCTTTCTCCTCATTCCCTGATATCAAATACAATACATAACTGTGAAGACTGAGTTCCTTCTGTAACCCATCTGTCGAGTTGACATGAGCCTTGGCTAGTCCTTCTTTAACACGGCTTTGACTACATTCCTTAAGAAATTATAATCCTGGCCTTAGGATGCGAAAGGCTCATCTGCCCCTTCCCTTCCCTGAGCTACACTGGATGGAGCAGCAGTGTTAATGAACATGCCTTTGTCTCTACCATCAGATAAATGACATCATGCCCAGAGAATCTCCCTGTGGCTTCTCAGTGCCTTCTGGAAAGGCTGAGATTTTCTGATCATGACTCCTAAGGCATTTTATGATTTGGCTCCTGCCTAACTTTCCCTCCTTGTCTCCTGTCATGGTTGGTCTCCTCACGTGCCATTTATTCTTTCTGTTCTCTGTCTCTGCTATATGGAATGATTTACTCTTCTCCCAATTTGCTAGAATTTCTGGCTGCTGTGCCTTTGTTCAAGCTGCCCTCTTGCATGGAAAACTTTCTACCCCATTCTACTCACTTTATCTAATGATTATTTCTTTATTTCTCAAAATTCAGCCCGTATCTTACTTCTTCCTTCCCTGACTCCCCAGGCTATGCTTGGTCTCCCACACCATCCAATAACCTTTCTTTACTACATTTAATACGTAGTATTAGAACAAGCAGTTTCTCCCAATACGATGCCCTCCTTTTCATTTCTAAATTGTCATACGGAAAATTTATGGGTATTTAAAATGGGTATTTAGTGAATATTGGTTGGGGATTTAGTTAGCTTATCAATTACTTTCAAGTCTAGCCTCTTGTGTTCTTTCAAGAGTGAATCACTTGAATTCTCTAGAACCACAAGGGTGAGAAGGGATGTTCCAGTCCTCCATCCCATAAAACTTTCTTGGTCTTCCTTTGCCTAAGAGTCAGCCTCCTGTCCCATCAAGAGAGAATTCTTTCAGAGAATTCTATGGGTTGCTTTAGTGTGGTTTGCATTTGGATGGACATGGGTGTGTATGTGTGTGTGTGTGTGTGTGCGCGCGCGCGTAGGTGTGTGTATGATGTTGCAGCTTGAAACAGTCAGTATCTCATCTTCTATTTGCTTTTAGATTCCTCAGCTTGAGTCCATGTCCAACAAGTCAGCGTATCGCCTCCTGAATTATTTATCGACATTTGAGGCAAAGAAATGTGGTCCAGATGGGGATTTCTACCTAATGCAAAAAGTTCTTCCTCACAAACCAGACCAGAGTTCCAAACTAGAACCTGTGAAGGGTGCAGAATTCTTCATCTATTAAGGAGGTTGGCTCACCATCATCAACACGCGGAGTCAGACTCCCAGTCAGACTCACGGATGACACATCCATTCACTAGTCGCTGAGTCCAACACCTCTCCCTCGGCGGAGTCCTCTACCCACCCTGTGCTGCAAGGATGGTCAGACACAGGTATTGCTATCAAAGAGCTCAAAGTCTGCTGAAGCAAAGACCAGCAAACAGATCATTAGGATGCACTAGGATAGACATAGGTATAAATACAGGGAACACAGAATAGAGTCAATGACAAAGGTGTAACAAGGCTTGATGCAGAGATAAAAGAATTCACCAGGTCAGTAAAGACATAAATACTTTTCCAACGTATCATATGAACAGTGATTTGGGAATGCCCAAAGTTGATGAGGACCCAGAATTTTGTTCCTATTAGTGTGATTGCCACTTGAAGCCAGACTGCTTGGTACACTCTGGGGCATCAGGAAGGACAGCTGAGCAGGTGATAAAGGAAATCAGCATGAGGGCATGAGTGTCTAGAGAACAGACTGCCATTTGGAAGAATTCCGTGGAAGTATGGTGGAGGGAACGAAGCAGAATTCAACCCCAGTATTTTGGAGCAGTAGCTAGAAACCACCCCCTATCGCTGTATATACCCGGGTCTTCCTACTTTCAGCACAGGAAAAGTGGCAAATAGGGTAGTGATGATATAAACAAGATGACTCCCAGGGTCGCTGCTATGTAGTCCCTCTACACTGCGCTCCATGGCTGACTTCAGAACCTATTTTGTGGTGCTTAAGGGGAAATCTTCAAAAGCTGAAAAGTCAAAATGGGATGATCTCTGTTATTGCCTGGCAGTTGTCTTAACATTGTCCTTAATCTCGCTGTCATCTCCTAAGGAGCCCCTACACCTGGTTTAGTGCAGCTTGGCCCCTCGGCCCCCTCTGGTTCCTTTCTTCTTTGATATGTAGCCTTTTCTTGTGATCATTTATATGACAACTGCTACACTGAGGGACAGGTTACCTGAGCTGGGTGCATCTCCTCCCTGCAAACATGCAGGACCTGAAACCCAAAGAGCGTTAGTGAAGAGCGATTTCACTAGACCACACAGTTAGAGGCAGGCTTTGTCCTCCCAATGGCATCGCCTTGTCTCTTGGTGCTAAGCTTTCATTTTTTTGAGATCTAATCTACTATCTTCAGCATCCCTGTTTCAAAGATGGCAGGACAGAGGCTTTGAGAGGCTTTAATACCTTGCCTATGATCACACAGATACTAAATAATAAAAAGAATCATTTAAACCAGGCACATTCAATTCTACTTTTCTTTTTTCTCTGCTATATTGTATTGGGAAAACTTAGGGAGAACAAACCTAGGAGAATCATGCATGTTTTCTGAGGGAAACTCATCTCTCAAGTACCTTGAAGTGTCCTTAGACATCTAAGGGGATGTATCTTGGCATGTCCTTCAAACATGATTTGTAGCAAACTTTCTCCTCGAGAAAACAGGATCAGACCCATGGGATCTCTGTCTTCTCCATTCTTCAAGGAGGTTTATGGAGCTGGATTGCACATTAGATGGCTGAAGTGCCTCAGAGGAGTGAAATACTTGAACTACGGCAGTGACTTATGCTGCCTGAATTGCAGCCAGTGCCCCAATTTTTCACATAGCCGGGAAGATTTCTCACATGTTTATGCTATTTTGTCAGTAGCTGGACTGAAACAATCCAGAGGCAAGCAATGCTTTTGCTTCTCTAACTTTGTTCCGTGCCATGGAGCAGGGAGGCTCAATCGATTAGTCATTAAATGGCTGGAGCAAATGGCTTAGATGTCTCTGTTGACAGAGTCATGCAGCAGAGCCATAAGGGAATCTTATCTAAATGGTGACAGGTCATAGGAAAGCAGAAACTCGTATCACCGATGAACTCTGGGCACCAGTGAACTATTTAATGCTGCATCTGAATGAGAAGGAACCCGGAAGTTCATCTAATCCTAAACTCATTTTAAAGTTGAAGGAGACTAAGATGGAAGACAGTCTTCTCTGCAGGTTTTCTCTGTAGGTTTAAAACCTTCTCTGCAGGTTTTAAAGCACAGGTAGTATTTAGAACTTCTCTGACCCAAAGTTGGAGTCTCTGGTTCAAGCATTTATATGGGCCAAGTAGGGTCAGGTGCAGCTCTTATTTACCAAGAGGTAACTGAGCAATGATCTGGTGAATTGTGCCCTCAATTTGTTTGCAAACAATTCTCCTGGCTCAGGTATTGGGACACCGTTGACTGCCTAACTCCGCTTCTTCTTGGCTAACAAAACTCTGATTTTATTCATGTGACCATGTGCATAGGCCCAGGTAATCAATCATGATTGGTGTGACCCAGTCATGACAATCCCATTTCCTTGCATCAGTGATTTACTCAGAGTTAAGCAAGCCACCCACTTCCAGCCAACGAGACCTAAGGAGGAGTCACTGGGGAACGTATGATACTCAGAGCTGCAGCAGCCACCTTGTGACCACAAGGGGAGACAAGCCTACAAACTAGGGATGGTAGAGCCAAAGGACCGAAGGACTTAGAATCCTCGATGACACTGTTTCGCTGGCAACCAAAGCGGGGTCCTCACATCTCTAGACAGTATGCTAATCCAACAGCAAATGGACTTACAGTTTAAGACATTCATGCTGTTGCTTGCAGTTTCCCTTAATTTAAGGATATATTAAGAAAATTTCCCATTATAGCTAAACTTTTGAAAAACAATTGATTCACTAATGGGTTAGTATACTCCTCAAAAGCAGGGACAACTAGGTCTTTCCTCCTTGTATTCCCAAGGCCCAGAACAGGGTATGTCATCATGTGGATGTGCAGCAAATGTGTGAAGCATGTGTACATATATACCATATAGACAAATAAATTGCAGATAAAATTTGGGATGGCTGTGACTAAACTTGAAAATTAGCATTTGTTCAGAACTACTGTAACACAAGCCAGCCCATATTCTAGCGGATTTCCCAAATCTGGTTGGACCAAGTGCAGGATGGTGAGATGTCTACTCTGGGTGCAGACAATGAAGGGTGGATTGTCTATAAAGGATTTAAGACAATACTGAAAATGGACTGAGAAGTTTGTTCTTTATTATCACCATGAGGCAGAAATTCTAAACAATGTCTGTGATAAAACACTCCTCCCAGAGAAAAATCTTTTGTTAGTCTAAATTTTAAACAATCACTGTGGTTACTACTGAGTTTTAATAATATATGTGTAAGTTTTAAATTAGCACTTTTTTGTTACTTATCCTTTAATAAACATTGTATTTTCTGCACAGAAGTTAATTCAGAGAACTCCCAGTTATAGAGGCAGCCCCCAACATGCACAGGGCCAACTAAAGTCAGTCATGTTGAGACCATGCGACTATTTCAGATCATTCTAGCTCATGCAAGTGCAGCTCACGTCCCTAGCACTTGTGGAATTATCTATCCTCATATTGAAATGGGTGATTCTGAATGAAGATCGATGGTATGGTGATTGAAAAAGATGAAGAAACAGAACTAGAGTTATTTCATTTCCGATATTCTGAGTAACCACTTGAAAAACTAATTTGTATTTAAAATTTAAAACAGAGTAAAAGTACAGGGTGTTAGGTTCTTGGCTGGTAAGTGCAATTTTAGCTCATGAATGAAATATTGTTCTGAATTTGAAGTTTTCTGGTGTGAATTTTTAGATGAAGTTAACGAGACACCAAAAATACTATTTACAAACAGCTAGAATCAGCCTAATTGATGTACTTTAAAACACCATACTTAAAATTAATCCTTGAAGTTCAGTACACAGAAATACAACAAGATGTAAGAAAATGGTTATTCTGCATAAGAAAAATATTCAAATTTTAAAGAAGAATGCAGAAGAAGCAATAAAAGAGGCTGTTAGAAAAAAAATCAAAAGGACAAAAGGTTGTCTGTCTGCCTCCATCATTTTCTCAAGGAAATGGACACTTGTTTTAAAGCAAATTGATTAAATAATTTCAATATTGTTATCATAAAGCCATTTTCCGTGATTTTTGCAGATTTTACAGAATGTAACAGACATTTTTAAATAAATTTTCTGGCTATTTTAGTGGATTTTTTTTTTTCTTTAAATTTCAGAGACATTTGAAAGCTGGTAGAATTGATACCAAAGAAACAAAGACATGGCTACTATAACAATTTCTGAAATTTACTGTAAAATGGAATTTTTATGAATCTGTCAAACTTAACTGTGTATCTGTTGATTATAGTGAAAAAATTGAAATTAAAGTTAATAAAAACAAGGAAGTTTTGATCAACTATGACAGAAGATAGATTGATAACTCTGGCTATCCTGTATTGAACACAAATATGCAAAGAGGATCAAATTTGACAAATTCCTGGACACATGTGCACAAGGTGCAAAAAACAGAAGCTTAGAATGTTATATGTAAATGTAGGTTGATGCTTTTTCCCTTTTAAAGAAAATACATTAGTGCAATTAAAAAATATTAATCCTTTAACTTTCTTTCCTTTTTTGCTGTGTAATTTTTATTGGCATGATTATATACACATTCATAGAAAAATTTTACTGCCTGTCCTTCTTTTCTTGTTACTATTATTATTATTCTGTTTTGTGATTGTTACTCAAAATTGTTTTGTCACTTAGAGGCGAAAGGATAAGAGTGTGTTCAAAATGATCTGTCCTCACATGTCAAATGTGCTAGGCTCATCACTTTCAGCAGCTATGTTTTACAAATGAGAAAGCCAAGATGAAGCGAAGTTTCATCTTGAATCGGTTGTTCAAGGCCCCAAATTTGAGAACTATCCTGAGGACAGACCTTTATGAAGATTCGGATGACTGCTATCCTTAGAGCCAGGAGAGCTCACCAGTTCAGCCCACGCTTGAGTGCAGCCAGGGGGAAAGTTAACTGGAAGCTGTTAGCACGGTGTGGTGGACTTCATGTGTATTCATAAATTTTACTTGAATAGAAGACAACCCGCTCTAAAGCCTTTCACCCAGAGTCCCTTGCTTCACCCAAACAAAATTTTCCACTAAAAAATAAATATCAACTGTGAAACAGCCTATTTATGTAAGCAAAAACATTATCTAATCCCCATTTATGACGTTTCATACATATACAATGTACTTGATTATACTTTTTGGTAATGTTACATTTCCAGTAAAGTTTATTAGAAACAGAACTCTTCCAGAGATGCAAAGGGAATCACTGTGAAAATCTACAATAAACCCCATACTCTCAGCCTCCTTCCCCCAGTTAATATCTTTCTTGAAGAAATACACAGGAAAGGTGAATGAGGCCCCTTCTCAGTTGTGTTATACTATATTCTGTTTCCATGGGAATACATACTAAGAAGATGAAATCATGAAGTACTCTAGAAGGTGCTAATATCTCAATGGGGCATAATGAGCTGCTGAAAATATCTACATTCACATAAAACATGGCAAAGGAGAACAATGGAAATGGCGGGGAGGAGAGGGAAGGAGCGCCACAGGCATGGCAGACCACACCGATGGTAATGCCATCCTAGGTTTGAAGCTGTATTTAATAACTGTGAGTCACCGTAATATTAAAATGCCATCGATCGCAACTGAATTTGGCCAGGGTCAATGTTTGCCCTTTGCGTGTTTAAGCATATCTCTTTCAATCTTTCTCCCTCTCTCCTGTAGAATTCCAACCCAAATTTCATTATCCTTCATTTCATCAAATTTATCTGTCAGTTACCGTAAGTGCCAAGTGATTTGCAAAGATTATCCCACTTATATTTCAGAATGTGATTACCACATAGGATTCTTTTCCCCTGTTTTGCTGCTGAGGAAACTGAGTCAGAGAGATCAGCACAGCTCATAAACAAAATGCAGGACTCGAACCCAGGTCCCTCTGATAGGTTCGTTCTCCACTAACCCCTGCTTCCTCACAGATGACCCTGGTGCCTGAGACTACTATTTGATTTATTTCAGATTTGACACCATACAAACATCCTAGGAAATTAGTTTCTTCAAGGCAAAACAGGAATCCCAGTTAGGCTTCAAGCTACCCCGTCACAGCTGATCAATCAGGAAGAAGGTGCATTATGAGTTTTCTCTGAGTCAAATACCATGATGGTTAAGCTAAAAGATCAAAAGCTCAGAAAATGTGTATCGAAGGAGAATGCAGAAAGAGGAAAGGAAAACACCAAAGTGAAGTGTCTGAGAACGTTCCCTGCTCAGCCCAAGGACTCACTCGTACATGAGCCCTGTGGAGAGAGGCTGTGGCACCAGCTGAAGGAGCTTTTCCATGAAGGACTCTGGTACTTGGGTACAAGCTGTGCTGATCAGGGTACTAAATATAAACCAGAATTGGAGAAAGGACACTGGCCTAGCACTGCATGGAAAATGATACAATTTTGAGATCAGTTAGGACCAATTACCTGTAATAACAAATAGACTCAAAAAAGTATAATGGCTCAAACATAGAAGTGTTTCATGTTGTTTGTTTGCTTTTTGCTTTGTTTGTTTATGTTTTTGGTGTGTGTGCGTGCACACTCAGAAATAGTCCAAGGCAATTGTAGGTTGACAGAATAACTCTGGTCAAAGTCATTCAAAGATCCAGGATCTGTCACCTTTGATACACGTTTTTCAACGTGTATCTGAGGTCATCTTGAGCATCAACATCTAACCAGAGGATAGAAAGAGCATAGAGAATCACTCATGAGAGGCTGGATAGGCCAGGACTGAAAGTGCTACCCCTCACATCCACTTACATCCACTGGTTGGAAATCGGTCACATGCCCAAATCTAACTGTGAGGGAGCCTAGGAAATGTAGTCTTGCAGGATGCTCACAAAGGAAAGGAATCAGGTTAGTATCTAGCTAATAGATTCCAGGGAATGTATCCCCACTGGGGATTATTTACAAAAGAGAAATTCTCAGACAAAACAACTGATGGATCACATCATTCATACCTGCATACTTGGGTGTATTACCTTCAGAGCATACACATTTAAAAATCTGAAATATATTGCCAAATTTCAAGAAAATTATACCCACTTACTTTAGCAGTATATAAATGCTGGATCCCTATAGTTACAAACACTAGATATCTTTATAATTTTTAATATTTGCCCCAAAAAAGCAAAAAAGAAACTCCCATTTTAATATAATTTGTATTTCTTTGATTATTAGTGTAATATGGCATCTATTCTAATGCTTTTTGCCCATCTTGCATTTATGGCATTTGAATATCTGGTAGCTCAGTGTCCTCCCTAATTGCTGTTCCTTTTGAGAAATTTTTTACTACGTTATTTACTTTTGGATGAACTTTAAAATAATTTAATAAAACATTTTTTACAGAGGTTGAATTAAACATATAGGTTTGTTCAAGGAATAACGGCATCACTAGAGTAAGTATTTACACAAGAACCAAGCATAACTCTTCCTGTATTCTCCCCTTTTTATGATCTTTGATGGAGTTTTCTAACTTCTGAACATTTACTTTTTCAGTTGATTCCTAAATATTTTAGGTATTAAACTATATTTTGTATCAAAGTGTTCACTATTGCATTCCCTACCTGATCTTTATTAGATAAGAAGTTTTTGAGTTTTGTATACTCGTTTTTTAACCAACTGTCTCATTGGTTTCTCTCTTTATATCTAATATTTTTAAAGTTCATTTCTTAAGATTTTATGAAATTGGAAACTTGACTTTTTCCTGTACATCTTTTTTCCTGTATATATTTTACTATATTTTCATAATTATTTGCAGGGCTAGTTTCTCCAAAACAGTGTGAAATAATAGTGGTGATAACAGACACGCTTGACTTGCATCTGAGGAAATGGCATTGTGTGTAAATGTGTTTATGTGTGTGTGAATCTGTATGCATATGTATGTTTATCCATGAAGGAAACAGCATCTTAATTATATTCCTCCTAGACTTTTAACAAGGAATGATTGATAAGTTATTAAATGCCTTTTTAATACCTATCAAGAACAGAATTCTTATAGCTAGGTTTCGCATTTGGCAGGCAGTTTCCAAGCAAAAACGGAGGAATAATTTTAGTTAAATTGTATTTATTGCCTATAACAAAGAAGGGCAAATCTTTAGTTCAGTACAGATATAACTCCAATAATCTCAAGTTTATCCACATATTATAAAAACAATTTCAGTGTACTTTTTAAAAATAAATAACATACAAACTGTTTAAGGAGAGCAAAACATGTGCCATGAAATTTACTGGAGATCAGGTATTCATGTGAAAAACCTGGAACCTCATTGCGCAAGGGTCACTGTGAAACCAAAATAAAGATGCCCATAGGCACGTAAGAGACAGGCATACAGTGGCTTTATACCTCACAAAGAAAGTAAGCAGTTGCTTTTGAAAATAGACCTTTTTTGATTTATGAGCTCCTTCAAGGGAAAGGAATTGATCTCTAATGTCTCTTTCTGATCTGCTAGACCAAAATGAGGGACCACTAGAAGTAGACATCTATGGCAAAGAATGTCAGAGATTTCAAAGGAAGAGGGGGTAGTTTTGTTCTGAGCTGATTGGCCTGGAGGGACCTACTTCCCCAGGGGGAGGGAGGACAGAGTTGTATTTTCTCCAGGAAGCCTTTCCCACTGCATCCCCCACCTCCATCCCTAATAAAATTGGACTCTTCCCTCCTTCTAAGCCCTATACCATTTAGTCTGCCTCTCTTTGGCACTTTCTCCTCTAATTATTTATGCACATATTTTTCCCCCAACTAGAAAATAAGACCATCGAAGGCAAAAGTTATGTGTTTGTATCAGTCCCACCCACGCCCTGTAGTACCCAACATAGGATTTTGTACACAGCAGACATCATACAGTAAGCACTCTTTGGATGAATAAGCGAGTGATAAGCATAAGCTTAACTTAGAGCCTTAACAGAATTACTCCTGATAAACAGAAGAATGATAACAACAGTCTGTTCTTATGAAGTGCCTAGTACGTGCCCATGTGCCAAGACTTTAATATGCATTATCCCTTTAATCCTTATAATGGTCCTGGCAGGTAGATATCATTATCCCCACTCAAGAGAAGAAGAAATGAGCTTCAGAGATGTCACCCGTCTTGCCAAGGCTCACATAAAACAGACTGGAAGGCCTTTCTGACATCAAAGACTGTGCTCTTTCCAATGTGCCAAGTTGTCAGGTGTCGATAGGAACTTCAACCCTTATTACACGAACTGTTTGGTGTTTCTATTCTGCAAAGATTACTTTGAAGAATTTGAGAAGAAAAAAATATGTCTAAATGTGGGTGGGATTTCCAACGAGTTTTGAAATTAGAGAAAATGTATTGCCAAGTTCTAAACAAACACTGAATCTGTTTTATGAGTGAATGGATTAAGTCGGATTTCAGTGGCATTCATATACATACACAGCATACACATGTTCATGTCTTTCCCCCAAGCTCGGGAGCAGTTGGTGTTGATCACAGACACTGCCAGCTAGCTGGATTGTTTCAGAAGAATGCTACACACAGAGTTTGTAGCTGAGACTGTGGCTTATCCAAAAAAGTTTGTGAAAAACATTTTGACAGCCTAAATGGTCCTTCTGAAAACAGAATAAGTGGTTCCCTAAAATATCCTCTTTTTGCTTCAAATATGAAGTTTTGGAAGGCAGAAATTCCATCTTTCTGTATAGAGAATAAGCTATTAATCCATGCCCGATAATCATTTGTAAACAGAAATGAGCAGAATGCAGCCCTATAGAGTTTAAGCCCATCGACACTGGTTAGACTCTTAGGTACTACCAAGTCTGGTTTTCTTGAAACAATTCTAAAAGTCTTGCAAACTGAGAGGAGTGAGCAAAGGGAAAAACAAACAAAGAAAACCCTTGGGGACCAGCTCACAAAGGGCCTTGTGTATCATGCTCAGAGGCAAACAACATCACAGTCAGCACACTGAAAAACTAGACGACGAGCTACAGATATTGATAAAATCTTAAGCAAGGATGGAAAACTATTTTCACATTGTATTTAATATTGATTAGTTGTTAGTGGCTCTCTAGAGCTTCTAGCTGAGAAGGGTCTGAGACTCACTACAGGCTCAAGGAGTAGAGTATCGTGATCTACTCCTACTGTCTGGTGGTCATAGTTACGGGTGGTAGAGCTGGTGCTCCAGCCATGCATGTATATAATACATTAGGATTAAAAGGGGGGAAAAAGGGTTATACCTTAAATAAATACTTTGGTCTGCCAGTGTCATTTATTCAGCTCTAAGACTTAGTAAAGAGGCCGTCAGTTTCTCTGAAAAAAATACATTTATTGAGGAACTGAATTGCTCAAGATAACTTTTCTTTTATTGAAAACTAGTATTCCCTAGGCCTGCATACAGACAAGAAAAAAACATAAATGCAAAACTCAGTCTGATTCTTTTATTAATCAAGTCATGTGGTATTTAAGAGGACAACTTTTTGGCTCGTCCCTACCCCGTCCAATACCACACACATTTGCATGTACCCATACATCCAGGCAGAAGCGGGGGCAAGCTCACCAATCAGAGCTGAACCCTCACATAAGGAAGCCAGACCGTGGGGAACTCTAAAGTAACACAGGCACAATTGTGAGGACTCTCAATGCCAAACCACAAATAGTTTGTGAAGAAGAACACTGGTACTGTGGTCCTCTGGTTTTCACACGCTCAGAAGCACTGGGAGCTGGAAGTCGCCCTAGAGGAGAAAGGAAACCCAAAAGGCTGCCTCACAGCAGTTCAACTTAGTGAAAGACGGTGTTTGATTTGACCTAGCTGTTTGCATGTCTTGAAATTTTGCTCCAGATTTTATCTTAAATTTGAAAACAACGCTTGATGATTTATGCTTTGTCATTTAAAAACAGTATTGGCTAAAATCTGAGTTATCCCTGTTTGTTGGAGTTATACATAGCAACAAGAACCTCTCTTAAAATCTGTTCACATCTTTTTGAAAGCTAGTTTTTGTCCTGTGGCAAAAACTTTAAGTGCCACAGAAAATAGCAAAAATAGAGTGAGTTATGTCATCATATCTATATGATGACTCTGGAACCATCTGACCAGTTTAATAAAGTATATTCATTGTTCTAGGAAATAGAATACTAGGAAAGTTCATGAATGGAAATAACTAATCAGAACTGAAATTAAAAGTTACATAGTTTTGCCTTTTCATCTTTGTTTTCCAAGTTGCCCAAATTGTCCAACAACAAAAAAAGACCCTCCCTTATTTTGCACTTTATTCAGATTAATGCTGAATAATTGCAAAACAGCAAAGAACAAACTAAAATCGTGCACCCTAGTTTTAGCCAACAGCAGTGTCTCATTTGTTCACAATATCTGATTCTGAGTGATTTTCAGTCTTATTATATCTGAACTTTCCACGGTGCTTCAATTGTTTTACACATACTGTAGTTAGGATATGGAATATTTTTTTTTAAATGTAAACAATCATTGCCTACACCTCTGAACTCTCATTCTATAGCTTCTCCACCACACGGTATCTGATTCTGGTACACTGTCTCAAATAATCTAGAAAAAAAAAAAAAGAAAATGTTATTACTGAACCATCTCAAAGGAATGAAAAACTACTCCAGCTGTGTTAAGTCTTCAGAAGTTGACAATCGTCCTTAACAACCATTCCAGAGATACAGAGCCAAGTGGCCCTGTAGCACTGGGCCCACTGGAACTGGGCACTCCTGGCCAGCCACCAGCAAAGACCCCAAAGCATCTCTGTTCTTTGGTCCTCCCCGGTCCAGGCCTGCCAGACAACCCCATCACACACAAAATCCCAACTCTTCCGCCAAGCATCGCCTCATGAGTCACGCAAGCAAATTTTCTATTTAAATCCACCCACCAACTATTTTATAGCTTTGGAGGCCTTGATCTTGATAATGGCATTATCCAGGATAATCCAGTATTATGCCAACTCACTGATTTTCCTTGGTTTTAATGGATGTTTTAATGGAACTGAGTAGCTGCAAACATTTTATTAGTCCTCTTTGTTGTTCTTCAAGAAATCCCTGTGATCACCCATTCTGTCATTTGGCTTTTGTGTACCTTCCACTCAGGTGGTTGGTCTTCCTCTTGTGTCCAAGTTCTTCAAGCACCAGCTTACTTTTCCTTCATGCCTTCTATGCTCATTGCTGCTTAATCTGTCTTCCCTTTGAATTTTTGTACAATTTACTCTGTGCTTGCCTTCCTTTTTTCTAAGCATCTAAAACAGTTTTTAGCTGAATGTCTTAAGCTCCCTAAAAGATTGAAAGTTCTTTCAAAGCAGGATCTCTGCCTGATTCATTAGGTACCAAGAACCTAATAAGAGTTCAATACATTATTTATTTGATCTAAGAATAAACGAGAGAATAGAATTTAAAAATATACTGTTATTACATATATATAATAATAGATTATGTACAGCTTCTAGAACTGTCAATTTTTAGAATTTTTAAAGTAATTAATCATGGTTCCCAATCTTTTTAACACACAATATCCCCCCATTACTTGATTTTGCAGCAACGTATCTCCCTAATCTGGAAAACGATTCATGGCATAATATTTTCAAAAAATATTAAAAATTAAGTTTCTATTAAAATGTTTCTTTGTATAACTGTTATAAAAGTAGGTCTGAGGATCACAAGTCTTAGCCAAGTACAACAACGTTTACAGGCATGAACATATTCATTCTAGGCTGTATTACTTTCCTAGGGCTGCCGCACAGAGTATTACAAGCTGAGTGATATAAAGCAACAGGTATTTATTCTCTCCCAGTTCTGGAGGCTGGAAGTCCGAAATCAACGCATTGGTAGGGCATGCTTCTCACACTATCACACTGGGCCTGAGGGATTCCAATATGTTAAATTTAGGGAGACACAAACATTCGGACCATAACAGCATCCATATGTCATTTCCCCCTTTGGTTGCATGATGTGGTATTTTATAGCAATGTTTTCCTCATATTGAACTATCATTATATTCCTTTCAAAAATCCAACCTGGCCATGATGTAGGGTTCCTTTAATATTCTGCTAAATTTATTTTACTGGTGTTTTATACAGGTTTTTTTAAAAAGTTCATTTATATAGGAGATAGACCTGAATTTTTTTGGTTTCTACGTTTTGTTGTCAGGGTTTCAATACTACAATTATGCTAGTTCATAAAATCAAGTTTTATCTTTTACTAGGTTTTAGAACACGTTTTATAGAATTTATTAATAGTTTGAAATCACATAAAATGTTTAGAACAGAAGCCTTTTTATGTCAAATAATAGTGTTTGACAACACTTAGTTTGACAACACTATTCATTTCTTTTCTGGTTAATGATCTATTTTCCCACTTGTCCTTGAGTTTTTTTCTAATTATTGTTTTTTTCTCTACTTCTATTTTTATCTTGCATTGCTATTATAATTCTTGTTTTCCTTTTAATTGTATGTCCCTGCTATATCTTTGACCATCCGTCTATTTTTATCATTCTGCATTATTTGGTATAGGTGTATCTCTTTTAAATATCATATGTTTTAATTGGGGAGGCAGGATCCATCTGAAAGTTTGTTTCTTAAGAGGGGATTTTGGCCCTTTTATGTTTATTCTTACAAAATATTTTAGTTCTCATTTGGCCATTTTTTAAGAATTTGTGATATTAATGATTATTTGCTTTGTTAAAAATCTGTCAATATATGGATTATATTTTCTTTAGTTATTTTTTTCCTTGGTGATTAGGAAGGTAAAGAAGAGACTACACATCCTGATCTTGATGGCTGAGCAATCAGATTGAGTAAGCCCTGGTCTGGGAACTCAGCACTTTGGTTTTTTGGGCAAATAATATCAAAACTTCGTAAGGCTAACATATTAAAGTTCCACAACCAATTAGCAATAGGACGGATACCACAATCTAGGACAAATGCTTTCTACTGCCTCAACTTGCATGAAATTTTGCCCTATTTCATACAAGTTAAATGAAGACTATTTCATACAAGTGAATAAGACTTTTTCTTTTCAACAATTTTTTCCCCAAATGTTCACACTTCCTTCTCTTGGAAGAAGTATTTTTCTCACCATATCAATGTTCTTTACAATCTTAGCAAAACACAGAAGGCTGTACACCCACAAAGGAATGAAAAAATAATGTACTAGGTGGAGTTGAAATTCAGTGAATTATCAATAAGCCATCATATTTTCAAATTCCCTTTCATTTCAACTTAATACTGGAATTGGTGACAGAAATTTAGGCATGATTTTTGACATTAAGGAGCTCACTTCTTATGCAAGGAGGCAGACGGATGAATAAGTAACTGTAATACATGGCAGACGCTAATGGGCATTACAATTTGGAAACCTCTTTGACATAATAAATATGGCATTCAGTGAGGTTTACATGTAATTCCCCCTCATGAGCATTATAATTTGAAAACCATCTTTGACGTAATGAATATGGCATTCAGTGAGGTTTACATATAATTCTCTCTCATGAGCGTTATAATTTGAAAACCATGTTTGACGTAATAAATATGGCACTCAGTGAAGTTTACATGTAATTCCCTCTCATCATTTCTCTTTGAAGAAAATGAGTAAGTGTTGCAAAATACTTTTAATAGAGATTAATTTACTCATCAGCCTTATTATGGAGTTGGTATTCTCATTGAAACAGAACACATACCTCCATACAAAAGCATGCACACGGACACATACGCAAAATTTAAAAGACCAAGTTGTTGCGTTTTATCCATAAGCAGCATGATTCAATTGCTGAGGGAAAGAAGGAAAGAAGGCAGGGAGGGAGGGAGGAGGTAAAGGGAAGAGAGGAAAAGGAAGGAAAGGAGGGAAAATCTTTTTAAAAAATAAGAAGATAGGAAGATGACTCATGAAGGGAAGAGCAGAACTCATCCAATCCATTTTAATCTTTGTGATTTCTGAATGAAACTCTTTCAATGTCCTTATTTATAAAATGTTGGTTATGCCACACTCGTAGGGTTGTGTGGATTTAAATTAAACAAGAAAAAAAATTAATTAAACAAGACAGCAACTGGAGGCTGCTAACATATGGCAAATCCTCAGTAACTGGTACAACAGATTGCTACATTAATTGAGCACCTACTATTTTAAGGGAGCCGCCTGTAATCTCGTTTTGCAGCATGAGCTGATTAATTTATTTCAACAAATCTGGTCACAATAGTTCCCTAATGTTGTAGCCACACACATAAAAAAAATGATCAGTGATTGAAATTTTTGCTTTTTAACAAACCCCTTGGGTGACTTTGACACATTTTCTTTTTGTTGCACCTCCAGACACATTTTCTAAAATTAACTCATATTGCTCTATGCACAAATTAAATTCCAGTAAAAATGAAAGCTGCAATAAATCAACTCACCAAATCTTGTACTTTAAGAGGGATTCCATAAATCACATAGAAAGTTAGAGACTTTGTCTTGAAGAAAGTTCCATATATCAGAGAGATCTTTTTAAAAGTGAATAATTTATAGTTTCAAATAGGGATTGGGTCACCTTTTAAAAATGTATTCTCCGTCTAATTATCACAGTAACCCGGAGATGATTCAGGGTCATTCTTACTAATGTCTTTGAAAAGGTGCTCCTTCTGAAAACTGCTTTATGACGCTGCATAAATGAAGGGCATTATCCTGACTGTGAAGTGACAGCCTCCTTTTGTGGATGTTCTATTGTCCTTGCTGCAGGAATGAATTTTAATAATTCTTTTCCTCCTCAAACAGATTTTCCCCATGTGTCCTCTCTTGCTGCCATGCTAAGAATTTTATGAGAAAACTGCATAAATATTCCCGGTCATTATAATGTTTTCTTAAATACTAAACTTTCATTTTTTTAGAATAATATTTAATTATTTACAACAACCTGGGCTTCCTGCTAATAACTTCTTTATTTACCTGACATCGTGTTTGGATGTATCAGATGTACTAAATTTTTATATATTTTTTTCTCATTTACTCCCTACAGTACCTCTGTGCATAGCAGGGACTGTTCTTACCATCACATACAGCAAAAGACACCATGACCTAGAGAACTGAGGTAACTTATAATAATGGAACCAGGATTGCAGCCCAAGCAGTCAGATGACAGAAGCCAAGCTCTTAACCCCTGCTGTCTTTTTTTTTTTTTTACATCCCTCACACCGTGAACCCCCCTCCCCCCATCCACCACCACCCCGACCTCACACCGAGCCATCACATTATACACATAAAATTATAGTTGGCATTCATTAATGTCCAGCCTCTGGTGTACAATGCCATGACCAGGCATCCACAGCATCCCTGAGGTGGTCTCCCAAACAGGACACATGTCCATCGGACACCCAACAAAATCCCCAAACACTATTGAATAAGTTCCCCAAAGTAATTCTCAAAAAACCCTGAGGCCATCCTATGGTCACCAGCCACCCCCCATCCCCCACCCCCTCCCCGCCGCCCGTCTAACAACTCTCGGTTTTTTGTGTCCCCAAAACTGTTTCTGATTAGTTCTTACACATATTCTTTTCTTTAGATTCCGCATATAAGTGAGATCATATGGTACTTGTCTTTCTCTTTCTGACTTATTTCACTTAACATAATGTTCTCTAGATCCATCCATGTTGTTGCAAATGATAAGATTTCTTTTTTCTTTATGGCTGCGTAGTACTCCATTGTATAAATGTACCACAGCTTCTTAATCCAGTCATCGACCGATGGGCATTTCGGTTGTTTCCATATCTTGGCTATTGTGTAAAGTGCTTCAATAAACATAGGAGTGCATACAGATTTTTGAATTGGAGTTTTGGATTTCTCCGGGTAGATGCCTAGGAGTGGAATTACTGGATCATAGGGTAGTTCTATCTTCAGATTCCTGAGATACCTCCATACTGTTTTCCATAGTGGCTGCACTAATCTGCAATCCCACCAACAGTGCACTAGCGTTCCCTTTTCTCCACATCCGCGCCAGCATTTGTTGTTTGTTGATTTATTGATGATAGCCATTTTGACTGGGGTGAGGTGGTATCTCATTGTGGTTTTTATTTGCATTTCTCTGATGGTTAGTGAGGTTGAGCATTTCTTCATATGTCTTCTTGCCTTCTGTATGTCCTTTTTAGAAAAATGTCTCCTCAAGTCCTCTGCCCATTTTTTAATTGGGTTGTTTGTTTTTTTGGAGTTGAGTTGAGTAAGTTTTTTATAGATTTGTGATATTAATCCCTTATCAGATATATCATTGGCAAATATCTTTTCCCATTCAGTAGGATCCCTTTTTGTTTTATTGATGGTTTCCTTTGCTGTGAAAAAACTTTTTAGTTTGATGTAATCCCACATGTTTATTTTTTCTCTTACTTCTATCGCGCGAGGGGATATATCACTAAAAATCTTACTCCAGGTAATGTCCATGAAGTTTCTTCCTATATTTTCTTCAAGATATTTTATGGTTTCAGATCTTATATTTAAGTCTTTAAGACATTTTGAATTTATTTTTGTATATGGTGTAAGGAGGTGGTCCAGCTTCATTTTCTTGCATGTGTCTCTCCAGGTTTCCCAACAGCACTTATTGAACAGACTGTCTTTACCCCATCGTACATTCTTGCTTCCATTGTCGTAGATTAGATGGGCATATAGGCATGGATTCACTTCTGGGCTCTCTATTCTGTTCCATTGATCTATGTGTCTATTTTTATGCCAGTACCATGCTGTTTTGATTACTGTAGCCTTGTAGTATAGTTTGAAATCAGGTATCGTTATACCTCCCACTTTGTTCTTATTTCTCAAGATTGCTGAGGCTATCCGGGGTCTTTTATGGTCCCATATAAATTTCAGGATTATATGTTCTATTTCTGTGAAAAATGTCGTTGGTAGTTTGATAGGAATTGCATTGAATATGTATATTGCCTTAGGCAGTATGGACATTTTAACTATATTAATTCTTCCTATCCATGAACATGGAATGTGTTTCCATCTATTTATGTCTTCTTTCATTTCTTTCTTCAATGTTGTATAATTTTCTGAGTACAGATCTTTTATATCTTTGGTTAGATTTATTCCCAGATATTTTATAGTCTTTGGAGCAATTGTAAATGGAATTGTTTTTTTAATTTCTCCTTCTGATATTTTATCATTGGTATATACAAATGCAACTGATATCCGAATATTAATTTTATATCCTGCTACTTTACTAAATTCATCTATCAGTTCTAATAGTTTCTTGGTGGAGTCTTTAGGGTTCTCTCTATATAGTATCATATCATCTGCATATAGTGATAATTTTACTTCCTCCTTACCAATTTGGATGCCTTTTATTTCTTTCTCTTGTCTGATTGCTGTGGCTAGAACTTCCCCTGCTGTCTTGTCTCCTGGTTCACCATGACCCACCAAGGGAAACATGCAACCTTCAAAACAGCATGTAGAGAAGGATATATTTCCTTGATGTGTGTATACAGACATAAAATACATGTATATAACATATCATATATATGTATGTAAGCAGGTATGATATTTTTAGATAATATAGACACAAAAATAATGAGAGTTATGATGCACTTTCTGTAGCAAGCTCTTCCTATATGCTAGATATTTCACATGCATTATCTTTTTAATTTTTCAAAATAACTCATTGACAGGGGTATTATTATCTTTCCATTTTACAGATGAAGAGAAGAAGCACAGAAATTTAACCAAGGTCATAGAGCTAACAAGTGGTTAAGATGCAACCAGATTACACACTCACACACACACATATACCCACATATAAAATGCATGGAGATATATATATATATATATATATATATATATATATATATATATATGTATATACACACACACATACATACATACATGTATGTGTATATATATATATAGGCATATATGTATATGCATATAAAGATATATATATGGCCAAAAAAATATACACATTTTAAGAAAGGAAAAAACTGTATTAAAAGTGTAATACTCAATATATACTGATAAACAAATGATGAATACAAGTCATGTGTATACAGTTTTTTGGCACCCCTGGTATATATACACCCATATATGTGTGTGCATGCTCATATATTATATCTATACAGACAAATTTTCTGTTAAAAAGCGACCTTCAACTAACATAGCTTGAAATATCCTTTTGCATTATAAAATTAGCTTAAAAAAAAAGAGTCCCAAGATGTCCCCTCCTTCAGATCCCCTTCCCTGAGTCACTTAGGAATGGGTACTATCCATGACTGCCTCGAGACTCTCCTTTGTTTTTTCTTCTGTGGTTTCCTTTGGTTAACCAGATTCCTTTTAGATTGGCACATTCATTTTTCAGAGGTAGTGATATCTTCAGTTACAGCTCTGAAGATCTTTACATTACTTTACATCTTATGGTCTGAGAAGCATGTTATCTCTTTCTGGTGATCATGTCGCTGTTCCAGGGTCGGCAAACTGTAGCTATGCTTGTTTGTTTATTTGTTTTTTACAGTCCATGAAGGAAGAATGGCTTTTATATTTTAAAAATGGTAGGAAAAAACACAAGAAGAATACTTCATGACATACGAAAATTATATGAAATTCAAATTTCAATGTTCATAAATAAAGTATCATTGGAATACAGCCGTGCCCATTCATTTATGTACAGTCTGTGGCTGCTTTTACACTACAAGGACAGAGCTGAGTAGCTACAACAGAGACCATATGGACTGCAAAGTCTAAAATATTTACTATCTGGTCCTTTAAAGAAAATGCTTGCCAACCCCTGCTCTACTCTTACTGCACTGTGTATTTATTTTAAAGTTCAACTTTCTGGGAGTTTCTCTTCTTTCCAAATTCATTCAGGGCACTTCACTATTGCCCCATGGCCTGCTTTGATCTCTCAAGGACATGCCACTTTACAACAATCCCTTTCTAAATATGACCACAGTTGATTGTCTTCTCATTACATCGGAACGTTGCTACAGTTCCTTGTGGTCTAAGAAAACCTGGATATAGAGTGGGCCATAGACTCAGTACTCAGTTACTCACAATTGTTCTCCTCTCAGGACCTCTGTTTTCTCATCTGTAAAATGAGTGCATTGGACTAGCTTGCTGAAATCATTGTTGCTATGACATCCTGTATTTACACTACTTCAAAATTAACATCGACTGAACATCAACTATAGGTAGGTAAGGAAAGTGAATGTGAACAGAGTTCTTGCCTTCAGTGAGCTCACAGTCCAGCACTTGTCTGGACTGTCCCAATATTAGCTACCCAAGGGGATTAGGTAAAACAGTAACCCCACCCGCCGCCCAGAGGTCTAAGCTCTAATTCCCCAAACCTGTGAATATGTTTCCTTAAAAGCAACAGTTTACCAAAGACACCTTGTGGACTATACTATGCTACTGGTGTCTCCTATGTGACCATCTGGCTGTCACGCTTACTTGGGTAGGCCTCTGCTGGTATTATGCATTGTTTACTGAGGATACGGCAGAGAATGAGGATGAGGATACAGAAGTCTGGGCGAAAGTGACTCATCTACCTACATTCAAGGGACGCAGAGGTGGACATGAATCCAGAAGAAATATCCCATCCATTCATTTAACGAACATCTGTTGATTACCCAGCACGTGCAAGATGCTGCTGCTGCCCCGTGTGGGATTCTCCCCCACCCACCCCCTCAAGGACTCCTCATACTGCAGAATTGCTTCCCCTTCTTTCCATCGCATGATAATGCTTTGAATGCTTTCATCTCCCAAGGAATAGAACCTAATACATAAAAATTTATCTTCCTCTATTTAACCAGTGACATACAGAAAACTCAGAACTCCTGAATTTATGAATTCCTTTCCTAATCATGAGAAAGCACACAGTTTGGGGAAGTCACTTTGAAGTTTGAAAAGGACATAAAGGTCAGTTCTTAGGGGCCCAGAAATACTGTTGTTCTGGGAGTGGGTCACTAAATTCCAATGTCATGGCCGCGCCTCATGAGCAAGGTCTGCTGCTCATTTGGGTCATCAAAGATGAATACATTCTCTCTCTCTCTCTCTCTCTCTCTCTCTCTCTCTCTCTCTCTCTCTCTCTCTCTCTCTCTCTCTCTCTCTCTCTCTCTCTCTCTCTCTCTCTCTCTCTCTCCACCCTACTTTTGTCATTATATCTACTTCTCTGACTCTAACCCCCCTGTCTCCCTTTTAAAGACCTTTGTGATTGTATTGGGCTCACCTAGATAAGAAGCCAGGATAACCTCCCAGTCTCAAAGCATTTAACTTAATCACATCTTCGAAGTCCCTTTTGCTATGTAAGCTAAAATTCATAGGTTTTGGGGATTAGAACATGGACATCTTGGCAAGGGTGTCATTATTCTGTCTATCACCCATCTCTACTTGCTGTCTCAATAACAATACTATCCTTTATCTAGTTGTCCAAGCTAGTCACCTGCAGTCATCTTTGATTTTTTTTCTTCACCCCCCCTCCCCACATCTAAGCCACTGACAAATTCTACAAGCTCCACCTCCTCAATTTCCCTCCATTACTCCTCTCCACACCCACTTCCTCTAGTGCCATCTGAACCTTTCCTGCTTGGGTAGGCTCAACATAATTCAACTTAGGTACTAAGCCTTGAGATAGAAATATATAAACTTTGGATATGTTTGGGAAATTTTTAAATCATTTTAAAAAGGAAAAAATAACTATAACAGAGACTTAGATAAATATTCTATTAAGAGGATACTGTGGCAGAGTAGCAAGCCCCATAGGTGAGGAACCGTAAAGGCTAATTTTGAGTTACAGCTTGCCACTTCCTAACCCTATGACATCTGGCGAGTTTTTTAAGTTCTCCAATTCTTGGTTTCCTCATCTGTAATACCTAACGTGTACATTATTCAGAGACCCAAACTACAATGACACAGGTATTTCTACAGTTCATATGTAAGTTGTTAGTAACACACGTTTGATTCAAAGGACAAGTCATTATATAAGCATAGCCAGAGCCTGGAAACATTTTAATATTCAAAAACTCAGCCTTGGCTGTCTCAGGCCAATAAACACCAACTTGTCTGTCTCTCAAGGGAGCTCAAATACTTATTAGTAGGCAGGGAGCAATTCCTACTAATTCTCATCCGGGGTACATTCCATTTTCATTTTTATACAATGAAGGGGCAAACTTTAAGAAAAATAACACTAAATTATGAATACAGCATACAATATAAAAGGGAGGATTAATTTGGAATGAGAAATGAAATTACAAAAAATAGAAATATCTTTCTTGCAAATATTATTAAATCATATGACCATGTGAAAGAGGCTTGGGCAAGTAAGTAGCCTTGAAGCGTAAGCTTTACAGCTTCAGAGTCAATCTTTTCCTGCTTTGTCTATTCTGTGAAAAAAGAAATTCACAGTTCTTATATTCTTAAACATCATGGTTGCTCCACCACAAATGCATATAAAATAATTTCCCTATTCGCAAAATTGAAGTGCTAAATATACTACTAACAAGTGTTACAAATAAATGTCACACGGATTCTGTGGCTTGTTAAGCATTAAACATTCCTGCTACAAATTCGTTTCAGTCCTGCATTAACAAAACTCTGACTGGTATGGGAATTCATCCTAAATTCCAAACAGCCATGAGGAACAGAAAATGTTTGCCCCTTAAAGGACTAGATACACATACCAAGAGATACTAAGAGGCAGTTGGAACCTGTGGAATTGCTACACATCCTGGGAAGCATGAATGAAATGAACAGGTCTGTTATCTTTTAAATAATAGAATTTGTGGAGAATTTATGGGTGCTGTTTTGCTTTGCCCAGATCCAGTCTTCAGAGCCAAAGCACCATTCCCTGGAAGGTGGGAATATCAGCTACACCACTCAAGCTGTATTCCTCACTGGAGATTGCCCTTGACTTCAGGAAACTATCTCAGGCATGGCTACATCCTCTTCCATTGGTCTGCCACCAATGCATTGTCTCAGCAAACGCCCCACCCATTGTCTCAGTTTGGAATAACTCTGAAGAGCCATCCTGGTTCCAGTGGTCCCATAGGATAAGCTGAGGCATTACCAACAACATATAGGGGCAGCTCCTCTCTCTTCCCAGTCCGGCCTGCGTCACTCTGTGATTACAGGTGTAAGTCTGAGAGCATGCCCCCATCAACAGTCATCACAGAGTCTATTTACAGGAAACCAGACAATTGACACCAGAAGTGGTCCTAAGAGGCAGACTCCAAAATGAGATCTTGAGATGAACTACTCAATGGTGAGTTGCAGAGAACGTTAAATTCTTAGCCTGAGTAGATCGCCTAACTCAAAGTGAGGGTTGAAGAGGGAAGGAGTGCTATAGAGGCAGGAGCAGAGGCTCTAAATGAGCCCAACAGCATGGCCTCCAACTCATCAAGGATGATCTAGGTATCACTTCTCCCAATGTGGCTTCTCTGTCTAGTAACAGAAGCCAGTGCTGAGCCCCTAATGTATAACCACCCCTCAAGGAACAAATTAGCCACTTCGAGGTAAGCTAACGACATTGTTTCATAGCTGATTACAATTCAACCCCATCCACCATGGAAAGCCCAGTGATTCATATAGACTGGGGTCAACCCATTTTCTGCCAATGGGTTTGCCTTTCCTGTGTACAGAAACTTGGCCAACACAATTATCCAAGAACTCACAGAAAATTTATCCACCAACACGAGATCCCATACAATATTGTCTCAGATCAAGCGTCCCATTTTCCAGCAAAGGAGATGCAGCACTGGACATACAACCATGGGAAATCCATGTTCCTTTTACAAGGCCTATCACCTAGAAGCTACCAGCTTCACAGAATGGTACAATGGCCTCCTGAAGATGCAACTGAGTGCCATCTTGAAGAGGATGCCCTGCTAAGATGGGGCACCATCTTCAAGGAGGTGATCTACACCCTAAATCAATGATCTTTATATGGTGACATATTCTCAATAGGTAGAAGAATGGATCTAGGAGCCAAGAGGGGGAAGCAGAAGTGGACCCAATTATCATAATCCTCCATGACCCACTTGGAAGATTTATGCTTCCCATCCTTGAAGTCTTAGTCTCTACAAGTCTAGAGACCCTGCTTCCCAGAGGAAGAATACTTCCATCTGGGAACATAACAAGAATGCCACTGAACTTTAAGCTCTGGCTGCCACCTGGTCACTTCGGGATCTCCGTACCAAGAGAACAGCAGATGAGGAAAGAAGTCACCACACTTACAAGAGTAGCTGATATTAATCAGAAGCAGGAAGAAGTTGATGAGAAGTCAGCTGTCAATTTATCAATTCTTAGTTGATAATCTTTTCTTTCTAAGTCCTTTAAAGAGGTATTCTTCATCTTTGCTACTCTGAAATTTTAGGTGCAGTTATCTTTTTATTGATCTTACTTGAGATTGATTTAATCTCCTAAGACTGAGCACTTGTGTTTTTCACGGGTCCATTTTGGGAAGTTCTCAGCTATTGTCCCTTCAAATTTTGCTTCCCCGCTATTCTTTCATTCAAGAACCTCAATTAAACACATATCGAACAACACAAAACAGGGGTTACATTAAACTAAATTTATGCTTTGGGGTTTTGCGGCACAGAGATAGAGTGAATTCTTGACACGTGGGTACAGGCAGGCTTGTGGTTAGACATTCTCAAAGGAGGCATACACTCCCTTCCCTCCAACTTCCTGCCTGGCTGCTCCACCAAGAGCCAAAGCCAAAATTGTCAAGTATACTGTTCTCTCCTTCTGGGGGGCAGGTTTTATTCTAGGTCATACATTTAGGACATCTTGGCAGCCCCCCCCTTTTATTGGCAGTAATTTCTGTAATCACATTCTATTGTGCTCAGGTCCTGGACTTTATATCCTATGCTCTGCCTTCCTGGCCAGTTAAAACTAAGAATTTAAGATCTGCAGAGTCCATCAGTGCAGTCAGTACTTATTTATACCTCTGGCACCATACTTTCTTGTGTTTTTCATACTTTACCACAAGCTCAGTCATGCTTTTACAAAATGACTTGACCTAACTCTCTAGGTTACCTCTCTGAGGAGTGTTCCTCTGCATATAACCTGTGCCATATTGTTGCAAACAGATGCCTATAAGTCTTCATTTAGGAATCAGTTCTGAAATTTCCAACCAATACCTTTTGCTCTTCAGAAGACCTGATTTAGACCCTCAGCTCGGCCATTTCCTAGTCCCACAAATGGGACCTTACTTCACTTGTCCTTGTCCCAGCTCCCTACCCATAAATGGAAGGGAAGATGATCTTGCTTCACAGGGCATACGAGAACTAAATGACCTAATGTCTACACCAACTTCCTTTCTCTTTCTCTAGCCATTACAGCCTGCTGAGCCGCAGGATGGCCTCTCACCACTCATCAGAACAACTAGCGGAGGGGTTACCACAGCAGACGGGGCTAGGGTTCTAGCAGGCCACCCTTGGCAGAGATCCTCTTAATTTTCCCAAAGGTTAAAGAAAGTGAGGGCATTGCAAGGCATTTGTTCAATGTTTATAGACTTTGCGAGTTTTCTCAAAAATTTTTATAAGATTCTATGTTTTCTTTTCTTTCTTAAAAAACTGTTGTTAAACAACTGAAGTTGCACACATTCCTTGTATGTTTTCAGACCGGCTAAAGGTTCACACTCATGTTATGGCTTGTTGGTGCAGAAATGACCACGCTGTTCTTTTCAAACCAGGCCAACCTATTCCCATATCAAGGGCCTTCATGGAATGATTAATGTTCCCATTGCATCATCTTGACTTAGTTCAAATGTAGATGAATGCTAAGTGCGCCAAGGGCTTTTCATTCCCTGAGACTCTATGCTTAAAAGTCAACTCCTCTTTGCAACTTTCCCTGACCTTCCCCTACCACCCCCAGACAGAATTAGTCACTTTCTCCTCTGCACTCCCTCCCTCAGACTTCATGCAAACATTATCTTCAGAGATCTTACCACTTGGCTTGGTGTCCTGGCACTATTTGTTTACATGTCCCTGGATATGTTCAGTCCCTTCAGAGGAAGGGCAATCCGTTCTTCTTAGTAACTCCAGCACTTAGCATAGTACTACCACAGAGCATGTGCTAAGTGTTTACTGAGTCAAAACAAGAAGCTCTTAAAGTTGTTATATCACGTGCCTACATGTACATAAGATTAGTGCTTAAATTCAGTGAAACTAAGATGAAAATATATCAAAGCATACATAATTATCAAATTCTAGTTGAGACAGTACTTTTAAAAATGTACTGGTAGGGCTTTGAGGGATAATATGTCCGGAAGTCTATTTAGTATTATTTGAGAAGCTTAATTGTGGGATGTCTTTTTAAAGAAAGAATTAACTTCATAGGTCTACAAATGCCAGAACCAGAAGGGAACTTTGAAATCATGCAACTCAACAAGGTCTATTCCCTTTCCTTGCTTTATTTTCTTCAGAGTATTTATCACGAATTCGAGTTATATAATTTTAATGTTTCCAGGCTCCTTTTCTATCTCGGCTATTAGACTACAAGCTTCAACACTTTGCTATCATGTTCACTGCTAGCTCCCACCTCCTAAAATAATGCCTGAGGCATAGCAATTTCCTAAGAGATATTTGTTGGATAGATGGATGAATGGATGGGGGGATGACTGGATGGAGGGATGAATGGATGAATGGATGGAGGGATGACTGGATGGAGGGATGAATGGATGAAGGGATGAATGGATGAATGGATGGAGGGATGACTGGGTGGCTGAGTGGTAGGGGGATGGATGGATGGATGATGAATGAATGAATGACATGTGCAGATGTGAAGAGGGACATATAGAATTTAGATTCAAGTATTGATTCCCAGTCCAGCATCATTTATATCCCAGAACACTGCCCCATCCTTATATGAAATAGGGCAAGTCCCCAAACTAAACCTCAACATTCTCTAATTTACTCCTTCTTTGGAATGTCTGTTGTACATCCTTATTAGATATCAATGTACGATGACATCAGTCAAACATTCAGAAGCAAGAAATAGGAGGCTTCTTTCTGCAGATGTCCTCAACGTTAAAAAAAAAAAAAAAACTTACAGAAGCACCCATCCATTCATTTATCCAACAAATACTTAGTGATGCCTAAACATGCCAAGCAATAGCTCTAAGGACTTGGTTACTTCAGTAAACAAAACAAGCAAAAATCCCTTTCCTGGTGAAACTTAAGTTCTGTTGGGAAAGAGGGACAAGGGAGATCGACAAAAAATAATAAGCATAATGAGTAAATTATATAGTTTGGCTACACAGTGATAAATACTGTGGAAAATAATAGAGCAAGGCAAGGGGAGCCACTTTACCCTGGCCACTGTGTTAAGAGTAATCTGTAGAGGGATGAAGGCACAGGCATGGAGAACTGGAGGGAAACCAGGGAAAGTTCTGCACCTCTCTCTCTCTCTCTCTCTCTCTCTCTCTCTCTCTCTCTCTCTCTCTCTCTCTCTCTCTCAGACACACACACACACACACACACACACATACACACACACACACACACACACACTAACAAATAGCCCATCCATACAGGAATCTGGCTTATGGTGACTCCAAGAGGAAGCCCTGTGGGTTACAGAGACATGATGTGCTCTCTAACCAACTGGCTGGGCATCTCCTACAGTGATTAGATCCTTCATAACATCCCACCACAGGTGTACCCAGCCTCTTCTCACACATTTGCAGGAACAGGGCACTTGCTTCTGTGCAATGTAGCCAGCTTGATTTTTAGACATTTGGGATCATTCTTACTTTCTTGAGTTAATCGAACTGAAATCTACCGCCGTCATTTCCACCTACTGCTCTAGTTCAACACATTGGAGTAAGATGGAAGGAACATCATAAGCCGTGGAGCAGTCAAGGCCTGGGTCTGAGTTATAGCTCCACTGTTTCCTAGCTAAGTGACTTCCTGCAAGGCTCAATTTTTTCTTGAGTTTCAGTTTTCCCAACTCTAAAATGAAGATAACGTAACCTAAATTACAGGATCTTTGTGATGCCTGAAGAGTCAGTTGCATAAGAGGGGCTCACTTAACATTAGTTGTTTTATCTAGGCACTAATCTGAATACCATTTTTGCCAAAATAAATAAAATATGGGCTCTGCTTTCAATGGGCAGTCCTGCTTTTTCTGAACATTGCCTGTTACTTCAGCCACTGCTCCTATATAATACGATGAAGTATTCTTGCCTCTGACTATACCCGCTTTGTCTGTGTTTGTCCCCTTGCCTGGCCTTCCTCTAGTTAGGTTAATGGGCTTAGGAAGCATCTTTTTGAAAAACTATAATACCTCTACACTCAGGTTAGATAGGAATAGCTTGGGTAATGGGATAATTTAGACTAAGATTCAGGAGTTCCCAGGATTCTGGTCCAACTCTATATCCAGTTCCCTGTGCAAACAGGTCATGTGACTTCACTATTTGTTATAGTGAATTCGTTAAATGAAAAGAGTTTGTACATTTTCTGAGTTGTAGCTCCGACACCCTACAATTATAAACTGGATGTGGAAGTAGACGCAGGGGACAGGGGGTCTGTCCTGAACTCTTGCAGTGACACACCGATTCTTTGAATAATTACAGCTTCAAGCAGAGAAGTGTTCTTGTCACTTTTATAAGCATTCTCGCTTTATTATTTCGTAACTTCAGCAAGATTTCTAAGTGGTAATGCAAATAGCCTCTGATTAATACTGGAGAACATTCTTTGAGCTTCCCATGCACTGCCATCTATAACTAATTGTCTCATCAAAGAAAATGTACTTCTTAATTACAAGGTCATGCACTGAAAAATAAAATTGAATCTAGCATGTGGAATGAATAAGGAACGTGTTGAGTGCCTGAGGTGTATGAATGTGTTGCATGCATGTCATGTGTATTTCTCTAATTTTAAGAAAGTAAGTCAGAAGCCATTTAAAATCCTCACCAAGATTGCATGACCAGAATGATACTAAAAAGTTTCATGAAAACCCAGAGTCAAAGGAACCTAGCAAGATCAATTTCCAAAAGCTGCCTTTACAGTTGAAACATTTCAACACCTGTTGTTAGAACTCCAAATGCTCATCTCCACAAGTAGTTGCTGAAGTGTTTCTTCCCCTGGGAAGGGAGTGTGGGGTCCCTTAAGGAGGGTAACTATGGCATAAGGGGAGCCCTATGGTCTGGGTGTTTTATCCATGAGTGAATTAGAGGAAGCCACTACACTACAAGTCCCTTAAAGTGTTAATGGGAAAACAACTGTTGAAGAATTTGGGTTTGTAACTTTCCTCTGTCCAATAGCCCTTCCAAAACAGAAGTGGGGGAGGAGAAGGCCTGGGACTTAACACAAGCCATTTAATGTTTCTGGCCTTGATTTCCTCAACTGCCATGGGGGGTGGGGTAGAGGGGTGTTGTGAGAGACACAGTAAGGCTTAATCTCAATGTTAATGAAATATTGGAGCAATTCCCAGCATTGGAAAGACTGAAACAGACTGCAGAGGTGAAAGTAGGCCTCCTGACGTCAGCAAGATTCACATTCCTAGGCAAAGACAAGAGGTGCCCCCAATGGGAGGAAAGAGGTGACACACCTAAAGTTCATCAGGGAACTGGATGAGTTCGTGGTGAGGGGGGAAGACACTGGCTGCAGCTAGGGGAGTGACCGTACTGTTCTCTGGACAGGCACCTCAGAAGAGCGGATACTAACGCTGAAACCTTCCAATGAAGGGCTGACCTCACTCTTTGGCCCGAAAGACGTACCTACTCTTATTTGCCGAACCCGATCTTCCTACCCTGATTCACCATCTTCCCAAATCAGGACAAAACATTCATGTAAACCTAGGTGGGTGTCTGGCAGTTGTTAACCGCCAAGTTTGAGACTGAGGAAATAAACACTACATGGGAGCTCCTTAGGGGAGTAAGTACAATGGGAAGACAATAAGGATTTCCCTTCTGTCCCCTCCTCCTGACTCCTATCTGCTCAAGATTGCTTTCATAGATCTCTAAGGACTGACTCAGACTCTCCCACTCCTCCCCTCTTGGCTCAATGTTCTCAGTCACAGCAGGGAGTCGAGGCTCTTTCTTGATGTACCGGGCTCCAGGATTGCCAGGGAGCAGAGCCAGGACTAGAGAACAATGCACAGTTCTCACGGTGGGTGGCATGCTTAGTGCCCACCCCCTTCATGGGAGCTATAAATCAGGCCTCTCTGGATCTGCAAGTGGCCCCAGAGACACCTCCATGGTTTGTGTGCACAGCCAGGAAGCCCAGCTGCGAACATTCCAGAACAAGAGGAAGTGGGCTCAGCTATAACGGAGACCTTCAAGAACTTGTACAAGGGACTCTAAGGCATTTAGTTTCTGGCCTTTCCTTCAGGTCCAGACTGCTGCAACCAACCGCAAGATCAGAATATCTATGAAAATGCCATTGGTTTTTCTGAGTGGACCTGAAAAAGGAACTAAGCTAAAATGATCAAATTGAAGACAATTTCCGGTTTTGATCCACATAATAGATTTCCAATTGAAATTTTTGTTGCACAGTTCCCCAACCTCAAATTTATTTTTAAAAGATAAAGCTTCTATGCTTCAGATGACAGACATCGTGTCTTTAGGTGACTCTAAAGCCAGTATCAACCAGTGATGTGGAACATCAGTTTTGATTAAACCAAGAATGGGTTAGGCTAGCCCAATAAAATACATGCTTAAAATGTATTTTAGTTAACATTAGATTTGTAGAAGTAATTGTATTTTAAATGTCTGTTGAACATCCTTGTACCCAGTGCTATGGACTGAAGGCTTGTGTCCCTCACAAATTCATATGTTGAAATCCTAACCGCTAATGTATTGATACCAGGAGGTAGGGCCCTAGGATTAGGTCATGAGGGTGAAATCTTCGTAGTGGGATTAGAGAGATCCCAGAGTTCTCTCACCCTTTCTGCCATGAGAGGATACAGCGAGAAAATGGCCGTCTTCAACCAGAGGACAGCTCTACCTAGAGCCCAATTATGGTGGCACTCTGAAAGCAGACTTCCAGTCTACAAAACTGTGACAAATAAATTTCTGTTGTTTATAAGCCACCCAGGCATTGGTACTGTTTTTCTGAATAAGACATCCACAAATAGGTTGATACAAGACATGGTAAGTACATGAATTGATTCAGTTGCTTCCCAAGTATTCCCACAACCTACAAGGCCCTACTTGACCTGGCCCCTGGCTACCTCCCAGACATCACCTGTTATCAGTCTTCCCTTTTCTTGCTCTACCCAGCATACTGGCTTCTTGCTACCCCACAATATCAGGTAGCATGACCTGACTTCAGAGCCTTGCTCTTTCCTCAGCCTGAGCCACTCTCCTTCCAGAAATCCACACGGCTCCATCCTCCCTCCCCAAAGGGCCAGACTGCCTGAAATAGCAGCTACTTTCCATTCATCTCCCTACCCAGATTCATTTTTTCATCATCATAATCACTACTTGGCATTATGTTACAGAGCTTTTCATTATTTTGCATCTGACTCTTCCACTAAAATGTAAGCTTCATGAGTCAAGGGACTTCAATTCTTGCTTGATCCTCAATGTCTGACATGGAACCTGGCAAACAAAAAGGACTCTTCATAAATATCTGTTGAATTGATTTTAAAAAAACTAGCACGTCTTTTTTTCCAGTTTGATATTTTTCAGACACTATGATAAACATTTTCATGTCTACTATCTCAAAAATGCTTTCTCAAGCATCCTCACTTCACCACTCTTTACATCTCTTTCAAGCCATCCATCCTCCCATCTGCTAATGGGCTTTATTGCTTAACTACTTATGATTTCAAAGAGGGTTGTATGGTTTTCACCCACATAATTTATCACATTATATTTATTTCTTCTTTGAGGGACAGGTATGCTTCGGAAGGTAGCTGTATGTTCTTGTTCATCTGTTTTACCACAGCTGAGCCAATTTCCAGACACATAGTTAGTGCTCTACAAACATTATTGAATGATTGAATACAGGAATTAATGACATTCTAGGTCAAGAGAAAAAAATAAGCAGAGGCAGAAAGAATGCAAGTATCTGACACTTTTTGGCTTTCAGAGGCAGAGTATTTGAGAATGACATTTAGAATCAGTTAGATTTAGATTTGAACCAGTCTCTACCACTTATAAATTCTTTAGTCTTGAGCAATTTACATACACTAAGCTTTGGTTTTCCCGTCGGTAAGCCAGGAACAGACCACCTGCTCACAGGATTAAGTAATATAATGTAGCTAAGTGCCTGTTATGCTAGTTCCTTTCCTTCTGTATGACGCAAAATGGCTCCACATTCTCAGAGTGTGATAACCAATCTGACTGGGATTGTAGGCATGGGGAAGAGTGAGAGAACAGGGACAGAGAAGCTGATTATCCAACTGTCTCTGTAATGGGTTTCTCTACAAGTGATTTTTGTCACTTTCACACTGGTGACAACAGATGCAATTCTTAGTCCAGTGAGAATTCTTCCATATTGTTTTAGCATTGAGGGTTTCTTCAATCAGGAACTGCATGGCCATCCAAGACACTTATTTATATGATCACATGAGGAAAACCCACCCCTAAGAGCCTTCCTGGAAGCAAGACCCTTGGAAGCAAGATACTACGAGAAAGGATAATGGTAGTAGCCTTTTTCTGGTGCTATCATTCTTCAGGCCTGTGACCCTGGGCAGATCACCTTACCTCCCCGAACCTCAGCTTCCTCACCTGAATGACATATATAACCATACCTATAGCACAAGGTTGTTGTGTTGCTCGGATGGAACCCAGGATACAAAAGCATTTTGGAAAGTGAAGCGCTACACAAACTAAAGGTATTATTGCTAAGAACAGTTGTTAAACCATTATCCCTGCGAGGCACAGAAAGGGATGACTATATTGTTACCCACTTTACAGATGAGAAAACAGGTGCAGAGGCCCAAAGGATTACAATGTTGGAAAATATCATGAGCTTCAGAATCAGGTAGACTTGAATCCATTTACTAGCTGTTTAACCTGGGAGTAATTACTTAGTTTATCGAAACTTTTAGTACTCTATTCTATTTTTCCATTGTTTCTGAAAGACCATGATGTGCACAGCTCTTCACTACTTTTATTTCTTGAATCAATTTTGTTTTCATGTAAAATACTACCAAAAAATAGAGAGGCAGTCACAGAATAGAAAGTTTAGGAGATTGTGTTTTAGCTTAATAAGCATGAACAGATAGATTTTCCTTCTGACATCTGTGGGCTCTTATTGGAAGTAACGTTTAAGGGCCAGGTTAACTGATATTGATTGTAATGTAAAATAAAAGATTTTCTCCACCATTTAAAAATAATTTCTTTTTAAAAGAAAAAAATTGATGTAAACCCAAAGGCTCGGAACAGAGTGACAGGGTATCCTCACCGTTCCTCTGGCTTTCCAAAACAACCGAAAGGAAGAACTTAGCTGAGACTGGATGAGAGGGAGTGTACCCACATGGTTCTGGGCACTGCGATGCTCAGATCTCATCTTTTGACTGTCTGGGTTCCCCACCCTTTCTCTACGCTGCTGAAGGGGTGATGCCATTTGTCAGAGGATGGCTAATAGCCAGTGAGGTAATTTCGTTAAAACTTGTTCTCAGCTTCCTGGAGAAAAGAGGCCATTGGTATTAACATTGAGACACAGCCCAAAGCAGGGAGTCCACTGTGATCTGGGCAATAAACTGTGTGTGTGTGTGTGTGTGTGTGTGTGTATGTGTGTGTGTGCACGTGTGTGTGTATGTTATGTGTTTATGCAAGTGTGAGCCTATGGGTGTCTATGTGCATGCGTGTACATGTGTGTTTATGCACACACACAGCTTACACTTCCCTGGAACCCCGCCTCCTACCCCCAAGAGAGTAATGAAGAGAAAGGCTGGGGTGAGGACGGGAGCCCAGAGCCATGGAGTAAACCTGGCTCAAGAAGGCCGGGTTCCAGCTGCCTCCCACAGATCCCTCTGCCTGCGATACTGCCATTTTCTCTTTGCCCAGTAGACATTTCATCCTTCCCGTCTCGCATCAACTGACCTTGTCTAGTGAAACCATCCTTGGCCTCTAGGACTTGTCAAGCCCTCCCCATAGCAAACTCCAAACTCAGTGCATTGCCTGCCATGAGTAAAACACCCTCTGCGGGATTTATTAGGAGCGTGTTTTTACATTTATTTGAGTGACTGATCAGTCTGTCTCACTCACTAGGCTGAACGCTTCCTGAGAGCAGGGGCAATGTCTGTTATTGTTTACCAGTCTGTCTAGGCACGTGGTAGATCCTACTTGTTTAATGAATGCATGAATGAAGGAAGGAAGGAAGGAGTGAACCAATGAACTGACGATTTCCTGAATCCATCAGTGACCTCTTAGAGCATTTTCCTCAACTCATAAACCATAAAATCTTTCCCGTCTGCCTCATAAACAAGATATTGGACTACAAAAATCACAAAATCAGAACAGAGCTATGGCTGCTGAAAACGTTCTCCTCAGGAAATCCGGAGGCTGGAGGCCTTTGTCACAACTCTGTTCCCCAGAGTTTCTGATTTAATTGGTCTGGAGAAAGACGAGAGCGTTGGAATTGTTTGCGAGTTCCTCAGGCGATTCTAAGGTGTAGCCAGGGTTGAGACGCATGTTTGCTACTTCAGGGAACCTCAAGCGGAGTCAGTCCTGGTCTCTTCCTTCAGTTCCTCCTGGTCTAGTGAGCAGGGGAAGCCTGCAAATGGATCCTTACATTGGAATGTGCCAAGGGCTGGAAGGGAAGTTTGTACTAGAAGCTGAAAGATGAACTAAAGAGAAGAAAAACTCTCTGCTTGGGTAAGTTGCTCAAGGACAATGCTTCAGAGGCCGTGCCACGAGTTCCATTTTGACACACAATTCAGAATTCACCAGGCAGAGCTGGGGAGGCCTACTAGCCCAGGGAGCAAACACCAAGTCCAAAGAAGCAGAGTCGTGAGAGGGAAAGCAGATTGGAGACTCTTCCACATCTAAGAGCAGAAACGACATAGGCTGCAAGACCATATGGAAACCAATGTTAGAGAAGACGAGCTCACTTGTGTTCTTGCTTAAGAGAAGAAAGGCTCTCCCAAAACCTTTTACGGAAGAAGGGATCAGAACAATGGCCAACGGAAAGAAATAATGTCAAAGATAGTTTAATAATATCAGATACCAGTGACTCCCTGGACTCAAGCAGCTGGAGTGGAGAGCTGAGACCAGTGGTTCTCCAAGTGTGGTCCCACAACCAGCCGCATCAGCAGCACCTGGGAGCTGGTTAGAAATGCACAGCCTCAGATCCCACTCCAGAACTACTAAATCAGAAACTGGGGGGATGCAGCCCAGTCTTTGAGGCTTTAGCAGACCTTCCAGGTGATTCGGCTGCGTGCTGCAGTTGGAGAGCTACTGGTTTATGGAAAGTCCCCTGCGGGCTATCGCTTTTTTTCCCCCCTTCAGGACATAATTCACAGAGGCTGATATAAGAAGGGGTTCTTGGAAAGTGCATTTTATTTATTGGCAAACAGACATGGGTTTTGACATATTCAAGGGTCCTTAAATCTTAAGGTGCTTCCCCTTCAGGGAGACTGAGCTCTGCCAGCAGAAAGTGCCTCCTGCTTCAGGACAGGTGCTTCTGCCTGTGTGGGGAGTAAGAGGCCTCGCTCAGGGCATCAGGACAAGCCGGGACCTCCCTCAGCTACAGCCTGCCAAGATGCCTATGGGTCTGGAAATCAGGACAAGGCAAGATTCCCACGTACAAAATTAGATTTTGGAAACAGGTTAGTTATCTTGGACACACTTAGCACAGAGGAATGTTATCACTGTACAGATCTACACACAGATCTGTATGAAGCTGAACGGAAACCATCCAGTCTTTCAAAGAGAAAGCCACCAGCCAGAGAGAGGAGAGGAATTACAGGGCGCCTGGGGTATTCCTCATCTAGAAAAACCAGGAACGGGGTTTCTGTAGATTGTCTGAAGCCAACCTCTCCCCCACCTCTGCCATAGCCTCCTCTCCTCTCCATTCTGGGTACAGGCAGCCTTCAGGGGACACTTCTAGAGGTGTAGGCCTTTTGCAATAGGAAGTCACACAAAGTCCAAGAGACAGCAGCCAGTTGCGGTGTTTTACTTTTTAGAGGCAGACTGTAATTAGCCCATGAAATAACTGAATCAGCAAAGCACTGTGGTGTTGCATGACAACTGTGAAGGAAACATTGGATGTTGTGTAAATATTCTTTTCCTTCACCTAGGTCATTAACTTTTAGCACCTTGCTGTTTTGCTACCTCCTTTTCCACTTCTGTGACATAAGAGGAAAACACAAGAGGTTTCGAACAGATAAACCTGAGTGGGTCCAACACTCACCAGATGGGTGCCCTGGGATGGGACGTCTCACGTCTCTGAACCTCAGTTATCTGCAGAACAGGGAAAATAAAACCCTGCCGTTTTCATGAGGATCAGGAGAGATGCTATTGATGAGAAACCAGGACAGTGACTGGCCCACTCTAAGAGATCAATCCGTGTGGTGCTTTTCCCTTTGAGGCTGTTGTGACAGTGACATGAGATCATATATGTGAAAGGGGTTTTGTATGCGGTAAACGGATTACCCCGGGGTTGGCTGTCACTACTCTTTTTCTTCCCTTTCCTTCTAATTTTTACTTCCAAGCCTTTATCATCGTTTTAGTTTTTAAGGGAATTAGAAGATGTTAGCTTTAAAAACAAAAAACCACCCACCAAGTATCCTGCATCCAGCTGGGTGTGTCACATGCATTATCTCATTTAATCCTCATAGCGATAGGTTAACTCTCCCCTTTTTATACAAGTAAGCAAATGCGGCTCCAAGGAGTTGCCTGCGGTTTGGGGTGCTCTGCCATTGATTAGTGTTAAGACTAGTTTTTGAGCCTGGCATCGTCTGGTGTGCCCTCTTCCTGGGAGAGGCCTTGGAGATCCGTACAGCCCAATTCCAATGCAGTATCCACAGGAGCGAGACCTGTCCAAGGTCATAGAGCAAGCTCCAGTTAGTACTCGGGTTAGAATTCCCACCTCCTAGGGCTCAGGCTCTAAGTCCTCTGCTTTCAAGTGTGTTCAGTTACACTTTCCTGACCCAGGAGAGCCAAGATCTAAATCATCCTTTCCCAAATTGTCACCCCGGAATCTAGTTTGACAAAGAAACCTCTCTCTGAGGAGGTTGCTTTCTTCATGGAGCTTCTAATTCCAGAGTGGGTGGGAAGGATGGTGGGGGGCAAGGCAGGGGGGAAGATCTTCAGGAGCTTAGTTCCTGTTGATCTGCACGTCATTCTTTTTAGTCCCTGAGGCTATAATATCCATTTAGAAAGATTAAATCAGATGGGATGGGGGATATAGAAAAAGGAACTAAGGGAAGGCTGAGACAGAAAGAGAGAGAAGAGAGTGGAATCCTCTAAGCACTAGAATAAATAACCTAAGACATTACTAATTCTCAAATAGGTCTCACTTCTTAAAGACAAGCTGTTCCTTGGGAAATTGAGGGCAGGTGAAAGCATCCTGGGTGATTTGTTTTTGTCCATGAACCTGGCTTTTCTTTCCAGCATTCTCAGGTGCACTGGAGGCCCTGGGAAGAGAGAGTGCTTTTTCAAAAGACACTTCCACCTCCTAATCCCTGTGCCTACAAACCAAATATTGATCTATTTAGTAAATCAGCCTGTGGGAGGAGAGATTGTAAAGCCCTGTTTACTCAGCAGTTGGGCCCCCCTGACAGCTGTTCAATGGGGGATTATGATGTCACAGTGGTAACTGCACTATAAACAAGGGATAGGGGAGAATAAAGCATGAAAGGAAACTGTGGGGCTTGTTACCAGGCAACACAAAATATGTAACCTGAAACCCGACAAGCATGTAAATTTCCTTGCAAGCCTCCCAGATGTCCTCACTTTATAGCCAATGCTCAGTTTCAGTTTCAATTTGTTTATTTGCCTTTCTTTAGTCACAAATGTAGAGCTGAGAATGTTGAAAGTGAGAAAAGAAAGCAAAGGAAAATGGAGAAAGGGCGACTTGTGTTTTCTTCCTTGGATGTAAGCAGTCAGGAGAAAGCTCAGAAGCTTGGGCTTCTCTCTTTAGGGAGACGAGGTCATTGTCCAAGGAGAGAGTTAAGCCAGGTAAATAAGCCAAAGGCAGCTAAGAAAATGAGCCAGGAGGGAGATTAAAACGAGAAGAAATGGATCACAACGTGAGAAGATGAAACTGGTTAAATGGAAGAGAAGGAAGAAGACACCATTGCAGGATCAGTCCCCCGGGAACACAGCGTCCTGGGAGTCCCCACTGCCACAGCCCCACCTGGTGGTTGCCCCACATCTTCTTTCAGGCCCCCAGGGAGGTTCCCTGCCTCGCTTTGGACAGATGAGCTTACATGGTCTTCCCTGTCTTCCACACCCCCGCGCACACTCAGGACGCGTAACTCACAGGCTCAGAGAGAGGAAACAATGACTGGGACACCCTGTGTCTCTCTTCTGGACTCTCGTAGCTCTCCCTCTCAGTGGTTTCTTTCTCGATGAAATAGTTTCTTGCTCAACACTCTAAACAATTTTCAATTTGTCAATGTCCCCCTTATAATCTAGGATTTGAAACTAGACACACCCACTTAGGTGAGGTCTGATCTCACAGGACAAAGCACTGTCAACCACAACTCCCCTCCCCAGCCCTGACCTCTGATCCCCTCTCTTTGGAGAGGTATCGTGGTGAGCTGGAGATGGCAGGAGCAGGTTCATGGGAGCTGACTGGTAAATTTTCAGGAGTTCTGAGAGCTGTTTTTTAAACCGTTAGTAACTCGAAATCGCCTTAATGACAGTATTTACACCACAGATATTGACAAACACAACAAATCAAGACTTCCCTGCCCCATCCTCCAGAGAGTGGGTTTATCAGCTCACCTCTGTTTCTCACCAGTCATGGAGACCGTGTTTCCCTGAAAATAAGACCTAGCTGGACCATCAGCTCTAATGCATCTTTTGGAGCAAAAATTAATATAAGACTTGGTACTATGTTATGTTATATTATATAAGACCTGGTCTTATAATAAAATAAGACCAGGTCTTATAATAAAATAAGACCAGGTCTTATATTAATTTTTGCTCCAAAAGACGCATTAGAGTTTATGGTCCAGCTAGGTCTTATTTTCAGGGAAACAGGGTACCTGTAGCCAATGAGCCCCACACACCACGGACCTCCATACAAAAGCTACAAAAGAAGAATTCACATCTTTAGTTAGATCTAAAGAACATGCAACAGGATTTTAATTCCCCGTGATTCTCTTTCTACCCATGGTGATCACCTTTGCTCACTGAGAGCAATTCTCTTGGGACAGATTCACATTATGTCCACATAAATTTCCAAAGGACACTCCAGAGCCAGGCGCTTAGTTCCTGAATGACCTGTTTGAGGGGGGAAAAAAAGTGTTCACTGAACTGAACTGTTGACGCTGCAGCTGCTGCTGGCATAGGCACAAACACGGCAGCTGGTACAATCAATGGCTTTTCTGCAAACTTGGGAATTGTCAGATTTCTTCTCCTCCTAAATTCTAGTAACAGCTATCTAGAATGACAGTTTGGTGACAAGGCTAAATTCTCGTCCTGGCTCAGGCACTCCCGTGCTGTTTGAGGAGAAGCTCATTCCTGTCCCTCTCTGGGCCTCAGTTTCCCTACCTGTCAGCAGCGAGGGCTGAGCCTCGGGAGCTCTAACTCCAGATGACTGGGCAGCTGGCTCCAGCATGGGCCACAGCACTGGTGTTCTTACAGACGCTGCGAGCAGAGCTCAGCATTGGGTGAACAGCATTTTTCCACAAGTTAATTTTCACTGTGTGGACTTGCTTCCCGCCTCCAGTCCTCCTGTTGTCCTGGGGATGGTTTGTTTGTTGTGACTCTCCTCGGATGCACTACAAATGCTGACGAAATTGTCCCCGCTATTGCAGCCCTGGGCCATGTTGCCTCCCAAAGAATCTCACCCAAGTCCAGGCTAATTTTAAGTCACTTCCCGAAGCCAGGCAACCAAGCCTCAGATGTAACAGAGGTCTGGGGGAGCCTGGCAAGGCCTCCGCCCCTCTGCAAAGATCCTCTCTCTGGCTCTTACCTGAACCTTTCTCAAGGGAACGTGGACAAGCATGCTTTCTTCTGCCAACATTATGACAACTTAGAAAGCATCCCAGACCTGCTGCTCTGCGTCCTCATACCACATTCCTTTCCAGAGCCCAGTTTAGAAATCAGAGAGTTGAACATCATTTGCCAGCCCGCTCTGATCTCCCGCTCCACCATGATTCCACCCATACTGGCCTCCCTGTCAGCGTCTTTGTACTACTTGCCACCACTTCCTGGACTGCTCTTCCCATACATGTCCCTACAACTTGATTACTCTGTCTATTCAGATATGACCTCCCAGGCTTCCCTCTGACTAGCCTGTATGAAGAGCAACCTCTCCACCCATCCCTCTCTAATCCCCTCCCAGTTTAATCTGTCTGACCCCACAGATTATCCCTAATAGCCATGATGTATTGTCCTGCATTTAACCCTTCTCCAGAATGTTAGATCCATCCGCACAGGGGCTTTGTTTTGTTCACATGTAATCCACAGTGCCTGGAAGTGTCTAGCACACGACATACACACGAAAAATATTTGCTGAATGAATGTGTAGGCGATCCTCCTTATTTGCAGATTCGGTATTTGTGAATTCAGCAGCCCCCTAACATTTATTTGTACCCCAAGTCAACCCTCACAGCAAGGCCAGGCTCATTCACATGTGCCGAGCACTGAAGCATTCGAGTTGCTTGTTGTGCCTGTTCCCAGCTGTGGCTGAGCAAGGTGATGCTCTGCCTTCGTGCTTCAGCTTTCGTATTGTAAACAACTGTCCTATTTGTGGTCTATTGGCTGCCATGTTTTCACATCTTTGTGCTTTTCATTGGCAATTTTGCTCCTTTAAAGGGTCCCCAAGCATAGTGCTGAATTGCTGTCTAGTGATCCTAAAACCAAGAAGGCTGTGATGTACCTCACAGAGAAAATACATGTGTTAGCTAAGCATGTGTTAGATAAGGCTTGAGTTATTGTGCTATTGGCTAGAGTTCAATGTTAATGAATTAACAGTAAGTATTAAATAAGGCATCCTTAAACAGAAACACACATACAACAAGGTTATGTAACGATCGGTTGATGAAAATGCTGTGACCAGAGGCTCACGGGAGCAATGGTTGGGTGTTCTCTAACTCAGTGTCCACAGACTTTATAGACCATAACTACCACGGATAATGAAAATCATCTGTCCCTGGGTTTGAATCTTGAGCAATCCCCCATTAACAGCCGTGGTGATCTGGTGAGTGACTGTCACTCTCTGGGCCTTAGGTTCCTAATCTGTATGTGGGTAATGGTAGTAGCCATCCTCATAGCTATTCAAAAGAATAAGAAGTGAGATGATTAATGTCACCAAACGCCTAGTATAACACCTGACCCATAGAGGATAGGTCACAGACAATAGCTCCTCTTACCTTTTACTTATTCATATACGTATTTGCAATCCACGGGAGAAATACACTTTGCTTTCTGGTGTTATAAAAGGCATTTCTCCATCTCCTTCTCAGGACTTTGATATAGCCCGCCAACTGTGCTGGGCCCTTCTCCTGCTGTTGGACTGTGAGCTTCCATCACATTTTGAATTATACCCTGAACCACTTGTTTTGTGAATGTAACTTTTCCTCCTTCCTAAGGAGTTTATTTCTTCCCAGTAAACTCCCTGGAGTGGAATTACTAATTCAATGGGTATGAACAACTGTACGGCCTTGAGAGTAGATTCCGATAGTGGAGATAAGACGAAGAATACTTCTTGGCAGACACTCAGCTGGGTGTGTGTGTGCACAGGACTTAGAGGTTTGCCACGTGATCCACTCATTCTCCTACAGCTTGCACTTTTCAGAGAATTCAGACCTGGGAGAAGCCTGAGTGATCGTCTCCCTCATCATATCAAGGAGGAAAATTGAGGCCAGAGAAACAAGTGAGTTGTCCAAGGTCACATGACCAGTCAGTACCAGAGAAGGACTAGAACCCAGGTCCACTGACTCTCAGATCAGTGTTCTTCCCACCAGAATGAAAAGTAAGGTGTTCCCACCAGGTACAGTCATGCTGCTCACTCAAGGCCTATCACTTCAAGGAAAAGAAACGTGACAGAGTTTGTTTTCTACTGAGAAATTTAAACATGCTCTTCTGTTCATTCCTTCCCTTTTTAACTCCTTTGTCGACACAGTGACAGGAGAATAAGGAAGACGTTCTGTGTTCAAGAACAGGGGTCAAGATCAGAAAGATCAAGGGAGAATCGAAAGCGGACCAGCACAGCTCTGTCCTGTACCTGTCATTGAAACTTTTCACGTAACTGTTTCCTGTAGGAGAGACAAAGACTGCAACTTCTCCCATGAGTCTGGGAAGCAAATGCTGAGCATTACTTCTCTGATATGAAGATGACAGATATACACATATAAGCCATCGTGACAGTACTTAATGGTTGCTAGAGAAGGACAGGTCTGAAGGAGTCATTCGCTCTATTAGCACAATTTTCAAGCCACTCGAGAACTTAGCTGTCTACTTTGCCTTTGTAAAGTTCTTGGTGACGTTAAAATATTATAATAGAACAAAACAGAAGTAGAACAGATCAAGTTTGATACAGAGCTTTTTTGATTTCAGGATGCAGTTTCTGTTCAATTCCAACCAAGAAAAACAAATTCCCCAGATATTCAAGGAACTAGTATCCATGGTGGGCCAATAAAGCCAATGATCCTTAGGTTGACACTAAGAGAAGTTTCTCAGAAATGTGTACCTCACTTATAATTTTAGGATGAGGATGAGATGGCCTAATCTGCCATCAGAAGGATTGTACTGAACTAAGAACAGATTTCCCATTTTTTTCTCTACAGAAGTTAGCAGCCCCTGTTTTGCCCAAGATTGTCTATCTTTATAAGAAGGAAGAGAGGAAGAGAAGGGAGACAGAGAAGGAGAGAGGGGAAGGAAAGAAGGAAAGAAAGAATATCCTTTGAGTTCCACAGAAATTTCTCATATAAAAGAAAAATATACATTGACCATAAAAAAGAAATACATATCCCATTTCCTTAATATTTAGTAAAAAATGTTTTCTTAACTAAAACCAAAACCTTCTTTTCATTTGGATATGATTAACTGTCTTTTACTCCAATCAGCAGCTGTCATGTATGTCTTGGATAAAGGGTCAACTTCTTCATGAAGCCAGTTGTGATTTTTCCATAAAGACACTCATCTACTCTAACATTGGTATAAGAATATTAGCCAAGATATTAGCTATGTTTAATAAGACTCCGTCAGCAACTATGTATTTAGCATCCACTGCATAATTAGCCTTGTGCTAGGGAATGAGAGATGTACAAAGAATTGTACAAAAATTAACTCAACTATTATTTAGCTCCTGCAGAAATAATTACACCATAGATCCTGCTAGTGAGGACCCCAGAAGGGAGATGGACATGCAGGTAAAAATAAAATTTAATACGACGTGATATAGCAACAGTAGAAAGAAGCTAAGTTACAGAAATAATACGAAGAGGAAAAGAATTAATTATTGGAGGTGATCATAGAAATGGAAGGGATCATAGAAGACTCCACTGAGGAGCTGACTGCTGACTTGTGAGTTTTGAAGAGTAATTAAGAATACTCCAGACAAATGACGTGGTGAGGGAAAGGACATGGCAGCCAATGGAACCTTCAATGTAAAGGCCTTGAAAAGGGGGAGTACAGGAAGATTAGATTGAAGGTATAGGTAGAAGCCAGATTTTTAGAACTCTATCAGGCAGCAAAATATAGGGTAGACTGAAGGGGGTAGGAGCTAGAGATCAGGAGATCTTATAGAAGTGAGGAAGGAAGAGCAGGGGGAGCCATGCCAGGGCACTTGACCACAGAAAAGTACCCCAAAGTGGACATTTTATATGGCAGGTCAGCATCTCAGGAGAGATCAGGAAAGGGCTGAGTCTGGTGACAAACTACAGGATGGTCCTAGACACCCACCTCTAGCTCCTGAGCTTTCTTTCCTTAACGAACTGATACACAATCTTACGAAGTGAAGGAAAGCAGACATCGTGCACAGATTTTCTCTGGACCCAATGGATGAATGGCTCTCTGGCTAGAAAAAGATGTTAGCAGAAATCAGCCCAGGCTACGTCTCACTGCATAGCAAGGGCCAAGGTGAGACCTTGTGGCCATCAAGGACTCTGAGTTGGCAGCTGTCAATGAAAAGGTGACTCTGCATGAAGATATCACGGCACTGGGGCCATGACTTCTTCCTCTACGCTCCGAGTCTAAAAGCCAGAGGAAGCTGGACACAGCATGTTTGCTTGACGGCTTTCCTGAGAGGAACAAGATGGTGAGAGTCCAGTAGCACCCCAAAGCTGTACGTGGTGGGGAGACTTCCACTTGGCCCTCTCTGAGTCATTTAGCAAATTATATGTGCCCTCCTGAAAATGTACTTAGTAGGTTAAACTGAAAAAGGGAAAGTATACCAACAAGGGACCAAACACCAAAATTGGGAGGAGGGATGTGTCTCCTACGACATATACACCTCCCCTCCTCTTTATTCCCATTGGTTCTATGAGGTGTCTCCGTAAAGAGGGACCAAGAAGCCAATCCCGTTCATAGCCCTGAATTAAAGTGATTGAGGCCTTATAAGCCTAGAGTAATCTCACTGACTCTGCTAAATTCTGTCCTGAAAGTTCAGAAGGGCATACAGATAAAGTGGCTTTAGTAAACAATGGGGCAAACAAATAATGCGGGTTATAATCCATTATCTCGGTGATGCACCATGGAATATAGTGGGAGCATTATTCAATTTTTTTATTAGACCAATCTTTGAAAGAGCGTGCCTCGTTATTTTAATTTCAATTATTATAACTCACATAGCTGGATTCTTGTTATACCAGCCTTACTACTCAAAAATATTTACAGCAATCGGCAATTCTTTTACTTGCAGACCCACGAATTACACTAAAAAGTATCAATAAGTTCTAGTAATCATTTATTTTGAACAAGACCTGAATGGAGATAAACATGGAATTGAAATATCTTACAAACCTTCCAATTTTGATCCAAAGGACAGATTTATCACCACGTGAAAGCACAGTGGGTAATTACCAAGTGGTTGAAATGACAATTTACTCCATCCTTAATAATGATAATTTGACAGACAATAAATCAAGATGGCAGCCATCTGTAAATAAACACCCACAGAGCCAGCTGAGTAGCATTGCAAAATAGCTTAACCTCATAAAACTAGCAAACTAGTTCTAACTAGTGAGCAAGTAAATATCCCAAAGACCAGAGAGAAGCAAATTTTTGGGTCACCATGTTCCTGCATTTGTCAGCTGGACACAATTGAGGGCTCAATGTTGTTTTGTTTTGCTTTGTATTTGATTTTTTTTTCTAGGACAATTATTATTTTCCACAAAACATTAGCTCATTTTAAAATATGGGATTATGACTTTTTGATTCAAGTGAAACTGTTCTCTCAAATAGCTCTCCTCCAGGGCCGTGGATAGTTAGCTTTGACCACAGACAGACATTTCCAGAGTGTACTGCCTCTCTTTCTTGAAGGCATCTCCTCACTTATCTTCCATTGTGTTCTTCTACTTCTATTTTTCAGGATTCTTGGATTTGATAATAACAAAGATGTCAGTATCAACAACAACCTATATTCTTTCTTACCTTCTGCTAATTGACTTCTAAACATTTTATTGGTTAATCTTAACAGCTCTCTGAAGTGGAAATCTTTTTTTCCCAATTACCCTTGAGAACATGGAGGCAAAGAATCATTCAGTCCTTTCTCCACAGTCATGAAGCTAGGAAGTGATGGAGCAGAGATTTTAACTCAAATCTGTAATCCCAAAGCCATCGCTGTCAACTCTGCCACTTCAGCTGAACAATCTTTAATTATTGTTTTCCCCACATGTTGGTCTCTTCCCAATGTTGGTCTTTTAATTTTAGTTGCACGAAGTATCTTTTCCTTAGTCCGTCTCAGCTGCTTCCTCACCGGTTACCTCACTGTAAGAATTTCCAAATCTATCGTTAACCCAGATCTGCCTCCTGAGTACCAGATCCTTATAGCAACACACTGCAATAGTCCTCAGCTGGATTCCTTCTGTTATTCAGCAAACACCTATTGAGCAACTTGTGGTCAGACACTGCTGAGGTACAAGTCGCACAGAGGGGGACAATACAAGAATCAGTGCCATCATGAAATGTATACTATAGATTCAAGAGAATGGAGCGGGGGGAGAAAACCGATGGATAAAATCTAAAGGTGAAATATAGAGTATGATAGACGGTTATATATGCTAAAGGGAAAAAATGCAGAAAAGGGAGAGATGGGCAGGAAGAGGTAAAAGGAAGCCACCAGTGTAGATAAAGCAATCAGAGACTTCACTGAGGAGATAACATTGGAGTGAAGATCTGAAGGAGGTGAGGGAGATGATTAGACGGGTATCTGAGGAAAAGCTATTCTAGGGAGGGGAACAGTCATTGGAAAGTCTTACAGGCAGAAGCACGTCAGTCATGTCTGAAGAACACTAAGGAGTCCAATATGGCAGAGTAGTGCCTGAGAGGGCTGGTGTAGGAGTATGTGTAGCAATGGAGCCAGGGGTTGGGAGGGTTGGGTCACACACACCACTACTGGAAATGCTTTATGATTTTACTCTGAGCAAGGTGGAATGTCCTTGGGAGGCTACGGACAGAGGAGTCATGATCTGACTTCTTTTTAAGATGACCATTCTGGCTGCTGTGTTGAGAACAGGCTGAAGGAGGGCAATGGGGAAAGCAGGGAGGTAATTTAGGAAACTATTTCAGTACAGGTATACCTTGTTTTATCATGCTTCACTTTACTATGCTTCACAGGTATTGTGTCTTTTATAAACTGAAGGCAAGACCCTCTATAAGCAAAAGGATTATGACTCACTTTATTGAGATATTTGCTTTATTATGGTGGTCTAGAACCAAACCCACAATGTATCCAAGGTATGCCTACAATCCTATAAAAGATGGTGGCTTTGATGCCAGTGGTAGCCATGAAGATGATGAGAAATGATCATATGCTGGATATATTTTGAAGAAAAAGCCAACAGAATTTGCTGAAGGATGAAAAATAGGATTTAAGACAGAGGAATCGTGGAGGACTCTGAAGAATAGAGTTGCCATTTACTTGGAAGGGGAAATTTGCCAGAACAAGGTGTGGGGGTAGGCTTGGGGACGAGATTAGGAGCTTAGTACTGAATATTCCCAGGTGCCTTTTGTAGACAGGTGTACAAAACACACACTTATTATTTCCAATTCAACACCCCCCCCCCATTCCTTCTCCTTTATATTCCTCATCTCCGTCACCATTACTATTCCATCCAGGCATTCAGGTCAGATTTAAAGGGCCTTTTTTGATGCTCCCCTCTCCCTTACTCCCACATTTAAGCATTCCCTAGTGCATCCATCTTAGAGTTAGACAAATTCTCATTTTATGACTACACCTCGTTTTTCTATTCCAGGGCACAAATCCTTCCATCATTTTAGGTGATCCATCCAATCACATTCCACCCTACCTTGCTTGGTCGCTATCAACTTATTCTTCAAGAACAGCTTAAATATCTCTTCTTTGAAGCCTTCTATGAGCTCATCAGTAAAATTAGCTGCTCACCCCTCTTACTCAAGTGTTACTTAGTCATCAAGCCAACAGAACTTTTTCTACTTGGAGCATTTGTTGGTATTTGCAGTGAGTCGTGCATGTGGGAGTGAAAGAGATGAGGCCAGAGGAGGAAAAAAAGATGAGTTCATGAAGGACCTTGAATGTCATGATAAGGGGGTTGTACTTAGTCCTGAAGTTGACAGGGAATAATGGCATTGCTTGAAGAAGGTGAAGGGCCTGGTTTAACGTAAGTGTTCAAGGATTCACTCCAGTGACCATGAGAAGGGTGATTTGAAGGGTAAACTAAGTCAGGCAAGACATGATGAGCTCCTGAAAGAAGGTAGGGATAATGGAGATGTGGAAGTGAAAGAGATATTACTTTTCTGAACTACACTCCATGGGGCTTGGGGATATTAACATTTATTGAGCCCTACCATTTGTCAAGCACAGTTTTAATAACTCCTCTTGTATTAATTCATTGAATTTTCTTAACCATCTCATTTGAGATACAATATCCTTACCCCATTTTACAAAGAAGTTAAACTAAGACACAGACTGAATAAGTTGACCAAATCACATAGCTATTAAGTAGTGGAGCCTGGATTTGAATACAGGCAGTTGCTCCAGGACCCATACCCTTCTCCCCTACCCTATACCTCCTATAACACAGTGAATTAATATAAAACTATATTTACATGCATGAGAACATTTTCCTAAACTCTATCAATCCAAACTGAATGTCTACTTCAATATTTTTACAAAATCACCCTTCTAAAATACACCATTTGTAAACAGTACATAGTATATGTTGTGTTTATATGGATGCGTAGCCACTATGTGATGTTTTTCTTAGTCTTTTTTTTCTCCCTCAGTCAAATGAGGGGAAACATCTAGCATATGGAAGCATTTCCACACTGCAAGTTATGCTGTAGGGGAATATTATGCAATTTGCAAACACTGTCAAATGAAATATAAATATGCATTAGAAAAATGCTACATGGAGACAAAAATATCTTTGTATTGATGATTCCTTCAGTCAATCATTTTTTCATTCAACAAACATTAAAAGAGGAACCCCTTTATGCAGGGGCAGTGGGTAGCAGTAAGAAAGAGAAAAATGCAAAAGACTTGCCCCTTGTCATGAGGAAACTCACAGCCTTGTGATTTTATTTTTAAATGGTCACGGCTGGATGAAAATCTTGCAGTTGACTTTCTGTAACCATGTCAAAGATGAACACAGTTCTGTGCTTCAATTCAGATAGAGCTGTGGTCTCTAGCCCAGCTCTACCTCTTACCAGCTGGACATTTCAACTCATCTACATGAGCCTCAGTTTCCTCAATTGAAAATAAAACACTACCTTACAGGATGGTGATGAGAATTAGGCATACAAATTCTAGTCTGAAGCAATGAACAGTTCAATTAATGACGGTTGTGGCTTCTTATTCTTCAATCACCAATACCCTTTCCAAAAGTACAGTCAAAATTCACAAGTAACCAAACATTTCCACCTGTTCCAAAACTAGCAAATGACAACAATATATAGAAACCTTGATGGCTTCAAGTAGGAAGGAGATTGCCCTTATTATCAGGAACTGAATTGGCCAAGTTCTTCAAAAAGCAGCCAATGCCTTGTCAACGGCTAATGCACACCAGAAGGAAAAACAAGCTTGTTGAGCATCAGCCTATGAATGGGAAATGAAACTTGCTAAAGAAATGGTCAAGGAACAGTTCCCTAAGAACCAGTGTCTCTGTGGAGTGATAAAATTGGAGTTCTGAAGATGTTCCAAGAAGTTTTCTTCAGAGAAATGACACCAGCAAAATGGCTGGTTCTCTCCTGACAAGGGGACCCCAATAACCAAGCTTGCAGGAACAACAAAGTCCCACCCACTGGCTTCAGCTATGAGTCAACAGGGGACCCCCAACAAGAACCCAGTACCAGAAAAATGGTCAGACTTGTTCTTCCACCTCCACATGGCAGGTATCTCACCATATAAGGGATAACTCATGGAGGGCTAGTGGAAGGAAATCAACAAATAGTAAATCCATTCATATGTCCAGCTTTGTGTTAGGCTCTTTTCCTCGGGCGACTTGTTTAATATTCACAATAACTCAGGGAGATTATTATTGTTTCCTAATGTATCATTATTTCCTGTGATTATTATAGATACTTATAATTATTTCCATTTTACCGGATGAGGAAACTGAAACTCAGAGAGCAAACTTTGGAACTCTTCTGAAGCTGTCCAATAGGCTTTCTCCAGAAAAGACCCAAGATCTGACCATTAGTAGGTGGAATTGGAATCCACACCTTTCTGACATCAAAATCTCTGTTCATTCTGTTATAGCACTCTGTTTCTCACAGTCAAATCTGAAATCACTTGGCATAGGCTACCCCAGACCCAGCCTCTGCCCTTCCGTCTCTGTGCGTCATGGACCCCAGGAGGGTGACCCTGATGATGGATATTCTGAGTCTCCCTTGCCCTCTGGCTTCTGGCTGGACTTGGTCAATGACAGCACCAGCCAGTGATCTGAGAATGCAAAGGAGAGGTTGGGGCCTTTACTCTATTTCTGCCCATCCTTGCGGTACCGAGCCCTGCTGTACTCCTACAGCTGAGCCACCCCTCTTCCAGGACTCCAGCCCCCAAGTTTTACCCCTTCTGCCCGGAACAGTAAGCTTCCTGACGTTGACAATCCCTGGGTGCCTCACCGTGCCTTGTTGAGTCCTTTAACCGTACCCATGCCTGTTCAATACTCTCTTCACCAAACGATCTTCAGCGGAACCCTTCTGAGTGTGCCATTTGTTTCCTGCTAAGACTCTAATGATATACATTGAGTTAAAAACTATTGTATATTTAATTTTGTCAGAGTTTAGATTCTTAAATTCGCCTTTGGGTGTCTAGTAAATAGAATCTCTCTCCTTGCGTCTCATGAAATGAATCAGCTGAAATTGCAGTGAACACATTTTGTTTGGATTTGATGAGCTTGCTGGAGGGACAATAAACTTCCCACGTTATTGGCAACCACTGTGGTGAATGAAACTTCCCAGTTGCACTTGGAATGGGATGTTTTTTCCATGAAGCTGTGCTACAAAGATGAAATCCAAAGAATATAAAAGCACACTTCACAAACCCTGCCAAAAGTCCTCTAGAATGTATGCAAGATGGGGCTAAGAACATTTGTAACTCCGTCATGAAAGTAGGGAAAACTTGACTGAAATCAATTGAGCCCCACTGTCTCACTGGCTTTTGAAAATGATGAGTGAGTTATTTGAAAATGAACTGAGACATGCTTTAGTTTTAAATGGCCTTTTGGAAGTTTTCGCAGGGCTCCTACACGGAGAGGCGTTTGTCCAAACACAAGTCACTAGGGCCCAAGGTGGAGCCGGAGGTCATACCTCCATGGGTCTGCTGGGTGAGGGAGGAGCCGCTGCTACAGCACAGAAAATGAAGCTGCAATTTTAGTTCCTTGCCCCTAAAAGTGTGCGCCTTCCCCAAAGAAAGGGCACCAAAAAAACAACTGCCAGCTACTTCTCCTGAAAATTATCTGGACAGTCATCTCGTTCTCTGCCTTAACCTACACATGCAGCCCATTAGTTATAGGACAGCGCACAGGAAGCATCTCTCTTTGGGTAAGTTTTAGGAAACAGCTTTGCTGTTATTGGGATTCTTCCATCCTGTGGCTTTTAGCATTATTGCAGATGTGGTAGTCCAATTTCTGTGCACTCTCCCCTGAAGAACACTTTATAAAAGAATACCTTTGCTCTTCTAAACCCACCTACGAATTGTTCAGTACCTATTTACCCTTCCCCCTACCACTTTACCCCAATAAAGTTTCCCTGTACAGCCTTTTAGGACTTTTCGCCCACAGTGGGGCACCCAGTAGGTGCTCAAATGTTTACATAAATAAATAAAAGCACTTCATGAATCTATGCTAATTTTGTGTGTGTGTGTCGGGTGGGAAATGGGGCTACAATAAACATTATCAAATTTCAATTGCGTCCAACTCCTAGCTGTGTGGCTTTAGGAAAGTTACACAACATCTCTGGCTTTCCTCATCCATAGGCCAGGGGACATGAACTCTTGGTTCAGTGCATTGTTGTGATGATTAAATACTGTAATCTTTGTGAGGGGCCTAGCACAATGGTGGGTACATGAAAGACGCTTTCTATAGTCCAGCTCATGTCATTCCTTCTGAACTGATACCACAAACATACCATGTAAATAGTGTGAAGAAGGATGGAGAACATTGGGGGAGGTTCCCTATTTGGTGGAAGCCTGGATTTAATGGACAATCTGATTTCACCCAACTCAACGCTTTGCTGATATTTCAGACTTTATACCTATGCACTCTTTTTCAGGCCTACAGGGACGGTAGTACTGTTAAGCAATACTACCCAATATCTGGTTACTAGGTATATTTCAGAGGACAAGTTTTATATTTTGTCTGATTTTCCCATCTCTAAATTCTCTCCTAGCTCTACAGCAGATGCCATTTGGTCCCTGATAGTATAATCAGTCTAATATCTTGTGTGTTTCCAACACCATTTTGACGTATTCCATCATTCTCCTATTCCAAACATCATTTATAAACACTTCCTGTGTGCCAAGCACAGTGGCAGGGGCTGAGGTTGTAGTAATGAATAAGACATAATCTTTCAGCCAACAGAGTTCACATTTCAGCCAGGAAGACACAACAACAAATAAATTCTACAGTGCAATCACGATGGTGGGATACAGGAGATGTTGAAACCAAGGCCAGAACAGGGTCAGGCAAGTGAAGAGCTGCTGGTGCAAAATTTAAGGAGGCACTCACCGTCAGTGTCCTGGGACTTGCAGAGTCAGCACTTGCGCCACGCTGAGAATGAGAGCCTCCTTAAACGTTGTGCCCAAGGCACCTCGTTTGCCTCACCTTTGTCCAAGGAGAAACACAGAGGAGAAAAATCCAACTTCTCTCTATGGAATCTAGGAAAGTTTCCCAGATAGATGACTTTGAACTCAAGCCTTTGAGAAGAGGCAGGAGATAGCCAGACACAGAAAGGTACGGAAGCGATGTGAGAACATCGAAGGCAGTTGGGTCAGCAAATGCACAACAGTAGAGATAAGAGAGAGCATAGCTCGCTGATGCTACAGATTGATGCAGCTGGCTTACCACAAGGTGGGGGGTGGCAGTGGGGAGGGACATGGGTGACGAGAGAGAGAGATTGACTAGGGACAGTTTACAGAAGAACTCAGGAGAGAAACCCGCTATACATTTAGAAAGACCAAATACTCTATCATCGAGCCAAGACACTGCTGAGGGTGGATGCTCTATTATTGTCAGAGCACCAAGATCAACGGGGATGAGTCTGTGTGTAATGCCTGTGCGTCATACCCCGAGCCGGTATCTCCTGGCTTCACCCTAGTGGCGTGCTCTTCCCACTCCTCCCAGGCATGAGAGCTACTTCACCCCTCTTTTGTAGCTGGGGCAGACCTAAGATCTTTTGACTTGTGACCAATGCTGCATTTCTGCACGTAAATATGTTATTTGAATATAGAGTTTTGAGTGGGAAAGGAACTGTGGTTATTTCTGTGCACAGTAGTGAATGGGCCAGAAAGTTTTAAAGTTTATTCCACCAAACATGATGCCAGCTCACATCAGTATCATCCTCCAAGGGGTTCTGGCGATTTCTGACCAAGCTCTGCAGAATTGGCTGCTGAATGCAGTGAGACTCTGGACTTGAGAGAGGCTCTGACACACGGACTGGAAAAAAGTGTTGTGAAACAGAATCCTCATTTACTTAGGAACAGACATAATAAAAATTAGGTCCTTTTGGACCCATTGTCTCTCACCTTCACAACACTGAAATATAGGTATGATTTCATCCATCTATTTTACTTTTTTATTATTAAATACACAAAAATAGAGAGAATAGTATAATAAACACCCATATGTATATCACCTGGATTTAAATGACAGAAACACTTCATTTAATTCATATATGTGCAGGCACACACACACACACACACACACACACACATACACACACTTTCCTAAGTAAAACACAGGCATCAGGCTAATTCTCCCTTAAATACTTTGTCATGCATTTCTAAATGGTAAGAGCAGTTTCCTCCAAATAATACTATCTAATAAAATTAACAACAAACCCAACAGAAATCCCCTAACACCATCTACTACAATTTTCATATTCACATTTTCGCAGTTATACCTTCAAGCCTATACCAATCAAGATGTATTACATTTCATTATTGTGTCTCTTCTCTAACTTTTTAAAAATCTAGAACAGGCCCCACCCCTGGACCCACTGAAGAGGCCAGGCCATTTGTTCCGCAGATGTCCACTTTCTGGACTTGTTCCCTTCTGTTGTTGTTTCCCCATGATGTCTATTCCTTTTGTTTCCAGTAAGCTGGAAGTTGGATCTAAAGGTTTGGTTATACTCTCGTGAAAAGTCTCTGGCAAAAATATACATCATAGGTGAGTCAGTCACTCTACTCCACATTACATCACATCAGGAAGCACATTATACCTGATTGTCCATAAAGGATATTAGTCATACTGACATCAATGAAATTGACCCTATTTAGAGGGGAGAATCCAGAAGTTGGAGCCGTTAGCATTGTACCTAACATGCAGTTAGTAACATGCAGTTAGTAAGACTGAGGCAGGATTCAACGTGCTGGTCTGCTCAGGAGTCAGGGCTGATGGACCAAATCTCAAAATATCCAAAGTGGACAACTAGACCTGTATGATGGGGCACAAACAAGACTGCAAGGCACACTCGTGGAAAGAGAATTGTCTTCAGTGGCAGTGGGTGGGAATGGAGCTATGAGCTGTGACCAGCTCAATACATGACACGATGAAAGTTGAGTGGGAAACTTTCTTTGAAAACTTGTAGTACTGTCAATTAGGCATCAGAAATGAAGTAAACTGTGTGATGTTCTCTTACAAACAGATTTATATTGCAATGTTTGAGAGAAGGCAGTCAAAGACTTGGGTTTTTAAGGCATCATCCTCAACAGCTTCTCTGGCAGCCTAATAGGCAGTTAATAGCTATTTGTTGATTGAATGAAATCTGTTAGGGTTGAGTGTTGATACCTGATTCTGCTTCAACCCTTAAAGCTAATCAATCCCAACAGCCATTGATTCTAATACCTCAGCTTCTCTTGACTCCATTTATTCTTCTGCATCATTTTTCCAACTGCTTTAGGGCAAGCCACCATCTCTCCTGAAAATACTGCAACAGCCTAGCCTTCCAATTGGCCTCCTCTCTTCCACTCTTGCCCCTTTTCAATCCATTTTCCACAGTGCTGCCAAAATAATTTTTAACACTGCAAACTGGATTTAAAATTAGGCTTAGACCCTCTCAGTCGTTTCCAGTTACACTTAGGATAACATTCAAGAGCTTTATTACCTTGTCTTACAAGGCTCTGCGTGGTTCACATCCCCTCTACTCCCGCGGGCTCATCTCTTTGCTCTGTATGTTTTTGTTCCGTTGCTCTAACTCCATTGGTCTTCTCTTGTTCCCTGAACATGTCAATCTCTTATTTCTGAGCCTTTGCAAATGCTGTTTATTTTGTCTGGTATCCTTTTCCTCCCACTCTACCTTACAGCACAGACATCTTTACTATTTCACCTTGAATAACACTTTTTTAGGAGCGTTTTCGTTGACACCCAGATAGAATTAGGTCTCCCTACTATAGCCCTCATTTCATGACTAACCGTTACTTAGTAGGTCTAATCAAGTTTATGATTAAATAATTGCTTGTATGTGCATATATCTTTCTAACTAAGCTGTAAGTTCCAAGCTATAAGGAATCACCACCTAGGTCACAATCACATTTGTAATCCCCAACACTCCATGTAGGGTTAGCACAAAGTGCGCAATAAAAAATAATTGAAAGTACGAATGAATGAATGAGTGAATTTATTATTTCATGCTTCTGATCACACATCATGTCTAAGATCGATTAGTACTTTGGGCCTCAGTCCTCCATACAGTTTTAGTTTTGCAAGCCCTCTTTTTGTCAATCAGTATATCTGCAACATTAAGGTCTTGAGTCCTGAGATTTAGGCTCTAAACATAGCTATGGAGCAATTCGTTCCTTCATTCCTGTCAACTGCAATGTGCTAAGTGCAATCGTAAAGGAAAGAACTGGAGCCAGGAAAGCTCACAGGAGGTATTTCTCCAGATTTGGTGTAGGGGATGAGACATCAGGGGAGACTTCCTAACTGAGCAGAGCTGTAGAACTGCTGAGTTGTAGAATTGTTTATGAGTTGGCCAGGGGGATAAAGATAGATGGAATAGGCATTCCAGGTAGATGGAACAGCATGTCCACAGGCATGGAGGGAAGAGAAAATATGACATTTTCAGGGCATTGCAAGTAGGTTGGTGTGGCTACAGGGTGAGCAATGAGACCAGAAGCTAGAGAGGTAAGTGAGATTTGGATCATAAAAGGTGTTTTAGTCATGTGAAAGAACTTAAACTTCATGAAAAATGTAATGAGAAGCCAATGAAGGAGGAATGTCAAGGAGTGAAATGAGTAGATACGCATTTTTAAACACTGCACAAACTATGGCTCAAATGAAGAAGAAAGAGACACACTACAAATTCAATTTGGTAAGTGTATTGAATTTGGTTTGATAATTCTTGACTTTGTCAGGACATGTGTTTTTGTGCTGCTTTTTCCACTTGCCAAACCAAACATGCCTATAGCACTGTGTAGAAGTAGCATGATCTGCTATTTAACCCTTTCTTTCTCTAGTGCAAGGAAGGTTGAATTAACGTATTGCCTGATTACTTACACCTGGTGCGGGGCCCCCTTAAGCTGTCCCAGATAGTTGGGCTCTGCTGCTGGTTTTGTAGTTTTTATTTATTTAACCAGAGCTAGAAACATGGAAAACAACGGCCTCTGAGCACGTGGATGGGTTTCCTTGCAGGAGTCTGAGCTGGCAGTCATTTTAATTAGCAACACATTTTATAAGGGCAGAATCAGAAATGGAAACATGTCAAGGCTTCTTTCGCTATTGAGTTTGGCAGACTCACATGAGTGCCTGAGTATGGTAATCAGCTCCTGACTGCCTTCCCTCTCTCCCAAGGGAACCCTATGAACAGACGGAGCTCTCCCTATGCGTGGAGCCTCTATTGGGTGTTGGAGGACTTGTCAATATCCTACAGAAAATGCTGAGAATGCAGGAGTCCTCTTGGAGAAGTTATGGAAAGTCAAGTTTTCTCAAGGTAGACCTAAGTCATTCCTCCTTTATCTATCTCCACACCAATTTCTCTGTTCTCACTCCATTTCAAGAATCAATCCTTCAAGATATACATCCCAATTTACTGTTTATCTCGCTAACATCTACTTTGCATTTAAAAAATGATCTCCCCTTTTTATTGCAACAGTAGTTTCCCAGAATCCTGGAGATATGCATATCTATATTTATGACTTGAGATAAACCAGAGTATATGCATACCATCTAAAGATGACTGGCAACTATGTATACTGTTCTAATAGGAAGGTCTCCTCAATGAATGTGTTAAGCTGACAAAGTACCATCTCCATTCCCTTATCCGTTTATTTAACAGTCACTGAACTTCTCTCTGTGCCAGACATATGCTAAATGCAGGGTATGGGAAGAAATAGGTTTGCAACTTTGAAAAACTCTCAATTTAAAGGGGAAACGTGACCCATGCACTAGTTTAAAACAAAGTGGTAAGGGGGGAGGTGATAAACATATACACAAGGTTCTTTGGTTTCCAAGCGACAGAAAGCAACCTGAAGCAGCTTAATAAAAAAGGAGAATTTGTTGAAAGGAGAAAAATATTGCATTAAATTCAAAGGCACATTTTGGGAGCAACCCAATCCCCTCTGGGATAGGTTGAAAGACCTTAGACACAGCTTCTCTCAGGCTCTCACTCCTTCTTCTTTGTGTCTCCTTTATTTTTCTCTCCCTGCTGACTGGCTTTCTCTGCTTCTCTCACACTCCTAATTATTAGTCATCTATTATAAATTCAAATAAATATCCCATACTGAAAAATTAATTTCTTAGTCACAATTCAAAAATTTCAGGGCCCAGAATCTGATTGATTTAGGCATCGATCTATTCCTGGTCCGATCAGCTGTGGCCAAGTGACAAATTGTCTGCCACAACTGAGAAGTGGCAATTATCCTATGCAAAAGCAAATCAATATTCTGAAGCTCAACATATGCGATCTCTAATTTGCTCTCAAGAGGAACAGAGAATGTTTTCCTATTCTGTGTTGTTTTTCTCTCCGATGAGACATTAAAGACATACCTTTAACATGATTAGCTGGTTTAGTTCCATTTCTTTGAGGAATACAGAAAATCAACGGGAGTCAGTTTTAAACTTTTAAAAGAGGAACGGATGGGGAGGAGAAAAAGGGAAAGAATTCCGTGTATCCTAAAAATCACAACGCACTAAAATTTCGAATATGTATGTGATGAAACATTGTTTTGTAGTATGTTCAATTTGTAGCCAAAGATGCCAAGATTCTGGCTTATCTGGTGAGGACGCCTTTGCACCAATTGGCAGAAGCCCATAAAAAGAATGGTATGGTTAGAATGTACTGGAATCCTACTTCGGTAATTTCTAGTTTCAAGCAAGCCTTTGTTCTGCCTCCACAAACATCTTCGAAAAGCTATAAAGGCTTTTCAAGGCCATCAACCTGAACACCTAAATTATTATTTAAAAACAACAACAACGAAAAATCTTCCCTCCTGGTCCAGAAACACAAATTATGATGATCTGTCACAATGCCTCAGGAACCAAAGGATTAAAAGCACTTGTTAATCCATTTGGGGGCATATGTGGATCCAAACAAAGGAGAACCACCTTGACTTTGGAGCACATGGCCTCCAGTTTAATATCCGCTGTCTTGATATTTAAAAAAAAAAAAACACTTTTTTCAAATATAGACTGCTTTTGCTTTGAGAAGCTAGTACCCACAGCCAGAACTGCTGGCAGAAAATCCAAGTCTTCCCAGGAAGTGGTTGCAATAAAAAGTAGAGATGGTATTGGCTACGAACTTCACCCTCATGGTAGGCGGAGTCCACCTTCATTCATTTTCAAGCATTCATTCAACCAACATGTGGTTCCCATGGAGCCCTTCCTGCCTGTGAGGTTCTGTGGGGAGACCAAGGACAGGCAAACCACAGCCACTAAACAGCCTCCTGCTTCCTGTCCAGGAGGAGGAAGACAGAAGAACCCCGATAACTAAATAGTGAAGTAGAAAGCACTAAACAAGGTACAGAATGCTAAATACGTTTGGAAGAGAATGTAGTGGGTAAGGTCCCTGGCTCTGGAATATTGAAAAACTGAGATTCAGATACCAGGCTTGCCATTTCTAGCTATGTCACCCTGTTCAAGTTTTTATTATGATTTAACTTCAGTATTTTCATCTGCAAAATGAGGATAATAAAAATACTCACCTCCCAGGGTTGTGGTACACACGAAGTTAGCAAAGATTGGAAAGTCACTTATTGTTGCATGGTAGAAATGGCATTTATCCTAAGCCTTAAGGAATGGTTTCTATATTTGAAAAATAATGTAAATAATATACTACAAAGGTAATATGTAATAAGTGTACGAAATTTAGAAAATACAGTAAGTGTTAAAGAAGAAAAATACTCCAATTTCATGGTTCATTCAGAGACGAACACTGTTGAAATTTTGGTAAACTTCTGTCTGGTCTTCTCATTTATTACATGTAAAAATAGATTACACAGCCAAATGTTCTATATTTTAGTCAAATAAACTAGTTATTTCTTTTATAATTTTGTATTTAAGAAAAATACAATTTTTCTTTTAGAAGGCCTCCTCCATTCCAAAATATACATACCGTATTTTAACATATACCACATTATAATATATCATTAGCTAGGGTTTCCTAAATTCCCTTTCACCGCTCAAGGATAACAGGACAAAATAAAGTAATAAACTATGAATTAAATAAGCTAAAAAAAAATAAGGAAAAGATGCAGAGAAGGAAAATGAAAAGGCATATGTTAAAAAATATGAAAAGAAATTGCTCTCTCATTACCTCACATTTTTGCGCCCATCCTACGTACTGGTACGCTAGGCTCTGAGGATTATAAAGCTGAACTAGACCTTGTTGTGGCCTAAGGAGAAATGCCCTTTCAGTGAATTTAACCTCACCAAAGGCTGCTAAAAATTCCTATTAAACTGTCTGCCAGTGGGAAAAGAAAGGAAATCAATATACATTGATCTTCTACCCTGCACTACATAGTGAAACACCATTTACCTCTCACAGCAGCCCTGAAAAGTGCGTATGAGGAGCCCATTTCACCTGTGAAGAGCCTGAAGGCAAAAGATGAGACTTAGCCTCGTTAATGGGTAAGGAAACTAGACCTGGAACAAGTCTGCTTCATGGGTGTGCAACCTGTGTAGTCACAGGGGCCCTGGTACTCAGAAAGGCCCAATTGTCTCCATCTTGAAATTTTTAATGCTTTTATCTCTGAATTTAAGATTTATAAGTAAAGCCTCTTATGAAGTTTGCAGCCCCAACTCATGTGCGCTCTCTTCTCCGACCATGGCCTGTCTGCCTGGATCAATTCTTGGCCTCCTGCTCCCTGATTCCGGCTCTCCATAATCACCAGGTCCTCCACTCAGGGCAGCAACGGGGTTTTGTTGGCAGGAAGAGGCCTACCTTTTGCCCTTGGCCTTCACCTCAGCGAGAACCTATGTGTGAGAAGGGTTAGGATCAGGAACACACACTACAGTATCTCTGTGTGGGGCAAGGCAGTGGCTGTCCTTGACATATGCTAGCAACACCACCACATGTCCAGCAGGTGACTCAGTAGGGGCCTCTTACTCCCATCCAGAGGCTGCAGTTCTTTATGGGGTTGCCCATCGGCCACTGGGTCAATGATCCTATGGGAAGGGGAGGTTGACGTCCCCAACTGGGGCCTCACATTTTCACATTCCATGGGCTCTGTCAATTATGTAGCCAGCCCTGTCCAGAATCCAGACCAGAGTGACTTAAAGCCTTTGTTTCCTGTGACATCCCACAAGGTTGGAGATCATGCAGAAGAGTGTGAGTTTGAAGTCAGAGGGCTTTGGCCAGCCTCACGCCAGAAGTGCAGGCAGGAACCTGGTGGCTCTACTGCAGCACCGCTGGGACTCTGCATCAGCTGCCAGGGAGAAGATCCACCATTCTTCCTGCCCCAGTGGCAGCTCTGGTCATGCCTACTTAGTCTCACTCCTTCCTGCTCTCCCCATGGGCAGTCCCACGTTTTATTGTGCAGAAGTAACTCTCTCCATCTGCTTCTGAGAAATCAGGCCAGTGATGACAGGTGGGGACGGTTGGGTGGAGACAGGCCTCAGAGGTCTTGGAAAGGTTTGAATGCACAGTAGGAAGGAGGCAAAGGGAACAGAGATAAGGGGGATGATGACCAACCATCCTGGCTTTTCACACAGCTGAGGGTTTCCCAGGATGTGAAACTTCAGGTCCTGTTAATAAAACTCTGCAGTCTGGCGAAAATAAGGATGGTTAGTCACTCGAGAGAGCCAAATCACAGGTGCCAAAGTTCTTCCCCTTCCATGATCGGAACTCATTCAGGTAAGAACCATATGAGGAAGGCACAACAGGTTACCGTTCCATTTTATTTAGGAAGAACCAGGCTCAGCGAATACAAATGATTTGCTTCAAATCAAATAGTACTGGAACAAGACTGCAATCGCATATCAGTTAACAAAACAGAAATAATAAGGTCTGATAACTAATTGAATGTGCTGAGGAAGAAAGAGGAAAGACGGGCTTTTGAGTTGACTGAGAGCAGAACACTTTCTTGAAAAGAAAAAGAAAAATTAAGAAATTTGGTTGGAGTATATCATGCCCTGAATCCGCTGAGCAACACAAAATTCCTCAGTGGGCTAGTGTCTTGAAAATACTCAGCCAAAATCATGTTTGCCTAATCAGCCAATCTGTCTTGGTTGCTGCAAAGCTCGGAGACACACCTTGGCAATGGCTTTCTGCTTCTACTCAGGAAGGATTCTGGGTCACCTTCCTGACAAGATAAGCACTAAGAATTGGCAGTAAACTACTGTGACTATACAGTGGCCAGGAAGTAAGCAATATGTAGCCAATTCTCTGTAAAGGATCTGTGTATGGCAATGACAAAAGTAGCCTAGGGAGGGGGAGACATTGTGGTGCTGTCTTTAGGATTTAAAAACTTTTTTTTCATTACCCATTAATTTATTTCTTTAACAATCAGTTTCCAGAAATTGTACTACATTCAGGGAATGCAAATCACAGTCCTGCCATTGAGAATCTCATTTATCCATTGCTGAAATGAACAGGCTATGCCAAGTGCTAGAACACAAGTCAGCTAATGTTTGGGGGGAAGTTTCCAGCAGAATATAATACAAACAGGGCCTTGAAGAATGAGTTCAAACTTTTCCAGGTAGACAGAGGTAGAAAAGTGCAATTCATTTTCTTATTCATTTATTCAACCAAGATTTATTTAGCATCTACCGTGAGCCTGGCCCACCTGTAAGTGACTAGTCTCAGGATACACAGCTTAGAGTTTGGGCTCAAGGCCATCCTGCTCCTGCTTCCACTATACTGTGACTCCTGAGAGAACCATGACCTTCTGGAAAAGGGCAGGGGCTCAAGGCGGAAGATAGGGGTTGAGTCCAAAGATAAATTCCCCTACAATCCTCTGCTGCAAGCTTACCTCAGTGGTAAGACATAAATACACAGGTAGAGAATTTATGGAATGGGTGAAACAGAAGCCACCACTCCCTAAGCACATACCATGTTCTCAGCACTGGGCTATGTCACATGTTAAACTCATTCTAACTTTGCTTTTGATGCCAAAATGCAAACTCAGAGAGGTTAAGTACCTCACGCAAGGCCACACAGCCAATAAATAAGAGTCCAGTGTCTTTCCGACTTATAGTTTATGTTTTTATTGTGGCACTGGGCTTCTCCCAGAGCATGTAACTAGCCTGTGACTATTTAACTATGAAATTCTCAATCCTTCATATCTTACATACCACCAATTGCTCTACTTTTATAATTACCATTATTCCTCCTACTACCATAAAAATTAATTACTGGCAAGCAGGAATTTTTATGACAGTCCTATTTCACAATGGAACTACTCCTGGGCTCTTCTAGACTCTTCCAATAGGGAATAACGAGATGAAATTAATTATTGTGCGAGCTTTAAAAATCTCTCCTACTCTTGAAATGCTGATTTCCTGAAAACTCCCAAATAAAACTGAGAATCAATCGTGTTGTGTTTCACTGGATACCAACACACTTGAAACTCTCCTCCTTACTATCCCAGTTTTTTGGTTTGTTTTTGCTTGTTTGTTTTCACTGTGCATTTGTTTAATTCTCCCGAAATGCTAGTAGAGGTTAGTAAAGTTGTGCAAGACCTCACATTATCAATCTAGGCTATTCAAAGCATATGCTAGCAGTGACGGTTTGGTGGATATTATTCTTCTCGGTTATAATTTATGACAACCAAACAGCTTTTGCTACAAAAAAAAAGTTGCAATTACAAATTAAAAAAAAAAAAAACACCATATCTGGGCAAAGCACAGAGAAAGGCTATGCCTCTGAAACCGACTCTTGGTTTTGGGAAGAAGTGGGACAGGGGAGGGGGAGGAGAGAGGATTATGCCTCTGAAATTCAGAGATTCCATCTAGAGAGCAGCCGAGCCTCACTTCTGTGGCTGAGAATTTCGACTCCAGCTTCCATCTGGTTTCCATAAGGCAAGGGAACTTGGCGAGTGGCTGGCCACGTAAGAGCAGCACGTGCACACCCTGACCACGAGCACCAGTAAAAGGAGCCAAAGAGCATGAAGAAATTTCCCTCGGTCCCTCTGTAGAGTCTAGGGCAGGAAAAGTTGCGTCCCAGAGAAACGGGGTGCTCCACCTTCCCGCGGAGGTTCACAAAGAACTCTTTAACTGCATGCAAAAATGCCCAACCCCTCAATGGTGTGGTGTTATCAATTATTCTGGAAATGTTAGGTACGTGTTCTAATGCCACTGCTGCAACTAATTCTCCGTACTGCGTGCCCAGGCAGCAGGATGGAAGAGAAAGAGTCTAAAATTGGATCCAATTGGATATGACAATTCTGGTATTCACTGACTGTGGAGCCTGGAACAGATTATTTAAACTGTTTGAAAAAATATGCATAGTATTCCTAATTTATGAGAGTTTTATTGATGATGTATATAAAACATCCATCACACAGTGGATGCTTAATAAACGGTTAATTAATTAAGGTTGAGGTAATGTTTTCTTCCAAGACTTGTAGTCATTAAAACATGCTTGCAATGTGTCTGGCCCTAAGGTACTGTACATACATCGCCTCCACCAACCTTTTCAACACACCTTTGCTGTCTCTAATGCATACAACTTCAGCGAATAGAATCATGGAAAACTCGGTTTGAAAGGGTTCTCCAACTCCGTCGCTTTCCACATGAGGGTACTGAGGCTGTAGCACCAGAAAAACAGGCCAACTGGTCCCCAAAAGGTACAGCAAGTCAGTGGCAGACACAAGGCTACCCAAGAGACCTGACTCTCGGGGTTTTCTACATATTATCCCACTTGCCCTCAGAAATCTTTCTGAAGCTACAATAATTTGTTACGGCAGCAATAAGAAACTAACATGTCAGTGTAAGATTATACCAAAAATATTAAGCCACAACCGAGATATCCAACAACTAGGGATTAAGTAAATAACTTATAGTGTATAACTTATACAATGCAGCCTTTTCAAAAAGTGTTGATTCATATTTATTGAAACAGGAAAAGGTGTATGTTTATAATGCTAAGTACAAAAGTAGTTTCTAACAGTACATAGAGTATGACTCCACTTTGAGATAGAAAAGAAGACCGGAAGTATATAGTCAAGATTATTTACAGTGGTAATCATTGGTGGTGGAATTTTTCTATGTTCTATGTGCTTTCCTGTATTCTCCAAATATGATGTGATAAACGTGTTGATTTTAGAATTAGCAGAATAGATTCTCTTTTTTTAAAAACTAAAATCTACTTTTCCCTGATCCTCTCATTGTATGAAACAGGAAACATACATATACATATATATGTATATATATATGAACACATACATATATATGTGTATAGGAAACATATATGTTTCCTATACATATATATACATATACATATATATGTATATGTATATATATGTTTATATACATGTATATGTTTGTATATAAATATAAATATATATATATATATATATATATATATATATATATATATATATATATATATGTGGCAGAGGAGGAGCCAGCTTAGGGAAGGAACAGAGAGACCAAAGTTCTCAATTCAGAATTTGGAAGCTTATTCTTGTAAAAGGTATGAGAAGCCCAACACTGAATCATCCCCATGAAACCCCATAGAAATGACACACACTTCCCTCTCTTTTAATTCCCCTTCTACGCACCGCCCTTGAGTAATTAGGAACAGTTAATAAGTGCTTGCTTTCTTAGACAAGTCATGAAAAGCATGGGAGAGCATAATTGCATGTGGCATTTTGCAGACTTCTAATACATGGAATCTCCCAATGTGAATGTCACACCAAAGGATTCTACTCTGAGAAACACTGAAATGTAAAGTGATTCTGATAGGATAGACAACTTATAATGCCATCTGATGTTGTGCTTACCAGTTCTTTACTATTCATTTCCATTCTGCTCGTAGGAGCTCTTTGACTCTTCTTGTTTCTTCTCCTCTGTCTCCTCAGAGTATGAGATATCCCGTAATCAATCATCCCTTGATATTTCTTGTTGTTAATACTGTTTCCTGTCTAATTCAGTATGACATATTCCTGAGTCACTACAAAATTTCAAAGACTACACAGAATTCTGGGGCTGCAAAGATTAATGAAACAGAGTCCCTGCCTTCAACTAATTTCCAATTTGGTGGTACAGATAAGCACATGCCAAAGAAGTAAATCTCATGTAGGGTAGGTTTATTAGAGACTGTCATAGAGGTTCAAACAGCACAAAGGAGAGATTGGAACTGAATGTAATTCCAACAGAAAAGAAATGATTTCGTAGAAAAGGTTTCTGTTAGTTATTTGCCTCTTTGCTCTGGTATCCATTCCTTGCCCTTCCCCCGCTGTGGAATATATCCCCGGAAGGTTGATCTCTGAAAACTACATTTCCCAGGCTCATTTGCCAACCAGTTTCAGGGTTCATTCAGCCAGTGAGAGGCTCAGGCAGGAGCCTGGAGGCCAGGGTATTTCTGTCTATCTGTCTGTCTGTCTGTCTTTATGCTTTAGGTGGCATCTCTGGCTGTGGCTGAATCTCCATCATGCCCCAGCTCCCATTGGACGGCCCCAGCTCCCGGTCTCCAGGAAGACCACCTCCATTTGTGGTCCCCGCAGCCATTGCGATAGCCACAATACCAGCCCCAATTAATGCTGATCTCTCAGTCACCTCACCATCCCCTGTTGGGCCTCTCAGCTTTTCCAACAGCTTGTTGACTGGTTCCCCAGGTTAAACACCTTGAATTTAACTACCAGCTGTGGGCTCTGTCTTCTAGACTGGACAATTCAAAAGGAATTTGAAGAACCAGAAGATTATAAAATAGGCAAAGTAAAAAAAGAAACACATTCCAGGTAGAGATGACAGCGTGACCACAGTCCAGAGTGGAGGAAAGCGACTAGGGCAAGGAAGCTAGGTCTTGGGAGACATCAGGGAACATATTGGAGACTATGATTGGAAATCTAGGGAAAACTGAGCCACAGACCCTTGAATGTCTAGTTGAGGAGTACGGGTTTTATTTTACACGCCTGGAGAATTGGTGAAGGTATTGAGCACAGTGAGATGACCAGACAGTCTTTAGGAAATTCAACCTGTAAACGGCAGGAGATTTCACTAAATGATATTAAGGTGCATTTAATGCAGGGCAGTAGCAGTGCGAATAGCAAGGAGAAGGTGGATTTGAGCAGAGCCAACATGACGGGGCAAGAGGAAAGGAACAGGGAATGATGATGAGCCTGAGTGACGAAGGGAGTGGCCTTCCCAGTGACCAGGAGGAAACTGGAGGTGAGCTTTATCTGCAATGACAGGAAAAGCACTTATTTGAAAATGTGGGTTTGAGGTTCATGGGAGGGAGGCCTCTGGGGGAAATTACTTTAAGAGCAATTATCACAGCAATGACAAATTGGCTTGTTGGGCTGAAGGCAAACTTCAGAACATTTCCATTGACAAGAAGCAATAAACTTGTAAATTAATACATAATCGTTTTAATGCTATCATTGTATTAATGACAAATTCATAAGAATATGGCGTGTTTGTCACATGATGACTGTACACTAAGTGATTTTTATTAGTATTATAGGTAGAATGAAATAAACCGTTTTCATAAACTGTATTTTAAAGACTGGAATGAATGATTTGTCCCTATAATACCACTTGAACATGGTCCTAAAGACATAAAGAACTTGTCTCACTTTTTTAAGAGATTTGTCAAAATCAGTGTGCTGTAAAGATATAAACTCCCATCCACCAACCTGCGCTTGTTTATGTGATTCTGGGGTCCTGGGTAATTCCTGGATGAATCTATTTGTTCCAGAGTACACACGTGCTTTACGGTAATCACTACCTGCACCATGTGCATTTTAGAGCTGGATGGCACCGCTGAGATGTCTTATTCTATTTCATGGAGGAGTAAACTGAGACCTGCAGAGAGCTAAATAAATGGCCCCAAGTGTCACAGTTAGTCGCTGAGCCCAGCCTGAGGCCCCATCCAGCATTCTGGCCGTTACCACCACATGGGCCTCTGGCCTTCTAGCTTTGTGGCAGCCTTTGGCACCACCCTGCACGACGAAACCAGAGCTTGCCAGTGGAGCAAGGCAGGGAGCCTCCCAGATTCATCAGATTTCCTGCTTCGATGATAGGTAGGCCTCAGAGTATAACCAAGTCACTCATGTTTCACCTTGGGGGAAGATGGGGTTTTATTAACCTTGTCACACTCACTCCTCTGGTTGTACAACTGCAGCTTTCTGCATACGACTCACCAGGCCCCTGTGGGTCTTCCTGCTAATGTCATGTCTAACAGCGGCAGACCGAGGATGACCCTAATCACCTCTCTGGTACAAGCATAATGGATTTATGTTTAAATATACACATGCCACAGAACAATGAAGGGATACTCTGGCTTGTCACAAAGTGAGGCAGGTGCCTGCTAACACAGCAGTGTGGGTGTGACTTACAAATTGCACCCCTCCCTGTAGACCCAGGACTATTCTTCCTTCATAGATCTTTCTGGCAGGTTGTACATCCCCTAAAATTCTAGAGCTGTCACAAAACTCAGTTAAGTAGGCTGTTTTCTTTTCCCAAACATCTCTTTCAGGAGGATCTCTGTATCTTACATTTGTGGAATGTTAAGGTCTAAAGAGAGGCGAATGGCTCTTCTTCCCTATGTTTCCTCTTACAGGAGACATGAATCTTCTTCTCAGTGACCCCGGGGTCCTGCTAGAACACAAACCACACAGAACCTGCCTGAGCCTTGCCTCTGCTGAAGGACGCAGGAGAGAATGGGTATGTTATCAGATCAATTCAGATGCTCAGATCCTCACAGGGTTTTATGGACTGAACTGTGTTTCCCACAAATTCGTATGTTGAAGTCCCAATCCCCAGTACCTTAGAATGCAGCTATATTGGGAGATAGGGTCTTTAGAAAGATAATTAAGGTTAAATGAGGTCTTAAGTGTGGGGCCTTAATCTAACATGACTGGGCCTTACGTTATATTAGAAGAGGGAGAGACACCACAGATGCTCACACGCAGAGACAAAGCCACGTGAGGACACAGCACGAAGGAGGCCATCTGCAGGCCAAGGAGAGAGGGCTTAGGAGAAACCAAACCTACTCAACCTTGATCTTGGATTTCCAGCCTCCAGAACTGTGAGAAAATAAATTTCTGTTGTTTCCGCCACCTAGTCTGTGGTATTTTATTATGACAGACTGAGCAATCTCATAATACATAGGGCGATCCAGAAAGTAACATGGATCTGGATCTGGATTCTAAACCCCAAAGGGTGCAAGAAGCTTTGTGCTTTACGTCACCTGACATGGTCAAATCTGACCGATTTCCCTGTGGAAGAAGCATAAGCCAAGGTAATAAATCTCTCAAGCAATGGAAGGGGAGAATGGTGGCCTGCAGCAAGGCAGATTTCTTTTTGGAAGCCATAGAGTAGGGCCATATTTCATGGAACAAACCATATCCTAAGATTATCATGCCCAAGAAAATGCCTGTCCTATCCAACATCTTTAGTCTCCATCTTCAGAACTGACATATGTAATAAAAGATTATTCAAATCTTCTACCTCTTTGGATTTTGTGACAGGAGTTATAGGAAAGCTGATCTTTATACAAGGTTACCAATCAATCAACTTTAAGGAAATGGTATATTTACACAGATCAGCTTCAAGTGCATTAGAAATATGCATTTGCATGTAAATATTGATTGTACCAAATCTGAAGCATCCATCTTCCTTCACGGAACAGCTCTCTCGCTTCCTCTCTCCCTTGGCAAGGTACAGTGTTTCTTAACCATTGCTCACTTTTAAAGTTGACTTACAGAAACTACAAGGATGAATGAAAATCTAACAGAATCCATAGAAATGAGAAGACTGGACCAGTACGATTCATTATGCTGAAACACCTCCACATATAGCAAAAATATTTATCACATAGCAGGGGTACTCCTTCAGTGTCATTTCCATTCTCCTTTCCCAATTATGCTAAAAGAGTGTTACTACAGTGATTGATTTAGGTGTTGAAGGATCACAAAAGCTCATGAACTACAAAGTTGAAGTGGAATTAGAGACCATCAACTCCAACTCCTTTATTCTAAGACGTAGACACTGAGATCAACAGAGCTTAAATGACTTCTCAAGTTCATCCACTCAGTAAGTACCTTACGTGTGGCAGTGCCAGGCTGATCACAGAGCTGGTTGTTGACAAAGCCAGGACCAGGTCCGAGGACCTTTGACCCTGATTCCATCCACTCCTACCCACAGTGTTGCTCCTGAATTAGTTTTGTTTCAGAAATCACCAGGTCATCTCAGGTATATCTTACTACCTCTGTCTTAGTGTATTTAAGGTTGATTCTCCTTCCTTGAAGGTGGTAAAAGAAGATAACCTAAAACAAATCCTAAAATGCTAACAGGATTACCCTTAGAGAACAAACAAGAAAAAAAAAATCTACAAGTGCTACATAGGCATAGAGAAAGCCTAAAGAGTTTCATTGACACTCTAGTTTGAGCAGAAAAGGGGCACAAGGAATACTTGCTAAATGGAATTGGATGAAAAGGATCAGATGGGAGCATCAAGAAGTTGTGACCAGTCCGTAAGAGGGATTTTGTGACAGGAGTTCTACCAAAGCTGTGAAGGTGGAGGTGGGATGGATGGGAACGCACCGAGATTATTGTGGAAGAACGAGTAAAGGTTCAGAGGAAGAAGAGAGCGGTATTCTAGGCAGAGGGAGCAGAAAAAACACGTGCATAGGAACATATGTTTAATGTGGAATCTGAAAATGCTTTAAACGAAGGCTACAAAAGTAGAAAGTTGTATACAAAAATATGTCATTATTAATAACTTGGAATCCTCCTGTCTGAGAATTTATGGAAATAGGCTATTTTCAGTCTGATTCATTTTGCCTGTAAATTGGCTTCTTCAAGCCTCTAAGAGTCCTTGAATGCAAATGCAACAACTTTTTTGAACAAGTCAATATTTACCCTTTTATGTGCTTTCTAATTTAAGCTTGGTCATTCAGCTAATATTCAGCAGTGCCTCTGAACTGGCTACAGGGACCGTTGAGATGCTTCCCAGGTTTGTCAATGAACCAAACCTGGACAGTATTATACTTTCCATGCTCACAAATTGGTCTTAGTTTACTGACACACACACACACAAAATGACAGTGGTAAATTTCTCCAGAAGAGAATTTATGAAACCCAAGTAGCAGCAGCAGGCATACACAAACGCGCGCACACGCGCACACACACACACACACACACACACACTCACTCACAAAATTTGCCCATCTGTTTAATGCTTTGGAATCTAACAGAGACCCCAAAAAATGTCTATTTTGCAGTATCCTGGAAACAGTTTAAAAAGAAGAAAAATATCAGTTCATGAGAAGATACTTCAACTTTCCCATAGTTACTATTAAAAACAAAATCTTGTTTCTGGTTATGATAGAATATCTGGTATCAGACTAGCTCTCCTACTAAAACCAGCAAGAAATAGTTAGAAAATTAAATTTACAAATACTATTTGCAATACCATCAGAAATATAAAATTATTAGAAATAAATTAATGAAAGCTGTTCAAGACTCCAACATTAAAAACTGGAAAAAAAATTTCTGAGAGAAATTTTTAAAAATTATATAAGTTTATGGATCAGAAAACTCAGTAGTGTTAATATGTCCATTCTCTACATATTAACAAATTGATTCATAGATTTAATGCAATCCCAACCAAAATTCTACCAGAAAACATGATTCAACATTTATACGGAAATGCTAAGAGCCAAGAACAGCAAAGCAATATTAAAAATGAACCAAGATTGGGTAAGCTACACTGCCTAATGCAAAGATTTACCATAAACTTCATTAATCCAGATATTATCTTATTGGCTAAGGATATAGATATAGATAAGCAAGAAAAACTAGAGTCCACATATAAACTTATACATATTTTGTTGACAATTTTTGACAAATACACCCACATAATTCAATGGGAAAGGAGAGTCTTTTCAATATAGGGTTTTGAAACAGCTGGAAATCCAAGTGCAAATAAACTAAAACAACAACAAAACCAGAATCTCAGTTCCTACTTCACGAAATACACAAATTTAATTTAAAGTGAATCATAGGCATAAACATAAAAGGTAAAATTGTAAAAATTCTAGAAGAAAACATGGAAGAAAATCTTCATAACCTATGTTTGTATAGGCAAATATTTCTTAAACAAGACGCAATAAGCATGGACTATATAAGAAAAGACAAATTTATCTTCATCAAAATTAATGTTCTGCTCTTCAAAAGACACGAAATTAAAAGGTCAGCCACTAGCAATTAGAAAAATATTCACGTCACTGACATATGACAAAGGACTAGAATATAAAAAGAACTCTTCCAACTGGATAACAAGAAGAGAAAAAATAAAAATTAACAAACACACCAAAGATTTGAAAAGATACTTGATAAAAGAAGATATTCAAATGACCATAAGTACATAACGAGATAGTAAACATCTTTCATCTTCATGAAAATACAAATTAAAACCACAACCAGATCCCATTATACACCTACAAGAATGGCTAGAATTAAAAGACTGACAATACCATATGTTGGCAAAGACGGGAAGGAGGGGTGACTCATACATTGCCACTTGGATGGTAAAATGGTGCAATTACTTTGGAAACCATTTGGTGGTTTCTTCTAAAGTTAATCATATACTTAGCAAGACCTCAGTAATTTCAATCACAGGCATTTGCCCAAGAGAAATAGAAATATCAATTCACAAAAAGATATTATGTGACTATTTTAAGGTATTATAACTTTATTCATAATAGCCCCCAATTCAAAATAATCCACAGGCTCATCAACTGGTTAACAGATAAGCAAATTGGGGTCTATTTAAACAATGGAATACTACTCAGCAATAAAAAGGAATGAACTGCTGATAGACACAACATGAACGATTCCCTAACATTATGCTGAATGAAAGAAGCAGACATGAGAGAGTACATCCAATACAATTCTATTTATATGATGATCTTGAGCATGTAAAACTAATTAATAGTGATAGAAATCAGATAAGTGTTTGCCTGGGGCAAAGAGTAGGGGAGGAATCAACTGTAAAGAGTCTTGAGAGAAGTTTCTGGAGTGATGGAAATGCTCTGTATCATACTGAAGTGGTGATTACCCTTGTATTTACATTTGTCAAAACTCATCAAAGTATACACTTCAAATGTGAGCACTGTATTGTATGTCAATTATACTGGGAGAAATTTGATTTAAAAATCAAAATTGAAATAAACAGAAACATGCGTCCTACTTTACAGTTTATAAGAGCATTTCATTGTTCAGTTCATCTTCTTAATCCTTACCACTGCCTTTTGAAGTCAGCATGCATACGGGCTCCTCTTGTGGAAAAGACACAAAATCACATGCTCTGTTCACAAGCTCCAGTGTTTTGCTTGGGCCTAGGATTCTTCCACACACCTTGGAGGAATGAGACCAGGACCCGATTCCCCCATGCACACAAATTATAAAAGCTGCTTAGAATTCAGCATCTCCTAGGCTTCAGGGAGTGGGTGCTCATAATAATATTGCTTATACGAAATACTATTTATTTATAAGACCCTGCTATGGGCCAGACATTGCAGCAAGCTCTGTTCGAGCGATTGTCAGAGCAGGCCTGGAAGGTAGGCGTTATGTTTTCCATACACATGGATGACAATGAACCGCAGTGAAGTTAAGGGACTTACTCAAGTTCACACAGCCCGTAAGTGGCAGAGATGGGGACCCAGATCAGATGGAATCAAAACTGCAGCACCTTCCATACATAGCACCACACTGTCTCCATACTTGAGATCTGTGGAGCTGTTTCTTCCCAGCAACTAAGTTACCCAAGGGAACTGGCTGGTAGTGGTCCTTCAGAGAAGATTAAGTGAGGTTAAAAGAGCTTCAGGACTGGAATGATGTGCTTCGTACCCCAAGGATCACGCAGACGTCAATACGTCTCCTGAGGCAGTAACATGAGTAAACACTGAGCTCCAAGGAAAACAGGGATGTTACCCTGTGAGGGAACAGGAAGCGGGCACCTGTGCTGATCAGCTGGGTAGCTAAACACTGATGTGAACACGTCGGGGAGACTTGAGCATGGCCACGCAGGCAGTACACCCTGGTGTGAAGTGATGTTTCCGACAGAAGACCTAGAACCACAGAGTCCTTGATGCAAAGTATTATGGGATGGAGTTTTCATGTTGGGAATAGCCAATGCAGACCCACTTTACCTTTAAAGAAGAAAAGTTAAAGAGGCATCAGAGTGCAGTGGGTTATTACGACAGATTTGGGGCTGAGTGCCACCTGTAACATTTGGTGAAAATGAGTTTAAAGCAAGAGAAGACTAGGCTAAAAATCCTGACTCTGTACATACTACTGTGTTTCCCCAAAATAAGACCTATGTGGACAATATGCTCCAATGCGTCTTTTGGAGCAAAAAATGATATAGAATAGAATAGAATAGAATAGAATAGAATAGAATAGAATAGAATAGAATAGAATGTAAAACAGGGTCTTATATATTACTATAATATAAGATCGGGTCTTACATACTCTAATCTAATCTAACCTAATCTAATACCAGGTCTTATATTAACTTTTGCTCCAAAAGATGCATTAGAGCTGATTGTCTGGCTAGGTCTTATTTTTGGGGAAACACAGTAGCTGTGCAACCTTGGTTAATTTACTTCGCCTCTCTGAGCCTCCCTCTCCTTAGCTGTCAGATGAAGATAATGGCACCTATTTCCTGGCACTGATAATAAGATGGATGTTTGCAAAGTGCCTTTGTCAGTGCCCGGCACTGGGTGAATGTTTGACTCTCTCCTCCTTTGAGTAACCCATCTGGAACCTGAGGCTTCAACTTTGTCTTGAATCCCTAAACTTCAGCCCTGGGGGTACACTGCACTAACTTGCCTGGAACCCCACCTACCTCCAGGGAATGGAGTCTGCTGGAAGTCAGTCTTCTGCTCCTTCTCTCTCTTTCGCTCTTTCTGAGTCTTCTGTTCCTTCCGCACCCCAGGCTTAATATTTGTCCACCCCTTGCTTCTGTATCTCTTGGGTCTGCTCAGACTTTGCCCCAACTTTCTGTCAAGCCAGCCAGAAGGATTCCCTAATGTCTTCTGAAGCTGGAGCTGATGACAAAGGCAGGAACAAGTTACTGTTCTAATAAAAACAGTCACAAAAGCCCTAGGCATTTCTGCTGAATCCTCCCCTAACTGGACTTAATAAAAAGCAAACCTGATCAATGTCATATTCTTGATTAAAATGTGCTTCATTTGCCCTCAAGATAAAGTCCAAAATGCCTCGCATGACCTGCAAAGTCCAGCAGGACGTGATTTATGACAGCTTCTCTGACTCCTCTCACCCACCTCCCCCTCTACCTGCCATAACTAATCCCACCCGCACACCCTACTTTCCAGCCAGATTAAACTAGAGGCACTTCCCAAAGGTCCTGCACTCTGTTGCCCCAGGGATTTTGTATATTCTAGTTCTGTTGCCTGGAATTCTTGCCTCCTATTTATCTCAGTGCCCTCTGCCTGGATTGTTGCTATTTTTCATGAATCAGTTTAGTCATCATCACCTGGGAAATAATCTCTGATTCCCAGTGCTGATTCAGGGATCTCTAAGCTTCTGTTATAGGACTAATCACCATCAGTTGGCTTTATATGCCTTTCCCACTAGACTGTGAACACTGTGAGAGTGGGCCTGCATTTGCACTCCTGTATCCCCAGCACCTACCAGGATACCTGGCATCTGTGAGTGCTTGTAGGATGAATGCGTGAAACAAACTAAAGCAAGTGAGAAGTGATGAATGACATTTAAGTAGGTTATGTATGGGTCCTGGAAAAGACATCCCCTAGAGGAAAGAAAGCAAAAGTGAGAATTTCTGCAATCAACTTCCTGTGAGATTTCCCAAAGGATCCCAGCAAATGTAGCCAACTGCAACCCAAGACCACTGGACCACCCTGGAAAAGCAAAGCCTTCTTCTCAGAATTGCATGGGAACCCCCTCCACCCACATTGTGCTCTCAGCCCACTCAGTCTGGAAATGGAGTGTCACATTTTTCGGTCTGTGCTATGTACTGGCCAGCTCCAAAGTTGAAGGGAACAGCATTCTCCAGGCGCAAAGAATGCACCCGGATCCACTGATTAGGAATGTTTTAAAGCAAAAGTTTGGGAAGAGTTAAGCAGCCTGGAAACTTTTAGAGATCTGTAGAAAATGGGATTCAGTGCAGAGACCTCCCAGGATGTAGAACTTGTCCCAGGCAGGAATCAAAGTTGTCTCAGATCTAGTAAAAAGATTTCTAGGGGCTTAAGTAATTACCAACAATCTATTTGCAACAGGTCCCCAAAGTAGACACTAAGACTCCTAGGGTCTGTTCTCACGGGAGACCTGCAAATGCAGGCAAATATAAACTTAGATGAGAGAGTACCACGGGGTGCCCGGATATAGTTGTATAGAAAGACATCAAACCAATTTCTGGCCTGGCTGTCTGACATGGATGTGTCCCTGATGGCTGTCTCCTAGGAGGTCTATTTCTTCATCTCTAAAATGCAGACCCACTGAAACTGTGCCTGCAGTCCCAGGGGACCACAAGCCAGAACAGTGAATCTGACAGTGGGCTGATAGAGCACAACAGTTGAGAGGTGGTCTCTGAGGTCTGAATGCCTGGATTAAACCCTGGCTCCATCACTTGTACGACTTGTTTTCTTAACCTCCAAGCCTCACCTTTTCATGTCTTTAAAACGCAAATAATGAGAGAAGGTATGTATAAGAGTAAAGATTCAGCAGAGTGAGAATTCAATATCAAATCCTTGCAAGCTGCAAACACCCAATACAATCAGGAAGTTTTAACTACCGTTAGTGAAATAGGTGCACAGTCACCACAGACTGACCGGCACAGAACCTTTGCTCAAGTGGTTCACCTGACAACACTGCAGAAGAACCCTGCAGCTCTGACTAGAAATGGTCACTGATTCAGATTTATTCTCTGTTTCGATCAACGGATATTGACTGAGATTATGTGTGTAGCCGGCGCTGGGCTCGGAGGCTACAAAGATGAAGGAGGAATGGTCCCAGCCCTTTCTGATCTCACTGATGGGTGGGAGAGTCAGCTTGGAAAAGATGTCATGGCGGAATAAGATTCATCTCATTCCAGTGTGATGAGTCAAGTGAGAGGGGGAGGCAGGGGTTTGGCAGGCCCACAGAGAAGGGGCCTAGGGCGTGTGGAAGGCTTTCTGAAGGACATGAGGTGCAAGGGTGCAAGGGGATTCACAAACGAATGAGAAGGCAGAGTTCCCCGGCTGAGGAAGGCATGGGAAGCACGTTCAAAGCAGGAAGGCCAGTCGGGACAAAGGCCCCGAGACGTCACACAGTTGGGACGGTGGGAACAACCTGGAGATACAAGAGTAATTCACCATGGCTCCAGGCCAGGTGTGAGGGCAGCGAAGAAGCAGGAGCTTGATGGACGTGGAAGCTTATCGGGGTGATCCGTGAGCTGAATGCAGGTTTCTCAACTTTGTCACTATTGACATTTTGGCAGCATGACTGTTTGCTTTGTCCTGTGCATTGAAGGATGTTTAAAAGCGTTCCTGGCTTCTACCACTAATGTCTACACACACACACACACACACACACACACACACACTCTCCCCAATGTGACAACCAAGTATGTCTCCGGACAATGTCACATGTGCCCTGGCGGGGCAAAATCTCCTGGTTAAGAACAACTGTACTAAACTAAATTTCATGCTGGGTTAGAGAGTCCCACGGTGAGGTGGCATGGTTAGGTATGCATTTACTTTAGATAATTTTGGATTAGGAAAACAGCGCAAAGACAGCCAATCTGGTTCAGTGGCTATTGCAACAATCTGGGAAAGGGATGATAAGTGACATACGAATGCCAAAGAAGGGATATTCTTTCTCGAGATGGACAGGTATACACACACAGAGTACATATGCATATGTGCATACATAAAACTATACATTAATAAATCATAAACACATACATACTAACTGCCTTTATATGAAGATGGGGGATGGCTAAGGGAGAAGGGGGTGATCCATCTCTACCTCCTCTCCAAGGAAAAACAGGATTATTTTGAACTGTTTATAATTCTCCAGAAAAAAAGTTGTAAATGCCACCTGTACTTTGATAATACCATTTCACAAACATTAGCTCATTAAATTCTCCGAATAGCCACCGAAATGGGTTTTATAATCCCATTACAAAAGAGGAAACTGAGGTTTAGACAGTTAGCGGTTTACCTGGAGTCCCACAGCCAGTAAATTGGAGCACGAACTCACTTCTCGAAGTCCCAGTCCCATTTTCTTTCCACCGTATCATTAAAGATGTTTCATAAACGTACGGCTTATGGCATTCTGACTCATCACTGTCAGCTCTATCTGGGAGTTTTAAAACTAACTCCATCTAGTTTTTCAAACAATACATCTCAAGCACGTGATCTCATAAAAATACACAGAGAAGAAAACCACAAAAAGTTCTGGAAAGTTTTACATAACTTTTTTTTAAAAAATCTGCTGCTTTCTTTTTCCCCCCCTCTTCATAATGGTGTTAATTAAGAACGTGCTGTCCCCCCCTTTTTTTTCCACTCAGTTCAGGCTATTGTGACTAGAACTCACCAGCCCTTCCTGAAGTCCTCACCCGGCTTGTCCCCAGAAACACTCCAGGTCCCCTAAATGTGATGCCTGGAGTCCATGGGCCCCAACCAGGTCACTGAAGGGCAGAGACAAGCAAGCCCTCTACTTAATTGGTCTGAATTTCCCCTGTTGCTGACAAATCTTTCTGCTTTATGTTTAGGAGAAAAAACTAAGTGTTCTCTTTTGGCTTGGTGCAAAGTTTACAGCTGATAAATCTGTCTAAATGATGTTAACAGGTCAAATGCACCTGGGGGCCGAACATGATTTCGCCAGACCCATGAAGAATGTGCGTGTTTTCCCCAAGTTGTGCCCGCACATCATTTGTTACACTATTTGAAAGGCTTGGCCAGTGGCTGTACCCAGCCTCACGCCCACTCCGAGTCATAAAGCTTGTTCCATTTACAGAGTTTTCCAGCTATTTTAAAGGAAAAAAAAAAAATCTGGGAGGAACATCAGTATTGTTCTGTACACAGGGCAAGAAACAGAAACGTTACGAAAAGTATTCAAGCTACACAGTTGCTCTGCTCCCTCCCCCGCAACAATTTGCTTGAGAATTGGACTAAAAGGCAGAGGGCTAATTTAGCCACTGGAGGCAAAAAGAAACCAATGTTTATCCAGAACTTTTCATGGGCTAGATCTTAAGCTAGTTGATTTGCCTGCTTATCTTATTAATTCTCACCCCAAGCCCATGAGTGATCACCCCTTTAGCCTCATTTTCTAAAAGGCAATTTGGAGGCTCAGAGAGTATAAAAGACTCGCCCAAGACCACTCAGCAAATGAAATAAGCGCTCATTACTCATTCAACCACTTGTTGAGTGTCGGCTTTTGCCAAGCACTACTCTGGGTACTGAAAATACATCTGTGAATGAAACAATGGCCTCTGTCCTCATGAAACAGACATCCTAGCCAGGGGAGACAGCTCATAAACATGATAAATACACACAATATACAGTATGATAAAGACAACAAATGCTGCAGTAGTCATTGATGCTATTCACCACATATTTCCTTGGCTTTCCAAGTGTGTAGCTCTAGCAAATGAATTGTAAGCAGTATCACTCTGGGCTGGAGCTTGTAATTGCTAGTTTGAGACTCTCCAGGATACTCTCTGTCCCTTACCATGGTGATGGGCAAGGTCCACTCCATCAGCCTGGGTCCCAGGTAAGAGCCACAGATTTCAGCTGTGGGAAAGAGGGGCAAGGCTACATGCACGAGAGAGGTTCAATTGCTACAGGTGTAAACAACGAACATTTAATTGGGAGAACTATGAGGCCCTGCCTTGGAGTTCAAAACCAAAGGTCCCAATAATCTGGATCCTGGAGTCAGGGGAATCTGGTTTTATGCACCACATCCTATTACCTGAAGGAGAATGGTATAGTGGAGGGGATGTGGAAGGTGAACCATGTAGACATGGGTTCAAATCTCAGCTGTACCATTAAGCAGCTAAAGAAAACCCTGACCTTGAAACAGTTAATATTTGAAACTCAGTTTATTTGAAAAATGCAAGGAACAAACTCTTGCTTTATTGTGGTGTCGTATGAAGGCCTAAGTAAGGTGGAGTATGTCAAGTGCAAGTGCTTGGTCCAAAGCTCATGAACTATCAGTGTTCCCGTTATTCCTCTGTCTCCCTGCCCCACAGGCCTTCTTTAAGCATTTTCTCCTTGTAATTAGAAGTCGTACGTTGTCTGCACCAGGCTACAAAAGTGACTTTTTCTCAGTCAAAATGGCTGTAATTAGATGGTCTTTCCTTTTAAAAGCCTGGTTTTTGTTTTCCACCCTTTGGTTTCTTTGTTTTGTGTGCGTTCTTTTTTTTTTCTTTTTTTTTTTTTTTTGCTTCTTTTCATTTGTCTTCAGAAAATTATTCATGTGTACACTGTTTAACATTCCAAAGACTGAACATCCTCTTCAAGATTTGTTTTATATTGTATAACAAATAACACTGATTCTCACTTCCTATGACAGCTGCTATACTGCCTTCTCTTCTCTTTGCTTCTCTTTCTCTCTTTCCAAGGAAAAGTGAAGAACACAGCTTCCTAGATCCCCTGCAGTGGTTTCTGTCCCATGTATCATCCTCCCTTCTCCTGGGACCCTGTCTGTTGATTAAAATATATAATTGGATTAAGCAGGTTTATGTCTCCACGTCCCGTTTCCTGTGTAATTTATGTCCTTCACCACACATCAGTAAGAAAAAAGGAAGTGTCTTCCTGTTCACAGAGAAAAATCAATTATCCTCCCTTCTAAAATGAAATCATATGTATTTATTTGGTGGAAGTCTTTAAAGAAACCAGAAGGATCCCTCTAAAATATTCAGGCCATCTTCACAACCCCCTGGAGTCTGGCTTAATGTTTCACTAACCAAAAGTTTATTGCTTACCTACTAAGCACCAGACATCAAATACAAAGAAAATGTGGTCCCTCTCCTCAAGGAGTTCACAGTCTAGAGGAAGAACTAGACATGACACATCTCCTAACGTGTGATTCACACATTGGTAAGAGTGTAGCAGTCAGAGGTGGCCCAGAGGAAGGTGTGATGAATGCAGTGGTATTTGGGGCAGAAGTGGGGGGCCTGCAGGGACAAAGAGATGGGGAATAAGGTTGGAGACATCAGCCAGACCGAGTCATAAAGAATTCCAATTCTGTGGGAGAAAAACAGTGGATTTTTCTTGTTTTCCTCAAAGAGTGGAGGGTCAGAAGATTGTGAAACTGGGTCGATTCCACAGTGATTTGGGATTGGTTCTCATTCAGGAATGGAAGAGAAGAAAAAGAATGGAATTAATTAGATACTGTGCTGGGAAACTAAACACATTATCTCATTTGATTCTCACAATACCCCAGCAAGCACCTGCTTCACCACGAGTTATTATCACACCCATTTTACACACTAGAAGACCAAGGTTCAGAAACATTAAGTAGGGGAAAGGGCATCACTGCTCTGCTTCCCTCCAGAGCCGGTCACTGGGGACCAGAGGCTGGCTCCCCAGCCTCTGGGTGCCTCACTCGAGGCTGGGATGTGCTTACATCCAGCCAGGCAAGCCTAGGTACCCAACACCTGCCTGCTGAACTGGCATGGCAAAGCATTTCCATGGGCCAGTTAGGGAACCAAAATATGCCCTTAAAACATGGGTTGTCTTCCACCAATGTGTCCATTCCAATGGCTCCTATGCCTGCGTTTCCTTAAACCAACAGAAGAAGCTAGATGTCAGGCTAGAAGAACTAATGGTAGGTGGAATAAGATGAACGCCCAGTAAATTGAAAAATTACCAAGGATGGCATATCTCTAGATAAAGGTCTTTAAGCCCCTGAAACACTTTTGCTCTCTCCCACTGTTTGGAACTTTGACATTACTAGAGAAAAACAGTTTAGACCCCAGAAAATCACAAGTGGGTGTACAGTGCTTGTGTGGAAGATGTGTGGCCTTCAGGAAGCTTTGTATTGAGACACAGAGAAGCATTTCATGGGGCGGGGGTGGTGGATACAGGGTGAACTACCATCTCATCACCGACTGACCCAACAATGTTTCCCATATCTCGCTCGGCAAAGGAGACACAGGGTGGTTCTGGGGGTTCCAAACAACTCCCCCTGGAAGGCAATCTCCTCTCTGGGGTAGACTACTTGGAAAAGGAGATACCCTCCACCCTTGCTTCTGTGGGGCCAATCAGGAGGAGTTTACCAATACACTTTGTCTTTGTCCCAAGTCCACATTCTCAAAAAGTATGGTGATTTTTATTTTTAGTGGTTTGGTGGCTTTCAGGGTCACCAAGGCCTATTACCCAGTGAGAACGGTCAACAATAGCCAATAACAATGTGTATGTTGGGCATACCAGACCCACTAGAGCCAGGACCTGGTTCTCCGGGAACCAACAAACCCACCTCCCCGGAGTACATGTGGAATAACGAGCTACAGAGCTGGAAATATAAAGCAACTTGGATACATGGCCAAATAATCGCTTTTCAATCTGTTTGGAGGGCAAGTCTTCCTAGAAGGGCCAAGTGGTCCAGGAAAATGTGTGAGGGATGATGGCAGGAGGGCCTATCACTCTTCTTTACAGGTCAGCCTCAATCAGACCCACTTTTATCAGAGTGAATATAAATCCACTTCTGTTTCTGTTTCCTTGAAAATTATTACACAAGTTTACCAATGCTTGCCTCCACCATGTTTGGACAGAACTGATTCTTTGGCTCAAGTACTGAAAAGCAGGAATTCCTTGGGTTGCCTGGCACCTTTAGTCTCCCTTTATTCCCCTAGTAACTCTTTGTAACATTCTCATTGGAAAGGACAAATACAGTTGTAATTGGATCTACTCAAATGAGGCACAAAAAGGTTATGTTTTGCCTGGCCAGCCCAGAAAGTCATCATTAGTGTGAAAAAAATCTGAAGCAGGCAACATCCAAGCACCTCATGGTTCCTCTGCCCTTTAGACCTTCACCACACACAATCACGAAGAGGAGCCAGTAGTCATAATGGTATCACCCTTTCGTCTAGAATCTTATCCCATACCAGGATCCTATGAAATAAGTCTGGTGAAAGTCCCTAGTAACCAAACTGGGTTCCTTTCTGCCATCACTTTTTATTCGGCCACAACCCTCCAAGCTTTTAATAGACATTAGGGTTTAACTTTAAGGTATCTAGTCACTGCTTCATTGTTTTGCTAAAGTCCACCATGTGAAGCTCCATCCAATTTCCTTGTCACTTCTAAGTTATACCAAGTGAGTCTATTGCCAAATGACGATTATATTAAATAGAAACAGTCTGTACATAAGATGATTTGATGTGAATAAATAGGCCACTTTCCATGATCCTGTGGGTCTCTGGGTATGCTAAAGTCTTTGGGATGGATGGACAAGGTGTGTTGAATGAGTGTGCTAGCCCAGGTGAATTCCCACGTCAAGGCCCATACTTCCTACTGCCAGTTCTCAGGCCCAATTCTCCACTGCCAATCTCAAATCGCATATTGTTAATGCATGCCATTAAGATTAATCTTTGCTTAAGCTGTCAGTTCTTATTTACAGACCCAAATTTTCTTTGCTGCAGTTAACTCTAGTTATGAAATCTTCCCTGACTCTGAGGCACTCATGCCACTTTACATTGAGTGGCCTTAATTTAAGGATTGAATGTGTTTAGAGGGGATTCAGACCCATCTGAGTTCACAATTCATTTAATACAGATGAAAACTCCTTATCGTGTAGATTCTGTGAAGAGAGTATTAATAGTGTGGCCCCCAAATTTTACTGCACATAAAATTACAATGTTCTTGGTCAATATGGATGACACAGGGGAAGACCACACTACCACTCATTGAATGCATATAATACATGGGCACTGTGTGTGCTCATAGCTTTTATACATTAATTCATTAACAACAATCCTGTGAATAAATTAATATTTTCTCCAAATTACAAATAAGGAACACAAGTCTTACAGAGATGAAGTAACTTACCCAAAGTCATAAAACTGTTAAGCATAGTAGTTGAAACTTAAAAAAAAAAAAAGTGGGGGTTTCGGTTCTGCTAGTACTCTCACTACAATACGTAGAACAAAAAGTTAAGAGCTTTCCACTTTATTTCTCATTTTCCCAACTAATGATTGCCCATAAGAATCATGGTCTATGAGTTCACATTGCTTATCACATAATGCTAAACAGTTGTATCTCATATACAGATCATGTCTAATTCCAAATGATGTAAAGAATTAGGTAGCTGATTCATTAGGATCCATTTTCTCTCATCGCAGGACTAATAATTATTCATTAGTTTCCGCTGAGAGGAGACTGTTTTTACCATGTCAGTCACTCCCATCAAAAAAGTAACTGTGGGTAGGAATTTTCAATAGTGTGTTACTGAAAATAGGGGTCTATGCCACTATTTCCATTTCCTAGAGGGATCTTAGGCTCTCTACGCTGACTGAAGATGGACATTCTAGATTCAAGGCTTAACAGAGTTCACAGGTATCCAACTTAACTACAATGCATACATATGACTCCTGCTCCATGTCAGCAGCAGTTTGGTTAGCTCTTAGCACAGTCGGCACAGGACTGGGATCAGGAGAAAGCAGAGCTATTTTTACCCTAGCCGTGGATATGTAGAATCAAAGGCACCAAAAGGACTTCATAAACACAAGGTCTGGTATAGCACAGATAGGCAATCAGTGCTTTGGGAAAAGAGGCAAGAAATGAAACGAAGGGAGGGAAAAAAGACGTAGCAGCTTCAGCAGATAAAGTTTTCCCTGAAACACAAAATTCTGCTTCTAATTAAAGATGTTAGGCTGAACACACATGTTTAACCCCTGCTCCTTCCTTCCCAAAAGTCTATTTAAATGCCATTAGGCACTATAATGTTTTGTTATTGCTTGTTTTTCTGTCAGTCTTTTTTTTGCCTGCCTGTCTTTTTTTAAGATAGAAATACACAAGGACAGAGAAAACAGACAGGGGCTAAGAGCAACAAAATTTTGGAAGGTGGAAAGTAACTGGGTATGTAGCAATAGACTTAGCGGAATCCTAAACTGGAGGAAGATGTAATTTTAAAACAATGAGAAGAAGATCCTGCAAGTTTGCAGAGAAGTAATCCAGTTTTCATATAAATCTTAAACAATTATACTGGCTTCATAGTTCTAAACAGAAATCTTGGAACCAAAAGAAAACTGAGTAATGCCTTCAAAATTCTGAGGGAAAATTATTTCCTACACAGAAGACTATACCCAACCAAGCTATCAATTAAATGTGATGGGACTAGAGCATTAGGAAATAGACCCAATTCCCCAGATCCACTTACTATTCTAATATTGCCTTGGTTCTCTGGTGAACTATGTACAAGTGTACAACAACAGTGCTATTCTTATTATTATAATTTATAATGACAAACAGGAGGGCTGGATAGCTTTTATTTAGCTACCCATAAACTATTTTAGTAGACTTTATGCCTGCCTATGTATAATCTTCTGGATTATCTTATTCCAGAATATTTTAATATATGGCTAACAGGAGTCTCAAATTATCACAAGTCTCACTTCATCAGTTCTTATTTAATAAGTGGAATGATAGAAAAGATTATCATGGCCCTGACAACAACCTGGATATTCATCAGATGTTTCATGTTCCTAGATTTAGGGCTGTGCATATGCTTTTCTGGCTTCCTGCATGAGTCTTGTCCCTGCTCTACAGAAATTGCTGTTTCTCATTGAAGCTTAAATGTCAGCCTCAGTCCTAGGCCTTCCAGGAGTGGGACCACTCCATCTCCATAAGTCAATTGTTACTCTCTAGCCGCCAACACTTCAGACATGCTCTAATTACGTGTTTTATTTATTCACTTATCTGGGTTTTTTTCCTTAACTCTCTCCCTACTCAAAAGCCATTTCCGGGCAACCAGCCTGTCCTTTTAACTCTGTGCTTGGTAGGTGCTCAGTGAATAGTTATTGAACTTAAAAACCAGTGAGTTTCACAGTGAACGTGATTAGGCAACTGCTTCTCAGGGGGGTCACAGCCCTGATCTTTTTGGTTGTATTTCAAAGTAGTTAAAAATGTCAATTACGGCAGCTCTTTGGCTTAGTCATTGCAAATGTGCGATTAAGCGTGCAATTGAATTTACAAAGCTACTATACAGATAAGAGCTTCTGTGTCCCAAACCAAGCCTTCCTAAATTCTAAAACTCAGAGCCACAGTTGGTAATTCATCATTGAGTAAGTGCCAGCCATTCTGCCAACACGGGACCTGACAGAGCAGAAAGCAAAGAGATGAGCCAACTATCACTACAATGTAAGGCACTCAGTGTATTTCTCATCCTCAGTAACAATCCTGAAGGATAGTTTTTCTTGTCTTTCTTCATTTTTCTTTTTAATCCCATTTTAAGACAAGAAAATAGAGACTCAGAGAAGTGAAGTAACTTGTCTAAGAACACAAAGCAAGTAATGATCTGAGTGTTGAATGAGAACTCAGGTCTGTCAGTTCTAAAGCTGGTGCTCTTTCCACTATAAAATGTCACTTCTGAAGTCTAAATCTGTACCTTTTCACACCCAGAAGATCAAACCACAGTAGCTAAAATTGTGCCAGTATAATAACACAGCCCTTTAATGAAAAAAAACCCAGAAACCAATTTCTTTAGTTTGTCATCAGGAAGTTTAAAAAAATATTTTGTTCATGGAGCACTTACACAATTTTACATAATGACCCTGAGAATCATGTCTCAATCACTGAGGTCTCCACATAAATCAAGAGGGAAAGTGATAAATGTCTTTGAGCTAATAATGCAAAAGTACCAAAGTCTTCAAGGGGTTACAGGTTAGCAGGAAAAGATATGAAATGTAAGTGACACTTCATTTACTGTAAGAACAAGGTACAAATGTTCAGAGTAATTTCTTTCCACCATGAATTCCTAATGAAATGTTGAGATCAATGTCAAGCAGGTTATTGAAACAGGACATGGAATAGATGCCAAAATAAGTCAAATTGAATGAAGTAAGTTAGAAGAAACAGAGCCACATGATGCTTTGCCTTTGGTTTCAGAACAAAGATTAACTTTTTTTTCTTCTTTTAAGAGCAATAGTAGTAAGAATTTATTAGTTATGATGAAACAGCCAAATTTTTAAGGTAGAGTTATAGTTTTAAAAGATGTTGAACAAAAACAAAACCAATCTCCCCCTTATGAAAATATTTTTTAAAACAACTTTAAGGTTTTCATATTAGTTATTTTGATATAATTAGTTATTTTGATATAATTTATAGAAAAAACCTTTATTCATCAGAACATCTCAATTTCCTCTTTTCAAAAGAATCATAATCACATTTTTCTAATTACAAAAATACATGTTCAATATTTGAAACTTGAAAAAAGAGAAAGAAAACCCTCTCATAATCCCACAAACCATGATAATTTTCCTACAAATAGAAATATGTTCATCTATTACATATGTAATATATATATTTCATGTTCAGTTTTACAATACTCATAATCTTGTCCCTACTCTGTGCTTTGCAGATTCGCTTTTTCCAGGATGATACAGATTTCATGAAATTATTTTTCTAATTAAGGTGGTTGTTGTTAAACACATGGTCGTCCATGATTTGATTCATATGCCTCAGAAAATCTTTCTTATAAATACATTTGGAAGTCTTTTGCTGAATACTAGTGTCTTCAGACTGAGCAAAAAACAACCTTACTATAAAATCCCACAACCATCTTCCCTCTACCTGTGTGATCGGGGACACCCCCTTGCTGGCCTTGCCCAGAAGGATGCGAGTGGAGCGTGTCAAATGTCACTGTTAGTGAAGACCCCCCCTTGCAGGCCCCTTTCAACCCCAATTCCTTTTTTCATTGCTTAATAGCCATTTACATAAAAATTGGTTTCAGAATCGCACATTGCAATCATCTGTGAAAAAGGAGTGGGTTTCAGCCTTGCCCGCTCTTGCCCTGAGGCCTTCTTCTTCCATATCATCAGGTGCTTCTCAGGGTGGTGTCACAGCCCTCAGCTGTGGGGGATGTGTGATTGTCCCCAATCACAGGAAAGAGGGCAGAGGGTACTTCTCATAGCTCAGCAAGGTCTTGAGCTGAAGAAGTTTTAGAGGATCACTGGTGTGGTCCCTGGCATCCTTCACATGGAGGCCCAGATCTGACCTTCCATCTCACACCAACCAGCTCCTCAAGGTCACTTCTCCTCCTCCCCACAAGCCATGCACCTGCCACAAATGAGATAGAGAACTCTTTCAAAATTTCTTGTTGGCATAAAATGTACATCCTGCTTCACTCAAGCCTGCTTTTTGAGGTCTCACAAGCCCACGTTGAAGGTTAAAAAACAAAAAAAGAAAAGTCCACCTGCTGCTTCTGACCCTTCTGATCCTGTTTCTCCCAGAGTCAGCGGGAGAACCACTGAGGAAAAGTCCCACATACGAGGGGAGAGAAAAGCACGATGGTTCCAATTCTAAAACATCATCACACTCATTCAGTTACTGTCTGCTCCCAATGACTGTGAGCAGCTTGAGGGCAGAGGCGCCATTCCCGGTGCCTGCACCCCAGAGCTCAGCACCACTTCTGGCGCAGGGCTGCAGCCTCAGGAAGTACTCGCTAAATGGATACACGTGTGAGCTATCACAGTTTTTGATGATCAGATATGGCGAAATCTGGCTGCAACAAATGGTATTCTTAACAACTTCCAACAGTGCAGTTTCAATCAAGCAGAAAAACGCTTCGCTTCGAAGTGGAATACTGGAATACTGAGTGTAAACTGTTGAATTAAACAGATTTATGATACTTCTGCAAAAGTGCAAGTTTACAAGGTGTTTTAAAGAAACTGGTATCACAGGCCATATAACTTCCACAAGCATTTCAATGTAAGACTGCGTAATTCCTCTGCATCTGAGGGTGATGTAAGTGCAGGCTCTGAACACTCAGCCCTCCACCCTCAGTCGAATGGGATGACCAACGGATATAAAATTAGGGAAAAACCAGCATCAGCATTGGAAAATAGGAAGGATGCCATACATATGCCCAACATGTTAGGGGATGTATATTTCTTATAGGCTGATGGTAACGAACTGAAGGCACCATTTAGACTCCATTCATGATTTCCCTGCGACAGAGAAGGAATAACAAGGACAATTCCTGTAAGACCAACTAATTCCCAGGGGGTGAAAAGAGACGTTGGGATAGGAAAACTCTACAATCAAAATGCTAGGCTTTCTCCTTGTACCAGGACCTACTTCAAGAAGAAATTGCTCACAACAGAAGCAAGATGCCAATTCAAGAGTGGGAGGCCACCCCAAACAGGGCCTTTTTTTTTTTTTTTGGTGTGTGTGTAGAGGGGGGGCGGGGTGCTAGGTCCTGAAAAGATGCTGCAGGTTCAAACAAGAAAATCACCTTGAAGAGATAACAGGCTTCTTTTGCAATATTTATTCTAAGAAATAAGAATGCAAATATGCTCATTTGTGTCACAGAAAGATTCCAGAGGATTTCTGAACTCACCTCTGATAACCGAGTCAGCAGTAAAAGTAAAAAAACAAAACACAGCTGTTGAATGTGGCACAGATGGCTAATTGTCCATCAAAAATTCACAGTCCCCCCTCCCATTACTACTTTTGGGGGACATCTGTCCCTTCACATCAGAATACAGCCATAAGACTAGCTCTTGCCAAAGGAATATGAACAGAAGTGAAGCATCTCTTGGTCTAGGGTGTTTAAGAAGGCAATGTGCCTTCTCTATCGCACCTTTCTGCTATGGCTGCCTGAAGACAGAGGACTCAGAGGTCGTCAGGATGGAAGGAACCTAAGGCCCTGAATCATCAAGTAGAGGGGGAAAAAATGAAATGCTATTTGTTATGTTTGTATTAGAGTTTATTGGTGTGGTAGATTATTTAATGGCTGCAAATTCCTTCCCTCCCCGTATCCATGCCCCTTTGCAACGTGACTTCGCTGTGCCTTTAGAAAAAACAAAAAAAACAAAAAAAACAAAAAAAACTATTTCCTTTCTATACTCTCTTCGCCAACTAAAAGGAAACTGTTTTTCCATACTCTAGTACACTCACACCAATACTTCACTTCTGACACCAAATGTGTGGGGTTTTGTTTTTTTTCCCCCCAAAACGAAGCAATTCTCCAATTCTCTGTGGACAGCAACTGGATGTCCCACAATTCAACTCAGTTCTGAATCAGCATCAGATTCCACAGTGAAGGGCTCAGTCCCACAAGACTACCCCCACTTCAGATGCCAATCACAAGTCAAAGTCGTCATCTGTGCTTCTGGCTGACCAGCTATAAACCAGGGGGTTCCCACAACCACCTCCTAGGTTTCAATAGTTTGTTAGAATGGCTCATAAAACTCATGAAAACACTTTACTAACTAGATTACCAGTTTATTATAAAAGGATACGATTCAGGATCAGCCAGGTGAAAGAGACACATAGGGCAAGGTATAGGGGGAGGAGCAAAAGCTTCCAGCTTTCTCTGGACCGGCCACCCTCCCAGCAACTCCATGTGTTAGCAACATGGAAGCTCTTCAATCCCAGTTAAGATTTTTATGGAGGTTTCTTATACAGGCCTAATAGATCAAGTCATTAGCCATTGGTGATTAAGTCAATCTCTAGCCCCTCTAGCCTCTGAGGTCCAGAGACAGGGCTGCAAGTTCCAACCCTCTAACCACGTGGTTGGTTCCCCTGGCAAGCAGGCCTTATCCTGAGGTTCATACCAGTTATCTCATTAGCATACAAAAAGACACTATCACTTTGGAGAGTCCCAAGACTTTATGTGCTCTGTGCCAGGAACAGCGACGAAGATCAAATGCAGATGTTCCCAGACTTACCATGGGGTTATGTCCTCAAAAACCCATCATAAGCTGACAATATTTCAAATCAAAAATGCATTTAATACACCTACCCTACTCAACATCATAGCTTAGCTCAACCTACACAAAAGACACAGACCACACCATCCACTGTAGAGTATGGGTTGTTTATGCTCATGATTACATGTCTGACTGGGAGCTGCAGCTAGTCGCTACACAGCGTCATGAAAGGGTATCATACTACATATCACCAGCTGGGAAAAAGATCAAAATTCAAAATTCAAACCATAGTTTCTAATGAATGAATATCGCTTTCATACCATCATAAAGTTAAAAAAGCATTTAAGTTGAACCATGGTAAATCGGGGACTGTCTGTATATATTTCTTCTTATTAATCACAATATCATACCTTTTATCAGAGGTGGACAGAACCTGGCTGGTCTTGTGATTTGTTTCAACCAAGAGAATGTGGTCCAGAAGTATTGTGTGAATTCTAGAGCCTAGACCTTGAGATCTTGTCCTCACCTATTTGAATAATATCATTGACATGTAAGGGGGCCTGGGTCATCAGAGAGACTAGATGGACACAGCCTATAACAGCTGGTACCAAAGCCTCAGACTGTGCATGAAGCCATTGGAGGCCATCTTAGACCCTCTAGGCCCAGGTGAGCAGCAGATGACTGCAGCCATAGGAGTGAGCCCAGGAGAAACCAGCAGAAGAACCACAGAATACAAAACTCAGGGGAAAATAACATTAAAAAACACGATAGTGATTTTTAATACAGTCTGCAATACAGACATCTCTGTATTGCAAACTTCCAGAAAACAATGGAGTAGACCAAGAACATTTTTGAAGGGAAAAGACTGATAAAGAATCCTGCAAGTAAATAATTGCTTTATGCATATGAGTCTGAAAAATTTATACTGAGGGATATAAGACATGGAAATTATATCATCCATCTATGCTTCCAGAAAAGCGTATACAAATAAAAGTTACTTGAAGAATTAATCAAGACATAAACAAAACTGAAAATTCAAGAATGTGGAAATTGTGGTAGAAAATCCTCAGTGATGCAAATGAAATTACACAGAATTGTTTAAATCATTATAAAATAGTTTTAAAACATAATACAGATGTTAATAATTCTTAAAAGAGAAGCTACTATGTTTCCCCGAAAATAAGACCGAACTGGACAATCAGCTCTAATGCATCTTTTGGAGTAAAAATTAATATAAGACCCGGTATTATATTATATTATATTATATTATATTATATTATATTATATTATATTATATTCGTTATATTGTATTTGTTATATTATATTTATTATATTTATTAAATTATGTATATTATATTATATTACCCCGTCTTATATTATAGTAAAATAAGACCGGGTCTTATATTAATTTTTGCTCCAACAGACGTATTAGAGCTGATTGTCTGGCTAGGTATTATTTTCGGGGAAACAGGGTACATGATAAAAATAATAATTTCAGTTAAAATCACAAATCATTACCAATAAAAATTAGGACATTTGAGAAAAGATATACACAAGTATGTTAAATTTCTCATGCAATGGAAATAAATATACTTTAATTCTCATTATCAGAAAATAGTTAAAATGTATTTTTAAAAAATTAAAGGGAAAAACACAGACTGAACAAAAATATCTTATCTTTATCAGTGAGATATTGAGCAATGTATACCCATTTTAGTGATTTCTTAATAATCACATATAAATACATGTGATAAACACATGTGATTATTTACTAATAACACAAAACTACTTTCACTAAAATAATAAACTAGCGAGAACAGAATGATTAAATTTGTTCTCAATGTTTCTGAAAATCTTGGTTCCACAACCAAGAGTGCGATTCTGGGTCCATTTTTATTTGAAATTTGTTTTTCACGACTGTAATAGCTGAATAAGATCATTCACAGACATAGACAAATTCAAGGTGAAGAAGTATGACATTGTCTACACTTAATAATCACGACACATGTCCTAGTCCTTCCACCAATTATGTATTTGTTATTGTTGAAATTTGGTAGTAAATATCCACTTTCTGTGATAATCATCAACTGTTCTTAAAAAGGAATCAGTAAATGTTATACTTTTATGCTTCAGCAAATGGATTTAAAATTCTCTATAACTTAAGCAGGATAAAAATTATATTTCAAGTTTTTTAAGTGTGTTGATATGAGAGATTGTTTTTTTATAGGTGTATCACTTATATCACTTTCAGCAATGTATCAGATAGCAATGGAAACACCAGGAAATATTTCCAAACATCTGTTTTGAAAACACTCTCTATTACCTCAGAATGTGGCTGATGGTGAATTCATGCCAGGAAAAAAGGAAAGTATTGGCTAGGCCATTTTTGGGGGGAGTGGGGGAGGAATGGAAAGAGGATAGAGAGGGTTTCTATTATTGCTCTTTTGTATTTGCATCAGGGATTTACTTAAACCTGCATTTTTTTTCAGGAATCATTTTAAGATCCTTGCCAATTTTATAAATTAGCTTAGATAAAGTAAATGAAGTAACCCTAAAATTACTTAGCGTACTAAAACTCCAGTGAGTCAAAGAAAGTGAGCAAAATGTAAAAGTGTCACTGTCATCCACCCTGACATGTGGAATTCACTCTCTTCTACCTTGCTTACTATGAATAAATTGAGTGGGTCTGCCTTACATGTGCACCATACCAGCATCAACATACCAGCGTCAACTTATAGTAAAAATTAGTAAAGCTTGAGGAAACCCAAGATAGCCAAGTAGATAAACACTGTGCTTGCTTCCTTCCGTAAACCCACTAAAATCATAACAAAATTATAGAACAATCAACCTGGAGAACCATCTGAAGTCTGGCTGAAAACAAGTTTTATAACTAAGGATATAAAGAAGAAGCTATGTTGATACGTGGAAATGGGCAAGTCCCAAACCTCCGTGTAGCAGTTGAGAATCAGGAGGGATATCTCAGCCATGGCAGCTCCCCACGGAGGAGCAAGTGACCTCAGGCCCACACCAGGCTCCCCAGCACAGAGTACTGGTGCTGGGAAGAGGGGCCCCCATAACATCTGGCTGAGGAAAAACAGTGGGGATTCCGACCATGCGAGTAGGATGGAAAGTGGCCAAAAACCCAGGCGTCCTCTTAAATGGTCTGTGCACATAGACTCACTCACTCTTAGGCACTCACCTTGGGCTCCAGTGGAGGGGCGGTTACTTGGGGGCATCAGAGACACATGGGTGACAGTCGGAGGTGTGTGGCTCCAGAGGCAAGGGCTGGAGGACAGCAGCCATTTTCTCTGTGTGGGGGTCTTCGTCCTGTGCAGCCGGCAGGTAGGTGCCATCTTTCATGTATTAAGCCCTCCCCCTAGGCTTACAGCCAAATCTGAATCTGATTGGTCTGGTGAGCTCCACTGCTCTGCTCTGCTGACTCACTGGGACCCCACTCCACCAAACTTCCCCAACACTGGAGGCACTTTCTCGCCAGCAACCAACCCCATCTGCATTGCATACTTTATTAGAAAACTATCCAAATGACTGAGCCGCAGCTTGCTGGTTACTAGTCTTGGTTTGCTGAGTAATTCCAGGCACCAAACTAGAATTTACATTAACCTGGTCACCACAACTCTTTTCACTCTAGTGACTCCCTGATACCCTGCCTTAGCCAACTTGGGTACCACACGAGGCCTTATCAGTGGCTGAATCTTAAGGCAGCTGACAAGTGGCAGTAGGCCTCAGGGTGTCCTGGCTTTTCGCAGAGCTATCCCAGGCCTAGTACTAGTGGCAGACATCCTTGGTTCGCAGCGTAACGTCTCTGACAAGCCTCCAGGGTTAGTACAGGCAATGAACAACTGCAGATTGCTTTGTAGCTCCTACCAGGTATTCCCTGGCCAGTCACAGGCAGTGGGTGACCTGAGCCTGCACCAGAGCCCCTCCCAAGAGGCCCCAGAACTGACATACATGGAAGTTGCTTTTACACCACAGCAGAACACCACCCAATTAGCCCATAAGCAGCAAACACATAGGGTGGTCTCAGCAGGCACTAGAGCCTGCTGGGGCAAATCCCACTCTGTGAGGTAAGTCACCTGCACAGCAACCTGTAAGCTGTGAAAGTAGCCAAACCCCACATCCAATCACCTTGAATATCAATCCCACCTACTGATGTGCCAAAAGCAATCAAGGCTCAACTGTAACAGGAGGGCACACACAACCCACACAAGGGACACTCCTGGAGCACCAGGAGCAATTGACCAGGGAAACTATGCCAGGACCCCACAGGGCACCGCCTACATAAGGTTGAGATACTGGGAGATACAGAAAATGTATTTCATACATAGAAACAAACACAGGGAGGCAGCCACAATGAGGAAACAAAGAAATACACCCAAAATAAAAGAACAGAAGAAAACTCCAGGAAAGAAATAAATGAAATGGAGGCAAGCAACCTACCAGAGATAGAGTTCAAAACAATGGTTATAAGGATACTCAAGGAACTTGGTGAGAGCTTCAACAAAGAGATATAAACCATAAACAATAAAATATAAACCATAAAAAGGAACTAGTAAGAAGTGAAGAATACAATAACTGAAATGAAGAATGCACTAGAAGGACTCACCAGCAGACCAGATAAAGCAGAAGATCAAATCAACAATTTGGAAGACAAAGTAGCAGGAAACACCCAATAGGAACAGCAAAAAGAAAAAAGTACCCCCAAAATGAGGATAGTTTAAGAGACCTCTGGGATAATATCAAGCATAACAACATTCGCCTCATAAGGGTACCAGAAGCAGAAGAGAGAAAGCAAGGGATTGAGAACATATTTGAAGAAATAATGACTGAAAACTTTCCTAACCTGGTGAAGGAAATGGACATACAAGCCCAGAAAGCACCAAGAGTCCCAAACAAGATGAACCCAAACAGGCCAACACTGAGACACATTATAATTAAAATGGCAAAGGTTAAAGACAAAAAATCCTAAAAGCAGCATGAGAAAAACAACTAGAAACTTATAAGGGAGCTCCCATAAGATTGTCAGCTGATTTCTCAACAGAAACTTTGCCTGCCAGAAGGGAGTGGCACAGAACATTCAATGTGGTGAAAAACAAGGACCTACAAGCAAAGGAACTCTACAGAGCAAGGCTATCATTTACAATCGAAGGATAGATAAAGTGCTTCCTAGACAAGAGAAAGCTAAAGGAGTTCATCACTACCAAACCGGTGTTACAGGAAATGTCAGAGGGACTTCTTTAAGATGGGGAGGAAGAGGAGAAAAAGCAAAATTATGAATAACAAAATGGAAATAGCTACACAGCTATCAACAATTACTTTCAATGTAAATGGATTAAATGTTCCAATCAAAAGATATAGGAGGGCTGAATGGATAAGAAAACAAAACCCTTGCATATGCTTGCTGCCTATAAGAGAATCACTTCAGATTGAAACACACACACAGACGGAAAGTAAAGGGATGGAAAAAGATATTTTCATTTCAAAAGAAAATGGGGAAAAAAACCAAAACACTGGGATACCCATACTTACACCAGACAAAATAGTTTTTAAAACAAAGGCTATAACAAGAGACAAAGAAGGACCCAGTAATCCCACTTCTGAAGAAACCCAAACGTTACCTCGAGGGGACCTCTGCATCCATATGTTCATTACAGCATTATTTACAATGGCCAAGATGTGGAGGCAGCCTGGGTGTCTATCGATGGGTGAATAGATAAAGAGGAGGTGGCACATATATACAATGGAATATTGCTTGGCCATGGATGGCACTGGGTTCTTGCCATCTGTGGTGGTATGGATGGATCTGGTGGGTATTTTGCTGAGTGGAGTATGTCAGACAGAGAAAGACAGATTTAATGTGATTTCACTTATATTTGGAATCTAAAGAACAAAACAGAAACAAACTCATAGATACAGAGAACATTTTGATGGTCGCCAGATGGTAGGGGGTTTGAGGGGTGAGTGAAAAAAAGAGGAAGGGATTAAGAAGTTCAAATTGGTAGTTACAAAATAGTCATGGGGATGTAAAGTAAAGCATGGGGAATATAGTCAATTATATGGCAATAACTATGCATAATGCAGGGTGGGTACTAGACTAATCAGGGGGATCATTTCTTACATAAATGTCTAATCACTATGTTCTACACCTGAAATTCATATAAAATAATATTGAATGTCAACTGTAACTGAAAAATTAAAAAGGGGGAGGGGGAAGGTGGAGGGGAATGAGAGGCCCAAATTTCTAGGTATAAAACAAACAAGTCATGGGGGTGTAAGACACAACATAGGGAATACAGTCAATAATATTGTGATAGCATAGACTGGTGTCAGATGGTTGCTGGACTTCTCATGGTGATCACTTCTCTAGATCTATAAATGTTGAACAATTATGGTGTACCCCTGAAGCTCATATAATATTGCACGTCAGCTATATTTTTAATAAAAATCTTTAAAAAATAAATATTAATAAAGCTTAATATCTTTCTTAATTTTTAAATAAAAACATAATATTTCCTTCTGAGTCTCCAATGAATGATCTGTAAGCCAAGTGGGGTATATGCATCCACCCACTTTGGAGAATGAAGTTCTCATGCAATAAATCAGTATGGAAGCATAATAGAAAGAATATCATAGAAATGAGACCACACATATCAATTTGAGACAATAAATATAAATGGTCAGAAATCAAAATCAAACTCTAAGAGACACCTCTGAATCCAAAGTACTAAATTATTTTAAAAGATTAAAAACACAAAGACAGGGGAAGGCACACTTTCGTTTTAGCAAGTCCAAATAAGGAAGAATTAGGAGTCACAATATTATTTTCAGGCAAAAGAGCATATGGAGCCAGCAGTTAAACAGGACAGGAAATGTCCTTGCATATCAACAAAAAGCACAGCACACAGAGATTTCAAGAATAAAAATGCACATGTTAGAAATACTATGCAAAATGTACAGAAACACAACTAGCAGAGACTTTAAAATACCACTCCAACCTTGGCCGTTCAAGTAGATAAAAAAAACAACCAGGGATATAGAAGATATGAATAATAAAGTTACATTAATTTTATACATAATGATTTCAGGGGAAGAAACAGATCATATACCTTCTTTCCAAGATCTTATGGAACATTTACAAATATAGATCATATACTTGACCGCAAAAATACAGCCAAAATAAATTCCCCAAAGTAGGAATTGTATAGGTCACTATTCTCAGAGCACAATCCAATTTAAATGTAGAGATTAATAACTTAAATGGTCTCATTGGCTTTTTACTGTAAACCACTCTCCTCAAGCCATAAGCTTTCCACCAAAAAAGTCATAGAAATTACTGTGATTTATAAATATATAAATTTATTATACTCTTGGAATACTCCTCTTTTAGTAACTTTATGGAAAAAGATAATTAAAGGCTTGGAGCACTTCATAATAGAAGAAATACATACATATTGTAAGGACTTCTGCCAATCAATAAAAGTACAAAGAAAAAGAGAAAATTCATCCATAACCACACTACCCAGAGGAATTTTCAATTTTACCATTCAAGGCTTTTTCCTATATATATGTACACCAACAAACATACAAACACGCAAGTGCCCACATTCTTTTTTTCCCCACAAAATTGGATCATAGTGCAATTTATAATTTTCTATTAATTAACATATCATTGGCATATTTCCATGCCAATAAATAAGTCAACACTGTCATTTTTTAAAATGGTGTATTTCCACAGTGCGTGGATGTACCAGAGTTAATTCACCAATCTTCTACTGCACTCTTTATTTATTCACTGATCTATTAATATTTGACCATATATGTTACACGCATATGTGCCAAGTTACCATTTGATGGTGTTAATTTACTGTTTGTTTTGTTGTTGTTTGGTTGTTTGGGGTAATTTTCAATATTTGTATTTTTGTTGGTTGGGTTTCATTTCATTCATTTCATTTTAATTTTTACATGGTCAGATCTATTATTTTTTCTTTTATAATTTCCGATTTTAATGTCATTTAAAAATGTCTTACACATCCCAAAATTATACAAAGATTTACTTATATGTTGCTCTAGTTTTAAATTTACTTTTTAAACTTTAATTCATTTGGAACGTATTTTGGTGCAAGGCATGAGGCAGGGAGACAGTTTAGCATAATGGTTAATAGCACAAACCCAGACTCTGGACTGTCTGGGTTCAAATTCCAGCTCTATTCCTGACTAATTGTATGATTTGGGATGAATTACTTAGCCTGTCTGGCTGAATTTCCTCATTGATAAAATTGTGATAATAATGGTATCTACTGATGGAATTCCTGCAAAAATTAAAAATGTTAATTGGTATAAAGTATTCAGAGCCATGCCTAAGACATAGCACTAGGTATCATTTTTCCAAATGACTAGCCAATTGTGCCAAACCATTCACTGAATATCCTCTGCTCTCATTCATAATTTGAAATTCCATTTTTATCATTTTCTACAATTTGGTGTATTGTCTGTCTGCCAGGCCTTATCCATGTACTAATACTTTTTAAATTAGTTTTATAATGTGCTTTCCTGCATCACGGTGTAGGTATGCCTTAACTATTCCTCTTTCCAAAGTGATCTTGACTCACCTTACCCTGCTGTTTTTCTAGAAGAACTTGATAATATCTCATCAAATGTCAAAAATAATTCCATTAGAATTTTAGGTGGCATGTGGTTGAACTTAGGAATTGACTGAGGAGTACTGAGCATCTTTACATCAAAATAATTTGAATGACAAATAGATGATATCTCCAAAATACTTCTGGAACATTGTCAAATTTGAACCTCAAAAACAAATTTTACTTGAGCAGGTGTGCATTGCCTCCATTTAACAGACGTAACAAGGCTCAAAAAGGCAGAAATGGGTGGCAGATTCTAAATTTATATCTGGATATGTTAAGTTGGCATCCAGATGAATGTGCAGTTTAGTTTGTGATCTAGGATCATTAATTTGAATAAAAATATATTCAAATATAATCTTAGAAATTAAGTATTTTTACCAACATATTCCCATTTTCACACATTTTCCTAGCTTTTACTTTTCTATTTCATGGTGTGCATTCCAAAGGCAATATGTAATCTTACATGTCAATAAATTCTATACGTAGTGGCGGTGTTCTACAGAGAAATCTTATTAAATGGTGACATTTATTTCTATTTAATGGTGCATATAACCTAGAGACAATATGCAAATGTGTATGAGGATTTTTTCCCCCTACTTATATAGGGTATATTTAACAGAAGAATTTCCCAGGGATGTGAGTTTTTTTCACTGTTTGCTGCAAAAGTCTTTGACAATCTACTCTGTGCCAGCATTTATATAGGACCTGCAGTGAACAGTAGACTAAGACACAATCTCCTGCCTGAAGAACCCATGTGAAGAGTTATACATATACAAATAGTTTAAATATATTTAGATAATATTACATCTCGTTTCTTAGAAAGATGGACAAGGGAGAGGAAAGGCTCATAGGAAATGCTCTGGGCATCACTGAGCATATGGTCTTACCTGGATCTTGATGAATGAGTAGAATCTTGATGAATGAGTAGGAGTTCATCACTGGTCAATGGAAGGAAGGGAAATCTAGAAAGAGAGGAAAACACGAGGAAAAGTTGTGACGTCAGAGGAGCTGGGCATATTTGAGAAAATGCACATATTTCATATGTTGATATCTTAGAACTTCAGTATACGAAGACTTAATCAGACCCCTGTCACCTCATCAGCCATTCCTTTTCTCAAAATCATTTTTTTTCATATTACCGATTACTTAAAGTCTTAGATTCTTTCCTAACTTTCTTGTTTTATGAAGAGTTCGGGAATATCTTGAGCAGAAAATTCATAAACACCTTTGGTTTCTATTTGGCTGAGGTGAAAAGTTGACCAAGTCTGACCTATTGGTACAAATTAATTGATTAGTATAGTTTGTACTGTGTGGCATCAATGGATATGATCCTTCAGTAGGGAAACAAACCCCTATAATTTGTTTGGGAGTCTAGCCAATCCCCAGCTCCCAGTATTTCATCAAACTGGACTCAGGGTCCGAGTCTTTGCATCATCTCTGTGGGGAGGCAGCAAGTTGAAGAAAGAATCTATGCTTTGGAGGGTGAATTTGGGTTCCAATCTTAACTCTACTATTTGTCGTGTGTGTGATCTTGGGCAAGTCATTCATCTTTATGAGCCTCAGTTTCCTCAACTAGAAAAACGGGTGCTCTTGGATTTGCTTACTTGGGTCTCTGTGAGAAACAAGAACAAAAATGTACATGAAAAGTCTAGGTAAATTCAACTTTTTGAAGATGTCTTAAGGCCTAAGGAAAATAAAGTCCTAGGAGTGAAAAAAATTAGATGACCTCTAGCCCACTAAAAATTGCCAGTCTTTGAGCGGATTTGATTCTGCCATATTGATAAGTAAGTCAGTTTAAAAAACTCAACTGCAGCACACACCACATGGTAGAAATCAAAATTCCTGGGCAGCAAATGTTCCTAAATTGTGTCCATGATGATTTTATAATTAGAAACAATGTGCTTGGAAAGCAGAGACTAAGTACCTAACAATTGCTCAAAAAATCTTATAGGAATCCATCACTCTAGATCATGCAATGGTCTGGGCTGGATCCAAAATGATGAAAATAGAGGCTTGCGGATATTTCACTGCAAGGGCTTGTCTTCTATCCATGCTGATGAGAGTCATCCTGGGGCATTTCTGACTCAGTAGCCCCTTCTTCTCTGTCTCCTTTTCTGTTTCCTTTTGCCTCCCTTATTCCATTAGTGTGGCCATCATTTATGGCTTCATTCCCAGACTTATTTGGGTAGGACGTCCATTCTCATGCTTCTAATCTCATGTACTAAAGGTCCTAGCCAGAGCAATAAGGCAAGAAAAACAAGCAAAAGTCCTGCAGATTGGGTGGAGGGGGGAGTCAAATTGTTTTTTTAATTCACAAAGGGCATGACTGTTTATATAGAATTTTTTTTTAAATCTACCAAAAAAAAAGAAAACCTATTAGAAGAAGTGAATTTATTGAGGTCACAGGACATATGGTTAATATATAAAAATCAATTATATTTCTATATACCAACAACAAGCAATTAGAAAATAAAACTTCAGAAAGAATACCATTTATAATAGCATCAAAACTTAGAATAAAATACTTAGAAATTCATTTTAAAAAGAGAACTTTCTAGGGTAGATGGAACTATTCTACATTTCAATTGAGTGGTGACCACTTAAATCTTTACATTTGTGAAAACTCTTTAAGCTCTATACTTAAAATCTGTGCGTTTTATGGTATATAAATTTTACCTTAAAAAAAGATTTCCAGATTATTTAAATAGGTATCTCCAAAATATTATGGTAAGTAAAAGAAGTCAGACACAAAAGGTCACATAACATATGACTCCATTTATATGTACTACTCAGAATAGATAATTCCATAGAGACAAAACAGATTGATGGTTGCCAGGGGCTGAGGGGAGACTTACGTTAGAGTAATGGAAATGTTTTGAAACTAGATAGAAGTGGTGGTTGCACAACACATGGATGTACTAAATGCCACTTAACTGTCCAATTTAAAAATGGTTAATTCTACGTTACATGCGTTTCACCTCAATAGATTATTTAAAAACAAACAAACATGAAAAGGATGTTGGATTGAAAAGCAGATGTGAGTGTGCTCGAGACCTGGAGTTACTCACTTCCCACCTCTGATCCTCAGTTCTTCTAAGCACAGCTTGGGGGCATGGACTGTGTGCTTTGTCCTATGGTAGACACGCCACACACTTTTCCTCATGCGATCACCATTTTATAGATGAGGAAACTGAGAAGTTGAGTAACTCGTCCAAATTCACACAACATTTCACCTGTATGACAACAAAGCTGGATTCTGTATGTCCCATCTCTTGAAGTACTAGTAGCTTTTCCAGTGCTCAGGTCAGCAGACACTCTGTACCCTTTTATGGCTAGATAATGAAATGGATCTCTGAGACCTACCAAAGGTGGGCACTCTGAGGGGGTCTTGTGATAATAAACCATGAGCAACCAGACCTTTAAAACCCCTGCCCTAATATCAAGCATTTCCAATCATCCCTGGCTACAGACTCTATAGTTGTGAAATCCCAAATACCTACCCTTTAAAATTAGAGCGAAGAGAGGATTCTTCAAGTGTTTTCCGTGTAATTATATGTGGAAGTGAGAACTCTGAACTAACCAACTAACTAACTAACTAACATTACTTCACTCCTTTGAGTGAGTGCCCTTTTAGTTTATGGTGAGTGGCTTGTATGCAAGCTGCAATTTAAGCTCCTTCTTCCCAAGCCTGTGCAGTTTTCCAGTCTGCAGCCTATTTATTATTCCCTGCAATGTCATCATAACAGGTTAAACCCAAGCTCTTGCAGTGTGTGTGCCAAGATAAGATTTTTTAGAAAATCGTATCTAAATTACTTCATGAAATAATGTTCCTATGTGCCTCCAAGCTGCTGTCAAGGTTGGGGCCAAAAGCTATGCTAAGAAGAACATAGTAAACTGAGCCAGGGGTCTCTGGGGAAATAGTGGAGTAGAAGAGTGGAGAGTCCTCAGTGGACATCGTATTATTTCATATTTTCCTCTAAATGGTGTAGGTGTTACCCTTACAAAGTATATTTCCTAATCAGACTCTGATTCTACAGGGTTAGAAGGCCCAAAACCACATACCCCTGGCTCATCTGAACTTCCATTATGATGAAAATGAAATATGAGGGAAATAGCTCAGCTTTCATAGACTAAGTAACCTGACCCTTAATATAATATTTTGTCATTCATTTATTTAGCAAACATTCTGTGAATGCCTGCTAAGTTACAGGCACTGGATATAAACATATGCATGGAAAAAAAAAATGGTCCCTGCCCTTCAGAAAATCACCTTCTGGCTGGAGTGAGTGGTAACCATAAAAACAGATTGCAACACCAAGTGATAGGAGGTATTGTTGTCCAAGGTGGATTAGTGATGCTTTGAGGGTCAGTGGTCTATTATCCTCTTTATTTTTCATTTGTTTATTCATTCTTCATTCATGCAGCAAACCTTTAGCTAGAAACTACAGTATGCAATGCTATTCATTGCTCTGGAATCCACAAAAATGAATTGGATAAAATTATGTGCACAAAGAGCTTTTATTGACTTGTTAGAGAGGGAATGCGTGTGCTAAATATTTTCTGTTGCTCTTCCAGATCCGTTGTCCACCTTTTACCCTCTGCTCTGTGACCCACAAAGCTCACCTTTAATGAACTTCAACATTGATAAATTTTCCTCCAAATTTCCTTATTTTCTATAGGTAGGCCACTATACTATCTGAATTCCTTGATCAATATTCTTTCTAGCAATATGGCACTATATGTATTTTTCTTAAATTATGTCCACAGGGTATTTTTACTTAAATTATGTCCACAGGGTATTTTTACTTAAATTATGTCCACAGGGTATTTTTCATATGCATCACAATAAAGACATTTTTTCAATTTATCATTTTTCCCTCCTGTATTAAATTTTACAAATTATACCTTCTGCCATTGCAATTTATTGTTGCTGCTGCTGTTGAGGTTATTTTACCAAGTCCATTTTTGTTAAAAAAAAATAAAATAATGAATAAATAAATAAACAAATAAAGCTCTAGATAAATTTTGCAGATAAAAGCCTCATTAAGATGTGGTGATGGAAGGAGAACTGACTCTGGGTGGTGAACACACAATGGGATTTATAGATGATGTAATACAGAATTGTACACCTGAAATCTATGTAACTTTACTAACAATTGTCACCCCAATAAACGTTAATTTAAAAAACTTCATTAAGGTAATTTAATACTTTCTCAATTTTTAATCAAGAGGTTTAAATAAATATAAATCTATATATATATATATACTTATATATTTATATTTATATTTGTTGTTATCAAAATGTTGACTATCTCTACCTGAAATATTTAGTTGTCATTTAATTGCCTAAAAATAAATACTTTTAGAGTTGTTGAATTTCAGAAGAACTTTTAATTTTATCTCAGCAGAACTCAAATGGCAATGGCAAAATGAGGAGGTCAAAATATTTCGCTTTCCATTGAGCAGCTTCTTGGATTTATGTATCTATAAAAGCGCTCAGCGCAGCATATTGAGTCATGTCTGCCTCCCTCAGGAAAACGTAAGCTCCTTGAGGGCAGAAATTAAGTTTTGTTCACCTCTGGAAGCCAACGCCTTGCCCAGCCTGCCCAGATGGTATTGAGGAAATGTAGGTCGATTGCCGAGTCATACTCGACAGGGTGTGATGCCAGCCTCAGGACTCCGGGCCATAGCCTTCTAGAGCGGTTTTCTTTATACGCTCTTCTGTGTGTGTGTGTGTGTGTGTGTGTGTGTGTGTGTGTGTGTGTGTGTGTCTTCTAAAGAAGTTTCTTCTAAAGAAGCAGTGTTGTCAACATTCCTAGATGCAGGGAATTCTGAAGCACGTCCTTGGTATCCACTTCCTTTGGTTAACTCTGTTCCCACTCTTGTCACAATTCATGCTCATTTATCCATACCCTTTCCCAAACCCTGGCCATCAAGTGAAAATATTCAGTCTCACACACCAGTACTTCTGGCCTTCCATCTATCACTCCTAGGGACAGATGCCGGCCAACCAGATCTGCAACAGGAGCTGAGAGCAAACGGATTAGAGAAGGATTAGAGAAGAGGGGGGAGGAAGGAGCCAGAGAGGAAGAATGGGAAGAAACACTGTGCTAGTGTGTATTCATTACCCTGTTTATTGAAAGCTCCATGGGGGCAGCAAATTCATCTATTTTATGCATTGTTACGGACCAAACTCCTAGAAAACTTTCTGACACATAGTAGGTGCTCAATAAACATTTTTAATAGATGGGAGACCTGATAAAGGACACTTGGATTTACTGAGAACCTACTACTAATATATGACAGGTTCTGTGACTATGACTTTCACTCATAATCTCACTTTAAATGTAATCTTTAACTCATCTTTGTGAAGTGGGTCATATTACCCTTGTTTTACAGGGGACAGTGATCCCACTGATCCCTTACTACTATATACAGGCTGTTGGTAACTCTTCACAGATTAGGCATCATGGAATGAAAGGTAATTTAAGAGATGATCTAACCTGGCCCTTTCATTTTACTGATGGAGAAAATGGCCCCTGGATAGCTGAAATGACTTTACTAAGATCTGCCACTTTGGCCAGGGACCACTCTGCTCTCCTTTGATGCCGCTTGCTATTCCTATCACTGCCACATGTAGGAAGGACTGGGAACCACCAGCCACACAGTTGTCTAACTCTAAAGAGAGATAATTCTAAGGGTTCTTTAAATCACGTTCTACAATCACCCACCACCAGCACCACCTTCTGACCCCCATCAATTTCATGACTTTTGTAGGTCTACCCCGAGTGGCCTTGAATGCAGCCCTCGGTCCTTTAAGCCCCTACCTAGCCTTGTATGTGGTCCTGAAAACTGCAGAACTTCTTTAATCAGCAGAGCAACATTTCCCAAAGAACAGAAAGTGCTCTTTTTCTTGGTTTAACTTGACTCCATTGTTCACCAAATATATTTCTCCTTCTGTGAAATATAACTCAGCAGTTTACGACAGGGTTTCACATTTAAACTTGTAATATAAAGATTTCTCTTTGTCCCTGTATTCTGACAGTGTGTCAAATAAGGTGAATGTAGATTGCTAGAAGCATGACTACCTTGTTAGATAATTCCTCAGGCTAGCTCTTTGCACCCATGCATGTTGCAGATGGCAGTGTCAACAAGAAGAATGGGGAAGAGGAAGCAAAGGAAGGAGAAATACAAAATGAACACGTGCCTCTGACGAGCACCAGTCCTTGCCGCTCTGGAGGGTTATGGTCTGGATTCCTGAGGCTGGCATCACACCCTGTCCGTCTCATTTCCTTGGTACTCTTCTGCTTCGCATCCCAAGTAAACACTTCCCCATTGCCCTCACTCATCTGCTTCTGTACTGGTCTAATAGTGTGAGGTTATTTGTCATTCAGAACTGTACCATTTGATTGTGTGTATGATGCATAACATGGCCTATGTGTTTTACCAAGCAAATGAGACAGCGAGTAGACGCAAGAGACATCGGGGAATGGGGAATTCACACGCCGTCATCTCCCGGACGGGCTGTGGCAAGAGTCTCCTGACTGGTTTCCCTGCTCCCCTCCCATCTCTAAAGCATCGTCACACAGTGATCTTTCTAGAATATAAATCTCATCATGTTACTTTCCTGCTGGAAACCCTTGAATATTACCTTAAAACCTGCAGAATGAAGCACCAGTTCATCAACAAGGTAGACAGACAGGTGTTTGAAAATCTGGCCGCAACCTACCAGATTGATATTCTCCACTTCATCTCACATTGTCTCTCCTCCAATGTTTGCTGACTTATTTCTCAACAAGATAGGCTGTTACTTTACAAGGATTACTGTTGTGCCCTTCCTCTGCCTCGTGACCTCACGTAGTTAGATAGCATGGGAGGGAATCTCATGAGCAGCCCAGGAGTGGTCAACAGTTATACCTTGGAGTTGGGTTCTGTGCTTGGGAGGACAGTCTCAAGTTTGATCCCAATTGAGGGTGTTAAAGATGAACATTACCTCTCAAACATTTCCATTACTCCAGCCTAACTGTGGAGAAAACATCACACAAAGCCAAGTGAGGTACTCCTCAAAAGTGTCAAGGTCTTCAAAACCAAGGGAAGTCTGAGAAACTGTCACAGACCAGACCAGAGGAGACTCAGGAGACATGACAGTTAAATGTAATGAAGGATCTTGGAAAAGAACAAGGATATTAAAGAAAATCTATAAAAGAGATTATTAAAGAAAATCTCAAATGAAGTATAGAGTTTGTTGAATAGTAACATGGTAACTAATGGTTGATAGTAATATACCAACGTTGGTTTCTTAGTTGTGACAAGAGTAACATAGTGATGTAAGACAGTAACAGTTGGGGAAACGATGAGGAGTATATAGGAACTCTGTACCGTATCTACGACTTTCTGTAAATTTAAACTATTTCAAAATCATCATGTTTAGTTCCCCATACAGCAATTCCTAGCAGCACAGGATCCCTGAAATATACAGGACAAATAAGTCAGAAGCAAAAGGGAATAAATCATGCAATAAATAATCAGAATTAAGCCTAATGTCAGTAGGTGGCATGTATGCATTCATTTATTCAACAAATGTTTATTAATCACCTGCTTAATAATAAATCATGGGGTCCAAACGTGATTTCTTAGATGCATATTTGACTCCAGACTATTCATTCAGCACGTGTCCTCTTTAGCACATAAACACTCTGTGTGAAAAGTTTAGTTTGAATGTGCATCAAGGGCAGCAGTGAGAAAAGAAATGACAAAGGTCCAACGCACAGTGTAAGGGTGTGTGTGTGTGTGTGTGTGTGTGTGTGTGTGTGTGTGTGATGGAGATGCCTGCAAAGTATAGCCTTCCTTTCTTTCCAGGTATCTTTGCCCTGGGAGCTTGGGGGCACTGTAGGCATCTCCTTTGTCTTCGTCAGCTCTCTTTCTCAAACAGACTATGGGGTCTAGAATGATTTCTCTGATTAGCTATGCTGAGGATAACCAAGGGAGCTAGAAGGTGGGCATAGGAGGAAAGTAAGTGGCCGATGCTCTTTGCCCCCCTAGGAACTGACGTGAGCATAGGCTGCAATGGCCTATGGGAGAGCATGCACTTTCCATAAGTATTGAGACCTATAGCTAAGTTAGGGACAGCTCAGTGAGAAACCCTGGTTTTTCTACTTTCTGGTTTGCTAAGAGTTAACTCTCTAAATGCCAAAATCCTTTTTGTGTTGCCTCTTGTTAAAATTATTTATGAAATATACATCATTTTATTTCTTGCCTTAGCAAAAAGAGCATTTGAATGTATGTTCAAAGTATTTTATAGTTCAGTAACACAATTTTCAACTGTAAGCAACTGAAGATGTCCAAAAATATTAAATCATCTTAGAAGTTGTAAACAAAAATGGCCAGTGAAAAATCACAAGTTCAAATTCATCCTGGAACCTCACCAGTCGAGTGACTTTAAAAGTCTATGTGCCTCCAGGACAATACTTGTCCTGCCTACCTACTTCCAAAGAAAGGGAAAAAAAGATCATTATCTGTTGAGGGCCAATTCTGTGCCAGGAAGGCAGCTTACATATCAATATCTTCTTTGATCCTTGTAAAAACAGAAGACATTATAAAGCCCATTTTTCAGACTAAAGCGATGCAGAGAGGCGAAGTAACTTGCCTAAAGCCATAGTATCAGGAAGCATCCAAGTCAGGTTTTGAACCCAGGTTCTCTAACTCTTAAGTTGCTCCCTGCTGCCTTCCTTCTTCCAGGCAGCCCCCACCACGGAATACAAACACAAAGGCTTTGTGAGCTGCCACACAACTCTCCACTCCCACATGAACGCTGCTTCCAACACAAATGTCCGAGAGCCCCACTGAGTGCCCCAGCACACATATCACCCTTAGCTAGTACCGAATAAAGAGTTTCCCAACGGGGCGAGGGTCACTTGAGCAGCCTTCCAAGGCACCATGAGCCCCTGCCTCCTACGAGCTCTCAGGTTCCTCTTTCTAGGTTTTTGGGGCTGCCCTGGGGAACGCTGGCCTGCCTCTGGCAACGTCTTCCTGCTACAGAGTGCTTTATCGCAGGGGTCTCCGGGGCAGAAAGCTGAAAGGCATATTGGTAATGCAATGCAATAATAGCATATTGATTTCAAATTGCCACTTCTGCCAAATGGAATTTAATTAAGCACAAAAGTAAGTTCCTACAATGAAACACACATGTGTTCTTTAAAGTCGTGTGTGCCTTTGCTTATTTGGAAAATACTCTAAAAATGCAAGTTGTTACAGGAATCTTGGTATCGGCCAGAAAGAAGGCTTTAGATCCTAGGTATATGTTTTGAAATACATGAGCATCTTGGAACCTTGGTGTTAATGAGTCAGTTTATCTGCATGAGACAAACTGTATTTTGTGCCCAGGCTAAGACATAATCTCCCCCCTCACTAATCAAGATACAGTGGACTTTTCTAGTTTAAAGTTTCTGCTTCGCTTGCAAATCTACACCAAGCTCTCCAAGGATCTAGGCAACTTAGAGAGTTGCTATTATTATTTTCACTTTTAGTAAGGGCACTAACAGCTTTTCAACACAGCCATTTATTATTATGGATTCATAAAAAATCATGAATGTCTAATCCAGAGGGCTATTAAAGGTCATCCAATTCAATCCCTTCCTTTCATAAATGAGAAAACTAAGGCCCAGAAGGGTGACTAGCCCTTCTGGCGCAGTGAGTTAATAGCAGGGTTGAACCCATAACTCAGGCTCCAGGCTGGTGGCACACAGCTCACGAAGATACAATATTTGGGACTAGGTGACCTATTATTAGATTACTATATATGTGGCTGAATCTCTTCTAAAAGTCATACATCCAGTGAAGAATGAATTACATGAATCTAACCAGGGGGTGGGGGACATCACATATACCCTAATAGAGAATATTTTTATTCAAAAGGGGGGAAGAAATTGTATTCTCTAAAAATGTCAGTGTCATAAAAAAAAAACAAAAACAAAGAAAGGCTGATGAACTGTTTCTGATGAAAGGAGACTAAAAAGATATGACAACTAAATGCATGACTAGATGGGACTACACAAGCAGGAAATGATATGAAGGAAATTATTGGGTTAACTGATCATTGAAATATAGACCATAAATTGGGCAAAACTGTTTCACTGTTAAACTTATGAGGTTGATAACTATACTGCACTGTGCCATAGAAGAGAATATCCTTAGCCCTGGGATATGAACAGTGCAGTATTTAAGGATAAATGAACATGACATACAACTTATACTCTCAATTTGGTCAGAAAAAAAATTGGAGAGATAAATAAAATGGATAGGGCAAAATCTTAGTAATAGATGAACCTGGGTATAGACTGTAAGAGTGTTCTTTGTTCTATTTTTGTAAGTTTGAAATTACTCCAAGTAAAAAGTAAAAAATAAAAATTATGCCATGCAAATGATTACACCAGCACCACAAAATTACAACCACTCTTCACTCAAGCAAAGGAAGGCATTTTAAGAACATCTCCAAAAATATAGAGTCATGCCATCCTTCATGCATATTTACTACAAAACCGAAATCTCAATAAATGAAAGCAATGAGCAGGGTGACCTCAGAAGGCCTCCCAACTTAGTGTTTATGCCTTGATTTGGGGCTGGCGCTACCCCATCTGGGACTGCTGCCATTTACCCATTTTCTTATGATCTTTCATAGTGGAAAAAAAAATTCTATTATTTTAAAAATTGCAATGAGAAAATTGATACCTATTGAATGCAGCAAAATCATTAACATGTTTTCTTTTAAGAAACAAAAAGCTAAAGGTCACATTTCTGGATATGAATAGGAAATGGTGACATCAGGCCATGCTAGAGTGTCCTGTTTCTAATGAGGAAAGACAATAACCATTTCCCTGGTGGCTTGAACAATCAGCTTCATGACAGAACTTTATTTACATAATCACTATTTACATTCCCCCAGAATAGCAATGCCTGCCCATCCCAGTGGAGAGCAAGGCCTGGTCTCTGAATGTGCCATCTGAGTCTGGACAGTGCCTGTCAGCTGTCTGACAGTTGTCCATGCCTGCACGGACTGTCCACACAAACCACGTGGTCCTGGTGTTCCCTGGGGATAAAAGCAAATCCTGGCACCACTCCAGGTCCTTGGCTACGAGGAGGCTTTCTGACATTTTCTGATAATAACAGGACAGCTCCACTAAGTCATTCACCGATACGTTTGTACCAGTAGGTCTTGCCCAGTATATTTGGAGAGCTTAGCATGGGCTCTGTGCTGGAGTAGTAACTAAGCCTGAAGGCGGGGTCCTGCCCTCAGGAAGCTTATAATGTGTTGGAATCGCACAGAGCACAGAAGGCCACCACAGGCAGCTGCGGAGCCCGGGATGCCCTAGGCTCCAAGCAACAGTTGTTCAATGCAGTGACCCTGGCACAGAGGCGCTGACATGGCGAGGTCTGTCACACTGATTAGCAACCCAACATGCCATGCTCTCCGTTGCCTTCTGGCCTTTGTACATACTGTTCCTTCTGCCTAGAACATTCTCTCCCACCACACCCTCACCACCCAATATCCTGACTTCCCACTTTCCTTTCTTTGGTAAACTCCTACATCTTCTAGCTTGGATGTTATCACCCCTAAAAAGCTTTTCCTGACCCCTTCCCTTTTGTCCTGGGTGAGGGGTCCTTTCTGTGTTCTCCCACTGGACCCTTATCACACTGCGTAGCAAAAGGATTACAAGGGGGCCTCAGGAGTCAGACTGCTTGGGTTCAAATCCCGGGTCTGCCACTTACTGGCTTTGACATCTACTAAGTGAAGGTAGCCAAGTGCATAACTTCTCTGTATCTCCTATGATTTATTATCTCATTTAAGCTCAAGCCAGTTCTCAACAAGGGATATTGCCCTCACCATCACACATGAGGAAACTGAGTCTCAGAGAGGTTACACCCAATGTAACACACCTGGGAAGTGGAGATTCAAAGCCATCTGGAGGATATTAAAGATGTCAATTTTAAGCACCACTGCAAACTTTCTCAGTTGAGTGATACTAAAAGTTCTGCTACTATCAGGAGGCGTCTGGGCAGAAAGCGTTGGCATCTGCCTTTCTGGAAAAGATCAAGCAAAAGTGCTAAGAGTTGTAAACGGAGGCCCAACCCCTGGGATTGTTTTCCAGGAAAGGAACCTCCAGATGACAATTCTAAGAAACTGCTTGAGAGAGATCACTTTAGTTTTAATACCACATTTGCTGCGACAGTGTCCATGTTTTTCATTTCTATTTTCAGTAGGAGTAGGAGAGAGAAAACTGAATTATGCTGACCGTGAGCCCTGATCACTCCTGCCCCCGTGAGCTTGGAATATGTTCCCCATTTCCTAGAGCACAGAGATGATGAGAATTACACAGAAATCCACGGGAAAGTTATTTACAGTTGAAAAAGGAGGCAGTAAAACACAGAGCTTGAATCATGGGCTTGGGAGTCCGATAGAGCTGACCCAACCACTCATAGCTGTGTGACCTTGGGAAACACAACTGAAGAATTCAAGTTTTCTCTAACCAGAGTTAAGCTAAGTCTTACAAGTTCAATGGGTGTGTCAGCCAGATAATCAAAGACAGGGGAGAGGGAAAAGCACAGGATGGGGAGATACTGCGTATAAAGACAGTGTGTCCTGTCCATCTGGTAACACCTCCAAATGGTGCTGAAAGAACCCTACTTCTATTTATCACGATGCGTCCACTTCTTCAGTTAACCCCAAATCCTTCACTAGTAAACACGCTGCTATAATTTCATCTCAGGTGTTTATTTAGAGGTTTCAAGTGCTAAATTTTGATTCTGAGGTCAAATTGTCCTTTAAAAATAGTTTTAAGATGCCTTAACTTGTGCAGCAACTACAAGGAAATAACCGATTTAGTGTTGCGAGCTCCTCTAGCTAAACATGAGGATTTTCTTTTAAAACGACTTCCTTCCATCAATAATATATCTCCAGGGATCTATATTTTAATCACATTCATTTTCTATATTTTTAGAATCATCGTTGCTCGGTGCTGAGAGAAGGAAAAAGAATGCAAATGTCTTCGTTGGTTTGACACATCATCTCATTTTCTCAAAGTCGGTTCATGAGAAGTACTGAGTCGATCTACCTTCCAACAGCATCGAGTGAGGAAATGAAAGAAAACTACGAGTAACAAAATATTTTATTTCTTCATAATTGTTCCTGTTTGGCACCAACAAGGTTACAGGATGTACAATGATAATAAACATGGAAACTTTTATTATTATTAATTGTGATATGGAAACATCTTTTGGTATGTAAGATATTTTAACTTATTTGGTCACGGGCCAGCATCACAGGTGTTGCTGGCACAACTTTTTTTCTATCATGAAATACGTAGATCCTGGCTAAATTTGCCAGCAGTTTTCTACCTAGAGTCGCCCTGCCCAGGAAGAAGTCCCATCATAATCAATGTTTATAGTTTGAACTACCTGTCAAATGCCTATTGACCCGGGCACAGAATTGAAATGATCTGTCTTCTCTGCCCATAGCTCTGTGAGTCTGGACTCGGGCTGCCTGGGATTGTAAGCTACCCCAAAGGGACCTCTCCGAGAGAAAGCCGTGAATACCGCTTGGCCGATATCTTGAGTCAGATCTTCCCAGAAATAGTTTTGAAGTTGACCACAATTTATTTAGTCATTTCACAGGACATATTGGGGGGGACCTCCAAAATTAATTTTATTAATATAGATGTCATTAGGTTAATAAAGTTTGTTTATAGCTCTTGTCCTCTTCATTATGAATTGTTAGGACACAGCAACTGTACTTAGTGATATGGCAACCTTGAATTCTAAAGACTATTTACATTTTTATCATAAAAGCACTATCACTGTTAAGGGAAATTTTAAAGAAAACTCATCTCTAATCCCAACACTCCATCAAAAAAAATATTTTTATGGTATCCCCACTCCTATCTTTAGTTTACATAATTGCAACCATAGAACCCATAAATTTTTATAATCTATTTCACTTCACTCTCAATTACAAATATTTTCCACGTTGACACATAATTTTTATTTTTTCTTTCATTTTTTTTGGTACAACATCTATAATTTTCCTGGCCGCATAATTCATCGAATACTATAACTTACTTCGTCAGTACTCTAGTAATCTGCACATTTGATTTGTTTCCAATTCTGTGTTATTTCAAAGAAAAAGCCATAGTAAGTAACGCGTATGTATAGGTTTTCCTTAAAATAAATGCTCAAAACTGAGATTTGTTAGATAAAGGTAAGAACATTTTTTTGGCTTTTGAACCAAACCGTTTTCTAGCTGCTCAGGATGAGCCAGTTCTCCTCTCCTCAGTTTGGGACGTGACTTCTCTGAGCTCCTAAGGGCCTCTTGGCTTGCCCACTCCTCCTCCACCCCTAGACCCAACCCAGGCAAATGAAGGATGTGACCAGCATTTGAAGATTTGGCTAAGCAAAACCTAGTCAACTTCACACTTCATTACTTTATCTCAGCCCTCCCTTTTTTTCTAAAGAAATGCCATTTCTTATAATGAATGGGGTGTGAATGAACCTCAGTTGTTTGGGTACACTGTTAAAAATTCACAACTTTGGCAACCTAGCAAGTTATCTGAACGAGGGATGTGACTGCCACACCCGTGGAGCTAGTGCTACTTCACACATATTGAGCAGGGTTGGGTGAGGAGCAGAGAAGACACAACATGGGAGAGTGTTTTTTAAATGACAAAGGAACATGCAGAAAGTATAATTACCATGAAGCACCCCTAAATTTACCTTTACATGTGCAGTATAATGGGAAATACACATACTTCCTCTTTGTCCCTATTTCCTTGCATGGAGCCCCTAAAACACTAGGGATTTCCTGAGTGATAAGAGTCTCTTGTTATTCATAGTAAGCCCCTTTGAATCATACCTGAGTTTATGCTAATAAGAGGACACTCTAAAGACCCCTAGATATCTTCAGAATAAAGGATGGTCACTGGAAAGACCCAGCCTTGATGAGAGGGTTGAAATTTTTAGCTTCTACTCCCACCACCCAGGAGGGGAAAGGGGACTGGAGGCTTTCAATCACCAACAGCCCAAACCGATCATGCCTACATAATGTAACTTCCATAAAACCCCTACAAGACAGGTTCAGAGAACTTCTGGGTTGGTGAACACACAGAGGTAAGGAGGTGCTGCTGTGCCTGGAGAGGGCATGGATTCTTTCTCAACACCACTCATCTGGTGATCTTGTTAAAATGCAGATTCTGATGCAGGAGTACGGCCCTCACTACTCACAGTACGGTCCATGCTTCAGCAGTACAGGCTTCATTTGGGAGCTTGTCAGACGCGCAGAATCTCAGACTCCACCCCAAAGTTACTCAACCAGAATGTGCATTTCAACCAGATCCTCAGGGGAGTCATATGCAAAGCAAAGTTGGAGAAGAACTAATCTGAGTCTGTTTCCTTGTTCCTAAATGTTTTGTAGCTGACACACAGTACACACTCAATGTGTGGATGCTCCAGGTTCAGAGTTTAGATTAAAAAGAGGATTCCTTATAATCGAGCAAGGAGGAAGGGCTGATGGGTTTGAGGTTTGTCAGCAGCTGTAGGGATGGGCTGTGCACTTGGTACTCTTAGCACACTCTGCAGTCAGACATGGGGCGGCTCACTGCAGAGGCAGCTGCTTGTCTTGGGGGGAGAAAGGAATCCAGGGGTGCTATTAAGCAGAAGACACAAAATGTCTTTCTCAGGAACAGCCTTAGGACACTTTGAGGTACGATTAGGCTGGCGCTATCATGCCTGAGACATTGGTTCATATTCTGAATGCTCAGAAAGGCAGAGCTGGATAGAGGCTGGTTTGAGCGTCACGCCCATCCCCCCAAACAGGGCCCTACACCAAGACGCTGGCCAGTGGCAGGCACACTCTCGCCATGTTCAGGACTTCTGGAAGTTCAGGACTTCCAGAGGGAGCTGTCTCATAATGACCTCTCGTTACTTTCATTACAATAATCTTTTGGGGGAAATTCTTCTCCAGAGTTAAATTTAGAAAGTACATGGCACAGCCAACAATAATCTAAGGCTTTAGAACTGTGGTCTTAGCCTAACCTCCTATAAGCTCAGCAGGGCCATATAACCCACATAAGCAGGCACAGCCACACCCAGAATCCAGACCCATCCTGATTTGAAGCCAGAGGGATTTAAACAGCCGCAACTCAAACATAGCAAACATCAAATGTCCTCTGTCCTCTCCATGCCTTGATATTGAACCCACTGTAATGTTCATGTTAGACGAACGTGATTTTAAATGTTGCTTTGCCTCTTCTTTCGTACGTCCTATGAAAATTACTTCACCTTTTTATAACTTAGTTTATCTCACCTAATAAAACAAAGACAACAATATGATCCTATGAGATAGGATCATTGTAAGATTTAATAGGAAGACATAATTACAGTAGCTAACACTTATTCCGCATGTAATGTGAGCCAGGCTCTGTGCACAGCTATTTACATGAATTCACTCATTCATTCATTTGATGCATATTTATTGAATACTTGTCATGCATTGGGTACTGTTTTCTGGGGTTTGGAATAATAACAAGTATTATTGAATGATGATTATATGCCAGGCACATTTCTAAATGAGTTATTTCCCTTTTTCCCAGCTTCATTGAGGTATAATTTGTATACAGAAAACTGCACAATATTAACGAGTACAATCTGGTGAGTTTGGAAATACATATACACTCATGTTACCACCACCACAATCCAGTAAACATACTCATCACCTCCAAAAGTTTCCTTGTGTCCCCTGGTATATAAACAAGTTATTTCTAAACAGTTCACATTTCTAAGCATGTTAAAGCTTTAGAGGACTCCTATGGATTTTTTTTAATCCTCACAATAATCCAATGAAGTAGTGATATATTATTTTCCCCATTTTTACAAGTGGGGAAACTGAGACATAAAGGGTAAATAAATTACCCAGTCACACAGCTAGTAAACGGAGAACTCCACAGGTCATACTTTATGGATTATACTATTGGGAGATACTGTATGACGCATGAGGTTAAAGTATATGAAATTGCTAATATTCCACCATGATTGATCCATACAAACAGTAATTTTATCTGCTTTTACCAATACCATTTTAAGGAGATTTTGTAGCGGCTGCTATGTAAGCAGTCTTGAATGAAAGGTCGTTTGTTCTTTCTTTTGTTTCGGTTTGTTTGCTTAGTTCGTTAGAGCTGCCCTTCTTCCATATTCCCCAGATCCAACCTTGACTTTGCCTCCCAGATCTAGTACTGGGACTCTGCCATCCACATGCCTGAGTTGCTTCCTGGGGATGGGCTTCTCCCTTACTCTAGTCCATCAGACCTCCTGGCTTGGAACTCTGGGAATTAGTGTCCCTAAGACCTTGCATTAATACCAATACTATAGTAATGGAAACACGAAGAAGTACCATGAAGTGAGTGATTAGTCTGTAGCAGGCCCTGTCCTCAGACTTTTACATGCATTTCTGCATTTAATCCTCACAACAATTCTGTCAGGTAAAAGCTATTACTTTTCCCTCTTCACAGGTAAAGAAAGTGAGGTATGAAGAAACTGGATGATTTAGCCACAATTGCCCCCTTGCAATAGATCTCTCTGTCCAGCTGCATTTCCAGACATGACCTGCTCCCATATTATCATCCTTCATCCCTCTGACCGTCCATCTCTCTGAACCTCTGTGTCTCCAGGCACAGATTGCTCCTTGATCCCCTTTCCATTTTTTGCCTTTCTCTTTCTCTTTCTCTTGCCAGCCACTGTGGGTGTCTTTGGGAACCATCCCAGCTCAGCCTCACCCCACTTGGCCAGTCCAGGGTACAGTCCAGCCTTGCCATCAAACCATATCCTCAGCAGTTACTAAGCCTGCCCAACCTTGTCCTAAATAACTCTTCAGGACAAGCCTTGGGTCTTTATAGCTTTTACAGATGAATGCTAACATGTAAAATGTTCAAAATGCTTCAGGAAATAAAAGAGGTAGACCAACTTTTAAGAGAAAACTCAACAGCCCAGAATATGCTAAACAATTATGGAATCAATATATTTCTGGGGGGAACAAAAGCATTTCTAATTCTTTTATCCATCTTTCTATTCCAAAGAAATTGACAGAGCATCTATTCCACAGCAGCCCCAAAACAAGTGCTGGGGACACTGATATAAATAATAAAACACAATGACTCTCCTACAGGAATTCCCAATCTAGTGTGGAGAGGCAGATCTGTGAACAAAGCACTTCTAGCTAGTGCGTTAGCGTTAGTGCTTTCATAGAAGAGGATACAGATGCCTGGAGGCCCAGAGAGAACGGAAATAATTTTGTAGGACACCAAGGAAGATTTCTCCAGAAGCTAAGCCTTGAAGATGACAAGGTTTACCGACCTACCTACCAGGCAGATAAGAGAGAACAGCATTCAGGCATTAGAGAAGAAGGACGGCCCTGGTATGGGAAACAGCGTGAGCAAGGATGGAGAGTTTTGTACAAACTAGTAACATAGGTGATGGAACCGGCTAGAACCTAGAACTCAGGAAGGAAAAGCTGGAGAAGCCAGCGGGAGCCACACCGGGGTGGGCTCTGTGCTGCTGGATGAGGAGCTTAAGGAGGATGGAGAAGAGAGTCTTCTCAAATGGGGCGGTTAAACGGCCAGATTTGGGTTTGGGAATGACAATGGCAGCAGCATGAACGGTGAACAAGAGGGAGAGACTTTGAGAGTCACTGAGATAGTTCAGTCAGTACTTGCTAGGACAAAAGCCTGAACTGGGTTGTGGCTGGGAGATGGAGGGGAGGGGACAGAGAGAATAAAGAGAGGGGATAAAATCCACCGCTGTCAGTACCCACTAGGTGGAGCATGAGTGAAAGGAGGAATTTGGGAAGACTCTATGCCTATGAGTGCCTCTCTGTTTAAATGGGGAGAATTTGATAAATTAATTAGTCACTGGAATCCCAAACCTATCAGACTAGCCAGTGAGCTAGCCTAGTTGTAGGACAGACTTCTGCCTAAAAAGGGCGAATCCTCATTTTCTCATAAACTCCCAGACCGAAGGGTGGAAAGGACCTCAAAAGGATATTTATTTTCTAATCCCCATATTATTATAGTTATCTACTGCTGCATCACCAATTACCCCAACACTTATTGGCTTAAAACAACACAGATTTATTCTCGCACAGTTTCTATGGGATTCATGGGTAGCTTAGCTGGGTGCTTCTCGCTCAGAAGGTTGCAGTCAAGATTTCACCCAGGCTGCAGTCATCTGAGGCTTGACTGGAGCTAGAAGATTCACATCCAAAATGACTCACTCACGTGGCTGTTAGCCAGATGCCTCAGTTCTTTTCTGGCTGTTGGCAGGAGGCCTCAGTTTCTTGCCACATGGCCTCTCCATATTGCTGCTTGAGTGGCCTCAACACATGGAAACTGACTTCCGCCGGAGGAAGTCTTCTTAGCCTTGAAAGTGACACACTATCCTTTCCAAAATATTCTATTCAGTGTAGGAGGGGACTACATAGAGCACGGATACCAGGAGCTGAAGCAATGTAGGCCATTGTGGACGCGTTACAGCACACCCTCTAATCTCAGAGAAGTGACTGTCATTAACCCCATTCTACAGGTGGAGCAGCAGAGGGTAAGTATGAAGACAATGTAGCGTGGTGGAAAGAGCACTTGTCCGGGAGTCAGATAGCTGAATATCAACTCTATTGCTATCTGTGTGAACCTAAAGAAGTCACTTCACTTCTCAGGCCTCAAATTCTACTGTAAAATCAAGCTAGCATATTTATTTCCCAGGATAAAAAATATCGGGGCCTAACATTTGTAGGCTGTGCATGTTAGAGGATGAGGTTGAGTACTTCTATCAGGCAGATGGTGAGACTTAAAAGTTTATAAACTCAGGGATACAGGGCAAAATTGTGTATTTTGAGGACTACTCTGGAAGTAGTATGGAGGGTTGAGGGGCTGAGGGGCCCCTCAGGAGAGGGGCTGAGACTAGAGGGAAGCAGACCAGTGACAGAGGAGAATCATAAGTGCCCATAGTCAGCTAGCTGTGTTAGGAATGAAAGCACAGAATCAGAAGGGCCCAGAAGCACACCCATAACGTGACTGCAGTATTTCTGTTTGCGCGGCATATACAAGGAAAGATCTACTTAGTATCAAAAAGAGTGTAAATCTCTATCCTTCCTTTGCTGTTTTCTGAAATGACACCCAGTGTCCTGATGAATTTCCTGGTTACACAGTACCATTCGTCTTTGCCTTAGGACCCAAGATCCACGCAAGACTACAAAACCAACAGGAAGACAGAAACGAGAACCGACCGAGATGGTCAGTTCCATCAGATGGTGTACGTTTCACTCCCAGTCCTTTTTCAGACTCAGTTAAGGATTCTACTTTAGCCATTAAAGCTCTAAAAATCCAATTCTAAGTGGCAAAATAGGGTATGTTCATCACGCTAGTCGGGGGGTGGGGAGAGAAAATGGAAAAATATGAGTAAAACACTCAAGTCTGGTATCCACTGAAAATATATGTCTATTATTTTCTCTCCCTGAATTCAGAAAGAGCTTTAATATTTGCTATGTACAAAGTGCCAAAAATAAGCTGATAGGGTACATGCTTGAAAGACATAATGGAGACAAATATGGATTCAGAACCAAAGCCTTCACTGTGAGTACAGCTAGTATTATCAGTTTAATTTTTTTTCTCATTTGTAGTGTACATAGCGTGGGGGGGGATATAAGCTGCTTTAATAGCTTCTCTTTGAATAACAGGAATGTCTTCTACTAAATGCAATTCTGAAAGATTAAAGAAGAGCCATAAAAAATAATTTTAACAGCCACGATCCCCTGCCCTCCCACTTAAATAAACTCTGTCTATTCTGGTAATTATTGTATTACACCATAAGCTACAGAGCTAGGAAACTCCCACTCTTTCCACAGATTCACTCATGCATAGAATGTTTGTGATTGATGGACCAGTGAGGTTGAAATGTGCAAATGGAGATGAAACATCCCAAGATTAAACATCTCCCAGGTAGGGGATTGGCACCTTTCCAGCATCTTAAGCTTGGCCAAGCTATGCAGAGATGAGTACGCAAGGAAAGATGCTTGATCTCTGTCAGAGACTGAACGTAACCCCGCCCCTTCCTGCACCTCTAAATATGCCCCAGAAAACTTCCTCTTTCATGATCTATACTCATTTACTCAACAAATATTGACTGAGAACCTGGAGAGCCAACTCTGAGCCTGGCCCCAAGGAGACACGCAGTTAGTTAAGAAGGGTTCCAAGATCAGAGGAACTTAACAGTCTGGGGTAGTGTTTTTCAACTCTGAGTGCACATTAAAATTATGTAGGGCTTTAAAAGAGTACCGATGGGCCTCACTGCTAACTATGAAATTATAATGACTGAGGCCAAGCCCAAAATGGAGCCAAAGTTGAGACTCATGAGGAAAGAAACAAACAGATGCTTGTCACATGTTGTTATTACGGAAGGTACAAGGTCTACTGAAGCCTAGAGGAAGGAACCCATCCCAACTTTGAGGGAGTCAGAGGTTGGCTGGACATCAGTCACCTGACATGTTATGTTGTACTCGAAGAGGAAAGGACATAGCAGAGGAAGGCAGGGTAGTGAAGGAGAGCTGAGGGAGCAGTGTATGCAAAATGAGAGATCATACGACATTCCCCAGAACTGTAAGATGTGCAGTGTAGCTGGAGCAAAGGCTTCTACGGAGGAGAGAGAAGCCGTAAGCTGCATATAGGAATCAAATTGTATTCATCCTTCCTTCTTGATCTTTTCAGGTATATCCAAACAAGGAGTTTGTACTTTAGACTGAAGGCCATGGGGATTAAGGAAGGGTTTGGTTAGGGAATAAACTAGTGTTTCAACCAGATTTCTATTTTAGAATCCCCCTGCCAGCAGATGACAATTGATGGGTGGAGGAAAGGTCTATGAGAAGGAGTGAGGAATGGAGCAAGAAGGACAGTGGAGACTGTGGTGATATAGGGAAGGAAACAGATGATTTGGGACTGAACTATGGCAGGGAGGATGGAGAAGGAAGGGGCAGACTTGAGAGACAATAATGACAGAATAGAGGAACCTTAGTGACTGATTAGATGTAAAAATAAAGCAAAGAGAAGACTGACTACCAGCTTCCTGGTCAGGGTGACCAGATGTCTAGAAGAGCAGCTGGAGCAGAGAGGGGAACACTTGAATTCTTTGGGCCCCCTGTCCTGCTGTGGCTCTTGCCACCCTTTCTCTTTGACCACTTCACAACTTAGGCATGCCTTCCACAGGCATCTGGTAGACGAACATATAGATTTTATTTCTGTATGTACTACAACAATGGGAAACCCATGGATAGATGTTTCAAAAGGTTTCCAGTTCTTTAAAAAAGTTTATTGCAGCCCAGTCCTCAGCAGGGCCTCACTATCATCAGCTAGGTCAGCTACCTTCTCTCCCCCCAGTTCTTGTTTAGTGGGTGAGAAGACACTCCAGAGCTATCTGAGCATCTGTGTCCCCACCAAGGAGGCTGAAGAATAACTAGTGTCTCCTATCCATACGCAGGATGAAAGAATTGCAAGGGAATGGGATGGCAACTCCTCTTCAGCCTTGCTCCAATCAAGAGTATTAGATTTGGGGAGATCAGATGATGCGTAAAATAAAAGAAATATGTAAAATTACAACTGGTTCTAAAGATTTTAAAAAAGATTGCCTAATAGTTTATGACCAACAATTTCCCTGCAAGAGAAGTACATACGCGGTAGGTACACCAAAAGGCATGTCCTACAGTGTTTATGGCAGTATTATTAGTAAAGCCAACAGAACATAATTCAAATGTCCATCAGTAATACAGTAAGTAAATCAATAATTTGTAATTACACAAAACAATATGGATAAATCGCACAAGTATAATGTGAAGCAAAAGAAGTCAGACAAAGTAAGCACACATTCACGAGTCCATTTATATGAAGTATAAAAACAGGCCAACCTAATCTTTGCTGTTAGAAGTAAGAATATTGATTTGGGGGTTAGGGGGTGTTGCAAATAGTGACTGGAAGTCTGACCCGAGGCACCTTCAAGAGTGTGAGTCAGATTCTCCTTGTGGACCTGAGTGCTGATGATGGGGGGGAGGGGTGTTTAGTCTGTGACGTCATTAAGCTGTACACTGACAACATGTGTATATTATCATTCAAGAAAAAGTTTTTAAAAATCTATAGCTGGGTTTTACAACTGAGGTTTTCTTACCCTTATTTTGATGAATGAAATTAAGAATCCTATGTGTGGGGGAAAATTGACAGAATGGATAATGAGTTCAATCTCTGACATTCTGAGTCTAAGATGTCTACGAAACACTTAAGTACTGGTACCCAATAGACATTAGTCAAATAAGTTGGTTGCTCAGAAGAATGATTTGTACAAGAGCTTCACGAAGACAGAAAAGGAACTTGTTCTTGCTCTCTTTCTGAAAATACATTTGCCCCAAACCAGCACACAAGATTCATTATCCCTTTCGCATTGATGCTCGCCTCTGAGTCAACCTCATTTTTTCTGATCCTCGTGGATGTTCCTGCAGCAACATTTTCCTGATGACAACAGCTCCTAGTTGGCAAGGTGCTAGCTATTTTAAACTATTACCGTGTTTCCCCAAAAATAAGACCAGTTCTTATATTAAGGTTTGCTCCAAAAGATGCATCAAAGCTTATGTTCAGGGGATGTCATCCTGAAAAATCATGCTAGGGCTTCTTTTCCGGTGAGGTCTTCTTTTCGGGGAAACACGGTATGTACTTAGTCTCCTAGCACACATAGGCCATTCTAAATTCTTCATGCATTCAGACAGAGACCGGCTAGCTGTTCACCGTATCCATTTCCTCTGTGTTCTGGGCACACAGTGAGGTGACCATTCCCAGCCTTCCTGGCAGTTAAGCATCGATATGAGATTGGGTTCTAGACAGTGCAATGTGAGTAGACGTGATGTGTGCCACTTCCAGATCCGACCCATCAAAATCTGTCACATGTACTCCTCTATGCTCTTCCCCCTTCTGCCAGCCTGAAGCAGACAAACATGGAAATCTTGGAAGTCATGTGATGAAGGTGGTCGAGGCAAAAGATGCAAGGGGCCTAGGTCCCTGAATGTCTGCCAGCAGAGCCACTCACTGACGAGGAACACCATTTTGAACTTCACGAGAGGAAGAAACAAACCTCAGATGCCACCTCCTCCCATTAACCTTTCCAGATAGTCCCACAGGAAGGTAATCTCTACATATACTTTCTGCTCCAAATTCTGATAGCACTTTATTTGTACTTATGTCACTTTTGTGCCTCCCATTTTCACCAAGCATACCCTTGTCAACTGGAATAAAACTTCTGAGTGACAAAGATCGTAGCGCTGTTATTATTCAACCGGGTAGTCTCTGGGCCCTAGAACCATGACAGACATCTAGTGCGTGTTTAGCAAATATTTATTAAATTAAGGAATAAACGAATGCACATCTACCCTTTAATTTCCAACTGAGAGGCAAAGATGTTTTCAATAATTTTTAGTCAGCCAATAAATACTTGTAGAATAAATGAATAAACGCATGCAGGTTTGGATGAATTCGCTCATGCATAAACAGGTGGATAGGAGCAGCAAGAGAAGGAGGAGATGCCTGAGATTTGAAGCCTGGCAAAAATGGAGAAAGCTGTAACTACTACCGGAAGTAAGAACATCAGCAAAGGGGCAATGGATCATTGTATATTCATTCATTTATTCACCCTCCCCCACCCCGCAGCCATCTGTCCACTCACCTCATCCTCCCTCGATGAAAACAAGCTGAGTGACTCTATCATTTAATGAGAGATAGCATTTGTTGAATACTTATATGTGGAAGATCGTGTCAAGCATTTTGCATAGAATAACTCATTCAATCTTCATAACAACCCTGCTAGGTAAGCACTATTATTTCACCTATTTGATAGACAAGGAAATTGAAACTTAATAAGTTACTTGTCAAAGTCACATGGCAGTGGGACTGAAGCTCAGATGTAGACACTCCTAGTCTGGAGCCTAAGCACTCAATTACTATGCTGCAGCAATTCCTACACACCAGCCGTGATTTTCCTCAGCAGAGCTGCAAAGAAGAACAAGGAAACAAGCTTCTCCTTTAAAACCTTGTCATACAATAAACTAGTAATCTCACTATAATGTCTCGTGTGGCATATACTATAGTGGAGATGCATAAAATGCTGAGAAACGAGGTGGAGCAGGAAGGAAAGCTTGGGGACTTCGTCCAGGTGACATTTGTGCTGGGCCTGCGAGCTGAGTGGGGCAGGTCTGTGCAAGGTGAAGGGGGATGTGGGAAAGAGTCCCACAGACGGATTACCAGAGCCAAGGCACATAGAGACAGTGTTCCTATGTGGCAAGGCTGCCTGATGCCTGAAGTTGGGAGGGAGTGGAAAGAAACAAAACTTTAAAGGACGTTTGTATCCAGGTCATAAAGACACTCGCTTTCCGTGTGAAAGGCTTGCTCTTTGGCTGGTAGGCAGTTAAGAGTCACTGAAGAGCTTTAAGCGGGGAATTGAAGAAAATTCTCCTGTGCTGTGTGGAGTAAAGATCGTGGAGTGAGGAGGCATGAGATCAGGGTGTAATAGGTTGATTAGTGCCCACCAAATATTCAGGTCCACCTGGCGCCTCAGAATGTGACCTTACTTGGAGGTAAGATCTTGGCAGATGTAATCAACGTAAGGACCGAGATGAAATCATACGGGATTAGGGTGGCCCCTGAATCCAATGAGCAGTTCCTTATAAGAGAGGGCAAGAACACAGAGAAGAACGGGACGTGCAGATGGAGGCAGACATTATGGAGTGATGCGTGTGTAAGTCCAGGAATGCCAAGAATCGCTAACAACACCGGAAGCTAAAGATGGTTTCTCCTTCAGAGGCTCCAGAAGGAGCCAACCTTGCCGACACCTTGACTTCAGACTTCTCGCCTCCTGAACTGTGAGAGGAAAAATCTGTTGTTTTAAGCCACCTAGTTTGTAGTTTTTTGTTTTTTTATTATAGACCTAAGAAATTAATACACAGGGATGTTAATTAAGTGGTCATTGTTCTGGTCTAGGAGAGAAAACAAACCCTGAATTAGGGTGAAGGTACATGGACAGAGAGGAGAGGCAAGACTGAAGAAATGAAGTAAGTCAGGATGGAGAAGAAATGGTCGCTTGGTGGTTGAGGAGGAAATGAGGGGAGAACATCAAAGATGGTTTCCTGGTTTCTACCTGTGTTATTAACCAAGACTGAGACTATAAGAGCTGATGTGGAAGAAGGATGGCATATTTTGAAAATGAAATTAATATAGTCTATTGTTCTTTAAATTTTGCATTAAAAAAGCAGACAGGTAGGCTGTTGGGCTTTTCTCTGTGTACATTAGATGAAATAGGGAATAGAAGGGAAGGAAGGAGAGAAAGAGGGAGGAAGGGAGGGATACAGGGATGGAGGGAGGGAGAAGAAAAAAGGAAGGAAAGGAAGAAGGGAGGAAAGGATGTGAGGGAAGGAAAAGAGAGTTCATTAAATTCCTGTAAACTGTGAGGTGATGTGGCAGAGCTTGAAAAACAATGTCCGGTTCATAGCAGATACTCCTGAATGTCAAAGCTAAAGTCCAGAAGCCAAAGTATAAAGAAGACTATTTCACAAGAACAGGAATACCTGAACAACTCCCAATTTCATTTCTCCAAACCAACCACACAAGTATAGATTACATGTGAGATGTATCTCTGTCACTGAAAAAGGTCATAATCGCAGCGTCACTGCCATATTTAGATTGCCATGCCAATAAAATGAGAGTCAGAACACTGTAAAGTTGCTGTTAGAGAGGTGGGTCCCTGGCATGGGGAGGAACAGGCAGGAAGTAATTGGCCAATAGTGTAAAGAAGAAGAGGGTTAATGTTCTGTTAGAGAAACTAGAAAATGGATCAGTGTCTGCTTTTCAAACTCAGAAAAAACTGGGTGGATTAAACTTCTCTTGCTCAGCCCCCTTTGTGTCTACTTGTCTTGGATGCTTGCATGACTGCCCATGATTCATGCTAAGACCAAAAAAAACAGAAAAGATAAATTACTCTGATAATATTTGTAGTCAATATAACTAGGGGCTTCTTCATTTCAGATTTATTTTAACTTCACTCCACAAATCAAATTCAAAACCTAAATGACTCAGACGATACTTTGAGTATGTTTTTCATGAGCGTCCTAAGGATTACTATGGAAGATTATGCCAAAACTACTTTTTATTTACTATTTTTCTGCATGTGACGAGGTACTAAAGTATATATTAGGATGAATAATTATAAATTTTATTCCCTGGTACATATGACAGATTTGTACAAAATTCTAACTTGGAAATGTTTACAAGATTAGTGTGTTTTTTTTTCTTTTTTGGCATGAGCCATACATGAATTTTCCTCTTGTGACTACTTGCTCAGAAATCATAAAGATAAAAAAAGCATTTTCACTAAATTGCAAAAACAGAGCCTCTATATTTATGAACTATAAGGTGCAGCCAAAGAGAATTTCTTTCTAAATCTTCTGCACTAATCTCTCAATTAAACAGTGCCCATTTTAGAATACAAACTCATAGATAATATTTATTTCTGTTAAATTATAATTATATCCAAACCAACTGAATGATAGATACCTAAACTTTTCTCTTCTTTTGTCCCCCTACCTTCCTCCTCATATACATACTTCTTATATTAAAAGAAAGTGCTAATCACCACAAGTGATCCTGTAATTTTCGGATTGGTCTAGAAAGAGAATGAAGTTATCTCACCCCCTATCTTCCAACTTCTAACAACCCCGCCCCCACACACACTAGAACACACATGTGTCCTGCCACAAACACACACAGCACAGCCACTAGGACGACTAACCGTTCAAGGTCTGCCTGGCACAGAGATGCTTCTCAGAGCACAAGACTTCCATTGGTGAAACTAGGAAAGTCCTGAGTAAACCAGGATCATCTGATCACCCAAACACACACAAACACGCATACACACACAGCACACATAAAAATTTTCTTTTAATTTCAATTGTTTTAAACTGCTGTAACTACATAAAACTTATTTTATAGTTCACTGTTTCCACTCTTATGCAGAATTTTATTAGAGGTCCAGCCGGTACAATAAAGAAAAAAAAAGAAAGAAAAGGCATAAAGATTATTTAAAAAGAAACAAAATTGTCTCTCTTCACAGAGAACATGTTTCTGTAAATAGTTCCAAGGAATCTTTTAGAAAGCTACTAGAATTAATAAGTGAGTTTAGTAAGATTGCAGGATACAAGGTTAATACAATGAAAGTCAATTGTATTTCTGTATACTAGCAGTGAACAATTATACATTGAAATTGAAAAAAACAATAGCATTTTAAATAGCACCAGAAAACATGAAATGTTTAGGAATAAATTTAATAAATCTAATCATATAGTTGATATAAGATCTGTAAATTGAAAACAATAAAATGCAGATAAAAAAATCAAAGACAGGGCTAAGTGAACGGAGATACTGTGCTCATGTACTGGAAAACTGTGTATCGTTCGGATGACCATCTACTCAAACTGATCTATAGATTTAAAGCACTCTAAAATTTAACTTTCAATGACTCAAAATGAATCAGAACTAAAAATAAAACTTGACGCTAAAAATTCTGGAAGAAACATAGGACAAAAATCTTTGTGACCTTTGGTTAGGCAAAAATAAATGACATACAATAACAAAACATAATCCACAAAAGAAAACATGGATAACAGATTCCATTAAAATTAAAAACTTCTGTTCTTCAAAAGACACCATTATGAAAACGAAAAGACAAACCCTAGACGGAGAGAAAATATTTACAAGACACTTACGATCTGATAAAGGACTTGTATCTAGAATATATAAAAAACCTTCCAAAATTCAACAATAAGAAATGAGCAATCCAATTTTTTAAAATCAGCAAAACTGAAAGACACTTTGCCAAAGAAGAAACACAAATGGCCAAAACATGAAAAGACACTCAATGCCATTAAAAATAGGACAGTTAAAATCACAATGAGGTATCTCAACACAGCTATTAGAATGCCAAAAATGAAACAAAGGAAAAGAAAAAGAAAAAGAAAAAAACCTTGACCATACTAACTGCAGGAAGTGCTGGTACAAATGCAAACAATTAGAACTCTCAGATTTTGCTGGTACAAATGCAAATTTGGTTCTACCGCTCTGGAAAACAATTGGGTTGTTTCTTATAAAATTAAACATAAACTGCCATACAACCCAGTAATTCCACTCCTTGGTATTTATCCAAAACAAATGAAAACTATGTTCACACAAAAACTTGAGCATGAATGCTCACAGCAGATTTATTTATAATCTTTCAAAAACTGTAAACAACGTAAATGTCCTTAAACTGTGGCACATCCATAAAAGTATTTCTCAGAAAAAAAAAATACTGACATATTCAACAACATGGATGACTCACAAATGCATTATTCTAAGCAAAAGAAACCTGAATCAAAAGGCAATATACTCTAACACTCTATGAATACTTACATAACACTCTGGAAAAAGAAAAATTACAGGGACACAAAACAAATCAATGGTAACCAGAGGTTGGAGATCAGACCACAAAAGGGCACAAGGGAATTTGGGTGTGAGGGAGTGATGGAGCTTTACTAAATCTTGATTATACTGGTGGTTACATATTGCATATAGTTGTTAAAGCTAGTAGAACTATACTCTAGAAAAAGGTGAATTTTACCTTTAAAAAACCCTTCAAGTTATAAAGGCACTTTATGTGGGAGTTATCTTTTTAAATATTGTCTTTTTAAAAATCAGTGCCAAACAAATGTGAAAGGAAAACACAATGTAATTATTTGGAACTTCTCTAGAAAGAGAAAGAATGGAATCAACCTACTTATTTTAAAATTTAAAACATTTTTCTGATACTAAGAGCATGGTAATGAAGAAAATACAGAAACTATGAAAAAGGATAAAGAAGAAAGCAGAACTTGCATGACCCAGAGGCAACCACCATTAATATTTTACTTTACTTACTTTTGATTTCTACTCTAAAATCTAAATACAATTGTGAAGTCCTGGGTTGGTGGTTTGAGAATAATCTTTGGAGTCAGGCAGACTGGGATTCACTGTGAAAACTGAGTTTCAGTTTTCACATCTGTAAAATGGAGATAATAACATCCAGTTTATAAATTATGGAGATTCTATTAATATAAAGTATTCAGCATAGTATATGGCACATATAATGCTCAGCAGAAATATTGGACACAATTTTCCATTTCAGTAAAACTTTTTGTAAACAGAATTGTATATAAGATTCCAGGATACGAAAATGCTATAATATACCATTCTCCAATTTTTGGATGTTTAGATTGTTTCCAATTGTTGTTTGTCATAAATAACATTATTAAAAATATATATGTGCTTGAAACTTTTCCAGCTTTTTGATTATTTCTTAGGACTGAATCCTAGATAAAGGCATATAAACATGTTTAAGGCTCTTGCTAATTCTTATCAAGTTATCTTCTCAAAAGGTTGTACCTATTTACATACCCATCATCAACAGATGAGAATTTCAGTGTCATTACTCCCTTCACAATATTAATTTTTACTTACAGTCTTGCTATACAAAATTCAATTATTATAAAGCTGTTTACCACTCTGGCAAGATGGTAGTCAATTAATGAGGAATGATCTCTCACTAAAAATACATAAACATGCTATATTAAATATAACAAAAGAACGTATACAGTCAAATTTAAGAGAAAGAGAAAATCCAAGAAACAAAAGGAAAACTCAAAGCCTGATGAGTAAGGCTCAGTAGGCACCTTGGCATCCCATGAATATATCCAGAGACAGGCCATAGGGACAAGAGATGGGAATTCAACATTCTTATTGGGACAGGGGACATAGCCAGAGGGAAAGGGACATAGCCAGAGGGAAAGGCACATGGATTAACATTGAACCCTCAACAGACTGCCCTTTTCATGAAAAGAGAATTGGGAAAATTTTAATAACTCTCAGATACACCAAGGGAATGAACTCTATGCCTAGCAGTTAGACAAGGAACAAAAGTAGGGGGAGGTTCTGTAAGAAATCTAGACTCTACAGCCACATAACACATGGGTGTGGCCTTAAGATGACCAACCCATCCCCATATGCTAACACTTTCCTGGTTTAGCACTGAAAATCCTGTCTCTCAAACAATCCCTCTGTCCCAGGCCAATTTGGAAGTCTGGTCATACCACGCAACATCTAAATTTACACAATCCAAATTTTATAGAAATTCCAAGCTGAGAAATGGTATCAAAACTGGTTTGACCGACAATAGTTTAGTGGTTAGCAGAGGGTAAGGCGGGAGAGGGGTGGTAGATGAGGGAATCAAACATATGGTGATGGAAGGAGAACTGACTCTGGGTGGTGAACACATAATGGTATTTATAGATGATGTAATACAGAATTATACACCTGAAATCTATGTAACTTTACTAACAATTGTCACCCGAATAAACTTTAATTAAAAACAAAACAAAACAAAAAAAACTGGTCTGACCCTTGTGAATCCCTGTGGATTCAGCTGGACTCATTTGTACAACCCTACAGACTTCCACAAAGCAGGTACTGAGGACTCCCCAGATAAAATTGTCAGATAAAATACAGTGCACCCAGTTAAATTTGAATTTAAGTTAAATAATTTTTAAGTTGCAATGTTGGGGCACACTTATACTAAAAATGTAGTTGTTATCTTTCTGTAATTCAAATTTAATTGGGTATTCTGTATTTTTATTTGCTAAATCTAGCAATCCTGCAGAACCAGAGATAAACAGCAAGCAGCACACCACCATGTACCCTGGAGATAAAGTCAATTGCAAAAATTTTAAATTACACAAGGAAATGAGGCACCATAACAGATAGTCAGTAGACATAATAAAAGCAATAATTTGCACTCCAAGAACCAGAAATTATGAAGCAAACTCAGATACTACAAAATGTTGTAAATTCTTAAAAAGATGAAAGAAGGAACGAAAACTGTAATGAAAGAACAAGACACTTATAAAAAGAATGACTGGATCTATAAAGGCCAAAGAGAACTTGTTGCAATGAAAAATATAGTCATTGAAACTATCAACTCAAGATCCAGGTTAATTTTTTTGCCATTTTCTTATACTTTTTTGAAATTTTTAAATTTTTTTGACCTTCAATATTATTTTACATTAGTTTCAGGTGTACAGCACAGTGGTTAGACATTTATCTAATTTATGAAGTGATCCCCCCAATTAGCCTAGTACACACACCTGGCACTGTGCATAGTTATTACAATATTATTGACTATATTCCTTACGCTGTACTTTATATCCCCGTGGCGCTGAGTGGAAAAGTCTAGGTTAAATAGCAGGTTAGACAGCTGAGGAGAGCTATAGGGCTAAGATGAGTTAATTAATCTGTGCCTCGACATTCCTATTTACAAAATAGAGAAAATAACAGTACCTATGTTATAGGGTTGATGTACGAAAATAAACGTAATACATGTAAAGCACTCAGAATAGTGCCTGAGCTATAGCAATTTCTCAGTCAATCGAGCAATCTACGATTACTGTTCAGTTTTGATTTAAATAGGTATGTAGAATATCCTCATATGGCAGCATTTCCCAAATGTGTAACTCAGAAAGTTGGCCTTATATGATACTCTAAGGACAAAAAAAAAGAGCTCCATGGTGAAATACTTTTGGGAAGCCCTATATGACTCTACCAATATCTTGGAAATTCTCAGTGGGCATTACCATTTAAAGCCCCTCAGGAGTTCTGCTGTAAGGGAACCTGGTTGGCTTGTCCTTTAGATAACTACAAAGATGAGGACACAGGGCTCGCGGAGGTTGTCACTTGGCCAAGGCCCTTCAGCTGGTAAATGGCAGAACTGGCCTGCAAACCAGGGTGGTCTGGCTCCAAAGTCCATGATGCCAATGACTACACAAGGCCGTCACATTGAGAAGGAACTTAAAATAATTTTCCTGGAAGAGAGCTTCTTCCTGACAGTACAGAGACCCAAGGGTGAACTTGTCCTGGTGTCCCTTCAGATCACCCGCTGCGTGGTTGCCTCAACCACCCCCAGCCTGTCCCCCGAATCCCCGTGCACAAGCTAAGTACCTTGAGCATTTCCTCTCTTCCTGAGGCACAGGCAGGGGACAGTAGGAGAGCAACTGCCTTCCAGGGCCCTGTCTCTAAGAAGTCCCACTGAGCCCCATTTCGTCTCTCCACGTTTTTTCTTCTACAACATGCAGCTTACGGGGCTGTACTGATACTAGATGACGTCTCCACACAGTTCCCCAGACAATGGATGTCTGTGGCTCACTCAATAAATAGCAATTGAAAACAAAAGAACACAGCATGAATCCACTAATATTGTTGGTGTATTTCACCTAGAAAAAAATTAAATTAGGTCCATGACTATTGTGCTGTTATGCCAGGGTCACCGTCCTGTACAGACTGGCATGAGCATACCGGTACCCTCCTAAGGGAAACAAAGCAGAGATTTGAATTTCACAGGAACTGATAGGACTTGAGTAACACTATTAACCAATTTCCATAAAGGTTAATCGCACCCCAGCTGCAAGTAAAGTTGGAATTTACATGTGGGGTGTATCACTTTTGTTTTCCTAAACCCTTTAAATAGGACTATGTTAAAACCTTTTCAACTCTACTCAGAAGTCCCAAGGTAATCATACTCACAACCGACAGCTCATTGATATTAAGTTGAAGTTAAAAAAGGTAACTAGTGAAACAAAGATTCAGACAACATGGGAATTCTTCCTAAGTGAATACTTAATGTCTATAACACTTGGCTACTTCCTTCATTGCATTTCCTTCAATTCACCAAAATTTTAACTGAACACTACTATTCATATTACATTTTAAATGCTCAATACAAATTGCTTAAGCACTTTTTAGTGCCAGCCCTAAACTTGGCATTGGAGAGATTCTAATATTAATGAAGCAGGGTTGGCCTTCAGGGAACATACTGTGAATAAAGAAATCAAGCAGTTAGAAGTAACCAAACAATTGCCTCACCAACATAGGCATAGCAACATAAATGGATCTTAAAATCCGTGGTACTGAGCTAATTAAAAAAGAATGAAGTGTATAACAATGGCATTTATGTAAATTTAGAAAACATCCATATAAAATATAATGAACATTTTGCAAGAATGCATACAAATAAAAGAATACACAAAAAACATGTTTGAATGATAGTCTATGGGAGAGGAAGGAAAAGAACATAAAGGAAGGAAAGAAGAAAGGGAAAGAGAGATGGAATGAGGAAAGGAAGGAAGAACAGGTTTAACTTTCAAGCAGCTGGCATGTAGCACACAGACAGTATTCTTTAGAAGTCAGTTTCTTCACCTAATCTCTTCCTTCCTTCTCCTGAGTCTCTAATACTAAGGGATTTTCTTAATCAGAGAACTGTTAAAAGAAAGAAAGAAACTGCAACCATAGAAGTAGCTTGGTGCTCAATTTCAATAAGACAAGATGGACTGGTGTATTTAGCAACCTTCTGTAGACACCAGGTACCGTAAAACACAATCATCATGGCAGACCAAGAAGAGCCAGCCGTCCCTACCCCACTGCCCCCCTACATGGATGAATGCTCATTTCCTGAGTCAGTTTAAACTAACTCAGATTATAACCTGTACCCCTGTTTGAAAGGTCATGCCTTATGCCCACTTCTGGTCCTTTAGCAATTTAGAATCTTCTTCTTCAAAGCTTTAAGTTCGAGAGAGACCAAAGGAGAGTCTTCTTGAGCCAGTTAATCTTCCCTTTCCCTGGACTGAACATACTCATCAATCAACCTTTATTAACTGTTTCCGTCTCCCAATAAAGTTCTCCTAGTGTGTCTGCAAGTAGTTTGCCAGGTAAAATATAGAATGCCCAGTTCAATTTGAGTTGCAGAATAAGAAAAAAATATTTTTTTTAGTATGTCTCAAAGATTGCAGGTGACACACTTATACTAAAAAAATATGCATTGTTTATCCAAAATTCAAGTGGACCTGGGCATTTCTGTATTTTTATTTGCTAAATTTGACAATCCTACCCTAAAGTAAGAGAGCAAAGACTAGAAAATTTGGTCTATTGAGGGTAGCTGAGGCACAGTTGAGGGGGATAGCAGGATGGGGCTAAATTCAGGAGCCAAAATATTTCACATTCTTTTGTTTTGATTTTCATTGGGTATATAATTGCATGTAGAATGAAAGAATTTAGTCTTATTAGTGAACCATAATTTTTTCACGAGACATATCTGGTAAAAAAAAGCAGGGTGGAATAAAGACAAAGATAATTGCTAGGAGTCAGGAAAATCCAATTTTAGCCCCAGCTCTCCATCTAGGTCTGTGGAAGTCAGCCACTTACTTCTGCTGTGTGGTCCTCGGTCTCCTTATCTGCAGAATGAGAGTAAAGGGCTAAATGATTTCTTATGAGTCCTTCTGCTTCAGCCCTCAGTTGCTCTACGGTAGTTATCATATTTGCTTAATTTAGTGAAGATAGTTTTGTTGCTCTTAATCCATGCAGGAACAATAAAAGTGAACACAAATGAAGATTTCTTCCTCTTTCCATATTCTATTAACAATTCCTCTGTGAGATATTGTGGTTGTCACAAAAACTGAAACCAGTAGTGCAGGCTTAGTGAGAAGATCACAAATGCCCAGTTACCAAAAAAGAACCAAAGCAGAAGCCTTGCTCTATCTACATTAAATCACAAGGAGTACTCAGGAAGCACATCACCTGCTCTGAAATGTCTGTACTCGGTACAAAAGCCTCCTACCATGCAGAAGCCTCCTTAGAGTCTTAGCAGCTTTTGCTGACATCAAGAAATACAACAGGGGTGGGGGGCTAGGGGGTGACCGGATGGCTCAGTTGGTTAGAGGGCGAGCTCTGAACAACAGAGCTGCCGGTTCGATTCCCACTTGGGCCAGTGAGCTGCACCCTCCACAACTAGATTGAAGACAACGAGCTGCCGCTGAGCTTCCAGAGGGGTGGCCGGATGGCTCAGTTGGTTAGAGTGCGAGCTCTCAACAACAAGGTTGCCGGTTCAATTCCCACATGGGATGGTGGGCTGTGCCCCCTGCAACTAAAGACTGAAAACGAGAACTGGACTTAGAGCTGAGCTGTGCCCTCCATGACTAGTTTGAAGGACAGCGACTTGGAGCTGATGGGCCCTGGAGAAACACACTGTTCCCCAATATTCCACAATAAATTTATTTTTTTTAAAAAAGAAATACAATGGGGATAATCAATCATCAGATTATGTATGACGGTCTTGCTTTCATTTTTCTTATTGATATGATTGAAAAGAATTGGTCATACAGTTCTACCACTGATTCTGTCTCATAAATTTTTATTCTTGGTGCAGGCTATAAACATCACAATGTCATTTAAAACAAAACATAATGTAATAATAGCTTTTTCAAACTCAGGAAACTTGTGAAAAATAAACGTCACCCACTTGCTATAGTAATGAGGTAAATGAAAGTTTGCCAACTTGGTTGGAATCCTGGCTCTGCCATTTTTTAGTTACTTTATCTCTTTAAGCCTCCATTTCCTTAACTACAAAATACATTAAAAACTATTTATCAAGCACCTACGTATGTTATGACCCCTTGGAGGTCCATCAGTGAATAAAGCAAAAATTCCTACCCTCACTGAGCTTACAGTGCAGGGAGAATATATTAAAATGAGTCACTAAAGCACAGCTTCCTGTCTCAGCAACTTTTGCCATCATCAAGAAATACAATGGGGATAATCTATGTGATTTTTTAATTTTGATATTACCCCAGCAGTTTACTTCTTATAAAAATAACATTTGGGGTATTTTCACATTATAATAAAAACAGAAAACTTTTTGTTTTCTCAATTAAATGCAAAATATACGAAAACTTTAAAAGAAATAAACTAGAAAATCAGCACTTAGCAGCCACCATAGTAATAATTATACCAAAAATTATCAATGTATGCTAAAACTTGTAGGTAACACTTTAAAAAGAAACGACATTTCTATAGTCTTAAGTGTTTCCCCACAAGATACTTATTAATTACTTTAAAAGAATTAATTAGAAAGAGCTAAATCAATACCCATTTTCAGGAAAGAGAATTAATGGAGACCTTAGCCATCCAGTGCATTACATGAGTCGAAAATTTTTGGGCTGGAGAAAGCTGACAAAATTCACCTTAATCAAGAGATCAAATATAGCATCTCCAACAGCAGGAAAAGTAGGTATTCTATGCCTCCTGATATGAGGCACTGATAAGAGCACACAAATATTTTCTGTGGTATTCTTGTCAAAAATGCATAACCTGAATCGAATAATGAAGAAATATTAAGGAAACCCAAGTTGAGGGGCATTCTGCAAAGCAACTACTACTCTCCACAAGCGTCAAGGCCAGGCTACAAAAAGGAAATACGATAGAACTGTCATGCAGGGTCTCTGGTCCCGCTCCCCTCATAAGAGCGCAGAATATGGTGAGGCCAAAAGGGAACACCCACGGAGCCATAGATAGGGGAGTCATACCACTATATTCTCGCTGGTGCCTGGGTTGGAGACACAAGAAGCAGAAGCCACACGATCCGTAATCTGCCTTCTGCTGCCTGCCTGCCTGCCAACCAACCAACCAACCAACCAACCAACCAACCAACCAACCCCCCAACGTAGCCATGGCAGTTATATTAGTCGCTAATGGCTAACTGGTTACAGCTGATGGCCATCTAATAACCGAGCCAGCACCTTTCCATGTGAGGCCAAGAGCCTGGAAACTGCTCTCTGGGACTCTGTCCCCACAATAACTGTTTCAGATGAAACAAGACTAAAGAGATATGACAACTAAACTCAGTATGTGATTCAAGATTAGATTCTAGAACAGAAAAAATACATTCTTTAGCTCTGATGGATATTAGTAGGACAGCTGGCAAAATTACAGGGTTTTTAGATGAGAGAGTAATACTGTATTAATGTTAACTTTCTAATTGTGACTACTATAATGTGTATGTAAAAGAATGATCTTGCATATAGGAAATATATACTGAAGTATATAGCAATAAAGGAACACTGTGTCTTCAGAAGGGGTGGGGAGAGAGAAAGAGAGGCAATGAAATGATAAAGCCAATATTTTAAAATAGCAACATGTGGGGAATCTAAGTGAAGCGTATATGGGAATTCTTTATACTGTATTTTCAGCTGGAGTGTTGGTCTGATCTGACCAACCTAACAATTAATCCAAATTAGCACCACTAATAATGAGACAAGTTCATATTCTGTGGCCCTAATGTGATGCAATATGAAATATACATCACCTGTCATGTATTCTTGCCGAAGAAGTTTTACCTAAATCTAATTAAGCCTTTAGACATAGTTTCCAGTTTACAAGAAAAAAAGGGATAGAGAAATGTGTTAAATGATACCAAGTGAAAATTATTAGAGAAATTCAGAATGAGGAAGACTCAATAAGACAACTAGCCTGGATTGACCATTATATAAAACGTCAAGGGGGAAAAAAGGTTGTGGGAGAAGGAAGGGTGTAGGGTGTGATAATTCTGGATTAAAAGCGTCTAAGAGAAATAACAACCAAAGGCACCGTATGAGCCTAGATTGGATCCTGTTTCCAAAAATATTTTTAAAAGGTCCAAAAATATTTTTGATACAATTGGAAAATTTAACTCTGTTCTGAATATTAGATTATTAAATTATTGCTAATTTTCTTATAACTCACAGTAGTATTATATATAGGAGATCGTCCTTATCTTTAGAAGATGTCTGCTGAAGTATTTAGAGATGAAATGTCATGAGGTCTACAGTGTACTTTCAAATGGCACAGAAAAGTTTGTGGAGCGAGAATGAGAGAAGGAGAAAGTAAATAAATAGAGCAGCATGTTAATAACTATTAAATCTACATAGAGTATATGGGTGTTTATTATACTATTATTTCAACTTCTTATGTAACATTTTTCATAAAAACATTGACAAAAAATAATGCTTTTACCTTCATAATATATTCTTATTAGTTTTCTTTTAGAGGTTTAAACATTAAAATGAACAAAGAAATGAAAAGATGAAGGTGCACCATCGTTTACTAAGTTTGGTTCTAAACTCTCTAAATTTAAAAGGATTAATACAATTTATCCCAGGGTTGTAGCTGTTCCACAGATTAAGGAGCTGCAATGATTCTCTCAGTGGCCAGCAAGGTAGGGAATGGGGAGTTATTGTGGCCGCCCCAAAAGTCGACACCCTCCAAACCTAGGGGTGACCGTGAGACTTTTCGATCTGAGACTGTCTCTACGTCTGAGGTACATAAGTGAGTGGACACTTTCTTTTATAATTCCTTTCTGACTGATGGAGTTGTTCTATTTCTAGATAGCCCAGATCATTTCTCAAAGCCACCCATCTAAGTTTAAGATTAATACCTTTAACTTCCAATGCTATTGGGTATTTATTTGTGTGTTTTCTTATATTTTCATGAGTATTTTTATGGTAGCGTGTGGATGGTTTTATCACTGGGAAACAAAGAAAGATCATAGCTTCACACTTTGCTGTCTGTGCACAAACTAACTTACAGATTCATGGCATCCAATCATCAACAGACTTTGAAAGAAGTGACATGATTCGACATTGATCATGACATGCATCTGTTATTTACTTAAGGTTTGTGGACAGAAGATCTAGCAGTAAAGTCTGCACTTTATGCAATTACTAACAATGAATACATCTTGGTCACTAAAATTTGAACTGTGGTGTTGGTGTGCTCATTGTAATCACACTTGTACTGCCACTCTAGCCTCGTTTTTCGTTTTTTTATGTATTTTAAGTTTTTTATTGTGAAATATGAGAAACATATTAAAAATGTATAAAACATATAGTTAAACAAATAGTTAATAATGTAAGTACCTATATTGCCACCACCCAGGTCAAGAAATATGATATTGCCAGCATCCAGAAGTACTCTGCATGTGACATTCTGGTAATAAATTTCTTCTTTTCTGGGAAGCTCTTTATTCCTCCTTCAATTTTAAATGATAGCCTTGCTGGACAAAGCAATGTAGGTTGTAGGCCTTTGTTTTCCATCACTTTGAGTACCTCCTGCCCCTCACTCCTGGTCTTCAATGTTTCTGTAGAAAAGTCATTTGATAGTCTTATGGGAGTTCCCTTGTATGTAACTCGCTGTCTTTTTCTTGCTGCTTTTAGGATTCTCTTTGTCTTTAAGCTTTGCCATTTTAACTATAATGTGTCTTGGTGTGGACCTGTTTGGGTTTATCCTGGTTGGAACTCTGTACTTCCTGGGCTTGTATGTTGGTTTCCTTCATCAGGTTAGGGAAGTTTTTGGACATTATTATTTCAAATATGTTCTCGATCCCTTACTCCCTCTCTTCACCTTCTGGTATCCCTATGATGCACATGTTGTTGCGTGTGGTGGTATCCCAGAGGTCTCTTAAACCATTTTCATTGTTTTTAATTCTTTTTTCTTTTTGTTGTTCCGTTTGGGTGATCTCTGCTAACTTGTCTTCTAAGTCGCTGACTCGATCCTCTGCCTCATTTAACTTGCTGGTGATTCCTTCAAGTGTATTCTTTATTTCAGTAATTGTATTCTTTAGTTCTAACTGGTTGTTCATTATGATTTCTGTATCCTTCATGTCGTGTATAAGCTTCTTAAACATTCTTATCCTCAGTGTTCTAAACTCTGTCTCTGATAGGTTGGTTATCTCTATTTCATTTGGTTCTAATTCTGGAGGTTTCTTCTGTTCTTCTATTTGGGACTTGTTTCTTTGTTTCCCCATTCTGGCTGACTCTCTGCGTTTGCTTTGATGTATTAGGTAGATCCCCTAGGGTTCTTGGTTTTTGCTGGTTTATCTTATGTACTACGTGTCCTTTATATTTGACTTGCACCACTTCTCTATTCTCCATGTGCTCCAAAGGTGCATGTGCTCCAAAGGTGACCCTTGTGTTGTGTATATTATCCTATTAAAGCTGAGCTTTAATTGCTTTTAGCTTGTCAGTAGGTGGGATTGACTCCTAGGCTGATTAGTTGTGAGACTTGGCTCTGCCCACAGTGGATGATCTGCTGTGTGAGGGTTGACCGCTCAAATGAGGTTTGGTCCCCATGGGCTCTTGTGCCTGTAGAGAATTCCCTCTGGGTGAGCCACTTGTAGGTCAAACCCGGTATTACTCTGGTTTGGTCTGGAGTTGGGCTCTGGGTGTGTTAAATCTCTTGAGCTGGGCCCTTCAAGTAATCCTCGTAGGAGTCTCTTAGCTGTTCTGTGTGATGAGCAGAGTCCTTTGCTGGGTTGTAGATATTCAATTTGTGTAAGTTCTGGAGGAGAACTCAACAAGCCCACCTCGCTGCCGCCATTCCTATGACGTCACTTCTGTTTGTTTTTTATGTACCTCACTATGGAAACCATTATGAGAAATTAATAAAAACACAATCCTTGCTTCAGGGGATTCATAATTAGCAAAATTTGAAACTGGCAATATGCTCATTAATGAACCATTGCACAAATCAATCAATTAAGTATACCCATTTCCTGATCTTTAAAAATGGCTTTTGCTTCCTTTTAGACACAAAAATCCACCAGGCTGAGTCTGAACTCCAAAGAAAACATGGCATAAGCATTAACTTGAAAACATGTTTAATCCCATACAAAAGGTACATTATATGGCTGATATAGCCAGCTGCCATGTCTGTTACCACTAGAAGCTGACTCTTCCAATGATTCAAAAGGTGTAGGGTGGTCACGAAGCCAAATTTCAACTGTCTTGCCCACTCAATGTTGGCTATTTCACTTGCTTCCCATGTGTGTGTTTCTCCCTTGGGAAAACCTCCTCATACTACAAAGGTATCTCTGTGGTTGTACAATACACATCACAGATGTGCAGGCAAACAGGAGAAAGCTGGATTTAGTTTTCATAGCTGAAAAAGATCCAGACAAGTTTCATGGATCATTCTTTTAAGAGTAGTTAAATATTGCCAACTGTCAGAGCCCTAGTGAAGATGTGAGAGACTAATTATCCACTTCTAAGCCTTTTCTGTGGGTGCAGCCCATTGTCAACTGGGAGAATTAGAAAAGTTACAGAAGTTGTCCAAAAGCCTAAGCTCGTAACTTCTCATGCCGGGAGAAACATTTGTCATTTTTGGCTAAGCAGCATCTATATGCCCTTCCTATGTAGGGGTGGGGAGTTGGAGAGGGAGTCACCATAAGGTGAGTCACTAGGAGAGGCAGGACCTTGATTCCACTATGTAATTAACATCTCTTCCCAGCTGTCATCCCCATATGCTGGGACACCAGCATGTGACCTAATGTTGGCCTAGCCAATCAGAGGATAGAATATGCCTCTCTGGAACACTGAATCTCGGGTGGGGGGGTGATGCAAAGATGCAGCATCATTTGGGAAATTATTCAAAAAGGAAGCAAAAGCATTGCTAATCCAGAGGCACAGACCACATGTGTCCAGGACGAGGATGTCCCAGTAGTAGAGTCCAAGGGAGACTGTTCCAGGGCTGTTCCCCAATGCCAACTGTCCAGGATTCCTGTCCATTCTCTGAACTGGATTCTCTAACCTGTCAATGACATTGTATCCAATATATATGATAATCCTACTATGTGCCAGGATATCTATTGGGGAATTAGCTGGAGGTGAGCAAGGAGGCACTGTAGATATATACAAGATACGTTTTTGGTTGTTGTTGTTTTTTGCCTTGGAGAAACACAGCGTAGTGTAGTGAGGCTGGTGATAAACTAAACTTCAATTCTGATCCCATTTCCTCCCAGATCCCCATCCTTTTTCCTTTCTCCCAGCTCCCAGGTTCTATGAGCCATAGTTTTCTCTAAAACATTTTGCTTTCTAATCTGTTTTATAGATATTTCTTGTCAGCCCCGTAAGATTGTGAACATACTAGGCACATAATCCTTATGGGTTTTATTTTTTTAACTTTTTTTTTAAGATTTTTTGGGGGAAGGGGAACAGGACTTTATTGGGGAACAGTGTGTACTTCCAGGACTTTTTTTTTCCAAGTCAAGTTGTTGTCCTTTCAATCTTAGTTGTGGAGGGTGCTGTTCAGCTTCAAGTTGTTGTCCTTTTCAGTCTTAGTTGTGGAGGGCGCAGCTCAGCTTCAGGTCCAGTTGCCGTTGCTAGTTGCAGGGGCCACAGCCCACCATCCCTTGCGGGACTCGAGGAGTTGAACCAGCAACCTTGTGGTTGAGAGCCCACTGGCCCATGTGGGAATCGAACAGGCAGCCTTCGAAGTTAGGAGTATGGAGCTCCAACCGCCTGAGCCACTGGGCCGGCCCTGGGTTTTATTTTTAAATCATCATAGCATTCAGCCCAGTGTCTGAACTACGGGAGGTTCTTCTCACAGAAACATTTATTGCCATTTGCCCTAAATCCCCTTATATCATCGTAACGGAGTTTAACTGCACTAGCCCACCTCTTGGAGAAAATATCAGATTCCAAACAATTTAATTATAACAGCATCATAAATGTCATTGTGTTAGGTTCTCACTTTAGCACAGCTGACTGAAGAGGCCTCCATCACCTGATAATCTCCCACCCCACAAACACGTCACTCTGGCACCTACCCAGTATAGGCCCTGAGCTAGGAAATGGAGACACAGAGATACATCAGAGTCCTTCCACTCAGGGAGCCCACAGTCACACAGAAATCAAGACATTAAAAGTGTTCCCTGCTCCCAATTTTTGAAGCAGAATGGTAATGGGGTTTATTACCAACTGTCAATACAGAGACAGAATGGGAAAGCTGAAAACAAACAGTTTTAGATATTTAGGAGGTACGAAGAAACCAAGAACATTTCAAAAGAGTGAAACATCTGTGAATGAATGAAAGTCAGGTACCAAATCTGAGATAAAGGAATCATCAAGACCAAGCAGAGACCAAGAGAGAATAGAAGTCTGGGACTATTTCATGATCAGAGCTGGCAGGATTGATAGGACGAGGGCAAGAGAGTGAGGATGGAGAAGTGAATAATAAATTCCCTGGACAGCATATTGGGCTTGTATAGCAGGGTGGGTAGACCACTGGCAGGTTAAGGTTATGGTTCTGAGTCTATTACCTAATATTAAATATGGTAGCCAAAGCAAAACACAAGATACTCTAGGAGAACAATGGAAGAAACTGAACTTCAAAAGTGATGTTTCATTTAAGAATGTATCAGTCAGATCAAAGATGAACAGCCATTAGCAGCAGAAGAAAAGTTTAGAATAAAACATAAAGACATGACAGAGCATCATTTATTACGGGCACCGGGAGAAGTGGCCTGAGGCTGAAGCCCAGGGACAGGACATTCTCAGAGAGGATGCAAGAGAAGTAGTTTGAGGTGAGACTGGGAAGGGCCTTGAAAGACTTGCTAAAGGATTTGAACTTCATCCTGGAATCAACAGCAAGTCCATTTAGGCTTTTACGTAGAGAGGAGCATTGTGTCGCACGTTGGGTTCCCTGGGCAGTCAGCTCAGAGACAGAGACATACATGCACAGAGATTGCAGGAGATTGCTAGAAGGCTGTGTCCATGGGGAGTGAAGGAAGCAGCACTTACTAGAGGGAGCAGTTGGGTTGGGATGTCTGTGCTGTGACAAGAAATGCCTCAGCTGAGCGTTACAGTGCTAATCTGAACAAGCATCAAGCCAGTCACTGCTGCAAGGCCCCCCGCAGGAGATCTGTGCCCTATTCCTCAGTACAAACCAGACAACGCAGCAGGCCAGGCTGAGCCCTTCCATGTGCCCAGGGCTCTGTTAAGACACAGTTCATATTGTATCTTTTAAATCCTCCCCAAATCCTATGTTTCTTTTCCATTCAACATAGCAAACTATTAAGAATCTGAGAAGTAAATTTAGGTAAAAATCAGTGAGTAAGAAATAACCTTGCTGTGACCACATGACAAAAAGATTAAAAAAAAAAAGAGAACTCAACGTAACTATTTCTGTGAGATAACTTCTTCAAGAATTCTTTGGAATCTTAGGTAGAAGCAAAGGGGTGGGAAGTTTGGGGTTTTCTCTGTCAGATTTTTGTTGTTGTTTTACTATTTGTGAGAGTGAGATGAGGAAAACAAAGGAAATTCCTTTGCAAATGAACAGTTGCAAACTGTCAGCTGGCTTTCTGTGAAATAAAACAGAACAACGGGAAGAAAAAAGATGAAGAGAAAAAAAAGGAACTAAATCAGTGTTTCAGAATAGCTTTGGAGCCAGAGTCTAGGAGAGAAAAGAAATAGACATGAAATTGCTATACTGCATTTTACATTCCTGCCCCTGCAGGTATATGTGCATGTGGGTGACATGTATTGTGTCTTGACCTAGCAGTCAATGACTTTGACTAACTTTTACTGAGCACTTATTTTGTGCCACTTACAGAGATTTTTATATTCATGTCCTCATTTAAACCTGTTAAAAGATAAACTGAGACATGTTATAATTTTTAAGTTTATTTGAGCCAAAACCGATTCAAAGTGGGCAGCATCAAACAGGAGCCAGGGGAGGGAGAGGCTCATACGAATAGAGAAAGTGCAGAAGCAAAGAAAGGAAATCATTTGATTGCCTATAGCTTGACACCTACTTGGTCCTTGATGGGTTGATGTTGTAACCTTGGGCAATCACAGGCTTTGTTTCCGTTTGCTTCCATGGGCCAGCGTGGCCTGAGACACCTCAGTTTAATGGCCTCCTTGCTTAATTAATTTAACAATTCTCACAGGAATGCTTATGGATCTGCATATGTTTTTTAAACCTTTTTACACACGTATCTGTTTTATTCACTATTTGTATAGATAAGGAGACCAAATCTCAGGGAGGTTAGAAATCTGGCCCATAGCCCGGCAGCAAGAAGTGGCTGAGGCAATTGGTACCTTTCTAACTGGAGAACCCACTCATCCCACAACTCTGCCAACATTCATACAGAATGTACATTGACAGAGAACCCATCCGGCCCTTGATTCGCACGCCCCTGACAACGGCGCATGTAGAAACGGCAGTCAGCACTTTGCCCATGAGGCCCCGAGAATTGGAGCCATTTGTGCTGATCACACAGCGGGGAAATGGGAAAATCAAAGCTTGGACTCCTGATAACAAACGCTGGGTGTCTGCTGCGTAAACCACACTGACGCTGTAGTGAAGAAAGAAAAAACAAAGTACAAGGTTGTCAGTCTGCTGCTTTGAAGACGCCAATGTCAAACACGACTGACCATCGGCACAGGCAGATGGTAATAAAAATGCTTGGCTACAAGCATCATTTCTTTGAGCTAGCAACATTACAGGTCCCGGAAACGCCTTGGGAAAAACCATTTCTGGCGGACAGAGTTGCAGATCAGTACAAAGTTTTTGGAATGCTATTCAGTAATATGTAAGGAGAATTATAAGTGTACAGGCTCCTTGGCCCAATCATTTTATTTCTGCTTTACAATGGCATCTGGCTAGCAGCCCCAGCCAGAGCTGCTGCCATTAAAATGCACATGAAGTCAGAGAAAAAGAGGAAAACCTCCATCAACACTAAAAATTAAGCCTGACAGGAACAACCAGAAAACTTAGAAATCCCACTCTGTAGCATGAGTGCTGCTTTTTGAAGTAACCGAAATGCTGGTTTGTACCTATTTGAGGACTAAAAGTCTAAGTAATCACATGTCAAGACATAGGAAAGCGTCTGATAGTGGCATGGTGCACCTGGGAGGTGACGTACCCTCCTGAAGACAGTGGGAACTGTGCGTAGATTTAGGAAGAGGAGGGACCAGAAAGTACTGTATGCTAGACGCTAGAATGTCATGACTTCCATCTGTTCCAAGCACCAAACGGCCAGGAGTTGAGGGAGGAGAACATTCTACCCCACCCTGACAGAATGACTCTAGTTAAAGGCCAAATCCATGTAGAGCTTTCCTTGTGAAGAGAATTCAACGGAAAAGTCAGCCTAGAGCTGTTGAAAAATTCTGAAAGACCCAGACAGAATGGTCACCGTATAACTCGGGAAATAGGTTATTTCCTTAAATGATTTATGCAGGAACCAGAAGAAAATTTCAGAAAGCTATTTGGTATCTTTTGTAGGATAAAGAAAAAGAGACATAGCTGTTTTGAAATGGAGTAAGAAGTGGGAGGGCAGGAGAGAGGAGCCGTAAGGAGAGCAGAAAATGAGATAGAAGAACAGGATTACAGAAAATAATAAAGCCATGTCTACAGGGTACTAACAGGGCAAAAATTCAGAGACAAAAATTTTTACACCAAGTTGCAAGGTCATTCATTTGGGAATGCAAAAGGAAGATTGTCTCAGATGCATAAGTTCTAAGAATATATATATATTTTAAGACATGGTTTTGAAGATCTGACCAGCCAACAGAAAGATAAGAACTCAAGAATGAATAAGTCAGGGTTTAAAAGTATCAGCACTAACTACTGAAATGTGGTAAGCATAGAGCTCAGTTAAAAGGCTGTACATAAAGTTATAAAATAAAGCAACTGTAAGAAATTATGCAAAGATAACAAATATAAAGCAAAACTATTAATACCTTTAATCTGGGAAATCAGCTTATGATTATATCAATAAAGTCCATCTATAATGAAGAAAGGAAATTAGGGAGAAAGTAAATTCTTGGTGTGAAATGTTTGACTCTCAAGATGTCAGAGGTTGGGGGGGTCTCAAAGTTCAGTGACTCCCAGGCTGCCATCTTACTTACAGAATAGAACACAAAGGGCCAGAAAGGGGAAAGGCATGGCCCAATGTCATAAACTGACTTCAGGTGTTATGGAAATGTGCTTCCTTAATTTTCCACCTTCAGTTTAGTTTTTATTAACCGGATTTCTAGAGAAGAGTAAGAGACTTGCTTTTATTGATCTCTATGACATAAGTGAAGAAGTGATAATAGAATGAGAAGTACTGACATCAAAGTGAACAAATATAGCAGGAAATGTGCCTCATAATTTACTTGGTTTTAACTTAGAAACCGAAACAAATGTTCCTACTGTCCAAAACCTTGAAGGATCCGGCAAATATAATCACTTCTTTTTTCATCCCCACTTTTCCCCCTACCCCCTATGTTATAGAAAAATACTTTCTTTTCCCACAAGATACTTCCTTTAGGAATTGTAGGAAACATTATCTATAACTTAAAATTTATGAATTAGCCCAGGACCACTTACTTAGCATAAAAAAACATGCATCCTCATTTGCTGAAATATTAGGTTGGTGCAAAAGTAATTGTGGTTTAAAAGGTTAAAAATAATTGCAAAAACCGCAATTACTTTTGTACCAACCGAATAGATCTCCATGGCAATTGTTACTTGCATTGTTTGGTAATCAGCATTAACCTGTGACGTTTTCATTATCAATTAAGAATATGCAAATCAGCCTGTATTTGGGGGTCCATCAAATGGTCCAAACACTACTTTATATAGTTCATGTCACTCAGTTTCTCATTTTTCTCTAGTTCCTTGCTGGCTCTCCATTTTTAACCTCATGGGGACTTTAAAAGACATCAAATACTGTAGTATGTTTCTAATTTATTTATACTTAAATCATCAAAATGCTCTTTTGTAAGAGTCATTTGATGTCCAAGTATCCTTATGGGGCCTTTTCATTAGCCTTGTCCCTGCCCTGGAAAAAACAGGAAGTCACAATTAGCCACAATTAAAAAGACTAAGCCAGAAAACAAGGTTTGAATTCAGTTCCACATTGGTCTCCGAACACTGTTGCCTCTCTCCAAGCAGCCTTCTTGTTTTTCAAAGATGTTCCAGAACACAGCAGGCCCCTTTAAATTGAAACTTCATGAATAGAAGGCAGAATTTGTAATAGTTGCACTTGAGTTGCAGTTTACCTTCCCATTTTGTGTAGGGGGGGGGTGTGGGGGTGGTGGTGGATTATACTCCCTTCAAACAGAAGCATCAATAGGAGGGGGTAAAGGGTCTTAACTTGGCTGCTGAGGTATGCTGATTTCCTCTGAGCGGAATCAAAGTGATTCACAGCCGAAATGAGTACAACTATGTACTCGAGAGAGAAAAAAAAAAAAGAGGGAAATTTCTCAATTTTCCATTTTCCTCCCATGAATGTAAATTAGATCTTTGGCCTATTATGACTTATTGGTAGTAAGCTAAGACAATAGCAGGTGATGAAGAGAAAATGATATTTTTTCTCAGTGAAGATGGACTATGTCAGTCTTTCATAAGATTGGCTTCAACTACATAAACTCCAGGTTTTCTGCTTCCTGAATAAGTCTAAGATTGCCTAAATTATCCATCAGGATCCAATCAGGAGACAGAAACCACACCAGCTGTTTGAACAGAAATAATTTAACATAAAGGATTGTTAAAGAGGCATCAAGTTAACGAGGTAGCAAAGACTAAGAGAACTCAAAGGTGTCACAGAGGTAGCAATAGCAAAAAGCAGTATTAGGCCTCAGGCTGAGAGAACAAAGGAAGAGTTTGGAAGTAGTAAAATGTAAATGACCTATGGAGATGATACTCAGACTCCTGGGGAGGGGTCACTGTGGCCAGAGCTGGTGTCTCTGAGCTCAGAGGACAAGCTCTGCACTGGCAAGCTGGGGACCATATGTCTGCGGTGGACAAGATGAAGCTGGAGCTGAGAGTGTTGGAAAACTGCAACTCAGATTCAGCAGATGCGACAGGGCCAACAGCCACTGCTGGGGTGAAGCCAGGCTGGGTGAAACACAGGCGCAAGAGTCAGACAGGAAGGAGGAAGTCCCTCCCCACTAGCGCCCCCTGTGGACAGAATCCGTCATGGAGCCAGCTTGCAAAGCAGAAAAGAGTTTGGCAAGCTCCCCCCACCACAGCTTCAAAAAGTGGGGTATAGTGGGTGGGTTTGGAGATGAGAGACAATACTTAATAACCCATCCTCTGAGAGATAAAGTAATTTAGGAGGACGCTTGAGCTGCCGAGAGTTACCACTCCCATTATAAAAGAGCGGGCTCAAAAAAGTGAGTGCTGTAACTAAGTCAAACAGGCTAGTAATAATAATATCAATATTTACCAAATGCTTATGTGCCACAGATGGTTCCAAGTGTCTTATATGTGTTGATTCTTTACAATAGCCTTTACGTGTTTATAATAACCCCTTGAAGTAGGTACTACCATGAGCACACTACATATTAGGACACTGATGCACAGAATGGGTAAGTAACTTGACGAAAGTTGCTCAGCAAATAAGAGATGAATGGGAATTGAAGTCCAGGTAGTCTGTCTCTGAAGTCTGTAGCCTTCACTATTATACAATGCCAGCATTCCAATATCTGTCTTCATGTATCAAGGCTTCCTCACTGAAACAGTAATAATAGCTGCATATGCTAGAACTAATTAGCTATGGCAATGACCTATTCTAAGAGCATGTATGTATTAGGTAACTAAATTCTCAAAACAACTGTAAGAAGTACCATCACTTTGTTTTACAAATGAATCACCAGAGGCATGGAGAAGATAGCAATTAGCCCAAAGTCTCAGACTTAGTAAGAAGAGGCTGAGTTGTGATGGAGTCCAGACTGAGACCTCATGCTCTCAACCATGTTACTAGAATACATGATAAAATAGGCCTCCATAATGAAGATTTTACAGCATCTCTCCTTGAAAACGCTTTAGCTAGTTACAATAAATGGGTCCTTTACTCCTATCTTTTTAGACAACCAAACTCACATCTTGTTAGACATGGTCCTTAATGCAGATGTTTACCAACCAAGGCTGCTCTTCCTTTCAGATTCTTGATGATAATTAAAGAAGTTCTGCTGAATGTCATGAGCCAAGACAAGGGAGTTTCACTGAAGATTATTCATTGAAGAAAACTGAAAAGCTTTGAGGCAGTGTTTCTTCATGAGCTCGAAATGTTTGAGTCAGTGTCACCCTGATACCGCTCTCCTACTGGGAGCAGCCGCATCAGGTTAGACCAGTAACATTCTACTGACCCCTCTACCTGGGGCTCTTCTCTAGATCTGAGTCGTTTCCTGAGAACTCAGACATCAAGTGAAGTAGCCAAACATCCCATTCTCCTACGCCATTTAACCCATCCTGAGGGAAGAAGCCCTCACATATATTCTTGTGCAATCTCTACTCTGAAAACTAAATGCCATGGCCAAAATGCTTTCCCATCTATAAACTCTAACCACCTCAAGAGAAGACTGTGACTTTCATTCCTGACCTCTAGAACAATGCCAGGCCCATGGTAAGAGTTTAATGAGTTTTTATTTGATGAGTTGAGAAAAAATTAATTAATAAATGGTCTTCCCAGAATCATAAAGATACAAATATATCATAATAATTAGGTGAAAGCATATCTCTCTTGGACTCCAACCAAGAAAGCAAAATCTTTGAAATTACAAGTCTTCCCAGATAAAGGAATGTTTTCTTCGGAAAGGAAATCTCCCAGCTAAGACCCCAAGAACGGTGATTTACTGAAGATCTAAAATGTAGGTATTACCATGATTTAGAGAAACGCTATGTTTCTATCCTACTTTAAAGATGATTCATTCTATGTTTAGTAGAGAACGTAGCTAAAGAGAGCCAAGATCTTTAGCACTTTATACATTTAGCTTTGTGATAATACCCATTCTTTTCAATGGTTCTTATTTAGCTATATTTCTAACATACGAGTAGATTGCTTTGAGTCTTTCCTAAAGTACTTAAGATCTACCTTTTTCATCCCTTTTTATATAAATGTATGTATGTACACATATTATGTGCACAGATAGCTAATAATTCATTTCATGTGTGATTTCTATGTATTCCTGTTCTTTCTGATTATTTTTTACTTCCTTGAGCCGTATTACTATGTATTTTATAATGAAAAACTGATCTGTAAAACTTTCAAGAAGGAAAATTTTGTGACATTTCCTTTCCAAAAGAATTGTTTTTAATTGTTTTGCAAGAAGATCATATTTCTCTAAAGTCTTCCAAATATAATTTGTCTGTTTAATCTTTATTTACACACAACATATCAGAAACTCACCCACTGTCTAAAGTTATACGTATATTCAAACAATTAAAGTTAAAATAATTTTAAATGAAGAAAAACATCCCTTTATAACTAACATACAATAGGCAAAAGATAAGAATTATATTAACACCGAAAAAAAAGACTCAGCAAAGAACATTAGGTTTCTGAAAATCAGTAATAAGACCTTGTCAAATTACCAGCCCTTTTATATATTGCATTCATTATCGTATAAGTGGTCTTTGCAGAAAAGTTAGAATATGTGTTACATGTTACATTACAAACAATATGAAAACAAGAAGTGGGGGGGGGAGGAAAAGAAAAAGGGGAGGAAGAGAAGAGAGAAGAATGTGGCTGTAGGAAAACCACCACATACACAGTCCAGGAAAAGAACACTGTTGAAATTTTATAAGCATCCTTCTAATCTTGTCTGTGCACACACATACTTGCACACAAGTAAATGCATAGTTTTCGTTTTCAAAATTTAGCTCATACTGAACATACTGTTTTGTAACCTGCCAGGCCTTTTTAAGCCCTGAAATTCATAACTCAAACCCTTGAGGCAAACTCTGGAAGAAAGGGAGGAAAGGGCTTGAATAGCAATCTTATAAGAAAAAGAAAGGGAAGGAAAAGTGGAAGGCATATGAGATCAAAGAAGACAGAGGATATGGAGCTGAAAGGATATCACAAAGGAAGCAAAAGATAAAGACGGACTTTTCCAATTTAAACTCCATTTTCTAATTTTCTTAATTGCATCAACATTGCACCATTGTGTGTTTTGGGAAATTCTACTCTGCAATTCAGTCTTCCTCTCTTCCTCTTCCTCCCCCTTCTCTGTGGCTGGAGTAGTTCACAGCAGTGTGCAGAGATGCCAACCGCTGGAGCCAAATTCAATTCCAAATCCAAACATAAGCAATGCTTGCGAATCGAGAGTCCTTTGAGGTTCACCCAACTCCAATTTTACCAATTCCCTCCAGGGAAAGATTTCCCTTTGAAGCTTCTGTGTATCCAAGTGCATTCTGGGATGCAGGTTTGGGTTTTCGGTGTGGGGCAATTTACGTATAGAATGAATGTGCTCTGCACCTCACCCCCTCATTACTTTGCAAACTCACAGCCTGTGACGATATATAGTGAAGTGAAGTCAGTTCTTGAAGGCATGGCTGGAAAACATTTTTGTTCATGAGCATCTCAATTAAAATTTAAAAGGCAAATCAAGAATTCTTGAATTAGCCCAGATGTTGTAAAGTTAACATGCATGTTGATTTCTTCAGAAACGCTCTTAAGCTTAAAAAAACGGGGGGGGGGGGGGGGGGGGCGGAGAAAGAGGAAGAGGAGACCTTGAAATGAAACTTTATTTTTAAATGGTAGTTTTAAAACTATTAATTGTAGCAAGCATTGTCTCGCAGATAAATGTCACAGGCCACAACTTGAAATGTTTAAACAAAACAATTTTTTTTTTTTCCCTAAAGAAAATAGCCTACTAAACTATGTGAGTTGGAGCATGCTTCTAAGTGTAGTGGGAAAGGGGGGAGTGCAGTTGAGCAAGTTTAAGGGAATGAATCTACCTGCCCTGAAAGGCCTGACAGCACAACTGGAAAAATAAATAAGCTTGATCTTCAAGTAAATTGGGGATTGGGGGAGGGCTGAGGCTTGTGCCTGTGCCGAGAATGACATGCTTACAAAGCCCACGTCTGGGGGGACAGTGGCATTCACTAGTGGTTACATTTTGTGAGTCAACTGAATCCAAGGAGAAATCTTTCAACCCAGCTAGGAACCTGAGTCCCCTGTTTTCCTGGCCTTCTGGGAGGTGTCTTCCCTCTGCCTTTATATGAGGTCAAATGACTTATGACGGAAAACAGAGACAAGAAATTGACATTTTCAATCTGTGTCTTGATTGACTCCATTCTTAATTCCCCCACCACGCAGACCTGTTTAAGTGTGTCCTCTCAGATGAAATGTTGAGGAGGCTGCGAGTTTTGTCTCCTTGTTTAACCCTTAAGCACTACTCCCTGGGGCCTCATCATGATGTCACAGACCCAGTGTGCACTCAGGAAATATTTGAGAAGCATGGCCTGCATTATCGTATCCTTCTTAAATTACTGAGAACAGATTTGGGAGTGGATCTGCTGAATTATTCCTCCTGAGCCTCTGAGACTCTTTATTTCATAGTCACTGATTTTGCATTTATCCTAGGCAGTTTCATTTGGTTATGTGATCACAAATAAATACTATTCAGTTGACCCACCATCATAAACATTTCCAAAATACATCAATATTTAGAAAATAAATACCTATTCTTTACGTTATTCTGCTTTCCTCTCTTTGCAGGTCCTGGCATTTACTTGTCAAATTGGAATCTCCACCCCACAAAAATTCCCATATTGCTCATGTTGGATTTTTAATTATTATTCTCCCTGGGCTTCCCTGAAAGAGATATGCTTTTGACACAATACATATTTGTAAAATAATAGTGTACTTATAGCATTTTATAAACAAATGTGTTGGGCAAAGTGAAGTGTACTTTTATGATCAGAAGAATCGTCGTCCCCTTAAAAACTATACTAAGCTTGTACTAGTCACCCAAATGCGAAAGGGGAGGTGTGGTAAAAATAAGACTTAGTCCCTTCACCATCCTAAGTCGACAATACATACATTTTCTGCTTAAAACTCAAGCTTTTTGCTTAAAACCGTATCTATGTCATCCTATTGTGAATTGAATGAAATTAGCATGGCCTCAAGTTTTACTTAAATTAGGCAAGAAACCATGAGAGGGCTAATGACAAGATTGCTAATGAGTAGTAATTCCAAACTATGAAGTAAGGCTATCAGCCCATATAAGATGGAAGATAATATAAGATATGGCAATCAATGTTATTCTCTCTAAAAAATTTGGCCCCTAAAAGATAGCTGCAGTACAGAGGAAAGAGTGCCAACTTCAAAACAAAAATCCTAGGTTCCTTCTGGCTTCCAGTTCAGCACATAAGGAGCTTGAAAGTCACCTCGCTACCCTGATAACAAGTAAAAAACTGAATGAACTAAAAAACAACAACAACAACAACTTGTCTTAGACCTCTCAGAGAAGAGAGCTCACAGGAGAAACTGCTGCCCCCAAAACTAGAGAGATAGACAGGTAGATAAAGAGAATCACAACTTAACAAATCAGAAACCTATGAGGCCGAAAACCTCCTTAGAAACAAGCTATAATTGATGTATTGCTGGAGACTTGGTCTGGACAACCCGAGAGTTCAGACACCAAGAGGACACAGTTACAGGCAGGCCTCAATACTTCGGTGACTTTTACTTCCAGGAGCTCTACCAGATTTTCATATTGAATATCAGAGAACAATCCCCTCATGCTTCTGGCAGGGAAAGGGGAAGTGGACCAATTTGTTCAAAGACACAATCGCCAAAACTCACACAGGAAGAAATGGACAATCTCAATGGGCTTATATTTATTAAAGAAATTAAATCAATAATTAATAACCTTCCAAAACCAGAAGTTCTAGGCCCAGATGGGTACACTGGTGAATTATACCAAACGTATAAGGAAGATACAACAATTCTCTACTATCTCTTTCTGAAAATAAAAGTAGAGGGAATATTTTTCTGACTCATTCTATGAGAACAGCACTGTGCTAATACCAAAACCAGACAAAGATATTATAAAAGAAAACTACAGACAAATGTTTCTCGTAAACAAAGATGTAAATATCCTCAACAAAATATTAGCAATTCAAATCCAACAATGTATAAAAAGAACTGTATACCATAACCAAGTGGGGTTTATCCATGTTTAAAAGGCTGGTTCAACATTTGAAAATTGATTAACGTAATCCATCACATTAACAGGCTAAAAAAGAAAAATCATATAATTATATGAATATATGCAGAAAAAGCATTGGAAAAAAATCCAACACCCACTCATGATTTAAAAACAAACAAAGAAACAAAAATACCTCAGCAACCTAGAACTAAAAGGAAACTTCCTCAACTTGATAGAGAACGTCTATAAAACCTACCTAATATCATACCTAATGGTGAGCTTTCCTGCTAAGATCAGGAACAAGACAAGGACATCTCCTCTCAACACTGCTTTTCAACATCATTCTGAAAGTTGTAGCTAATACAATGAGACAAGAAAAGGACATAAAAGGTATACAGAGTGGGAAGAAAGAAATAAAACTATCTTTGTTCACAGACGACATGATCATCATGCAGAAAAGCCAAAAGAGTTGACAAAAAACAAAACAAAACAAAACAAAATCTCCTGGAACTAATAAGAGATTATGGCAAGGTTGCAGAATACAAGGTTAATATACAAAAGTCAATCCCTTTCCTATATACCAGCAATGAACAAATGGAATTTGAAATTAAAAGCACATTGCCATTTATATAAGCACTGAAAAAAAAATTATATACTTAGGTATATATACAACAAAATACATATAAGAGATATATGAGGAAAATAACAAAATTCTAATGAAGGATAGGAAAGAAGACTAAATAACTGGAAAGAGATTTCCTATTCGTGAAAAGGAAGATTCAGAATCAAGATGTCAGTTATTCCCAACTTGATCTATAAATTCAATGCAATCCCAATCAAAATCATAACAAGCTATTTTGTGGTTGTGAACAAAATTATTCTAAAGCTTATAGAGAGAAGGAAAAGACCCAGAGTAGCCAACTCAGATAATAACAAAGTTGGAGAACTGACATTATTTCAATTTTAAGACTTACTATAAAGCTGCAGCAATCTAGACATTGTGGTATTGGCAAAAGAATAGACAAATAGACCAATGAAACAGAATAGAGAGCCCAGAAATAGACCCACATAAATACAATAAAATGATCTTTGACAAAGACAAAGTCAATACGATGGAACAAAGTCTTTTCAATAGTATGGAAACAATTGGATATAAACCTGCAAAAAACTGAAACTAGATAAAATCTTACACCTTTCACAACAATGAATTCAAGATGGGTCATAGGCCTAAATATAAAATGCAACACTATAAAACTCCTAGAAGGTAACAAAGGAGGAAACCTAGATGATCTCAGGGATGGCAATGATGTTTTAGATACAACACCAACCGCACAATCTGTGAAAGAAAGATTTGATAAGCTGGACTTCATGAAAATTAAAAACTTCAGCTCCGCAAAAAACAACATCAAGAGAATGAGAAGACAAGCCACACAGACTGGGAGAAAATAGTTACAAAAGACATACCTAATAAAGGACTATTATCCAAAATCCACAAAAAATACTTTCAAAACTTAGCAATAAAACTTAGTCTGCTTAAACATTGGGCGAAAGACCTGAACAGACACCTCACCAAAGATGACATACAGATGGCAAGCAAGCATATGAAATAGTGTGCCATATCGTATGTCATTAGGGAATTGCATACTAAAACAACAGTGAAAAAGCATCACACAGCTATTCGAATGGCCGAATTCTGGAACATCGATATCACCAAAGGCTGGCGAGAATATGCAGTGACAGCAATTCTCATTCGTTGCTGGTGGGAATGCAAAACGGTACTGCCACTTTGGAAAACAATTTGGTAGTTTTTCACAAAATTCAACATACTCTTACTATATGATCTGGCAGTCACACTCTTTGGTACTTACCCAAAGGAGTTGAAATTTATGGCCACACAAAGACCTTGCACACAGATGTTTACAGCAACTAGATTCATAATTGCCAATGCTTGGAAGCAACCAGGATGTCCTTCAGTAAATAAATAAACTGTGGTCCATCCAAACAATGGAATATTATTCAACACTAAAAAGAGATGAGCTATCAACCTATGAAACAACACACAGGAAGCTTAAAGGCAAATTACTTGGTGAAAGAAGCCGATCTGAAAAGACTACATACTGCATGATTACAACTTAAGATATTCTGGAAAAGGAAAAAACTATGGAGATAGTGAAAATATTCATGGTTTCCAGGTCTTAGGGGAGAATGAAAAATGAACAGGCAGAACATGGAAGATTTTTTTGGAGCAGTGAAACTACTCTGTACGATAGATACCACAATGGTAGAGACAGGTCATTGTACATTTGTCAAAACCAAAGAATGTACAACATCAAGAAACCGAATGAACTTGGAGTGACAATGATATATCAAGGTAGGCTCATCAACTATAAAAAATGTACCACTTGGGTGTAACCAAGGATGGAGAGTGGGAGAGACAGTCCTTGTGTAAAGACAGGGGGTATATGGGAAATCTCGGTACTTTCTGTTCAATTTTGCTATGAACCTAAAACTCCTCTAACAAGTCAAGTTTATTAATTACAAAGAAAAAGACCTGGGTGTGAGTGCTGACTTTGCTACTGACTCATTAAGTTGCTCTGAGCTAGTCAACTTACGAGGCCTTGTGAACTGCTGCTACGAGTGGTATTTACTTCCCAGGTTTGCCCGAGACTGCAGTGAAACACCGGGGGTGAGGGCACTGTAGTGCCATTGACCTGGGCTGTGGGCTTCCTACAGCAGCAACCAAACTGTTGCTCATCATTTTCCACTGAGCAAGCATTGGTGGTTGCAGATGTGGGAATACCTCATCCTTTTACGATCTTAAAGAAATTAGCATGGGCTCCAAGAAAATCCCAAACAAAAGATGACGAAACTGGATGTCAAGGAAGCAGCTGGCACCATAAACACGGTGAGAGCTTTGCTGGCATGCCTCCCTCCACTGTGCTGCCAAATGCTCTGGGTAAGGGGAAACAAATACAGGAGAGGAGGGGAGGCCATCCTATAACCTGCCTCTGGCCTGAAACAACAGGACACCTTTGCAGAAGCCCTCTTGCAGGCTCCCACCAAATTTAAGTGCACACCCCAAGCTACACAGCTTGGGGAAGTACGAGGCACGGCCCAAGTCCTTAGGGATGAAGCATCCAGGTAACATTAGGTATTGTTTTGGTTTTAAACATACTATCAAATAACATCATTCTTTAACTCTCTGGACAGAAACATAATCTTTGATGCCCTTCTAAACTTTTGTATGTTTGTTTGTTTTACATTTGTCTGGTTATTTTCCAGGCAATTTTTCATGACCCTTAAAATGTGTCCACTATGAAGAGATAGACAACTGTAAAGCTAGTGTTGCCAAAAGAGAAGGGAACAATGACTATTCTCCCTTATTTAAGTAAGCTTTGTCCCATTTCTGCTACCTTCCTTTATTATCCTAAGCAGGCTTTATAGAGCCCAATCACGTATTCCTCATTACAAAAAAAAAAAAAAAGAGTGTAAATGGCATGCCAGGGAAAACAAGGAGGGGAACCCCAAACTGCCTTTGCTCACTGAGTTCACATCCCTTTGCCCCCCATTCACAAAGGTGATGCTCCCTCAGACCTGGGTAAAGAGGCAGGTATTCTCCTGGGCAATCCTTCTGGCCCTGGTCCAGGGCTTGACACTGAGCAGGCCCAACCTGGATGTGTTCTGGGTCCCAGTCTCTCATGCTCAGCAGTGCTATCATTTAAAGGGGAAACACAGGTGAGTAGGGACCCTGGTCTTTCCCTCAAATTCTTTACAATTAGACTTTTTTCTTTTTTTTTTTTTTTTTTTTTAGGAAAGACCAGGGGACCTGGGTCTGCGTACATGGGGCCAGGGCACGTTCAAAGTAGAAATGATGTCTCTGGAGCTTGTCAGCTAGAGAGCCTTCTACGTGTGGTGACAGTCAGAGAGAGAGGTTTCATCTGCATTTCTTAGATTTGAAGCCCAGACTTTAAAATTTACAAAGTGGTGCTCTACCATCTTCTTCAGAATCACACTGACCCACTGAAATTGAGAGGGTTCCATTTCACATTAGAGACTACATATGTGTATTTAAAAAAATATATTTATCTGTGTATTAGCTTGGGAACTCATTTAAAAACTTTGAAACCATATACAAGTGGTATATTTTTCACTCTGCAGCTGGGCTGATGCTTCTTTCTATTTCCAGAGCATTGGGGCAAAGAAAAGTGTAATTCATTTGTGGGTCTCTTCAACCCAACAGTAGCAGGCATGACGACATCCCTGAACACAGCAGGGAAGAGCTGAGTAGGTAACTCTGAGGATTTTACATATTTATAGGTTCTTGTAAAAATATCTCTTGCCCAAAACTTAAAGGTCTACTGACTCACTGACAGCTAAGAAAACACTGGAATATCAGTTAGATGGTAAACTGCCAATCCCAGGAAGAAGGAAGAAAGAAACAGTCAGAGAAAAATGAAAGGGGGGTGGATGGAGAGAGAGAGAGAGAGAGAGAGAGAGAGAGAGAAGGGAAGGGGAGGCAGAAAAAGTGGCATTAATCAGTACATGTTTCCAAGCATGGTAGTTGAGGCCAGTTTTCTGACTGATCCAAATCCAACAAATATTTATAGAGTACATGCTATATACAAGGCATCCTGATTTTTTAAGAAAATCAGCAACAAGGTAGTGTCTTCAAACCTTTACTAAATAAGATTAAATTAAAAGAACAAAACCTAAAACAAGCCACCAAATATACAGACGTAAGCTTCTTACTAATACTTATACATAGCATAGGTACAATATGGTGGTATACAAGCCCCCAGAGGATTAAAGCTCACAAATACACCAAACTGACCAGTTCAGCATTCCATTTTAAAATCCTATTTGAAAAAACAAATAAATAAAGTTTGAAGGCATGGTGTATACCTGCCTCTCAATCTACCTACCTACCTTGGTTTCTTCCTTCCATGTGTTTATGGTACATTCCCCTAGTCAATCTGTTGCTTTAACCTTAGATGCTAGTACTAGGGTGGAAATCTCACTGAAAAGTAGGTGCCACAGATCATTCCTGTTTCCACCACCACTCCTTCCCAGACCAAGCCTTCATCATCTCTCAGCTAGACAACTGCAGTAGCCTTCCAACTGGTCTCCCCTTGCCCCTTAAAATTCACCCACACATAGTAGCCAGCATGACATTCTGAAGCGTATCTGATCATGTCACTCACCTTGTTAAAATCCTCCAAACTGCACTGACAATAAAAGCCAGAGTCCTTATAATATCAAACGCTCCATCTAACTGGCCCCACTACAACCTCATCTGAACCTTTCCGTCTCCTTTACTATGTTCCAACTTTTCTCTTCCTTAAATATACCAAACTTTTGCCATGTTAACATCCCTTGGTCCTCTGATTCCATCTTTCCCAGCTCCTTCCCAACAGTCCCCTTCTTTTTCTTCCTGGATCAGCTTAAATGTCACCTTTTCTAAGAGGCCTTCCCCAAACACCCTGCCCTCTTCATCCATCCATTCATTCTCTGTCACCTCCCCTTGCTCATTTTCTTCATAGCATTAATGACCTTGTCAAGTCATTTTGTTACTTCTCTCTCCCCTGCTGGAATGTAGCACAGTATGAGCACCATACTGTGTCCTCAGCATCCAACACACGGCCTGCCGTAGAAAAAGCAATCAATAAACATTTGCTGAATAAATAAAGAAATCCACTCATCGATTTCTTGAAGAAATCCACCCATGTTTTCTTGCAAGGCTGTGAACGTGAACCAGGTGCTAAGGATTTAGATATGAAATAATACAGCCCTCAAAAGGCTCAAAGTCCAGTGGGGATACAGGCAAAACGTGGCTATCCTACAACCAGGAAATTGCTGCAATGGGTGTAGGTAAGATGAGCAGTGGGGACAAGTGCCACAGAGGAGCTAAATGAGCTGCATATTGAGGGATGAGCAGAGGACGAGGGCAGAGGGAGGGCTTGGTGAGGGCGGTCCAGCCAACAGGACCAGCAATTACAGAGGCATGAAAGTGGGCAGGGGCACAGTGGGTGTAGAGAGCGTAAAGCATGTCCTGTGGCTCAATTATAAAGTTCTAGACATTCATCTATAAAGAAATGGAGGTAGAAAACACACCTGTATCCCTGATGTTGGGTCCCTAGCATGTTGCAGAATGACCTTTACCAAGCAAATGCTCATTAAATATGTTCATTGACCCATTCATTCTTAGCAAGAAATGAGACGAAGTGGTAGATAAGAACAAGATCATGTACAGCTTTATGTGCTAGAATCAAGTGTTTTATGTTACCCTATGGGGAAACAGAGACAACTAAATGGCTGTGAGTAGAGTTTTTCTATTGTTTTGTTTTTTACCTTCGCTTTTCCTGGCAGGGAAGACTGTGGAAGGGGTTGAGATGAGGGAACAGTTTAGGAGTTCAGAGACAAGGGTACTATTACCATGACTTTAAAATATCCCTTGAAGCACGTTATTTATGTCCACTCAGAAAAACAAAATTAAAAAATTGCAAAGTTTAGCCTTTTTTCCCCCAGACCAAATCATAACTACAAAAAACAATTCTATGTATTCCCTCATCTGCTTCAAGAATGACAGGCTCATCTGAACTCCTTTCTTCCTCTTCCTAAAACATTCCAGTCTACAAAATTACCAAAAATGTTTTTCATTGGAAAATCAACATACAGCTAATTTACGTACATGAGACATAAGCTTACATTCTTTTTTAAAATTAATACACTTTACTTTTTAGTGCAGTGTTAGATTTACAAAAAACGGGGCAGGAAGTATGGAGCCCCCGTATCATCCTTCTCTCCCCCCACAGGTCCTCCTGTTTTTCACATGGAGCATTTGCATGCTACATGTGTTATTATTGATGAAAAACTACCGATACATTTTTATTGACTACATCCATTCCACAGTTTCCATTCAGGTTTACTCTCTGTAAAGTCCTGTGGGTTTTGACAAATGCATAATGGCAGGCAGCACCATTCCAGTATCACACAGAAGAGTTGCACTGCCCTAAAAATGCCTCGTGCTCTACTTATTTACTTGTCTTCTCCCCCACTCCCAAACCCCTGGCGTCACTGATCTTTTTACTGTCTCCATAGTTTTGCCTTTTCCAGAATGTCATATAGATGGAAATATACAGTATGTATGTAGACTTCTCTCACTGACTTCTTTCACTTAGCAATATGCATTTAAGGCTCTCGGTGTCTTTTCATGGCTTGATAACTCATTTCTTTTTATTGCTGAATAATATTCCATGGTCTAGATCGATCACGGTTTGTCTGAAGGACATCTTGATTTCTTCCAATTTTTAGAAATAATTAGAAAAGCTGCTATAAAAATTCATGTGTAGGTTTTTGTGGGAGCATAAGTTTTTAATTCATTTGGGTAAATACCTAGGAGCATGACTGCTGGATCATATGGTAAGAGTATATTTAGATTGACAAATAACTGCCAAAGTGTCTTACGAAGTGTCCACACCATTGTGCTCCCCACCAGCAATGAATGGGAGTTCCTGTTGCTCCACATCCTCGCCAGCATTAGGTGTTGTCAGTGTTTTGGATACTAGCCACTCTAATAGGTGTGTCGTGGTATCTCATTGTTTTAATTTGTTAATTCCCTAAAGATATATGATGCTGAGCATCCTTTCTCTGCTTATTTGCCATTTGTAGGTCATCTTTAACCAATGGGTCAAAGAAGAAATCAAAAGGTAAGTCAAAGAAAATACTTTGAAACGCAGGAAGGCCAAAACACAGCATAACAGTGATGCGGTGAAAGCTGTGCTTAGAGGGAAAGTTATAGCTGAACCACCTGTGCTAAAGAATTAGAATGAGAAGGAGGAGGGGAGGAGGAAGAAGAGAAGGATGAGGAGGGGGAGGAGAGGGAGCAGGAGGTTCTCAAATCAATAATCTAAACTTCCATCTTAGGAAACTAGAAAAAGACAAGCAAACTAAACCCAAAGCAAGCAGAAGGAAGAAAACAATAAAGATTAAAGCCAAAAGTAAACAAAATAGAATACACAAAAATAGAGAAAATTATGAAACCAAAAATTGTTTCCTTGAAAAGATCAACAAAACTGATAAACCTTTAGATAGACTGACCAAGAAAAAAAGAAAAATGGCTCAAATTACCAAAAGCAGGAGTGAGAGTGGACATTATTACTGACCTTACAGAAATAAAGGGTTATAAGGAAATATTATAAACAACAGTATGCCAACAAATTAGATAATCTAGATGAAATGGGCAAATTCTTAGCAAAATACAACCTACCAAAACTGACTCAAGAATAAATAGATTATCTGAACCTATAACAACAAATCAAGAGGTTGAAGTATTAATTAAATCAGCTTATCTGATTTGCCAAATACTCAGTATTTCCATTTCTAAGAATTCTTCTTTGGTCAGTTGGGAAGGTTTGCAAGAAGATTTGTGATGTAAAATGCTTTGCCCCTCTAGGGAGGTATGTAGTCATCAAAACTGAGTGCTATACTCTTTCTATTTGTTATCACATTTGGTTATTTTGTTCCCCCCCCCCAAAAAAAAAAAAACCAACAAGAATTTGTAATTCTCTCTCAGGTTTCAGGACCTGAAAGAATTCCTGCTGATCTAATGCTTAATCTTCACAAAATCATTACGATGGTGGCTTTGGGGATCAAAGTGGCAAGAAAATTCCAGCTCTTCTGCTTACACTTGCCTGTGGGACACAGCTAAGTGTCTGAGAATCCATTTGCTCATTCTATGGAACACTATAGGAATAATATTGCTTTCTTTTAGTATTACAAAGAATAATTGGGTTACAGTATCTAAACACGTAGCAGATATGGATCAGCTACTACATACCCGGTACTGTGCTGGGGGATACAACTGAAAGCAAAACATGGCTCCTTCATGGAGGCAACGGAATTGTTGGGAAGATACTTTCAATCATAATTCGTCTTTTCTTCATTTCTGTGCTCAATGTTGGATTAAAATTTTTTAAATTAATAACACAATCAATCAACTGGCCTACCTATCATTGTGGTTAACAGTGAAAATGGTTGATGACTTTTTTACAGGTGGCAAAATACAGGTTGATAAGGTTTTTATCTTTAGAGAGGCTCTGTATGTGTTTCTTGAGAATGGAGAGTGGAGAAAAATCACTATAGAAGTTTGGTTAAAATACTAACTTCTTGTACATAATGACAGGAATAAAATACGTCGGACTTATATATTTCCTGACAAATTATAAGTACTGAATGAGGGTTGTAGAACTCAAATCTTTATGAACCATCTTGAAAATCATTCAACAACATACTCTGCAGCAAAGCAATGAGACTATAGGGACAAAGAACATTGGCACCTAAAGAATAAGGATTAAGAAGTGGTAACAGGGTAGGGGACAGAGACACCTTCCAAATGAAGTGTGACCTGTAGCAGAGCTCAAGGGTGCAGAAGATATGGCAAGATCTTTATGACCAGAGAAAATTTAAAGCACTTTCTACCACTGGGGAAAGTAACGCTCACAGTAAGTAGCAAATGACAGTCTGGGCGAAGAGCTTTCACCAATCCCACAGACAAGGAAGGCAAGGAAAAGAATAAAACCCATTGGAATATCCCAATTGCAATATGATGACAACTTCAGGTCATAAGAAATGCTTTCCTTAGAAAACTCCCAGATTTTTGAGCTGGCACTTGCCCTAACTCTGAACTATATATAGCACCATCTAGTGAAATAACTTACAATATTTAAATTTTTAAAAACCAAGAAATAGTTAAAAACATAAATCAATGAAGATGTAGGGTTTTTAAAAGGATGACCTGGAGAAAAATGTGCCTCTAATCTCACCCGAAATACATTTTTAAACTCTTAAATAATATAAGGATGCTTTTAATTAAATCATTTGATACAGTGATCAGCCCAAGGTGTTGGTTTGGCTATATTAGAGGGAGAAAAATGTTAGAGTAAGGGAGAGGAAAAACGACTGGCTGTGGAGGTGAGAACTGGGGCTTAGCCAGGGGCCTAGGAATTCCTAACTGAGAAGAGAAGGCACAGTGAGCACCACTGGAGAAAGCCAATTGTGTACATCTCTTCCCAACTTCTTTTTGTTTGCTTGTTTGAGGTAACATTGGTTTATCATATAGGTAAGTTTCACACGTGCAACATTATAATTCAACACCTGTATATTACTACATCGTGCTCACCACCAAGAGTCTAGTTTTCATCAGTTACCATACCATTGCCCCTTTTACTAGTTTTGCTTTCCCTCCACCCTCCTCCCCCTCTGGTAATTCTTCCCAGCTTCTTGCTCCGTGATGTCCTATTTGTAACTTGAAATAGGCCGTGGTCAGAGTACTTACACAACAGAAATTGGCAAATGGTACAAATCCAAGGCTACCCATCCCCAGAGAGCACACCACTTTAAAACTGCTCAGCACACCACTGGAACATACCAATCTCCCAAATGACCACAGTCCTTATGGATGGAGTCCAGGAAGAAAGACTAGTGGTGGCCAGGGTCCCGCTAGCCAAACAAATACGAGTCTAAATGGTGTATGGTGGCCGTGCTAGCTAGTGGCTCATAAGCCCTTGTCAAAATGTCCAAATTACTGGAACTTATAAAAAGCAAAGCAGTTCAAATAACTCTATCTTTCAGCAAGAACTTGAAAATGCCTCCAGCACCTTTGAGAAGCAATAAATCAGGTGCTAATTTGCATACTGAGTGCAGGAAAAGGTTTGGAGATAATAGTCTGGACTGGCTTGACTTTATTAGGGGAGTAGCCTCCGGCAATTTAGACCTTGGGCTGGTTCTCCAACCACTAAAAGGTGACCAATGGGGTTTTCTGTCATTAATTAATGGAACTCTTTTCACAAAAGACCTCTTATGTACATTCCCAGCACTCTCTAGTAAGCTGTCCAGTGTCATTTAAAAGGCCAGTGCCTCTGGAAGACCCCCAAGCTCCTCTGAAGACCTCAGGACACTGTGTGAAAGCTACCGAGTTAGGATGTTTCCAAGAGTTCATTTTCCCTTCCACCACTGATATTCTAAACAAGGAAATGTCTGACTCCCATCTGTACTTCTCTCTACCTCACCCCCAATTACCTAGAGCAGTGACCTACTCCCCTTGTACCCAATCTAAGGGGGTGGAGAAAGTGGAGTCAGAAAGCTGCTTCTCTCCATAGAAGCCCCAGGGGCTTCTCTCTGCAGAAGGGTTTTCAGCTTGCAAATTGTTGATCCTAGATGGGTCTTTAAGTCAGAACTTGTTGCTGACAGTGATCACATCTGAACAAGATGTCTCTGTCCCATTTCAAACACTGCCTGGTGCTGGGATTCTGGGTGCACAGATGAGTTTCCCGTCCTGTTCTGAAGTGATCTCATCTTATAGGAACATGGTTTGAAAACTGTTAATTTTTATCAGATGATGATCACGGAGGGGTACATTTTGTTAAGCTTTTTAAAAATTATTCACAGTCGAGAACATAAGATACTGGATAACTGCAGAGCTAAAATCTTCTTGGTGGGGAGCTTGTGCCTTTTTCATATAAATGTGAGCATGATTCTAAGTGACCCCAATTCATGCAGATAAAGGTAGTGTCTCCCTGACCCACAGAGTAGTTAGAGGCCCACAAGCTGACACAGGGTATCAATAGATACACATTTGGTGGTCCATGGGCCAACTCTCATCTCTTCAGAGTTAGAGAGTAATTTGGATGATTAGTTGCCAACATTTAAAAATTGGGAACTATCTCATGCAAATTCAATTTTGTAGCTTTTCTTGGGGATAAGAGACAGGGCCTGCATTCCTGCCTCATAACCATCAGCTGGACGAAGAGCTGCCCTTCCCTGTTCTCCACCGTCCTCATGCCGTGTGCCCCCCTTCCACAACACCCATTTGGTTACTTTCCTGCCCTCACGTGAGTTTGCACTCACTGACTTAAGGCTGTACCACACTGAACTGCAAGAAACACTAGGGCTTTCAGAGGACAATGAAGACAATTCTTAGATACAATACATTGAAAGTTGCCCAGGCCTGAGCCCATCCTGGGCCCTGGGACCTGGGCCCCGTCCCATGGGTTAGGAATGCTCCTTGCAGGCAAGAGCTCACTCTCTCCTGTGCAGACTGAAAACCTGGGCTGCCTTTGGAGACAAGATGGGGAGTTTGTGGTGAGCATATTTATTTCTGAACTTAATGACATGGAGAGCCACAAGCCCAACCACACTATCAATTTTTCATAAAAAAAAAAAAAAAAAAAGAAAAAGAAAAAGAGAGACAGGCTATTGAGTCAAATGTTCCAACAGTGCTTGGTCCAGGGAAACCTCTAGGATATTTATAGCTTGGGTATACATACAGGAATGCCTTGCTCAGTGAAGAAAAGTACTAAGGGCAACCATCACCGAACACTTGTTTTGCACTCTTTCCATCCTCGCAGTCTCCCAGTAGGGTTTTATATTGACAGATGAGGAATTTAAAGCTCAGAGAGGCTATCTAACCATAAGTCACACAGAGTATTCCTTAACAGAACCAGCACTCACTGGCTGACTGCAAACTTGTTTTTTTCCTACTTTCCATGCGGTCATTTCATATTTTAAAGTGGTTCTTTGTACTCTCCAATGCGATTTCTTAAAGATTATTTCCCTTTAGCCTTGTTACAAGTTTATGAGGTAGAGGAACTATTATCCACGTTTTACACATGAAGAGCTGAGACACAAAGGATGTAAGTCTTAATTAGTCACTAAGAACTAGTACCCAGGTTTGCTGACTTCTGATCAAGTATTCTCCCCATTTCATCAGACTGAACATTTACTTTGGGCTGAGTATCTGTGTCTTCCTATTCAGATGCTAAATGCTAAAGAGTTGTAAAGTCTTTATATTATAGAAACAGTTTGCATTTCTTTTAATAAAGGTTTTTTGTTTTTGTTTTTTAATTTGTAAAGAGGGCTAGAAAATGAAGAAAACAAAACTTTCCGATTATTCTACTCATTAAAATAACATGCTTCTTTTAAAGTAGCCAGTAAAACTTCTCGGTAACTGAGCTCTATTTATAATAGAGACGAATTTAGTCTTTTGTGGCAAAGGCAGTTGACAAGGAAAATAGGCCTGGGTAAAACACTTTTTTGTTTTTCAAAATAGGACAACCCAGTTTAGAAGCAATAGAAGTTACCAAAGTGATGCCACAAGCTGAAATTCTTTCGTTTTGCTTTGTTTTTCAATGGTGGTAATGGGGTAAGAGAGATCCGTGGTTTAAACAGATTTGATTTTTAGTGTCAGAGAATCTATTTTCTTTATCTGCATGTGGTTTTACAGGTGAGAAATTTCCACAAATAGGGATGCAGAAAAAGGCAAACCTGAGTTGTTATAATATCCTGGAGAGCACAATCTCCCTGAATCATCTTATAATCTGCCTTACAGTGAATTCGTAGATTTCCCCAAATTGGAAGGAGCCATCTGTTCCACCCTCATATACACATGCCACTTTCTTCTCTCATGACAACCCTCCGACAGCAGACGCCTGTAAGTCCAAATCCAATTCATTCTATAAAAGGAACAGACTCTTATTCCCCACATTTGATATGAAGGCAGGGCTATGAAATCCTTTCAAGAGGGAGGCACAAGGTGGGGTGGGCTGCTAACAGCCTTGGAGGATGTGGGGACCCGCGAAGCAGAAAGACTAGAGGGTGGCAATGTCAGGGATTCCAGCAGATGTGGGGCAGCAACCCTGTGCTAGAAAGACCGGTGAGAACAGGATGAAACTCCATTTTGGAAGAGTCTTACAAGGATAGTCACTGAAACATGGAATTGGTAGGCTTGGGCATGGATTCACAGTAAGTTCCAGAATATTGAGCTCCAATGTCTTAAAGCTAGTCTATCCTTTTCTCCTTGTCCTAAAGGTACAGCTAGGTTGATACTTCAGGAAGAATTCAAGAAGCAACCAAATGCAGTAAAAGGAGGGGCTGCGGGGCTAGGAAACCGGGCAGGTTGTTGTACTGCAACCAATTCATGAAGGACCACAAGGCGCTGTCCCCTTGAGCTGGCCTGACAAGGACATTGGCTCTGCAGTCAGTGGGGGAGCAGATTCACCAGAAGAGCACTGATACCCATGTCACAACAACTAGCACGCACTGAACACATGTCGGGCTGGGAACGGTTCCAAGCCCCTCACCTGTAATCACTCGATTTTTGCCCTGGAAGTACAACAATTATCCCCACTGTTCAGGCAGAGAAAGTAAGTCCCTGGCTTCGCAGCTAGGTCACAGCACTAGGAAGTGGCAGAGGTGGCAGGGAGTCCATAATAGTAGAAGAACCAGCCTCCTAGAGATGTCCACATGCTAGTTCTCAGAACCTATGCATATGTTACCTGACATGACAAAAGGGACTTTTGCTGATGGGATTAAGTTGAGGATCTTGAAATGGGAAGATTAACTGGATTATCCAAGTGGGCCCCATGTAGTCACAAGGGTCCTTAAAAGAAGGAAGAAGGAAGGTGAGAGTCAGTAATGGGAGATGTGCTGTGGGAAGCAAGGACTTGGAGTGATACAAGGGATGGGCCTTGAGCCAAGGACATGCAGGTGGCCTCTAGACGCTGACAAGACACGGAAATGGATTCTCCCTGAAGCCTTCAGAAAGAATGCAGCCCTCATGACACCTTGATTTTAGACATCTCACCTTCAGAACTGCAAGAGAAGAAAATATGCCTTGTCTTAAGCCACTAAATGTATGATAACTTGTTACAGCAGCGATAGGAAACAGGCAGCCTGACTCCAGAGACTGTTTTCTTAAATATTCAATTACATCATCTTTCCAACGTTAGATGTCAAGATTCCTAGAAAAGATTCCATAACAGGAGTTTCAGGTTGGCTTTAGGGTTTTCCTTGTGTCGTCCCATAGCACTCAGTGTATGTGGGACTTTCATTACTATTTTAGATGATTACCATGTATACAAACCTGATATTCGGCTCATACACACTGGCATGGCAGTAACCATTGCTAAAATGTTGTACGTTGCCTGTCAGTTTGTAAATAGCCCCTGAGATCCTCCCTGCTGTTCTAGACACCTTGGTTTCTCTCTTGGGACCTCCCAGACCTTCCCACAATCCAGCACCTAAAGGGTAAAGCCTGACAGGGAGGGCTCCTCCCCAACCCAGACCTAAGTCTGCAGCCTGCCTCCATTCTAATGCTCAGTGGTCACGCCAAAGCAGATGTTTAATACTCTGAGCATAACGCCCAAATATATACACACTGACTAACAATTTAGGATACTCTAGAAGCTTCCAAAGATACTTATGACTAGGGTTTCAGAATTTTTTTTTTTTTTTCAACGAAAGCACATTACGACAGAATTCTAAGCAGCATCTAGTGTAACTATCTTTATTAAAATGACTTCTATGGAGTGCAACACTGAAACTCCAAGAAGCCCAGACCTAGGCTTCTAGACTCTGTACTGAACCACGGTGGCCTCAACTGAGAAGCCACTCCCAACAAACCGTTTCAGTGAATAGCTCCAAGGTTTGACGTTAGCGTGTGTCCCTTTTTCAAGTGAAACTATGTGGGCGTGAAATCCCTTATCCTGTCCTTTAAACTAGGACAAGAAAACTTTAGCATCAGATAAGTAAATTCTGTGTGAAGTATTATGAAATGTCTTTAATTGCTTTTTCTCTGACATCTCTGGCTTCACTGAAAAGGAATTTCACTGTCTATTGATGTCTCCGATTCTTAGTCTCCTCTGAATAATAGAATTGGGTGAATCAGTGTTTTCCTTAAAAGATGCATCATGCTAGGTTATAGCCTAAAACGCTGCTCTACTGATAATCCCACCCTGTGGAGAGAACCTTTTAAAGAAACTGTTAAGGGAAAACGTCATCATTCCTTATTCTCCTACAGATGTACCATGGTGTGCTGGGCACACTGGGCCTCCATGGGCTGCCTGGTCAACAGAATGGAACACCATACTTTGGAATCATATCAACTTCAGGCCACCACTAGCTCTACCACTACCAATGGTGTGACCTTCACAAGTTAGCTGACCTCTGAAACCTCTCACTAGAAAATGAGGATAAGCATCCCTTCCTTGCACACTGGTTGTAAGAACGAAATGAGATATGTACTCACATGCCTACCATAATACCAGTGACTAATACCTCTGGAACCCTGTGAGTTCCCTTCTCATCTCCCCCCGTTAGACACCAGGCTTCTTGCCCAGTACTGTCCAGATTGTTAAACAATATTCTCAAATGATAAAATATCAAGTCATGCTAAGCGTGTTTTGCTGCATCATACCAAGCAGGAGGCAAAAGGGCAAAGGCCACACATGTGCCTTAGGACTTAAAACAATGTTTCATGAACCCGAAGCAAGACACAAGCGTATTCTGCCTCTAAGAAAATGAGAACTATGCAAAAATTCGAGGAGGAACGGAAGTCAAATATGAGTAAAAACTCCCATAAGCGCCATCCAATAGCAATTCTGAAGGTAGAGACTGCCATCTTTTTATTGCCCAATAACCAACACTCCTGCTTCTCTATCAACATTTTGTAAATTTTCCATAAGTTTGAGAAAACAGAGTAGGTGGCATAGGTTGTCACTTTTGCCATTTCTAAGCCAGCCATTCAGAAGACTGATCACAGATTCTGTTCCTTCCTTCCTTCCTTTTTCCAGGCACAGTGCAGGGATAAGATGAAAGAACAGCTGCTTTGCAAAAAGATGGGGAACTGGAACCCAGCCGTGCCCCCCAAAATAGACATAGTGATACAGAGAATGTATTTTTCTACCCAATAGCCCAAGGGAGAACCTCTTCAATTAAAAACACTTTTGATACAAAGCCAGACTGTCCAAGATGACCGCCTAAAAATATACGAAAATCTAGGAAAAACAAGCTCTCCATCCTTGAGGGAATGTCAATGGAAAATAGTTGCTCGGCTTTTCCAGTTCCCAGTAATAAAAGAAAAATAGGCTCCCCATTATAAGCCCAGAGCTGGAGGGGTCGTCATCTGGTTCTGAGCCAGCCTCAGGATTTTCTGAGTGCGTTACAAATTACAGGAACAAAATGTGGACTTTTCACTCTAGCCATGTTTCATGAGTCCAGACAACTTATTATTAGGTTTACTTCCTAGTAGGCTAAAATTGAAAAAGATGTCTCCATGTATGGGTAATGTGTACACATTTTTAAAGCACACACATTCTTCTATTGAGTAGCAATCATACAATGCACGTAGACTTTAAATGAAAGAATCAAGAAAAATATAAAGAAAAACAAATAAGGCATTAATCCTTTTATTCGTCAAACATTGATAAAAATGCTTAAATATTTATATTCTTGTCAAAATCTGTGATTTTAAAAAAGAGGGCCTGGGTAGAAAGCATTAATCCCATAATGTAATCTATGTACATATTCTGCATTTATTTAGCTTCCCCATAGAGGTGTCTTCATGTGAGCTCTAATTTAATATAATGCCCCAAGTTATTAAGATTGCTATATAAAAATAACTGTGAAAAAGGTTTCTGTCCCTTTAGGTGTAGTTAGTTGTGTATTACTTTTCTCTGCTAGCTGACTGTGAAGTCTTTTGAAGACAGGGCCATATCTTACTCATCTTTGAATCTTTGTCCCAATAGTATACAACATATAGGAGATATTCAATAAATTTTGTTGAAGGAATTCCTCTTTTGCGAGCTGCAGTTGAAGGCATTTTCCATTATGTTTTTCATGGACTCGTATAAATATCTAAGTAATAAATTCCTCTTTGAGTTTAATGCTAGGGGGTAAAACGTCTCCTGTGAATGTTCTCTCTTTTTTTCCCCAAGTTTTACTGAGATATAATTAATATATATCACTGTATGAGTTTCACGTGTATAGCATAAATTAGGTTTAACTTACCTGTATTGTGAAATGACTACCACAATAAGTTTCGATAACATCTATCATCTCATACAGGTACAATAAAAAGAAACGGAAAAAAAGAAAAAAAAATTCTCCTCATAATGAGAACTCTTAGGATTTACTCTCTTAACAAGTTTCGTATGTATCACACAGCAGTGGTAACTACAGCCATTGTGCTGTACGTTACATCTCTAGCACTTGCACCTTTTGTCTGAGAGTTAGTCCTCTATCAACATAGTAAGAACAATGTAACACATTATGTTTCTCTTTTCTACCTGGATCCCAGGCAGCTCAAAGTCAAGTTTGAAGGTAAATTATAGTCACTTTTCTTAGCTTACTATTTCTGATACGACACTTTCCCTCATCACTTTCTCTTTTACCTGGCTCCTTGTCTTTTATCCTTCTTTGACATAAGCTTCATTTTAAGCTGTCTCACGTCCCTGTTGGAAGTAAACAGTAAGTTAAAAAAATAATAAATGAATAAAAAACTAAGAATAGAAGCATGTTTCTTCCCAACCACTTCTTATATATGCTGCAGAAATCTTCTCAAGATGTTTTTATGCTATCTCCGTGATCATTCAATGTGTTTCGATAGGAATGAGCAGAGCAACACGGCGTGATACTAAGGAAAGACGACTGCCCTGGGAAACCAGAAGCACTGGCTAAAGTTCAACCTCTGCCCCTCACTAGCGGTGTGACCTTGAATAAGAACGTAAATTCCTGAGCATCAGTTTCCTCATCTCATAAAGGGAGTGCATTCATTCTGTCAACAGACATTTATTGAGTCCTTACTATGTGACAAGGACAATGTCACGTCAATAAGACAAGATCCACGCAATCAAGTTAGTTGCACAGTCCAGTAAGAGGGACAGAAAAGCACCCAGATCATGAGAGTAAAATGTGATCATTCCTACACTACATAAGAGTACAAAAAAAGCACAGGAGGAAGACATCTAAATCATACTGGAGGTTTCCAGAGGATTTGAAAAGAGGCGGCAGTTGCATTGATTTTTAAAGTGGATTGAGTGGGAATTAACTAGATGAAAAATGGAACAGAGAAGGGGGAAGAGGACATTCCAGGACTTAGGAAGAGCACGTGTGAAATCACAAAGACACAAAACGGCATGACAAGTGTGGGGAACTACAAATTGTTGGAAGATAAGATGTGTCCCGTCTACCTCCCAGGGTGGTTTCGAGGATCAGTCGAGTGGATGTATACATTGAAAGTGCTTTGTAAACTGTAAAGCACCACATACATGTTCAAATGTAAGAGATTATTATTAGACACTCATTTTTTCTCCCTCCAAATTGGAAACATTTGCTGAAGTAAACATTGCTGATGCATTAGTTGTCAAGATGGTGTATTATATTTGGAAAACATTTGCCAATGCCTGTTCAGTTTTTAAATTCCCAGTCACATGTGTTTTTTGTTTGAGAAAATACATCAAGTAATAATGGATTTATTGTTAATTGTGCAACATTGGAGTTTCAAGGTTTAAGTAATGTCTCTTCCCTGTTAACTTGATTCCATGTCGATTGTAGAGTTTGCAGTCATTTATTTATTAATTAAAACTGATCATTGAACACGATTACCACCTTGTAGTGATCACATTTTATCAAGAGGATAGTCAAGATTCTTGAGCAAGTGTGCCAATAAAAACAAATTCCTTCTAAGCAAAGGAGGAAAAGAAGTGTGGTTACATTCACTTAAAACAGCTTCCCAAAGAAGTCCAACAGAGCTCAGATCCAAATACTTATCTCCCTATTCAACACTTCAAGAACCAAACACTTCCTTCTTAGGGACATTTTTCCATGATTAGAGAAATCAACAGAAAAGCATTCTGGGTAGAAAAATGAGGATGGATAACTCTTGTTCAAAATTCTTGACATTCATACATTATCAGTCCTTGGAAGGTTTGAATCACTGCATTTTAAAACTGCTTTCCCTTTTCCCCTCCTTCCTATAAGAAATCTCTGGAAGAGGAAGATCTGAGGGAAAAAAGTATAGCAGGATTTTTATTTTCATGTTGCCAACAAGTCGTTTTAAGCCCTCAGGAAAAAAAAAAATTCACATCCTGCCCCTTCTTCTCCTTTCAAGAGAGAAATGTTTCAAGTCTTGGAAGGTCTGTGTTACTGGTGAAATCTTATACTGAGTCGTGATTAATTAAGCCACTCATTAGCAATCTTGATTATCAGAGTCTAATACATCATGTTGATGAACTAAGTAATACATTCATTTATTTTTTCGTAGAGGAAAACTGAGTCATAGCTCATCAAAGCTGGACAGGATCTGAAAGGTTATTCTGTAGGACATCTCATTTTAAGGAGGAGAAAAGCTGAAGAAAGTCAACTCATTGGTGTAAGGTCAGACAATGAATAAAGAGCACAGTTGAGATGAGCAGCTGATGCCTTTATCCACCAAGGCCGTGTCTCTGAACACAAGGCCAAATCCAGAGAAAAGACATGGGACTTGCAGTGGTTTAGGTGGAGTGGCTTCACGCGAGGGGTTCACCTGCTGCCACTCCAATGCCACCACTTGAGGAGGCTGTCGAGTAGCTTGAGAGCACCAGGGCTTCAGGGGCCTCCTGGCAGACCAGAGAGCTGGTCCGGGATGTCCTTGAAGCAGGCAGCTCCTGCTAGGTGAGTTGAGTGGCTTCAGAGCTGTGGCAGGGCCCCCAGTTGGAGCAACAAAGTCCGCTGTGCCTTGACAACTGTGGTGGCTGAAACGCGGGACAAACTGACTTGCTTGAGAGACAAGCTGGGAAAACATGATTTGTTGTAGAATTCCTGTTAGTCCAGTCAGCTCCCATTCTCTTGTGAAACCGGATTTGTAGGCACATGCACTGGCCAATGAGTCAGCCCTTAAAAAGTCATTCATAATTTATGTATAAACAAGAATAGCTTTTGTTTCAGAGCATTTGGGAGGTTTTTGTAGCCTGCTTTCTTCCAGTACCATTTCTGAAGAGCTGTTCCTGTCTCAAGGCGGTTCCTATAGGCCTATAAATACTTTGATGTTCAGACATCTGGAACTTATATTTGGTGTTGACTAATGAGTATTATTATTTTATTATGTATTTATATATGATCTGAAAGAAATTTGAGGTTATATGCCACATAACTCTGTATACACACTGAACAATGACAAATTCTTTTTACCCATTACACTTATGATTTATTACTTGGGCAGAAGTTCTGAGTCATTCAATTGACATATAATTGTGTTTTGGAAGATAATAATGGGATAGAGAGAATGTAAAATTGCCCCTAACATATATTGTTAAAATAATTTGTAAGTGGACAAAATGGACTCCAGAGATATTATTTTTCTCATTTTAAAAATATCAAAGGATAGCCAATATGGCAACAAACTCCAGTGCTCCTTTTGAATGAGTAAAAAAGAGCGTTGGTCTTAGAAATACATGTGGGTATGTTTGAAAGGGCAATAAACAATGCATAATGGATCTGACTTCAAAGAATGCCTATTGGAGAACCAGACCTATTTCAAAGTCAAATGCTCAATACACAGCTTGCCTTGGTACCAATAAGCCACAGGTAAACACTAAGATCAAAGGGAAAGGTGGGTGTGTGGAGGGGCGTGTGATGACATTACTTTCTCCACAAAGCATTTTCCCCAAGGGACAGTGCGGAAGGCACCTTGGTAACAGCCTTTGTTGTATATTCAGGAATTTAGTTTAGAGGAGTGTCAGAGGTATTTCAGTCTGTAAGAATTGCAGCTCAGAGGCCATGAAACAAAAGGCACAGTGAAGGTGGCATGCACTTGGGGAAGAGGACACTTCGCTGGAAGGGGCTAAATGGCGCCTTTATAGGCCACACCAATCCAGGCCTGCGTGCTTTCTTCTCCCTCCCACGAGCAACATCAGTGTAAACTGCTTTGGCCCATCAGCAGGCAGTCTGGCCGTTCTGCGGAGGAAGGAACCCTCTGTGCATGCAGGCAGGGCAGTTGCCAACAAAGGCCCATTGGAGTGTTTAAAAGCTCCAACTTGCTGCTGAATCAAAGCATTTCCAGAGGCTGAAGCTGTGAACAGGATATGCCATCAACAGTGAGAGGAACTCTTTGCAGCTCCCCTGGAGGATCCTTCAAATTCACTTATCTGCTTTGCTGACAGTCCCCAGTTTCAATACCCAGCACCCATTAAAAGTCATTACCCAGAGTTCTGTTAAATCATACGAAACTGCATTTGGGGCTTTTGTCCAGGAGCTGGCTGACTCCATAACAGGGAAAAAGTCAAAAGGACCCAGAGGATTCCACAACAGAAATAAGGAGTCCTAAAAACAAAAAATCAAAACTTGGTTTTAAGAATGTCTTAAAATGAAGCAATATTTCCAGTCTCCCCACCCCCCCACACACACACATACACACTCCTTTTCAACAACTTCATTTTATTTTCCATGATACACAAATTAGAATATTGCTCACGAACATAAACTTAAGAAGAAATGTTAGCCTTACTTTGAATAGATACAAAAACCTGAGATAAGGGGATAAGATTTTGGGGCTATGTTTAGATTGCATGAAAATTATCTGTTCTATATACTTAAAAATGTGTCACAATATTTTCCTTTGACTGTCTTCCTTATTTCTTGTCCAAAGGATTATGTGAGGATTAGATGATTAGAAATAAACAAGAACTAGATATACTGAAAGTAAACAGAGCAACAGATGAGTAACACAAACCAAACTCATTAAAAATGATAGAAAATAGATGATGTCAGCCTCTGCCACTGACTGGCCTAGTATTTCCCCGCAAATGTTCTCTTCCTGTGCAGTTATCCCGACCCCAGTGCCTAAGTGAGTACCAGCAAAGTAGGTCAATAGATCAGCTAACCTTCCCTATTACACCTTTCACTTGATTGCAGTCTGATGGCACCTGGAATGAGGCCATGCTTCCAATTTGGGTTGAAAAGTTTGGGTTTCTAATGAAATTATAATTAAGTCCCAAGTCCCTCATTTCAGGGCGCCCGTCACTTTCAGTACCCACCAATCTAGATTGCCCCATGCAAAGGACTGTGCTTTCATTTCCTGTCATCTAGAGGTGATCACATCGTTTTATCTGGTGGAGCCAGAATTGCCCAACACTAGGCCTCACCCAATCTAGTGAGACACCAGGAGCCTGCATGACTTTGCAGGTCATTTTTCGCAGGACCTCATCCCGGTCCAGTCCCCCTAACTTGAGGAGCTATTTTGCTGCTCCTCAGACTCATTCCTAAATGGTGGTCACTGACTGGATTCCCAGACCTTGGATGACCCAGATGAGATGCTCCAGTACCAACTGCTTCCCCAATTGCCCTGGGGTGCTGGACATCAGAGGTGTTCCTCCAGGACTGCTCACTGACCTCTGCAGGGCCAGTCATGCATCTGGGTTTACCTTCAGCCCTAGAGAACGTTTCTTTGCCTAACCCTGGCTCCTTTCCATTCTCCATTGCCTGATGTTACCAAGCTTGACCCATAATGCATCAGGTCTGAGCCATCCTGAGCCGTAATGGTAAATTACCAATGATGAAGGAACTAAGGCTTCCTTATAACTAACTTCAATGTCCTCACTTTATTGTCAATAACAGTGATGAACAACATGTCAGTCAACCAGAAACTCCACAAAAAGGAATCTTTACTTTCAATGAGGAAAGAGAAACTTTTTATACAACTCACTTTGTGAACCTACTTCAAACAAAAGAATTGTAGAGGAAAAAAACAAACTGTCTGACCCAGAGTGGTGAGAAGATGCATTCATTTATCCATTCATTAAATATTTATTGAGTACCTACTATGTGCCAAATCTTAGGTGCTACAGATACAGAAATAAAACAGGTTCAAATGCTTGCTCTCATGGAGCTCACAGTCAGAAAACCACTAACTGTACGATCCTAACTGTCATTTTACCTTGCTGAGCTATGTTTTCCTCGCCCACAAAGTAAGAATTTTGGTCTAATGGGAAAGAAGTTTCTTTCAAGTTTAACACTCTGTGCATCTCTAAAAATGCTAATATGGGCAGATCACATATCATGTCTACAGAAAAACACCCGTCTGAATGTATGTCAAGAAAATATCATAGATTAAAATTCGATTTAACACCGATAATATACAGTGAGAACCTACTGATTTAGAAATACAAAGATAAATGAATTACACACTCACAACCCCTTAGCACCTCAATATCCAGTGGGGAAGGCAAGCGTATGAAAGGAATTATATTTAACAAATTGGTTCTTGACAAACTATACTTCTTAATTATCACCAATTTGTACAATTCACAAAAATACAAAAAAGATATAAAAATCAGCAGAAATATAACCAGGCAGAGACTGTCATACTTAACAAGTTGGTGAACCTTCTTCCAGACATCTCTCTATGCATGTACACATAAATTCCATGTATTTCCTATAAATTGGAAAACACATATATTTTTAAATACTGCTTTTTCCCTAAAAATGCATGTCATGGATCTATCTCCTTGGCAATAACTATGGGTTTATATTATCATTTTAATTGCTGTAAAATGTTCCCTTATTTGTCTGTATTATAGAATATGTAATCACCTTCCTGTTGATGGGCATTATATTCTCTTTTTCTATCTTAACAGGAATATCCTAATACTCACTTTTTTTGTCACCTGTGCCAATATCTCCTTCAAATAAGCTTAAATTAAAAATGTGGATCTCAATGTATATTTACATGTGATACATGTTATAGTTCGAAACATATCACCAAGCTACACTTTTAAAAGTTTGTGCCAATTCACAGTTTCAGCAACCACACAGGGAATTACATTATTTACCTATACTCTCATAATCTTTGAGCTTTTTACCTTTTCTCCCCTCAACCTGTGTAATATTTGCCATTCTGATAGGTGAGTTTTGTTTTCATTAACTTTTCGTAGACAATCAGCAGTGTTGAAAACCTTCATACATATGTATTGGCTATTAGTATTTCTTCATTTGCAAATTGTCTGTTCATGTCCTTTGCCATTTCTTTTTTACTTATATAAACTTTTTGTCATGTGTTGTTTAATAGCTCTTTGTATATTAGAAATATTGCCCCTTGTGCTACCTATAGGAACTGCAAATATTTTTCCAGCGCACAGTTTCAAACTTTCATGATTGTTTTTAGCCACATAAGTTTTTTTAATTAAAAATTTCAAATATACACAAAAAGGGGAGACTAGAGAAAAAAAAAAAAAGAGGTAAGTATAAATGAACTCCAGTGTGTGTCACCCAGCTTCCACAGCTAATTAATTCAAAATCTTGTTTCAGTTTTAAATCCCCCTTCCTCCAACCCTGTATTCTTTCGTAGCAAATCCCAGACATCCTATTATTTCGTCTACAAATACTTGCGTGTGTATTTCTAAAAGGTAATGGTGAAAAGAGGTTTTCTTCAATGTCATCCAATTTATAGTTTTCATTTATGGTTTCTGATTTTTGTGATATACTCAAGTCATTCTCAAGGCCAAATTATTTTTTAATGTCTTCATGATTTATTCAGGTATTATTATTGTTCTGTGTTTAACATTTAAATATTTGAACCATTTCAAAATTATTTTGGGACAAGAAACAAGATAGGGACACAGCATGGTATCCCTATCACCCAACATCATATATGTAAAATTTCCCCCAACTAATGTAAAAGCTACTTTTATTATATACAAAATTTTCCACATACCTAAGACTGCTTCTATAAGGATCCCCTAATCTATTGACTGGCTTCTCCGTCAGTAATAATACATTGTTTTAACTTTTGTCACTCCTTAAAATATTTTAATAACTGGTGTAAGTTTTTCCTCATTAGACCTTTTCCCTAATTTTCTAGTTATTATATCTTTATTCATCCAAATTAATTTTTAAAATAATTTTATTCCACTCCCCAAAATCTTGTTGAGATTTTAATTCATAATTCACTGATATTATAGATTAATCTAGGGAGAATCGATATATTCTAAAGTTGAATTTTTCTAACCCCAAATAAGTGTGTCTCTTCATTTATTCAAATCTTCCTTTGTCAATCAGAAGTGTTCTCCAGGTTTCTTCATGTAGATCCTATAATTTTCTATAATTTTTTTGGTAAGTAAGCTAGTTTATGCTTGCCTTCCTGTTATTATGAATCAAATGTTCGTTTAAGAATATTTTCTAATTGATTATTATTTATATATAAAGAGATCAATTATGTACACATATAATGTATATATGTAATTTACGTAAGCACAATATATGTAATAAGTACATATTATGATATAATACAGATTTTTATATATAATGTGTACATAGTTATAGATAATATAATATATAAATATAATATATAATATATATTTATATAAGTGTAAATATAAATGTAACATATCGTATATATTATTATATAACATAATTAAAAATTATAATATTACATAAAATATTTATATAATATATATAACACATATATTTTATAGTTAGTCACCGTGCCAACTAAAACTATTTGTAATTTTTCATCCATTTCTGATTGTGATAGTCTTGTCCTGACAGTATCATTACTAAGAAAGAAACCAGGGTTCAGAGTATTGTCAAGAGAGCAGACAACAGATGGACCAGGGAGGGGCATGGCAGCTGTAACTTTTTGGACACAGAACACGAGTCAGAAGTATTAGCTCTGGCACCCCAAGAAGCAGAGAGCCAGACAATGTAGGTCAAGGTGTGCATAAAACCATACATTATCTATGAGGAAGAAAGAATTCAAAAAGCTCCTCGCAGTTCATTCCTTGCTTTAAAAATGTCAACAGTGAGGACAGCACTGGAAATGTAGAAATAGCCTTGAGAGCCTCAGAGAGAGCAAAGGGAGACAGCCCTGGCGGTCTCTCCATGCTTCATAAATGAATTCTCCACAGTGGGCCCTCACTCAATGCCCGAGGTGAAGCAGGACTTCAGTGTACCCCACTGTGTTTGAGGTGACACACCAGTTCCAGAGCTGGAATAGACTTTAGAGCATCTTATTCAAACTCCTCGATTTTTAGTGAAGGGAAATGAGGCTCAGAGAGAACAACGGCTTGTTTGTGGTGAAAAGACTAGCTAGTGGCAGACGCAAGCTTTTCTGGATTTAGACTACCAGGGGCCTCCAGACATCAAGTCCAGAGTTCTGTTCCTTCCATGATGTTATTTCAAAGGATTTGGATCTGAACTTTCTGGGGATTTTATTTTTTCTGGTTGACAAGAAAAAACACTGAGATGTTCTAAATTAAAATTACAGCAGCCAGAGAGTGAAAGAAAGAGACAGAACAGTTAGCCTATTAAGAATAGCCGTGGACCCTCCTTGACAAAAGACTGTTCATATTCCTGTATGTTGGAATTTAGGATTAATTTCCAGGTGGCTACTTCCGAGGTTATCCAAAAGAGGTAACAGTCAGGCACCATAGAACCCCAGAAGCCTCGGCTTCCTATTTGCACTTGAACTTTCCACTCTGCTGCCCATAGCCACTCCACAGGAGGGACACTTGTTCCTCAGGGACTCTGCTGTGTCTGTCCAAGCACTAGCCCAGCGTAAGCTTCTCCCATCCCCTTTGTCTACAGCTAATGTAAATCCTTTCAGAAAAGCTTAAATGAGCCTTCCCCCATTTGATGTATTAAAAAACGCTTGCAGGGGCCGCAAGTTGGCTCAGTTGGTTAGAGGGCAGTGCTCATAACACCAAAGTCGCTGGTTCGATTCCTACATGGGCCAGTGAGCTGTGCCCTCCACAACTAGATTGAAAACAACGACTTGACTAGGAGCTGATGGGTCCTGGAAAAACACACTGTTCCCCAATATTCCTCAATAAAAATTAAAACAAACAAACAAACAAAACAAAACGCTCGCAAAACTCAGGGACTATGGACATGTTGTGCTTCCTACCTAGCCATGCTGCTAGCAGTTTAGACTCCATGCCCCAGACCTGTCTTTTTTTCTTTTCTTTTCTCTCCTCTCCCCTCCCCTCCTCTGCCCTCCCCTCCCCTCCCCTCCCCTCTCCTTCCCTCTTCTCTCTCTCTCTCTCTCTCTCTCTCTCTCTCTCTCTCTCCTTTTTTCTTTTTTTTTTCCCCAGCAATGACCTAACAAACCCTTTCTTTTAAACAGACTTTCAGCCATGGAAGTTAAATTTCTTTTATTTAACATAGCCTAATGGGCTAGATTTTACTGCTATATTTTAATACACACAGCCTTACGTATGAAGAACTTACTTTACTCTTTTACTTATGAACACTATTGGGAGCATTTGAAAGAAGTTGGTTTATAAGGCAAAATGCAATTTCAGAGATTTGCACATGACTTCTCTCTGTAGAGATCTAAACAAATGCAGAAGTTTGGCAGAATATGACCAGGAAGGTCAGTTTTATCATAGTGGAAACACCACTAAACAGTGACTTTTATTAAATGACAGATGTCCTATTTTGTCACTTTACAGGCATGTGCAAATCTTCCATTTGATGTGATTGAGACAGCTCTGTGTCACAGCATTCATTCATTTTTTTTCGTACAACCACAGAACTTAATAAGTCTTTCATTCTTGTTTCATTTGTAATTATGCTATGTTGCTGCCAGGTGAATGGAAGTACGTTGCTGATAGCCGGTTGAAACTACCAGGTAATCTATTGATACAGTTAACTGAGAATGAGATCAATGGCATTTTACAGTAAAATATACTAATTTTTTAAATAAACAAGAAATTTTCATCCACTAATCTGATATGTCAAGAAATAAAAATACTGCACATTCAAAACAGCAATTATTCAGATCCAGGGAATAAGCAAAAATAAAAGAATAGTAAAAATAAGTGTTCCCTGAATATCATGAATTTAAAGTAATGATACTCATACACTTTACTAAATGTATGCCTCTCGGAATGCATTAATCTTATTTTATAAACACTTCTAAAAATGGCACCAGCCTACCCCAAGTCACATCAGAAAAAAAAATTGATGGAGATCAGAGTGAAGAGAAAAGTAAATGGCATGTGATAACTTCAGAGAAGATAATGAGGCCTGTTGATAAAAAGCACAGGACTCACAGCATTAAAGGGTCTGGGGGAGAAGAGGCCCACACATACAGTTGTGATATATGTGGCCTCACTGTTCTATGATATAGCAAAATATGCGTAGTGAAACCCTGAGGCATGAGGAGAAATCAACCGCATTTACTACATTGTCTTTAAGCAAGCACGGAATTAATTCACTTTTGATCATTTTCCATCAAATGATTATATTAAAATTATTTTTCACTTTAAATAAAAGCATTTTCTGTAAAACTCTAAGCTGTTCATTTATTCATTCATTCAGATAAGTAACATCAGTATTAAACAGTATATTACACTGGAACAAGATTTTAAGTAATACACGCTTAGATAGATTTCACGTTAATTTATAAATAGCTAAAAATAATGTTTAATCCAACACTGATTCTGTTGCATCATTTCAATAAAATTTATTTGACCACAAAACCCTTTTGTCAGGGAGCATCTCAGAAGTCAAATCTTCCTCTGAACACGTACGAGAAATGCTGCCCTGGTGCTCTATAAACTTTACAACACTGTATAAGAATTTAACAACCATCCCTGACTCAAAAACTGGATTCAGATTACAAACACATTCCATTTCAAAAACAAGATGGGGAATTGGTTCAACCCAGTCACCATAAAATATATTCTAGAGAGAAAAGAAGTAGGATTCTGTCAATGGAATATTTCCTATGTTAAATCAAAATTCCTGATTCAAAGTGAATAATGGATTAGTCTATTCCAAGCTAGTGAGTTTCTGATCAGCAGCAAGCAGGTATAGGCAGCATGATATCTTAGAAAGACACATTTCTAGTTTTTCTTAAATGGATCAGATTATCTATTTATTTTAAAGATCACCCTTCGAGGCCTGGTTTCCAGCTATTTTATGCTCCTGTGGACATGAAACAAGGGCCCTGAGTCCTCAGGGAGCTATGATCTAAGCCCATAAAACATTTCTACAGGCTCATTTTCCCACGGTCACATGACTGGAAGAACAGTAATTGGCCAGGTGTCTAAAGGTCTCTGTTAACTGTTAGGCTATTTCTCATTAAATCTTGGCGTGAGTGACCACTGGATGTTTCAGTGACTTCACTCACCTTACTGAATTCATTCATTCATTCACTCAACAGATAGTATTGAGGGCCAACTATGAACGAGGCACTGCAGAATACCAACCAACAAAACAGGACACGAAAAAGAGCCACTGGTAGTTCTGACGAAACATCCTCTAACCCTCAAGGGTACTGTGTATGCAGTACCCAGTACACCAACACACTCAGTGGTCAGACACAAGTCTGCTGAGGGGAACAGAACTAAGTAGCAACACTGCACCGTGAAATACTCGTATGCACATGATGTGACTACTTTCTAGAATCTCAAATCCATTGATGCTTTATGGATTGATTTAGAAGGATAGGTGTTCACAAGAGGTATGGAACATAGGAATGAAATCTGATTTCTGTTCCCAAAGTCAACTCCTGACTTCCTTTGACGTCTACTATCTCTAACATTTCTGCAAGGTAGTCACCTATCCCTAAAGAATAGTCTTCTTATGGGCTGAAATATATTAAGGAATTATTGGCTTTTGTTTTCATTTTCAAAAATAAAAACTAAAAAGCATTTTAAAAAAAAGCTTAACATGGATTTTGTGTGTATGTTGATTTTTGTAAAGCTATTGCCTTTACTTGACGTTGTCACACAGAATTCAAGAGCTGGAAAAGATCTTTGATGAAATCTATCACGGTGGTGTTGGCAGTATTAACCACAGGTCCCCGGGGCCACCCTGCTTTAATATTTGACTGTAATCCAAAAACATTTATTTAAAGAATGGGATCTCTAAGTATTTTAAAAAAGAGTTTGAAATCACTGAATTCTTCCAACTCCCTTGTGTTTTGGATGAAGATACTGAAACTCAGAGAGAAAGATAACATGCCAAAGATCCCACAGTGGGTGACAGTACCTGGGTACCTGGTGTCAAATCAGTGCCTCCCCATTCGTTGTTCAAGGACAGTCCCGTAAGCCTTGCTGCCTCTAAGTAAGGAGTATGAATACCCAAAGTCCTAAGACAGTATTGCAACCGACTGGCATGATGGAATTTCTGTCCCTTCCAGGACCTCTGTCATCCTCTGCTGTCTCCTTTCTAAAGGCCCCTGGAGGCGAGGACATCTGATGGCATCATAATACCTCAGCGTTTTGCTCTGAGAAGGTATCAACATTATCAGGAAAGTTTGTCTGCAAAATCTCTATGTTAAAGAATGTGAGGGTCCATAACTGTACCCCAGGATGGACCTAGGAAAGCATCAGGTTCTCTCCAGACTTGGTGGCGAAGGGCAGTGGTAAGACTGAGCCAAAAACCTGGTCGGGGGAGGCAAAAGTGATGAAAGGGAAGGATGCATGGGCATCAAAGTTAAAGGGACTTCTCGGTACCCCCGTAAAGCAGGAGAGAGGTAGTGGAGTGTTTTGTTCTATCCTCTGGCCTCTAAGTGTGTGTACTACTGAGTTCAAAACTGTACTACACAGCCTTCCCGATCAAAACCCTTTACGTGAGTTTCATTTAATTTTATAAACATGTGACTTACAAATGTTAACACCTACCTACCTATAACCTTTCAGATGTACAGAAACACTGTATAATAACATTTAATTATTGTGTTCGTAAATGATGATTAATAAGAAACGTCTGTGGTTGCATCTGATTGAGGAGGTATATTCCTTTCTTACACAGAAAAAAGAAATAAAAACTGTCTCATATAAGAAGGCAAATATTCAAGCGTGAACATCACAGGTAAGTCTCTACCAGAAAGGAGGACCGGGCGCAATGTGAGAAAGTCCTTGCCTCTGTTTACTAGTGCTCTGAGAATCATCGATGCTTCTGCTTTGTCCTTTAGAGTTTTGAGAGCTAACGATTGTACCTGAGAACGGGCTATTCTCTGGTTCCAGCCTCAGAGGCTCAGTCTCCCCATCTCAGGTCACGCTGTGTTTATATCTGGATCTCTGCATCTAGGAAACATCCTGACTTTGTACTCTGTCAGTCTGCTTTCACTGTGATCTTTTTCTACCCCTCTCCTCTCTAGCTTTTTGATCCACTGATTTATGACCTTAACTTAATATTAATTTTTTTAATTTGCCTTAATTGGTCAGTGAAAGAATAATGAATACAACTGAAGTCTAGCTTGCAACGCCCAAGGTGATTCCACTGCCTTGTGTCCCAAGGACAACAGTAGTGGTGAAGAGGGTAGTTCTGGAATTCCATTCCTGGGTTCAATTCCTGGCTCTTCCAGTGGCAAGCTGTGTGATCTCGTGCAAATCACTTAACATCTCTATGCTTCTGTTTTCTCCTACGGAAAGTGGGGATAATAATTATAGTACTTCTTCACAGGGTTTTTGAAAGCTTAAGTGAGATAGTCAACATAAGGCGCTTAGAACAGTGACTAGCACACAGTAAGTACCCAGTGAAAAGCTTTTATCGATTTTAGGTTGTTGTGTGGATCATAGGAGCAAAGTCTCTTTCTGATTCGAGTCTCAATAGGGAATGGTGTAGCCATTGTTTCCTCTGGCTAACAGTTGCTGTAATACCCTCTAGCCTCCCTGAACATCCAGCAGCTTATATCCCGTGGCTGTTGACGCCCTTCTAATTCTGTCATTTTCTCTCTTTTCCTCCATCACCATCACTGTCACCATCACCTTCATCTTCAGCAACATCAGCACTGAGTACAGTGCAGGAAACCAAAGTCTGAAAGTTCCATTCACCCAAAATTCAATGAGAAGCTACAAGACAACAGGCAGTAGTAGGTCAGGCATAGGGACAAACTTCAGAGTGAGAAGCACAGCCTGCCTGGAGAGAACCACACTCCAGATAATGGAGGAAACAGTGGAGTCTCATTAGCTCGGACAGCCACCAGGATTCCAGGAGAACAAGAGTCCTGGAATGCTGGGAGCACAAGGACCAAATGTGAAGGTAACTGTGAGCCTGCGAATACCCACAAGACAGAGACAGCCACAGGACTCCTTCTCAGGGCCCTCAGTGCATCTTGCTCAGCCTGGGCCACAAGACAGAGACAGCCACAGGACTCCTTCTCAGGGCCCTCAGTGCATCTTGCTCAGCCTGGGACAAAATGAAAGGACTGTGAGCCTCAGCCAAATTCCTAAGAAGTGAGCCAGTGGAATCCAAAGGCCTGTTCAAAACGGTGGTGAAAGCGTGGTGCCATGGCACCATTCTCAGCAGCAGCACCTTTACTACAACTTATGAGTCACTTACTCAAGCCAGACCCTGTAGTCAAAGACATGCTTCATACATAGAAACTAAAGAGATGGCTATTGTTTCTTCCATTTTGCAGATGAGAAGACTAAGCCTCTGAGAGTTTAGGTAAACTGTCCAAGAACACACAACAACCCATGAAGACAGTTAACTGATTATGCACAGCCACACATTCACCATAATTGGCATAAGGTTGGTAGCTGAGACAAAGTAAGTTATTTAATTACTTCTATTGCAATTCTACTTTGTTTATATTTATACTGAAAACTGTACATTGCCTCTGTTGTGTAGCTATGTGAAGTACTGTACGGTAAAGCATTAATCAGCTATTTATCTACCTCGCAGTATCTTCTCTTTGCTCTAACAGACCAAAATGAATTTCTTTCGTTCACTCCCTCCTATGAAAGAAACGTATTCAAAAATTAGTTCCACTGGATAATTTTACGGTCCCTAGACTGGAAATAAATGCTTCTATACAATTTGCAACATCTCTCATGATGTTTCACTATGGTAATCAGATGTCAGCACTGGGTCCAACCTGGGCTCCATTCTTTTCTCTTTAGAGAAGTACATATGTTCATTGATCTCAGTGAGATATGCCTTTACTCTGAATATATTGTATCTTGTTGAATTAATCACTACATAGCTACAAGGAATGAAAATAACTGATTTCCTTAACGAAAAAGTTCTAGTAAGACAAGAGATGCTCTATTCACCACTTTTCATTTGTCTTGGCTAATAGTAACAGCAATAATAATGATACTTTCAATTTAGACATTTCCTTTCTTCCAAGAAGTTCAAAGCTCTGGTATGTCTAGTATGTCATGAGAACAGACAGATGAGTAGTAGTGAACTTGGCAAGGAGAAACAGATGTTATTTGTGCCAAATTAAAATACAAAAAATGAGACCATAATTTATGTGATGAATGCATTGTCTTTCTTAGGAGGGATGCAGTGTGGTGTAAGAAGGGGGGGACCATATAATTTAGATGCAGCCTCTGGTGTGTGAATCTTGGTTCTGCCATCATAAACCTGGGGATTCACTCTTAAGCAAATTTCAACCGTGCTAAATCTTAGGATTCTCACCTGTAATAGAGAAACGGTGACCATCTGTCTCGTATGATTATTATGAAGATAAAAGAGTTACATATGGCACTATAAACAATGACGTCTTATAACACAAATGTTAAATTCTTGTTTTCTCATGAGGTTAGTAGAAAAAAATTTCAAGCAAGCTAACTGGCATGCATGCACACCACCCTCTACAACCCATGCTCAACTTTTTCCTCTCCAGTCCCTTCCCTGTCATCTGGCACCCGCTGGAATGCTCATCAATGTCCAATGAATTGGGATGGATTAAATCAAAGCGAATTCCTTTATACAGATATTCCTTTATACAGATTCCTAAAAACAATAGGTATGGTAATCTGATGTCTCAGGCATTAACATTCTGGGATATCCGATTTGTAACCTGTAAGACCAAAGGAAGTAGCCCCAAACTGATTCAAGAATAAGAAATTTGGAAGCTAAAACTTATTTAGGAAATCAATAGAACCCATGCTTTCAAATGCAGTTAAGTGAGAATTTTTAAATGTTTCTCACATATAATTTATCATTCATAAAGAATTATGATAACTCTAAATAAATTGAAGTTGGTATCTATATTCCCATTCCCAAATGATTCCATGGACTATTAAAAGTAACTATCATCTTTTTGGAAAAACTAAGTTTTGTAACAGGATTTCAACAGGGATAAAAAGAAAAGGCTCTCCTATCTCTTATCTAATGTGATCCTCATAATAGTTACCCATTTTATAGGTAAGGAAACAGTCAGAGACGGATAATGTGAATAGATCCTAGGTGATGAAGTCAAGATTAAAAATCAGTTCTTCGTCGGTTGAAAGAGACAGTCATTCTAGTAAAAAAAAAAAAAAAAAAACACCATGAAAGGACACTCAACTCGAAGCATTAGAAGAGAAATTAGAAGACAATAAATAAATGAGGGATTGACTTATATGGCCCTATAAGGACAAAGAGAGTGACCTCACCATCACTGCCAGCAAAAACTGAACAGCACAGTCAGCTCTTTGAAGCTGATCTCCTTCCTTGGTGCCTAAGAGAAAGTCTGGATTGTAGGGATTGATGACTGTGGTTGGTGGTGGTGGTGAGTTGAGTTTTCACTGGTTTCCTTCTTTCTTTCCTTTTTTTTTTTTTTTTTTTTTTGCTTTCTTTCTTCCTTTCCTTTTCTTTCGTTTTTTTTCTTTTTTTTTGGTTTTGTGGTTTGAATTGCCTTTCCTATAATTGAATCAACAATTATTTGACAAACTGACCATATTAACTAAGTGTTCTGCCCTCAAAAAGACATAATCTAAAAATACAAAAAGAGAGAACAGAAATAGAATACCGAATAACGGCATTACAATGAAAATATAACAATGGACATTAAAAATGGACAGTAGGAAAGAAAAACTAAGGGCAATGGAATATATACATGTTGTACTTAAAACAACTGTGCTCCTAGGAAGCTGAAAACAGACAATATTTTAAATACTTAATCACTTTTGCCTTTTTTACTTAATTGTTTTTGTATTTTTCCTGGAAAACAACATGATGAAATGGAAAATATATTTTAAATAATCACCCAAGGTCCTAATATAAAAATTATTCCTTATTTTACTTTTAAGCCTTTCCAAACTACTTTCTGACAGATTTCATATACTCTTTCCAAGTGCTTTATGAAGGAAGTAACTGCTTTCCGATTTATCTTTGCGTAAGTGCAGGCTTCCACAGAGTGGGTTTGTTCAGAATGAAATTTGGGCTGGCAGGAAGTCTCTCCTGGGCTTCCCTGTGGCTTCTCGCACCTTCCTCTGTGTAATGCCACCCAAAGATCCAGACTAGGAGAAATGGCTCTCTCTTCCAAATAAGCACTTATAAAAGTATACATATCACATGAACTGCTCTCCAAGACTCAACAACCTTGTTACAAAGATGTAAAACGTTCTTGTAATGAAAGCTACCACTCATTGAGAGCTTCTATTAGTCCGATACATTCCTAAGGGCTGCATTCAATTGTTATTTTTATATAACCTTACAATAACCCTGTAATAGAGAAACAGTATTATTAGGTATTATTATTCCCATTTGACAGAGGGCTAAATGAAAACTGAAAGAAGTTAAGTAACTAAACCACGATCAGAGAGCACACAAGTGTTGCAATCGGGATGTAAACCTAAGTCAGCCAAGTTCCAAAGCCTTTTTGCATGCGGCCACTGTTGCAGAAGCAATGAGCACAAAGTCGTTGCAGAAGCAATGAGCACAAAGTCGTGCTGCTGTCATCTGAAGTCAGGCCATCGGCAGCTAAAGTCCAATGGTCACTGGATGACAGTTTTCACTGGACTGGACTTGATCCAAGGAGAGAGCTTGGTGAATACTGAAGAATGGCGGATTGGCTCAGGTAGTCATCTACTTTGTCAATCACTTTTCCAATGTCACTTAAATGCCACTTCATTCTCGAATCTATTTATACCTTCAATTTTTATATTGAGAAGCTAAACCAAAAAATGCTGTATCACCTTGCAGGGAGACAGTACGGAGTTGCAAAAAGAATGTGAATTTAGGGAGTTTAGAAAGCCCTGAGTCCCAGTTTCATCTCTGCCTTGCACTAATTCTGTGGAAAGCAATAAAAATAACAACAGTAACTAGGAGTGGGGCTTTACTTAGGCTATTTCATTTAATCTTCAGCTACTCCATGATGTATTTATAGTCTCCTCACATAACAAACTAGGAAACTGAGGTCCAGGGATTGCCACAGTTTGAATCTAGGCTTAATCACTCACTACCCTACATAAAATCAGGCAAGCTACTTAACCTTTGAAAGTAGGGGTGTCCAAACTGCGGACCACTGGCCAACTGCGGCCCACAATCCATTTTTAATTGGCCCGCAGCAAATTCCAAAATATATATTTAGTTTACTTAAATACACCAGGTGAGGCAATACGTACTTCACCTCGAATGAGTGGCCCGGCTGTTTGTGTATTTTACCGCATATGGCCCTTGGTGAAAAACGTTGAAAAGTTTGGACACCCCAGTTTTAAAGCCTCAGTTAATCATCTACACCCAACTCATAGGACTATTACAAACATATAGTCTAAGCTTGGCACCCAAAGGCTGCTTGTCTTATTCAGTTTGGTATCTTTTCTCAACCTCTAACAGAGTGACTTGAAATAGCAGGAATTCGGTTATAATTTAATTTAGCATCAAGATATAGATTGCTTGATACACAGCTGGAATGGCATTGAAAGGACGATACGAAATTAGTGTTTGTTTAGATGAAGCCCTGAGGAAGCTGGAGACCTGGTCAGATCTCTTGAAGGAGGAGCCACGTGGATGACGGGTCTCATTGTCTCTGCCCTCACTCTTCTCATCCGAGAGCTGAATTTAAACTGTGGACCGTTGGAGACAGGACAGAAAAGGTAAAAGATCCCTCCTCCTGCCACCATCTCCCTGCCATAAGCTCAAGTGTCAGGTCCCTCCGTGGCATGGCTATAATATGCTTTCTCCACCTCATGTAATACCAGGCCTTCCTTCAATAACAAACGTGTCATCCGTTCCAGATCAATTGCTTCCAATGCCTGAAAAGTTACAAAAGCAAAAAAAAAGAAAAAAGCATCTTCACCGTTCAGACTCCCGTTGATTCCATCCCTCTTACCTTCCACCATCTCCTCGTGTCAGTCTTAGAGATCCCCTTAGGCAGAGCCCAAATGGAATTTATTTCCATGACTGTCCTGGACTCTAATACAGTTAACTGGATTGGCCCAGTGGCGTCAGCCTGGCATTACGGTGGAGGCTATGGATGGCCCATGCTGTACACACACCGCCAGGGAGGTGACTGTCTTACGACTCCTCTCTGTACTCAGGGCCAACTGCCACCCGGCCTAGCCCAAGAGATTTTTTTTATATAGCTGAATGAAATAAAATGAGATGTGATCAGAACCCATTTTCTTTAACCTCTGCAGTGAACCAGAGATCAGGCTGTGTGTTCCCTGAGGAACTGCCTTTAGGTTCTCCATCCCTATAACCTCTGCTTTAAATATTAACAAACTCAACATGGCAATGGAAGCTGGATTGGGTTAGAATTGTTTTAATAGTGAACACCTGAAGATTACTGATGAATCCTCCTTCTCAGTCACCACAGGGCCAAAGCTTAGGATACACTGAGGGAGAACTCTGCCCTTAACCACGCCTGAAATGGGGAACGTCAACTGGGCTCTCCAGTCGCCATCCCTTTCCCTGATTCTTGGGCCAGGTTTCATCGGAAGTGTCGCGGGGCTCTTCCTACTGACACCAAGGTGGAACATGGGCAGAACAGGCCACAATAACTAAGAGGCAAGCAGCGAGGTTCATTCAGCCCCAGGTCCTAAAATCAGAGTCCTATTGTCAGCTTCGCTCTCCCAGTGCTTCTGTGACCTGCCTATAGAAGTACCAGATGCTTTGAAGGCAGAGTTTTAACCACCAATATTAGAGTGTATGTATACCTGTCCCCTTCCCTTCTCCCTGCAGCAAGGAGCAAAGCAACCCTAAAAAGTAAGGTTTAGAAAAAGTAATTGGTCAACTTCCATGGGTCAATTTGTATTAATGGAGGACCTGTTGTTGTACCTGGAGTTAGGCGCGTAGGAAACCACGCTAGCAAACACAAGCCTGTACTGTAATGGCAGACAGCAGCATGAAGTATGTGGGCTCTAGAGCCAAACTACCTGTCTGGTCTGATGGCCAAGGCTGCCACCTGTAAGTCATGTGACTTTGAATAAAAGGTTCACTCTCTCTATGCCTCAGTTTCCTCATTTATAAAACGGGAATGATAGTAATGGTATCTACCTCTTAGGGTTATTTTAAATATTATATAACATATGTAAAGATCCTGGGGTCTAGTAAACACTCAGCAAATTTGAGCCCTTGGTGTTGTAACTAGTGAGGGACACAAACATCAACCAAAATAGTCACAATTACATTGGAAACAAACATAAGTGGTATGATAGTGAGACTGGACACCAGGGATAGCCTAATGGTCCAGGAAGGCTTCACTGGGGAAATGAGCTGGGGGAAAGGTAGACTGGGATTGATCAGGGCAGAAGCCCTGTGCTGAAGGATGCAGAGAACATTCTAGAAACTGAAAAAGCGGTGAAGCTGGAGCCCCATCAGCAAGAGTTGGGGAGCCTGATAAAAGGTGAAGTAAAGAAGTCACGTGCCTTGACCAGGGACAGGTGACGCAATGGAGGAGCATGGCTGAGGGTTGAGGGAAAGGGTAACAAGTGTTTTTAAAAGATATAGTCAAAATTACTCTAGCAGAAACAGTATGAAACTTGCACCAATATCCAAAGAGGGTTTCCAACAGGAGACTAATCTTTGCTATGTGCAATTGTATTTTTAAAAAAGGTTAGAGAAAAAATTAACTGTGAAGGAGACATCACCTCATACCCTCCCGTCCTTCTTCCCTCCAACCTTAGCCCCAGCATGTCACCCCAGCAGCAGAGAGGGCTGCCAGAGAGACGTCTACACTCAGAGCAGATGCTGTGAGTCATGAATAGTTACATGACACCAGAAGGGTTTGGGGGCTTCAAATTTCCAAGGGAAGTCATTATGGGAAAAGAAGGAGATGGCAGGGAGATGGGCATTTAGGAAAAGAGATGCTAGAAACCAGAGGCTCTACAGGAAAGAGGAGAACAGAACATATTAGGAAGGAGAGAGTGCCCACATGGCTCCCAAAGGGCAAACCAACCCTGGGAGTCCTCAAAGGATGTATGGTTGGTCTAGGCATCTATACTCCACTACACTATCGGGCTCGGCTTTCTACCGAGGACACTGGGTGGCTTAGATTTAATTCTATTTAGAGTATGTGAGTGTGCTTTAGGGAGCAGGAGAAAGGCAGGCACCAGCCTAAGAAGGAAACAGTCTGATCTCACTCTCCCACCCCTACCAGAGGCCACTCCCTTGCCTCCAGCCATTACCTCCCTGGTGGGCTCCTCTGGGGAGGAGATTCACCCACGGGAAACTCTACTTCAATGTGTTATGGGACTTTCCCTTTGAAGAACTGAGTTTCCTCCAGTATAAAATGAGGAATCTGGACCAGTTAAGTTCAAAAGACCTTTATGAAGATTCAGTTCCACCTGCAATTCTTGGTAGGGTTCACTGTTCCCTTTTACTACCTTTTCTGTTTTAGACTCACAGATTGCCAGAGTCGGAAACCCCCTCACTTTACTCACAGTGGATATGAGGTGAACCAATATGCAAAGATTGGGGGTGAGGGAGACGAGAGATACATACTCCTAAATCAACATGGATCAGCTGCAAAATTTGTCGGGCCCAATGCAAAATGAAAACGTAGGGCTCCTTGTTCAAAAATTAGGACTTTCAAGATGGCAACACCAAAGCATTAACCCAAACACAAGGCCCTTTTGAGCAAAGTCCGTATTTCTTGATTCTTGACTGGGTTGCTGAGAAAGACCATCCAGATCCAACAATACTAAGTTAAATGGGGTCAACACAAAGTCCTGCTGTTAGGTGAATCGCAGCACCGATAAAAGCAGATGAGCTGCTACCTGGAAAAGGCCAGGGTGTGAGAGCCTGGTTGACATGATGCTTGGTACAAGCCAAAGGCCTGACAAGACTGCCAAATAGAGCTAAACGTACCACATATTGGCTATATCAACAGAAGTATAAAGACCAGGACAGGGAAGGTGAAATTCCATTCTACACCAGGGCTAGGGGTGGGTTACCGGGGGAAGAATATCCTCTGTTTTAAGCCCTTTAGTGTAAATGAGAAAGGATAACAAAGCGGAGGCTTGTAGGTAAGGATGGAGAAAGATCTCAAAGTGGCACCACCTGAGGAACAGTGGAGAGAGGAGTGAGATCTCTGCCTGAAGAAGAGCTGAGACACGGGAGTCATGGATGTGTTTGAAGGCTGTCATGTGGGAGCTGGATGCAGCATATCCACTGTAGTTTTGGAAGTCAAGAGACGTGGGTAGGTGGAAAACAGGAAAACTGGACAGGCCCCGGTTACTGGAAGTGGAGGCAAATTGGGAGTTCTGCTGGATGGGACCCCTGAGTCCCCTTCCAAGTCCAAGGACGCCTCGGAATCAAACACATGAAAAGATACTGGGTGTCTTCAGTCTTGAGGTGATCTATTTCACAACCAAAAATCAACATATTTCCAAGATTTCATAACTTCAAGGATGGTAAGGGGGAGGGGAAGCGCCGGCATCTACAAAGAGTTAACTGGAAGAACACAGGTTGGACACTTGACAAACACCTTCCTGAGTGAAGAGGTGCCCAAGACACTGCTGCAGGCACATGATAGGTACTAGCTAGGACGAGGGCCAGAAGATTTTTGGCTGAACACGGAGTAAGTCATCCTTTTTACAATCATACAGTGCTTTTGTCAAGCCAGTCTGATTCCTCATTTGTTTTCTTTGGATGACTCCACCCTGCTGTGGGAAAATTAACTCTTTGGCACATCCACAGGTAGACAACCATGGAGACACCCACCCCCGGCAACATATCCTCGGGAGACCCGCTAAGCCTATCGGGTTAAAAAAAAAAAGACCTTAAAGTCCAATTAGAGTCTAATGAGCTGTGCTAATTGAGATTATCCTTGCAAATTGGTGAAAATTCTAATGAGTTGGCCTTAAATGGAACCTCCAGTCAATGTTTATCCTGGCTCTGCCCCAACACATTTGTAAGACAAATGCAGTATCTCTGTCCTTGCCAGCCTCAGTGAAAATGGGGGATAACATTACTGGACGCCAGATAGTCACGGGCATTAATCATCATTTTGGGCTGATAAAACGCTGTAAGCTACTGATACAAAAATTGATACTGAACACCATGGGTGTTTTCTAGGAAGGAAGCACCCACCGTGTACCAGGCACTGAGCTAGGGGCATTTGAAACTCAGGGCAAACACAGATACATACTTGCGTGATTTGATCAGAATTTCCAAACTCGATGTGTATGTGTTGGGGGGTGGAGAGGTGATGGGGGAGGGGTAGAGTTGTTCAACTATTCCCCCCATTCAGCTACCAAGTATCAACTGATGGGGAACATCTTTACAGCAAGACTTGAGAGCCATTCACTCCAGATCACTAGCTACAACAACACTTACAGGAGGTTTCTCAATGCAGGAGTTCATAAAGACAATGGAAAGATTATATAAGATTGATGGAGCGAACACTGTATACAGACTATTAGTTGACTTGCTTATGAAATATGCATGTGCATTTTTATCTAATAGTCACTTCTTTATGTAATAGCTACATACTTTATGTATGTGGAGAAAATACGTAAGAGCATCATTGAATCATTGCCTGCGGAATCGCCGACAAGGAATGAGTCAAGTTCCTCTCGTGTATCCCCTAACCCTACAGCAGACACGGTAACAAGCTTTATGTGATGATGCCTTTGAATGTTCTCTCACTTCGAGTGAGACCCATGAGAAGAATTCAACTCTCTCCAAAGGAATCCGTCATTTTTCTGGAGGTTCAGCCTCCACCTTTTATACAGCTGAGAAGCGGGGCGTGGGCTAATGCCAGCAGACCCAGGTCCACAGCCTCAGGTGGTCTGGCAGACGGGATCCAGTACCTTCCTGTGGGACGTGCACCTATTGTGTTTTCCTCCTCCCTCAGGATTTTTGCTGAAATTCCAAGGCAACTGGATGAATCACATTTAATATCCTGTCACATGGAATTATGTACCTCTTATTAGTCAGAGGTCTTAGGTGCAACCAAATGAATCCCTCCATCGAAATAAGCAAAAAAAGAGATGTATTGAAATAATATGCAGAATCTCTGGAGAAAGCCAGAGATCCGGTTTGGAGTCTACACTGTCAGGGGGATCACCCAACGTGTACTGTCCAAGCACTCCAGTACAGTTATCTATATCCCTGCTGGTGCACAGATGTCATGGCTCACACCACCAACCTTGGGTCCTGGACTCAGACCATCGGCTACTCAAAAAGATGCCACACCACCAAGCTCACCAAAAGATGGAGTCCTCATAGCTGCTGACTCGCAGGTCGCTCCAACTGAAACGAAGTCTCATATGAATAGCTCTGACTGGTGAAGCTGGTGGTCACATGCCTGTACCCTGAAAATTCTGGCTCCTACCTTGGGGAAGCAGAATTTTTAATGTAAAATATTCCCCAGATAAAAGAAGGGTAATCGTTGTTGGTGAGCAGTCATAAACAGGGAAAATGCTCTTTCGTTCATTTTTAGTAAATAGGACATTTAGAAGAAGAAACTTAAGAGGTAGAGTCAGAATTTGCCTAAGCCAGGCCCCCAAAGCTATCCTATTTCCACACCACAATACCTATAGAAAACATAATGGCTCAACAAAGCTTTGTCTTTCCAGATTCTAGAAAACTAGTAACCTGGAAAAAAGAGAGCAGTCTCAAATTTTATTCTAAAGGCAGACTTTCTAGGATGGATCCAATTTGTCACTGCAAAAATAGTTTTAACAGCTGTCTCTCCTTGAAATGAACTTCCTTTTCAGTTATCTATTTTCTTACAATTCTCTCATTAGAAAATAATTCAGGATTCAGACAAGATACCTATACAGACTTTTATTGAGCTTTGGAGTCATCAAAAACAAAGCTCTGTTACATGAATATGCTAATTTTGCCTACCACCAATAATTATTACAACAATTAAACTAGAGTAAATGGCAGTGAGACAGAAGCAAGGTTTGAAGAAAGAATGGAAGGCTTCAAACTAGAAGTGTCATCCGTGCTGACCATAAAAGACAAGTAGAATTTCAACCCGAGGGAAAAGGTAGGGGCATTTCGAGTAGAGGGAGATGTGTGAACCAAATAAGAAGCCAATGGGGTAAAGATGAACAATGGAGGAAAAGACAAGAAATATGATGAGTCCAGGCTCCTGAACAGCATGCTAGCAAGTTCGACCCACAATCAGTAAACACTGGCAAGTCATGATTTTTGGTCAATGGACTAAACTATCAGATTGAGACTTTAAAAAGATGAATCAGCATGCAAGTGCCCTGTGGCTTAAGAGGAGAGAGGTCTACAGACCAGATCTAAAACAAATCTGACCAGTCTCGCCAGAACCAATTTTCTTCAAAATATTGCCATAATACAGAAATAATTGCCAAGATCAGAACAAAATTTTCTTAGTGAACAAACTGCTTTCGATTAACCCTGGAAAGTCTAAATAGTGGGTAATTTAGTATACGAGTATATTTTGGCATAGGAACCAGGACAGACATTTTAAGTTGCCATTACCGTAAATTCCTGGACCATAAAATTAATGAATATTACTGCTATAAAGGTGTTTTAGAAACTACCTCATCAAACCCTTTCATATGACGTGGGGAAATCAAGTTCCAGAAAGAAGCCACTTGGGCTTGTGCAATAAGTAAAAGATAGTGTGTGTGCCAATAATAGGGTCTGCTAATGAATGAATAATGATTGGCCTTCTGTGCTCATCAGTCCAAAGATAGGGACAAGTCGTATGTTCTTCTTTACACGGGGCCATATAATACAGTGGAGGCCAATGTTCAAATCCCAGATTCTCCACTTGCCTTGTTTCCCCGAAAATAAGACCTAGCCAGACCATCAGCTAATGTGTTTTTTGGAGCAAAAATTAATATAAGACCCGGTATTACATTATATTATATTATATCTATTATATTATATTGTATTATATTATATTATATATATTATATTATATTACATTATATTAATTATATTATATCATATTATATTATATTGACTGGGTCTTATATTAATTTTTGCTCTAAAAGACGCATTAGAGCTGATTGTTCGGCTAGGTCTTATTTACGGGGAAACACGGTACTATCTGGGTGAGCAAATTACTATCTATACCTGTTTCCCTTTCTCTAGAAAGAGGGATAATAAGAAACCCTTCTTTAGAGGGTTGTTATGAGGGATGAATGAGCTAATTTTATCAAGTTCTTAGAACAGTGCCCACCACAGAATAAGTGCTCCATAAACGTCAGCCATTCTTAACTATAATCCAGGCGAAAGATCTTAAAGGGTATATCAACCAATTGCCATATATTTGGAGAAATTCAGCCAACCTGTCGGAGGTTTGGAAAATATTTCAGTGAAGAACAGCAAAGGGAATTAAGGCGTGGAAACGAGAAATACAGTGGAGAGAACATGCTAGTTGTCTTCAAAATTTGAAGTTTTATCATAGCAGAAAAGGGCACAGTATTTTTTCTGTTGTCTCTATAGTGGGAAGATCTAAGAACATTGGAAAATAGAGACAAATTGCTATTTATAGAAAGAAGAGCTTTTTAGAGCAGCGCTCTTACAGAACAGGAGTAGTTGATGAAACCATTAGGCAGTGTTCTATCAACGGACATGACCAAGTCCCAAAGTGGTCTGGGTTAGGAGGCAGCCTGCCCTATGCTATGTCTCAGTTCAAAATGATCACTGTTACCATTTTACACAACAAAATAAGAAGGTAATAACAGTAACAGGGCTTTAGATGGTTGACAAAGCAATTTCCCCTTCAGTGTTCCATTGAAACCATACCCTGCAAAATAAGTCTTTTCCCTATTTCATTAGATCAGGGGTGTCCAAACTGCGGCCAGCGGGCCAACTGCGGCCCGCAATCCATTTTTTATTGGCCCGCAGCAAATTCCAAAAATATATTTAGTTCACTTAAATAAACCAGGTGAGACTACGTACTTCACCTCGAGTGAGTGGCCCGGCTGTTTGTATATTTTACCACATATGGCTCTTGGTGAAAAACGTTGAAAAAAGTTTGGACACCCCTGCATTAGAAGATTCCGAGACATGGAGAGGTGAAGTGACATACCAGAAACCACAGGGAGAGCTTTTTGACTACAGTTCCTGGGGTCTTTCTCCTGCTGTACTATGTGCGGTTATACAAAGGTCACACAAGTGAATTGAATCTTCTAAGAATTAGGGCACAGGCCAGACAAGGGGATGAAGGTGATGTGGCTGGAAGTTCACAGAAAATTACCCAGGAGAATTCTAGGGGCTTCCAGGTTAGGGAAGCTTCTGCCAGAGCTTTGGAATTTTGGCAGCAAAAGCATCTCCTTTATGAAACTGTGTTTTAAAAACAGTAAGTAGAAATCTAATTTGGATGCAAAGCAATCATCCAAAACAAAGCTTAGTTGTTGGATTCTGGATATGAGTTTTCAATTATAAAGTTCTGAGCAAGCTCGGGCATTGCTGGTTGTCTCTTTTAGTAACTGATGAATTTCCAGATATTACATGATAAACTAAATCAGCTCTCTACTTTCTAGGACATAACAGTTCAATTTGTTTGCATTTCAAAAATCACCCCCCCACACACACACACATACATACAAATTCCAATTATGGCTCAAAAATAAAGAGATTCACATGACTTTGTAAGTCTCTTCCCAGTTCATAGTACACTTTTCCCATCCATCATAGCAACGAAACTTGTAACAATGCTGTGTGGTAGGTATTGTCATCCTTAATTTTAGGACCCAAAAAGTTGGCTTGTGCAAAATCACCCAAAAAATGAGGCCAAAACCATAGACTCTACATTAACGCTCCTCTCACCACCATGGAGCCATGATGGCCAGTGACGTGAGCAGTCTGCACCAAACTCAGGTCAATACCTGGAATTACTCAACCCCCAGTGGGAGTTTGTCAGGTTCTCATGTCTCTCTGAGTGCTCTGGCCAGGTTCCTAGAGCACTCACCCACCTCACTTAGCTCTGCTGCCCTAGCCAAGGGGACGAGACTGGTTTCCTTAACGCCAGACAAATGGGCAGGGCACTGCAAAAGAGATAAGTGAGCTGCCACGTGCCAGGAGAAATGCAACTAGTAGCATTGAGAAGAGGCAGTTCGAAGGATCCACTGTCGGGCCCCTCCGCTCTTGGGCTCATACATTTCTCTTGACAAAGCCACAGATTTGACAGGACCCAGAGCACTTACTCATGCTAAGGATGCTCAAAGAGACGTTCACCCACTTGGTTGCCAAATCTGCTAATTCACAATGAAGAAACTCATTGTTAAGCAGATGGATGCTCGCGTCGGCCTGACCAGCTGTGGACAGGCTATATGGAGAGCTAAATGACCAGCAGGCTCTTGGGTGGGCCTGACCCCAGTCAGAGTTAGGGAATGAACCGGTGATCTAAAAGCTTCATGTTATCAGGCCAGGATAACATGATGCTTCCCTCTCACCCTGGGATGGACCTATCAGGGACAAAGAGAAACAGGAGAGTCTGACAGGGCACATCCCTCCAGAGCCTGCTGAGATGCGCCCCAGCTGCTTCTGTGAGTTTCCTTTAGACACATCCATTCTTTACAAATTCCTTTCTGACAGACACATTCGGAATTGCATTCAGAATGTCAAGTTTGGTTGTAGCCAGGACTAATTCTGGCCTGTGAGTCATTCTAATTCTTTAAAGAAATTTCACTCAACTCAACACTAACACTTTCGATGTTGATTTCTGAGCCTAATTCTCAGAGGGCAATCTGTTTTCAAGTTTGTAGTAAGAGCACACTCATCACCGTCGCCCATGTCAGGGCACTCTGACTTAGCATTCTGCCTTTGCAAGTAAAATTTAAAAACCATTAAAAATTCTTATTGGATAATGTTGTAAAGATTTTGTTGGGTATCCGATGGACATGCTCCTATTTGGGAGACCACCTCAGGGATACTGTGGATACCTGATCATGGCATTGTACACCAGAAGCTAAACATTAATGAATGCCAACTATAATTTTATATAAAAAAAAAATTCTTATTGGAAAACCAATATAAGCACCACAGAGGAAAACTAGAAAACACGTACACACAAATATATAGATATATATTTGTGTGTACGTGTTTTCACAAATATATATACATATATATACACACACATATATACGTATATATGTGTGTATATACGTATATATACGTATATATAACTCCATACTTTAGTCAGATTTCATTAGTTTTTCCACCAGTTAACTTTCTCTGTTCTAGGATTCAATCCAACATACCACAATGCGTTTGGTATAGCTGAGTTTTTACACACACATTTATCACTTCCATTTATTTCTGAAAGCGGAAGGATAACCTCCGGGAAGTGCTGGGTCCAAGGGCACACACATTATAAAATCCTTTGACATGTACCACTGAATTGCCCTCCAGAAATGTGGCACCAACACATTCCCCAGCAATGCATCCCAGTGCCCACCTACATGCTGACAACACTATTCTTTATAGCTGCTTCCAACCTCATTAAGATGATGTCACACCAAAGTCAAATTATAGAAAATACAACCTGATTAGGGTCAAGAGCCCTATTTCTCAGCTGATCTGGCTTTGTCCGGAAAAGTTTTAGCATACACGCAAACTGCTGAGCTGCGTGTTCTTCAGGTCATCCCTCAAAGTCCTACCTGATAGCTATCGAAGGCTTGAAGACATAACAAGAAGTGTGAGCCTGCCAAGTGCCCCATGGATCTCTTTCATATTGCCAAGAAAGCAATCGTCTTCATAGACACTTAAGCGGGGGAAAGTATCAATGTGCTCTAATACAGCAGCTTTCAAACATTTTTTTTTTTACTATGATCCTCACTAAAAAGCATTTTTGCATCCCCTGAAAAATTATTTACCTCACTAGGTCCAATCCCTTCTCAAATTTTCCATCCTACTCTATTTCAATGTATAAACCTGCAAACACTGAACTCGAGCTGTTTAATATGGTAGCCACTAACCACGTGTGGCGACCGAGAACTTGAAATATGACTAGCCTTAACTGAGGTGTGCCAAAAGTGTAAAATCAACACCAGATTTTGAAAACTTAGAACAAAAAAAGAAACGTACAATATCTCATTAGTAATTTTATATTAATTACATGTCATAGCAATATTTTAATATAATGGAATAAACTAGGTTGTTACAATGAACTTCAACTGTTTTTTTAAACTTGACTAATAGAAAAATTTTAATTATATATGTGGCTCGCATTACATTTCTAATGGATAGCAGTGCACTACACTAATTTTATGACCTACAAATGGATTGAAATCCAGTGTGAAAAACACTGCTCTAGTGGGCTCTGGGTTGCTGACCAGGAAACATGCCTTCCCATACACACACATACACATCCAGCCCACCTTTCTGAAAGCCACATGCCTAGGGACTGGGTCAGAATTCTCCTTAAAAAATGGTGTATAAATTGCTACAGCCACTATGGAAAACAGGATGGAGGTTCCTCAAAAAATTAAGAATAGAATTACCATACAACCCCAGCAATCCCTCTTCTGGGTATCTATCTAAAAAACCTGAAAACAGTTATCCATAAAGATATATGTACCCCAATGTTCATTGCAGCATCATTCACGATGGCCAAGACATGGAAACAAGCAAAGTGTTCTTCGATAGATGACTGGATAAAGAATACATAGGATAAATGTATACAAAGGATATAAACACAATGGAAGACAACTCAGCCATAAGATGAAATGCTGCCATTTGCAACAACATGGATAGATCTTGAGATTGTCACGCTAAGAAAATAAGTCAGATAGAAAAAAAATCAAGAACCATATGACTTTACTCATACGTGGGATATAAAACTGAAGGCAACAAAGGAACAAGACAAGCAAATAAAGAAACCAAGACTCATGGACACAGACAACAGTTTAGTGGTTACCAGAGGGTAAGGAGGGAGAGGGAGTGGTAGAAGAGGGAAAAGGGGTCAAGTATACAGTGACGGAAGGAGATCTGACTCTGGGCGGTGGACACACAATGTGATACATAGATGACGTTTTATAGAATTGTACACCTGAAACCTATATAATTTTTCTAACCTATGTCACCCCAATAAATTAAATAAAAATTTTTTAAAAGGCTTTTAGTCTTCTCCACTGTCCAGAAGAATGGATGGCTGGTGTTTAAAGTTCTACTCCATAGAGCGTGTGTAAATTAGTTTGGAATTCACTCGATGTTTCTGAAAAAATTCAGACTTCTCATCAGTATATTTTGAAGGTTTAAATATCTCCTTCAAAACAAATTGGTAACTGAGAATATAGGTTTCTGCGATAGAGAGTTCCTCAAGCAGCCACTGTTAAGCTGTTTTGTTGTTCTTGTTTATAACTCCATACCATTTTGCATTCTAAAGGTTGGGGCATCACATGGATAATGGGTAGATGTAGAAATAGCTCGCTAGCTGGCTAACGGCAAAAGTTATAACTTTGGGATATATCGACTTTAAGATCTAAAGCAAAATGCTGCTTATTTCTGTTTTCATTTAGTCACTAGTAAACGTGCACACTCTTAGAAATTCTATTTTAATAATGTTCTATTTAACTATATAGTTGAAATGTAATTTCAACCATATTGAAAATCAATACGATATTGAATACTGGAAATTTACTAAGAGAATAAATTTCAGGTGCTCTCATCACACACACACACACACACACACACACACACACACACACAAATGGTAACTATCTGACAAGCTCTGTTAATTGGACTGACCAGATCATTTCACTATATATGTACATCAAGTCATGTTGGGCACCTTAAATCCGTACCATTTAAAAAAAATTTTAAAGAACATATACCTTATACAAACACCATAGCATCAGTGACATAAAATAGGTCTTGTCATTTTATTTTTATAATCTCTTTTATAAAGTAAAAAGGGACACATATGATACAGAAACACTGAAATGGCATGTACATTACATGTTTAATCATTCTCACCTAAGAGAGCCTGATTCTTTCTAGTTCAACATCCATATCTGTGGATGGTATGAAACTAATGATTCAGAGTATTCTTAATTAATCATGAGATGCCCTTCTGCTCTACAATAAACACTGCCGATATTATTCAGTGGTTAACTTGATGAACATAAACAGACTGGCATTATTAATGTGCTTATTCACCTTATTAATAAGCTTGTTAGCACTCTCCCTCACAGATATTTTATGCCATTGACTAAACGTTTCTTTTTTAGTATTAACACTTTGCTTAATTATATAAGTCATACAGGCTCGTGTAACTCTATAAAGAATCTAGAGATGTGTGGTGTGACCCCCAGGCATCACACAAGGAGAGGCGCACTGTAACAGTCCCGTAATGACTACTTTGTAGCCGACGCAATCAGATGTCTCCTGGGTCTTGGAGGGACAAGGCACAATTGCTTTCGAAATAAAAATAAAATGGAATTGTTTTCTTTATATGCATTATGTAACTCTCTTGTTAAATTTTTCTTAAATTTTATCATTGCTGTCATTTGTCCATGTTACATGATTTTTCTATCCCCACTGCTAATTCATTAGCGGTCATCAACGGAACTAACATTTTGTGTTAAGTTATTTTGTATAAGCCCTATATGTATACATCCCTCTAGAAGTAGCTCTCAAAGATCTCTTCTTCCTCTCTCCTCAGCATAGCACCCGACACAGAAAAGGCACTGGGACAATACCGTCTGACTGTAAAGACTCTGGAATGCAGAGCTGTGTTCCGTGCTTCCTCTCACTGGCTTCTGCTTGCGTTTCAGGTGTTCTCAGGGGTGTTTACGATCATACAGGGTTCTACTGCATCCCTTTATCATGCCATGTACGCATGTCCCAACCATCTCTTTCAATGTTCAGCCAGCAAACAGAGTGTGTTCTCTGTGCTGGGCCCTGTACTGTGAATGAGGGAGAAAATGAGATAAATCAGGCATGGGCTCTGCCTTTCAGGGGCTCACAGGTCCTTGAGAAAGAGGATAAAGGAGGTGAGCACAGACCCTGTGCTCTGAAGTGAGCACTAACTGACCCAGGAGACAAGGTGCTAGATAAGGGAGCAGAGGCTGTGAGAAATCGGCCTAGAATGTGTGAAAACAGGCCATGGGGAAAGCTATAAACAAAGCCCACGAATAAGGAGGGAGGCACAGAGATGGATGGGGTGTGGAAACGACTGCTTCTCAATTCTCCCACTTGTATCCAACCTCATTGTTCAAGGCTTGTGAGAAGGGCCAACAGGCCACACCCAAGGCCAATCCCTCAAAGATCCAGGGGGGCCTGGAAGCCGCTTGGATGAGGGGGAGCCACTTCTCTGTGGTGAAGTGTGGCTCAGGTTCTAGTGTAGAGTGTGGCCCCTCAGGGCCTTCCCTGGCGTGTGTGTGTGTGTGTGTGTGTGTGTGTGTGTGTGTGCGTGCGGCGAGGATGGGAGGAGCAACGTGAGGCTTTCATAGTCAGTGTGAGGGTAAAAGTCCAGAGGCATGAGGATGAGAGAAAAGAGGTCATATAGACCCAGATCAGGGTAGAGAGGCCGCCCTCTGTTCTCAGGAGTGGGAAACGGGAAGAACTGTGGAGAAAGCCACTGAAAAGAGACCGGTCAAGCTGAAAAACATGGAGGTGGGAGTCAGGATTGTGGGGAGGAGGGTCTTGCAGCAGAGAATGCTGCATAGGTATCACGAGACCACAGGAAGACGCAAACACACACGCATAGGGTCAGACTGCTTTCTATTTCTAGCTCCTGTGAACTAAAGAGGGACGGTGAGTCCTCAAGCCACTGCAAGAAGGGCTAAGCTGGGGGCTTGGGGCCAGGTCTCTGTTCTCTCTGTGGTGTCTGAAGTCAGGTGGCCACCAGAGGTGACCCTGACCTCACTTATGAGTCAGCCTATTCTTTCGGGTCACTACACACTCATGAACACGCCTTCCTGTCTGGACTGTGGTTTGCGTTCGCTTGATAGAAATAAAGAGAAACTGAAATGGCTGAGGCAGGTTTCTATGCTTCAGAAATTTCTGTGTCATCTACAACAAATAATTGCTCCAATGCATCAAAAAGGAAGTCAATCAATAAAATCTACAAGCCCTTCAAGAAACAGGGCTGGGGAGATTCCTGGAATTTTGAGTGCCCCAAGCCAAAATACACAGGAAAAGTCTATCTGTCCATAGGTAGGAGGGAAAAAAAAAAAAAGAGTAAAGTATAAAAGCTCATATGCTTTTGGCTTCCGTGTGCTATCATTAATCATTTTCCTAGGAATGGAGGATAGTTTACTTGCTGTAAGAGGAAAAGAGAAACAGATCCCTTTGACCAATATGCTACCCAGATGTTCACCAGACCCCAATATCTTTTTTCCCCCACTTGATTTGGAAAAGTGAAAGCTAAGATGACAATTGAGGGGAAGTGGTTCCTGAAGACATCAGCAATCACTTCTCAGATGTGGCAACAGTCCACCTTCTGCTGGGGGAAGGGGATTATAAGACGTCCTGAGAGCTTTCAAGTGCAGCAGCTAGCCATCTCCTGACAGAGCCATGGAAGCATTTGGTGGACTCTTTCCTGGATCAGCCATGAGTTGAATCATCTTATAAGAAGGAGAGAGGCTAGTGAGAGGCCACTTGCCTATAGGGGTGGCCCCGGTCGGGAATGGCTCGACATATCCCAGCCTCACCTGGCTTCCCACTGCGTCACGTATTCTTGAGGCCACAAGGAAGAATTAAGTCACAGTTTGGGTGGAAATAATATCTAGAAGGTTCAAATTAGAGGGACAAAGGCGAGAAACAAAAACTGGGAGGTTCAGCAAAATTGACCTAATTTTAAAGAGTGGGAAACCACATCTTCACTTTTCACCATGGATTTTCCAGAGCCTGGGACTCAACAAATATTCTTATTTTCCTCTTAATTAACTCACATTTTCACTGGTAGAAGTGTTTGTAAATGGAAACCTTATATCACCACCTTAAATGGAAAATGAATATCCCTTGCCACATGTCGATGTGGACCGTGAAAAATAAACGCAGTGACAGCAGAGGCATTATGGGATTCATCTCACAGGGAACTGCCGATAGGTTCTGAGCCTCGGGTTTGCTTTCACTTCATTTATAAATTCATGAATACATAAAGGTGATCAGTAAGTAACGGCGGGGTGATAAGGACATTTTGGCTCCATGCTGCAGCCTTCTCCTTGGCTGATCAGAAAGCTGGAGAATTACAAAGGGAATGCATGCCCCTCATGACGTGAGTCCATAGAATTTAGCGCTGCATTCACATGCCTCATCACAGTGACCCCAGATGCCATCGGGGGTATGATCTCCCACTCTGGAAAACACCAGGCTAGACAGATGGTCTCTAAGGGCCTCTGATCCCTGACATGCAGTAATCTAGGTTGTTATAGTGATGTCTTCTAAATTATATTAGCAATAAAATGATCAATGTGAGGTAGACACGACTACATAAAATGGATTTTGGAAACAACGAACCTGATTTTCCTGCTTGACCTTGAAAAAGCAGTCTTATACCTTTACAGCAATGCTTCCCCTTAGTCATGCCATCCCTACAGCGGGGACGCATTATGCTTTACCAAGTAATCCCATGGAACTGAGTGTCTCCAAACTACAGTTCTTTAGGAAACGAGCCTACCGAGCACAGGTACACTTAAAGCAAGGTTTCCACGAAACCTGATGGGTAAATACACAGAAACTGCTACATATCTTGCTCTAAGTAGTTGTCTCTCTAAAGAGCAGATAGTATTCTCTGGAATTCAGTTTTCCCTGAGTTATTGTCAATAAGGTGAAACATACCCCATTCATAAAGGCAAGACACCCCCAATAGTAGAATATAAAAAGAAGAGTCCTAGAGAATGGCTTGAGCTCAGAAGAGTTTTATCCAAGGTAATCCAAGAGTCTACTGCCATGGCACAAAAGCCACAGTTAGGAGAATACACTGTCAAAGAGACAAGCTGAACTATCATCCAGGGGAAACCAGCTGTGAGTATTGAGGAAGTTTTCATGGGAGTCCAAGCAACAAGATGACGCAAGGGAGAAGTGAGAAGGAAAAAGGAACCAAATTGGGGTTTGAGAAATAAACTGAAGAACAAGATTCATGTTCCAGAATGCTCCATCTAAATGGCACCCGTTGCATACTGCCAAGGCAAGCATATTGGAAAGCAAGAGCCCCTTTGAAGTTCATGGGCAGTTTGTGTGTTCCGCAAGCCTGCATGCCTATAAGCATGCATGGGTCCACCCATGCACACGGACCCTCTCCAGGCTTCATTGTGTGAGGTGTGCTGAGGGGAATAAGATGCTGAGAAGAAAGAAACAAGACCAGGGCTCGAGCACTCAAGGTGGAATGTCCAGCCAGGCGAGAGAGGTACAGAAATTGCCTTGGGAAAGAGGTCAGATGAGAGTGGGGTCCCAGATGGCGGGAGTGGGGTGGGAATGGGGAATGCCTAGAGTTCTGCAAACATCTCCACCTCACCGTGAAGCATATGAGTTATTTTCCTGGGAGTGGGGCCTGTAAGCAGTGTTCCGAAGGATCAGAGAGACCGGGATGGATGGAACAGTGGGAGAGGGGGAGATTTTTCAGGCAGAGAAAACAGCTTGAGCAAAGGCGGGAGGCAATTATTTACAGCTTCCTAGATGTTTTCTAACCGCAGAAACCAAAACCTAAAGAATCTGTCAGCACATTTGGGGACTGCTGACTGAATCTGGAAAATTTATAGGCAACTGACACAGGAGAGTTGAGTAATTCCTTTGATTTTATCATGGCACCCGTGATCTTACATGGAGAGAGCAAGAGGCAAATGCCTTAATGATTTGAAAAGACTTTTCTTAGATACTACAATCTGAAAATTCTTTTGCAGTAAAATACCTTGACATGCTTATAAATCCAATGTTAAAGTGATCCCTTCTGGACCAGGCATTGGGGGGTGGGGGTGGGGGTAATTTCTTGAATGGAAAATTAGGAAATTCCTGGGGGGAAAAAAATTGAAATGGTGTTTAAGGCACTTGGTATCTGGTCACATGTTCAAACCACAGCTGGCTTTCAGTCCTCAAATACTGCAAGGTAGCAGCGCTTACTTCTATTGTTGGAGAATTCTTCCTCCGAACCACTTTAGTGCATTGCAACTAATTCTCCTGATATTGAGAGTTGGAATAAAAAAGAGAAAAACCTTGACCTTGAGAGAAACAGTTTAGGAAAATGATAAAATAAAGGATATCTTCTTGACTGAAATAACAGTGCTGCGTTTTTTAAAGTTCCATTTTAAAATGAAGCATATAAGACTCAAAAAAATTAATTAAATGGCTCAAATTCATGCAGCAAGTAAGGGAAAGAAGGGAAAGAAGATTAGTTCCCCTGTCAGTCTTTTACTTGAGCCACGCTCTCGGCCCTCCCTCCCTGTAACTTTGACCCTAGACCTGGAGCCACCTTTGCTTTCCCCTCTCCTCTTCCCTAGGTCCACAAGCTGCACCTGAATTCTACTTCATGTGGAATTCCTTCAACCATGGCTCCTCCAGAAGATATGACCTATCATAGAAAATCTTGCTCTTCTCTCAGTCTTTGCCAATCTCAGTAAATGGTCTCACCATCCATGAGATACCTAAAACTGAAAAACCAGAACTCTCTGGAACATACCGTGTTTCCCCAAAAATAAGACCTAGCCAGACAATCAGCTCTAATGCGTCTTTTGGAGCAAAAATTAATATAAGACCCGGTCTTATTTTACTATAAGACTGAGTATAATATAGTATAGTATAGTATAATATAATATAATATAATATAATATAATATAATATAATATTATGTAGTATAATATAACATAATACTGGGTCTTGCATTATTTTTTGCTCCAAAAGACTCATTAGAGCTGATTGTCCGGCTAGGTCTTATTTTTGGGGCAACAGGGTAGTAGTTTCTCAATAAACGTCTGCTGATTGACTGACTGAATGAATGAATGAATGGTTACAAATGCATTAGGACTTTGACTTGAGAATGAGTAACGGGGCTACTGCTCCTGAAACCCTCTGATAGGGAAATGTCTGGCTGAATGAGTACCCAGAAAAACCCCACAGATATCTTCTCAAGTGTGGGGCATAAAGAGCAATGAGGCACAAGAGATCTCCTATTATAACATCAGATCTTCTGCACGTAAGCATACGTAACTCAATGCTGGAACTGATGAGAAGGTCCATGTGTCTGAGGAGGGCATGGATGCCAACACTGGTTATAGATCCTGGAGAACTTAAAATGAAAACTAAAACTTGGTTTGGCTAAGAAAAAAATAATTCTTAGTTCAAATACAGTATGTGTCTTCTCATTCCCATGCAACATAACGATTATATATCTCATTCGATGTATGTCAAGTTAATGTAATTACACAGGTTTTCTGTGACAACAATAAATCATAGCTCTCTCTAGGGGGCAACAGGAGGTGTCACCTAAGTGATCTGAGACCTCCACAATTATCATTGGGAACAGCCCAAAACTGAGCCACAAAGTAGCCAGAGCAGCTTTGAAAGAAGAGGTCAAAGGAGACATTGCTTTGACTGATGAGATGAGACAAGAAGGATGATGGTGAGGTAACCAACTTGTCCCTATTTATCTGGGACTTTCCTGGTTTTAGCACTGAAAGTCTTGCGACCCTGGAATCCCTTCAGTCCTGGGAAAACTGAAATGGTTGAAAACCTAAATTGTGAGAACTCAGGGATGAAACTTTCCATTGAATTACTAACCCGGTTACCCTACTTCATTCCTAGCTCACGTGTTTGTCTAACTTTCCCTGTTGTTCCTGTGCCCTGATTTCCCTCTTCCTAATTGCTAAGGACACTGTGCCTATAATGTTCTTCCCAGCATTGTCAGCCACCCGAACCCGAGGTGATTCTCTGGCTCAAAGGGCCCACGTGCTATTTTTGCCTGGGAGCAGATGCCCATCCTACCCAACAAGTGGGGTTAACACACCTGGTGACTCTCTATGGAGCCCCTACTACCTGCCCTAGTAGTGTCTGCTGAGCTTCCTCCAGGCCCAGAACCCACACAGTCTTGGTGCTGCTCTCACCTTCACGGCACAGTCCTCTCGCAATCCGTCCCAGGTCGCACCCATCGGCTTTCTGTCTTTCAGAGATATCTCATAATTCCCGATTCCCTACGTCCCTTCCTTCCCTATATCAGGTAGATATAGATTTCCTGGATTTGGTGACATATTAGGTGTGACTATCATCTATACTCAAGCTACCACTTAAAAACTATATAGGTTACATGATTTAATCCCAATTTAGGGACTCTTGACAATGTAAGAGATAAAAGAAGAATGTAAAACTACATAACATAGGCACATAAAGGTAACACCCATAGCCTCCAAACGTGTTGACAGCCATGTTACCTACAAACAGAGGGAGGAGCGTGTCCTGGATGTTTTTCTACATTTGCTGTGTTGTTCATTGATTTCATGCCTGAACATCTCTTTTTCCTGTACCTTTTTCCTTTCATTTTTAGGCATACCTAAATCATGAGATCTACTTATGAGCTCAGAAGCTCTCTATACCTGAGTTATTGAGGCAAGAGCAGTTTGTTTTTTTAAAGCGGCTCAGCTAGGTGGTTGCAGTTAAGGGGGACAAACGAGTAAGTAAGTGTTCACTGAGCGCCTTCTGGAGCTCACTGAGCCTGCTACCTGGGGTGGACGGCCGGTGCTCTCCGGGATGCTGAGGTGGGTACAGCCCAAGCTCTGCCCGTATGGAGTCTGCCATCTGGGCAGGAAGATGGACACTCAGATGAGTCAGAAGACGTAGAACAGCATGACATAAGCATACCCAAAGCAGGTCTGTGGGACTGCAGAAGAAGACTATTCCTGATTAAGAGAATCAAGAGAAGCTTTGAAATAAAGAAAAGCTTCATGACTCATCCTTGAAGAATGACAATGAGAAAGTAAGGAGGGTGAGTAATGAATGACAAAGACGCCTGATTGTGAAGGGTCTGGAACACCATGCCCGTGAACTTGAGCTTCATTCTGTGCGCTGTGGGCACAGCATGAAGTACTTTGAGAAGGGATATAACGGAAAAAAGAGCTTTGCTTCTGAAAGCTCATGCTGGTGCCTGTGCACAGGGTGAAAGGGATGCAGAGAGATGAAGCAGGGAGGCCAGTGAGGGAGCCGCCACCATAATCCTGAGAAGACATGAGGGGCCCGGACCAAGGAGGGCACAGAGACGGTAAGACAGAGACTTTAGGAGGGGAAATCAACAAAGTTAAGATCTGACTGGAGATGGAAGAAGAGGCAGGAGGAGCTAGGGTGACCCTACGTTTGAAATGGTGAACAGAGGGATTTTGTGCTTCTCCTTGAAATCGGGAGCGAAAACGACTGGGAGCGAGAAGATACTTCGGCTCTAAACCATCCTGGCCTGGTACTCATTCTTACTTGGAGGAGATTAGCAGGGCTGAGCATCAGCTCTTGCCATGACTGCTGGGGAAGGGAACACGCGTTCTTCAAACCGACAAGTATTCAGCACTCCCCTCGGCCAGATCCAGTACCCATTCCTTCAGTGACCAGCTCTAATACCAATAGCCAAGGGCGCTTCCCAGCTCATCGCCACATTTCTGCCAACTCCCCCATCCCAACACACTAATTAACCCTTTCCTGTCACTCCCAAAGGAAGTCATGAGAGGCACAAAGAACCCAAAGCAAAGAGAACACAGGCTTTAGAATCAGGATGGGTCTCCAAAATGGACTCCTCCACCACCCACCCGTGTGACCTTGGGCACAATTCTTTATGGGTCTGTAGGTGCTGAGGCTCTCAATGCACCTAAGCTTTGTGTTCCCCATTATCAGAGGGCCGGGCAGTGATGGCTTCTGTCACCACCAAAGCTGCCCTCCGAGTGGACACTGGCCGCACCCGGTAGATGCTCATCGCAGCAGCACCCTTGTCATCAGCTGTAGTAAGAATGGACCACGTACCCAGCTCAGGGCAGACGGGCGGATGAGCAGTGATCAGCCGATTCCAGGGAATGAGAGAAGCCAGGGTGGACCTATCAGGCCAACCACGCAGGAGGAATGAGCTGCGCCCTCAGCAGTCACACAACCCTGGCTCCGTAGGTGTGCCTGGGGAGCGTCTCACTCCGAATGGGTCCCTGTTACCAGCAGAATTTGTATCTTACAACTGAACAGCATCTTACAGTTTTCAAACCACTTTTATTTTCATTATTTGATCCTCACGGAAACTCTCAGAGCTACAGATTTGTATCCCCATTTTACAGTTGCTAATAATGAGGATTATGCATGAATAATATAATATGGTAATTACATTATATTATTAATTAGTTACTGTGTTCCACACATTGTGCTAAAAACTTAGCTTGTATTATCTCATTGAATTCGCATGACTCCAAGTGGGAGGCAATGCTGGTATTCATGCTTTATCAAGGAGAAACTGAGACACGGAGAAGTTAAGTCAACTGCCCAAAGCCCGACACAAGGTTGCACTGACTCCAGAGCCCTCTCTCTTAACCACTGACCAGGCTACTTTTCTAGAAGTAGCAAAGAGTCACAGTGTGGTTAACAGCTGCTTCAGAAGTTATAGGGTTAGTACGTGCAGAGCTGCGACTTAATCTATGACCCCTCATTCTAGACCTTCTGTTGTCCCTACTACCCTCTGCTTCCACATGTGCGTGGAAAAACAAAATGGGAAAGACCAATTCCCGTTATGGATGCATGAGATAAGAGTATAAGAAGCGACCACTGAAATCCTCTTAGGTGTCATTCATCTCACTGTCTGTCTTTAAGCCCTCACTGATATTATAGCTGAGCGCTGCCTGCAGTGAGAGCCACTTCTTCCATTTGGCCCTCCAGTGAACCCCCTTTCTTGCTTTACTGGGCTTCATGGTCAATGATTTCCGCTGAACTATCGTAAGCACCCCAATTCCTTGGCCCCCTACAGCCCACTCCATGAGCCCTACCAAGAGCAAACCCAGATATTGGTCATTCCTCCAAATCCTCTTGAAGTCTGTAAATATTCCTTAGAGGATGCAAGCTCAAGTAGTTTGTTTTGTCTTGATGGTCCTAAGGAGACCATAGCCTCTGAGGGGGTATCTGAGTGGTGGTACAACGGCTACTGTAATGACTTCCTAATTGGGTTTCTTTCATTCTTTCGCCTTGCCCAATCCACATATCCTCATGACACAAGAAGGGCTTAGGTATCCACATTTCCACAACACAGATCTGATTTTGCCACATCCCTGCTCAAACACCTCATCGATTCCCAGTTGCCTAAGAACAGATTCTAAACCCTGCAACCCATATTGATTCAGGAGTCGATCCCTGCCTTCTTCCCATCTATTCCTATACACTGCCATCATGTCACTTATTTCCCACAGGCCCTGCACTTTCTCACATAGGGCCTCTGCTCAAGTTTAAGTCTGGCCATCATTTTTCAATGCCTACATCCTGAGAGGGAGATAGAAGGAAACAATCTTAATGTGATCAGTGCTATCATAGAGGTCAGTAGTAACAGACGCATGAGCCGAACCCAAAAGGATACGTAAAGACTTTACAGAGATGAAGATCTTACGAGCACAGAGCAGAGCATAAAGCAAGGCACAGAAACCTGAAAGTCCATAAATACAAGGAGGAAGAAGTCATCTCAAAGGGCTGGTGAGGGAGATTTGTCAGGAGCGGCCGGAGACGAACTGGAATGTCAGGTAAGACCAAGAGGTAAAAAGGTTCAAACATGACGGAGCTCTGACTCCAGTGCGTGGGCAGCAGACAGTCCTTTGAGCTTTGTTGGGTGAAACAGCTTGTTTTGTATCAGCAGAAGGACGGGACAGGCACTTTATTCTAGTTTTTTCTTTTCTAGTTTATTCTGGTTACACTCCCTCTCTGGGTGTCTACTACTTCGTTTTCTAGTGTTGTGCATGAAAATTTTCAAATGTACATAAAAGTTGAAAGAAATTCATTGTCGATGCTCATGCTATCTACCACTTAAGTCCTATGTTGGCATTTCCTATACTTGCTTTCTACTAGGCATCTATCCATCTCTCTCTACCCAGCAAGTCATTTTATTTCTGATGCATTTCAAGAAAAGTTGTAGACATCAGTACATTTTACCTCTAAAAACTCCAACAGGTGTATGATTAGAGCTCAATATTTGATTTCAATATTTTAGGTAAACTTTACATACAATGAAATGCACAGACCTTAATGTATCTTTCAATGAGTTAACAAATGCAGGCCCTTATGTAACCTAAGCCCCTATCAAGACATCGAACATTTCTATCGCCCCAGAAAATTCCCTTACATCCTTTGCAGTCACACATCCCAGAGATAACCACTGTTCTGATGTTTTCCCACCAAAACAATCTGAATGGTATAACATACAGTATGCTCTCCTGTGAAAGTATGCACTCTTCATTCAGCAGAATGGCTCTGAGAGTCACCCATGTTCTTGCATGTGTCAGTGTTACTGTCGTGTTACTGCTGAGTAATATTCCCACATGCTACAGTCCGTTTAGCTAGTCTCCTACTAATGGGCTATTTTCAGTTTTCACTACTACAAATGAAGTTACTATTACTATGCATATGCACGTATGTTTGTGGACGCTTATTTTTATTTCTGTCATATAAATACCTAAGAGCAAGAGTGCTGGGTCACAGGATATCCATGACAATCACATTTACCTCACAAGGCTGTCGTGGGAATTAATGGGGATGATGTATAGAAAGTACTTAGCAAAGTGCCTGGCATGAAAAACCCACTGTGAAGACGTGCTACTAAAACAAATATTGAGCTCGAAAAAGATTACTCTTTTTCATAATCATTCTCATCTCCTCCCTCACTCTGTTTCAGAGTTGGAAGAAATTATACACAGGCACAATTTAATTTGACCATTTCTAGCTAGAACGTCCACATCAAAGTAACAGTGCTTCTTCTTTTAACAGATGAATTATGTGGCCTTTCTTTGAAAAGATAGCAGACTTGCTCCCCAAATGGCTTCCACCTCTAATAGGCAAGTGTCTCCTATCATAGAAGTAGCAGCACACTGAAATTCAGCAGGACAGAATACCAGGAAAATGGAGAGCTCTGGAACCAGGCTGCCCTGGTTCAAATCCTGATCTGTCGTATGAAAGTGTTATCACCTCAGACAATTTACTTTAACCTTCTTTCTGAGCTTCGCTTCCTGTGCTCGTAAAAGACGGGTACCAAAATCTACTTCAGAGCATTATTCTGAGGGTTGGAAATGAGTAACGCAGAGCCTGGCATATAGTAGGACCTCAATCAATGGCTGCTACCAATGAGTATAAGGGACAAATGGGAGTAGATGAAAGTCTTGCAACAAATAACCCATCACACAAAGTAACTCACGAGAGGCATCAACTCAGCAGTGCCAAAGGAGTATAAAACAGCGCAACAGCATATTGGAAAGGGTTATGGTACTTTATTAGTATTCTTTTGCTTATTGTCTTACAAAGAAATTCACTTTTATTTCACTCTTACCCCTTTTCTCAAATGAAAAACAACCTATATGTAGCAATATACATTCACTCAACAGATACTGAATGAAGCCCTCCCTTACTCCAGGGCTGTGATAGATAAATGGTACACCCAGATGACAGGCAGAGTCTCTGCCTTAAATTGCCCTCAGTCTTCTGACGGTGTCAGATACACAAACAAATAACTACAAATAAGTTGCCTCTTACTGGAAGTGGAAGTATTTGGAGCCATTCTGATACTATTTCTAAGAAAGGCTGCAGAACTTGGCTGATGAAGCAAGAAGCCCTGTGACACTGATGTCAACGTGCCAGCTATTCTGAGTCAAATAATTAGAGCATGTCAGGATAAGTGATGTATTAAAGGCCTGCATAAATAGCTTCGAGAGTACAATGTTAACGAACCCACAAGGTGTGATCACACAATATGGTGAATGTGTAAATTAAAAAAAAAGTGTATTACAGTAAAAGACACATTGCCATTAATCCCCTTCAAAATACTCCCCCCTCGCTTCGAACACACTTATGGCATCGTTCTTGCCACTTTCTGAAGCAGTTCTGGAAGTCCTCTTTCATGAGTCTTTTCAGTTGCGCTGTCGTGGCTGCCTCGATGTCTCTGATCCTGTTCCCTTCCTTCCCCATCCTTCCCCTCCTCTCTCCTTTCCTTCCCTTTCCCAGATGTTGATTCCAAGAACACTCTATCATACACGTCATGTACACTAACCTAAGTTTCATTCTGCTTCTGGGAAACCTAACCTGGGACCGGGGAGTAGATTGAAAGAAAGAGGTGGGAGGGAGGCTACTACTGGCCTGCGCTGTGCCTCCTGGGACCACACCCACTGGATGACCTACCTATGACCATCCTCTTTCCAGTTGTAGACCCATCTGGACAGACTCTTTTCCTGCGTTTTTCCTAACTCCTGGGCTAGTCTCTTGGCTCCAACATGCTCCAGTGACCAAATTCAATGTGCATTATGGTTGGAAAGCAGAAAGGAAGAGTGTTCCATAGACAAAACACGAAGAGAAGAAAGCAACACCCCTACAGGGCAGCACAGAATGGTACAGAGGATGGACCAACCACACCAGAAATGGCGTAAATTAAACAAACCAACACGGCAGTGGCCTGTAAAACCTACCTTCTTTGCTGAAAAAAATCATTAAGGAGCTAACCCTTTTACATACTTTAATCGGCACTTTTCAAGCCTTTTTAATCTATGCTCACAAGATTTTTAACAATATCAGAATGAAACTGTGCATCACATATTTTGTAATAAAACTAAGTATTTTGTATCTTGTTTTTTTTTTTCACCTTACATTATTTCATTTCTATTTCCCATGTCAGGAAGAGAAATAACCTTTTGATTCAACAGAGGTGCCTGGGGTCAGTTTGCACACTTTTATTCAAAAAATAAATCCATTGCTGATGTAAGGAAAGCCAGGCTCATGTTGACTTGCAGCAAGCTAGCAACAGATTAAATATCCTTAGAAGAGTCTCATTTGTTTTACTAAATATGGTAGATACAAAGAATACTCATAAAATATATGTAATATATAAAAATTAACATACAATGAACACCTCTGTTCTCACTGCTCATTTTTCAAAAGAGAACCTTATCATTACCTTGAAATCCCCTATAGGTGCCCCACCTAGCCAAACATTCCCTCCCTCTCAAAATTAGTAATCACTGTAAAAATTTTTGTTTTTATCTTTCCTTAATTTTATAGCTGTATCTTTATACTACACACACACACACACACACACACACACACACACACACACACATATTTTTTCAGCTTATATAACTGAAATCATACTGTTAGCATTCTTTCATGGCTTTTTTCCCCAATCAACGGTATGATCCTGAGATTAACCCACGTGCACTTCAATTTCACCAACTCCGAAACATAAATGCCATGGTGTTCCGTGTTAATAAAAGCCCCAGATAGAGAAAAGAGACATTTGCAAATCAGTGTTTCCATAATGTAACGGCCCTGCTGGAAAACATTGTTCTTTTCCATTCCTCTCATCACTCCACTTTCCACAGGGACACTGCCACCAATGTCACCATGGAAAAATGTGTCCGGTGAAACACCCCTCTCAGTGAGCCAGGCAATTCAATACCCTCTATATCCGGAGGGGAGGTGGGTGGGGGAGCGGGGCCAGTTTACAGCTCTGTTCCTCTCCTCTCTGCCCGGCTCCTCTCCTGCCCGATGGACCTAGCGCAGCTCTGCAACCAGTTAATGGGTACCAAGCATTCGCCACCACCTCATGCCCAAACCCTCCTGTACGTCACTGCTCTGGGCTGGACACCTGCCTCCGCCTTTCTCAGGTAACACACATGAAGAAGAATGGTCTTGAGGAAGCTACTACCTGCTCATCTTCTGGATTTATCACTTCACTTACCATTCTGTTTCTGAGCCAGCTTTTCCATGTCTGAAAGGCAACCCCACATGGAAAAAAAGTCATATCAAGAGCCATTTCCTCCTCATTTCAGCCAGATAAAATGAGTCTGTTCCATTGGCCTTCCACTTTTAGCATTTCCACTGCAGCCGCTACTGGGAATTTCCCCCTTTCTAAAGAAGACCGAGTTAAACCCTCAGCCAAGCTGGCTGGCCATGGAGCACTCTGGATCCCAAATGTCAAAGATTTCCATCTAAGAGGCTCTGATCTTTCTCTCACATTGCTCTGTCTGCTAAGGCATAATTAACAAACACTGACTTCTCCTTTCCAGAGAATCTATTCCCCAGTCTCAGGGAGGAAACACAGTTTTGTGTGAGGCATTCTTTCTCCATGTGAAATATCCCTGCAGAGGGACCTTACCACTGCAGCCTTCTGTAACCCTCTCCACAACCCTAGCGGAGAGGGCTTGTCCCTTCTCTATGCCTCTCACTCACTCCACATGGATTCCTCTCATAGCACTGACAATGTAGTGCTACCTTCAGTTATCTAGACAGTTTTCTTCCCTACTAAATTGCAATTTCCTTTAGAGCAGGAGATTATTTAATCAGTCTCTATCTCTCCAGCTTATCCCAAGGCCTGGCACAGAGGAGGCCCCCAGGGAATCTCTGACAATTGTCCTGAATCCCCTACACCTGTCCAGCCCCAACAGGTGACCTGCAAGGACAAGCAACCCAGAACCAGGGGTTGACTTTTGAGAGGCTGATGGGGAAAGAAGCTAAAGAACATAAGGCAAACCTCAAGTCCTTGAGACAAAAGGAAGAGTCCAAACTGGAAATATCGAGTACTCATGTGGAATCTGAAATGTTAGGGTGGGATAATTACTGGACACAGAATCGGAGACTAGAATGGAGACTAGAATGAATCACAGAAGACCAAGAACAGCCTGGGAAGAGCCACGCTTACACAGGTTGTAACCAAAGTTTGAACAGCCTTGAATGCCATGGTTTGAACACTATTCTGTGTGACAATGGCAAAACGACTGACCCCATGGCACCTGAGGTCAGTTGGCTTCCCCCAAACAAAGCCTGGTGTGAGGCAAGACCATTTGGGAACAGGAGTGCGACTTGGCAAATTAATAAGAATTTAATTTGAATTGTTTCTGACTCTACTACTGGGGACGGCGCCTATGTGGCTCAAAGAATCTTGGCACCATGTTGGCTGAACTCCATAAACTTAACCTACAACAGCAGGTTTCAAATGGAGAAAAAGAGACCGAGTCAGGCCGTCACAGCTCTCTCACTAATTCTCTGGACCTCAGCGTCATTGTCTGTAAAATGAGGATATGACATTTTCCTCACAGAATTCACCATCTGTGAAACTATAAGGTATGCTTTTGCAAGAAACAACCCGAGAGAAAGTTTGCAATTCTACCTGTTGACAGCTCGCTAAGGGTTTTGTGATACATTGAAAGCATCCATAACTCCCAGCTTGTCAAATCATGACGCTGAGCAGGGCAGACGTGCAGAGCAGCTGACACAACGTCTGCAGGGATGTGAAGCCGAAGGGGCTTTGCCTGGACGATTTCTGAGAAACCCAGACAACATCAAGAGATGATCCCAAACTGAGACCATCCTGGCCAGACCTGCCTCATTCTCATAGCCTTCCGTCCAAACCAAGATAATCAAATTCTGCCAAAAATTCCTACACCAAAAGGCCTGGTCATCAACTTTAGTTTAGAAAGTCAGTGTGGATAAAAACAGGAAGAAAAATGCAAGTAGCACATTTCAGACAAGAAACAGCCTTTGATGGCCCATCTAGTCCAACACTAATACTACAGGTAAAGAAATGAGAGCCCAAAGTTGGGACTAGACTTAGCCAATGTCACAAATCTGGAGACAGGAAAGAGTAGGGGACAAAATCATGCCACCCAACCTCAGATACCACGTCTTAAAAACTGGTCCAAACATGGATTCGATTTTCAAATGACAGAATAATAGAAGCATGATAAATGGGAAGAAAAATTCAATTCAAATACTAAGGGTGAAAATAACAAATAACCAAGAAAATAAACTCTTTAAATAGCTGCTACAAACCACAGAATGCCACGGCCCTAGTTAACTTCATGTATTTTATGAAAATGTGAAATGAGGGTGATCAAGCCTGGCAATGAGTCAAGCTCTCGGCTCATCTGGACAACTCATGTTGGGCGCGTGGAATTTGACATGATTCCGTTTGCTAAACTGAAAGGAGATGAGGGAAGCACTGGATGTGATCTGGGATGGGCCCAAAATGGGGGGCCTTCAGAGGAGAACCTAGTAGGTGGGGGTACATGGAGCCCCCCTGACCCTATTGCCTCCTCTCTAAAACTTGTCTTGCACAGAATCTGTACAAGTGCTCTGAAGATGGGAATTCCCTTCTTGAGCCTCAGTTTCCGCAGCCCTGAAATGGAGATCCTAAGAACTGTTTCCCAGGGCCTCAGAGAAGCAGTATCATCATCCCCTGCTAAACCACGACTTACGAAGTATCAGGGCATTGTTACTTGAACGTTGATGGGACACGGGAGATTTGCTTGCCATTTTATGATCTTGCAGACCTGCTTTTTGTAACAAATGACAAAAACATTCCATAGAGGAAGAGCAGAAAATTCCCTTCAAGAGGGAGTGGAGAGAGGTATTTAACAACTAGCAAAACAACCAGACATCCTGCTGCCTGCCAGACCAGTAACCAAGCCATAAATTTAAATGGCAAAACCAGAAAAATAAATGTGTAGGGTTTTTTTGTTTTTGTTTTTGTTTTGTTTTGTTTTTTTGTTTTTAGAATAATGGAATTCCAATGTGCCACACATCTTCTGTGCAATTATCTGAGCAGTGTCTTGTTTAGGATGATTTTTGGAGGACACCAGTCACACACTGCAGTTGCTAACCTGAATGGCTTCATTTCATACTGTTCCCAAAGACGTTACCTGGAGAGGGGCATCCACCTGAGAAGCAGGAGAGCGGGGTTCCACTTTCAGTTCTGTTCTTACTTCACTGAGTGGCCTCAGGCACATCGCATCTTCTCTCTGGGTCTCAGATTATCCATCCATGAAATGAAGGTTTGATCCAGAGAGGACATCTATGGCCCTGCCATTTTTAATGCCAAGTCTCTCATTCTCACTACTGAGTTGGGCTTATTGGCTTCCTAACACACTTGCATGTGAAATCTTCTTGCAATGGGGGAGGCTGTGCTGCCCAGGTATGACATTCAATGACAGACGTCTTGGCTTCTTCCTCTTCTTTGGGCCATTCCAGGAGAAATGAAATGAAAAGACAACTGACTGAGCATCCTGTCCAGAATATTTCCTTATTGTCATTTTCCTTCCTTCTTTATTTCCCTGCCTGTGCCACCTCCCACCCCTACACTCGCCACTTCAGAATGTCAGTCAGTACCCTCTACACTGATCATCTACCACCCCTCTCAAAACCAGAATGCAGAGAACTAGACATTTAGACAAGCTGCTTGAAATACAATATAAACTGAAACTAAAATGCAGCTATTACCTCGGTACAAGAGAAGACCAAGGAACCATTTCTAATTTCTGACAATCGATCACAGAGCCATATTCTGCGTAGCCCCAAGAAGAGAGAACTAGGGCCAATTAGTTGAGGGAAGACAGTTTTAATGTAATACACACCAGTCCATTTTACTCGATTCCCAAATAGCACCAATTTAATAAAAACATGTCTCTGAAATATTTTCTAAAAATAAATAAAATATGTATGCAACTAACAGTGCCCGGTATGTGTGTATTTTTCGCATGTGCTATGTGCTGTTATACGCTTTCAGCCAATAAGAGCTATCAGACAGGCTGTACCAAAGGCAGGTTTCAGAGACAGAAATATACTTTACTACTAAAGGGAAAATTTGCTTCCACTCTTGCCAATTCTTGGTTATGTTGTTATATTGTTTATGCAGTTACATTGTTCTTGGCCATTATTATAAACACAGACGGGTATCTAAGAATTTATAGAGAAACCTAGGAATTTATAGTTTCATAGAGGAGATATGATGTACAGCTTTGAATTGCGTTCTGCAATGTGTGCGGTGGGTTTAGCCACCATGGCCTCTTTTTATGACCGTGTGTGTGTGTGTGTGTGTGTGTGTGTGTGTGTGCGCGCGTGTGTGTGTACACTCTGACAATTTGACCCATAGTGGAATACAAAACCTATCTAAGAATAGATCTAAACTTTTCAGATGTACTTTTACCTGTTGGTTGTTAAGTTGCAATTAAATTGCAAATTTTGCTACATCTCAAGACTCCTTCAAGAAAATGGATGAGGAAACCGAGGGTAAAGATTAGCAGGGCTTTAGCTAGACTGTCCCAACACTTGACTTTCCTGGACTGTATGCTCAGGAATGAAGTTCCTGCTCTCCTCTCTATACCTTATTACCTAGATCAGCCAAAGTCACTCATTTTGCCCCACAGATGTGATCTGCTTGGACCTACTCCTGCAAGCTGGAAGTTGGCCAGGGTGAGCTGAGATGCAGAAAATACAAAGCAGTCCACTGCCCTGCCCTCTCTTCTGCCAGATATCCAGAATCTTACCTACATTATAACCCTGCCATATAGCCCAGGTACAGGAACTCCTTATGTTTCCTAAAAGTCACGAGACCTTGCCCTGACCTCCCAAGCAGGCTGTCACGTGAATGCTCAGAGAAGCATTCAGAGGCTCTGTTCCACCTGCCTCCTCCAGGGAGGCTTTACCTTAGTGCCCTTTTTTACATAGTTGAGTTTGTGCTTATAACTCTTTTTTTTTTTTTTTTGCATTTTCACTTACATGAACATAATCATTGATAAAGCAATAAAATATTGGGTTGGGGAAAAGATGACATGCTGTCAGTTAGAGATTGGTGAAAGCCCTCTGACACTGTGTTGACATTATAAATGATCTGAGACCTGGGAGGACTAAGCAACCATAATCTATCTGATGGAGGAAGCCATAACTGGAAGCATGTGGCTAGTGGCTTTAGGCAATAGGAAGAGAACCGGGGAGCCACAGGAACACATTGTTACAGGGATCATGCTAAGGAGACCCTGTAGCATGCAGATTCACTCAGGGGTCCTATTTCTAGAACCTATACCGTAGTGAGATCTGCTGGGCTTGGTCAATGGCAGTGGGCTGTTTCCTAGTCTTGGAGGCTTTTTGAAGATCAACTGGGTATGAAAACATATATGTAAAAAAAAAAAGTTCATTTAACATAATTTATAATAGCAAAAAAAACCAAACAAACTGAAATCTGACAATGGAGGATTAGTAAACCCACACAGGAGTACACTATAAAAATCAGATGTAGCTATGTATTTCTTTATATGCAAAAAGGTTCACAATATACTGCTCAATAAAAAATCAGGTGCAGTATAGTGTCCTTCACAGAAACAACTTTGGATGGTTATGTACCTAATTCCTACCTACGCTTCCCCTGAGTGGTGAAATTATAGTTGCTGTTTGCATTTCGCTTATGTTTTCTAATTTTAAAAAGTGACTGTATAGTTTGTATATTTTGAGGCTAAAATAAATAAGATTGATTGGTCTTGATGGCATTTAAACACTCCTCCAACACTGAGACCACGAAAATACCTGAAACTATGAATAACTAATGTCACAGTTCCTCGTCCCCTTGAACTAACCAGACATATACACACATGCACACATGCCCATACACCCACAGCTAATCTGGAGGCTCTTTTTCATCCCCCGAATATATGTCACTAGTAACAGCCAGCCAGAAAGCCCAGGGGACATGGCGTGCCCATGGTTAGTCCCACAGTAATGGCAGGAATTTCGATGGCCAGAGCAGTCCTGCAGCTGCACATTCAAAATGACAACATGGCTGAATAACACCAACATTCTGTGAATAACAAACAGGATGGACCACTGCTTGGCTCAGGTGAACGCTACAGTTTATTTTCTTTTTGTTGTATTTCCTCTTTCACAAAACAAGGACCTGCCTTTGGATCTCGCAGGCCCCGTGATACTGTTATTTTGACAGTTGTTCGGCGGCATTGCAGAGGATGAAAGGGCACTTGTTAGCTCTCCAGCTAAACACACCGCCCACGCCAGGCTGCATAAACACTATTATTCTGAGTTTAACATATGAGATTTACAGATATGTATAGAGAGGGCAAGTTGAAAATTAGCAAGAAGAAGTAGAGAATTACAATGAAGACAATAATACATGTGATCCTTTTTTTTTTCCCCCTACAAAATTGGCCGAGAATTGTATTTTTAAATGAATTTGTGAAAGGATGACTACATTTTCATTAGAAACTGGTATGTCTAGTCTCAGGTCAAGATTCAAGTCAATACCAAATGCTAATCTTCATACCTCTCAGGAGTGTGGAGGACTTAGTTCTAAGAAGATAATGGACATGAAAGTCCTTTGTACCCTTTGTGAGTTGTTATTGTTGTATGAGTAATAGTAAAAAAAGCACGGTTTAATTATCCTCTGGTTTCTTAAGAACACTAACTTTCCCCAAAGGCCTGTCCTTGCCTGCTGTGTGAAGATACTTGTATACAAAATCCGGTTAGCACCATCATTGTTTTTCTTTGTTGAAAAAAAACTGAACTCAACATCTAGAACCCCACAAAAACATCTAAACTATGAGGGAAAACATCTTGATTTAGCTTGTGTCAGTCCTTGCTTTAAGAAAAACATCGTCTCTGAAGGGAAATTCTAATTCAAAATGTTATCTGCACTAAGCCACCTCTGAAACAAATATTAAAAATTTAAGACTGTAAAAAAAATTTATACCAAGTAACAGTACTTTTGGAGCATTTCCATATGTTTTTCATGTTTTATGGATGACAATTCTAAAGCTAAGAGTGATGAGGTGATCTGCTCAAGCCTCCACAGGCAGAAACTTTCAGGGCCAGGATTCTAACCCACATCTTCTGATTCCAAGACTTACGCTTCCAGTGAGCTGCCTCTCTTTTCCTGCCCCCATTGAGTAACACTGTGACACACAGTATAGTTTCACTACTTCAAAACCACTAGTCTCTACAGAGGAGCAGCTGCTTTATGGAAAATCGCCTGTGCTAGGTAAGTCACCCTGTGCCCCAGGTGTGACCTCCTCGTTGCCTAACTCATGACTGCAGTGAAGTCACAGTTATCCTAATTGCCCATCATCACATGACCAAGTCATGCAGGAAAGGTGTTTCCTCCCAAACCCTGAGTGTTCGGACCATTGTTTATGTCGGAAATAACATTAAGAGCTAACCCAGGATAAAACAGTGGTTCATGTAATTTAAAGTTATATTCCATTAACAGGAAGAGGTGCAGGTTACTGGTGCATAGGGGCTTATTTGCTACTGTCATTCTTATTCAGGCTCCTTCTGGGGGGGGGGGAATGAAAATAATGACCGAGGCCCACACTCAGATACTTTGTCAGAATTAAGAGAAAAGTGACTCCCACCCCCCAACCAACTGATAGAAAACATCTGAGAAGTATGTGGGGTAGTGGAGAAAGCCCAACTTCTACAATCCCACAACACTGGAATTTGGATACTTACTGAGTTATAAGATCTTAGGCCAGTTATTCAACCTTTTTGATCCTTAATTTTTTCATGTGTTAATGAGTTTCTATGTATCTGCATATTTTAGAAGACAAGTGAACCTTCACACATAGAGTTCCTGCCAGTACAGAGCAGGCAGTTTGACCTTCCTTTGGTGATACCAGAGACCCAGTGATGACGGTACAAGATAAGTTGCTTCAGGAAAATAAAACGTTGATGGAAAGGAAGGTGTCCACATGAGAAATCCCAAACCAAAATTACTGCAAGACTCAATCCCAGAGGTATGTGATAAGGCCAGCTAAAGCTCTGAGGGCACAGGTCTCCAAAGAGAACTGGTTCACCAATTTGTGGAAAAGCAAAATCCTGAAAGCTCCCTAAGCATGTGTCAATCGAACAAGTTCTAGCTAGCTAGACATTGATGGCTAGCTAGTCTTGCCCACAGGAAAATTCAGAATCTAGAGGGAGACACAGACATGTACACAAACAACATCAAGTGATAAACTACGTAGAGTGGAAAGATAAAAAGTGTGAATGAGAGCTAAAGAGAAAACTGGCCAGTCTTAAATTTCCAAGTTGGACCTCTAGAGTTAGGTGAGTTACAAGGCATGCTTTAATCTCATGGGGTAATGTCCTCCTGGCTCCCCTTTGCTGCTTCCATATCATTTCTTCTGCCTACTTCCTAGCTCCTACCCCACAAAACAAAATAACAACAGAAACAAAAAACTCAGCTTTCTTGAATGACGTGCCATTAGACCCCTCACTGTTGGTGCCCTTTTTCACTGAAGACTTTAGAACTTGGTGACTCTTTATCTCTTCACCACTTCTCTTATGATCTGTCTTGGTGACTTCATGATGCATGTAGATGACTCATTCATTGCCTGTTTTCTCACTGCCATCCTTAGTTATTCCTTGAACCTCTTCAACCAATACCATCCCCGTCTAACATTTGTCTTCTGAACACCCCATTCTTTGATGCCCACCTCCCGTCTGACCAGGTCACATCCTCTCCCATGCCCACATCAACAATTCTTTGGCCCAATTAAGAATTCCAATCCACTAGGTCCATAAAATTCTTTACTTTCCATCACCTACATCATATCCTCACTTTCTTCTTCCCCAGGTGAGTTTTCATGATGTATTTCATTAAAAACAACAACAACAACAAAAAAAAAAAAAAAAAACCTCCCTTGCCCATCTCCACCAATTCCCCGGAAAAACTCCAAGCCTGGCCTGCTGTATTGGGTAGGGGCCGTAATCTCAAACTCACCATATTTCTCAGAAGGTATGGCTCACGAGAACTGGAGGTCCGGGCATTTTCTCTCTGGGTGTGGCAAACCCCCCTAGCCAATGAAATGACTGGCTCTTGCATGTATGAGTATGTTGTTATATACAGGTATAAGAAATGAAATCATTATTGATTTACATAAATTAAGGGAAGGAGACTGAGGCGGGGAAAAAGGAGGACAATCTGAATTTTTATCTGAAAAATAATTCTCTGGATATAAAATGAATAAAGCAATTGGAACTGCTAAAGCATTGCCAGGCAGAGGTCAGTAGTATTAAATAATGCGAAAAGCTTTCTCACATTTATGAAAGTGCCTGATGACTTGTAAATGGAGGATGTTATATTTCTTAACAGAATGGGTTTCTTAGTCAAACATCAATCACTATCACCTTGGTAACCGTCAAGATTTAATGAATTTCAGTGTAGAAAATAGTAAGAAAAACTTCAAAAGGCACTCGTGTGATCAGAAACTTAATAAATGTTCATCACAGAAAATGTGAAAAGCACAGATAAGAAATGCCTCGAACAAAGTGAGAACCCAATAATTATTTTCCCACATCATTAAACATTGTTTGTGGATACCATAATGACTACATCCTATTCATGCTACCTATCTAAGATTGACTCATCCCCCTAGTTCTGGACATTTAAATTGCTTTTTAAAAAAATTATAAAAAGCACTGCCAAGAATAACTATTAAAAAAGTGAGTACACAAAATTCTGACTGTTGGTTTTTGTTAGATCAGACTGAAAAAAGTGGAATAAAAGAGTCAAAGGATATGATCAGTTTTAAGGCTTTTGATCCACAAATCCAACCTGCCTTCCAGAAAGTTTGTACTTTTTAGTGGTTTTTACTCCCCATAGTGGAAGTGTTCTTGGAAGGTAGACAAACACACAAAGCAGTTTGAAAAAAGTGAGGACATTTAAAGTTCAGACCCAAGCAATACTGGGCCCTTGGAAGAATAGTACAACTCGCTTCCCCTCAACAGAGTTATTGCCAGGATCATATGGTTCTGAAAGTGCTGCCTGACAAGCCATGAGAAGCCTTTGATTAATACAACAAAACCAAAAAAGGTCCTGGACTGATACAGACCTCACATCCCCATGCATACAACGGTCTCCCCACCAGTGGTTCCCAGACTCCAAGACACATCTGAATCCCCTGGGAATGTGTTCAAGTTCAAAACACACACACACACGCGCACGCACACACACACACTCCTCTACATTCCTGGATCCACCCCAGGGAAGATTCTGACTCAGTAAATCTTGGACTGGGGCTAGGAATTTGTATTTTTAACACTGTCCCTAGGCAATTCAGGTACAGATAAGCCTGTTACCAGAGCTAACTTCTGAAAAGCTATCAAGCTTTGAATTGTCATGACTCTCTCCTGACAGTCTAATCACTGCTTTTTTAAATCTGAGGGGGAGAGGTTCTTAAAAAGTTTTTAAGAAAGGAGGTGTTTAATTTTTCAAGTTTTTATGGTTATTTTGTCTTCAAACATATTCCAATATTAATTTCTTTCAAAGGATTGTCAAACGTGTCTAAATTTTCATAAGCCTGTGGTTTTGTAATCAAAGCTATACATTTATAGGCCTTTTCTTCTTTAAATGTATGTTAATATATAGTTGAATATACAGGGGACTTGTTTAGACTTCCTTACTTAACGTTCCTACGGCACGTCCTTCCTATCTCCATCCTCTGGCCCAAGGTAGTAACAATTGGCTTAAAGGTCACTTCACCACCAGATAGGAATGCTTCACATTGAGCTGGCCTCCCTTTTCACTTGTCTCTCATTAGCAGCAACAGTAAGACATTTGTTGAGCACATACCAGTATGAGACAATGTATGCAGCACTTTTATAGACGTCACTTTAGCTGCCGCGTATCAGTCAGTGCTACCTTGTAGCTCATTGAATATCACTGAATTTATGAATTCCACCAATATGAACAAACACAAGGCGTACTTTCCTTTAAAAGATAAACAAAACATCACACATACTGTTCAGACTCCAATAAATGTAAAATGAATGTGTGTCAAAGACTTTGTTACTCATTAAGTAATGAGGGAACTAGTAAGATGTTAAAAGAAACCTAAAGAGCATTTGAGAAGCTAGGTATAAGCAGGCAATAATAGATTTCTGCATTAGATATAAAACTGGCCAATGTCCAAAAGAGCCATAACCCTTAATCTTTGGGACTATCTTTTCCACCAAACAGGAATTATTTGCTCTCTACCAGACAAGAATCTACAAGTTATCTTGGTGTTCCTACAGAGCTGTAGAATAGCCCAGTCAACAGAAAGCCTATTTAATTGCACTGACACTGCACTGACAAAATAGAGTATTCTCATTTACCTATTTCCAATTTGGGGGTAGTTTTCATCACAACCTGAAACTAGTGAAACTATCAGAGGTAATGTAACTGGTGCCATTGATCAGTGAGTGTGTGAAAAAAAAATTTTCTTAGAAATGTGGCACAGCTTTCTGGGATCACTACCAAAAAGTTTAATTAAAAAAAAAAAAGAAAGAAAGAAAGAACTAAAGGAAAGAAGGGAGGGAGAGAGGGAAGAAAGAAGAAAGGAAACAAGATTTCATGTTTCATATTTAATGCCTAGAATGTAGATTCACCCAAAATATGTTACTGACTTTGAGATTTTATCCAACAATGTTTACAGTTCTGTCAAAATCAAGGCAATCTGAATTGCATACTAACAGTATCAGAATAAATATGGCATTATGCTTGAAAGACTAGAGGAAAGCTGAAGTTATGGCTTGCTCATCTAACAGCTTTGATGTACACGGATGGCAAGAATTCTGTGGTTAAATCAGATATGCTACATGTTCATTGTTAAGATACGTATTTAAATTACTTCATTTTGGTTTTGACATATACATTGTTATTTGGATTTTTTATTCCTTTAAGGGGAAGAGCATGGCAACTTTTTAGAATAAAGTTTTCATAAGTATTTCACGTACAAATGTCCAGTGCTTGGTGTTCTCAAAAAGTACTCAAGAATATCTGGGATACATCAAAAATCCTTCTGACCTGAAAGTGATCTCTTTAGGTTGAAGCTGAGAAGAAAAAGAAATAACCTTATGTTTTTCATGCTATGTGAAGCAAGAAATATTCAGATGTTTTAGATGGTGCTAGAACATGAGGACTATTGTTTTTTTTCCCTTTGCACTTTAAGCTTTCAATTTGTATTGAAGAAAGACAGTACCAGAAGAAAACATTTTTCATAGATGATCAAAGCCATGATGGGTTGGAACAACTGGAAAGAGCCATATAGGCATTTAGATTAACATCCTTATAAAATCCCATGAATGGGGGGAGTAAAAGCCCTTGGGATACTCCCTGTACTCTTTGGTTTACTTAACCAAAAATACCTTCAAAGGAGTCTTTATAATAATACCCTGACATCTCTAATTTTGGTTTTTAGTGGAATCAGAAATCACAATGCCAACAACAAATGGAAATATAATTAAATTATTTTTTCCCCAAGTTTCCCAATGACCATCAATATTTCAATCATCTAGCATTCAGTGTAAGTACTAACCCTTACCCATGACATGTCAGCCTTTGGAGAGACAGAACATAGCACCCCAGCCAGATTCTGGGGTTGACCCAGATGGGCTTTCCTGCCCCTTTCATGAAGGGCTTCGTGTGTGTTGAGAGTTGCAGGGAAGAGAGGAAAGGTTACCATATCAGTCCCTTCTACTCTAAACACTAGAGAAAGACTGCAAAGGAACTGCCCGTGAGTAAACACCAGTTTACAGATGCCACTCTCTATGAGGTCAAAGTTTTCATCTTCCTTTTCACAAGTAAGGAGACCAACGCTCACAGAACTTAAGCGTCTTGCCCTGGATCACAGAGGACCACACACCAGGAACATTTGCGTGGCAAAACTCACTTCAACTGAAAAACATTTCCTCCTGCCTGCATCCTCAGCCTATTAAACCCTGCGCCAAAAGAGTCTATCAGCCAGCAGGAAAGCAAAGATGCCTCTCCCACGACTGATTTTATACAAGACAAATGAGAAAAGGGATTTGGACTCTGGTAGTACGACTCCAAGGCCAGACTGTCCTCTCCTTCGGCGACCTGAGAACGGAGCAGAGGACGTCTAAGCACCATGGATGATCTTGCACCCCCTGGCTCTGTTCAGTCTGGGGTTCCAGAGGGAAGGCCTGTTTCTCTGAACGCATTCATATTCTGGGTGTGCCCATACAGGAATGTCTGGCTCCCCCGTATCTGCAGTGCCCCACTTAAATCACACGGAAACTCTCAGCTTCAAATGTCCACACCAGTTTTGGAGAGAGTCTGGAACATGTGTCCGCTGTTTATCTAAGAACTGCTCTGTTCTGGATATGGTGCTAATGGGATGTAATGAGAAAAGTCATTTAAAACACTTGCTGTTCTCCATTCACTGAAACTTCGAATTTTAAACCTTTGTAATGAATCATTCGACACGTATATTACCAATGAGACTCGCCAAATTATAAACAATGACTTGTCAAAGTCCAGAGCTGTGACAAAAAAAAAAAATATATTAATAACAATTTATCCAGCTCTGCAAAAGCAACAGGAAAGATCCAACTAACTCTTGAGAAAACTGACAGGTTAAATGTTACTCAAATGTATTTAGACCCAGTGGTCTTGAGATGTGGTTAGTTTGACGATCTACAATTGCCAGGAGCAAGAAGGTTTGTATGAATCAGCCTGGAAAACAGTGTTGTACTTGGTAGGTTTTCATCAGGGTTTAAATGGTCCATCTAAACATTTTGACCAATAGCTTAATATGGCTCAACTCCTCTGAAATACAATTTGCAGATAAATCAACCTGACAGGGCCCAGTTTCTCAAAGTTAAACACCATACTACAGGAACTACAGTGTTACATTTTGAAGGAGTGTGGTGGACAACCCATCACTCTCAGCTTTTTCCCAGGCTAACCTCTCAATCATACTTAAGTGGTTCTTTTCCTTTCAATTGGCACTTGTTTGGAATCAGGCTCCATGAATGGCCCTGAGAATGCCGAAGTAACCGAGGCACAGTCCTTTCCTCCAAGAAGCACAGAGTCTACTTGCGGGTACAAGCAAGTAAACCGTCAACTGTAGGATAGTCGACTGCTGTCCCAGAAAACTCTGTGAATGCCAGGCTCAGAACCATCTTCGCCCAAATTCAGGGTAGGTTTCCATGAACATGTGAAGTTTGATCTAAGTCTTGAAGAACAAGTTGAAGTTTACCAGATAGAAAAGGAAGAAGAAAATTACGGGTAAAGGGAACAACATGTTTGAATGAGGCCCTAGCAAAGCCAAAATGGACAAATAGCATGTAAGCAAGAAATAAACGTTTGTTGTACACGGAGATTTTGGAATTCTTGTTGCTGCAGTATAACGTATACAAACCAGGCTGATAGGACAGCCCCATGTCCTTGGGCACAAAATCCTGAGCTTCAATTTCCTCATCTGTAAAAAAAAATGGGAATAATGATACCACTCTCACTGGACTATTATAATACTTTTAAAAGCTAATATAGGTGAAGTTGTTTTGTAAGCTGACAACTGTTTTTCTTTATTCAGTATACTTAAGATAGTACTATTGCTTTCTTCTAAAGAGAACAAATAGCAAGAGAGGAAAGAGTTACTACCCAATGTTACTTTTTTCTCTCACTTAAAAAGAAAACTTTAATTTCTATTTCAACTAGCCCTCTGCACTATGTGCCTCGAGTGACGATTCTGGGAAGATCTGCCTTCTCCCTTGCTGCCACAACATAAACAGGCCTCCACCGATGAGCCTCTCTAACTGAAATGTGTACATCCGTATCTGAGGAAACACGCCACTGTCAGCTGCAGCTAGAACAACATTTCCTCTAACATGTGATGCTCATTCCTGCCAACCTCCCCCCTTCTACGAAACTTTGAATTCATTTATTTATTCAATTCACAATCACAAGAACATACTGAGCACCTTCTCTATGAACAGAATATTGCTATGGTCAGAATGGCTGTATTTTCTGAAACTTAAATTAGGACAGATGTCCAGACAACCAAAACTGCACAGGCGAGTTCACACAATGCTTGAAATTGAGCCCACTGTGGAGACTGTAACATAAATGATAGCTAGGGAATACTCATTGATTCCTGCAACAACTTATGGACTCCCTATTATGTGCTGGGCTGCAAGTGATAAACAAAAAACAACACCACTTTTGCCGTCATGTTACTTACCATCTGGATTGGGAGACAGAGATTAGTGAAATAATCACAGATAGAAGTAAACTGGCACCTGCGATAAGTGATATAACAACTATGACATCATAAAGTGCCAAGATGTTTGACCTTGTCAGGGAGGCCACAGAAGCCCTCCTCAGGAAGTGATGATGCTTCAGCTGAGGTTTGAGGGTAACTAAGCAGAGAGGAGAGTGCTGAGCATTTCATGCAGAAGGGAAGCTTGTGCAAAGGCACAGTGGCAGGGTAAGCAGAAGAGACCAAACGAAAGCTGGAGGAGAGCACACTAGGAGGAAATGATACACAGGGATGCTGGAGCCACAGAAGATCGAGCCGAGAGGACACAGCACTGTGTCCTTATAGCAAGAGCAACAAGAAACCATTGAAAGGACGAATAGAAGAAGTATAAGACATGACATCAATCCAACCTTGAGGGGCATAATGGCTGCCAGGAGGATGAGACATGTCCACCATCAGCAATACATTAAGGGAGATAACAGAAGGCAAACTCGTCCAAGTCAGGGATCTTTGATCACTGAAGTACCCCACATACCGAGAACAGTACCTGGTTCATGGGAGGAACTCAGGTATTTGTTGAATGAATAATGAGGCAGGCCTTTGAGGGGCGGAAGAAGGAGTATCCCCTCCAGAAATAAAACAGGATGTTGGGAAGCAACATGTAAGCTGCATTTTGAAGACCAGGCAGGATCAGGTTAGCAGATATGAAGATAATTCAGCTTTTCCAAGAAGCAACATGAGAGAACAAGCAATAAGAAGCAACAAGAGAGAGACAGCTGTTTGAACAAAGGCAGGGAGGCCACTGGGGCACACAGAGAGGATGAGCAGTTCACGTTGGCTGGAACACAGGTGCATAAAGGGACGTCACGCAAGGTAAACTGCAAAGGTAGGCTATGGTTAAATACTAGGGGGCCACCTCGAATGCCAAAGTTATTCCCCAAACTTCTCCAAATGTCTTCTCTTGGCACTCGGAGCCCCAGTCATGGGAACGCGGTGTGCTGTAGCAGGAGGAGACAGGCTCTAGGAAATCCAACTCTTGAGAAGCAAGAACTCTACCCAATGTGATGATAGATTTTTTTGTTTGTTTTTATTTGGGAATTCCAGCACGTGAGCCAGCTCTCCTCAGCATACCCTCCAGGGAGCCAGTGGGACCGTCTTCCCTCTATCTGACACGTGGATCTCACCACCCCAGCCTGCATTTGTCCTACCCTATTTGGACGGGGTGGGAAGTGAGACCTGGAGGAGGGGATGTGAAACAGAACAAATGTGATCCGGAATTCCAGGCACCGTCTTGGAGGAGCAAGTGCAGCAGCTCAGTCACACAAGACTTCTAAAGATGCGCTTCTCCCGTGGAGACTCCAAACTGTGTCTACTTGCCACTATTAATATGTGTTGAATGGCGCTTTGGAGAAATCAGAGCTGTTGGAATGAATTACTGATCGCAAGAGTTATGAGTGTTACTTGGGGCAGGAAAGAAATTCAAAATACGCTGTTTTGCTCTGTGTGTGGGTGTATCTCATTCCTTTCTTACTGTTTAGATACTGGTTCGCCATCACAGTCTAGAGGTCAGGAGCCCTATATCATAACCCTGGGTTGCCACAAACTAGGTTAAGACTTAGTTACTTAACTTTTCTGGGTTTCCTCATCTATTAAAAACAAACAAAGCACGGAAATAAGGGTGGGGAGATAATAAGGGGCCCACCATGGCTGGAATGTGCCAAAGTCTTTAGTTACAGGAGTAGCACTGAGGTGAGGCATGGTCCGGGGCCGCAGAAAGTGTGTGGTGTGGGGAATCAGCTCTGGCTTTCAGTCCCGGAGTCCACTGCTCGCCAACCGCCTGTCCTTGCAAGCTGGGCTCCATTGAACTCACTCTGTACCTATTCCAAATGCTTTACAGTGTTCACTCAAGTAATCCTTGTACCTTATCTCATGTGGGGGAATCATTCCATTTCACAGATGAGTAAACTAAGGCATGGAGATGGTAACTTGCTCTAGGTAAGATGTGACTGCAGAGCACTACCACTCTTTACCACTCTACTCTGTGCACAAGGAAGATGGTGAGTCACTCACTAAACTCTGTCAAGATTTTACTGTCCCATAATGTAGATGAATAATAGTAATACCAATAGTACATGCCTTACGGTGTTATGAGAATTAAATGAGATGTTAACTTCAACAGTGTTTCTTAAACTGTAAGAAATACTATTAATATAGAAAGATGAGTTGGAAAACACTTTAGCCAAACCATGCGATGGCTTCAACAACACTAATAATCGCAGCTACTGCGCATCTAATGTTCCCCCGTACTAGAAAGCAGGCATCTTTACCTCATTTTTCAGAAAAGGGAATCAAGGCAGCTTGTAAGCACGGGTACGAGACCACTCTGGAGCATTTGCAGCACCATTTGCCTAGGTCCTGTGGGCCACACTCCCAGGATTCGTGGCTAAAACCGGCTCAGAGGCGCCAGGAATCTCAGCATAAAGAGACCTGAGTCCACAGATAAACTGGGCCAACATGTGCCTAACATGTTTCTAAAACTCCTTGATCTTCACATCCCTTTGGGGTGAGGGATGAGAAAGGCAAGGAGCATCCCCAGAGCTTTCAGCTGGGGAAGACAGATGTCCCCGTGACATTCAGAGGATGCTCTGCCTGTCTTCTGCAGTCACAGGAGGACAGCCTTCTACCTCGGGGACCTGATTCCTGTTTTCCTTCACATGGTCACCAGTCACCTGGGAAATCACACTGAACACCCAGTGGACGAGAATGTGACCCGCCAAGCTGGATCTGCCTCCCACACCGGGGTAAGCAGCAGCTACAATCAGGCCTCCCCATGTTTACGACGGGCAGATACATGCCCTGGTCCCGAGTGGGAGCTAAGGGCCGGGCGCTGAGACTCTGCACGGGTGTATGTCCTGGGGGAGAGCTGTGGCTACCAGGCTGTGGGTCTGGTGCAGACGCCTTTGCCAGTGCTTCCTTCAGCCCTTTCAAGAGGCCAATCGGTCCAGTGTAAAGGTGGCCAAGTCTTTGGAGCTGGCTGCACTAAGATGTCCTAAACCCACCATGCCAATTCCCAGCTTTATGTCCTCGGGCAAGTGACTTACCAATCAGAACCTCCGTTTCCTCCTCTACAAAATGGGGTAGTCGTATCTGTTTCACAGGGCTGCTCTGAGGGCTGCCTGAGATAATATATGTCCAGTTCATGGAACACAGCAGGTGCCTAATAAGTGCTCCTCCTCTTCATTCCTCTGCTGAGGAAGAAGGGCTCTTCCCTAATATATGATCCCAATCAGAAGACAGGAGGGTGACCAGAGAGACCTGAGAAAAACGTACCTTCCTCAAGGTCAATATTAGTTGCTTCCTACTTGTTTATTCACTCGCTCATTCATCAAAGATTCACTGAGCACCTACTGTGTGCTGAGCACTATATTGAATGTTTGGGAGAAATCAGACATGGACCCTTGCCACCATCATGCCCACCACCCCATTAATACACCCTCCTAATCCCTGCTAGACCATGCAAGGCAGAGAAAGGGGTCAAAAAGAATCATCTCCCCGTCCAGAGGCAGGAGGCGACAGAGCAGAGCTGTTAGCCCAGTAAATCTTGGTGCAGTTGCAGTCAGAAGGGCAGGAGGGTCCAGGTACTCAGGAATTGCTCTATATGGACAGAGGGATGAAGCAAAAGCCACTCCCTTAACCCCTCCCCCAGCTCCTACCCTGCACACACATAGGGGGTGCTTGTCAGGAAGACAGACCAGAAGCTAGGGCAAAGCAGACTGGGAGACACTGTGGCATTTGGGGGCTAAAACAAAGAATTGTGTAACTCTGTGATCCTGGCCTGGGGACAGAGTCCCAGTAGGAACCCAGAGCATGCTCAAAAAGCCCGTTGGAGACTAATCGCTGCCTTTTTGATTAAGGCCATGATAGAAGGTCTCAAAGGAGTCGGGAATGACAGGTGTCAGACTGGTGGGAGGATGTAGAGGTTTCTTTGGTATTTTTCCTATGCACCTCAAATCCAGTTCCATCTGTAATCAGCACTGTGATCTGCATTCTGAGCTACAGCGGGCTAAGGCACCGTCTCCCTGCGGGGCTGCACTATGAAGCCCAGTAACACTCCTTCCACCCTAGGCCACCCATATGTGCTCCCCTCTGGAGGCAAACTTCAGGGGGCTATGGACCACAAAGAACACAAGCTGAGCACCAGACACAGGAAGTCAAGTCTGCAGCAAAGACCTGGGCCCGTGAGCATGACCGTTGCTCTCCAATATCCGTTTGGCTGTAGAAGGGCGGAGGGAGTGGGACCCGAGGGGTGCTGATCTCGGGCGTTCACTGCAGCGGCACCAGCGCCCAGCACAGCACCTGGCCCAGAGGACACATTCAGTGCAGGCTCTTGGGGTTTTGTTGAGATGAATGGAGAACTTTCAGAGCATCAGGCTGCTGATGGAACAGGAGGAGTGAGAAGGAAGGGATTAAGCAGAGCACTCCCCAGCTCTAGGGGTACGCAAGCCAGATGCCGCATGGTGGGCCAAGGGAGCCTGACCTGGACAGCCATCCAGGCTTCTCTCAGCCCTGAGCTTCCTCACGCTTGGCTCCAAGAGAGAAAGGCTTCCCATTCTTCCGGTGCTCTGGGCCTCACTGCTATTACTCTGCTCCTTCCACTACACGCCAATGTAAGAACACACATGGTTTGGGATCAAAGCCGCTGGGAGGGTTCCCACCGCACTCTGTGCTGAGCTGCTGATGGATTCCTTGAACTGCCAGGGAGGTCTGGGAAGGGACTCCCGGCTCGGCGGTAGGGCTTACTTAGGCCCTCCGTCTACAGGAGGCTGCCTGAGGGGAGAGGGGCCTTGTTACTCCCAGCCTGGCTGCTGACTTGGGCCCGAGAGGACGTCTATCTCTTCTCCTTGAAGACAAGTCAGGCTTGACAGTAGAAATGACCTCAACGTGCACATTCTTTTGAGCTCTCACTTAGCAGTTGCCAGTCCAGAGTCCTGAGGAGGAGATGGGGGGACTCTGGGCCGCTTCCATAGAAGTTCTCATCCCTGGTTTCACCCAGAAAACAGCCTATAGAAAACAGCATCAGAGAATCTCTGAAGTTTCTCATTAGGGCCCCTTGGGAATGAGGCAGGGGCTCGTCCTTCAGGGGAATGAAAATGGAAAATAGTTGGTTAACTGCCGCTTCCACATCTGACACCCCAAAGTCAGTGCAGAAATTGGCAGGCAGCTCTGAGAAAGGGTTCATCTCATCTCTTGACTCCCAGGTAAAAATTTCACACTGGGTGGTCAGGTCGGTTTAGTGTGTGATCAGGACATTCAGAGGCAATAATGTTAGGTAACAAGCATGAGCATGAAATGAGGATCTGACAGACGCTTTAAAAAAAAAAAAAAAACCTGGAATTATAATGTGCTATAACTGTTTTTGCTCTGCCGTGTTTACTCACGTATTTGATCTTTCCCTCCTCCCAATCTTCTGAATTTCGAAAAGGAAATACTTTTAAATTTTATTTTCATAACGTATCCTCCCGCTGAGATTCCAAGGCTGTCATCGGCGTTACCTAATGTGAGAAGTCTTGGGAAGAACATTTGAAGACATCTGAACGGTTGCTGAGTGAACAGAAGAGAGCCTGACCACATCGTCACCATTATGATAATAATTGCTTCCTTTTTAGTTTAAAGAAGAGCAGCAATGTTCCTGTTGGTCCCTCTCTGTAAAGCAGCTTATTTGCCTATTAAAGAAAACTAACCATCGAGAGAGAAAATTAGGAATTAGTCACCTTTATTTTTAAGTGAACACATGTCCAATAACCACCCTTGACGTGGGCGAGGCAGCCAAGTGGAGCGTGAGGCCTGCTGAACCGGCCTTAGGCAAAAAGGAAGTCAACTTTCAGCTATCCGTGCACCTGTAGTGTTGAGCAGGGCAGGTGGCCAGCCCTCCTAAGCCTCGGGTGCTTTATCTACAAACAGAAGGATGGTTTCTTCCCGGCCTAACGATTATGGTGGGAACCACTTTGGGACCCTAATACGAAATGCCTTTGTCAAGTGTATTACGCTGTCTCCAATGTGGGACCTGACACACATAAACAACAGACTGTCCCTTGACTTATTATAAGTAGTAAAGGAACTGGTTTTTCCAACGTGACAGCTAGTCCTAGATTAGAAACCAAAATTGTCGTCATTTGAGTAATAAAGGAAGGCAGAAAGTCATAATGATGACCATCAACCTGGGAAACTGGGACTGCTTGCTGCTGAAATGCTTAAAATACATGCATTCCATCATTCACGGGCACTTCTTTTAGGTCGTACTGGAGAAACTGAGGCACAGGTCCTCCCTGTGAAGGTGAGCCCAAAGGCGAGCGAGAGGGGCAGGTGTTTGCAACAGCATGTACTGGGGTGTGGGTTGAGCCCAGGGGAGGACGCCTGACCCAGACGGGAGGTCCAGGACTAAATCCCTCCGAAACAGATGTGACGATTAGAATCCAAGGTGCACCCCCAGAAGCAGGGCGAACCCCTCTTAATTTGCCCCCACGTGCCCAAGTTCGCCTTTCCTTTTGGCCCAGGGGTGAGCATCCTGTGGGACCTGTTTGGCACAATCCTGTCTTCGCACTTGTCTCCCAGGTACACTTGTCATCCCCACCTGCTTGTTCTGCAGATTTTCTTTTTTTTTTTTTTTTTTTTTTTTTTTGCAAGGCTGTCAGCTTTTAGGTACAGGGACCAAAGGCAGTGGACACGGTGGCTGCTGCTGCTAACATCCGGCTTGAGCACTCAGGACCCGATGGCACTGGGAGCTACTCAGGCCCACCTCCCTGGGGCGGCACCTGGGAGAGTCTGAGTGGAAGAGTCAAGTCTAAAGAACGCCTCCACTATTGTTGGAGAGCTGCTCCTCCCAGCTGCTCCCTGTCATTTGGGCAAGGAGGATTAGGGTGTGCCTTGAGGTCGGCCAGGGGAATGCCCTATTTCCCCAAACGCAGCACGCAATTATAACAGAGGGAGGTCACAGGGCATGATCTTGTGAGCAAATAACGCTGTCACTGAGACTAGGAAGATAATGATTTATGTTGTTTCCCTCTCACCCCTTACTTTCCCAAAGCCCCATTACTCAGACCTAGAACAAAAAACTAAGCTGGAGCCTCTCTCACACAAGCCACGACATGATGAGCTGTTTTGGGCCTTGTGCCTTCTGCAGAGAGTTCCCGGCTCCATGTCTGTGCTTCACGGAAGCTCCTACTCAATCCACAGGGCCCCACTGTAACATCAGCCCCTGTCTGAAGTCTACCTAAGCAGAGCTAACTCAGCTCCTGCTCCAAGCCCTAAACTGCCAGAGACGGGCTGGGCCTCTCTGATGCCATGAGAAGCAGGAGTTCTGATAGCTAAGAAGAAACTGGGAAGGGATATTAGGTAAGCAATAAACAGTACCTGACACCAAAATATTGCATTTTACGTATTCCACCCACCACCCTCCCCTTTGGGTGATCACAAGATATTTTAACATAGTAAAGGTTTGAAAAGTTTCCATATTGCATTCAATCTAAACTTTTCCACACTCATATAGTAGTCACAGGACAGATGTTTCCTTCATCTTTTTGTAACACCTATCAAACATCTGCAGAAGACACAATCAGAAACACTACATGGTACATTTGAGCCTCATGAATTTCCTATGAGATAAGCATTATCATTCCCACTTCATAGATGATGAAATTGAGGAATCAAGTGATTAAGTAAGTTGCAAAAGTTTGCCAGCCAAGAAGAAGCAGAAGCTGGGATTAGAACCCAAGACTTCTAGATCTTTTTCCGTTAAAATCAGATAGATAAAGAAACAAAGAAACTAAGAGGGGAAAGATAGGGACCTTACATTGACGTTATCAACGGAAGGAACTGCAGAAAAGAGTGAAGGAAAAATCCTCTTCTGCCAAGGACAGATCTAAGACAGCAGACAAAGGGCGAAGAGCTGGCCATCGGAGGCCCCATTTCCACTAAGATCTAACAGGGTGCTGATTAAAGTCAGGGGTTCAGAGCAGTGCATAAGTCCTTCCATGATTTGTTTCTTTCCTCCATTTGTTCGACCACCACGGTGTTCGTGCAACAGATTATGACTGAGCATAATGCTGGTTCAGCCCTTGCAGGAAACTGCAGAGACGACACAGCCTTTGGCCTCCAGCAGCATCGCATTTCCCCAGGCATCCTGACCTCCAGCCACAGGAATCTGCTAACTATTGCCCTGAGCACTCAGGTCTCTCTCGGGCCACCATGCTTTGTGCATGCCACTCTTTCCCTGAGTAATGTCTTTTCTGTCTTCACTCCCTGGAAAAACCTTGCCCAACTTTCCAAGCCCAGCCACGTGGCTGCAGCCTGCCCCAAATCCTCCGGGGACTCCTCTGAGTCCCTTCTCGTGCTGTCCTCCCCTCTGCCCTGGCTCTGTGCACTGCGGTCATGTAGAGGAATTCCCATTTAGACCTTGTTGTCCCTGAAAGCCTGAACCAGAGAAGTCCCCACAGCATGCAGAGACCACTGTCTTCCAGAACCAATTGGATTGACCTTCCAACTGAAGAGCAGGGAGAACAGAACACAACCAGGAAATGATGGGGAAAGGTGTAAACCAATCCACAATCCACAGTGAGTAATTCTCATACAAGAGAAGCTAGTGAAAAGAAGGGAGAGGGCCTATACGCTTTTGTATTATAATTCAAAAGCCCTCCCAGACAGTATTATATAGCCTCGATTCTGTCGATAAAGTACAATGGTTCCAGCTCCATTTGTCAGAGTTAGAAATCAATATTCTGACACCCTGATCTCTGAACCAGTGTTCATATCTGAAGGACGTGTGCTAGTCTAGAAAAGCAGACCCTAAAAAAGGGATTTGTCAGGGCATGTGTAGCCCTGCTCAAGCAGTCAACGCTGATCCTAGGTGACAACAGCCTTCTGGGTACACAATAGAAGCTACTAGGAGCAGGGGTCACCGTGGCTCCAAACCATCCAACCCCACCTCTTTGCTTCCATGTTCACCAAAGTACTTCAAGGATTAATTTCCTTTCCTTGCTGGGCTGGCTGTACAACATAGTGAGAAGCATGGCGGATGGTATCAAAACTCCACAGGATTCAAAATCCAACACCATTTTCTTAGAGACCGCAGGCAACTAACAATCTCTTCAAGGGCCAGTTTCCTCATCTCTGAAATTATAACATAGAGATAAATACCAACATGACGAGGTATTTGTGGGAAAAGATGGCATCATGCACAGGAAGGGCACGGTGCGTGGCACACAGCAGCCCTCTCTATGCAACTGTTATTATTAGTGATCTATTTTTATTGTTACTTCCTTGAAACGGCATCTGGGAAGTATTTTCCTATCCTATACATTTGGCTTCTACATCACTACTGCGAGAGGTAAGAGTTCACTCAGCATGAGAGTGAGCTTGCTACGTTCTGGGGACACTGACTAGATGATGTTCTTGGACCTCAAAGCCTCGGGTCCGTCCTCAATGTCATTACTGCCCTGGCAGCAACTTCCTCCCACTCCACTGGCTTCTGCAAGTTCTGCATTGTTTTCTCTGCTTCCAGGAACTGCATTCATTTCATTCACATGCAAGGTCCTTTCATGTGAATGCTTCCCCTACCAGATTATCAGCTAATGGAGGCCAAGGCATGTGTCCTTCCGCTCTCTGCAGCTCGGCATCGGGCCCCCAACAGGTTCTACTGTGTATGGAACGGACACCAAGTGTATTAGTCAGGGTGACCAATCTCAGATATATAACACTACAGAATTCCTTTCTTGGTCATGGCACATGTCTGATGCAGGTCAGCAGAGGGGTCAGTTCTATCTAGTGATTTAATAATCCATCCTGGCAGTGGAACGAGCCATCATGTTGTCACACTGCTGTCTTAACGCATGGCTTCAGGATTCAGCTCCACCAGGGAAGGGAGAGAGCAAGGGACTCCACCTGGATTTTAAACCTCTTGGCCAGCAATGACATGTATCACTCGCACTCAGTGCCCATTAGCCAGAACTAATCAATGACCTATCTAACTGCAGGAGGATTGGAATGTGCGGTCTTCCTAGATGCTCATGAAGGAATGAAGGAATGAAGAATGCACCCGGGAGTCTCCACCACAAATTTTTAAACATCACGAGAATAAATCAAAATATAGTGGCAGTTACCTCAGGTTTCCAGTTACATATGTGTAACTGGTACAATTGAACTTACTTCCACTCTTACTGAAATAGAGAGCACCCTCAATCGGAAATTTTACAACCACTGCTCACTGGGGTCAGCCTACCTCTGTTGATTAGTTTTATTCTGGAGGTTTCTACGCACAAAGGCCAGGCCACCAACGCTGTGACCAGCAGGCTTATTGTTCATGGAAGCCAGAGGAAAACCAGAAAGCAAATCATACCTAGGGTCATGCCATTTACTGGCAAAAAGTGATTTTGTGTAACATTTACATTTTAATCCCTTTAATAGGCTTCTCGAGAAGTTGTATGGCTCAAATATACAAAAAAAACCTGCAGAGAGAACGAGAGTAAGAAACAGAAAAGTGGGAAACGTTTGCTGCAAGAGAAACCAGGAAAAGCAATTTTTAAACTCCTTTTGAATGCAACTGTATTCTTGGAAGTTATCTTTATCCTTCTGAGTGTGAGTGACTTACACGATCCAATTATGAGTGATGGGAAAACTGTGAATTGGACAGCTATCCAAATACATTAAAATGCTATATTAGCATCAATCCATGTGATGTATTCCTCATCTGAAATTTAAACATAAAGAGAAAGAAATTCAATTTACTAGAAAATCAGTTTCTCTCCTCTCCCACTAAAACAAATAGTGAGCAAATGTATTTTAAACACTGATATGAGCAAATGCCAAATTAGCTGCATGAGGCACCACCCACATCTCGACCTAGGCCTGAGCAGAATGTAGCTCAGAGAGAATCAGAGCCAACTCTATATTTCTATAGGTACAAGGAGGCATCTTGATATAGACAAAGACATTGAACTTGGATACAACAGTATGTGAGTAGTGGCATGGCAAGTTACTAATCAATTTGGATAATCTATTTAGATTGGCAATAATAATGCTTATCTTGTAGAATTATTTATTTGGTAAGATGAATAAGCTACCAAATACATACAGAGAGTGCAAAACAATGTGTGCACGTTTTAGGAAAGGAAAAAAAAGCTATTAAAATTGTAATACTCAATATATACGGATAACAAAAGATGAACACAAGTCACGTTGGACTCCTGCAATTACAAGAGGTGCTCAAAGTGGTTCCCATCAGCATGGTTACCAGACGCTTCTGATTACGGCAAATTACTGCCTGAGCAATGTTGACCCAAGTTTCCATTTGTATACATTTTAAGAGATGTTATCTATGCATTCCCCCTCAAAGTTGAATTGGATTACGGTAGCAATGTGTAGTATGATGTTCACTCAAAAGATGGAGTTAAATCAAATGAATGCTAGCGTCATTCATTCGTTGTATTACAATTTTAATACAGTTTTTTTCCTTTCTTAAAATGTATATACATGTTTGGCACCCTCTGCATGTATATATGTACAAATACCTGACACAGTGTCTAGCCTGGGCCTGCTTGGTAGACAAGAGGTCTCCAGTGCGTAGTCTAAGTCTCCTAAGGACTGTTGTATGAAGCAGGAGACTTGAACTGGAGCTAAGCAACATCAACGTGAAGTGAGTCAATGCAACAAAACGTGCCTCCGCTTTCCTTTCTCCAAAATAGGGATGATAATACCGGCTTCTGCCTTCATAACAGAGATATGGAGGTGACTGTGACACATTATAAGAGAGACCTTTGAACACTTGAAAAAGAGGCACTAGAGAAATCCAAACTAGTATTTCCTATCTTTGCTGAGTAATACCAGGGGATTTTCCCCACCAGGAAACAACTCACTACTCCTGAGAATGCGTATTGCCATATCAAGCAAATGCTATAGCGCTGACCTATTTGCCAACGTCAAATAGAATCTTGGCAATGCTTTTAGTGAACCAAGTTCATCATTACACTTAAGGCCACAGCGTCAGATAAACAGGAAAATACCGAGAGCGCTGCGTGCATTCTGCGTGTAGGAGTGATTGAACAGGTTTGGGGTGCTGACTCGTCAACAACCAAAAAGAATCAAACCAAACCTTCCTGTTCTTTTTCATGCTATTTTGACATTGCTGGGATTTCCCATTGTCGATGCCACCGTCCAATGGCAGAGCCTATCTCTACTAGGGAACATATATCCAAGGCCACTTTTCTTGATGACTTACTATTTGACATTTGACCAACAAGCATTCCAATAGCTACCCCTTTAGAGCCAACAAATGAGACATCACACAAATAAAAACCAGCACTTTTACTTCAATAATGGGAGAAAAACATCCATGAAAACTTTGCTATGAACTGAGCTGGAGCCCACTCTGCAAAGAGGGGAAAATACGTTTTCACGTTTGCACAAATGGTAGCAAACTCTCGCAAAGGCTCACAGCCCGAAAGAGGCACCTCATAAAACCTGCTTAGAAACCTTCTCCGTAAAACAACGTTATTTCTCTGGTACCAATCCCTCCTGAAAATACCATGTCAGATCCTTGCTGGAATTTTGAACCGTGAGCACACCACTGGCAAAAACATGAGTCCCTGGCTTCAAAGACACTGAAACCTTTGAGCACAAACTGTTTCATTAATCCTTGCGACATATGTATAAGGAAGTCAAAAACAGTCATTCTTTTTTACCCATTCTGCAGATTTTACGAGCTCCAGCACTTGCCTCGGGTAACAGGACATATTTGTGGCAGAGCCCAGATTCCGGGAAATTAGTGCTTTTTGTCATCATACGGTCGGTCACTCACTTATTCACTCGCCAAGCAAACAATCATGGAACACTGACTCCATGCCAGGCACGGAGCTGGGTGCCAGGACAGGGAGCTGATTAAGGAAAGGTCCTGCCCCAAGAGATTTACAGTCGAGAAGCAGAGAGTCTGGGAAGTAAACAGATGATTACAAGAAGATACAAGAACCAAAGGCAACATAACTGAGTAGTTAAGAGCATGCCAGGCCTAAGGGAGATCTGGGTTCAAATTCCCGCTCAGCCTCAAATTTGCAGTTTTCCATAGCACTTATCTCCTTCCAGCATACTGTATAATTTACCTGTTTATTGTTTATGCACACACACAACACTGGAATATAAATTCTATGAGGACAGGGTGTTGTTGTTTTTTTCACCTATCTGTTCAAGGATGTGTCTACAGGGCCACGAACAGTGCCTGACATGGAATAGGTGTTGTATAAACATCTGTTGGATGAATTCACTACACTGTCCCAGGAAAATTTATTCACCTCCTTTGAGCTTCAGTTTTTTTATCCATAATATATGGGTTGTCAAGAGGAACGGATACCATATACAAGTGCTCAAAACGAGCCTAGACCATAAAAAACAAAGTAAATGGACGTAACTGTTCAATATGGACGTTACAGTGGCCCCCAGTGCTGAGGGAGCGTGAATACACATTAACAATCTCTGGGGGACGTCAGGGGAGCCTGAGATGTTGAGTCTTGAGGAATGAGTGGAAGAATGTTGCTAGAAGAAAGAAAAGAAAAAGGACTCAAGTCAGCAAGAAAGACAAGACCGAGGCTGAGAAGCCTTCCCTGGAAGCTCCTCTGGAACCCTAGTGTTCTAAAACTCCATATTCCGATTTTGTTCACTCGCAGCCCTTTGTCCCTGGGCCCCCAAAGACTTCTGCACATCAGAGGTACCTTCAACCGTATGGCTCTCGGGGCCAGCATAGAGCGAAAGTCCCCTAATTCCTCCTACACAAAGGCCTGTCCTTCGGGGCCCTGCCACAGGCTGGATTCTGTGTGCTCAGTACAAATCCACCGAGATGAGGCTGGCCATGTACTGACTACAACAAATAAAACAAGAGGCTTTCCGCGGGATGACACACCTCTGATTCAGTCTGCTCTGACAAAGCTGGAGATTAAGTTTCCTTGCCTAAAGCTGCAAGGAGAAACATGACACCCTTTACTGGCTAGAGTGGAACACACTTTATTAACCCGGCTTTAATTATATTCCATTTTGAGATTCAATAGTTTCGATTGCAACACCACATGAAACCAGGGTGAGTTGCACCTCATGGGACTCCGGCCACAAACGAGATCGGAAAAGTGCCTCCAAGGCAGTGACCCGCTTATGCCAGCCAGCCAGCAGTGAGCAGCCTGGAGCCCATGCCCAGCTCTGGGGGAGCCCCAGAGGTGGCCAAATCAGGGCAGGGCTGAGACGGCCGTCAGCTAGGTAACGTGAATTGGTCTCTGTTTATGAAAGAAGTGATGTCGCACTGTGAAAAGTAAGAAGGAAATGTGGCAAGATTTCCACACAGCCTAAACTTGCCAAGGAAACAGTAAACCCAACCACAACCACAAAGATGAAATTCTTTTTCATCTGATTATCGCAATTCCTGTCTTCTTCTCACCCTCAGTTCTAGAAAGAGGAAGAAAATGACCTTTTACTTTTCAGTAGATAGATTATAATCCGCCTGATCCAAGGCAAAGGCGGTAATCTTGCACTATTTTATTGATTTTTTTCTTTTTGAGGTCAAATTTTCTCCAAATCATTTTGCCTGCCATCCTGCACTTTTCAAAGAAAGCACACTGATTGGTCCATAATCTGAATGTCCCTTTGCACACACCTGCCCCCACTCAACTAGGCAGCTGATTGGTCCAAGAGCTGTCTCCTCTGTAACTCCAATAGCTGCAAATTATCGAGCATTTACTAGGTACTAGGCATTATGTCAAGGGTTTTATATGAATTAGCTCATTAAATTTTCACAATAGCTTTATGAGGTAGACGTATGCATTTCAATTTTCTAGTTCCCACAACCAGAAAAGGGCAGCAGTACAGCTCACACCCAAATTTATAGGATACTCAAGCCCGAACCATCACTGCTACCCTCTGTCTCCAACTGGATTGCAGGATACGAGCGAGAAGGCAGGCAGCGTGCCTGAGTCACCGGGGTCCCCCAGTGCCTAGAGGAAGCCCTGAGACAAGGGCCTCGGTGATGTTTGGTTGGTTAGTTAATTAATTAATTAATTAATCCATCAATCATTGGGCCATTTTAAAGAATCTTAAACTGGAAACAAAGGAGCGAGTTGGAAGTTAGCTCTTTCAGTAACAAGCACGGTGGGTTTGAGGCAGTCACTTCCCCCGGCCCTTGGCCTGCCCACTTGAACACTGAAGCAGTTGGAGTAGATGACCTCTGATGGCATTGGACTCAGGGTCTTGCCCCAGGTTCATCTAACCAGCCAGCATCCAAAGCCTGCATTGGAATCCTATCTGCTTCCCTGTCTCCCACCCTACGCTCAAGTTCACAGTCACAGAAATGGGCCCTCCGCCTGGCAGCACCTTGGCCTGAGCCCTGGTGAGTCATTCATGGGGCCAGGCAGGTACGTAGGCATGCAGGACTTACTGTAAACTCACCCAGCTGGTGACGAGCTAAGGGAAGAACAGTTAGCGGCAGCAGGGACCAGGGTTCCTTCAATCTCTCAAATGGAAAGGATGAGTCCTTGTGAACCCAAGGGGGACTTTCCCCTCGATCAGGAAGATATGCAAACGTTAAAGGAACCTTCCTGCACACAGGTGAGGTGTTTGAAATGAAAGTATTATCATGTAATCATGGTCACGAATACATTCAGGTCATTTTGCCACCTTCAGCAACTTGCTTTTCTAATGTTTATTCTGTAGCAAATACGACATGAGGCAAAGAGACAATAAAGAGGAAACAATGAATTATTCTTACCTCAAGAGCCCACAATCTTGGAGATTCAGCTATTATCCAAGTTGGACTTATAGGAGTTAACAAAGAAAGTACTAATTCTGACAAGATAATGGCAAAGGAGGAAGGGTGGCTGGAAACTGGGGCTTGTTTCTTAAAGGACATGACATTTGATTTAAACTTTGATAAGGGAATGGGCTTTGACAGGTGGAAGTGAAGGAAGAATATTTTACCAAAGGCAAATGATTATCAAGTGTTAGTTGTCTCTCCATGACATGCCCATATGCACACACACGCGGGTTATCCATATTCAGAATGTCCCTTTGCACACACCTGCACCCACTCAACTCGGTTTCTGTGGGCCCAGCCCCGGGACTGCTCACTAGCCATTAGGACAACTGGTCACATGTCTCAGAATGGCAAGATTGAAACACATGTCTCTGTTGAGTACAATTTAAACCATATGCTTCTGCTTTATTTCTGCCCAGTTCATCAAAATTGTCTTTCACATGTGAGTTTGGATAGCAACAAGCCTTCCAAGATCTTTTTTTTTCTTCTTTTGACATGTAGGAAGTTGTCTTTTTCCAAAGGAAAACATATTGAGATCGCAAAAGATTCCAGGCTGCTCTTGGAAGGAATTAGATGTGTTTAGATTCACACACAAAGTCTGAAGAGGTAGAGATTCTTCCAAGTTGCTCTGTGTTTTCCTCTATTTTAGTACTTATCATAAAACTTAATGTGAATATATAATTTCATAATGGGATATAGGGCCCTAGCGTAGGGGTTAGCACACAAAAGCCCGGGGGCCAAATTGGGCGGGCCACTTGTTTATGACATGTTAGTTGAGGTTGGTTTTTACATTTTTAAATAGTTGAGAAAAATGAAACAATACTATTTTGTGATATGTGAGAATGATACAAAATTCAAATTTCAGTGTTCCTAAATAAAGTTTTATTAGAACCCAGCCATGCTTATTTACTTACATGTATCTCTGTCTGTGTCCACTCTGGCACCACAGTGGCAGAGGTGAGTACTTGTGACAGAGCCTATATGAGCCACAAAGCCTAAAATAGTCACTGCTTGGCCCTTGACAGAAAATGTTTGCCAGCACCTGCGCTAAGGATATAGGATTCTCACGCTGAGCTAGACGCTAGGATTTTCTTTTATAGATATTGATGCTGAAAAAAATCAAAATCAGCTTAAAGTGCTCAGTAGTTTTTATCTTCCAGGAGCCAAAGGATTGAATTTACCTTTGGGCCACACTCCCCTTTGTCCTTTGTTCTTGAAAAATGAATCCAGTGGGCCCTTTAATTACCCAGATGTAAAGAAATATACCCTGCCATTATATTTGAGAAAAAAATGAAGTCACTATTAATCTGAAAGTAAATGTTTACACTAAGAAGTAAAGAATTCTCTTTGGTATATAAATTAGATGTTTGTTTAGGCATAGCTATGTCTCTGCAGACTTCGCAGCTTCTCTAGAGAAAGCATTTCTGTAGTTTTAATCTTCCCGAAGATTGTATATTATTGCTTGTTCTTGGGGAAGTGTGTGTGTGTGTGTGTGTGTGTGTGTGTGTGTATGTGTGTTTCCTAGAATTTTTTTCACATGACACTGAAAGTACAGACCTAAAAGATTTCAGGAAAAATGGGGAAGACTCTGCCTTGACTTTAAGCTGGAGTTGAGATTAGATTGGTTATGTTTAAGTTATCTTGAACTGAACTCTGATGTAATTTAAGATGAACAACAACGTAGGCTTTGTGAAATGAAGATGAAATTGCATTCAGATGTGATGATCTTCCTGAGACCATGGGCCCAGGGGCATAGTTTCCCTTGAAAAGAATGGATGTCCTTCTGTACATTATCCTCAAGAGAAGGAAAACCTTATCAGGACTAAGGAGGCAAGAATGGTCGGTGAGAGGAGCACAGCGGAATAAAACTCTTTTCTTATTCTGAGCCTTCATAAGGTAAGGTCTAGACTCTGGGGAGGGATACATACTGTAGGTTAGAGAGCCTCCCATAGAGAGAGGAAAGTGGTCTCTTTGAGATAGGTGCAATGGGCAATGACCCTTCAGAGGCCCACAGAGAGTGAGTCTGGACCTGTGATCTTTGAAAGCAGACACAGGAAACAGCATTTTTGAATATTTTCTTCTTGTACTTACCTTCTATAGTCTCCAACATTCAATAAAGTTGTGTTCCAATTTACAACCCAGGCTCAAGTGTGTGGTGATAAGAGAAAAATCTTATTCCATATTTGGGTGAAATAAGAAAGAGGAGTGTGGGGCCCTCTCCTGAGGGCAGTAGCGATGATAATGAGCTGACAATGGCCACACCCAATGGGGCAGTGACTGGCAACAACAGAAGCTCCACACCTTGGTAAAGAGCTGATAACAAGTTTACATGAGGGGCCTATTTATTTACACACTTAAGCCCATGTCCAAAGGAGACTGAGAATGAACTGAGAATGAATCAAGGAAGATACATGTTGGTCATCAAAGCTGACAAAGGCTCAAGCCAATAGGAACAGGTGCTAAAAGGGTGTGACCTCATTTTAAAGCCATAGGTTGAAGTGGCCTGGCTATACTAGTTACTTCTTCTGACAGCCTCTACCAAACTGTAAGCTCCTTAAGAGTGGGTAATCTTTCCACTCCCACTATTACAATTCCTGACTCGAAGTCGAATTTGAATACAATAAATTACCAATAGAAAGGTGTGAGGATTATTCCTATGTATTCTTATTACAAAGAGCCCTGCCCCCAATCAACCTCAGAGGCCTGCTTTAACATAGACAGTGAAAGTTCTTTAGACAAATCATCTTACAGCTATTTTACTGAGAAACAGATACTCCTGCCTTCAAAACTTATCTTGAGAAATCTGCTAGAACAAAAGTGAGTAATTTCTAATGGCATGTAGTCATATCTTAGGAGAACGTCTGAATTTCTAAGGAAGTATTAAGGATTACAAATAAATATTAAGTCCACATATACACCTGTCTGCTTATGACTATGAAATTGATTACTGAGATTTTTTTTTTTCAGATTTGAGTTATATCAACACCCAACAGATTAGCCATTAAAAGCAATAGCTAAAAACTTTTAGCTAGGTAGATATGGCACAGACACTGAACATTGAATCACAGAATGTTCAAGAGGTCCAGGTTACACAGACCATTGAGCCCAATGCAAAGCTCATGATCTGCTGCTGCCCGTTCCCATGCCTGTGGCAGACATCAACCAACCCTCTTTCCTGCTGAACGTGACCATGATTTCACAATCCCGATCACCACGGCCCTCTGAGTCAGACACTTCAGGCAGTAGAGCACCGAAAGAGCCAAAAGTTGATTACAGACTGATACAGATTTTTCAGATATTACAATCGTTTGTGGCCTTCCAAAGGATCGCAGTACATAAAGAAATATACAGCATATGTGTGGCATTAAAATTACATGGGTGTTTGGGGTGACTATGTTAAAAAAAAAAAAAAAAGTCTACAAAGACCCCCACGCTGAGTCATCACTACCAGGGCCCCGAAGCTGGCACATAAAAGGAAAGCTGTCTGTCATCCTACAGAACCCAAGCCTCCGTCTTACATACGGGGAAAGTGAGTCTCACACAGGTAAAGTGAGGCGTCCCAGATGACATAGATAGGAATTGGCCAAGCCAAGTCTTAAAGGCTAACTTTCAATTACGTTCCCAGTTCACTTGACAATGTATCGTTGTCCTCACTGCCAAAAGAGAATTTACTTTCCAATCTATTGGGTTAAAACTACATTCTTTATAAAGTAGACAGGAAGGAATAATACAAAATATTAAAGGACAGCTAAATTGTTCATTCCCAGAATAAAGGGTGTAAGGAAAAACAGCACCACTGATGCAGAATACTTGAGACTGGACTGAGCGTCTACTGTGATCACGGCCCTGGGCCATGTCCCAGGTTCCCTGTGAAAGTCGGCCAGATAATTTTGAAGATCTCCTTGTTCTGTCATGCTGTGTGGATCCCCATCTAATGTGTACATCAGTGACTTGAGAGAATTGAAAAGAAAAAATGAAACGCACACACACACACACACACACACACACACACACTCATTCCCTAATCACTCAAATTATTGAACATCCAAAGGAGGCTAAACTCCTCATTAATTGCTTGACTGTGAAATGGACGTTGTTGTTTTTTCTAAGTCACCCTTGAAACAGCCCCACATGGACCAGACCGCTTTGACGAACAGTTCCACAATAGTAAAAATCCCAGGGAAACTCTGCCAAGGCCAAAGCAACAGACTCTGCATTCAGGACATCCACTGTGGCCAGAGTGGTAGCTGCCAAAACTCTCTCCATGGACAAGGAGAGTGAATGAACGCAATTTGCATGGAATACTTAAGCTCACACTGGCACCCCAAGGAGACATCTGTGTTGACATCTTCCTCACTCATTTCTCATCTTTCCTCACTATTACCAGAGTGACCTTTCTAAAATGAACGTCTGAGCATGTCATTTCCCCTGCTTATACATTCTGGACGGCTCCCTACGGTCTACAGAACCAGTGCAAACTCCGTGGCAAGGCACACAAAGGTCTCACGCTGGCTTGGGTCTGCCACCTCCCTTCTCACTCCGTTCTCCTCGCCCCCTTTGGGCTCTACACTTTAGCCAAACCAGAAGCACTAGTTGATCCTCAAGATAACCACGTCTTTTCCTACCATTGTTTCTTTGTAGAAGCTGCACTCCTTCTAAGAGATCTATGGCTGATAAACCCTTATCCTTCAATACCCAGCTCAGATATCACCACATATGTGGAACCTTCCCTCATCCACCCTCAAGCAAGGTTGATGCTATATATCTCATATTGGAGAATTTAAAGTTCATACCGTTGCTAATGCTAATCAGACCACAAACTTCCTTCAGGGATGAGACTGTGTCTTATTCATCTTTGCATGGTCAGAACGCAGTAGGTGTTCCTTAGATGTTACTGAGTGGATGAATAGATAAATATTGATTTATGGAACTGAATGAACTAGCAGAACTACTACTGATATCTGTGTGTCTACCAGAACTACCCAACTTACCGCCAATGTTTACTCCTTAATTATGTAACTATGATATTCTGCAGTATTTTATACAGGGTGGTTAACAATAATTGTTTAATGATGTGTGAGAGAATTCTACATGGACACAATATTGAATAATACTGACTTGCATGTTGGGGAAGTTATTCCTTTTCCAATTCTATTTCAGTCCTTCTGATGACATAGAAAAGAAAGTCTCAGTTTGATGCCACATGACTTCAACACCTCTCTAAAAACATACTGAAATTTCCCTTTTTAACAAAGAGAGAGCAGGATTTAGGCTAAGAGACTTCAATGGAAATCAATATTTAGCTTACCTAAACTACAAGGATACTGTTTTTTATGGTTACTTTCCAGTTATAGAAATCGATATTCATTTTTTATTTATTGAAGCAACATGAAGTTTTCTTTTTAAATATATTTATTTTATTGAAGTTTAAAAATGAGTAAGTTTAAAGAAAAACAGGAAATATCATTACAGGTACATGTGAGTATTGAAAAAATAGAGAGGATGGCATCCAAATACCATCTAGAGGGAATAAAGTCTTAGAAAGTAAAAGATGTGAAGAATTCACAAGTCCTCTGCTTTGGGTTATGTTATTAACTCTTTTTTTATTTTATTTATTGGGGTGACGTTGGTTAGTAAAATTAGATAGGTGTCAAGTGTACAATTCTATAATACATCATCCATACATTGCATTGCGTGCTCACCACTCAGAGTCAGTTCTCCTTCAACCATATATAAGTACTTGCAAAACAACCAGCCTCGACATGGTACACTATTCCTTCCCATCCTGCCTCACCCAGGATGGTTGAAATTGAACTTTATTAAGTTCTAGTTCAAGATACTCATTCATGTGCATGGATTTAAGCCTCCTCATTTCCAAATTCCTGTTAAAATGACCAAGGACATTTTAAAAATAAGAAAATATCTCAGGAATGGTGTCATTAATTGATCAAAATAGATGAGGAATTTCTGCCAGACATAGGGCACATACAGACATCGGAGGAAACTGCTGACGAGCGTAGCCTACCACCCAAGACAAGTAAAGGAGAAGACCACAGGGCCTGTAACAACATCAGCCCCCACACTGGGCAAAAGGGGTAAGGGGACCCATTAGGTCGGGATGCAGAACGGAGGGAAGTGCCAACCTCAAACCGACAAATGACTTCTGGGAACTACAATAGTCCAGGCAATCAAGATGGGGCTGAGGTTGCGGGAGAGGGGTCTGTTGGGAGGCACCAGGTTTATGTCTGACCTCCAACCACACACAAAGAAGACGAAATACAAAGCAAAGAAGTAACCGGACTTCTTTGCTTAGTGTATCATCTTTTCCAAGTAACTGGACCTCAGATTTAACAAAATAAAACTAAGAATCTAACCATTTCTCCTTATACTTTTTCCAGAAAACTTCAATGAAGAATCTATAAATCTACAGAACCTGTACGATAAATACCCACCTCAACCCCAGACCTTAGGGAAGCTCTGTAAGACTTTTGAGTTCATGCGAAGTTTAATATGTGACACCAGCAGAATTGGTCTGCCCAAAAAGCCAAGGGTATTTGAAGCTCTGTTACTAGAGACAAAGTGTTCAAAGAAGATGGGAGGTAAGTGAGTTTGTTCTGCTTTGCATAGATTACTGATGAATTCTAAATAGATACATACAAAAAAAAATTTGTTTTTTAAATTATGTGTCTGCAATCCCCACCATCCACCTCACCCTTTCCCGCCCCCAAAACGAAGAAGAGAGCCTAAGATGGGAGAGGAGAAGAGAAATTAAGAGAGCCTGACTGGGCTGATTTGGGGAGCTGCCTCAGAATTTTAACAGCGTTAGATGAAAGACTAAAGTGGAAGCAGAGAGAAATAGGGAAAGATGGAAAATATGAATTTCATGGTTTTCTGTGAGTCAAGAAATCAACCCTTTGGGCTTTTCAAATAACTTCATTAAAGATCTCAATTTCTTCTCAATCACTTTTGGTTGTTGACAGGCGCTTCTGTGAGTGTGACATGAGCCCGCGTATACTTCAAAAGGGCAAACTGAAGGGTGTTCAAAGAAGGGTGGCTCAACTGGTAAAAGTCCTGAGGTGGTGTTGCAGGAAGAAAAGCTTAAAGAAATGGGCTATTTATCTAAAATAACACAAGACTTAGGCATATAAGCTGAAGGGACTTATTTGTTATATGTGGCCCTGAAAAGTACAATTGAAACAATCTGCAGAAACTATAGCAGAGACAAAAATCTGTTCACTATTAGGAGAAATTTCTTTTCTAACTAACAGTGCTGGGTAAAAATGAATGGGTTTCCTAGATGGAAAGAGGAGGAGGAAAGAGCTCGGCGCTGCCTGTCAAAGGAAGCACCCCTAACGGAGTCTGGGGTACCACTTCACTGGGACAATTTAAGCAAGCGGGAACAGACGATGGGCCTTGGTTTAATGATCCTCCTAACAGATACAAAAATTAGGAGAGAGAGGGGAAAGGACCATGTCTCCCCGAAAATAAGACCTACCCGAAAATAAGCCCCAGTTAAGATCGTCAGCCAGACGGACGCATTTTGTACGTTATGATGATGTTCCACAAAAAAGATGACATGACTGTATTTGAATAAATGTAGATTGCTGTACATGAAAAAATAAGACATCCCCTGAAAATATTCCCTAATGCATCTTTGGAGCAAAAATGAATATGAGACCCGGTCTTATTTTTGGAGAACTATGGTATAAGACCTGGTCTTATTTCCAGGGAAACATGGTTCCTGAATTTTAAAGAACCCAAAGCTTTAAGGACAATAGATACCCAACACCAACCTTCAAATGCCAAGGACATTTTTCTAAATAGAATCCTCAAAATGCATTCTCTTTGGCTAAATCAAAGATGCTTCTCTCTGTTCTCACTAAAGAAAAATAAGCACATGGCAACTCTCCCTGGCTTGTCTCCCATTCCCCTGCTTTAGGACTTTGTCCCAGACATGGTTTGTCTTCCCCATGGTGATGCTTACGCTTCCACAGTCTGCTATTCCTCTGGCCTGAGAAAGATCTGAGCCTTGCCTGGTAGGCCTGGGCTACAGCTGAGAAATCATAACCTCACTTTGACTTAAATATAGACTCGCAAAGGACAAACTCTCCTCTCTCAATGGTTTCTGTCTCAGCAATCTCATGTGAAATGGAGAGTGAGACTGAGCCAAACTCAAAGAATCCCCAGAGAAGGCAGGAGTGAAGAAACAGCAGCCGAAATCTCCAGAAGAGCTTGCAGGCAGGAGCTGGGTCTTCTCCATCCCTGGACTTACTCAGGCAATAGCTGGCCGAGCATGACTCAGAAGACACATCTGTGCCTATGAACAAAGCCCGGGCATTTGGGCTGCGTTATCGGCATATCACGTTCACACGAGTGAGCCAACAGGTGAGCTGCTCTGACTAGTACATCAGATTGCTTTCTGGCCAGAATTTCTGCAGAGTCCGCTCCTCACAGGGAAGGCAAGAACTCTGAGTAAGACAACAGCAGCAACCGCAATGAATCAACAATAGGATGAGTAAATATGCACCTGAGCACCCAGTACACCCTTGGCCCTGGGTGGGCTCAGGAGACTCATGGATGGAGGAGAGATTGCCTCTGCTCTTGAGATGCTCACAGTGCATTGGGAAAAGCAGATACATAACCTCAAATGAGAACATGATGCGCTGATGCCATTATGGAGATGGGTCCATTGCAGGAGCACAGAAAAGAGAGCAGGAAATTGTTCATGGGGAGTACTCATGCCATTATGGTGTCATCTGAACTCGAGCTTCCAGCCTAATCCAAAAGGAAATGGGATGCTAATCAGAGGAAAAAGCAGAAGCAAAGACATGACGACAAGATATTTGCCATGGTTATTTGGGGGTAATGAATGATTTGAGGTTCACTTACAGAATTAAATAAAAATAAAACTTGTATAGGTGATAATCCACAAACTGAAAGTGTTTGCGGAGGTAGACCTAACTGCTTCTATTGATGTCATACCGGTGAAAACTGGTTGTCCCGAACATGTAAATTTGGTTTTAGAGCAAATTATATGTATCTATCTATGCCTATATAAATACACAAGGGAAGTGAATAAGAAAGGAAAAAAGACTTCTTCGTTTGGTGAGATTTTTTAAAAAGCGTTAGCTGGGCAGAGACTTCCACTCTGCATATGGGTTAGTAAAAATGGTGGAGTTGAACGGAAGTGGTTCCGAAAACGCTGGAAAAGTAGACAGGTCAGGCTGTTACACAGCAACATGACTTCTTTTGCTCTCTACAGGAACACTGAATAAATACATGATAGATAACTATCCATCAAAATTCAGCTTCCTCAGTTCTCCTTTGACCACGTTTTGGACGAAGATGTTTGACAAGACGTAGCTTTATGCTTTAGGCCAACAGGCTCACTGGCTCCTTTCCAGGATAAACACTGTCGGTAAAACTATCCCTTCCCAACCTCCTGGGAGACTGCTGAATGGGGCTACGAGCTTTCCCTAACTTTTTCTCCTTCGGAAGCTTAGAAAGGAAATCACATCACGGGTCACCAAATGAGCTGTCACGGACTTGGTCAAAGGAAAATCTATAAACAGAATCATCTAATCCATCAAACACAGGTGGCACTGCTCTCTTGTTTTATCACCAGTTCTACCTGAGGGGCAACTGGACGAACACATTTCTTTATACTTCATTTCTGAAGGTATTTGAGGATGGTTGTCTCTCTTGGAAGATCAAGAGAAGTATTGCTAGAGTAATAGAACGTGCTGTAGACCAAGAATAAAAAATAACTGGGCTTAACCTAGAGCCACTGGATTTTTGTGTCATCTCAGGCAGGTCACTGCCCCTCTGGGCCTATTTCCCAGATGATCTTCCCATTTATTCCAGTTTATTTTGAGAGACTGTGACTTTCAGGTTGATTGATAAGGTTTCTTTAAACACTGAATTCAACCTTAAGATTCAGATAAAAATATTATTCACTCATTTACTCAATAAATATTTTGAGCTCCTACTATGTACCAGGAATTGTCCCAGACATGGCCTCAGATTTAACGACTTTCCTCATTCCTTGCTCCGAAGAGAATTTGAGGCAGTTTGCAATAATAATTCAGTACAATAAATATCAAGTTCGAGAAAAATGAAGTGAAATCAGGCATCATATAATCACATATGTAATTACATAATCACATATAATCTTTAATTGATTATATAATCACAAATATTACACACGGTCTTATTATATAATCATATACAATCATCTATTTGATCATATAATCCCATATGTAGCATAAGGTCTTTCTAAGTTATTTGCTAGAGGTGGGTCACTAACTTATCTCTGAGCTTCCTGGTAGCCAATGCAAAGAGGGAAACACAATCTATTTCACAATTTTCTGTGTGTATAAGACACAAATAGCATCAAAGCTATTTCCAAGGCTAAGATCTGAATATTTAATATCAGCTTGACATAATTAAATACCTCAAACTACAGAAAGCTTAATTCAACAAACATTCACTCACACCTACTCTGTACCAGGACCTGTGCCAGGTATTAAAATGAGTGGGATGAGTAAGATCTAGTCTGTGCTCTTCAAGTCTTTCTTAAGCATAAACCACAGATCAGGACTCGCAGGCTATCACTGTTGATTCCTCTCCATTCCTAAGTATGCTCCATCAAACCCCCATGGAAAGAAGAGATTATGAAGCAACATTCTAGAGGTCATCCTAGTTTAGGGGAAATTCCAGCAGTGTGTTAAAGCTAGGAGTACAGAAATGGGGAGATGGGAGCAAGAATGGGGGAGGCGTTTGGAGATGCCCCCTCCCATCCCCAGTCATGGTTACTCTGGAACACACGTCTGGACAACAAGCACATGGAATTTGTATGTTTTTAAATGCTTTATCATCCACAACTAATTTCTTCTGCAGTGAATTAAAATGCTACCATTGGCAAATGAAAGTGGTCAGACCCAAAAGCAGCAGCAGGGCTCCTCTGTCCTACATGAAATGCTGAACTAGTGGCAGGTCAAGGGTCTCCAACCCTCTGCAAAACAGTCAGATTGCTCCTGGGAACACACCGGACTTGACTGAGAATAAGACACTGCCTTCAGGAGCATAGCTCCGCAGACCCTTGGCTCATCAACCTCATTTTCCTAACAAGGAATCCCTTCAAAATCCACTGAAGAAACTGAGTCATGGAGTGGTCAAGTGAATTACTCCAAATCAGGCCGAGCAGACGAGGGGCCGTACTTCAGGGACGACTCCATCACACACCCGGACTCTCTTCAGAATTTTAATCTCAGCTCCCCGGAACTGTGGCTTCCCGAATATAGAGACCTTGTACTAAATGTCTCGTTTGTTTCTGCAACCTCAGTGAAGGGGCTCACACTGTGCTGCTTTGGGGTTCTTGAAGCCCAGGGCCGGATGGCCTCACGCTAGCCCATATTATCAACACTGGGAACACACCGGAGCTCCTCGGGAGCTTTAACAAAACAATATCGATGCCTGGGCCCCACCCCAGATCGAGTGAAATCAGAATGCCAGATGATTCTAAGGGACAAACGGGGCTGAGAATCACCAATCTAGCTTCTCATAGAATCAAAGTATGGCCGTTCTGCCTCGGGCCAGTGCCCAAAGTCACAATTCATTGCTCTTGGAAGGGCCGAGCCTTTCACCATGGCAGGCCCAAGGCATTCAAAATCAAGAGCGGGCTCCTTTCCCCTGTTAATGTTCATATACTGCCATCTAGTGGTTTCTGTGGCTTTTTCCGGAGGTGTGTCATTGAGACTGCAGTTGTGCCTCAGCTATAGCTGAGAGATTTCATGGGTCGACAGAACCCCAGGCCGTTTTATTATTTGAATGCATTTTACTTGCAAAGTGTTCCCTGATTTCGTCTTCCAGGTGTCTACAAGTCCTTGATTTTACTTGGATGGAGAGCCCAGGGTGGAATCGGACCCAGGCCCGAACAGAGAAGCAGGATGATAGCTTTTCAGGTGCTGAGCCCTGGCTCAGCAGCGCGACAGGCGTGTGCCCTTGGAAACATCATTTCACTTCCTGGTGCTTCCGTTTGCTCATTTGAAAGAAAGAAAGAATAACGGTACCTGGTCCATGGCCAGAAAATTTTTACAAGTAATGAAGTCGCTAACGTGCAAATTTATTGCAAACATCCATTAATCATGAAAAGAAATACACACGCATATGTGTGTACATGCACACAACACAAACATAGATATATTCATTGTCATGCAGGTTTTGACATAATTATCAATAATAATTGATGAAATATCTGGGAGCTAATCCCATGATCTTGAAGGTGAGAAAATTACCTTTCAAATGGTTGGCTACGTCGTTTTTTTAGATAATGGATAAAATTCGCATCCCAGGGAATTTTAGTGAAGACACACCAACTTGACTGATCACCAAAGCAGAGAACCTGTGAGATGAGGTCATCTGAGGCTCCCTAACCCCATTATCAATGTTGGGAGGTCACTAGGGAAGACCTGTGGAGGATTCTAACCAGGAAATCTGCATGTGACAGTTCTGACCAGAAAAATCCAAGGGGAGATCTCCATCCCAGGGAGACTACATGTGAAAGCAAATCAGGAAGTTGCAAAGAGAGAAGCCCTGCAGGAGCATTCGAACCATGAAAGTTCTGCGTGCAGCTTCTGCCTGAGGACAGGGCTGCTTTCTAACGGGCACCACCATACAAGGCTTCCTCTGAGGTCCCCCTCTATGTAGTCACTGCACAGTGTCTTCTTTCTCAAATCAATTTTATGGGGAGGAAAATCAAGTAAGCTATAGTTGACTTAATTTTCTATCTTTCGTTGGTTACATTGGATTCAAAGAGCTATGTGTCTGGTTAAGGAGACTTAAATGGAGAACTTTGGAAACAAATTTTTAGTGATTTAGTTGGAACAGCAGTAGGTCTCTAGTGTTTGCATGGATCACCTGGAAACTAGTCAAAATAAGCCCCAGAGCAGAGATCCTGACTTTAGAGCTCTGATGCGACCTAGGAATATCCATTTTTAACAGACACTGGCCAGGTGCCCCACAGACGGCACCTTGAAAAATCACAGTCAAGCAGCCCCTTTTTCTTCCAGACTTCAGATGTTAAGAGGGCCACTGATTTTTATCCGGTGGGATGGGGTACAAAGTCCTGAGATAGGTTAAAGCTCAGAATGGGGAGCAAACTGCCCTAAACATATGTAAACAGGAAAGAGCCCAGGTCAGCAAAACAAAGTAGCCAATTGTGGCATCAAACAGGTGGTGGAAGTCAAGATCAAAAGATGTCACCCATCAGGTCACAAGACACAACCACATACTATGTTTGATACTGCCAGCATGGCAATTTCGCTCCGTCTCACCACAGGAAGAATGGTTGCTCATCGTCTCCCTTTCAATGATAAGGTAGCTTACCCCTTGCTATTTCTGCCATACCATCACCAGTGAACACTGCAGCAGTTTCCAGGGTCCCCTCAAGGGGCCTCAGGGCCTTTTGTATGTGCTCTTTCCTAGACTTACTAGTCCCTCTCTAGTCCCTGCCCCCACCTGCCTCCCCTATCTGGGCGACTCAGATCTACAGATAACTCATAGATCTCTTTTCTTAAAAGACTCCAAATCAGAACTAACCATTGCTGAGATTTTTGAGCATCTATTTAACAACAAATCATGGGCCAGGCATGTTACAAAGGTATCTCATATAATACAATGATTACACAAGCTAGGAGAACACAGGTCTGCACAATATGGCCCCCAGGCCAACCAGTCACCTGTTTTTATAAATAAAGCTTTATTGGAACACAGCCACACCCACTGTTTACATATTGTCTTTGGCTGTGGCAGAGTTGAGTAGTTGAGTAGTTGCAGAAACTGTATGGCCTACAAAGTTGAATATTTACTATTTGGCTCTTTACAGAAAAAGTTTGCCAACCTTGGTCTAGAAAGATGAGTAACACATCTAAGACAGTCCAACAGGCATTTTGAATCCTTCTTAAAGCACTAACTTGAAGCCAGGCTCTCTGACTCCTGAACTAATATACAATCATGCTTCCACTCTTTCTACTCTTGGCATCTTGTTTGTATATCATTTGACTCATTATTTCACTCATAAAGAGGCTATACAATTATTCAACTAATTTTTATTGAGCTCCTACAAATAAGATAGGATTTGTGGCTTCAAAAATCTAACTACTAAAGCAATAACCTTTAAACTTTTCAGATTATTAATGCTTATCAGTAAAACAACTTTTGAGCACACAACCACAATATAGGTATGTTTATGAATCATGAAGTATACATGTGTGCCCTTGTACCTATGTATTAGGCACGGTACAAAGCATACAAAACAATAAAGACCCGAGTTCTAGTCTTCCCAAACCCAACTCTGGAAACCACTGGGCAGAAGATTTATAGTGTATTGTGGAAAGTGGTAAGGAGAAAAGTGAACATGGCTTAGAGAGAAAAGAGGAACTAAATGTGGGAAGGGGATATCAGAGAAAGGACATTTGACCTGAGTCTTTAAAACTGAGGAGATCACTGGGCAAAGAAAGGGAAGAGGGCATCCCATAGAGGGCAGACAGCTGCTCCAAAGACACAGAGGTAAGAGAGAGCATGCTGTGTTCAGACAAAAGGGTATTGTCTGTAAAAGGGAAACAGAGGAAGATGAGGCATCTCACCAGGAATGGTCCCGGACTCTGAAGGGGCTTGCGTGACAGGTTAACTCTAAAGTGTATCCTGAGGCCAAAGACGAGATATTCAAGTACAGAACTGGCATCATGAGGTTTATGATAGAAAGATCTCTCTGGAAGCTGGGCAAAAGGATTAAAGGCGGACAACTGAAGGCAGGGAGGTTAGTTACACAGCATTCATTGAACACTTACTCAGTCCAGTTATATAATCCGGTGTCTTAATTAAAAATTGAGAACTCCTCAAAAGCAATGGAGGTCATGTGCGTCTTTCTAGTCTCCCCTTCTGCACCCAACATTGAGCAGATGTACAGAAACTAATGACTACATATTGAATTATCCTGAATTGACACTTTCTTCCATGGCAAGAATGACATTTCCCAGGGTGTGATTCTGCTGCCTCTGGAAACCCATCATGGCCCCGGGGTCTGTACCTGAGATGGGAAGATAAAAGAACTTGAGGAGACATGACTCCATCCTAGAGGAGCACGGGCCACACGAAAGACCAGCACCTGAGCTGACTCGGCACTTGGAGAAACTGCTGAGGACGCACGTCAGACCCGCCTGGCTGAGTCGAATCTCCAGGCTGCGGCTACATGAATCAGTGGGTGCCAGTCATGCCCCAGCTGGGTGCTGATGACTGCTTGGTAGTGAGGCAACTGATGAGACACGTGTGTAAAGACTGCTATGGAGTGCCTCCTGTCAGGGAGATAAGGAAGAAGCCTGGCAGCTCTGAGATGTCAGAAATAAGAATTCAAAAAGTGGCTCTTTACCCTCCACCTCTTCCTAACTGAGAACTGAAGAGAAAGGGGCTTATGAAGGGCGACAGAAAATGAGTTGCTCCAGGAGGAGAAAAATCAGACTTGAATGGAAAAGCCACCACCCATGTGGCTGGATCTAAGGGCCCCATTTAGGGGCATTACGAAACCTCAGAGTAGAAAGAGAAAACAAGCCAATATAATCACATATACATAACCCGGGATAATTCGGTTCCTGGGCCTCAAAGAAAGCTAGCTGGTAGTCTAATGAAAATAACACTGAGGTTTTTAGAGGAAATCCTCCGTGTATCAGATATCAGGAAGATGATTTTAAATACTCTCAGTTTAATACAACTCATAATAATAACAGGTCAAAAAGAAATACCATATGCTGATCCCTGTAAACATTGGGGGGATGTTTGAAAATTGTTAAATCCATTCTTAATTTTTTAAAAAATATTTTAAAATAAGAACACAGGGCTGCTCATTGAACACTAGAAAATACATATCTCAACCAAAAATCCGTCATGTGCATCAGGAAACGAATACGAAGAGCATTTCCACTACAGTCAGAAGTAAAACAAGGAATTTCTTTATCACCACTAATATTCTGTTTCCCCGAAAATAAGACCTAGCCGGACAATCAGCTCTAATGCGTCTTTTGGAGCAAAAATTAATATAAGACCCGATATTATATTATATTATATTATGTTATATTTATTATATTATACCTGATATTGTGCTACATTGTGTTACATTGTGTTACATTGTGTTGTATATTATATTATACCAGGTCTTACATTATAGTAAAATAAGACTGGGTCTTATATTAATTTTTGCTTCAAAAGATGCATTAGAGCTGATTGTCCATCTAGGTCTTATTTTCAGGGAAACAGTATTTACACTTATTTTGAAGCTACTAACCAATACAATAGATCAATAGGATAAAGAATAAATATAAAAATTGGAAAAGAGGCAATAAAGTTATGAGTACTTGCAGATATTGTTGTTATTTGCTTAGAAAATCCAAGAAAAGCAATCAACAAATGCTTAGAAATGAGAGATTTTGTTAAGGTAGATGGATACAAAATTAATATACTGAAACTATTAACTATTATATGTGCAAACAATAGAAAATTAGAAAATATAATACAAGGAAATAATCTCATTTACAATAGAGACAAAAAAGATAAAAGACCTAGGAATATAAGATCTAGATAAAGAAAACAGGTATACAAGATTTCCATATGGAGAACTTCAAAATGCTAAGATACAAAAAGAAAGCAAATAATTGGAAGGCATGCTGTGTGCTTTGATAGAACACTCAGTATCTTACAAAACATCAGTTCTCTTAAATCAATCTATAAATTCAATACACTTCCAATAAAAATACCAATGGGATTTTTTTTTTTTAACCAAGCAAGCACAGACAGGCACACTGTAAATTTTACATAGAAAATAAGAGTAATCAAACAAATGTATGGGGAAAAAAAAAAGAGAGAGAACAGTAACTAGTGGGGACCAACCCTACCAGATACTTAATGTTTGAAAAGCTATTAAAAACTAAAAGTGTGAGACAGGCTCAAGAACAGATAGGCCAAGAATGGAGCAGAAAGTTCAGTAATAAATACAAATATGTGTTATAATATATGTAGGAAGAGGTAGCATTTTATATCAATGGGTAGGAGGAAAATTATTCAAAAGATGTTTTGTCAAATGGATAGCCACCTGGAAATAAAAATAAAGTTGGATCCATACCTCACATATTATATGCAAATAAATTCTAGATATATCAAAGTTTTAAATGTGAAAGAATAAAATTAAAAACTACTAGAAGTAAACAGAGGAGAATTGGTCCTTATATTTTAAAATGGGGGAGAGGGTGATTCTAAGTACGACAGAAAACACAAAATAAAACCTGATAAATGAATCTACATAAAAATGACTATGTCTGACTTTTTACATCAAAAGGAAAACAATGTGGAGAAGATACTTGTAACTCATATCACAAATAAATGAAGAATTTCCTTTCATTTATAAAAACTACAAATCAAAAAGAAAGAAGATACAGATAGCCCTTTAAAAGAAAATGTGAGCACCTCCTAAACAACTGCTACGATGTCTCAATACTGATCGTAATATAGAATGCAAATTAAAACCACAATGAGATATCATTTACCATGGATCATTTCGGCAAAGATCAAAACGTTTGGTAACACGTCATGTGGGCCAGAGTGTGGAAGATGCAGCATCCCACGTAGCTGGTGGGGCTGTGGATTGCCAAAACACCTATGGAGAACAATGTGGCACTATCCATCAAAACGTTAAATATTAATACTTATGTCCTTTGATCCAGCCATGCCACTTGTAAGAATGCATTGTTTGAAATGAGATGTGCTCACTGCAACATTGTTTGTGCTAGCAAAATTTTGGAAACAATACCAATGAACAGAGGACTGTTTGAACACAGTATAGTATACCCACAGCTGTTACTTTTAAAGTTCATAGCAGCCCCACCTGTACTAATATAAAATAATTTATGTGATATATTTGCAGGTGAAAAAAAATGATTTAAAAAAAAATAACCGGGAAAAGTAAAAATAAAAAAAAATGTGTTTGTACATGCATAAATTTCCTCTGGAAAAAAATACACACACCAAAAAACTGGTAATAATGAGTGCTTGAGTACAAAGATTCAGGGTGGTTAGGAAACACGGCTGGGAGGGAACTTTGTTTTTCACTGAATTCCTTTAAGTACCTTTTGAATTGTGTAGCTAAGCACCACCTATAAAAAAACACAACACCAATGTAGTATGTTAAGTGTGTACCACTACCACCTTTCTCTGTTACTGAAACAATGTGAGGCACTGCGGATGGTCTGTCCGGACAGAGACTCGAGATCTGGAGACTGAAAGGATGTCTTCCATCATCACCTAGTCCAGCCTCCACTGTAACTTTCAAGTCCTCCCTACAATCACCTAGGGAGGTCCACAGACCAGCACATCCAGCACCACCCGGGAGCTTGTCAGAAATGCAGAACCTCAGGCCCCACCCCAGACCTACAGAATCAACTGCTTTAACACGAACCCCAGGTGACTTCTGGGCACATTCGAGTCTGAGAAAGGATCCCTCTGTGATGCTCCTATCCCATCCCTGGGGAAGGGAAGGGGAAACCTTCCTTCTGAATTCACCTGTCCATCTTTAAGAATCACCACATACTGAGCGCCAGTGATGTGCCGGAAGGTCATAGAAGTCATTAATCTTCATTAATCCTCACAAATACTCTGTGAGCCATCTAGTCTCCCCAGGTGAGGAACAGATGCCAACAGCAGTGTCAGACGATTCTCGGCGGAACACTTACATTGCATACCATTTTCTCACAGAGTGAGGATATGACTCCCTTTGCAAATCTTTTAATGCTTTTAATTATTCAAGGAGAAAGTCCCAGTTTGGTGCTAGTGTGTCTTTCGTGGCTCTTATGTTTTATAACCCCTGCTTCTACAACTTAGACTCTCTCTTTCAAAAACTGACTTAGCTAACTGCCTGTAACTTCCACTCACTAGGTGTAATTTTACCTCTTAAGTCCACATACAGAAAAGAACTGCGAAAGGAATTTACCCAACGAGATTTTAAAATATTCTCCACTTGGACAATAAACGGGTGATGATGATGCAGAAATAAGAAGGCAGGTCAATAGAAAGCAATCAGTACTTTAGAAACAAAGCAATGATAAATGTCTATGACATTGTTTTGTATACCTGAAACTAATAAAAATATAAATAAGAAAAAAAAAGAAATCCAGTTTATTTTAGACCTGATCATCAAGTAGCCATTTAAATGAGAAGTGCAAAAACATTAATAAATGGCATTGACGGGATAATAATCTGGGAAAGTGTACACAACCAAGTATTGAACAGATTAGAGGTTTAAATGTGAATAAAACATATATTAATATGTGTATTATCTTAGAGGAGAATATTCCTATACACAGCTCTTTTCAAAGCACAACCCAAAGAATTAAGCTGATTTAAAATTGTTTAATTTCTAATTTGGGGAAGGTATTCAATAATGTTGTAAAGATTTTGTTGGGTATCCGATGGACATGCGTCCTATTTGGGAGACCACCTCAGGGATACTGTGGATACCTGATCATGGCATTGTACACCAGAAGCTAAACATTAATGAATGCCAACTATAATTTTATATATATAATGTGATGGTTCAGTGTGAGGTCGGAGGGATAGTGGATGGGGGGAGGGGAGTTCACAGTGTGAGGGATATAAATGATGAACGTCTAAGTATTACCTTGTCTTGTACACCTGAAACTAATAAATAAAAAAAATAAAAAAAATAAAAAATAAAATAAAATAAAATTGTTTAATTTCTGAACAACCCCAACCATCACAAAGTTAAAAGACAATTGCTATCTGGGATAAAACATCTGCAATATACATGGCATCACGACATACCCATAAAATACAGATCTTACAATCAATGGGAAAATAAAGCTGCTGCATTTTAAAATGGGCAGAGGAGAAGAGCAAACAAGTCTAAAATATGAGATGCAAATATCAAAAACACACATGAAAAAGCTTATCATCATTGATTAAATAAATACAACATAAAATACTATTATTATCAACTATAAAATTAGAAACTAGTGAAGAGCATTATAATTGGAGATGTGAGGATACAGAGGAATGTGCATGATTATATACTGAGGGCAGAAGTTTAAATTAGCATGACTTTTTTTAACTGCAATTTGTATTTTAAAAATTAAAAATAGTTTGCCCTCACAAATCTATTTCCAGAAATTTAACTGTGGAAATAGGAAAGGAGAAAGGGATGGAGGGTGGGAGGGAAGGAGGGCGAGCGAGCGAGCGAGAAATGAAGAAGAAAGGGAGAGAGGGAAGGAGGGAGGAAGAGGGTGCAGAACATCTAACTGTCCAGCAACAGGGAATTGTTTGAATAAATTATGGTATGTCTGTCTAATGAAATATAATATAATCATTTAAAAGATATTAGAGTAGATTTATTAACAAAAAAATGGTAATATATTACTGAGTAGGGGGAAAAGATTTGAGAATATCATTTTCAAAGCAATCCCTAGGTGTGTTTGCGTGCGTGTGTGTGTGTATGTATGTAATATATAAAAATATGTGTACAGGATATTTACTGCATTGTAATGATGGCAAAAACTAAACAAACTTGAAGCAACCTAAATTTCAAACAAAGCAAATTGGTTAAATGACCTTGAAGTGGAAAGAGACATTCCTTCATCATTTTATACCTTTCTATAGTGCTTGAATGTCTCCCATGAGCATTTATTACTATGTGTACATACAGACTCAATTGCTCATGGAAATAAGTATATACACACATGTATATGTGTATATGTATATGTATGAACATATACACATATACATGTATATGTAAGGGCAGACCCCAAAAAGCTAACAGTGATTATCACTGGCTTTTGAGATTATATTTTTATCTTTTTGTTTACTTTTATTTCCCTATTTTTCTAGAGTTAACATGCACTAATATATAGTTAATATATTTTAACCATTTTAAAAATAACTGATGACATAGGAAAAATATGATACAGTACATTTTAAAGGCAGAATACAAAATTTTATACAAATCTTGATTTTGTTTTAGTATATATTTACATATGCATAGAAAAATGATTGAAAAGGGAGTCAAATATATGGTGATGGAAGGAGAACTGACTCTAGGTGGTGAGCACACAATGTGATATATTGATGACGTATTATGGAATTGCATACTTGAAACCTATGTAATTTTACTAACCATTGTCAACCCAGTATAATTTTTAAAAAAATAGAAAGCATAAAAAAAGAAAGAAAACGTGAATAATGGAATTATCTGTCAATGGGTTTAATGGCTGATTTTTTATTTTCTTCTTTATACTCTCCCCGTTTACCACTGTCTTCCATATTCGATATTCACTATTTCATAACCAGAAAAATACGTTTTGAAATAAAATGAAAAAAGGAACTACCCCATCGCCATGTTGGAAGCAGTAGATTTAACAGGGTGGAGGAAGACACAGGTATGTGAGGACTCTTGGCATTAACACACAAGAGCAAATGTGACAGCCTCCTTGGGCACAGCGGGCATTAGATACATGTGGGAGGGGAGGTACAGAGGCTAGAGGATTTCCCTTGATGTGTACTCAGGGAGCTCTAGAATCTAGAAACTGGAGACTTTCTACATTACGTAATTAAATCCTTTAACTGAACTCTGATTTTGCCAAGGCCTCTGTTGCTCCAGTACATGGGGAAAGCTGACCTGGTCCTTCGCTGATCAACATCTTTGGGGACAGGAAGGAAAGTACATTTAAGCATTGAGCATTAGTGGGACCAGCCTGCTCCCTGGGGTGGCCCTGTTCCTTGGACATGTCCTCCAAACATTCACCTTCCTAATATATGCAAAGTGTCAAACATGGTGGACTCAGCCCCTCCCTCCACCTTCTCCCAAGCTCTGGCTCCTCTGTCTCCCCTCAACAGGACTTGTCTCCACTCAGACACGGACATAACAGGAAGAGTGTCTGGGAGAGCCTTCTCCCAGGACCTAGGACCCAAGGGCAATAATGATCCAAGGGTATTCTACAGAGAACCACCGTGCACATGGAAGAATCTGACTCAGTGGTCATGCCCGCGACACCCTGGCCATGGGGGCAGCCACTCAACTTCCGGTGAGTTCGAGCTCAGTTCAGATGGGAATGGGACACTCCCCTGCAACCAGCCTCAGACATTACTCACTCCCACACAGGTAGGTGGGAGGGAGTTTGCCACCACAGTGTTTCCATGTGCTTTGGCACGCAAGGACATTCCATTAAACCCAAAGGGCAAAGCACTCCTTTGAGAAAAGGAGCATCTGCTTTTGAAGGGAACCTATCTGTAGGTGGGCATGAAACAGTTAAATTGCAAAATCCCAAAGGATACCAAGTAGGCAATTTTCACTCCCAGCTTCTGCAGCCCAGGAAGACATTTGCAAGTGAGAGATGGGAAGTAACCATTAAGGAAAGAGCTTCTGGGTTGTGCCAGAAGGCCTCCCGTGAAACGCTCAAACCAGAAGTTGGTTTTCCTCCAGTAAAGTCAGGGATATTTGTAATATTCCTCCAACTACCAAGCACAGGAAAGAGGGAACAAAGGGTGGGGACAGGATTAGTGTTCGTCTCCTAAATCTAATTAGCTCCCACCACTCCGTGTCCTGGTAAACAGAAATTGTTCACGGTGGTTATCAGTCCTCAGTGTACATCAGAAACCATATGGAATGCATCTAAAAATTACAGGTAACCAAGCCCCAGATTTTAATTTAATTGGTCTGGGACCACGGCTGGGCAGTGGTGCTTTTTAAATGATCCCCCAAGTGATTCCAATGAATAGCTAAACCACTGAGCTAGTGCAACAGAAGTCTGATGTCTGAACACTGTGCACATAAAAGAACAGACTTAAAAGCAACTTTGAGCAGAGAGGCTGAGACTCAAGACTGGACCCTACAATCTGCTTCCACTCAGTTGCTGGAGAGGTCTTTCTAAACAGGACATCTCATCACTCGACTCCCCTGTTTAGAACCCTTGAAAGGTCCCCATGGCCGACAGAATACGAGCTTTCTTAGCCTAACCTGTAAGACCTCTCATGATCCAACCTCTGTCCCCTTCTTCCTGCTCATGCTCTATGTTCCACTATGCTATACCATTTATTTTTCCCTAAAGTGTCATGTTTTGTTAGGTCTCTGCTTCTTCTGTCTGAAATTTCTTCCCTCACATACTTATCTTTTAAGGCTCAGGTCAAAAGGCTCATACTTCGCATCACTCCAGAAGAAAGGATTGTTCTTCTCTCTGTGCCTTGTGTGAAGACCTCTCTCTCAACATCTGTTACTGTGATTTTCTGAATATAGTGACTGTGATTGGACATTTACCTGTGTCCCCAATAAACACAGCCCCATTCATCTAAATCAATATGCAGTCTAGAGATACTATGTCCAGTCCTAAGATCAGGCTGTCCCTAAGACTTGTAGAGCCCAGGTCAAAAATAAGAGTCCCAAATAGCAGATGTCTCAACTATGGGAAAGTTGTAAGTAAAACTTTCTGTCAAATAAAACGTGCGTTACCCTTTTACCCTGAAAAATATACCCTCAGCTATTTGGAAGGCCAGATTCAAGTGTAGGCTTCTAGGACTGGGCGGGGGTCTGCACTAGAACTGGGAGACCCAAGGAATACAGACCCTTGCCCTAACCCCAGACATTTCCATCTCCTTCCTGAACCAGCTCTTACTTGTGATGTAAAAGGTCTCTCAGGCACATTAGAGGTTGCCCCAGTCTGCATGTCCAAACATTATCCACGCTCTCCCCAACCAACCACTCTCTTCAGACCTAGGAATTCACCTAGTGATGCAGTGAGCCCCAGAGAGAATGCGCCTGAGAAAGAGAAAACACGGGACCTAGAAACAGGCTGAATTGTCTGGGCAGAAAATTCAGAGTTCAGAGTATCCACTGGGAGCTAGAAGAAGGCCAGAGGGATACTCTCTAAAGCTTGGAACCCAGGGCAGGAAGCCTTCTTATGCAAATCCAGAGACGGTTCTGCTTAAGACTCATTTCAAGCATCATCACCTCCTCCAAGAAGCTTTCCCAGATTCCCCAAGCTAGAATCTGCCCCTCTCTACTCTCAAAGCACCTTGTGGGTATATCAAACTCTGCGCTTAGCCAGTGTATTACAATTATCTGTACCTGGGTCTGTCATTCTCACTACACTAGGAGCTTCTTGAGAGCATGGATTGTACCTTATTCATCACTGTGGAGTCCCAGGCGTCTAGCACAGAACATGGTGTAGGGCAGAATCCTATCCAACAGCCAATGAGTGAATTCATGAAACATGATGATGGAAGAAGAGGACACTCACCAGCTCCAGACTCTAACTCCCTTTATCTCTCCAGCCTAAGAGTTTAACTGGAGACCTCTTGAAGACAGAGTAGCAATTAACATTGGCAATTGAAATAAACTCTATTTCCACCTATATATAATGCATGAGTTATTACAAACACATTATTCGTGGGGAAACTAAATTGCTTCATTTCATACAGGAATTTCAGCTCACAAATGATGTTTTTTGCTATATTGATAAAGTGACCTCCATCCAACCTACCCCCATCCCCAGAAAAAAAAAAAAAAGACATTCTGAGGTCTTGTTGGTTCAGGTTCAGAAGAACCTGAACCATGAGCACATGGGGTCATTGCTGAGCAAGCTGTGTGAACACCTTTCGTCAACCGGGCTTGAACTGAACTACTTCTGAGTAAGTGAGAATGGCCCTTTTTCCTACTCACTTTGCTTACCCCAAAGGACATTCCAAGTCCTTGTTGGTAGAACCACCTAGAAGAGAGCATCTCCCTCTCGTAGTGAAATGCCTCCACTAATCTCGAGACAGTGACAGGAGCAACTTGCAGATGAGAGTAGAGTAACTCTTCTACAGTCGTATGCCTTTTGATTCATGCAGAAGTGTGGTCTGTTGGATAGTTTTTTTTTTCATCCTCCGATTCACCCAGAGACGTTCTGAAGTTGTGCAATGGACAGATTGCAATAGCCTGCACCCAGGGAGCGGCAGAGAAGTGAGCGCAGTGAGTCAGAGACCACAACAAAGCCCTTCCTGGCATGCTGGCATCACTTGGCAAACCCAGAGGATGTCAAATTGATGGCAAGACAAGGAGCATCTTTGTTATTTGTCAACAAATTGTGGTGACCATTGCAGAGGCCTGGCAACCTGACACAGTGAAGCCTCAGGGTAAAGAACGGGGGAGCAAGTAAATACGATGATGGAAAACCCCACTCTCCAGATGACTGTCAGACAGGTGTGTCAACAAAGATTTTTTTGTCTGACCCCTATGACCTACTTATTGTGTTCAAGGCAACAGGACGGTGCTCCTAGTTGCAGTGAGACCCTGAAATAAACATGAATAATCAACTGGCCTTGAAATGAGAAGACTTAAATATTTGGTTCTTCTAACTACCAGCTGTGTGACCTTGGGCAAGTCACGTGACATCTTAGCAGCTGGTTCCGTATGTCTATAAAATGAGAGTGATACATGCCCTGCCCAACCTATGGGATTGTTGTAACTATCAAACAAGGTAATGGAAGTAAAACAGCTTGCAGTTGCAAAGTTCACTACAAGTACAGTGGTACCTCGGTTTTCGAACGTAATCCGTTCCGGAAGACCGTTTGAGTTCTGAAATGTTTGAAAACAGCCCACAGCTAGGCCTCAGGATCTTGCACTCAGCAGAAGCCCCATGACATGTTCCACTTCCAAGGCGTGTTCGAAAACTGAAGCATTTACTTCCGGGTTTACTGCGTTTGTAAACCAAAATGTTTGTCAACGGAGACGTTCCAACGGAGTAGTTACAAGGTACTACTGTAATATTTTTATGACCATTATTTTCAGTACTGAGGTACATTATTCAAAAGTCAAATCCAGAGAGACTGAAAAGAAGCTGATTTGATTGTATTAGGTTCATAGAAACAAACACATTTATAAACTAACGTGGAACCATCAGAATGTCTGTTGCTATACATTCTGTTTCCATCCAACATGGAAAAAGTGTAGAAAAATGTCACCTACAGCCTCCCACGTGGGGCTTAACACCAGCTCATCTGCACAGGGGAACCCTTCTTTCAGTCCACATTTATTGAGCACCGAGGGCAGAGCAGGACCTTTGCTAGTCACTGGGCATACACATGCAACCAAGACAGTCATGTTTCCTGCTCGTGGTGCAATGGGGGAGAGAGACAAGTAAACCATGCAGAGCACTACAGGTTACAGGTACTTGCACACAAGGCACAGAGAATGGGAACAGCACAGGAACAGCCATTTCTAAGTATGCAGTCAGGAAAGCTCCAGAGAAGAGGTGATTCTTCAATCAGTCTTAGAAAAGAAGCTGGCATTAACCAGGCAAATGGCAGCTGGGAGGAATTCCCAAGAGAGGAAGCTGTGAGTGAGATCCAATGCTTGAGTATTCTAAGGAAACTGAAAATTACCTGACTGTGGGAGGGAAGGCGACAGTGTTAGAGATAGGTGAAGGATAGGCAAGGGTCATATCATAAAAGCTCTAATATGGAAGCTGGCCTTTACCCTATAGGCAGTGGGGCGTCAACGTGTTAAGTATGAATACTACTTTATCAGATTTCTACTTTAGAAAGATCCTGTGTGTGCTTGGAATATGACATGGAAGGAGAGAAGCCTAGAAGCTGAAAAGCCAGCAAAAGAATGCTTTTCCTTTTTTTTTTTTAATACAGCAGAATTCTTCTTTCAAGTCAAAGTGAGATCATATGACATGAAACAGATAAAAGCAGAGCTGGTTGGTAGAAGCAGGAGACCAGGGCCAGTAGTCGTGCCTTTTTCCTCCTCCCAGTGCCACCAAGGCATGTGAGACCATTTTCTAAAATCTTAAGGCTCCAAGGAAAACGCTGTGTGTTCAGAAGACACTAAGAGCAGCCCAGGAGAGAGCTGCAGAAGAGCAGAAATGGAGACAGAATCAAGCCCACGGTCCCTAGAGACGAACTAGCAGAAGAAGGAACCTAGGAACGACGGCAGGGTCTGACTGGGACAGCAGAGTGGAGAGATGACGGCACCTCTCGCCATTGCACAGCTGAGGGGGGGTGACAGGTCTGAGGAACAACGAGTTTTTTCACACGTGACATGCTGAGTTAGAGGAGCCTGTGACACATCAGGTGAGGACATACGGTAGACAGCTCAGGGGGAAATCTGAGCTGGAGGAGAACGACATGGGAGTCCAGGGCAGGGCCAAGAGAAAAGATGAGATCACTGGAAAGAGTGAGGAGAGAAGGGGTCTGGGTCAGATCCCTCAAAAACTCTTGTAGTTGAAACTTGTAGTAGGAATCTAAGACAGGGTCAGAAATAGGAAGAGAACTGGAAGAAAGTGGCACCCGACACCAAGGTGCAAGAGAATCTCAAGACTGAATGTGTTATGTGAGGCTCCAAAGCGGGACAGCATCCAAATCCTCCTGGGCCTGTCATGCAAAGAGACAGGGTGATGCCAATATGGCTGAAAAGAAAAGATAAATTCACTTTGATCCTTGGGAAGTCACTCTTCACACAGTCAGAGCCAATAAAAGGATATTCAATTCCCAGTGCATCATATCCTTAAAGAAGAGTGTAGAGTCTGTTAATAATTAAGCAAAAGTGCCATAAAGTAGTGATTTAGGGACTCCAAGAATTGAGAGGGCCTCACAGCTCATCTAGTCCAATTATACCTGTATTGAGTGGTCACTGCTTTACCATTACCCCTCATCAGTGGTAACGATGATGATACTTGGTAGATCACAGTGTTTTGTGTGCTGCCTCATCTGATCTTCCTCAAAGTACCTCCAAGTGGTAAAGCGGTATCTCATCTTCTGATAAAATATTCACTACCTCACAAGAAGACCCATGCCACTTTCAAAGCATCTCTGTTAAAAAGTTCTTTCTTGTTGAGCTAAAATCTTCCTTCGATAGTTTTCACATCAGTTCTGCTCTTGAGGGCAGACAAATCTGGTTTATTTGAAGATAAAAATGGTGTTTTCCCTAAGGCCTTCTAAGTCTCTTTCCCTCTCCCTCTCCCTCTCTTTAATTGAGACATATCAATCACCTCTTTCAATCATTCCTTCTGGGGCATCATTTTGAGATATTTCATCACCCCTGATGGCGCTTCTTGGAACGGAGTTACATGATTTAACCTTCTAAACCAGCATAGAGAAGATAGGTGCTCCAGCTTTTCGAGTAGCTGTGTAGCATTCTACTCTGGAAATGCCCATGGGTCTCCATCTGCCCACTCAGCTCAGCTCAGCACAGCACCTCCAGCCTCCAACCTCACTGTCCTGGCATACGTGCTTAGCTTTTCTTGAAGTGGGAAGATTCATCCAGGTTTCCTGCGGCTAGTACCTCTGCCTCTCTCCCACCCCACTCTCCACCTCCATTTGGATAAGCTGGGAGGAGAACTAACACATGGTGACCACTTATTATGGGCCAGTTGCTGGGAGAGATGCACTATCATGTGACTCATCTGACTTAAGTTTCAATGGCAGCTCTGCAGGACAGTTACTTCTTCAAAGTCACACAGGAAATAAGTGATGGAATAGACATACCAACCCAGGTATTTCTAAATCCAAAAATCCCCCTCATGGAAATCTAGAGCAGCACTGTCCAGTACAACAGCCACATTTGGCTACTGCACGTGCTCATGTGAAATGCAGCTGTCTAAACTGAGATGCCACGAAAGGGTAAAATACATAGCAGATTTTGAAGACTTAGTTCAAAAAGAGGATGCAATATACCTCGTTAAAATTTTTATGTGATTACATGCTAAAATGATAATATTTTTGCTATATTACATTAAATAAAATATATTGTTAGTTTCACCTGTTTCTTTTTATTTTTTTAATTTACCTACTGGATATTTTAAAATTATGTATGCGCCTTGATTTGTGGCTTGCATTTTATTTTATTTTTTGCACATCACTGATGTAGAACACTGGAATAAAAAGCCTCTCAACTCTTTGGCAATTACTATCCTGTTGTAAAAGAACCAAAACCAAGGAGTAGCCATTTAATTAGTCTGGTATCAGATGGGATTAGAAGTTCTTGAACAGTAATGAAATCATTGTATTTACCTTTACACCTTTCTGTATTCTACTATTGTTTTGTGTTGTGGTTAGTTTTTCAAACCTCCCTGAGGCTTTGTATATGTATAGTTTTATAAATGAAATGAGTTCATATTGCTTGTGTCCATAAGTACATGTATCTTTTTATCTAACCTGTGTTACACTGTGTCATAATATTCCACATAATTACTACACCTGGATAACACCATGTATGTTCAAACTGGGAGTCATCTTTAGTTGAGATGGTTGAAGCTTTTAGAGGAAATAATCCTGTATGTGATATTTTTCTGTTCTTCTGGGATGATTTTTGTATTTTTATTGCTCAGCATATTTGGAAAACAAGAAAGTAAGGAATTATTTTAAACAAAGAATTTCCAAATCAGAAAAACGAAATGTGGTAACTGAAACTAAAACTAGTGTAAGAGGTCACTGAGTTTACTATTATCGGATATTAATAAAAATGGTAATATGTAACACATCACAGTGTCTAATGTATGTGGCCTCACTTAATCCTCACAAAAGCCTATGAAGTGGGCAGTAGCAGGCTTATTATTAGGTTGGTGCAAAAGTAATTGCAGTTTAGGGGTGGCTGGATGGCTCACTTGGTTAGAGTGCGAGCTGTCAACCACAAGGTTGCCAGTTCAATTCCCACATGGGATGGTGGGCTGCGCCCCCTGCAACTAAAGATTGAAAACGGGGACTGGACTCCGGGACTGGACTGGGAGCTGAGCTGCGCCCTAAACAACTAGATTGAAGGACAATGACTTGGAGCCGATGGGCCCTGGAGAAACACACTGTTCCCCAATATTCCCCAATAAAATTTATTTAAAAAAAAAAGTAATTGCGGTTTAAAAGGTTAAAAATATTGTAAAAACCACAATTACTTTTGCAGCAACCAAATATTATGCCCTCTTGCCAAATGAAAAGTTGAGGCTCCCAGAAGTTAAGTGAATGGAACCCAGGGCTTCTGAGTCTGACTCTAGTGATCTTTCTACCTTGTTTCCACATTGGATCATGAAACATATTACAAGTCTGACACAGTTCTTTCTCTTGTCTATATTGTCTGAGATTTAGAGAATGCTCCTTACTATGGAGCATTATGTAATAGTAAAAGATGAATTATGGAGTAACCAGATTAATTTAGATGCCACAGGAAAGTACCTGACACAGTGCTGGGAATATGGTGATTATTCAGTAAACTTAATTTCCTTGTCATTGCTTTCTCATACCAAGAAAATCCTCTCGACAGATAATGCTATAAATGATCCCTTGTCCCTATTCTTGGTTTTCAGGTTAAAGATATTTGACTTCTTTTGCTGAGTTGTTTGGATGCTTTGTAACTTTATCACTGGTGTCATCACATTGTTTTTACCCTCTCTGGTAAAGTGAACTTGAATGTAAAACTTCAAAATCTAGGCAAAGGAAAAATAAAGAGTAGGAAACGAGTGGCATGATAATTAACCACATTTATTATTATCAAGAGTAAGCCTACATGCGGTGAGTGACAAGCCTTCAGGTTCTCTATGAAATCCAAAGATCGCCATCACCTACCAAAACCTGCAAGCATGACATGTAACAAATGCCAGTCAGGGGAGCGTGCCTGTAGCTTAGGGGTCAACCCAAGCTGCCAATGCAAGGCTTTGATAGGAAAGAAACACAGAATCATCCAGTATAATGTCAACATATCATACCAATTATCATACTAATGCCTAACATGCATGATCACTTTGGAGTTTAGAAATTGTTCACCTCCGAAATCTCATCTTAATTCCCAGTTTACAGATTTGGAACTTGAGGAGTTACAAATCTTGTAGAACTAGCCCAGCGACGCGGGCTACCTGCCTTCAATTCTGTCAGCTGGGAATTTTTCAGCGGCAGTTTTAACATTAAAAGTAAGTTTTTGACTTATGCAACAAAAAAGTCCAGAAGTGGTACTGAATTCAAGGTAGCTTGATGACGCAACAATATGACCAAGAACCTGACTTCTCCCATCTTTCCTGTCTGTCTTCTGCATGGGCCATTTTATCCTAAGACCAGCCTCCATCGTGGCTGCAAGGGGGCTGTCTAGCATTCCCAGGACCACGTGTTTCTTCAGCCACATTCACTGGAGATGGATTGGGGATTCTAGGCTTATACTACAAGGATTTTCCTCCTGTTAGTGTGCTTAGCTGAGTAGGCTAAAAGGTACTTCAAAGATTTGCTTCCTAAAGCACTTAGTTACCATGAGTTCCTGAAGTAAAATGAGACCAGGAGACAAGTGTCAACATTGAAACGTATCCAATAATTGTGCAAGAAACAACACTGTCCCCTGCCCCCTAGGTGACATTGATATAGTGACCACAGATTGCACTAATAATTAATGGGCTGACTAGTGCCTGATACAAGGACCAAATGTTTTACACTCATTCAATGCTCACACCAATCTCTATGAAGATGAGACAATTACCAACCCCATTTCACAGAGGAGGAAACTAAGGAGCAGAGAAATTAAATGATTTACCCAAGTTCATTCAGGATAGTAATTCCACTCCATTCCAGAGTCCATACTCTCAAACATTGTCTTACGTGGGCAATGGCAAAGTTTGCTTCTCTCTGGCTCTCTTGGGGACTCATCCCATTTGCAGGTAAGTACCCCTTACAGGAAAAACAGGAGGTCTAAAGAGCCCCTAAAATCTACTTTTAGAGTCTTTAACTGTTTTAATATTTTCAAGAAAGTAGCAGTACTCTAGGGTCCCACAGACCCGTGTTCAAATCCTGACTTTGCTACTTACCAACAGTTTGACTTTTAACAAGCTAATTAGCCCTTGTGAGCCTCGTCTTCCAATCTGTAAGATGTAGATATTACTGCCCTCAGGATTGTCTGAGACATAAATAGAATCACAGGCTGGCACATAGAAAATGTGCAGTAATTATTAGCTGCTTTCTCTCCACTCCCATTGTCTTTTGTCTTGCCACTTCCTTTGAATATGGCTGTCCATGTTTAATGATGGGAAGCTCAGAACATGTCTGCAGGGTATTCTGTCTTAATATGCATTCCTTCCCAGAACTCTGAGTGACCCTATACACCAAATAGGACAATTTCATTTAAAAGTTTTTACTTTTTTTTTTTAATGTATTGGGGTGAACACACAATGGGATTTATAAAAGTTTTTACTTTTTCTTGCTGAAGTCTTTTCCTATTGCTAAAACGGGAGAGAGAGAAACAACATTCTTTTTTTGTTCAGTGAACCCCTTGGGCTTGCTTTTAAAATGGATTCACATGCTGTTTTGCAGACAAGGAGTACAGCCCATTTAAAGGGGGCCCTTTAGATTGAGAGGTAAGGCCTGTGGCCAATTCAGGCCCTAATGAGTTAGCTTAAGTATGTAAGCTAATTAGTCAACTCAAGTTTCCAGGGCAAGGAGCTAAGATAAAGGGAGGTAGCCAGGAAAAAGTGCATCATTGGGAAATCATGTTGTTGATAGACCTTCATCACTTTGTCTTCCAATTTCCGCCAAACTTTGGAGAGCAGAAAATAATTTCCTTTTGTTCTATTTTGTTTTGCTATGTTTCTCCTGAGCTAAGATATGGGAAGAAACTGGGCAGCTAGTTCATCAGATCCGCGAGCATTAGTGAGGAGGGAAGCCAATAAAGACCTTGCGCGGGAGGAGAGAACACCTCCTGCAGAATAACAGCTTGGGGGACAGAGTCACCCCCAGAGCTGCCGCCACAGTCCACCTGGTGGCAGCTTCCCACAGGACAGGCAGAGCACGTGATAGGAAACAACCAGCCCTTCCCAAGAAGGATGAGCCTCACAGCGCACCCCTCAGGAAGCGGATCAGAAGAGCTGAATTCATGGATCTGCGTTCTAACCACTGAATGCCATGTGGATGAAGCCGGGCCCTCATGGCGGGCTTTGATGTGGTACCAACACGAAAATGAGTATGGTATGCCACAAAGGCAGACTGGGAGAGCAGTTTAGAAACTATTACCAGGAAAGTACGCTCCTGCTGAATTTATTAAGTGGGAAATGTGCAATTAGAAATCTTAATATGAGGGAATAGGCTAGTAAAAGCTTGCCCTTTGGAAGACAGAATTCTAATTCAGTTACTGAGTTGAACCATATGAAACTGCCACTTCGGACATAGCAGGTCACTCCCTCCTCCTCGAAAGAGTTTCTTCCTTTGATGTCTTCTGGCCATCTCCTAGCTCACTGACCACACACTTACTGGAATCTCATCTTTCCAACCTGTAAACATACAGGGCTTTGGCCTCAGACCCACTCTCTTCTTTATTTATACTCTCACTACCTGGATTTTTCTATCTAGTCCTTGATTTTTAAACACCAGCTATTAACTGATGATTCCCAAATTTATATCCCCACCTTTCCTCTAAACTCCAGACTAGTACATCTAACCAACTTCTTGTCTTCTTCACATGGAAATACAATAAGCAACTTGAACCTAATATATCAGAAACTGAACACTGAATCTCCACACCCACCCCTCCAAAATACTTATCCTTTATCTGTCTTCTGGATCTTAGAAAATGGCAAAAACAAGCAGAGAGGAGACATTTTTGACTCCTCTATTTCTCTCATAGTTCACATCTAATCCATCAGATCCTGAAGTTTCTATTTTCAGATCACATGCTGAATTGGAACACATCTCATGATCCCACTATATTCTGAACCAGCCACCATCATCTCTCACTGGACTTTGCAGACGCCTCCTAACTGGTCTCCTTGTTTCCACCTTCATCATTCCATAGCCTGATCTCTGCATAGCAGCCAAGGTGATCTATGTAAAACATAAAGTAGGTCTTGTCATTCTTTGCTCAAAACCTTTCGGTGGCTTCCTATCACACTCAGAATAACATCTTCCATAGCCTGCAACAGCCCATAGGATCTGACCCCTCCCCACTTTTCTCATCTCTTCTGTAATGGAAGAAAGCTGGCCACTTTGATACTCCTCACATTGAGAGGTGGAATCTGTTTTACCTGCCTTTGAATCTGAGTACAGCATGACCAAGAGTATGATGGAGATGACCGTAAGCCAGTTCCAGGCCAAGTCTTGAAAACTACCAGTAACATGGTGTCTGGGAGACCTGAACCACCATGTGAGAAGTCCAATGCCCTCGGGCCACGATGCTGTCAGAAACCCAGACAGCATGGTAACAACACAGCCATGGGTAGGCCCTCCAGTCAACAACCCGCACCGAGCTCCTGGGTAACAGCATCAATGACAGCCATGTAAGTAAGCCAGATTGTACTCCCAGCCCAGTCAAGCCTTCAGATGTCTCCATCTGCCACTGCTATTTGAATGTAACCACATGACAGACCCCAAGGAAAAATCAACCTACGAATAGATAATAATAATTGCTTTAATCCACTACGTTATAGTTACGTAGCCATAGCTAACTGTGACATCATTTCCTATTATGCTGTCCGTTGCTCCCTCCACTCCAGCCAAACCGACCTAGCACTGCTCCTCTCACAGACCAGTCCCAGACACGTTACTACCTCCAGGTCGTCATACCTACTTTCCGTGTACATGGCGTGCTCTTCCTGCAGATATCCACATGGATTCATTCAGGGCTCTGCTCAAACATCAAAGAGCATTTCCCTGATGACTTTATCTAAAATAACATCCCATCACTCTGTCTCTTATCAAGTTTATTTTTCTTCTAGGCATTTATCACCATCTAACACACTTTAGACTTATTTATTATTTGTCTCCTACTAAGAAAATGGAAAATTTGCAAGAGCAATGATATTGGCAGCTTTCATCTGCAACTCTTTCTCTACTGCTTGGAACAAGGCCTAGCATACCATAGGTATTCAATGTACTGTCCAGTGGGTGAATAAATGAATGCGAATCCACAGCCCAAGCATTCTCCTCTGCATTACACTAGTATGCAAAGAAAAGGAAGGAAGGAAGGAAAACGTTATGGGGGGAGCATCCTATAAATTAGAGCACTTATGTTAGTTCTATTCCTTGCATTGCATTAAACAAAATGGATGGCAGAGACCATGGTATAAACAAGGTATACAAGCACCAGCTCAGCAGCCCTGAATTTCACCAGGGTTGGTTTCACCCTTCCAGAAACTGTCCTAGTCATATCCCAATTCAAAAGAGCTGAACTCAAGTGCTTCCTCCTCTCTTCTCAAGTAATACATTCTCATTTGGATCCATTTCTCACATTACAAGCCCCTGCCCGCACCATTTGGTCAGGGTCAGGGTGAACCTTACCTAATTAACAATGGCATAATCAAAACAAATATTGTTTCATTGCTCCATGACATGATTAATTCCCATCGGCATTCAAGGTTGGGCCTGCTCTTGATGAGTAACCATGGAGCAAGTGGCAAAAATCAGCAACCATTTGAGCTGGAAACTAATTGTGGGCTCCCCTTAACCATTCTGGGCAGACTGAGTAGTTAGGTGACTTGCCCGCTAGTGATAGATGGCTATACATCACGAATTGTTTGCAATTTGTAAGAGATAGATGACGCAAAGAAGAGAGCCAAAGTCTTAGCAACCCCCTCCACTCGGGAACCAAGACCTACCCCACCACCCGTCCCACTGACACTGCCAGGTTTCAGTCTGCACAACTACATACTACAGACATTTAAAAGATTTCACGATGCCATTTATTCTCTAATGAGAATCTTATTACATTCCGTTACGTTCAACAGTCCCAGATCAAGAAGAGCCAAATCTATACTGCCCAGTGGTCCTTGAAAACGTTAAGGACTGAACACATGGAGGGACACCCAACTGCTCTGCATACATGTGAGGATACTGAGGACTCCATGAATAAATGGAAATACTAGTGACTATGGGGGAGCTGTCAGATCCCAATCAATTACAAAGGAAATAAAATGAGTAGGAAGCCAGGGAGCTCCCTGTCCATGGAAAGAGTCAAATAGCAGCTAGACAACACCTTTTTGAAAATTGTATAAAGGGAGCTCAGGTACCAGATAAGAGTATTGTCAGATAGTCTTCAAGATTCCTTCTGATTCTGAAGTTCGGTGACCCTACGATGTATGAAAACGATTTGTTTGCTTATCATCTGCCGAGTGTAGAAGTAGTCCAAGGCTCCTTTAGGTTTGGCTCCCACTCTCTTAGAGTATCATGTAGAGCACTTAGCATAGACTATCAGCATTCACAAGGGCATTTTCTCCCTTCCTTATAGCCTAGGCGGCCGGCTCAAGTAATTTATTTGCTCAGCTTGTGTGCAGTGACCTTGAATTCACTGTGTTTTTCAGGTAAAATAGACTGCCTAAGCACTGCCCAGGTGGCTCCATGGACTTCTCAACTCCATGGTCCTTACCTTCATGGTCACAATTCACAAAACCTTTCCCTGCCATTGGAGTTTTCCTCTGAGTAAATCAGAACCCTCAGTGGAATGAGCTGTCTCTACAAGGTGCGGGCCCTTGTCATTGAAGTGTGCAATTGAATTAAATCTTCTTGCATTCATTAACAAAGCACACGGTTGCACTTTCTACATGACAGGAACAGTGCCAACCTCTGGAAATACAGGAGTTCCTTGCAATTGGCCCTTTCCACCCCTAGTTTCCAACATTAGTTTTGTGACTGATAATATCTTGTGTCTGGATCTCTGTGGAGGCAATGCCAAGACTGAGAGGTCATTCCTGAATGTGACAGAGAGCAGCATCACTGCTGAAGCCAAGTATGATGAGATGAAATGGGACGCAGTGTCAGCAGTCAGAGCACACGCGATAATGTCCCCTCATAAACTCTCAAGGTGTCCAGGCTTCATTCGTAGCTCCCTCTTGGAGAATCTTAATACCTATTATAATATTAGAAGCTCTGAGAAGCCCTCACAGTATAGACATCCTTTAAAACTGTTTATTAATCAAATGTTTATCTTTCATTAGCCCAATGTTTCCCAAGATTTTCTTTTTTTAACTACAGAGCTCCTTTTGTGCTGCCTCTATAAAATCTCAGACAGAAAATATTCAGTAGAAGACCAATTTGGTGGAAGCTAATCTACTCCATCCCATCAAGATAAGAAAAGAAACTGAGTTTCTGGGTAAAGACTTGTGAAAACATACAACTAAACCAAGACATCCAGCTCTCCCATCTCCCACTCTTTGCCACTCCTTAGTGATCCATCAGTATGCAAGTAAGACAGGTCTAGGCTGGGTGATTTCACTGGGGACCTACCCTAGCCTCATACTCTAACCCAGTGTGCTAATAAGCAGCTTAGGAGCAAATCCAAAGAAATGATTGGGGTAGGGAAGCAGAGAGGACTCAAACAGGGAAGGAGAAAAAGAAAGAGAGAGAGAGAAAAGTATAAGTAATCAATAAATGTTGCATGAGTGACTGAGAAAATCAGGGCATGGACAAGTGAGTAGATGGATGGATGGATAATACAACAGTGGAATGGACAGAGAAGTGAAAGAGTAAAAGAACAAATAAAGAACAAGGCAAATGAATAAGTACGTGAATGAATGAGGACAAGGTCGGCCCTTGGCTGTGCCATGATTCAAGAAGCAATGGCTCCCTCCTAGCAAATGGTACCATACCTTGTTATCACTCACAGGCAATGCGTAAGAACATATATCTTCTCACTTTCTAAAAATGAGGTGTTACGGAGTTTGAATTTTACCCTGAAGACAATGGAGAAACAACGAAGAATGTAAACAGGAGAGGAACATAGCCATATTTCAGTTTTGGAAACACCACTCAAGGGGGAAAAGTTTGTTTAGAGCTCCTTGTGTAACCCTCCCCAGTGGAGCCTGGGATAAGTTATTCCTTAGTCTTTGATTCTCCTTCCTCTTCCCAAAAGAAGCCATTAGAAGACCTTGAAAAGCAGTGACAATATTAAAACTGTATTAGAAGTATGGAGTTTACTTTTGCTATGCCTTTGACTAATCTTCACTTCCTCCTGGCTTTGAACCTTAGAAAAGGTAGTAATGTTGGAGACATCCACTGTTTGACTTACTTTTCTAGGACTTCCAAATGGACACCAGGACAGTATTGGAAAGCTCTTGGGAAATAGTCACTGGGAGCATAATTGACTAAAATGGACTAACTAGGCCCATCTCTGGCCTGTCCTTAGTATGTGTTCAAGTAACACTGAACTGAATATTGATAGTTTTTAAAGACAAGTTGAATGACCTAAAAGGAAAATAATACTGATCAGAAAATGCAAAAAAGTTATGCTCACAAGTATATAATATGAGCCACACTAGTAACAAGATTCAAGGATGTCTGGTTCCCTGTACAAAGCCCACCACATAATAGGGGCTCAACAAGTCATAGTTGATTAACCTCTACTAAGCTCATAAGGGGAGCAGATTTATTCATGTACTCAGTAAGTGTATACTAAATGACAATTACATGCTAGCACACAGGGATACAGTAGTGAATAAACAAAGTCCCTGCCTTCATGAAACTTCCATTTCAATCAGGTGTGACAAAACCCCAGCACAGCAGAGTCAGAGTTACCTTACAGTAGCTCAACGCTCTCGTCATTTAGGTGGAGAAATTCAGACCCAGAGAGGAGAAAGAAATTCCCCCAAGGTCACCCAACAAGTTAGCAGCAAAGCTGGAATTCAAGCTCGGTTTCATGACCAAAAAGCCAGCGCTAATCCACCCACACCAGTTTGCCTAGGTTAGGGAGGCTCTAGAATGGTTAATACCACAATCTAAAGGGAAGTCACGGTGCCATAAATCATTAAATCACAGAGACAGAAACACCATAGCCCTGACCTCAGTTCAGCATCTCAACATTCTTAAGAAGCTCAGGTCTTGGCCAATGTTTTTACTTAGCAGAATAAATTAATTACTATTGTTTCAAGAAACCAAACCGAATTAACCAGAACTCAGGGATGACCAAGCCTAGCAAAGACAGAAAGAGGACTGTCATGTTGTGTTGTTTCCAAAGAGGTGACCAGGCATTAGGAAGTGGAAAGAGCATGCGTTTGGGAATCAAATTGAGTTCTGAATCCCAGTTCTGCCCTCTATCAGTTGTACACCCACAGGAAACTCGCACTCAACTTCCCCACTTACAAAATGAGTCCTCATAGAACTTTCATGAGAATTCTGTGAAATAATATATGTAGAACAAAGGCTAAAAAAGTGGTCAATCCTTATGCCTCCCCACACTTCTGTTCTTGATGGCCAATTTCCCTCCTTTAAAACCTGTCAATGAACTAGAAAAGGTTCAAACACTTAATCCAGTGAAACATAAAAATGCAATAACTTTTTAAAACTCTGAGAAAAATGCCCCTAAACTCATGGTGTGCACAACAGGCCTCGAATTTTGATTCTTTATTTGGTGGAGTTTTCATATTTTCAGCCTTTGGTCAGACTTAAATTCCAGGGGGAATACCTCGCCAGGTACTTTGGCACTTTCCCTAGTCACAGTTGGAAGCCAGAAGTATAGAAATGAGTGAAATGGGAAAATAATGAAAAACAAAAATCAATCAAAATCATTTTTTTTCACTTTTTCTTTTTCCTTTTAGTGATTTTTTTTTTTTTTTAAGTAGATCTGTATAACTTTCAGTCAAAGCTTGGGATCAAGTTTTAGTTCTGCAGATGATGTTGTTGTTGTTGTTTTTTTCCATTCTCTAATTTAGTAGGGTTCTCCCTACCCCGTGCCGGTTACATTTTTGAAACCCAAGAGCTCCTTTTGCAGGTACTGTCTTATCAAGACCAGGGATTCTTGTGACTAATTCTCTGTTGTGTTCTTTGGAAAGACATATTATATGCACACAGGCCTCGCTGGAGCTGAGTGAAAATAAAGCTTTTGGTTTGTTGTTAATGTCACGTGCTTCGATGCTGCTGCCAACACAAGCTTGTGAATCCTTCTGCATCCACTGCGATGGGCATCAGGGTTTTGGACGGTCCCTCAGTCAAACGGCATAGCTGCAGTTTAGTCTCTTCTAATCTAGCACAGCAGACTAGCCTCTCCCGTCACCCCACCGTGCCTAAAGGAAGTCACATTTTCTTCTTGGCAGAATCAAAAGCAGGCAGAGATGTTAATGAGAGAACTGGATATGCACAAGAATTCCAGCACTTGTGTGCTCCAGACGGCGAATTGACACCACTCTGACAGAGATGCTCGCTCACTGTGGGATTCGTCAGAGGCTGGCATTAACAGGGGGAGAATCATACCTCTAAATTCAGGAAAAGTAGAAAGAGTACCGACTCACCAGTGTGACGGTGGGGCAGAGGAAGAAATGTCCACTGACGGCTGAGCTTTAGCTCCCGTGTACCTTGCAGGAGTCCCCTCCCCACCTCGGCTGCACTGAGCCATCTCTGGACACTGAGGGGGCATTGGGCTGGACGGCCCATGGGGGCCCTCCCAGGCCTGACACTCCGCGAGTGGACGAAACAACACGATATCCACGTCGGGACTCCAAGAGCTCGGCCACCCTGACAAGTCAGATGATGCCAGAACACTATCCATGTGGAGATCATCAGTGACAGGTGACAGCCAAAAAGTAACACTAGAGTGACCCGATTTGCATAGTGACAAGGAAGAAAACCAGGCAGCATTGCAGCCACCAAAGTGCTGCCACTGTGGGATGTTTCATTCACTGTGGAATGTGTTCTCCCCTCCTTATTCGAAACAGTCGTCAGAATGCCTAATTGAAGGATTTTTCTAAGCCCAGACATAAGCAGATTTGAAAACCTAGAAGCTGACTTTAGGAAAAGAAATTCTTTTTTAAATTAGAAACCCAACAAACTGTTCAACAAAGAGGGCAGGGGAAGCAGCTCTGGAAGAAAGAGACACCTAATATTCATGGAAACCACAAGGGACCAACACAATCCCAACCCACACAGATAGATACACAGTCCCTAAAGGAAAGGTCAGAGGCCATAAAGAATGAGAAGGAAGCCATCTATCCTTCCTGGGGGTGTTAGGAGTGACACCACAAGGAGAGTGACACCATGTGGACCTTTTATGGAATTCTGGCTATGATAACAGTGTTACAAGTAGAGAAATGAAAGATAATGCTTTACATTTACAAAGGATAAGATCTTTGAAAACTGAATTGAACCTCTCAGCTCCCTCATCCCCAAGCTAGGAATAAGAATACTCATTGCCTCGTAGGAATAGAGCTTTTCAATTTCATGAAGGTTTAGGAAATCCCTGAAATACAGAGTAAGCTACTCAATGTGATACACGTGTGACCCCATGACAAGATTCAAAGGGGGAAGGACAAATGATATCGGGGCCCCATCTTCATGAGAATAATGATCAACTATGAAATTATAGAGGCCTAATTAAGGTCGTATAATTAAGTACCTGCTATCTTTCTTTAAGGGACCATAAAATGTTCCCCATGTTAAACTTTTTCCATATAATTCCTAAGGCACATTTAGGGATAGAAAGAAATAGGAAAGGTATTATAGTTCTTCACAACTAGGTTGAACCTCGTCCAGCTTAAAGGTTAGAGAGTCGTCCCCTCCCTACCCCCGCCACCTCCACCCTGTTTCAGGTCTAAACGTCATGAGGAAGGTGGGATCCCCACTGGGACTCATCAGCCTCCAAGATCATCAACCTCAATGGCGTCAGTAAATACACTGAGTCCCAGCAGCTGTGCTTTAACTCCCGAGCATTTACTGAATGCCAAGTGCACGCATGTCAGGCCCAGAGCTGGTCCCAAGTAGAACACGTTATGCAGAACTTGACTCCTTTGCTCATCAGCTTCAGGGAAGTCAGACACGTAACCAAGGAAAATTCACTATGGAATGTTCTAGAACAATTCCACCTGGAACAGTCGGAGACAGTGCTACAGGGAAGGTGACGTCTGGGTTAGCAAGCACAAAAGGGTTAAGGACATGTCAGGCAAAAGGAACATTTTGAGCAAAGGCTCCGAGGAGTAAAGAAACATGGGAACCTATTCAGTTTCTCGCTTGTAAAAAACAGTGAGATGTCTGGAGGCAGAGATTATGAAGGATGTGGCTAGAGATGTGGGCAAGTGCCAAGTCGAAAGAGGGCTGCCCTGTGTGCCAAGGCAAGGAGGCTGGACTTTGTCCAATAGCCATGGGGAGCCACTGAGAGCTTTCAGACATAGGACTGACATGGACGTGACGAGTGCTCCCTCTGGGGCACTGTGAAGGCAGATTGTCAGGGGAGAGACTGGAGGCAAGGAGGCAAGTTAGGAGGAGTTTTATTGCTATTTTCGTGTAGAACATCTGTTCTCAAAGGAACAATAGAGGATTAAGTCATGTGGCCTAACCACTTTCCATGTGGACTCCTGTGGAGGCTGTTTACCACCAGGTAAGTGGACACAGGTTGTAGAATCAGGACACTGCGCTGAATGAGGGGCAGGCAGCACACAACGGTCTTGGAGGGAGAAAGACCCAACAAAAACCCCAGCTCTGCAACTTATCAGTTGTCTGACACTGGGCAGCTCAGCCAACTTCATGGAGCCACAGTTTCTTCTTGTGTAAGACAGCAATCAGAATACCAACCTGACCAGTTTGCTGGAGGCGAGAGATATAGTCAAGGCCCCTGGCAGAGCACTGAGCACCGACGACGTCCACCATACGTGGTAGCCACCATTATGACAGTGGAAAGCCTCCTTTTGCCAAGAATGTGCTCAGAAAAGATCCATTCACCAAGACCAGGCTTCCTCTGCTGAGCACCAGTAACCAAAGCAAACAGAGTACTGGGGACAAACCCAGAGTTATTACCTACCCGAGAGGCTCAGGTGTCCCTTTGAAGGAAAGCAAAAACCAGCCTGAATCTAACAAGCCCATACACACCGATCAGAGCTGCCTATTCTCAGCAGCCCTGGGCACATTCCCACGTAACCTGGTTTGACAAGCTGCACTGGCCCAGTTCCCAGCTTCCAATCAGAATCTACAAGGCCCAGAGATTATTTGACAATTTTTCTCTCTAGAAGAGCAGTTATGGTGAAGAATTGAGGCATCGATGTATATTTTTTAAGCACACCCTTTCATTTCCCATCTCACCTAGGAGGCTAAATCACGTCTAGAAAGCAACAGAGCTTCCACAGACAGCATACCTAATTTACTGTCTGGGAACAGTTTTGGTTCTAGAATTAGGGCTCCTGGTTGGAAACATTCTGATATTCCCAGCTCAGATGGGATTACGATTCCTGCTCCAAGCCACATGCTTGGAAAGAGAGGGCACTCATGGATGAAGACATTGCTCAGTGCCAGCTACTATCTCTCTTCTCTCTGATTCTCATCCTCACTTGCAAACATTCCGAAACTTCTCATTGCCCCATTCAGACACCAACTATCTCCTTCCTTCTACCACTGTATGTTGCTCAGAATATCCCACACCCACTGCTGCTTCTCATCTGGTAGTTACGCTTTAGCCCGTGGAAATTTCATTCTGCCTCCCCCAGGAGACTGAAAGGTTCCAGGCAAGTCACTAGCGACCTTTCCAAATCTTAGAGGGTCTTGCCCTATTTGGCTCCACTTCAGCATTCTCCACTTTGATCACTGGTCACTTCTGAGAAGCCACCCGTCCCTTGGCTTCCTGACACTGCTCCCCTCCGACCTTCCTGCCCTGCCCCTCCCCAAGTTCACAGTAGCTGATCACTCTGCCTCTGTCCATCTCTGGGTATAGGCTTTCTGGTGCTTTTTCTCAGGGTTTATTCCCAAAATCCTCTTCCTAGGAGATACGACAGCTGCCCACCCTGGTTCCAGATACTTCCTCCTACTCCCACAGAATACAGAATCTTCTTCAACTGCAGTTCAACTCTCTCGAAAGAGTCTAAAACAGCAAAGCCGGCGCCATGGTGGAAGCCGTAGCTGCTTGTCCGACACCGGGCCAAAAACATAGCTGTCCAAACCCAAACTACTGACTTTGTCATGGAAACCTGTTCACCTGCCTGTGCTTGCTGCTGCCTTGGTTGGCGGAACCACCATCCTCTCCACCCAAGGTAGAAGGCTCAAGCATTCCTGACCCTCCTTCTATTTTACCCACATTTTTAAGTTGTATCTGTCCCTTCCCTCCATCCTTCCTGCCGCAGCTCCTGGCCGAACTTTTACCGGAACTTTTGCCCCCACTCCATCACACAGTCTTCCTGCGTGCGTGCTCATCTTGACTTTTCAGAGTCTCCTCCTCATTGCTGTCTTGCTAAAGCACAGAGAATAATACCGTCAGATCAAAAACCCTCACTGCCCCCCATGCCATCTTCTTAGCATGGCATCCAACACTCCACAATGTAGTTAGAACATACGTTGGGGTCGCACTCTCCTACTAGATCATGAATTCCTTACGACCACTATTGTTCCTCAGTGACTGAGTGTCAGCCAGCCTGACACATAGGAAGAACTCGATACACACTTGAACAAATGAATGAATCTTCAGGCTGTCAGTTCACCTCCCGTTTATCCAGCTCTGTTCTCTGAAATCAAAACGCCCTTCTCTGAACATCTTAGGATTAAGAGCTCCTTCAGAGCAGTTATGTAACATCCACAAAAGTATTCCACAATTTTTAGACGTAATATGAATACCCTTCCTTAATTTCCATAGCATTGAACTGCTTCTAACTGGTTATTTATTCACACGAAGCAAAAGGTCTCCTCATTATGTATTGTGGATAACAAAAATAATTGCATCAAATTTTTTGACTTTGATTTAACTTATCAGTCAGGGTCCAACCAGAAAAACAAGAACTCACTCTACTTAATACAGATGGAATTCAGTAGAAATAGTAACTGATTATTTAATAATCCAGGTGATGGAGAAGCCACAACATTTAAGCAACTGCGGTTGAGGTGACCCAGGAAGCTGCCATCATTTCCAGGCTGGAAGGACAAAGGGGGGACCAGGGGCTGTGTGACCTAGTGGAAACAGAAACCCTAGCAGAGGAGATTTACCATAAAGCTAATACTTTGGGGCTCCTTGCCTTCCTGGGTCTCTTCTAAAGCCCTAGATCTAACTTTGTGTTCTTTTTCTTTAAAATGGACCCCCAAATTAGATAAGCTTTAGTCTTCACAAAACCTGGATCCTCCACAAACCATGGAGGAAACATTACCACAGCTGAAGATGTTGTCCAAGGCTAAGATGGGGAGAAATCCCCTGGCTTTCTTCCCTTCTGTCCACCTTCCAATTTACTGCACATACTTCCCACTGGCCAAACTCAGGCATATACCAAGTGGCATGAGCCTAGAAAACACATACTTCAGGGTCAGCCTTCCTGTGACGTGGAGCAGAGCAGGGGAGAGGCAGGACTTGATCTGAGAGCAGACAAGTCGAGGATCGGCGTATCAGTCTCACTGAATCTCATTGTGGTGCCCAGTGTCAGCGCAGAACGAAAGTACACAGAGCTGTAGGGTGTCACCAGGAAAAGGCTAAGTGGCCCTCTCTCTCCCACGACGTCCAACAAGGCAGCCTTGTCCCAGTGTGCACATGACATATTTGTATCTGCCTCCCAGCCTTGCACAGTCTGAAACTCAACCTTGTCATCGTCCCAAAGACAGTCAGATTTGGGGAGGGTAACTCACACTAATGAAGCTTATAGAAGCTTGAAGCATAAGCCTGAAAACCACCACCACAATAAACCAGGAAGACATATCCCTGTAACATGGAGCAACACACTTATGTTGACAAAATCCGTTCAATGGTCTTGCTCACTGTAGCCACCCAATAATTGACTTAACATGGCAGTTACTTCCAAGCAATGCGGATACAAATGAATGATACCCAACCCTGTCCCATAGTGATCAATTTACAGTAACATCATAGACAAATCTAGATCAAATAAAAAGAACAATTCTTATTGAGCACAGATCCACAGTCAGTCTTGTTAACATGATCTGAATGTTTAATAACACCAAGCTCTGACAGATACAGAAGTCAGTCTCTACCAGAGAGACAGAGCTGGCAGGAAGACTGTAAATAACTGTTTGCTTGGCAGAGAACGGACTCCCTGGAGAGAGCCCAAGTTTGCCTCCCTGACTCGGTGTTTCTATGTCCCACACTGACCACCAGCTCTTCCGATGGGCACATGCATGTAATGCCAACCGCGAAATTCAACAGGCCTGGGAGCCATTCGCTCACACAGAGCAGGCTTCTGAACCATTCTTCCTCTTGGAGAATGTCATAAAAGCTTCAGGCTCGCTCTGAAATCCACATACACCAATTTCGTACACTCTTTCACAAGGTTCTTTGACTTCATTGTCTCCAGTTCTTCCTCTAGTGCAGGATTTCTCAACCTCAGCAACACTGCCATTCTGAACTAACCATTCTTTGTTGTGGGGCTCTGTCGCTCGTATCCTAGGCTGGTTAGCAATATCCCTAGTCTCTACACACTAGATGCTGGTCGCCCACCCTCCACCAGCTGTGACAAGCAAAAGTATCTCCAGACATCGCTAATGTTGTTCGCTGGGTGGGACAACATGGCCCCCACTGAGAACCACTGCTCTGAGAGACCCCGGCTACCTCGGCTCTTCCTCCATGAGCGATACATGCAGGGTCCAGCCCGAAGAGCAGCGAGGCGTCCCACACCTGCCCTGCCAGACTGTATGCTACCAGTTCAGCAGACGAGTTGCCTTAAAAAGAAGAATGCTGAGACGTGCCTGCATTCTGGCTTTACCAATATAGAAAATAAATGTCTACATGTGGATCAGGACCGGGAGGAAAGTGGAAAACGTGTGGTCAGGTGACTGATCAGGGTAAAGGATGTTTCAGCTTGCTTTCTGTTTGTTTCCGTCATTGGCATGCATTATACAACAAGCCACGATGTGGTTACATATTGTTGCCAGCTAACCCGGAGTCCACCTGGAGCTGCACGTGATCCTTAGCTACCCAGAGGAGCTCCACTCGTTTCTGGTATAGCTGGCATTATGGTCAATCTCTCCTAAAGGATTAGAGACCTGCCTTCCATGCCAATTCTCAAGGCCACCCGTAGGCCTTGAAAGAGATCATCATCTCCTCCACCCCCCAACACACACTGAGGACTTTCTGTGGACCACGCACTGTGCTTTTTGTACAGCAAATCATTTAAACCTTACGACATGCTAGAATCGTAGGCACTATTGTTCCCACTTTACAGAGAAAAGAACTGAGCCTCAGAGAGGTTTAGTAGGTCGCTTAGAGTCACACAGCCAGGAACCGACAGAGTGGAATTAAAACCCAGCTCCTCTGAGACTAAGACCAGTGCTCTTTTCCTGTCGCTGTCATGTGTCTGGTTCAGTTGCAAATTTCAGCTAAGATTATTTAAGACATAAAGAAGTGGCCTCTGTGACAGGAACGAAAATGAAAGCAAACAGCTCAACTATTTTACTTCAATAGGGAAATGCAGCAAAACAGATATTTGACGTCAAACCAACATAACATCTTTAAAAATGTGCGAACCCATTTAGAGCAGTATTTGGTTAGCACCTTCAAATTCCCAGAGTCTTCCCATAATATAGGAGGCAGCTACACGCAGAGCTGAGGGTAAGGCAGAAGCCCAAGAATTCCGACTAGGAGGGCTTTCCTCCTCATCTCATCAGCAACTACAAGCCACTGGCTCTAAGCAGGAAAACATTCATTAGCCTTTTGTTACCAATTCAAACCAGGGACTTCCTCATTCTGCCCACACAACGCCAGGGGATGTCTGGGACAAGAACGGAGAGACCAGATTGATGGGGCTAGTCCAAAACACAAATAATGTATTTCCTCCCAAATACAAAAACAATACTTGAAGCCAGGGTGTAATAATAGGTTTTCCCAGTATGGTCGCTTTCATAGAGCATTATGAGTGTCCTTTGATTATACTTCTAAGAATATCGAGTCTGGATTTCTTCCTTCCTTCCCGTCTTCCCTTGCCTTCCCTTCCTTTCCCCTTTCCTCTTCCCAAAGTCATGTCCTGACCTCCTCTTTTGCACCAGCCCGTACGCTGGGACGTGGGGATAATGGATGAATGGAATCAGACTGTGTCTTGCCTGAGAGCCTAGTGGAGGAAACTGGCAAATAATCCCAAGGGAGTATGACGGACAAGGCAATGGAGTTGTGCTATTGCCTGTGAAAAAAGACGGAAACATTCAAAGTACTGTGGGGAAATCACTCATGCACTTGAAATATTGGAGGTCAGGGTCAAAAGGGGTATGCCAAACAGTACAGCATTTGTGTACAGCACTGAAAATCTGGGCCTCAAAACTTGTTAGGAAAACATGCCTTGGTGGGATCCTTGAATTCTATGAGATGAAATCTTAATAAAAAGCGATGGGAACAAAGTACTTTCTTTTTCCCTTAGAGAGCACTGGGGAGGGATAAGGAAACTGGTTAATGGGCGCTGCTTTTCTTATTCTTCATGAAATTCATTAAAATTTTATTATGTTTTAGTTTTCAAATTGCTTTTGCATGCATTATCTTAATTTTGCTTTACAACATCCCTGTGAAGTAGAGTATTATCTCCATTGTACCGGTAAGAAATGGAGGCTTGGAGACGTAAGTGGTTCTCTCGAAGGCCCACAACTCGCCAAGAGAAGAATGGGCCTCTCAAATCCACCTCTGCCTTCCTGCACAGCCCACGTCCCGCCCTCTAGATGACTCGTGGCCTCCATGAGTGTCATGAGCCCTGGGAAACGACGAATGTTATTCAACTGCAGTCTCCCAGGCATCACACGAGGAGAAGGTGTGTTCAAGAGGCTCTGGGGTGTTGAGAAGAGAGTAAAGTGGGTTTTAATGGAAAAGATTGTTCTACTTATAGCGGCTCCAAAAAAAAAAAAAAAAGTGATTCACTCTTCAGGCCTGACATGTTTTGAGAGACAGACATGCCTGTAAATTTGGCCAGACTCGTGGGTGCCAGATGATAATTGACAAAGACCCTAGGGCTTGACGATCCAGCCAGGACTTCCTCATGTTCCTCACTGGGCTCTCCAGGGGCCAAGCACACTGCATAATTAAGTCAGATGGTTGCAGAGGGGAAGAGATGGGTCATTTTCTCTATGGAGAGGTTTTCTTCTTGGCAAGATGCAGAATGACACACTTCAGGCAGCAGGAAGATCATTTCCATAAAAGTCAGCGGGGAGGGGAGGGAAATCACAGTTACTGAAAGACAAACAAAGCCCAAATACCATAAACAGAGTATGGAGTTCCCAACCAGAGGCACAATTATCTCTTACCTCAAACTTGGAAAGGGCTCAAGCGAGCATTATAAGAGATTTTCTCATGCACATGAGTAATTGCCCCACTCATTAAAATGTTATAGATGAGCCTTACTTGGAAAGCAGCAAAGTGTGAATTCCAATGCTGAACCTGGAGCGAGCTTCAAGGGGCCCCAGAAAGTCCTAGCAGAAAGCTTTGAGTCGGCCCAACAGTCTTCTAGGAGGTAAAATGGTGGCCACAGAGAGAAGAAAGATTTGAAGAAGAAAAGGTATCACCCACCCATATACGAACACTGCTACCACACAGGCACAGACACCTGACATTTCACTACCTTCCATTTAATGAAAACCCAAGTCTATAAATACACATGAGATTATTTATGTCCGGAACATTGAGGACAAATGCTTTTTTCAATGTCACTTATAGGTTAACCACTTGGGAGAGTCTTCTTTCTTGGACCAAAGTCAGTAGCAGTTAAAAAGAAAGAATTGATGGGATTAACAACAATGTAATTTAATGAAGGTGTGATTCACGTGGGATTTAACAACATGAGAAAGAACCACACTAATATCCTTAATCCACTAGTTTGGGGGACCCATCTTCCCATCATCACAGACATTTTCATGATATTTTGAGGTTGCTCAGCTGGCCCGGAAGAGCACAGATATGAATTTCAAGCCTCGAAGTTCCAGTCCAGTACCTCAAGAGATCATGTGTGAGCTAACCCTGGAATCGGAAATAATCAGATTTGAATTTTTTTTTAAATTAAAGTTTACTGGGGTGACAACTGTTAGTAAAGTTACATCGATTTCAGGTGTACAATTCTGTAATACATTATCTATATCTCACATTGTGTATTTACCACACTGAGTCAGTTTTCCTTCTAGCACCATATACTAGACCCCACTGACCGTCTTCTACAGCCCCTCTTCCCCACTCACCCTCTCGTAACCCCTAAACTATTGTCTGTGTCTATGAGTTTTTGGTCCTTCATTTGTTTGTTTTGTTCTTTTGTTGTTTTCAGTTTTATATACCACATATCAGTGAAATCATATGCTTCTCTACTTTTTTTTGTCTGACTTATTTCGCTTAGCCTTATACTCTCAAGATCCGTCCGTGTTGTCACAAATGTTCCTATGTCATCTTTTCTTACCGCCGAATAGTATTCCATTGTGTATATATACCACAACTTCTTTACCCATTCATCTATCGAAGGACACTTTGGTTATTTCTATGTCTTGGCCACTGTAAATAAAGCTGCAGTGAACATCGGAGCACACGTGTCTTTATGGATAAACGTTTTCAGATCTTTGGGGTAGATACCCAGGAGAGGGATTGCTGGGACATATGGTAATTCTATTTGTAATTTTTTGAGGAACTGCCACACTGCCTTCCATAGCGGCTGCACCAGTCTGCATTCCCACCAACAGTGTATGAGGGTTCCTTTTTCTCCACAGCCTCTCCAACACTTGTTACTATTTGTCTTGTTGATGAAAGCCATTCTAACTGGGGTGAGGTGATATCTCATTGTGGTTTTTATTTGCATTTCTCTGATGATTAGCGATGTTGAGCATTTTTTCATATGTCTATTTGCCATTTGTATGTCCTCTTTGGAGAAATGTCTCTTCAGGTCGTCTGCCCATTTTTCAATTGGGTTGTTTGTTTTTCTGTTGTTGAGTTTCATGAGTTCCTTGAATATTTTGGGTATTAGCCCCTTATCAGAAGCACTATTTGCAAAATTCTTCTCCCATTCAGTTGGTTGCCTCTTTATTTTGTCGATGGTTTCTTTTGCTGTGCAGAAGCTTTTAAGTTTCATATAGTCCCATTCATTTATTTTAGCTTTTACTTCCCTTGCCTTTAGAGTCAAATTCATAAAATGCTCTTTGAACCCAAGGTCCATATGTTTAGTACCTATGTTTTCTTCTATGAAGTTTGTTTCAGGTCTTATGCTTAGGTCTTTGATCCATTTTGAATTAATTTTGGTACATGGTGACAGATAACAGTCCAGTTTCATTCTTTTGCACGTGGCTTTCCAATTCTGCCAGCACCATTTATAGAAGAGACTGTCTTTCCTCCATTGAATGTTTTTTGCTTCTTTGTCAAAAATTATCTGTCCATATTTATGTGGGTTTATTTCTGAGTTCTCAATTCTATTCCATTGGTCTATATGTCTGTTTTTCTGCCAATACCATGCTGTTTTGATTATTGTAACCCTGTAGTACAAGGTAAAGTCAAGGAGTGTGATACCTCCAGCATTGCTCTTTTTTCTTAGGATTGCTTTGGCTATTCGGGGTCTTTTGTGGTTCCATACAAATCTGATGACTTTTTGTTCTGTATCTGTATCCATTAGGATTTTGATGGGGATTGCATTAAATCTGTGTATTGCTTTGGGTAATATGGCCATTTTAACTATGTTGATTCTTCCAATCCATGAGCACAGAATGTCTTTCCCTTTCTTTGTGTCTTCTTCAATTTCTTTTTAAAATGTCATAGTTTTCAGCAAATAGGTCTTTCACATCCTTGGTTAAGTTTATTCCTAGATATTTTATTCTTTTTGTTGCAATTGCAAAATGAATTGTTTTTTTTTTTGTTTGTTTCTTTTTCTGAGATTTCATTGTTAGTATGTAAGAATGCAATGGACTTTTGTACATTGATTTTGTAGCCAGCAACTTTACTGAATTCGTTTATTGTTTCTAATAGCTTTTTGATGGAGTCTTTAGGGTTTTATATATATTTATAGATAGCATCATGTCATCTGCAAAGAGTGACAATTTAACTTCTTCATTTCCAAATTGGATGCCTTATATTTCTTTCTCTTGCCTGATTGCTCTGGCGAGGACTTCCAACACTATGTTGAAAAGCAGAGGTGATAGGGGACAGCCCTGTCATGTTCCTGAACACAGAGCAAAGGGCTTCAGTTTTTCACCGTTAATTATGATATTAGCGGAGGTATTTTAAGGTATATTCCTTCTATACCTATTTTTAAGTGTTTTAACCATAAATGGATGTTGTATCTTGTCAAATGCTTTTTCTGTATCAATTGATATAATGATATGATTTTTGTCCTTTATTTTGTTTATGTGATGTATCACATTGATGCATTTGCAGATGTTGAACCATCCTTGTGCCCCTGGGATGAACCCCACTTGGTCGTGATGAATAATCTTTTTAATGCATTGTTGTATTCGATTTGCTAGATTTTTGTTTAGGATTTTTGCATCTATATTCATCAGAGATATTGGTCTGTAGGTTTTTTGGGGTTATCCTTACCAGGTTTTGGTATCAGGGTAATGTTGGCCTCATAAAATGAGTTAGGGAGTACTGTCTCTTCTTCAATTTTTTGGAAGAGTTTTGAGTAGGACAGGTATTAGATCCTCTTTGAAAGTCTGGTAGAATTCACTAGTGAAGCCATCTGGTCCTGGATTTTGCTTTGGGGAAGGTTTCGGATGACTGATTCAATTTCCTTACTGGTGATCGGTCTGTTTAGATTTTCCAGTTCTTTGTGATTCAGCCTAGGAAGTCCATATGTTTCTAAGAACTTGTCCATTTCTTCTAGGTTATTGAATTTGGTGGCATCTAGTCCTTCATAGTATTCTTGGATAATCCTTTGTATTTCTATGGTGTCCGTGATAACTTCCCCTTTTTCATTTCTGATTTTGTTAATTAGTGTCTTCTCTCTTTTTATCTTAGTGAGTCTAGCCAAGAGTTTGCCAATTTTATTAATCTTTTCAAAGAACCAGATCTTTGCTACATTAATTTTTTCTATTGTCTTTTTGTTCTCTATTTCATTTACTTCTGCTCTGATTCTTATTATTTCCTTTCTTCTGCTGATCTTGGGTTTGTTCTTCTTTTTGTTCTTCATTTGTTCTTCTTTTTCTAGTTCTTTAAAGTATAATGTGAGGTTATTTATCTGGGATTTTTCTTGTTTCTTGAGATAAGCCTTTAATGATATAAATGTCCCTCTTAAAAACTGCTTTCGCTGCATCCCAAAAATTTTACTAGGATGTATTCTCGTTCTCATTTGTTTCTATGTAGCTTTTGATCTCTCCTCTTATTTCTTCTTTGACACAGTCGTTCTTTAAAAGTACACTGTTTAATCTCCACATATTTGTGGTTTTTCCTGCTTTTTTTGCAGTTGATATCCAATTTCAAAGCCTTGTGATCAGAGAATGTGCTTGGTATGATTTCAATCTTCTTAAATTTGCTTAGGCTAGTTTTATGTTCTAATATATGGTCTAATCTTGAGAATGTTCCATGTACACTAAAAAAAAAGTATAGTCTGATGTTTTAGGATGAAGTGCTCTATATATGTCAATTATGTCCATTTCATCTAATGTGTCATTTAGGGCTCCTATTTATTTATTTATTTTCTGTTTGGATGATCTATCCATAGCTGTCAATGATGTACTTAGGTCCCCTAGTACAATTGTGTGTTTTTTTCCCTTTAGTTCTATTAGTAGTTGCTTGGTATATTTCGGTGCTCCCTGATTGGGGGCATAAATATTGATGACTGTTATGTCTTCTTGTTGTATAGTCCCCTTTATCATTATGAAATATCCATCTTTGTCTCTTGTTACCTTTTGTATCCTGAAGTCTGTTTCATCTGATATCTGCATAGCTACACCTGATTTTCTCTGGGTACCATTTGCTTAGAGTGTCAATTTCCACCCTTTCACTTTGAGTCTATGTTTGTCCTTGTAGCTGAGATGTGTCTCTTGGAGGCAGCATATGGTTGGGTTTAGTTTTCTGATCCCATCTGCTACTCTGTGCCTTTTTATTAGTGAGTTCAGCCCATTTACAGTTAAGGTGATTATTGATATGTAAGGATTTCCTATCATTCCATCTTTGGTTTTCTGGTAAGGCTGTGTCTCCATTGTTTCTTTGCCTTTTTTGTTGCTGTCTATTATCCTATGTTTTTTTCCCTCTGTTACCATTAAGTTTATGTAAAAGAAAGTTTCATATTTAGAGTATTCCATTTTCTTCAGCATGCTTACTTTTTCCATTCCCATATTCTGGGTCAGGCCTTTACTCTCCCCCCTTTTATTTTTATGTTTTGGTTATTACAAATTATACCTTTTTTTGCTGGTCAAATAGCCTCATTCAGTATTTCTTGTAGTGTAGGTCGTGTGTTAGAAAATTCCCTCAGCTTCTGTAAGTCTGGAAAGGTCTTCATTCCTCCTTCATATCTAAAGGATATCTTTGCTGGATATGTTATTCTTGGTTTATAATTTCTCTTTCAATAGTTTGAATGTTTGATGCCACTCCCTCCTAGCTTGTAGAGTTTCTGCTGAAAAATCTGATGATAATCTAATGGGCTTTCCTTTGTAGGTTACCGTCTTCTTTTCCCTGGCTGCCCTGAGAATTCTTTGTCATTAATTTTTGACAGCTTCAATACAATGTGTCTTGGAGAAGGCCTGTTTGGGTGGAGGTAATTAGGTGTTCCATTTGCTTCTTGGATTCGAGGATCCAGTTCTTTCTATAAGTTTGGGAAGTTCCCATTGACTATTGGTTTGAATATACTCTCTGTTCCCTTCTTTCTTCTCCTTCTGGTATTCCCATTATTCTTATATTGTTCTTTCTGATGGAGTCAGAAATTTCTTGTAGAGTTCTTTCATTTCTTTTAAGTCTCAAGTCTCTTTCTTCCCCCATCAGTGTCATTTCCAGAGTTCTATCTTCGATGTCACTGATTCTGCCTCCATCTGGTCAATGCTACTACCTAAGCTGGCTATTTCATTATTCATTTCCTTTACTGAGTTCTTAATCTCCAGAAATTCTACTTGTTTTTTTAAAATTTCAATCTCTTTGGTAAAATGTGCATGTTGTTCTTTGATTGTGTTTCTGAGTTCATTAAACTGCCTGTCTGTGTTTTCTTGCATCTCGCTGAGTTTTTTAAGAATTGCAATCTTGAATTCTCTGTCACTTAAGTCACATATTTCCATGTCTTTAAGTTCATTTTCTGGAGACTTTTCATTTTCTTCCTGAGCTGTCATGTTACCTTGGTTATTCATGGCAATTAATGATTTATAATTTCTCTTCCTAGACATCTACAGGAGTGGCTTCTGCAACAGGTTGATATAAAGAGGTCTTTCTTTTGTTTTCCAGTAGGTGTTGGTAGAATGTTTTATTTTCTCTCCAACTGCAGTCTTTTATTCTGTCACACACTGTAGTGCTATGTTTTCTCTGCACTATTCCAGCTTCTCACACAAAGGGGGGATTCCCTGGAAGGTGGGCTTCTCCTCTGTGAACACTTCGCCTGGGTCATAGGGCATCGCCTCCATGGGGGGATGTGGAGAGCTTTTGAAGTTCCAAAGCTCCTCCTACATCAGATCCAGAGCTGGTGTGTTTCAGCAATTCTGTTTACTCCTGCAGGGATCCACGCAGGTAGGTGGGGACAGGGGCAGGGTGAGTTGTGAGAGGTGGCCCAGAGCAATGGCGGCAACCACCACCTCAGCCAGTCCTGCTTCCAGGGCTCCCTCCCCTTTGGCAGAACTAGTTGGGCTGCAAGTCCATGTCTGCGGACCACAGTTCTCAGAGGTGCAAATATTCTGTTCTTTTGATCTGACACTGGTACTGTTCTGCTTCTAGCACCAGGCAGGTGAAGGCGGGGCGAGCTCTGGGAGGGTAGGGAGGAGGTGGCTAGTCTCAGTGCCTAAGGCTCCTGTTCTCTGCTCGGCAGTGAGGGCTTATACCACCGTTTTCAGCCTTCTTCCCTCAGTCTTTGCTCCAAGGTGTCTGCCGTGAGTGTTGGGTTCAGCCATGTTATATGCTGTCCCTTCAACCCTGTGGGCCATAAGCGGAGTCCTAGCAGTCCAGATCTGAATTTTTAACTCTAGGTATCACCCTGAAAGCATTGAGACTTGATTGATAATGGTAACATTCACCAAGATAAAGAGTATCGTGGCAACAAAAATTAATGTGTCTGATATAAGACCTGTTGAACCTGAGGCACACACTGGACATTTCCAGGTGCGGGGTATCCCACAGACCATTGATTACCAACATCTCAAAGAGCAGAAACAGAAAGAAGACACTCAAAAATTAGAGATGATATTTACTTTTCTCTGCTTTCAGATGTAAATGTGTTAGTTGATTCCTGCTTCTTTGTGGTTATTTTCGCTGTTTGTCATCATATGTGAGAACTTTATTCCTCTGTGCTGGTGCACTAAGACTCGTGAGTTAGGGCAAGAATTCTCCATGGCAAATTTCAGGCATGTAACACCTTCAGACTCACTTTATCTGTAAAGGGCTGAACAAGGTAAATATCATAGTAAGACAAGGCGTCCATCGGATTTGATGGGAGAAAGCACATCCATCCTGTCACCTTAGCCAACATGATGACTCACATGAATGTACACCAAATACACTATGACAACTCTTAAAATATGACAGTACCCCCACAAGTGATGAGTATCTTTCCAGATCACAGGTAGCTCTCCTAGTTTGTTTTTTATATTGGTTCTTCTGATTATAAAGTAATATATATTCATTTTAGTATGTTTGGAAAATGCAAAAGAACAAGAAAACAAAAATTACCTTCAACTGTACCAGAGATAACCACCTTTAATAGTGGGCTGTACTTTCTCCCTGTTGATTTCTACTTGTTATAAATATATGTATTGGGGGGTATAGGACACCATTCTGTACATACCATTTTATACCACTTTTTTCTCCTTAGCATTATATATTAAGTAATATTCCATGATGTTAAATATTTTAGTAACCTGATTTTTACTGGCTAAATAACACTTTATTGACATGAATATATCATAACTAGTTTAATCCTCCATCAACAGAAATTTGGTTTGTTTCCAGTTTTTTGTTAGTATAAGTAACAAAACTAAAAATTCCTCTTCCTTAAATCTGGTTACGCCCCTGTATTAGTCAAATCCAGGCAGGACGACAGACGCAAAAGGAGTTGCATGAGAAGAGTATTTACAAAGGTATTGGTGGGTTTGCGGGAAACCAACAAAGATGGGGAGGCAAAAAGGGATGGCGCCAGTGGCAGTAGGAAAGCCGTAACTAACCAGGCCTGAAGGAGGAAAGGCCTCCCAGAACCAATGTGGGCTGCAGCAGAAGCAGGGACCACCTGACAGGGGATGTGGCTTTCGGTGAGGAGGACAGCCACTCCTAAAACATGGCCCAGCAGGGAGCCAAAGGAAAAGGAAAAAAAACAAAAAAAACACCTCGCCTCTCTTTCCACCTGTTCTGACTGCTCTGGCTTCCCAACAGCAGAACCCAGCCACCAGACAGAGGGCAAGGGAGCTGTGCTGATATGGGCACAGAGTAGGGTGGAGAAAGCGTTGGATGTTTCTAGAGAGACAAGTAGAGAATATCCAGCTCAACACCTGGGCTTATGCCTTTTCTAAGTTAGAGCCATGAATGCCACGAAGGTTTAAAATACATACTATGTGGCCAACATGTCTGAGTTTCACTGTCTGAGTACCAGATGGCTGCAAAGTAGCCCAGCTTGTCTAAGTCTGTGTCAGGTCGAGGAGTGAATCCACCCCCCTTCCAAGCCTTGGTGTCCTGTGGCCACTGAAAAGGTTTCTACTATTGGTCACTGAGCCGGTGCTGACCAGAGCAGCCAGCCTATTGGCACACTCAGTAAGTTCAGGGATTAGGACAGCTACTAGGCCGATTACCCAATACAGCGTGCTCCCTATCGCAGTTATTACATCATTATTAAGCCTATCTCACGGAGCTTCTTCCCTGGGTCCCGAGTTTTAGTTCATATTCACTAGGATAGAGCAGAGCCCTGCTCTTAACACGAGCTAGTGGTCTGTGGCCTTGACGCCTGCCTAATTTTGGCCAGCATGACCTTCCGGGAGGCTGGTCACTGCTTCCTTTCCAAGCAGTTGGCTAGCTTCCTGCCCCAAAGTCGACAGACCACTTATAACTATGCCCGTGAAATGACTAAAATCACTACTTGCTAGAAATACTTGCTGTCAAACTCTGCTACCAGATTGAATACCTTTGGTTGCCAAGCCCAGATGGAAGCAACTTTAAAGCATTTTTAGGTACTGTGTTTTGGGGTCAGTTCTACAGTCTGGTTATGATTCTAAGCATAGCTCAACACAGCCTGAATCTTCTACCCACTGAGGTTCCATTACATCTTACAGTCAATTGTGCAATAACTGGTTAAGCATTAAGGTCTACGAACTGTGAGAAAGGGCAATAAAAATCTGCATGATTTGGCTGCTGCCTTTTGGAAATGACATCACCTCCCCTCTATGGCCTCTGACCCTCAGGTCCAGCATATGGGGTTTGAATGTTCTGCTTAGGACCCGGCAAGTAATTTGGGAAACGGTCTTCTCCAGTGCAGAGAAACAGCTCATTTTTCTTCTCTGATTTGTAGCAATGAACTCTTTTCCTGGTTCCTTGGCCGTGAAATACATCTCCTGTGTTATTGTGGGAAGATTTGCCTTTTGGGGGCCATCCTGATCGCCTCTGAAGTCAGCAACATCAGAAGTTAATTCCAAGCAGGTCTTCTCAGCCCCGCGCATGCTTTGGTGCTTTATAAATTGCATTAAAGGTTAATTGAAGCTCTTGCAGCCCCACAGACATTGTCCTGTGTGCCTCTATTGCACCTCTTTATTTCCAACAGTAAAAGCTCAAGTCCTGTCTTTGTTTTGTCAGGTGGGTCCCATTAAAATCTTGTATTAAACTTTGCCTCTTTTGAAGTCCCAGGCCTCATCCATCTGTTTTGTTTTTTTAATGACTTTGTTTAGAATTTTTCCGAAGTTAATGGAAATATTTGAGGGATGAAGAGTCTGGTTAATTGATCTTTCAGTTAACTGAGGGTTACTGTCAACCAATGTTTTTAGATTTTTGTTTCATTTCATCTCTCTTCAGATATAATTTCTGTTTGTTTCTGACGCCTGTGCTCCATTAAGCAAATTTCTCACTTTCTTAAATCCTATTTTAGTCCCTTCTGCTCCCAAATTTGAGATCGGATGCCCGGAAATTATAAGCACCCCAGAGAGAATATATGCCCAAATCTATGAAGCAAGTCTGATAATCATGGACCACATATAAGCATCAAAAGGGTAAGAGTAAGATCATAAGGAAAAACAGTAAGCGTGTATGGCTGAAGAGCACTAACTGGTTCATGGAGGAAGTGGACTGGAAATGAGCAGAGGATTCCAGAATACTGCTCGCAACACTGATAGGTGTTTGACCATTCACAGTAGGATGCTTCTCAAAACTTAACTTGTAGCAAAAAATAACATAGTAAGAACAACAAAACTCATGTTTGCTGAATGTACAGAGAAATAATCCTATTCCCACAAATGTTAAGCAATGCCCTTTACCACTGTATAAACTTTATCTAGAAAATGTCAATATCATCATTGCTGTTTAAACAGAAATTTTACACTATCCATAAAGGAAACATTTCTGCCTTGTGTCAAATGCATGTATTTACACACCAAAAGTCAACTTAGGGTCTAGCTCCTTTATTTTCTCTTATTGTCTTGAATAAGTTTATTGTTTGGAGTCTTCAGCTCTCACTTATTAAAAGAAGTAATGCTTAAGAACCAGAGATTTGACCCTTGGCTTCCTTCACATGCTTGAGTCTCACATTTCATGACCAGGATGAAGATGATGGGACACAAAGTTCCTAAACAGATGAGGTAGATGAACTAGAACTAGTTCCAGCAACAGGAAGCTGGGTGCTATGAACAGTTATGCCCACGTCATGAAAAAAATAATTTTCTGAAGACCGTGGGACCTCTACATCAATACTAAACATGAACACAAGTAAATCCTGCCCTACATTTGGAATGAAGTAATTTAAAAATAGTGATTGCAAGTTCATATTGTCTAGGGGATGTTTAAAATATTATAGAGGAATTATCAAGGTGTGGTGCAAATGGGGAAGCAAATATACAGTTCCAACTCCAGAGAGAGCACAATTTCCCACCAAAGGAATTTTCAAACCTCCATGTGATCTGAACACAGAGAGATTCCAGCCACCAAAGAAAATAAATGGAAGGAAGAAAGACACAAGCAAACGTCACAAGGACATTCAAGGCTAACAAGATAACATGACTAAGAATTCAAATAGTCCAGACCAGAATGGGTAAAACTGACCAATTTGGGACATGTTGGAGGAATGTCCAGATGAAACCAGAATGATCTCCTAAGCAATTTCAGTACAGAAAAATCAAATGCATACTATGTATTTATATACTGTCTTCATTACAGAATGAAAGGTAAGTCATTGTCAACAAAACTTTTTGTCTTCTTTATAAAACACCCCCTGGCTGTGAACGGAACACACCTGGCTATAATCATCAAAATTCTGGTGCTGGGGGAGGGGGGAAACAAAACCAGATAAAGAACACTCATTAAACAGCACCCTCTTAAGAAGACTCTTATTTTTAAATGAATCAAATAGATTCTGTTTCCTAGAGGGAAAATCAAAAGGGATAAATATCCCTTCTTTCAGACACTATGAGCAGTTTGAAGGTCTCATTCTCTCATCCGTTCTTTCTAGATCGAGGGGGAAATGCAACCAGATGATTTTGATCTTGGCAAATACTTGGAGCCCATGTGCACTTACCCACAAACGTGGGTCCAAGTGTGGTCACATTGTATGGTCCCAGTTAATTGTTTGAGTCCATGTGCACTGGTTCGTACTATTCCCACACCATAGAGAACCCATACCCATCATTCACTTTCTTTCCCAGACATCAACCCCAAGGGAGTAGGCAGTCTTTTCAAAGAAACACTCAAAAGTACAGAGGATTGTATTATATTCCCTTTTCCTAGACACCCCTGTGAGGAAGGCAACCTACTTCTAAGCAGTATTTCCCTAGTAATTCCAACTTTAACCCTTCCAAAGGGACTTCTTGCAATGTCTCACTAGAGAAAAAAAAAATACAGACAATCTCTTGAGGGGAAAAAACAACCCTTTACACACGATTCTGATTATGGCACTCAGCTTAAAAAGCTTCAGGGTCTCCCACTGATGTACAGAATCAGGTTCAAGATCTTTAGCTTGACCTATAAATCCTTTTATAGTCTAGCCCCTGCCTGTCTTTCCAATGACACATTCTGCCACTCAGCCATAAGAAATCATCAGTTTGGCCACACTGCACCTCTCACAGATCCTCAGAAAAGGAGAGACTTTCTCACACATCTGTTGTGCTGCTTGGTGTTCCTTCTTACTATCAAGCCCCCACCACCACCCTCGCCACCACTACTACCATCTCCAGTCCTTCTCCATCTGGAAAATATCTACTCATCCTTCAAAGCTGAGCTCTTCCCTGGTCATCGGACATCCAACTTATTATACAACTGAGCATCGTACTTGTTCCACTTGTTGTAAGCACTGCAAGGTTTTTAATCTCATGTAACTGGAGCCTTGCAGAATGTCTGATGCAAAGGCTACGTTCCGTTGGAGAAGTGGAATGATTCTGGAAATTATAACTTATGAAAAAAGAGGTGAAAGAAGTGGGCCTGAAGAGACTCAAGGAAGATATAACAGCTCGTAATAAATATTAACAACAACCTCGGCTGGGTTAATATTTGGGTGTCTTGTATGTGTTAGGCATAGTACTATATCGCATTTAATTCCCCACAAGGCCCCTATGAAAGAGGGAAGTTTACCACCCTCATCCCCACCTCAAAGAGATAAAGGAAACTAGAGCTTATCAGCGGCCAGGCCGCTGTTCAAAGTGGGTCTACCCACTGCCAAAGTCTAGTCTGTTCACACCACAGCATCCTGACCCACATCTGCATTTAGGGTCTCTGGTCTTGGCTTCCGTCTGCAACTTTGTCATTAGCTAGTTACGTGATCTCAGACAGTCACCGAATGTCCTATCTGGATCTTTGGCCATGTCTGTCCTAAAACCCTCTCTTACCCTATAAATCTAATCCACCACAAGTTTTACTGCATCCACCTCTGAGTTTGCCTCAAATCTGACCACTTCTCTCCATCTTCACTACCAAAACGCCAGTCCAAGCCACCTCCATCTCTCACCTGACCTTTTGCAGTAAATTCTCAACTTATCACGTGTCCTCACATCCACTCAGACTAGCCTCCAATCCAAGATTTGCACCACAGCCAGACCGAGCCTTTAACAAAAGTTTACCATGGCTCACCATTTATTCTTGGGGTGAAAACCAAATCCTTTACATGGCACACAAGGCCTCTGCTCCCCACTGCACTTTCATCCCACTTCTCTCCCCACTATTCCCTGAGCCTTTCAGTTTCTCAAACTCCCTCCCTCTTCACAGCCTTTGCAAATGTTGTTCCTCAGCCTGAAAGGCGCCTCCCTCCTCTCATCAACTCTTCAAGTCTTCCTCATCCTTTAGACCAGGGGTGTCAAAACTGCTCCGCAATCCCTTGTTAACTGGCCCGGGGCAAATTCCAAAAATGTATTTAGTTTACTTAAATACACCAGGTGAGGCAATAGTACTTCACCTCGAGTGAGTGGCCCGGCTGTTTGTGTATTTTACCACAAATGGCCCTTGGTAAAAAAAACGTTGCAAAAAGTTTGGACACCGCTGCCTTAGACCATCTCGGACATCACTTTGTTGGGATGCCTTCCCTGACCCCCAGCTCAGACAGATCCCCATTAGACATCCTCACTGGCCACTCTGTTTTCCTCCACAGCATTTATCAGTACTTAGTAATAACACACTTCTGTGACAATTTAACCAGTATCTGTTTGTCTTCCTCACGGGCCGTCACCTCTAGGACAGGAGAATCCAGGTCCACGTTAGTCCCTGTGTCCCAGCATGGGGCATGGAGTGTGGCAAAGAGTAAGTGTAATAAATATTGGTCAAATGAATGTTGAAAGAATGTACATCAGTTTCCTCAGCTGAACAATGAGGGGATTCAATCATGTGATCTCTAAGGTCCCTCCAGCCAGGACAGCCCACTCCTTAGGACACTAAATCACATTCCTTGTTGCTAGGAAGGCCTAATCGAACCAAGGAGGAGGTACATTTTAAGTCAGGAGAAGTAAGTACTTTCTAACAGAGGGACAGCCCAGCAACGGAAGTGGTTTCCCTACAGAGTAATGGAACTAATCAATCAGCTTTACCTGACTCTCTGCCAGGGGTGCTGTAGAGTTTATGGTCCAGTGAGAATTTGTGTCCAGTGAGAATGAGACTAAATGAACTCAACATCCCCCTCCACTCAGAGGCTGTGATTCTGTACCTGTATGAAATAACCAGAATCAACTCTAAATCCCAACCAGGTGATTAAACAGTAACATATTCTACACAAGATCCACATACACTAAAATAAGGTTTTAATCCCAAAGGTGAATTGACACATTATATTTTTAATAAATATTGATCCACCTTCGGTCCGTTGTAAAAATACAAATTCTCAGTCTCCCAGTCTTGAGAGTCTGATTCAGTAAGTCTGGCTATTTTTAACAAGAGATCTCAGGTAATTCAGGTGCATTTAAAAAACTCTTATATGGTCAAAAGAGCCCTGGACTCAGAGTTAGAAAACCTGGGTTCCAACCAGAGTCGATGGCTAATTGGCTCTAGGTGAGTCATGTGATCTTTCTACATCCCATAACTTTGGCATCACCTAAGAAAGAGGAACAGTACTTTTAAATAGCCTAACATGAGCTTACCTAGAAGCTGATTCTTAATGATATCAAGTGCGACATTGATCTAAATTCACTACCTCTGCAAAGGATTCTCAAGCTTTTGTCTCAAAAGCTTACGATGAATCCGTTTCATGTTTGGTCTCCCTTCAGGGAATGGAGGCATATTTCACTTCCCTCAAAAATGATGAGAATTTTGGCAAAGATGAACTGAGCCACCTCAGTGACCAACTGTCAAAACAAGGTTTCGGAATTTCAAAAGCTTCTCCCCACAACTGAGCCTCGTAGAACAGATGTGGGATTACAAATGACATCCATCTAAGGTAAAAACCTGCCTTCGTTTTCCCTTCCTGTCACTTTTATTTTGTTCAAGATTCTATCACCTTTGGAAAGTGCATTTAAGAACCATTATTAAAGTAAGAATGCAAGAACCTATCCAAATCATTTTTTTCTGCTTCCATCCTGGAAATTTATAGATATGATATATTTTTGAGATGTCAGAAGGGAAATGGAAGTTGATGTTTTTCTTGAAAAGCCTAGACACTAGATTTTAAACCTACTAACTAGTCAGAGCTCACAGCTTCAGCTAAGCTTTATTCATTCTCTCAAGCCTTCATTAACGTTCAGACATGTTGCTAGTTTCTGCAGCTGGAAAAGAAAACCTGACACAGTTTCTACCATCAGGGCCCTTATATTCTAGGACAGCTCCATTCAACGGAACTTAGTACAGTCATGGAAATACTCTCTCACATGCTGTCCAACATGGTTAGCCACAGGCCACCTGTGGTCATTGAATACCTGAAAGGTGGCTGGGGAATGGAATCTTTCATTTTATTTAATTTTAATTAAAGTTAAATAGCCACATAGGGCTGGTGGCTACCATACTGCACAGCTCTAGAATAAAAGACAGACATTAGAAGAAAAATCAGAAGGAAAGGTGGAGGAGGGAGAGGAAGAGTAAAAAGTGTGGTGAGTGTGATTATAAATGTATACCGAGGGTACCAAAAACTGTATGCACATTTTGAGAAAGGAAAACTATATTAAAATTGTAATACTCAATATAAACCAATAACAAAAGAAAATACAAGTCACGTTTGGCTTCTGCAATTACAAGAGGTGCTCAAAGTGGTTACCATCAGTGTCCAGACGCTTCTGATTACGGCAAACTACTCCTTGAGCAACGCTGACCAAAGTGGCCACTTGTATACATGTATTTGGCACCCCTGGTATATATGACTATTGATTATATCGATCATGTGATGACTAACTTTTCATTGAAACGTTGGGAGAGTCATGGTAAAGGTGTTTAGGAAAAGATGCAGAGTGAAGGTTTCATTTGAAGAGTGAGGGCTGTTCACCAGATGGAAAATGGGGAGAAGGAACCTCTACAATAGAAGTCATAACCTCATGGAAGCTTGAAAGCACACGGTGAGTTTTTAGGATAATACTTTGGTTAGGTTGAAGCACTGGCAACTTGGGAAGGACGCAGAGTGAGCAGGGAGGGTTAATAATGGGACAGGACTGGGGCTGGGGCGAAATCACAAATGAGCCTGATGTATAGTTCTGAGGGGGTTGGGCTTTTGTCCATAGGCAAACATTTCTCTTGGGTACGCTCTAAAGCTTTCCAGTGGTGGTTGATGTGCTTGTTGTTTGTCTGTTTTCCCAGAGATGGGAACGAGAGCTGGTGTTTTCATTGTCTTTCACTTCCTGCTCTAGCTTCATGCTTGGATTTTCTCGTTGCACAACATTCTTGGTTTCTATATTCACACTGCTCCAGAGAAACGGAAATGGCAAAGTTAAGTTTAACTCAGCTACAGTCTTTCTTTTCTCAGCCCAAAAACCTACTTCGACCTAACCTTTCCCGGCAGCAGGTGAACCTTGTTTTCTGATAGCTACTATCATGCTTGCAGACCTGCAGGGGCAACCAACAAGACCCCAGCTGCTCAAAAACAGTGTTCCAGCTCTTTGCAAAGTACAGAACAGAAGGAAATCTATGCACAGAACAGCTCTGGAATGACCTGGGAAAGTGATGGAGTGGGGCAGTGGTCTGTGACCCACGGAAGCACCGAGGTCTCTCGGAAAGACTCCACAGTCACTGTTAGTGTTAAGTCAGCACTGAAACATTGTTATTTATTAATTATAAAATACCACCCCGTATTGAGCATCTACTCTGGCAGCGTGCTGAACATTTTGCCTACATCACCCCCGTTTGTCCTCACCACACTCTGCAAACGTAGGTATTCTTATCCGGAGTTTGCATGCAGATAAAGTGAAGCTCAGAAACACTGTTCAACATGTTACCTGCCAAGAGTCACACAGCTAGGAACTGACAGTACCAGCTTCAAACCCAAAGTAAGCTACTGAGAGAGGCACTGCTAAAACACATTGGTGTCGCAATTAAAACAGAAGGCATCCCCACCTCCTCCACGGACCCTGCCTAGTGGTCTTTGGTAAACTACATGTAACATGGGGATAATTAGACCTTCACTCCAATTCTGCAAGGCATGGAAAAAGCTTTGACATTTACATTTAAGCAGGAGGTAGCTGGAAATCAATCATCCAAACAATCACTATCAAGAACCTCCAATTTACAGAACCTTCAGTTAGGAGCTAAGAATATAAAAGGAATATGAAGATCTCAAGAAACTTTCCATTTAGCAGTTAGAAATCACAATCCTTGTAACATGCCCCGGGTTAGGAATGGTGGGGGGTACTCCACAGGGTTGCCTATTCTGGGCACTAGGATCCTTCAGGTGTTAGGCAGAGGAGCAAACCAAGTACAGGGAGGCCTCTTCTGAGTTAATCACACTCTCCAATCTTCCTTTAAAACATATGGACAGACACGCAACGCACACAGAACAGACAGCAAGCTACTCCCCAGAACATTACACCAGTCTCTGGTTGGCTTAGCAAGAGTCACCTGGGTTTGAATCCAAATGTGTTTATGAAAACTGTACTTACTAGTAAAACAACAATTTATATATTTTGGGAATCCAAGAAAGTATGAATGCAGTAAGAGTTGCATCTGAAAAATAAGCTGAATACTTTGAAAAGACTCAATAAGGATGCGTCAGTAAGTAAATGCTTTGGAACCAGATGTGGTGACATGACTGTCAATAATTGGGGGAGAGGGGAATCATGAAAGTCCAGGATTCTATGCCCAGGCTGCTTGACGAAGGGTTTGAAATCTGTATTCCTCGTTAAAGGAAGCAGAACTGCTAACTGTCGATGATGCATCATGGCTGTGCTGTATGAAAGAGAATGGCTACAGTGAGTGAACCATCCCCAGAGAAAAGCTGTGGCCTAACATGAACGGGTTGGCAGAAGCATGCACATGCGCGATCTCTACATTAAAATGTTTATGGTACGCATGTACCATTCCATCCCCACTTTAACCAACTTATAAAAAAACGCCATCCAACTATATCTGATGAGAGGACTTCTGTATTAGAAGAACAGTTATTTGGAGTTTTTTTTTTATTACATTGTAATTTTATGAAGATGGCAAGATACTTGTTGAACATGGCGAAACCCATGCTCTAAAGTGAGCATTTGGTTCCTCTGTCTTCTATGGGACATGTCGTAGGCTCTGATCTTGATCCTAGGCCTTTGCATGCAGCCTGGAGAAGCCCCACAGCCAAATGGGCAGCTGCGACGTGTCCGTGCCCTGAGCTCCACATGCTCTTGTGTGTCTGACACTGATGGTATCCCTCACACCATGGATGGTATCCCTCACACCATGTGACATGGTCAAATGAGTACTAGTTTTTGTTCTTTTTTTGTTTTGTTTACCTCTAATACTCTCATTTCTGTTTTACTCTTTGCTTATACTCTTAATCAAACAATTGATTTCTTTGGGAGTAGCCTCGCCTCTAACTTATAAAAAAAAAAAAAAAAAAAAAAAAGAAGGGCCGGCCCGGTAGCTCAGGTGGTTAGAGCTCCATGCTCCTAATTCTGAAGGCTGCTGGTTCGATTCCCACATGGGCCAGTGGGCTCTCAACCACAAGGTTGCCAGTTCGACTCCCGCAAGGTATGGTGGGCTGCACCCCCTGCAACTATAAACGGCAACTGGACCTGGAGCTGAGCTGCGCCCTCCACAACTAAGACTGAAAGGACAACAACTTGACTTGGAAAAATGGCCTGGAAGTACACACTGTTCCCCAATTAAGTCCTATTCCCCTTCCCCAATAAAATCTTTAAAAAATAAATAAATCTTGTTTAATTAAAAAAAAAAAAGGCCCCAAAGTGGCCCCTAGGGAGCCACTTGTTTCTACTTGGCAAATATTGTTGCTAGTTTCTGCAGCTGGAAAAGAAACTACCCCATAGATTTTCATATCCATGTATATACTATTTACCGGTTGCCGACTGAGCTACAAAAGATTACTAAAATTGGATATTAAAAAATATTAAAATGAGTACATTGCTAAAATGTACTGAACTCTTTAATTCGTGGTTACCAAAAATGTCTGGCTATTTCTACAAAACACAAAGTTCTTACTGTGTGCATACAAATGCACATGGCTGGAATTCTAGTAATTTTCAGAAAGAATCCACTGTTCCTAGAGCTTTATCACTGGGGTCTTAGGTTAACTATGATCTTCAGTTGCCTCTGCTCTTGTTTTACCCAACAGATCGACAGAATTACTGTGAGGTTTTATTTCTGCTGTGTGGTTCCTATAAAACCAACTACATTGCTATAATTTTGACTATTGCCATGATGTTTATACTACTACCATAGCAGTACGTGAAGTTTTTGAGAACCACTGCTTGGCTTGTTAATCAGAATGATAGGGTGAAGCGACAGCTGTCTCCCTGACTTGAGAATTCTATATTCTTTAGCAGCTGCCATCTCTCTGCCCTGATCAGTGTTCTCTATGCTATGGGTGATGTGTAGGAGTTTAATCCCCTTCTGCTTCAAAAAGTCCCTTCCCACTTTGAGTATGAACTAAAAAAGATCACCATTGACAGCCCCATGGTATTTCCTGGGTCACACCACTAAACATCTCTGCAGCAGCCAATACACTTAATCATGCCATACCTAATATGTCATGGTCCCTGCGCATGTAAACAAAAATTGTTATACCCTGCTAACAGAATTCGGATTGATTTTACCATTTCTTTCTGTGCATAGATTTTCTTACTGAGACAACACTTAACATAGTCTCCATGCTTTTGGTCACCCTTAACCTGGATCCATCTCCGCTGAACTACCAGATTTGACCATTTAACCCTTCTAGTTCCAATAAAAAATAGACATAAACTAATTAAGTAATCTACCTTATATATCTACCACAAACAGATTAAAATTTAAATACTTTTAGTCCAGTATGCATACCATGCATGGTATGAACCCAAATTTTCTCCCTTTATTTCCCCCCACACACTCCCTTTTATATAGTCTTCTTTTTAATAAAATTGAATTGCTCCTGGCATCTGATTTTAAGATGCCCTGCCCTGCATGGGGTGATCCATCTGCCTGATAGCCCCCTACTCTGTGTGGGTACCCGTCCTCAAAGTCAGCCCTATGGCCACCTCCTGTAAGTAACTTCCCAAATTACCCTAAGCAGGAAGTGGTCTCTCCAAATCCCAATGGTACATTCCCTGGCTACTCCCTTGAACTCTCCATTTCTAGCCTTGCATCTAAGTTCATCCCATCTGCCCTTGGGACTGAAAGCTTCTTGATGACAAGATTTGTGTGGTGTTCACCTTCCTGTCGTCCCACTCTCATACCTGTCACTGGGCCTTACAAGTAGCCAACAGTCAGTCAGTGAGTCAATGAACGAAACATATGAATGAATCCAACATATGTATAACCAAATGGTTCTTTCCTCCTAAAGCTTCATTTCTTAACCTTTATTCTTAGATGAACTGACCTTGCTAGGAGTTCCCCAGGCAGGGCTCAGCAGATTAGCTGGGAGTCTGTCTCTCTCTCTCTCTCTCTCTATCACTTGATTTTGAGACAGAAAAGTACAGCCTGTTGCAGGGCAGGAACAGAGCACAAAAAATTGTGCCAAGGAAATTCCTCCCAACCACATGTGCAGAGAAAGAAAGAAAGGCTTTTACTCAGGCTTTTACTCAGCCTCAGATCCTCATCCTCGCACAGAGTGACCATATAATTTGTATTCCACATTTCTGACAGTGAAAGAGAGGTTTATTTATGATTATTCTGGGGCAAAAGAGATGACCCAGGACTGTACCAAGCAAAAAGGGACAAGGGGTCTCCCCACCCCTGGATAAGTTTTCATCATCTGCAAAGTGGGGATAAATAACACTAACCTCAGAGTTTTCCACAGGATGAAACATGGCCGTGAAAACGAAGCACCAAGTGAGCACACAAATAGTCTGGCACACGAATGGTATTCAGCAAATCACAGCTCCCTCCTCTGCTTCTTAATAAAAGTACCTTATCTTATATCTCCCTCTTTATATTCATTGGCCTATGTAACCATCTCAACAAACCTTTGTAGTAACCAGGGGAGACATTTAAATCTTTCACTGAGAAGCATGCTGACACTGAGAGAGATCAAATGAGGTTCCACTACAGGTCATACGTGATGAAGGCAGGACGTAAACTGAGGTACATCTGTCTCCAAACTGAAACTCTAATGCCACACCCCGGCTCTTTGAGATGGGACTTTTAAATCTGACTGGACACATTGTCACGTGGCTGAAATCACGGAACAGTAGGGCAGAGGGCTCAGAAAAAGGCGCCTGGAGGGGCACACTCTTCTCAGTCCCAGGGGAGACAGAGATTCCAGCCTGGAAACACCAGTTTCATCAGCCTCATCTTTTCCAAGAGGAGACAATTTCCTGGCTCTGTCAAAATCAGTTTCACGCTCCATCTCAGAGGTGGCTGCATTTCAGCAGAGGGTGGGAAGGGAGCCGGAATTCACCACAGTGGTCTAGACTGATTAGGATCCCAAGACTGATCAGAGAATGGTAAAGGTCTCGCAGGAGGCAGTTTTCTGGTAGGTTTAACAAGCATGCAACGACATCAGTTATGTGTACACATCTATAAGCATCCTGGCTCAAGATCAACTGCCCACTTCTGTTCCTAAACGAGACAAAGCAATTAGCAAAGCCAGGCATTATCCTTTCTGCTCACGCTTCATTTCCTTAAAGAGAAATGGTAATTTGTCTAACTCATCTATTATTTCTTTATCTTTATGCTCTTATGTGAAAGTGTTAGCTGTTTTTGACTCCCTTATGAGCGATACAAAACTTATTACAGTCCAACCCAATTTGTACATGAGTATTTCCTACTTTACAGAGAATATGAAAGGCTTTCAACACTAGTACCATATGCCCCTCCTCCCCTAAATTTAAATATAACAGCACTCATGCCTTATAATTTCCTTCTTTCAGATGTCCTTCCTCACCTCCAGAGCTAACTGATTGTTCTGTGGACCAGATTCTTTCCCCTCCATCTTCCTGCAAGACTGTGCTCCATCAGCCATCTCCTCTAATACTACCTGTCTTCAATTACCTCCACTCTGGTTTTTTCCCCTCAGCCTGAAAACAAGCTCAAGTCTTAGGAAAAACAACCTCTTTTATCCTCCTTCCAGTTCCCACCTTACCTCTAGGTTTTTCCCTTCACCAAACATATTGAACGTGTAATCTGCACCAATTGTTTCTACTACCTCAATTCTCTTTCGTCCCCAATCCATTACAATATGGCTACCCAAAGACTCCCCGAAACATCATCACTGGGATCACCAATAGCTTGACAACAGAAAGAAACAACATCTCACTAGTTGTATGAATAAACTTGTCAAACACAACACCCTGGCTTATTTCTTTTCTTCTTTCCCCCAGCTTTAGAGCCAGAAGCATGGAGGTCATCCTCAGGGCATTCTCCTCATCTCCCCACAGCCAATCAATCACGAATCTTGTATGAAAAGAGCCCTAGATGGAGAATGAAGTATCTGGAGCCCAGCTCCATCTTGCTCCCAAATTATTTTATGACTTTATATTAACCACTGTCGTGTCCAAATCAGCACTCTCATCTGTAGGATGGAGGGTTAGCTTCCGAGTGAGTGAGCTCGACCCTCCCTTTAAGTATAATCCACCTGAGTCATTGCCTTCCAGGCCCCAGTTGTCTATCGAATGCCAAAGGATTGTTTACTTTAAAGTTTACAGGCTCATTCCCCTCCAAACATTGTCCATCTTACCTCTCCTTACCATTCTTTTTAATTGTTGCTAACACAGCTGAATCCATCCATCACGTTCCCCATAGCCCTGGTTCTGTATGTTCCCAACTGGCAAAGAACTGAGGTTTCCATTTCATCAAAGCCTGTTTTCATTAACAATTCAATTATCATTGCATTACTGAGCCCTTGTTCTGCTATGGATGAGCGAAATCACAACATCGAGCAGTTTCCCAATGGGGAGCCAAAAAAAAAAAAAAAAAAAAAAAGCAAAGGAAGTGATATCTGATGATATCCAGTGATGGAGAAGAAACTAAACAACTTTAGGAACTACATTCAACAGAGACCTGACACCAAGCTGCAGCTGAGCCAAGGTCCAGGCTTTTAGCCACTCACTTTCTTACTTAGCTAGGAGGAGAACTGACCAATCAGAGACCAGTTCCATTTAGATCAGTTCAGATTTACCATGCCAGACACTAGGCTTGGTGCCAGGTACTGTGATCAGGGAATATGAAAATGAAGACATAACCCTTGTTATCAAAGCCCTTACTGCCAAAGAACCAACAATCCATCTTTTCTTCTGGAAGATGGTCAGTGTGAAGCCAAAAGGACAGGATTTTGGTCTCAAGCAGACCTGTTTTGAATTCTGATAACTCCATTCATTAGTTATGGGACCTGAAGCAAGTTATTTAACCCCTCCAGGCTTCTCTTTTGCCACCTGTAAAATGGGGATAATACCTTACAGATTTGCTAAGAGGGTTAGATTTAACATTTTAAAAAGAAAGAAAGAAAACTAGCACATTGCTTGGCATAAGGTAAGGGCTCTCAAAATGATCATGATTAATAGTACTAGTGGGAAAGTACATTAGGCTTTGTCACTTGCAAGATGTATGAAATTAAGTAAATCACTTTGCCTCTCTGACCCTCAGCATCTTTATCTTAAAAAAGAGCTAACAGGATCCAGCTCAGAGGACTCTGTGAAGGCCAAATTATATAATGCACATAAAATTTTTCAATAAGCTATATAATAGTTGGGCCCTATAAAATATTATTAGTGACAAAAAGGGGCTGGAGTAAGGACATTCCAATCTCACGGACTCATAGGTCATTTTCTCTTCTAACAAAAGTTTATTTTCATTTTTAAACAACCATTTATATGCCACTTAGTATGTGCCAGTCATCGTCCTAAGTGGTTCGTAATAGTAATCCCTCTGATCTTCATATAATCTTTTCAGAGTAGGTACTTTTATCATCCCCATTTTAAGACGGGGAAACAGAGCTTAAAGAAGCTCTGCCACTCACCCAAGTCACACAGATTGTGCTTATGGACCATACTTCACCAACCACTGGATTAGCTCTAACACCTCAGCTGTGCCTGCGGTGACGTGCTCAAATGTAGAGCTCATAAGCAAACTTCTCCCAAAAGACTAGCTGGTTAGATGGCCCTGCTTTACGCCTCAGTTTCCTTCCCTATAAAGTTAGGGAGAACTACTAGATGGGTCTGACTCTGGTACAGTGGTCTTTGAAGATTAAATCATGCAAACCAAAAACATTTCCAAATGAGCATCATTATTTTAATGAAGCATTTTCCTACATGATTCCCCATTCATTACTAGTCATTTTTACAAACTACTTGGTGGGGACAGAGTGCATTTTGACAAGCGCAATAATGCCCAACAAAACAACGCATAGACTCGGGTAGAAGTTCCGTTATTGTCGATAAAGCACGACAACAGAGCTGGAGAAAGGCAGCTGTGTGACACAGGAGGCCCGGCTTCCTCAGCCCCAATGCAGGGAGCAGCCTCCCCAGCCTCCCCAGCTTCCCAAAGCCACCTGCTGTTGATAATAGTACCTGACTGAGCTGCCCTTCAAGAAATCCCCACTGTGTGGCATTCCCACACAGGGGTTGAGACTCGAGTTGGCCCCCTCTTCTGTTTGGGGAGATTCTGGCTCCATGTCCACCTGTCCGCACGTGTAGGTAACTGGCACATCCAGCACACATTCTCTGCACTTCCCCCAAGTCTGGGCAGAGGAAAGTCAATTTCCAGGTGCATCGGTCTTAACCGAAGTCTCTTCCTGAGGTAGGTAGGGAATGAGTCCCATCTTGTAGCTGAGGAAACCAAGCATCCTCAGAATGGAGTGACGAGGAAGATGGACCAACAGGTATGGTGGGAAAGCACAGTCTCATCCCCCAACAGATCAGGACAAATTCTGCCTGCACACGGGATGAGTGAGTGTAGGAACTCAGAGAGGTGACTGGTGAAGGTCACCTCTGTGACCCTGGGCCCTCCCTTGCAAAATGTGAAGAATATCTGTGTCCTCACAGAGTTGCTGTCAAGGTGAAAATAAGGTATGTATATACAAAGCCCTAGCACTGTATCCAGCACATCGTAAGCTCCCACAAAAATGTTATCTTCTTCCTTACTCCTTTCCCCAAATCATGTTCTTTGGGGAACAGCTGAAGGAGTATAAGGGCTTCTGAGTCTGGAAAAATGAAACCTCAGAGAAGAACAGAATGATGGTGATCAGAGAAGAGACCCAAGAACTGTTTTAGGTGGTCCTCAAAAGACAGAACTAACATTTGATGGATAAAAGTTCTGGGTTGGGGGATGAAGGTAAGGATGGGGGTGGTATAAAGTTGGCTCATCGTAGCAGAGAACCTTCCAGCATTCAGCTGCTCTGAAAGTTTTCTAAGGAGGAAATCATTCTTCATCTACAAGTTATGACCCTATGAATAATTCTGCTCATTAGCATTGACAGAAAAACTTGACCATTTCAAAAAGACAACTTAAAACTCTTCCGCAAGCATTCACAGGCACTAAGAATCTACACAGAGTCAAGAGTGTAAGTCTGCAGATGGTCTCTTTCCCAAAACCCCCACAAAAGATTGTTCTAATTAACAGGTATGGTTTTGCCTTTCAAGACAGACAGACAGCTCCAGAAATCGGTGTAGTCTGGAGTCATCCTTCTATCCCCAGGACTGGCACATACAGGCACTTATCAAATGGTGAATGAATGAGATGAGATGAATGCTAACTACTTCTGTCACTTGTGATATACGTTCTGTGCATGCTGCTTCTGTCCATTTTTAAAATCAATTGATACTTCCTTGGCAAAGATGACAGTCACCTTCCCAAATCTGTTCTCCTCCCATCTCTTTAGTAGCAAAATCCTCAATTCCTGGACTTACTCAGAGCAACAGCATACCTAATTAAAAAACTGTATTTCCCAGCCTCCCTCAAAGGTAGGTGTGACTAAGGCTGACCAATGAGATTTAAGAACTGTGTGGAGCTTCCAGGAAATTTCCTTAAAAGGAAGAGGAAGCGCCCTTCTTTTGTCCTCCCTCCTTCCCACGGACTGGAAGGTAACAGGTGGAGCTCCAGCAACCATCTCAAACTGAGTACAAGGGTCACGCCCTAGGGATGGAAATGCCAGGAGTCCAAGTCCCTGATGACTCTGTGGGACTGCCATAACAGCGCTGGACAACCTACTCCCAGACTTCCTTTATGTAAGAATATAAACCTCTGGATGTTTTAGCTACTTTAGTAGGGTCTCTGCTAATCCTAAAAAATTCTACTCCTCAAACCCATTCTGGTTTTTCTGGTTGCAACAACCCAATCCCCTGCGATTCACAGAACTGCCTCTAACACGTAAACCTGAACAGACAACCTTCCCCTGAATAATTAGTAGCTTGATACCTTAATCACAAAGCTGATGCTTTCTGCAAGGCTGCCTTTTGACTTTTATGGCTTTTTAAATATTTTTCTCTAACAAAAGCTACCCATTAACCCTCCTCTGACCCCTATTCAAGGGCTGCCATTCCCAGCTTAGCGTGGTGTCTGCCATTCCACCCGGTGCCGTCTCGTCCAAATCCTCTCCCCCCTCTATTTACCCACCTCAGCCACTGTTTCTAGTTGGAAAACCTCACAAATACCAGTTCACACTTGCTTCGGATTCTGAGGCCCAAAAAACGCCACAGTTCTTGGATGGAGAGTCATCATGACACTGACTCAACCCAAACTCGAAAGCAAACTTCCACCGCCACAGGACCAAACTTGATGGGAATTTGGGGTGTTGGCCTGACATACCAAGCCCAGGAACGTGACTTTTTACTCAAGCCTAATCACTAACATCACACATAAGACACCCAAATAATTTTATGATGTTCCCAGCGATTTATGGTGAGGTGTAACAGTGACCTTTCAGGAAATGCCTGTCCTATGTCTCAGTGTTTGATTTTGTTTTTAAATCGAAGCTGCAGAAGACATTTCTCAGGTAGGGCAGCTCACATGCCTGCAATTCCCCACGTGACTTGTGGGCATGATTTTTCACTTGAGTGAAAATCCATATAAGGTCTCCTTTGCTTCCTAACAGTCAGAAAACTGGGTCTCATTCACAGAACCTCATCTGTGTGCCTGTCTGTTGGCCTCCCTCAACTTTGTCCCCACTTGCCATTCTGCCACCCCAAGACCACTCACAGACCATAAGAGCCCTTAGAGGAAGAACCCACCTTTTCCCATCTCTATGTGTAGTTCAACTCACATTAGTTAATTTATTGGAAGACTTCAAGTTCTATCACTTAAAGCATATAAAGATGATAAGATTAGCCTCCTGATAAGAGCACATATATCATATTGTCAGATATATGAATATAAAAGTAATCTAAGGTACTAGGAAACCTTTGATGTAAAATCTTTCAGAAAATCCCACTTCATTTTAGGGAAGAGTAAGACACACCACACCACACCACACCACACCACACCACATGCCTGCGCACACAAGCACACACACACACTCCCACCCAAAGAAATCTTTCCACGGATTTCCTTTTTTTTTTTTTTTTTTTTTTAACATTTTTCCCTTCCACCTCACTTTTGCTTCCTTAATTCTTATCACTAGAAACGTGACTGTCACGCTACAATCAACTTAAAACAAAAATGAGTCCTCCTTAGGCTCCTTTCCTGGAAAGGGCAGTATATACTCAGAGCACAGTGATAAATGTTGACTGGGTCACACTAAGTTCAGGCCCCTTCTTTGTAAGGGGAGGAAGGAGGCTTTTATTCAGGACTTTTAATAACAAAAGGGGAACTCGAGAGAAAGGAGCCTCATCTTATAAAATGAAGTGTATATAGTTCATTATGTCCTGATGCATAAATACCACAAAACAAGCTACAAATAATTGACCAGCCAAACCACACAGTGGTTCTGGTATTAACCACCAATCTTTCCCTTACTAGAAAATTGATGAAGGCCTTAGCTAACCCTGGCTTAGCTCCTCCACTTCTGTTGAGTCCTACATCTTTTCATCTGCGGACCGCCCTCTCTGCCCTCATGCTGCTAGACATCCAAGGCACTCGCCTCCTTACGGACTGCTAATAGAGGTCTCACAGAAAAGTCTCCTGTCTGCAGTTTTGTGGTTTAGAATCTTTTTTTTTTTTTAAATAACTCGGTAATTCTGCTGTGGCATTTTCTAGGGCTCCCCTATATCAACCCCTCCCTGAACCATAGCCTGAAAATTTCTCCGGGCAGTAAAGGAGGGCATTCGTAGTGTTCACCTCAATTGTTTCTCATTTCTTAGAGATCAAAGGTACTTCATTGCCTGGCGTCCGCTGTCTTGAAACTGTTGTTTCATATATTTTGTCTGGTTTGCAAGGGATATTTGAGGCAGAAGGATAAACCCAGCTCTTTCACTCTACCCTGACAAGAAGCAGAAGTCCTGTGTTCACTTTTAAAATCATATCCCAAACAAGATAAAACAAATAAAACAAACTAGACAATAGATAGACAGACAGACAGATACCATGTTTCCCCAAAAATAAGACCTAGCCGGACAATCAGCTCTAATGCGTCTTTTGGAGCAAAAATTAATATAAGACCCGGTCTTATTTTAGTATAACATAAGACCGGGTCTTATATTATACTTATTTTACTGTAAGACCCGGTCTTTAATATGAGATATGAGATATATGATATGATACGATACGATACGCTATGATACACTGGGTCTTATATTAATTTTTGCTCCAAAAGATGCATTAGAGCTGATTGTCCGGTTAGGTCTTATTTTGGGGGAAACATAGCAAAGAAAAAAAGAAAGAGAAAGAGAGAGAGAAGGAAAGGAAGGAGAGGGGAGGCAAGGAAGAGGGGAGGGGAGGGGAGGGGAGGGGAGGGGAGGGGAGGGGAGGGGAGGGGAGGGGAGGGGTGCCCATGAGTGAGTGCCCATGCCTCACTTTTTAGGAGGTCTTAAACTGTTTTCCTCTCCAGCCAACTGTCCTCAACTACTTCTGGGTGCCTTCTTGACTTACAGGATGGACAGGGCAGTACAGCTAACCCAAAAGGCTGGGCCTCTGCTACTCTATTCATACTCACCCACAGTTCAATATTTAAATTAGTCTGTAATCTAATTTTTTAAATTAATTTGTTGGGGTGACAATTGTTAGCAAACTTACATAGATTTCAAAATATTTCTTTTTTCTGTTCGCTGTTACATAAACCCTTACAAGAGACACAGCAAATACGGTTTTCACTCCAGCCAACTTCCAAACCCAAAGACAGCTCTTCAAAATACTTTCACCATTCTACGTAAAAGAGTTACATTATCCAGTTTTTGGAGGAAAGAGATTTCATAGGGTACCCAACTATCCTGGTTTGCCCAGGACTGAAGGAGGTTCCTGGTTTGCTATGGGACTTTGTTTTAAAACCAAACAGTTCAGGTAAACAAGGACAAGTGAGTCAACCAGTGCTTTCTGGTTAAATGCCACAAAACCTCTGGTTCACCCTAACAATTACCCCCAACTATGGGATGATCGAGAAAGACGATCAATACAAAAAAGTTAATAAAAATCATGTTCAAAAGTATTCCCCGTCACTGACTTCTCAAAATACTATTATTTGGAATGCACAGGCAGTTTGGCAAACATTTTAAGTGTCTTTAAACATATTTAACTGTTTTTTGAAATGTTTCAGAAACATTTTCCTGCTCTATTGATATTTCATTTTCAAATATTACTCCTTTCCTTCTATTTTAAGAAATTTTGGAGTCACTTTAATGGCCAATGTGATGGAACACTCAAAAACTTACTGCTTGAGTTACAAACATTTTGTTTTATATAACCAAAATAGCATAAATCCTTTTTGTAGCAACCAACAATGCACACATCTGTTACTTAGAAAAATACTAACATACAAACATATAAACACATCCAGGTAGAGACAAATAAATGATTATCTCTGCATTCAAACTCTAGAAGCAAATAAATCAAAATGTTGGCAGTATTCATATCTGAGATAGTGGGATGTGTGATTATACTCTTTTTTTTACCTGTTTGTATTTCTGTTCTTTCTGTAGTAAATATGAATAAAAATAAATAAGAAGGAAAAAAAAGAGAGAATCTGGAATTTAGAATTTTGTGAATTTGGAAATTCATTTTTCCCTCATAAAATTCTTATAATCCTTTCTCATTCAATATGCTTAGCCTCTTTCTTGACTATGATTTTATTTTTGTGGAGAGTACAGGGGACAATTTACTTCAATTAATATCGTTTTTGCCACTTAAGTTCTTCAATTAATGCTCTATTACTGATTACTTCCTTTTTCTAATGAATCACCTCTTATGAGATATAGTTTATTTCAGCTTTTCCGTGTCACAAACAGGGAAGCACAGGAAATACAAAACCACCCTCATGATATACCGTTATTAAACTTATTTGAAAAAAAAGAGTAATTGTAAGACTTTCATTTTTTATCAAATCCTCATTTTAGCCACATCACTGTGCTAGCCAATTCCTCCTCAGCCAACCGCTTTGGCAAAATGTTTTCAGCCATATCACCCAGAATCCTCAAGTACGGCTTACACACTCATTTTGAGGAAGGATACAAACCGAGATAAAAGAGCCTGAAGAGGGAAAGAACAGAGACGTGTTGAGATCATTATTACTTTGAAGCCATCCAAATTCACTGAGAACATTCTTGAAGGTGTGAGGGATGGTGGCCAATATAGAGAGGTCTCCACAATCTCATTCTTTGCCCTCTCTCTCCCTGTACCTCCCCCTTTACAGACAGCATCCCAGATTAAACAGACGCCATGATGTCCCCCAGTACCCTACAAACTTAAAACACGTACTCCTCATTTTCCTGTTAAAGTTTATATATTTCAAACATTCTCCTTCATGTTGTAGCACCTGTTCTATCAGTTACGAAGCTCTCAGCTGCCTGTTACTGCGACTCAAACTGGCTCAAGCAATATAGTAACTGGTTATTTCACTAGCAGAGTCCAAAAGTCAAGTATGTGTCTGGATTCCTTGGTTCAATGACAAGTCCATGCCATCAAGCGCTTCGTTCCGTCTCCCCACTCTATAGCCTCAATTCGTCTCTGCTTTGTGCAGAGATTACCTGTATGAATGGATGAAAAATGGCTGCCAATAGCAACCAGGGAAACACATTTCTAAGTTCATGCCCAAGGAAAGACAAGGATGCCCTCCAAACCATGGAATATAAGGCTTCCATTTAGTCTAAAATGACCAATTTAGAACTGTCGACCCAGAACCAATAACACTTACCAGGAAAATGCCCCATGCTGACAGACCTAGACTCAGAGTAACTAAGTTTCAGCCCCAGAGCTGGAAAGGTGGTATCTAAATAAAACCAGGGTTCTTTCAGAAAACAGCAACAGGGAAGGCATGCTCAGTAAGGAACTAATGGATCCAATGGATCCAATACTCCCATGCTGCATTTTTCTTACAAGATCCCTTCTTTTCACGTTGATTAAATTATCCAGCTAGCTGCTGCCTCGCCATCTCCCTGGGTTTTGTAGTTGAATTACAGTATGGTGGTGAGTTGCTCTGGAACCCCAAGGTCATAGTTCATCCCCCAGTTCTGCCACTTCATTCCTTTGTGAAGCGGCACTATGAGCTTTGGTGTTTTATTTGATCTCTCTCTCTGCTTATCCCCACAACTGTAAAATGGGGTAGTCACAATCCTATTTCGTGGGACCGTGAGATGAATTCCGTAAGAGAGTCCATGCTCTCTTATGACATTTAGTGATAGCCTAGCAAATATTAGTTTTTCTTATTAATAATATTAGGAAGTTAACTGTACGCAAAATGGTAATTGATCTTTGCAGTGGTTCTCAAAGCGTGGGCCCGGACCAGCAGCATAAGCAGCAACCTTACTAGAAATGCGAATGCTCAGGCTTCACAGCAGACCAACTGAATTAGAAACTCTGGGTGAGGGCCAGAAATCTGCATTTTAACAAGGCCTCCTGGTGATTCTGAAGCACGCTCCAGTTTGAAAACCATGGCTCTACATCCAGCCTACCTCCAGGCAAACTGCACCTGTCACCATTTCCAGAAAGTGCTTCACAACCATTAGTTAATATACCTTCACTCTTGGTTCTCCCTCTCCCGGCTGTGTTCCCTCCGCTATGGCTCTATCTTCAAGGCTCAGCCCAAACGTTACCGTACACTGATGTTACCTCTGCCTGAAATGCTCTTCCTCTAAATCCTTGCGGCACTGAGTTCTTCTATTCCTGAGGGCTCAGATCAAACAGCACCGTCTCATTACAGTGCTTTATTGTTTTCACAGCACTTATCATTATCTGAATTTGTTACTTGTTTATTTGTTAATTGCCTGTGTCCTCTCACGACGATAGTAAGACCCATAAAGGCAGGGACCTTGTCTACTCAACACTGTAGAGATCCTTAGCACCTAGAATAGTGCCTGGAAAATAGGAGGCACTCAATAAACGTTCGTTGCATGAATGAGTCCACAAAATGACAGCGAGCTTTTTTGTAACGCTAATATAAGGGCTGACTGAGCTATGTTATGCTTCTCACGTGAGCCAAGTCATCACATTATAATGCTAACAAGTAGACTGAGAAGTCAAAGAATTACAGCTCCCACATGGTACAGAGGGCAGGAGGTCCCCAGTTCCTTCCCTCTTCCATGTAAGCAGGTAGGAAACCAGCCAGACAGTTTTATTCACTTTTATCTATAAATCTATTCAAGCCTTTTCCCCACAGTTTCGGTGGTTTATCTGTTTAATTACCCTGACAGTTCAGAAAGTTATTCTGCCTCCAGGTTAAGCCCTATTTCTTGACATCCTGACGTTTTGGAGTTGGAGAGCAACTTGTCCATCTCTACCTCCTAATAACCCTTCACGGCTGGAAAGCGAGTAACGAAGTCAATCCTCAGCTTTCCCTTTTCCAAAGGGAATGACTCCAAGTCTCCTCAATGCCCCTCAGAGGCCCCTTTAAAAATGTCTCATGTTTTTCTATGGAGCCTCTCCAGATTTGCCCCATTATTTATAAAATGAGGACATTCAAACTAGGAATAATGATAAGAAAGATTCATAATGTTTGTTTTTCATTAAATTAGAGGTGCTTACAAATTCTGTGCTGGGCATAGTACGGAAATAGTATGGCATGGGTTCAAGTCCCCAGTTAGCCCTTAAGAGTCTTTAAGAGCTTTGGATACACTGTTTAACCTTTCTGATCCTCACTTTGTTCCCTCTAAAATGGGAGTTCTTACTCCTCAAGATTTTTGTGACAATCACACAAGAAAACATACATGGAAGTGTGTCAAATGTGAAGTGTTTTACAAGTATAAATAATTGTTTAAAGAGAGAGTGCTTTTCATTTCTCTTTAAAAAGTCAATGGATACAGAAGTCATTAATAACAAGCTCCATTTTGTATCAAGAAAGAAAAGGTACCAGCTGTAAGGGAGCACGCTAACCCTATCTGCATTAGCTCCTTCAAGGATCCACTTACACGTCCACTGACAGATGAAATGATAAAGAAGAAGTGTTACATATATACAATGGAATGCTACTCGGCCATAAAAAAGATGAAATCTTGCCATGTGTGACAACACGGATGGACCTAGAGGGTATTGTGCTAAGTGAAATAAGTCCAACAAAGAAGGACAGAATCCCTATTATTTCACTCATGTGTGGAATATAAAAACACAAAAAATGAACGAATAAAAGCAAGACAACAGAGGGTAAAAGGAGTCAATTACTTTTGGTGATGAGCATGCTACATACAGATATCAAATGATAACGGTGTCCACCTGAATCTTACCTAATGTTATAAACCAATGTTACCTCAAAAACAGAAAAGGATCCACTTATGGCAAAAGCAGAGTTCACGTTCCTAAGTTCCTTTGGTTCACTGTCAGAGCGCTGCATGCTATTTGTTGACCTTCACTGGAAGAATGGCTGCACTGTGTAAGAGTTCTCTTACACATCAAGGGGAATCAGAATAAATAGCTTTAGTTGCAAACAGTATATTGTCCTGTTAAGAAAACAGATTCTTCATCATGGTAAATGTGGTAGCCATGAAAATGTACCAACTACGGGGAGCAGAACTGACCAATGGACCCAGCTCTGAAATCCATCATTTCTTTGTGCTACAGCCACACACACCCGACAAGTATTTCCAGCCAATTACTTAGCTCTGCAGGGATAGCTTGGGTGGCCTATTTCTGAAAGATGGGACACGAAGGACTCCTCTATTAGTTGGCTTTGGTTCCATGTTGTCTCCCCTTGCCAAATCTTCCTTGGATGGCACGGCTATCGAAGATGCTTTCACCCATCATCCCCTTAGTTCAGACCCCCATCGCAGTCTGCGAGCCCTGCCAGCGTCTCCAGTTCCCACCCCATTTTCTCTCACAAGTATTTCCCCTAATAAAATCCTTGGCATCTCTTTCTTAGTGGATCTGGACTAACACTGTAAACAAAACAAAAAAGAAAACATTCAGTTTTCAAAGAACTTTTGCATCTATAATCAAATCTATTCCTTATAAATATCCAATAAATTACACAAAAGGAAAATTGGAGTTCCCACTGTTTAGATGAAGAAATGGGTTAAGTGACTTGGCCAAGATCAATTACCTCTTTTTTTTTTTAAGTAGTTTCTCCATTTCTTAGTTTTCCATGCTCAGTGTTTAGAAAAAAAAAACAAAGCAAAACAAAACTGAGTTTGCTTTTCCCTTGATTATTATTTTCCTATTTTGAACACTAATAGCACTAATAATTTATTAAGCAGGTACTGTGCAAGCACTTTGCATATATTCACTTTTTCTTTTAATCCTCACAACTCAGGAAAGTAGGTACTTCCTCCTTTTACATATGTGAGGAAAGAGCTTCCAGAAGTTAAGTACCTTGTTCAAGATCACTCACCAGCTAAGCAGAGAACCCAGGACCAACTCCTGACGCTAAATCTAGTCCTCAAAGCACCCGTAATAATAATAATACCTCCAATCTGTGGAGCATTTTACTAAGCGCTTCTACATGCATTAGGAGGAGGGACGGGCACCCACCAGTAACTCCCCGTGCAGAGGTCTGGAGAAGAGCTAAGGAAAGGAACAGAGGGTGACAGGAGCTAACAAGGTGCCAGCAGGAGTGAGGGCGACTAACCTCCCACTGCTTCATCTCAGGTGGCTGAAGAGTCACTTGTGGCCATCTGTACTCCAAGGGTCCTTATTTCAAAGACAGTGTGAAAGCAAATGTAATTTTATTTCAGAGATTGCCAGCAACTATTTTCCCAAGTAATTCTAAAATTATTAGATGAAACCCAGCTCCCTACCATCACGGAACAGGGAAGAAAGCATTAGGCACTCGAGGTTCTCCATGATCCAATTCTTAGCTTCCTCTGAGCTTCACCTCCCTCATGCTCTGTTTGACCGATGTTTCAATACAACAATATCCGTACTCTGCTGTCACACGCCTCTGTACATTCAGTCATGCAGTTCACTGTCTAAGTCACCCTTCCGTCCTCTGGCTAACTCGTCCTCATTCCTCAACAACTCAGCTCAGCACCATATACTTGAGGAAGTCTCACTCAACACCCAGACTGAGAACTCCCAGAGGACCCCTCCTCTGTGCTCCCCAATCCTAACCCCAGTGCTTACTTCACTTCAACACTCCCCGTACGATGTGGAGATTACCTCATGCTAGACATGCAAACAGAGCTGTCTCCTTAGAACAGCATCCGTCATTCTGGCCCATGAAGTGCTTCAAGAGGCGTCCTATGGGCGATGAGAGAAGACCCAGGTCCCATGTTCTGGCCTTCGCGGCCCTGAATGGCCTGGTACCTGACCTTGGCTCCAAACTCCCCCTTTTGCCCTTGTTTACTGTCACCCCACTGTCTGTGTTCAGATCCAGTACCATGTCACACCCTTTAATGCCTTAAGACTTATTTCCTCGGCAACTAGCAGGGTTGTTTCTTATTCTCCAGGTCTTTGCTTGAATGTTGCCTTCTTACAGGTGCTTTCCACCTCTGCTCTAGAACTATCGTTATTCTCTCCCACCGTTCCCTGTTCATTTTCTACACTGCAACCTCAGGATTGTGTACCTAAATTACTTATTTATTTATTCATTCGTTTTTTATTTAAATCTTTGATTTAGTAGAAAACACATCCTCAACTCTGCAGGGTACTTGAGAGCAAAGATGCATGCTCGTTAAACTATGTCTTTCCAGGGTGCTTGGTGCACCAGCAGGCCCCGAATTTGCTGAACATATGAATGAACAAGTGAAGTTCAGGAAGGATATGAGGAGAGAAGGAATTACAAAATAGCAAGGATTTATAGAAATTGAATATTACTCTTAGTTTCCATAACGACTTGTGTTGAGGACACTCAACACAATATTTATAAATGTTAATTTATACTCTATTCACAGGAAGAGCTCATTATCTCTAACTTACAAGCAAAGAAAGTAAAGCCAAATGAAGTGACTTTTTTCAAAGGCAATACAATGAGTTAAATAGGGAGCTTGGTCTTGACTCTGAATAGCTCTGTTTTATACCCTGTCTTGTTCCCAAGGGAGTTGAGGTGGCTTTGAAAAACACAGACAGTTACACAATTTGGAGTGTCCACAAAAACAAAACAAGCCAGTTGCTCAGGAGAAGCACGACTATTCCTGGTACGAGGTCTGAAAGAACCTTCTCCCTTGGGTCCTCACAAAGAGTCGCAAACCACATCCTCAATCACATCCTCCAGGACGTGCAGCGATGGGGCTCCTAGGGTTGTTTGCTAGCATTCCTCTGTGTGGGCTGATGGCACGAGGCCAAGGCTCAGATCCGCGGAGCAAGTCTCCAAGGAGCCAAATCAAGACAGCCCAGGTGTGCAATTCTCGGATGGTCTGTCTTAATCCAAAAAGGACATCTGGAGATTCTGGAGGAATCGTGTAACAGCACACCCTTCAGATGCTGGGCTCTGTGAATTTTACTTCTCACGTTGAAAACTTCTAATACATAGTAAGTAAGAATGAAGTGAAAGTGACAAGCACCCAGAACATGGTCAACATTGTGGAACTAGGGAGAGGTCCCTACGATTTATCAGTCAGGTGCCCTGGGGAAGGGTATATTCGCTGAAGTGTAGGGTAAGCTGCTGTAACAAAATGACCCCAAAATACAGTGACCTAGAAAAAACTAAAGCTTATTTCTTTCTCATGTGACAGTCCAAGTGTAGCAGGATGGTTCAAGGCAGGTGGACAGCTCTGTCCCCACAGGCCATGTAGGGACCCCGATTGGCAGCACGCCTCTGCCATCCTCAACAAGCAGCTTCCTCGAGTTCAGGGAGATGCTCTGGTTGTCTCCATCTTAGAGCCAAAGGAAAGAGATAAAAAGAGTGACGGGCAAACAGCTTCCTTGGAAACATGGGATCTAACAGTCAGACATATAAATTCTGTTTGCATCCCATTGACCAAAATTTAGGAATATGGACACACCTAGCTGTAAGAAAGACTAGGGAATGGAATCTCTAATGGCAGCCTCACATCTACCTAAAACTCAAGATTTTATTACTTCCAGGAAGAATGGAAGAGTACACGAGGGAAACCATACGAATCTGCCACGGGGACTTGACATCCGCATAAATAGAATTATACCTGGATTAAAGTCCAACCGACTATGAGGCAGAGGAAAATAAAGGTACACAGAGAATACAGGTTCAAGTTTTCTACATCCGGGTCTTCTGTCCAGCGCACAGACAATAAAGGATCAAGACCCCAAAGCTCTATATTGTATGTATACATGGCTATGCTCATTTTAGCCAGAAAAAAATTTTACATTGTTCCCAACTGCCAACTATCACCATAAAAGAAGCCACAGAGCCTCCATATAACATCAGGTATTAAGAAGTGTTGTTTCCTTGTGAACCCTCCAAGATCAACGAGTTGCAAAATGTAAGCAAAGGTAAGCAAAGAATACGACAACTCCATAGGATTCTTAACTCTAAGCTAGTTAACTGTCAGAGGGCTTTTACCCAAATTCAGGAAATTGGTTTTGGAATAGTTGATCTTACACGACCTCTTTCTGGCAGTCATTAGATGACAGCATCGATTCGTCAGTTGAGGTATTCTTAGTTGAAACAATAAAACTCATGATGAGGTCAGCATATTGTTATTCTCTCTATCAAGGGACATAGGAAGCATATGCCCATCTCATCCACATGCAATGTCACATTATTACGAGTTTATAAAAATGGGTCAGCGGGATACATCACATACCCCACTAAAAATAATCTCCTCCCTCAGACAGATTCTATATGAGCATCGGTCTCTATGGAACATAGATTTTACCCCATAAGCAATTCCTTTCCACAGAGTGAACGTTTCAGAAAAAGTCAACAAAAGCTAAAACTCTTAGTTTGTTCTTCCTAATTTTCTCCACAGATGGTAAAGAATATAATAATGGCCAATAGTGTTTAAAGCTGATCTCCTCCTCATGTAATAGATTTGGCCTAAGAAATCCACATGTGTACTTTGCCAGAAGCAAACAGGTACTTCGTCTAGACATTAGGTTGGTAAGTGTACAGGTCTATAGTTTGGGAGGAATAGGTGGCCACTCTATTAAATATGGAGGGGACTACACACTATCAGTAGGCAGGTCTCAAAGTATACTCTCATTAATAGGATGAATAGCCAGTGTCAACCCTGAGCAATTTGTCTTAAGCATCGATTTATGTTCTTCCAGCTGTGATCTTCAATGTGATGTGTTCACATGTATGTATGTATGTATGTACGAGTAAGCGTGTGTGTATGAGCGTGTATATGTACATATATATGCATATATTATTTACATATGTATGTACATCTAAAGAACAATGCACTCAACAGAGCTAGATTCTATCTAGGCACTATCTGGTAAGTGGAGAAGGAAAGGAAACTAACATCTGTTGAGTACACCTATGTGGCAGGAGAAATACTATGTCCTTCATCTTTGTTTTTGCATTTATTTCTCACAAGCACCCTGTGAGACAGACATTGTTATTACCATTTTAGAGATGAGGAACCTAAATCACAGAGATGTGAAATGACCTGTCCGAGGTCACACAGCTCAGGCACAAAGAATCTGGAACACAGTCTGACTGCACAGTGCATGCTCTTTCAAATAAACCACACTGTTGATCTGGAAGGCTACTTACTCCCCACTTACTCTGGGCACCACAATGTTGACCATAAATGGAGCTTGAGTCTACACAGTTTAAGTAGTGGTAAAAAGGGATTTTTAATTCCACTAAAGTTGTGCTAACAGGCTCCTAGAGAACAAAGACCCTATCTGTCTTATTTGCTGCTATCTGCATCAGCTAAAATGATGCCTGTACCCTCCCCCTCAAAAAAGATTTTTAAGTGAATGAATGAATGAGACAGATACTTCCTGTAACAAGGGCAGTGTACTATTTCCAGAGATTTCTCAATGTCTCTGGAATTGTTTGGAACGTAGCTTGGATCTCTTTAATATACAAAGCCTGCCTGCAATGCATTTCATAAAATTCAACAACTGTTTCTAGTATTATTATTAAACTGTCATTTAGTGAGCATTTACTATGTTCCTGATATTTTGTAGGTACTTATATGGATTATCTGACTTATTCACACAATAACACTACAAAGGAGGTACTTACTTCATTCATGAGAAAGCAAAGGTTTAGAATGATTCAGCAACCCAAAGAAAGCTACTACGGTGGACCTAGAAAATTTCACATCTGAAACAGATAATTTTTTTAAAATTTCCACTTCTGTACAACAAAATTATGTTCAGTAATATCGTAAAATAATCATTATTTTCTTTATTCTACAGTTTTAAAACAATTCAAAGAAGAATAAATTCAAATGTTAAACATATCATTCTAGGTCAGTAGACTATTTCACTCGCGTACACTACAACTTGCACTCACCAAACAAAAAGATGACACCTCACAGTTCATATGTGGTCTCACTGTTTTAAATTTGAAGCACAAAGAAAACCTCTAAGGGGTTATATAGACTGATAGAATGATTTAAGTGAAATTCTGTCTCTTTATATTCATAATCAATGTGCTACCATTGTTTCTTTCAACATTTCAGTTTAAACACAGGAATACGTGGGATATATTGGAGACACAAAGCACATATGAAACGAGCAGTAAAGAGTCCAGATCATGATGAACGTCCCTCTCAAAAGCAATGCAGGTCGCTGAGTTCATGTGTACAAAGCACCAACTATGTAACTGGGAGTCTTCGGAATTAACTTCCATGTGGAAGACAATACTCATTACAGGATAAGATACAGAAACGTGCCACCGTGAAGTGTATACTATTAACAGTGACCCCTAATTCTCGTTGAAAGTATTGTATCACTGACATTGGTGAGAACTGCCAGTGTGTGTGATAATAAAATACAGATCAACGCTTAGTTATATTTACCATGACTTTTAAATTTTCTATAGATAATACACCTCCTATCACCTGCATCTGAGGCTGACCCTTCCCAAAATCACGCCTTGGTAAACCTCTGCTGAAGGGGGTTCTCCATCTACCAGTCACCTTTGTACTCACGAATACTTGAGCCCAATTATGCTCTTTTCTCTTCGTCCTGCGTGGAAAAATGCGTGCAAATTTCCACCAGTTAGGAAGACCACTCCTTCTCCAAATGGAGCACTAGGAAGACATCCATGCTTTTAGAAGGAAAGAAAAGTTCCAGGCCTCAGTTACCTAGAAAACCCACCGAGAAGACGGTTTACACAGTCAACTGTCTTGTAAGGTTGCTTCCTATGCACCACTAAGAAAAAGCTGCCTCGTTGTAAGCACTAGAGTGACAATCTATCTTCTTCCTGTCTTTGTTAGTGTCCTGTTATTTGCTTCATGCCCTCTTACTTGTAAATTATGTACATAAACTAGCATCATCTGGAAAAGGGGGAAAATCGTTACAGTCACTATTTAGTGAAAAGCAAAATCATCATCTTTAATGTCCTTTTCCAACTTGCTAAACATACCCAAGAATCCCTCTGAAAATAAAGCCTAAAATAAAACTCTAAATGGACTATAAATTGGAGGTGATGGGGGAAAACAGAATAAAAAGAGATTTAAAATAATTCTGATTGCATCAGAAAGATTTCGTGAGAATAAAGCAATTATGCTTAAATTATTTTTTGTGCATTATACAATGTCACATATGTATGCCATACACAAGAGAAAATTCCTAGTGTTTAGGCAGTCTCAATAGATAGTTCACGAATGAATGGGTTTGTGTAATACATATTATTTATATTGAGTCAGAATATTTTGTCATCTATATAAGCTCTTTCTCCGAAAATGATTCACCTAGATTGCATCCAAATTTTATTTGTCCTGAGGGAAATTTAATCTCTTGACAATTCTTTACTAATCTTTATTAATCCCTACAGTAAACTGAGATAGTTAACAGGTCATTAACTTCCCTACTTTGGAAATGGTGACAGGGAATACTTCCCTTTAGTGACTCAGGGTGGGTGACAAGAAAGGTGAGGGTGGATCCCTGAGACTTGCTGTCACCAACTAGGAACAGACCTCCAGGAAGTTGTGGAATCTCACGGGTAAAAAGGCACCTCAAAGATCACCTCCTACCTTCCTAACCTTACCAGCCTTAGCAACGCTATGTCCCCACCACAGCCTTCAGCCTCCATTGGCAAGAACGCCGAGCATGGGGACCTCAGCATCTCCTGAGTTGAATCATCTTGTTTTGGGACATACATCTGTGACCATTAAAAAAATGCTTCCTCATGCTGAACTGCACTCTCTCACTTGATATGTTCTACTCATCATTCCGAAGCTGAACAGAACAAGTCTAGTCTCTCTTTCGCCTGGCCTGCCTTCAAAACCATTAAGGCAGCAAGCACTTTGCAGTTGATTGATCCAGTTCTTAATCAGTTCTCAGGGGACGTCATCTCAAGCCCTCTCACCACCTGAGTCACCCACCTTGTAATAACTTGCCCTCGCAGAAAGCAAGGCTTTGTGGCCAGAGGCATTATCTCCTATAAAACTGGACTTTAATTCATCCTTGCTTTTCTTTGTTCATTTCTTTGCTAAGAAGCTAAGAAAACAGATTACAGCAGAGAAATTTCTACTCTAGTCTTCCCAAGCACACCGACTTTCAAGTCATTTTCTAACAACCAAAGTGATCTTGTTAAAGTTGCTCCAATTTACACAATGTCCTGCAGAACATAAAACATAAGGTAGATCTTCAGGTGGTAAAGGGTGAAGCTTCAGTCAGAGGTCACCACTTTACTGAAGAGAAGAGGAAGATTTTCTTTCTTTAAAAAATATTTTATGTGACTACTGTTTACATAAATAATGCTGGAGTGATGGTAATAAAAGGAAAATGAAAAAAATACTCCCAGAATTTCACCAGTCACCAAAAAAGTCCTTTCATTTTTCTCTTTTGCCTACCAATTCTTGCCTACAGGCATAAATATATTTACATTTTTACAATCATAATGTAAATGTTTTGGGATTCATCATTTTAAATCGAACATTATATTGTAAATTTTATTCATCTTCCTTCATGGTTTTTACTGTTTTAATTAAAATGTATATATAATATTCCTCACAAGAGACAGACAATAATTTACTTAATTCATTTTAAAGCTTTCTAATATATTTCCAAAATCTTATTATAAATAGTGCCAGAAACTTCTTAATGGTTACAGCTTTTTCATTCTTCAAAGTACCCTTATCCCCATTTTACAGATTACTAGGTCAAAAGGGATAAGCATTTTTATGGCTCAGAAAATATTCTAACAATGAAAACTATATGTTTAATGGACTGGTTAGCCCTATGAGATAAAATATCTATCCTTTACTGGGGCTGTGGTATGCACAGTCTCTGCTCTGAAGGATTTCGGAACAGAGTTCAATTTAACCCTCAATGGAACTTAAGAGGAAGGCATTGTTTTATCCTGGAGGTAAGAGATGAGGAAACAGAGGCTTATAGAAATTATGTTATTTGCCTGTCATTTAGCTAGAGACAAAATCATCAATTTAGAAATTGAAGATCTGAACTCACGTCTTTCTGGATTTAAAACCCACACTCTATGAAACTCAGCTTGCTCATCTGTAAAACAGGGATTGAATTAGATGTTCTCTTAAGGCTGATCCAGTTGAAGTATTCAGAATGTTTCTGATAGTTTCAGATCACAACGATTCCAGGCACTACATTTTGTTAATAAAAATTTCCCTCATGGATTATGCGGGTGCTGTTCTAGCACTTCTTTGCTTATAAAAGATGCTGATACCCTTTTCCCCGAAAATAAGACCTACCCGGACAATCAGCTCTAATGCATCTTTTAGAGCAAAACTTAATATAAGACCTTATATTATATTACATTACGTCTTATATTACATTACATTACATTATGTAAGACCATTATATAAAACACGGTAGCAGGTATTTTCAACTAAAGGTACCTCATTAGCAGTGGCAGCTCCAGGTGTTACCTTCCTGTCAGCAACTCTCACAATGACCTCTTGTATTACTGTGTTTCCCCAAAAATAAGACCTAGCCGGACCATCAGCTCTAACGCATCTTTTGGAGCAAAAATTAATATAAAACCCAGTCTTATTTTAATATAAGACCTGGTCTTTATAATATCATATCGTATCATATAATACCAGGTCTTACATAAGACGCATTAGAGGTGATGGTCCGGCTAGGTCTTATTTTCAGGGAAACACAGTATGTAAATTCCTTCCTTTGATTATCACATGATAATTCTACAACATTCCTCAGTCACTACTAAGTCTCTTGAGAAAGTGCTTCACTTTATGAAACATACCTACACCGATTCCTAAGTCAACCAAGAACATATTTTTGGCTTTGTTTTGTTTCTAAATGTTCTCCTGTCATCAAATGAGTTTGACCCAAGCATCTGTGTATGCTACCTAGAATTTACTCTTGAATCATTTGGAGGAATAAGCTATAAGACATGAGATTTGTTTTGCTCAGTGCATCTACAATCTTAAATTATACGGTTTGGAGGAAAAGACTCCCTATCTTCGTAACTTGAGCTGTAGCTGACAAGTCCCACGTCACACAGCCCCTGTATTTTCTACACTATATGTTTTTTGCACGTTAATCTGTCAAAAAAAAAAATGCCCTTAGCTACCATCCTGAACTCTCTTCCTGAGTAAGCTGCCACTCAGAGATATCTTCCAGGAATGGCACAAATGACCATCAGTCCAGCAAGCTAGAGAAGGAATAGCAGGACAAGTACTTCATACATCACAGGGTTCAATCAACACTGGTGAAACTAAAAAGGGTGGGAGTTCCATCTCTTTGGACCCCTTCAACCTGAATTTTCTCTGGTCCTTGCTACTTGCATTTTCAATCTATAATTAATAATAGCATTCCCTGTTTGATGATTCTACATGTAGCCGGCTAGGTTTAAAGGTGGTGTTTTGTAACTGAGATGCAGGGAAGACATATAAAAGCCAGGGGAGGGACAGGAAGCAGAGCAATGGGGAGCAGAAATTCCCATCTTACCTTGAAGCTTACTTCTACCTTCTTTCCTTTCTGACAGAGCCCACTGATTGACACAGAGGGTGTTCAGATTGCAAGGAGAAGGGGGGGCAGGGAGTACAGTGGGGGAGAGGGAAATGAAAGTGCCTGTGTATTTGCTCAAACAGAACGAAGATAAACAAGCCAGGTATGTAATATCTTTGCATAACCCTGTTGCGAATAAACACATAAGCAACCAGACCGCATCTGGGATTTTGCAAATAGAAGTGACAGTCCCTGCCTTCAAAGAGCTCCTGGTCTGAATTCCACAAAAACAATGGAAAGCTGGGCTGGAAAAGCAAGCCTGGGCAGGTAGGCAAGAGGAGGTGTCCAGGACCAGAGAATCTCCCTCGGGAAGCTCAAAATTTGCTCCCGAGAGTTCGAGAATCTCCAGTCTTCAATTTGGGCCCTACCTCTGAGTCCCATATGTGAAACAGGACTAATAGTAACCAATAGATAAAGTACGGAGAAAGAGCTCTATAAATGATGAAGAAACATGCAAGTACAAATTAAAACAAAACCAGGCTTGGAAGCAGAATTCCTACGAAAATGTCATGTTCACTCTATGCATTGGTAATTCTCACGCCTTCCTTTGCCGCCACTGTTAACTCTATGTTAATATGCATTGAGCATTAACCTTCACGCTACCCACATATACGTGAATTAACTTTAATCTTCCCAAAAACCTGCCAGGTAAAACTATTTCCAATTTACACATACGAAACTTCTCTCAATCTGTTTGTAGTATTTCTTTCAATATGTTTCTACCAGAATATTGAGCTTGGGTATCAAGACCTAGTCCCATCCGATAATTTATTGCATTAGTTCATTCACAACCGATCCTTATCGAGTCCCTGCCAGGTGCTAGGGACTCTAACAGGAGCTGCAGACACTGTTGAACGGAAAAGAGAAGGGCTCTGCACTTTGGAGGAGACAGATGGTAAACAGGTAAACACATACATCAACACGATACTATCCCTTCAAGGCAGGTGCTATGAAGAACATTTAAATACCTTCCAACGGGAACTAAGTGAGCAAACAAAACTGTCATTTGCACTATTAAAAAGTCTGTAATTCCCTCAACAAAACGCAAAATGGAATCTGTGGGATGCCATTCGTCTTGTTCTTCCGCCAAAGACAAACGATCTAAGGGCCAAAGGTAAACACTTCCCGCTCTGTTGAGTTGTGCACGTTGGAGGTATGCGATTTCATCCAACAACCCTCATTAAAACACCTTTAGCTATTTACATCTCCTCTTAGGTTGCCCACCGGGCCGAGGCCATGGAATAAAATGGAGCGAGTTCTGAAGAAGTTCCTCTCTGCAGATTCCACAGGTCCTGTGATAAAAGCGCATTATTGTCGGGCATAATAGGATCCAGCACCTGCATGTTTTCTACAAGAAACAGAGATGTAAGTGCTGCTAATGTCAGAAATAAAACAAGGGGCACTTTGAGCCAATATGAGGGAGACAAATACCATTCAAGAACATCTCAGGGAAGCGTCCTACAAAATCCATATGCATTCCTGGCCAAGGCTTCTCAGTTTATTACCACGGAAAGTTAGTTCTTTGATTACATTGCGAATCGTGATATGTACTCCAATCTTCTATAGTTTTCTAATGACCAGAATCAATGCCAAAATATCAAGCATAGTTCCTGGGCGATGACATATGTAAATCTTTCTGGTATGTTGCCAACAAAGTGCCCAAGATAATGTGATTAGTGCCTTCTACAAGAATAATTTAACTTCCTCATTTAAAAAAGCAATCTTGATAAATAGCCCTCCTTGACAGTTTACTGCTCTCTGGGTGGAGAAGTAAAACAGTAATGGCATAGTATTTGGAGATTAGGACTTCGTTTGAGACATATTTCTGGTATTTCCTGGATGAATCACCTTCTATAAGCTACTTACCCTCTTTGAGGCTGTTTCCTCATCTGTAAAATGGGGAGAGTAATACCCATCAATCAGCATTTTTCTGAGGATTAAGTAAAGGAATATGCATCATAAAGGGCCAAATATCATACACCTGGTTATGGTTATTCCTGGGAGTCCCTGCTACAATCAGGATAAAACATGTGTCAATCACACATTCATTTCCCATCCATCATTCAATATCATATACTGTTTCAATAAGTCTACTCTGAGCCCAACGAGGACTGTTCAATGGCTGGGTTCACAGTGCAGGAGGGGAAGCAGATAAGTCAGCCAGTGACTGCAGTATCCTGCGATGAGGGCAATAGCAACACCATCCAATAAAATTCTGCTGATAAGGCTTCTGGTTTTAAGCAGCAGATACCAACTCTGGATTATTTAAGCAGCAAAGGAATTGATTTGGGGGAAAAATTGCACACAGAATTTCTGGGAAGCTTGGAGAACCAGATGCCAAAAATGAGCAGAAACTAAGAGGCCACCCAAGACCACAGCCAAATCCCACCACAGGGAAGATGTGGTGAGGACACTGACTGGTCCTGCTCCCACCGCTACTTGGAAACAGGCTATTCTTGCTGCTGTCAAGTTCAGCATAAACCCCACGGCCACTGCCAGGTAGGCAGGGAGATGTGACTGAGAGGCTGGGGCATCCGATGAGCCATGCCCAAGCCCTGGGTCCCAATGAAGAGGGGAAGCAGTAGCTGGCCTTTCAGCTTTGAAGGTGGATTCAGGCCTTCCAGGACTCATCCTGAGGGAATCCTCCAAAGATAAGGCTGAGTTTCAGATGACAGGCAGCCAAACGTTTACTGAGTGCTTCCCATGTTCCAGACACTGCTCAGCAACCTGCCGGCCATGTCTCATTTGATCCTCACTTCACCAGTATCTATAAGACAGGTACTTTACTATCAGACTTTACTGACACACTGAGATTTGGCAAAAGGAAGAAACTTACCAAGTTGTACATCTAGTAAGCACCAAAGCCCTGACTCCAACTCAGTTTTTGACAACTGCACCAAACAATAAAGAAAGCACTACAAAGATTCTCAGGATCATAAGCAAGAAGTCCCTGAATCACACCGGGAGTGGGGAAAGGCACCCCACAGAGGGCGGGAAGTTGCAATGAGATTTAGTGGATGAGAAGTCAGTTAGATATCGCGGGGGTGGGGGAGGTGGGAACTGAGAGTAGGGGAGGTGGGGGTTAGGAGACCCCAAGTAGGGGGGAAAAACATATGAAAAGTGGCATGAAACAAACTCAGATTTCTTAGAAACAAAGGTGTTTTCTTCATGCAGTACAATAGGAGAAAAGAGTACAAAAGGAATGGGTATGAATGGGAAGTACGGTAGGTACCCCAACCTCGGCACATGTTTGTTGCTAGTATAGAATTACAAAAGAGATTCCAGGTCATCCCATTATTAAAGAGTACTCCCATCTAGTGTCAGTCATTAGAGTGTGACACTGAAATCATTTAATCCCTTTGTCTTCACTGAAAAGGTAGAGGGAATGAAGTAAACAGAACATCCTGACAACTTTCAGAACCATTTTCCTGAGTTGATCCCACCCTCCTAACCCTAGAATCCGTACAGTGAGAAATGTTCCAGGAGCAGTCGGAAATCCAAACGGAGACTCCTCAACCTGCAATGATCCTGAGTACTGAGTGATGCTCCACGTCTCTGCTGACAGTGATCAATGACCACCTCCTGACACATCTGGCCAAGGTCAGGACTTACTGGGACCTTCCCCCAGGCAAGATCAGCAAGGAGCAATGCTTAATGTCTCATTCACTCAGCCCAGGCCATCGCCCCAACGTCTCCCCACAATAGCATCAGCGCCGACTCACTGAGGAGGTGTGACTGGGTGGAGGGTGCTTTGTCAGATTAAATTTTCAAGCACTTCACTTTGTTCTAAAGAGAGAAAGTTATGTTTTAAACTTGATGTCGGGGTGTATATCAACAACTGTTACATGTCCTCCAAACTCCATTCTTTCCTTCTTCTATTTAGTAGAACACACATACCTCCACCCTGAGTTTTACAGAACACATACCCACTCCACCAGACTCCTTTGTAGCTGGGTGTGTCCATGTGACCATGTTTACCGAATGGTGTGTACATAGGAAGTGATGTGTACAACTTCTGGTCACTTTCTTCACAATAAATGACTTGCTTTCCAATCCTTTTCTTCCTCCCTCCCCAAGAGTTGAAACATGGACATGTTCTTGGCAAGAAACTGTCTATCCAGATGAGGAAACATTCTAGGAGATGGTGGAGCTACAAAAAAGGAGAGAACTTGGTCTCTAAATGAGCTCATAGAGCTACGCAGCCATCCCTGGACCATCCATCTGCAGAGGGCTATGATGTGAAAGGGAAATAAGCATCTATTTTATTTAATGCACTGTGCACTTGAGTTACTGTGTTACAGCTTACCCTTTGCCTAACTATACCGGTTTTATCTAAAGGTATGAGAGAAAGCATATGTTTTTTGTTGTTATTGTTATTTGTTCATTTGTTTTTTAAAAGAAGCCTTTATTTCCTTGTTTCACAAGTACAGCTGGGTGTGCTGGTTGCTAACTAAGCATGTGTTTTTTGAAGACGTACAGACTTAAGTTCTAATTCCTGCTTTACCACTAATTAATCATCTACAGTCAGTTAACTACCCTTGGTCTCACTTTTTTCACATGAAGAAAGTGCAAATAATACCAAACTTTCCCCTTGTTAAAAAGATTATAAAGGACCTTGTGTGGTGCTGGTACACAGTGAGAGCTATAATTGCTGCTATTTTTATTGTTACCTTATTTCAGGCCACTGATAAGGCCTGCTGCAAATATCACAGTGCCCTGAGGCTTCCAACTCGGAACCCTGTATGCTAGGATTCTCAGGCTCCAATATCCTATGAGCAGTCAAGTCCAACTAATACAACATGATGTGAATTCTATTAGCTGGCCCTGGACTTCATCTCAGTTTTGAACATCTACAGCCTTTCAATGTGGCACTTCTGCAAGTAGAATGTGAGGGGAGGTCTCCACACCTGAGCAGCGGAGGGTAGATCTGCACTCAGTGACTCAGTGAACCCCTGCAGGTGGGAAGGCGCTCTCCGCCTGCAGCCAGTGATTCCATTAGAAGCTGCTTCTTTCATTTCCGTGATATGACTGATGCCATCTCACCAGATATGGCTTTTGGGGACCGATTTAGGTGACAAACTTGGTTCAGAAAAGGAGACCTATGGAAGAACTACATCACTGGCTCTACTGCCCTCTTACATTTTATCCAAGAAGTTTCCAGAGCTGCAGCATGGAGGCAGCAGGCACACCTTGCAATACGAGCTGGACACCCTGGCCCAGGTGTCAATTCCATTCATGAAACTCAAAGCTCTGAACCATGTCAGTGCTGATGAGAAGTGTAAACTGCCAGTTCTCCAGAGTTCTTCAAGTACCCTCATGTCGTGTGAAGCACAGGCAGGGAAAAGGCCCCTTGTGGACTCCCTCAACAGCCCGCTCCCAGAAGGGTAGCAGGCTCTTCCATCTGGAGCCCTGTGTCTGTTAGCTTTGGGTTTTAACCACTTTATCAAGGCACGATTGACATACAAAAAGTCATACATATTTAATACATACAACTCGACGAGTTTGGAGATAAGTATACACGCATGATGTCAGCTTTAAGAAGGAACAAATTCTCCTCAGCTCATAAATCCCAGGTAACATCCTAACTGAAGTTAATTTTTTCTATAGGCCCCAGAGAAACCAGTTGTTTCTGCTCCCGCGCCAGGGTGGGTACAATAGCTCACTGTTTGCCATTGGTTCTCCAGTCAATTTAAGCTGCCAACATTTTCACGAAAACTTCCTTAAGCTCACGGCTAGAAAACTGCACGCAAGGCTGCGACCAAGGTTTCAACAAAAATTCAACAGTCCTTTACTGCTGAAAACACTCCTCTGACTTAACTCGACATTGCTAAAGCATGGAAGAAATGTGAGTTCACAAGGAAACAGAATTCCAAACGCTAAACCACTGCACCCTCTGGCATGCACAGCAGCACTCTTTCAATTTGTCATTACCTTCCTGTTTCTAGTTCTCTTTTATACAGAAAAAGATCCCTGATGCCAGCTTGCCCAAAGGTGATTCCATGGAGCTTTAAGGCAGGAAGGAGGTCCTCATGCTGACAGTGAAAGGAATCAGTTCCAAGCACTTGCCCAAGGTCACCTAGTGGGTCAAGGTAAAACCATGGACTCCCTGCTTCCCATCAAAGTGCCCAGCATGCAGCGTTTTCACTGCTCCAGCGGACAGGTCATCTGTCATGTGTCTCCTTGCCTCATTCACTTTCAAGGGCCAGAACCATGCCGGCATTCCTGTCGAGACCTCACTGACGGTGGCAGGCATCCTATGAGGCCTTCCATGAAAGGAGAAACTTACTGCATAAAACCCAGCCATCCCGTGTCCTGTGTGACGTGAGGTCAGAGGCCAGGAGGGTTGAAGCAAAGATGCGCATTCTGCATGGAATGTCTCAACCTGCCAGATCGCAGGGAAGTTGGACCGCTCCCAAGGAGAGCTTCGCCCTGATTCTTGATAACTGTCAGCACGTCTCACAAAAACAGGAACTCCCGAGACAGAGATGCCAAGCAGCCGGGAACCATTAAGAATAAAACTTAAGCTGCTGAAGGAAACTGGAGACTGAGTGATTCATCTTCCCTGGGCTGCAGCCTGCAAACTTGGAGAACGAAGTGCCATTTACTGTGGGCCTGCTCTGGACCTGACTCTTAATACACTTGACTCCACGGAGGCAGCTGAGTGTAGTGCAAGGTTTCCGAACCGAGGCACGACTGACGTTCTGGATGAGATCATTGGCCGTGGGGGCTGTCCAGTGCACTGAGCCCCTGACCTCTGGGCACTAGACGCGAGTGGCACCTCCTCTTGCCACTTGGGACAACCCAGACTGTCTCCAGACATTACCAAATGTCCCTTGGGATGCCGAATCTCCCCAAGTTAAGAACCACAACTACAGTGGCTAATTTGGCAGGTTCTAGAATCAGATAGCCAGAATAAAATCCTGACTGCCTTACCCCATGTACCAGGTAACTTGAGAAAATTCCATAACTTCTCTGTTCCTCAATGTTCTTAACTGAAAATAGAGTTAACGTCCTACCCACGCATAGGGTGGTGATAAGGATTAAATGAAACATCATGCATGAAGCACATAGAATCAGGCCTGGTCAGAAAAAGCCATATTCAGATAAGTATTATCATCCTCAGTTTTCAGAAAAGGGAAAGTGAGGCTCAGAGAAGTGACGATGAGATGACACAACCAGCAAGCAGCCCAGCTAGGATGTGATTCCTCAGGCATTCGACAGCCATCGAGGGAGCCGCTTACCACGCAGGAGGCCCTGCTCTGGGCTCTGCAGCTAACGAGGAAACAAGAGCCATCCCTGTGCCCAAGGAGCTCCACATCCGGTGAAGGGGGCAGTCACGTGGCCTGGCGGGTGCAGTAATGCCCGCTGTGGGTTATGGAAGAAGTGCAGAGAAGTGCTCTGTGTGTGTGAGGTGCCTGAGGGACCTGAACCAGCCCAGGTCATAGCGGAGGCAGCAGCTCCATGGATCCAGAAAGACTCCAAAGCTCTTCCCACTTCCCCACACTGCTTGTTTAGTCAGACAGACAGCTTTCGACACAGACCAGGGACTGAAGCAGGAGGTCTACAGTGAGTCCGGGCAGAACTACACCGGTCTCAAGCATGTGTGAAAAGGGAAGAAACCGCACAGACTCACGGAGGCTGAGTCAGATCTCTTCATTCAGAAGCACACAGTGGGTGACTTGAAAGCTGTCCCTTGCCTGGAGTCCGTGCATTCCTCACCAGTTTGGCAAGAGCGGTTCGCACTCCCCAGGCACCAGCACTGGGCTCTTTGCTCAATTTCAAAGACAAATGAAACTTACTCAGCATGAACAGGCAGAGATGATGAGTAAGTGAAAACCCAAATTGCCACAAGAGCAAGTCCTTCCTTTGCCTTGAAGAAGCTGATTGCATAAGCGACCGTGATCCTCACGATAGACAAAAGGTTTTCACAAGCAGAGGTATTTTAATAGCCCTGTATTTCACTTAATGAGCTGACTGCTGAAGGCACATGTTCGTATTTTTTTCTAGTGGTTGGTGTAACACCTGCATCATGGCTGTGTCATCGTGCACCTGTACAGAACCCCAACTGCTTGGCCCTGTCCTGCGTGACGGCCCTGGGCCCTGCCAAGAAGGTGGGAGGGTCAAACCCACCGCAACCCTTTGAGAACAGCATCCTCTGCCCCTGCTTATCATCGATCTCTGAGAGGAAGGAAGACCCCATAGGCCACCATTGCGCCAAGTGTGACCCTCAGACAAGCCACTATTTGACGAGAAAACCATGAGGGAATTAAAAGCAAACTCTGATTCCTGATAGATATGCAGGTAGAGTCCTATCACATGATAAATATGAGAAGACTGACCCAGTAGTAGGCATCGGATAAGAAAATGACAGAAACAGTGGATGAAAATTAGGCAATTCCTACTTTGTCTTTTTACAGCCCCCTGCAGACCCTGCTCAAGGACTCTGTATTCAGTAGTTTATTTATATTTCTATTTCCTCTACCTGAGTGAGCCCCTTGAGAAGGGCCAATGTCCCATTCACCCTAGTTTCCCCAGGACTCAGCATGGTACCTGAAACTCACTCAGTATTTGCTGAATGAATAAGGAAAAGAATAAACTCCAATTAGCCTGGGAGGTTCCCCAATGCCCTCTGTGTCCTAGGAACCCCCCAGATAGCCTGCAGCCTGTCCCCAGGCTAGGAAAACAACCCCTCCCCTGCACCCCCCGCCCCCACACATCAATAATTTGGATATTTCCAGAAATTCTACAAACAGGACCCTGTCTTTACAAGCCGGGTCCGCATCTAGAGGGCTGTGGAGCAGAGCTTCCTTTAAAGAAATGAAATCTTTCTGGAAGCACTTTACCCTGTGCCAGATGGTTACAGGAGAGGCTGAGAGGAAAGGGCAGGAGAAATGCGCCTCCCTGGAGAGCTGCCCCAGGGGCAAAATTAGAAATGAGCCTGGGTGGGGCGGGGGGACTCCAAGAAGTGCTGTCCCCCGCTCAGCCTTCCTGGAAAACAGGAACATCAACCGGTTCACACTAACAATAAGCAGCTCAGATCACAGATGCTCACTCAACTGGAAATCTTTAAGCAAGTCAATAGTGAGAGATTTCTGCCTAATTTGGATACTTGATGGACTTAAGCTAGACTACGTGTTTACTTAGGAAAGAGAAGAATAAAACATTAAATCATATTCTTCATGCTGAAATTTCATTATCCAAAAGCAAGGGGAAAATAGGTATTTCACATCATCTTTCAGCTCTCAAGGAATCCTCTTAATATGTGGACTTATTGTTTGGGTTTTGCTCGTGTACTTTCTTATAAGAAAAACGTGATATATGAAAGTGGGAGCTTGCATGTATAATGAAAGTGAACATACTTAGGAGCTGCAGGAGGGCCCTGAGAGAAGAAGAGGTGGGAAGAGCTGACAGGGCGTCCATGGCGGAGGCAACCAGTGGTCAGTAGCTAAAGGAAGGGATCTCTCTGCTTCCCCTTTTGTGCCCCAGCAGGATTTTCCTCTTCCTTACCAGAGTAGTCCAGAAGGTGGTGTAAGCCTTCCTCAGATGGCTCAGATGTGATGAAAGAGGCCCAATCTAGGCTCAATCTTATCCTCCGTACCGAAGTTTCTAAGATGAAGCATGAATAAAAGGTCTAGCGTCTCCCTCACCTGGCGGAGGAGGAGAGAGAGGGTCTCCCAGGACACCACCCACCTACCACTGCCCAGCGAAGGAGCCCCTGGGCTAAGGTCGCAGTAGGGCTGCTCAGGGGAGCACTGAGGCACTGGAGAAGAGAATCACTGTGCCAAGCTGGAGATGTCACAAAGGCCCAAGCAGCTCCTACAGAGACCTCAGGCTCTAGGTCTCATCTTCTAGGGGAGCCTACAGGCCTCGTGGGCCCCAGAGCAGGTACTTGAGACCCATCTGCCTGCCCATCACCATTCTCCCACGTGGTGAGTCAGGCAGGGGCAGACAGAGGCCTGTGAACTCCTAGAACTGGGTCCCAGAGGGAAGGAGAGAGAGAGAGAGAGAGACTGAGATTGAGAAAAAAGGAATGAGTAAATGAGACCGGGGGAAGGGACAGACAGCAAGAGAAAAGGAAGTAAAAACAAGAGTCATTAAAGTTAACCGAACACTGCTTTAAAAGTTTCATATATATTTACTCATTTAATTAAATCCAGACAGTGTCTTCTAAGGCAGGTATTACTATTATTCCCCAAACAAAAGTTTAGCGCTAGTAAATGTCCAAACCAAGATACAAACCTAAACAGTTTGGTTCCAGAATATGGAAAGAAAAAAGGAGAGGGAACGGGGAGAGAGAAAGAGAATCTCCTTACTATGGAAGACATTTAATGGAGTGGATGGACAGATGAAAGGTGACAGGGAGATGAGTGTAGCAAGTTCAACATCACACTACTAAATCTGAACACTGTCACTCTTAAAATGATCAGTCACTTCACAGGGGCTCCCCCTAGGTTTGTCTAGCTTTCTCTCTATTCTGTCTAAGTGAAAGCTGCAAAGCAGAGCTTATAATGTCAAACTGGTTCCCCAAATTTGGTTGCCCAAATCAAACATTCCTAGAAAGTAAGAACTGGAACAACGCACGTAGCGGACAAGGTGGGAGTTAGCCCTGCCCTCCAAGGCTAGAGACTAAAAATGTGTCCCTTAGATTATGAGACCCAAAGAAAGTTAAATGAGTCTTACTGTTTTTTAAACTCCATTCAACAGATAGTTGCTGCATACTCACTCCAGGCCAGACGCTGTATGGGGCAGCACAGAAGAAGGAAGGGGACGCTGGGCTCTCCAGTGGTTCAATAACTGCCTCCACAGATCCCAATCTATGCAGTGAGTTCTATACGCATAAGTAGAAGAAAAACCTATGGGAGCACAGAGTAAGGGGAGCAACCCGTTGTGCCTGGGAGGATTGAGGAAAGTGGCATTTGAGTTAGACCTTGAAAGATGAGCTAAAGTTTTCCTAGTGGGAAAGGGGATAGCTGGCAGTACCAGGAAAGGAAATCCCGTGAGTATAAGGCTGGAAGTGTGAGAATGCAGAATGTTTCAGAAGTTGTTAGAAGTTCAAAACAACAAAATGGTATGGGGAAGAAGTGGCAAGCAACAACCCCAATAAAATATGTGGAGATCAGACTGTGCTGGTCTCGACTGCCTCTCTAAGTTATGTGCACTTGGGCCTTTGAGGTCAGGGACTGATTGAGAATCTAGCCAAGCTCATACACACATATACAACTGTTTGCATTTGGGAGTGCTTCTGGTCAAGATGGCAGAGAAAGTAAATACTTTGCTCACCTCCTCCCATAACCACATCGAAATTACAACTAAATTACAGAACAATCATCACTGAGAATCACGTGAAGTCTAGCTGAACAGAAGTCCTATAACTAAGGATATACAATAGAAGCCATGTCAAGACTGGTAGGAGGAGTGGAGACGCAACTTGGGCTGGTCCTACACCCATGTGTGGTGGGGTGGTTAAAAATCAGGAAGGATATCTTGGCTGTAGACGTCAGCCCTGAGGAGCAAGGAGTCCCAGCCCTATACCAGGCTCTCCAGCCCTATACCAGGCTCTCCAGCCCAGGATTCCAGTGCCAACAACAGAAGTCCCATAACTTCTGGCTGTGAAACTGAGGGGGAAATTGTGGCTGAGTGAGGTGGAGTGCCGCTGGAGTCCCAGATGTTCCTCTTAAAAGGACCACACATGGACTTACTCACTGACAGACTCACTCACTCTGAGCTCATTTTGAGGCAGCAGCTCCAAAGGTTCCAGGGGCATACAAGGAGGAACTGAATCATCTGGCTTCAGCGCAGAGGTTTTAGGGGCAGCTTTATCCCATACACAAGTACTGGCAGAAGCCACTGTTCCTTTGTTGAGCCCTCCCCCTGCCTAGCCTGCATGCACAGGTGGACACCATATCTGAGTCTCCATCAACCTAGCTAACATAACACTGTTTGCCCCATCCTGGTGATTCCCTGAGACCCCAACCCTAACTAACCTGCATGACCACCCAAGCCACTTCCAGTGGCTTTTCCATACAAACAGCCAGTTTTGACTCATGCTTCGGACTTTCCTAAAATCTCCCAAAGGTTCACAAATCCCAGGCAAGCAGCGTCTAGCTTCAGCATGTCTCATACTTCTTGCTAAGCAGCCCCAAGCCTGGCACTAGCAACAGCTAGCCTCAGTTCAAAGCTTAGCTTCTCCCAGGCACCTCCAACCCCAGCACAAGTGACAACCATCTGCAGATCACTTTGTAGGTGATACCATATGGTCCCAGGCAGGGCACAGGCAGCAGCTGACCTTCGTCTACACCAGAGCCCTTTCCAAGAGGCCTCAGAACAACAATCCAGGGGGCCAGCTTCAGACCACACCAGAGCACCACCCAACCATCTTCATAAACAACACACCCAAAAGGCACACTTGGCAGGCAGCAGAGCCCTGCTACAGCAAATCATGCTCTGTAGGGTTAGCCCCTACACATCAGCTCTTCCACTGAGTCACAGCAAATCCTCACAAACAATAAGCTTGAGGGTCAACCCCTCTCAACGACATGCCAATGCAATCAAGGCTCAACAGCAGGGCACACACAACCACCACAAGAGACACACCTGGCTCAGGTGACCAGGGAGACGGTGCCACTAGGCTCCACAGGACACCTCCTACATAAGAACACACTCTACCAAGACCAGGAGACGTAGTGGCTCTACCTAATACAGAGAACCAACTCAGGGAGGCAGCCTAAATGAGAAGACAAAGAAACAAGTCCCAAATGAAAGAAAAGGACAAAGCTCCAGAAAAAGAACTAAACAAAATGGAGACAAGCAATCTACCAGACACAGAGTTCAAAACACTGGTTATAAGGATGATCAATGATCTCAGGGTGAACTTTGACAAAAAAATATGAAACATAAAATGGAGACAGAAAATATATTTTTTTAAAAAGGCAAAAATGAAGAATACAATAACTGAAATAAAGACTACATTAGAGGGAATCAACAGTAGATTAGATGAAACAGATGATCGAATCAGTAATTTGGAAGATAAGGTAGCAGAAAACACCCAATCAGAACAGTAAAAATAATCCAAAAAATTGAGGATAGTTTAAGGGGCCTCTGAGACAACATCAAGTGTACCAACATTCACACCACAGAAAGCAAGGCATTGAAAACCTGTCTGAAGAAAAAATGATGGAAAACTTCCCTAACCTGGTGAAGGAAATAGACATACAAACCCAGGAAGCACAGAGCGCCAAATAAGATGAACCCAAAGAGGCCCACACCAAGACACATAATAATTAAAATGCCAAAGACTAAAGACAATGAGAGAATCTGAAAAGCAGCAAGAGAAAAGCGGTTACAAGATAGCTCCCACAAGACTGTCAGCAGATTTTTCAACAGAAACATTGCAGGCCAGAACCGACTAGCACAAAATATTCAAAGTGATGAAAGGCAAAGAACAACAATGAAGATTACTCTAACCAGGAAAGCTATCATTTAGAATCAAAGGACAGCTAAAGAGCTTCCCAGACAAGAAAAAACTAAAAAAGTTCATCACCACCAAACCAGTATTACAAGGAATGTTAAAGGGACTTCTTTAAGAAGAACAAGAGGAAAAAATATATCTATATGAATAAAATGGCAATAATCACATATCTATCAACAACCACTTTAAATGTAAATGGGTTAAATGTTCCAATCAAAAGACATAATGTGGATAAGAAAACAAGACCCTCACATAGGCTGCCTACAAAATACTCACTTCAGATTGAAAGACACACACAAACTGAAAGGAAAGGATTGGAAAAAGATATTTCATGAAAATGGAAACAAACAAACCAAAAGCTAGAGTAGCAATACTTCATGCTCTACAACAAAATAGACTTTAAAACAAAGGCTTTAACAGGAGACAAAGAAGTAATTCCACTTCTGGGTATTCATCTGAAGAAACCCAAAATACTAGTTTGAAAGGACATATACATCCATATGTTCATTCCACCATTATCTGCAATAGCCAAGATATGGAAGCAACGTAAGTGTCCAACAATAGATAAATCATTAAAGAAGAAGCGGTACATATATGCAATGGAGTATTACTCCATAAAACAAGAACCAAATCTTGCTATCTGCAACAACATGGATGGACCCAGAGGGTATTATGCTAAGTGAAATAAGTCTGGTGGGAATAGGGAGACCCCAGAGAATGATCCCAGGGAGCCTGGCTCACCTACCGCCCCAGGAGGTGCCTAGTCCCGGGTTCCTGCTCTATGGATGCCTGGCTACGTTGTGTGCATTTAGAATGAGGCTTAGTGCTGAACAAAGCAGGCCTGCTTGCAGGAGGTCTGTGCTACTACTTCCTTTACAAATATATGGCGTCTGAGCCTCCTAAACCCAGAAACGTGGGATTAGAGAATGACCAAGCAAAACAGTCGCTCATAGTATTTCCAAACAGATTTCATAACCAGGTTCTGCCGAATATTTAAACTTGGCAACTACCAGTCTATTCTTCAGATTGTGAAACCAATATTCAAATAGCTGATGAGGTAGATTACCAATCGAATGACACAGGTTCCATTGAAGATGCCGACTGCAGATATGTCATAGACACTTCACTATGTCTCATATAGCAGAAAGGGCACAAACCATTGAAGAGAGTTCTGCTTATAGAACACAAATTCCAAGTGCCTGGTACATAGTAAGTCCTCAATACATAATTGTAAACAAACGAATGAAAAGAAAGTTACCACTGGACTTTCCAAAGTGAAAGAGAATAGACTACAGAGAGGGTCTCAGGGTTTATCCAACTAGTCCAGTCTCCCATTCTGCAGGTGCGGAAAGGGACACTCAAAGAGGCAAAGTCATATTCCCAAGGACTTGGTACTTGTTATGGGTTAAACTGTGTCCCAAAAAATTCGTATTTTGAAATCCTAACCCCCCATACCTCAGTGTGACCTTATTTGGAGTTAGGGTCTTTACACAGGTAATCAAGTTAAAATGAGGTCATTAGAGTGGGTCCTACTCCAATATGACTTGTGTCCTTATAAAAAGCGAAAATTTGGGCACAGATACACACACAGGGACAACACTACGTGAAGATGAAGGCAGAGATAAGGTGACACTTCTACAAGCCAAGGAACTTCAAAAGTTGCCTGCAAACCCTGAGAAAGCTAGGTGAGAGGCAACTGAAATACAGCATGATCTGGCTCAGAAGACTCCGAGGTAGGAGAGTTAGGAAAGATATCACAGAAAATATTTGAGAAGGTCTTAAGGGAAGATTAGGAGTTTCCCAAGCAGAAATGGTAGATGAAGAGTATTCTAAGAAACCCAAATCCCATAAGCAAAATTCCGGAGTCCCCATGGTAGGGGTATTCTGAGGACACACTGAGAAGGGGCTCCAGGATGGAGAGAAGAGGTGCAGGAGGTTACGCATTATATTGGGAAGGGCTGAGTTTGGGTTGTTATCCAGTACACGGAAACACGAAGTCCTTCAGCATTTGGGTTGTTAGCCGGTACACGGAGAACATGGAGTCCTTCAACAGGGCAGTGATGTGATCAGATCATCTTTCAGGATGCCCCTCTTGAGGAAGGAGCCTAGAGGTCAGCAGACCAAACAGCAAGAGGCTCTTGCCACCGTTTTGGTGAGGGATGACAAAGGCCTGAGCCAGAGAATTTGCAGAGGGGATGAATGGATCCCCAAACCATTCCTGAGGCCCAATTAGCATTCTGTGCTGACCCAGGCTCCATGGGATTTAAGGCTGCCCAAGAGGAGGGAACATTGGCCTACAAGGGAAGGTGCCAATGTCTTCTTCCTGCCTTCAGGGAAGAGAACAGGTGTCCCCAGGTTCTCAGATCTCACATCTTTCTTAATAAGTCTAGAAAGAAACTCATGAGGAAAATGTCCGGAATAGGAGAGCCACAGAGGGCAAAAGGGTGATGTGGGTGTCATTTCCCTTTAAGGGTTGTGCACACCTGGCGAGCTCTGCCTCAGTGTGGCTGGCGTTTGGGGGCCACGCAGGGCTGTCTGCAGGGCTGGAAGTGCTCCAGAGCAACTTACCCTCGTAGGCCCTGGCCCATGACTGCAGACAGAAGTAAGACGTCAGAACTCTAGGCACCGGAAGCGCGTCCACGGAGGGGGTCACTGGGGATCAGGGGGAACGGAAGTCCTCCCAACCATGTCCCACTCTGCTGTAGGAGCCCCGAATCTTGCGATTCACAAGGACTCGGCAGCCCTCGAACATAGTGGCGTCTACAGCCTTCCATCAGCCGCTTGTCCAGCTCACATTTAGACTCCTCCAGGAATGAGAGGACCTGGCTCTTGCAGCCCAGCTGATCTTCAGACAGCTCTAACCATTAAAATGTCTTCCTTACAGTGAGGCCTCCCTTACGCCCCACGGAAAGGTTTAATGCCGCTTCTACCTGACCCTCTTCGAGTGTCTGAGGGTAACACTTGTGTCCCTCCCCGCTTCTGGTTAAATCCCTCCAGTGGCTTCAGCATCTCCCCAGGGAGTGACTTTACATTCCCCTCTCTCTGTTCATGGTCCTCGGAATTCATGCCAAGGCCAGAAAACATCCACTCTATCACTTGAAATTTATGCAGAAGGAAGGAAATTTATGCCAAAGATTTATCCTTTCTTCTCTGGCACCCAAAATCACAAGGAACTCTTCAGCATGTCACCATACCTCTGTGCGTTCCAAAGACATTTCTGATCTTTCAGGGTAAAATACACAAAGAATACCCAGTGAAGACAGAGGTAGCCATGGGGAAAAGGAAAGATGGTGTACCTATGTTGAGAAAGCAAGATACAGGTGGTGACTGGAGTTGGTGGGGTGGAGGTGACCCCGTTTTCCTTTGCTCTGAGTCTTGAGTGTACACTCGGGCTTGTCACTGTCATTATCTGGGAAGTTTGAAAAACAGTGAATTAGAGCCTGGTTCTGTGATGACTACTGCGGGTTCAATTCTTTCATGCAGAGCTTTGCTTTGTTTAGCAGGAGGACACTGATTGTTCTGAATCCTGGGGGTGAACATCTCCAGGGGTGTGCAAGACAATTCAATAGCGTAAGGAGAGTAAATACATTAGAATTTTAATTTCTGGGGAGGGGGGGTGGTAGATGAGGGTAAGGGGGATCAAATATACGGTGATGGAAAGAGAACTGACTCTGGGTGGTGAACACACAATGGGATTTATAGATGATGTAATACAGAATTGTACACCTGAAATCTATGGAACTTTACTAACAATTGTCACCCCAATAAACTTTAATTAAATAAATTAATTAAATTTAGTTAAATTTTAAAAAAAGAATATTGATTTCTGGTTGACTTATAGATCTCGTTTTTAAATCTGATTTTTGCATGCACTATGAGTCCATTATATAATTTTTAAGTAAATAAATATACATACATTAGAGATGCATGCTCAACATATTTGTACTGAGATGTTTATATAACCAAAAAGGTTTAAAGAATGCTGCTCAGGATGGCAGTCATTAGCCCACACATGCCTTCTACAGGCTTCGGGATGGGCAGGTGAGAGCGCGGCTCCTCGTAGTGAGGCGTCAGCACTGCTGTACAAATAATCATTCTGCACAGGGCCTACTGACCTCTGGAAGGGGCATTACAGAAGACAGTGTTATTTAATCTGTATTAAGAGTGGTAGGATATCTAGAATGAGGAAGGCGACAGTCACATTGGGACAGTCACATCCAGACCATACCTAGAGGATTGTATGCCACGCAGGAAGTTCTATTTAATGAGATAACTTCAAAACTGGAGACTTTTCAAAGAACAGTGATGGAAGATGTCCAGGACTGTTGAAACTGTGTCATCACAAGAACACTGGATGGAACTGGGGGTGTCTAGCCTGGCTGGTGTGTGGGTTACCTAAAGCTGGCTTCAGACTCCTGAAGGGCTATCTTAGGAAGTGTGAACAGACCGTCTATGTAACCCAAGAGTCAAAGCCAATAGGTAAAACTGCAGGTAAGAAAATTTGGGCAAAATTTGTGCTGTCTCAGGAGAAAGAGTGAGCTCCCCGTCACTAGAGATGTGCAAACAGATGCCTGGTGACCACTTGTTGAAGACGCTACAGAGTAGACTCCCTCTACAGATGGGTGGTTCGTGTGGAAGATGAGTTTCCAACAAAGTTAGAGCATAGACAACTGCTGGTCTGTAGGGTGATTGTAGGTGGCACGTGAATGGATATTTTTTATTTTAATAGTCATAAGGCAATCTCACAGATACCTATGATTTGGATGAGGCTGAATTTAATTAAGTCACTGATCAATGTGAAGAAAACCATCGAGTAAAAGCAGAAGCAACGTGGCCAAACTCTTAAATGACTGGAGATGAGGAAACAATGGGGAAGACAAGAAGACCAAGAAAGCTCCTCCCTGCCTCAAGACTCCAAGATTCTCTGATCTTCAACACTCACCCTTCAACCAGAGATCACTTCTGATTTCTGTCTTTCTCCTTCCAACAAAGCGTAGGCCCAAAGCTGGAGTCCCAGAGCCCCTGTTCCCCTGGCCTTCCAGAACATCCAGTCTGGCACCTTTCCTTTCCTGTCCCCCAACCAGATACACCTGTCCTGGACTCTGAACAACCTGTTCTCCTCTTATGAGACAAAATGAAACTGTTGAATGTACCCACCTTGGTAACATGACTACCTCTTCCCCATCTCCGTCTCAAGGAATACATGTTTATTTGAGCAAGTGTCTCCTGTACGGTATATCTGAACCCCAAGAGGAAACTACAGAGTCAAAGAGAGTAATGATTTTTAGTCAGAAACGGCCTTAGGGTACCCGCCCAATTATGCACTTATATTAACATTAGAATCAAGCATTCAGCCTTTCACAGTTTACTAAGCATTACTCACACCCATTTTTCATCAGATCCTCACAACAACGCAGTGAGATGGGTGTTATCCCGCAGCGATTATCCCCATTTTGGGACAAGTAAATTGAGACTCAGAGAGGTTGCATCATTTGCTCAAGGCCACACAGCTTTCGAAGCCACATCCAAATCCCTACACCAAATCACCAGCTCAAACCACTGTGCCACACTGCCCCCCAGTGTCCCAGAAGAGGGACTTTCACCCACTTACAAAAGCAGCAAGAGCAGCTGCCATCTCCCCATTTTAGTTTTTGACTGCCTGCGTTGTGATGTAGGTGGATAGCCTCAGAATGATTCTCTCATAGCTCACATCTGCCCCTCCAGGAGTCAGGCAGTGCCCTCATCTGCTTAATAAACATGGCTGATACCTACCTGTCTCCTATGATGGTTCTCAATGGAATAATGTAAGCAAAAGGGTCTGGCATACAGTCGGGGCTTGAGAATTGCATGTTAGGTCTGCTGCTACTCGTCACTTTTCTCTCAGACATCCTGATTAAAAAGGGAGGTTTGAAACAACTAGCTAAACCTGTAAACTATACCAGAACCAAAACCCCAGATTTCCAGATCACGTGTTTCCAGTTGAAACCTGAGTGCATGCCTCTTCTCAATCGGGGCCTGCAGGAATTTTGTAAAACGAATCATTTCAGCAAAATGCATCTTCATGTTAGGGAAGGCAGAAACCTAGGAAACTGGGCGGGGAGGGGGCAGGAAGGGGGGGGAAGCAATACAATGAATACTATTAAATCCACTGCCTCTGAGTACACACAGTGTCATAAGGGTGTGTACCAGATTTTCCAAGATGGTCCTTACTTCAGATGCTCTGGACCTTATTCAGACCATGGGGTGGATACTGTGCCAGGACACACGACTCCATGTGGGGTGAGGAAAAGATGGTCAGTGTAAGTGTGTGCCAGACGTCAGCCCTACAGGTGCTCACAGAAGGCAATGGAGAAAGGATGGACCAATGTGTGAAATGACATGGTGGAGGAGGGAGCCGAAGGACATTAACCAGAGGACACCAGGAGAGTCGGAGGTTTCACAAGCAAGGGACATTCAATGTGGATACTGAAAGTTGACTAGGAACTCACCCGTGGAGAAGAGGTAAAACGTACCTATTTGAGTCCCCACTCCGCCACCTGCAATCCCTCGCCCACTTGCTGCAAAGCTTCCACTCCTTAGCTGACTCTGGGGGCTCACCTTCCCCACCCATCCCCATAAGATGGCCCAACCTTCCTTTCTTCCCCTGAGATTCCCATCCAACCCATGCCTCCTCCCTCCTCCACATCTTCCTTTCACCATGAATCACGAGGTGCCTTCAGACCTTCCTTTGCTCTGAAAGACTCAAAATGGCTTATTTGTCTAAGACTCTCCCTCCACCCCCAGTCCTCTGCCCTCATAGGACAGCAACGTGAGGGAAACGCCAGACCCAACAGAGGACAGAGAGTGGAGGTGCTGCCGGCTCGTGATTCATGATTCAACAGGGATGAGTGAGAGGCTGTGGTGGGCGTGGGAGCAGCGAAGCCACAAAGAGAGGGAGAAGGATTAATTGAACTAAGCCAAGCTCAGCCTTAAAGATCCTGGTTTGGTTTGTTCCCGAAATAGGGTTGAGCTTATGGCTGGTTCTTACTTGTTAGTAACCAGTTCACCGATCCCTTCTCTTAAGTCCTGGTTCATTACTCTTCTTAAAGAAAGCAACTTGACCCTGTCAGGTTTGCTGGCTGTGTGTCAAAAACCTGTTCTTCCACTAAGAGATTTCAGGGGTGAAGGATACATACAGAAATCTCCAGAGAAATTCCACGTAGAATAGGGAAGCCGTGCTCCCGACCCACTGTTGTGAGGTACACACTGGCCAAGAGCCACACGCTTGAGCACCAGGGAGCTGCATGCATTTATCCATTCACTCACTCACTCATTCATTTATTCATTGATTTTTCACAACATACGTATTGACTGGGACCCAGACATGAGCTGGGTGCCGTGAACATGAGCAACAAGGAAAAGTCAGGTGTGGTCTCTGCCCTCATAGAACGACGAGGAAGTCACACACGTACACAAATCACTGCGACAGACTGTCATCGGTGGTCTAACAGAGACCCTAAGAGCATGCTTTGGGAATTCCCAAAGAAATCAAAGCTGTTTTCACGGAGAAAGTAATACTTGTGGTGTCTCTGAGGTTAGGGACTGTGCCCTACTTATCACTGTGTGCCCCAGGCGTACAGCACAGGGCTTTACTCATCGGAAGTGCTCCTAGATGTGTGCCAACTACATTATCAAGACCTCAAGAGAGTGAGTAGGAGTCACTAGACAACAAGGAGAAAGGAGGTGTGTTACAGAAAGAGGGCACCGAGGCTCAATACACAGGCCTTTGGGGGAAGGGCACGAGGGGTGTGGCATTGCTAACAGGGGACGCTGAGGCACAGAAGGAAGCTGGGTCCAAACTGGGACACGCTCAGGATGTCGCGCAAAGGAGTCGGGGCTTTATCCGGGAACAAAGGGTGTTTTTGTGTGGGCGTGCCACGGGTAGATCCCTGTAGACGTACTTTCTCAATTAAACACATTGTCACTTTGACTTTAATAAGTTAGACTTTTTTTTTTTTGACAGAAAAGTGTTCGCTTTGTGGCCTAGCCCAGAGAGTGAATGCGTAAGGATTTCAAAGTCTAGCCAGCGATCTGGCCAGGCTTGATCTCGCCTACCCAGGTGTGCCCTTTACACTGAGAGCCCAAATCTTCCGCCTTATCCTTCAAATGTGTTAGAAATGTCCCTGCTAACTGGCCGCTGCTCCGCTGAATCTTACAGTGGGCCGCATATGCACAGAGCAGAGAGAGAAGGCACTAGAACCAGAAGGACACGTGGACCCTCCCAGACACCTAACAGAGCTCCAGGACATTGAAGCAATAACTAACTACAAGTCAACATTCTCTAAAATTTTTGCCAGAAAACAAAAAAGCACAACGTTGCTCAGTTTTCTTCTCTCTCTTTTTACTTTCTTTTTAAATAGCACTCAATATACATATACCCACCAGAAAACCTGGGGACAATCCTAGCTCTCCAACTCACTGAGACACAGACAGGGTCACTTAAGCCTGTGACTCTCAGTGACGTCATCCATAAATGATAATGATGCATCAACCAGCTCTTACGGGAACTGAGGGAGGGACGGGAAGTCTCCACAGCCCCTTGTCAAAGAGCCTGGTGCTCAGACTGCCGGCACGCCTGATGCCCCTCGTGGCCTTCCCAGCCCTGCTGGGGGATGCTCAGTTCTGCCTCCCTATTAACCGCAGGTCACAGGGGCCCTAAAAGGAAAACATCATGCTGTTTGCTTTTACAACATACCGTGTTTCCCCGAAAATAAGACCTGGCCGGACAATCAGCTCTAATGCGTCTTTTGGAGCAAAAATCAATACAAAACCAGGCCTTATTTTACTATAACATAACACTGGGTATATTATAATAAATATATAATATAATTAATTAATATAATATAAATATAATACAATTAATATAATATAAATATAATATAATATTGGGTCTTATATTAATTTTTGCTCCAAAAGACATTAGAGCTGAAAGTCTGGCTAGGTCTTATTTTCGGGGAAACACGGTAGTAATGTGTCATTTCCTAGTGACACACTGGGGATTGGATGTACATCAATAAGCAGAGAAAAGATACAGCAGCAAGTGTCTGCTCTTTAGTCTGGTCCTCTCCCTTGCTGAGCAGCATCAGCCCCCAGCCACCTCCCCCACACACTTACACACCTGGGCTTTCAGGCACTGCATGTACCTGTATGCTCTGCTCTTCTGCTGCCCCGCGCTTTCTCCTGGGAATGCCCTTCCCACATCTCCTCAGTTGGCTGATTCACTCTCTTTCAAGTCTCAGCTCAGGTGTCACTTCCTCCAGGAAGGTGTGTGTGTGAACTCCAGATGAGAACACACACCCCTTCCCCGTGCTCTTTGCTCTCTGTATCTCATCACATACCACGTCGTGGCAAAAATATCTGGGTTTGAATCCATCTCCCCAAATGGCCTCCAAGATCCCCAAGAACAGGAATCATGACTGGGGCGCCATTTTATCCAGTGCCTCTCACAGAAATGGAGACAAAGTGGGCCTCCAGCAGGGAGTTATGGTAAGAAGCTGGTAATAACCAGAGAGTCCTGTAACACTGTTTCCATGGGTGGCCTGTTAACAGACCCTTAGTCTCCAAAGGTGACTCTCCCCCACCCCCACCAATGAACCATATCTCCCTGTATCCACGCCCTCGAATAGTCCTGTCCCCTGGAATCGGCTGTCCTGGGCTCACTTTGGCCCCGCAGAGTGCAGAGGCAGTGCCTCTGCTGAACTTCCAAGGCTAGGTCATAAGACGCCTTGCAACTTCCACCCGGGTTTCTTGTAATACTCTAGGGCAGCGGTTCTCACCCCAAAGCAATTTTGCTTCCCAGGGGACATTTGAGAATGTCTGGAGACATTTTTGGTTGTCATGACTTTGTAGAGGGGTAGGGGGAGGTGCTACTAGCATCTAATGATAGAGGCTAGGGGTGCTGGTAACCATCCCTGCGCAGGTCAGCCCCCTGCAACAAAATGGCCAAAATATCAATAGTGTCGCAGGTTGAAACTGTTCATTTCTCATCTGGGTTCCTTATCTTCAAAAATGTGCTGTTCTAGATGAGATGCTTGAGGGCACACTTTCAAAATGGAGTACGAGCTCCCCTTGGGAAACTCCAGGCACTAAAGGGGACGAGGAGAGTGTCGGGGCTACGTCATATGGTGATGACAAACAGCCCCGAACTCTCAATGGCTATTAACAACAGCATTTACTTCTTGTTTACCCAGCCTGTCCAGCCCAGCCCAGCCCAGTACAAGAACCTGGCTCATCAGTCACGGGGGGACCCAGCTGAGACAGGCTTCCTCTCTGCCCATAGCAACGCGGTGTGGCCAACGGTGCACTGGCCAGACCTGATATGCTTCCCTTGGCCAGACAGTCATGTGATCGTACCTGACTTTAGGTGCACAGGGACACGCCATCCTCCTGTGTGTGCCTGCAAGGGGGGAAACCAGAATGATGAATAGCGCTAATAGCTATCCCAAGGAGTCATAAATTTAGAGGAGCACCTTCCCAAAATATCGCTTCTGCTTGGAGATGAACAATTCAAAACACTAACTGAACACTGAAACAAACAGCTATATACGAGATCAAGTACAATGGGCTCAAGTTCAAAAACTGTATAAATTTTCCAGTTAAAATTAAAGAAATCTGAAAGAGAATTCAGGCTTTTCTATTCTTAAGACTATAATCGCCAAATTCCTCTCAGCTTGGCTATTTTTAATGGTTCCACCGAAAACTTAAGCAGCACGAGTTTAGGATAAATACTCCATTTGAAGGACATGGAAGCACTGGATACACTGCAGCACTCAAAACAAGCAGTGGGTGATGTTCTAGATTTCCTGACAGTTGCGGCAGAGGAAAACACAGCAACATCGCCTATTTCTGGTCAACAGAAAGCACACATATTTATGGACAGAGACGGGTGTCTTTCTGAGAATGTGCTACGTGGACCATGAAGCCATTTCCAACTACTATTTATGAGAGAATGGAAATGCTAATCCTGTACCGACTGCTATCAGCTAGAGGGATCACATCCAAGTTGAGTCAGTGACTGCTTTCTGTGGATCAGACCTAATTCCAGAGTGGGCTTGGGGGGAGTCTTGAAAGATGGATAGTAGCTATACACATTGAGGGTCTGTTATGTGCCAGGCACTGTTCTAAGACATTTCTGTGTATTAGCTAATTAAATCCTCAAAAACCCCTTATGTGGTAGGTGTTATCATTATCCCCACTTTACAGATAAAGAAACTGAAGCACAGAGACGTTAACGTGCCCCAAGTCTTAAGTGTGGAACCGGGATTCTAACCCCCGGCAGTGTGACTTCGAAGCCGCACTTATCTGCATCAGGCTGTTCCACTTCAAGCTGATCAACCCGGCGCACTGGGCATCTGACGTATTCAAGGAGCTCAGAACAAGCGCTAAAACTCACTCCGCTCCTAATGAAGAAACCCAAGTGGAACAGGGCAGACAGGCCGCGCTATACCTCACACCAGTCCACAGACCTTCCTTCTTCATGAGCCCAGGGCGGCCCTGCCTCCTCCAAGGACACTTCTGGACCAGATTCTGTTCCTGCCCACACCCAAAGCTGCCCAAGTCAGGCCTGGCGTGGGCACCCAAGGCCAGTGTGAAATTCTGAAAGGAGATTTGCATTTTCTCCAGCTCACTCCCTAGTGATTGATGGAGAACCCACAGCTCCGTATACTACATAAAATTGAAGAGATGACCTCAGTATGGAAACATTTTAGGGGATGTAATACCAGCTGCCTGCCCTTTCTGTGAGAAAACTAAGAAAAGTGAACTGAATATAGCCCTAGGAATGTTCCTTACTTTAAAAAGAAGAAAAGAAAAACTTGTTTAATTGGAGTTATTGAAAGAGGCCAGCTTCAGATTATTTTTATTTTATTTGGGCAACACTGGCCAAGCATGTAGTATGTGCCAGGTCTGTACTATAGAATGTCCCCACTATCACCACCACCACCATCATCCCTGCCCCCAAAAGTCCAAGAACAGTACCAGAATCTGTGCTTGCCACAGCGGTTTGGGCCTAGTCAAGCCAAAGCTCATCGTCAGTCCATGAGACTGAACAAACTGTATCCGGAATAGAGGTGACCATCGGGACTAAGTCAGGAAAGACCCGGAGAGACCCGTAGTGCAGGTATGAGCCCTGTCGGAGGCATGGAGTGCAGGAGTGGAATCAGTAGTCAGAGCTGGGATTACACACTCAGTTCTCCACAGGTTAGAGCTTGGTAGCAGAAGGACCACAGCAAACTGGGAAGCACATGTCCTGCCCCCATTTCCATAGTTCTTCCTCCACAAATGGGCAACCCAAAGAAAACACGTGATGAGACAGAGCTGAGCTGGGAGCTGCCCCCTGGTGACCTCCGATGCCCCTGAGGCAGCAGCACTGAGGGCTACAGGAGTAGGAGCTGGCCATGGAGCTTCTCTGAAGCTGGACTTCCTTATCACTCAAGGAAGAGAAATGATCTCTGCTTCAAAAGGATTATCTAGAGAATTCCATAATGATAACAAAGTTCCCCGTCAACACTTAATTTTGAGCTCCTTGAGGGTGGTGACTTTTCCACCACCGGCTTTTGACATTAGTAGGTCTGGCACAGTGTAGGTTGCTGTATGAATTTTGAATGAAATGTATGCTTACTGGGCGCGAAACGTTGCCCTGGGTGCTCTACAACTATCTCGTTGGAAAAGTGAGGGGCTCAAATGCAATCCCATTGGTCATAAACCCAAGTCTTCCAAATTCAGTCCTTATCCCTTTTTTCACCGATTCTTTAAAACGACGGTGGGTTTTTAGGCAGGAATCGACGAAGGGGATGGTGGGGTTGGGATCATGGCTGTTTTAATTAGTTTCATCTAAAGGGACATTTCTCTCCTTGTACCAATTGAATTGCTGGCCTCCTTTGCTTATTCATTTATTCACCTCAAGTTCCCTGCCCCCTCCACCCCCAGACTGGGCCCCACAATGGGCCAGGGAACAAAGAGCCGGTGTCCTGTCCTGGAGGAGCTCACCTTTTAGGGTGCTGCATCTGTAGGACTCTAGACAAGAACACTGCAGCCTACACCAAGCCTCCAAAGTACAGCAGTGTTCTAAGGAGCAGCTGGGGTTTTATTTTTCATTTCCTCAGCACACCCATCTCTCCACATTTAGTTGATATGCTCTAAAGAACAGGCCCTGACACCTGGGGGTATGTTTCTGAAAAATGTGTGGACCATATGCATACCTAACATGCAACAGGGCCATGGAGAAATTGGTACAATGCGGCTTGGCACCAGCCAGCTTTTCTTTTTTTTAATTCCTTAACATCTTGCCTACAAATTGCAACCTCAAGCACTTCAGAGAGTTGAACAACCCCCAAATGCTTATAGCTTATTTCATTATGCTTTATTGGGGCTTTAAAGGAGGGGTGACCAGAGAATGTCAGGAACAGTTTAGCAGCACCAGGGCTGATCAGGTTGAAGAGTATTCAAAGAAATTTCTGTATTCCTTTTGTTACCAAGATCATGTGTTTCGCTGAAAGCGATCTTGTGATTGCCTCACAAGTATGTTTCCTAACCTCTCATGAGCCCATTAGCTATTGCTTGGCTGCCTTTTATTAATTCTTTAAAAAGAAAAGGGGGCAGGTGGCAGGACTAGAGAGCACTCTTAAGGCAGCAGCCAGGGTAGAACAGGCCCTGTTCTGGGAATGGGGAAATCCAGCTTCTAGAGCCCTCGATTGCTTCTAAATAAACTGTGTGGGTCTCAGCAAGCCATTGCACTGCTCTGGGCTATAGTGGCCTCCTTTGTTTAAATGCAACAGAAGTGATGATGTCCATCTCTGAGACTGTACTGCGTACAAAGCCCTGCCACACGCATTGTCTCAGAGCCTCAAGTTGGGCCTGGCATGGAATCTCAGCTCCAATCTGTGAGCTGTGCTATGCAAGGGCAGCTTCCAGACAAGTCTCTTAGCATCCGCTTCCAGCCAAATTGCTTTCCTCAATTCTTCCTATACGGCAGCTACCACTCCAAGTGATGTAAATGTCCCCCTCCTCCCGCTACCTCCATCCTCTTCCTTGTCGTCTCCTCCTCCTCCTCCTTCTCGTCATCCACTGCATGACGCACCCAGTTACTCTGGATTCTCAGGACTTTGTGATCCAAAGACCACCTTTCAACGATACCCACAGGAAGGCTCTAACACAAGTGGGCTGTAATAGGACATGGTGTTCCAATAAACAGCTAATGTCTGCGCAGTCATTTACAAGAAGCTTTCACATGCATTCATTATGCCGTTTGCACCTCCTAATAGTCCTGTGTTATAGCCATTTTACAAATAATGAAACTGAAGTTCAGAGAGATGAAGTGGCTTGTCGCAAGTCATGCAGTAAGTAAGTGGCCGATTGCAGATGGGAGCTCAGGTTTTCAGATTCCAGATTTGGTAACCAATCCTGACAGTGTAAGAGACCAGTACCCCACTTTACAGATGAAGAGACCATGAGTGGCTTGCCCAAGATCACACAGGAAGAGAACCAGAAGTTGGAAGCCAGACCTGTCTGAGTCAAGGCCTAAGCTTTCCACGGCAATACATGCACGTGCACTAGTTCTGCAACCCGGGTCATGTGCTTCACCCAAAGGCATCTCTACTTTTAGCTGGTTATACCTAAGGGTGGAAGGAAGAACTCTGTTTCCTGCTAAAGGTCATTCAGGTGAGTTAAGAACTGGGAAGGGATAAAAGGGTGAGGAAGGTCAAGGAACCCACAGAGGTCTCAGTAGATCTAGCCATAAATTCTACCTGGAAGGTATAGTAGAGGTTAAACTGGAGAAGGGAGTGAGGAGAAACCACCAAGAATGGCTTCTCTCCAGCCCCTCTGAGAAGCATGGTTGTTGCCCCTATTGAAACTTCTGCCGCTAAACTGAAGCAGGAGACAGTACCCAGAAGGCCTATGCTTCCAGCCTTCCCCAGGCTCTGCCCTCCTTCCCAATGACCTGTCTGTAAGCCACTCTGCCCTCCCGCATCCCTGCCCAGCCTTCCATGGGTATGTGTTACAAGATGTTGATTTAATTGATCAACACAGTACTTTCTAAACACCTACTCTGTTCCAGGCATTGTTTTTAGACACAATTTCATCTTAACCCCACCATACATGTATTAGTAGTGTTATTCCCAACCTACAGATGAGATAAATGAGCCTCAGAGAGATTATGACTCACCCAAGGTCATCCAGACAAGACCAAGATTCTACCTCAGTCTTCCAGATCAGACCTCCGTGTTCTTTCCAATACCCCCAGGCCATTCCTGAAGTCAGCTGGGGAGGGGCTTATTCAAAGATATAGCATTGGACAATATTGCAAACTTGTGCAAATGAGAGTAACTGTGCTAGTCTGGGTCATTTGAGAAGCAGATATCAAGATGGGATTCAACATGCCAGAAATGTATTACAGGAAACAGCTGTGAGAAAACACAGCGAGGGAGTCAGCAGAGGCTGAAAAGACGACCTGACCATGATGTAGGTCTGACCCTAAGCGAAGGAGAGAGGAAAGGAAGGGAAAAAAGAAGACTGAGTACAAGTATCTCAGTCGGGCCTAAGGAAAGTTTGGCCAGGCCATTTGGAGGACTCCTCAGGCCAAGTGGCCCATCAGAGAGTAAGCACCCCATCGTGCAGAACAGGCCACCTTCAGTATCTCCACCAAGCTCCACGGACCAAAAGCAACCTGTGGGAAGTCGTGCTTTGTCCTGAATGCAATGATGAACTTCAGAGCAGGTGGGGTCTTGGTCAATCATATGCCCTAGAGTCAGAAAGGCACCTTCTTATGGCTTCCCGAGTAATTGTGTGCAAAATCAAATAAAAACATTTAGAACTCTGCTGAAACACTTGTTTTGTTTACAACCCAAGTTGAACATTTTGCAACTTTTTTTAAGCACAAAAATTTCCAAAATAATAAAATAAAGCCTTTTATAAGAGACACGAACTCAGCATGGAGGACAGTTTAGGCATTTTATATGTAATAAAACTCAGTTCTCAAAAGAAGACAGAATATAGGTAAGAACAGAATTCTGTGATGGGTGGGTATCTCCTTTGCCATCCTAACAAAAATTCTGTCACTCTTGCCCTCCTGCCGGCCTTGACGAAGTAAACCACTATGTTGTGAACTTCCTATGGAGAGGGCCGTGTGGTAGGTAACCCAGGGCAGTCTGTAGACTGAGGGCCTCAGCTCTTACAGGCCACAAGAAAACAAATACTGTCAACGACTGGGTGATCTTGGAAGCAGATTCCTCCCCAGTTGAGCCTCCAGATGAGAATGCAGCCCATCTGACACTTTGCAGCTTTATGAGATGCTGAGCAGAGGAATCAGCTAAGCCATGGCCAGACAGGAAACCCACATAAATTGTGAGATAATAAATACGTATTTTTTTTAAAGCACTAAGTTTGTGGTAATTTGTTACACAGCAATACTTAATTAATACAGTCATGAATATACTTTGTGTTGGACACTGTTTTAGGCACAGCGGCCATATTAGCTTGGTTAGACCATGGAATCAGTCCTAGGTGGGAAGAGCGGGAGGTGAACTAGTTAAGGAGAGATGATGATTATATCTAAACTACAGTATAACTTACAAAATGTTATAATAGACTTATAAACAAATTTCTGAATGTGTACATCCACAGAAGCAATTATTTCTGCCCTAGGGAGTTGAAGAATGCCTTATAGTAGGTTGGTGCAAAAGTAATTGCAGTAATTGTGGTTTAAAAGGTTAAAAATAATTGCAAAAACCACTATTACTTTTGCACCAACCTAATAGATACAATATCTGAACTGGGAAGGAAGTTCTAACACAGTGAAATCATTTCACAGTCATACAAAGTTCTATACTTTGGGTTTAAATGATAGCATCCTTGACACAATGGACATTCATATATTTTTTAGTGTTCACTCAAACTCTGACCAAGAGAAATAGTTTTTCCATCACGAAAGAATGGCGTGATTAAGAATATTTTTACACTAGACTTTCTCCTCTGCTTCCCTGGCTTAACAAAAGACACACCTGTGCTTCCCTCCTACATAGGGTGTGAAAGAATGGCTTGCGTGCAAGACCCAGAGGAATAAAACAGCTGTTGGCCACGTCACTGAGAAGGGTTTCCCTCACCCAATTGCCAGTCTCCATGGCAACTGCCAGCCACAACCTACAAACAGTTACCTCGATTGCATTACACATCCCTGCAGAACTCCCATGAAGGGAATCCTTGTTGATCTCTTGGTTGCCATGGTTTCGGTCCCCACCATGATCTTACATGTTCTCGAAGCGTGTGTATACATGCATGTACGTATATTCAAGTGTGCACAGCAGCTTAGCGCTTTGCTCTTGGTGGAAGCCAAAACATGCCTGAGGAGTGACTAGTGTAATCTCTGTGATGAAAATGACACAGTAATCATCACCCCCGTGAAAGGTCGGTGGTTGCTCATAAGATCAGCTGAAATTCCTTCAGACTGACATGAGGATACAGTATGATTGAGTCTCCCCAGAGAAGTGTACATCTGCAGGCACTAAAACTACTTTTTAATTTTGTACTTGTTAGAAAAAGACTCACAATGGAGGCGTCAGTTTTACTTAGGTTCCACAGACAGTCAACTCTGGTTTGGAAATTAGTGCACATGTTCGTGAGATTTGCTCCAAGTGACTAACATTTACAGTCTCAAACAGCAGCCATTTCATCCATAATATCAGAAGCATGAGCAAGAGAGTCATCATTGGAATTATTTCTAAATGCTATATTTGTATTTCTATCTTCATGTTGAGGAATCCGCACCATTCTGATGTGGGGGCCACCAGTGCTTCTTGAACTTTAACATCAATATAAACCACCTAGCAAGACTTATGAAAATGCAGATTCTGCTTCAATGGATGAGGCTGGAGACTCAGTACTTCTCACATGCCCCCAGGTAATGCTGGTGATGTTGGTCCACGGACCACTAATGCAAGGCTGAAAGGAGTCTGCACTGTGACTAAAGCATTATAGGAGGGACTCTCAGTAATGGCATTTTATGTAAAATGCCACACATAGCACCTTGCATGATGTGGTAAATTCAATAAATGTTGTTTCTCTCCTCTGCAAAGTATTACAACTCTCAGAGCTCACTGGATAGTCAAAACAACCTTATAAAATAGTTGGGGCAGCAACTGTGTGTAACCACCATTTTAAAGATAAGGAAACTGAAGTTTAGGGAGGTAAAATAATTTGCCCAAACTTATAGAGCTAATGGGGCAGAGGCAGGAATTGAACCTAAGTCTTCTGATTCCCAGTACTGTGTTCTTTCCATCGCACCATCTTGAAAGCCTGCATGTTCACGTTAGAAATGTCACTTAATTAATTCAAGATGAAGACCATCTCATATTTTTGAAAGCTAGAAAAACACTGAAATCAAAACCTGGCAAAGAAACTCCTCTCAAAAACAAAACAAAACAAAAAACCTCTATTGGCCAATCTCAAAAACATAGAAGCAAAACTCCTAAATAAAATATTATCAAATCAAATCCAGCCGTGTATTTGAAGAATAATACAGAATGACTAAGTAGAGCTTATTTCAGGAATGTAGGATAGTTTAATATAAAGAAGTCTATTAACATAATTCATCACATTATTAGGTCAAAGGAGAAAAACCATATGATCATTGTAAAAGATGCCAAAACGACATTTGATAAAATCCAATAGTCATTCATGATAAAAAAAAAAAAAAAAAAAAAAAACTGGGGAAATTTACTTCTTTAACATGAGAAAGGATAATTATCTGAATGAACTAGCCACTAATCTACTTACCTGGGAAACACTTGGTATAAGATAGAACTGCCAACCCTCACTCCTATTTTTAACCTTGTTTTAGAAGTTCTAATCAACGCAGTAAGACAGGAAAAATAAATAAGAAGTAGAAAGAGTTCAAAGAAGGAAATCAGGTCATAATTATTTTCTGATGCTAAGATTTTCCACCTAGAAAAACCCAAGATAATTTATTTTAGAAACACTAAAAAGAGTTCAATGGGATAAGCAATGACCAGTTAGAAAATAACATTAAAAAAATTTTTTTCATTCAAACTAAGGAACAACAACAAAAAAAATTAAAATGTCAACTAACAAACAACTAGTATTCATTAAACTTCAAAATTTTACAATGAGGCATAGACAGATTTTTAAGTAAATGGAGAAAAATAGAAAAATTTCATGCTACTGGATGTAAAGTCAGACTTTGGAAAGGTGGTAAGCCTTCACATTAATTTACAGACTTACCACTTTTTCAACCAAAATTACAATAGCACTCTTGGAACTTGAGAAAGTAATTCATAAGTTCAGCTAGAAAAATAAATGCATAAGAATCTTCATGAAAATATTGAAAAAGAAGAAGAATGTAGATAAACTTGCTCTACCAGATTTTAAAATATACTATAAACCTATAATAAATAAAGTATTGCTGTACAAGTGCCAGAAGAGAAAGACAGATCAAAGGAGCAGAATAAAAAGCTCAGAAATGATCCCAAGAATAACTACATAAGAATTTATTAAATGACAAAGATAGCATTTATGTTCCATCGGAAATTTTACTGAACTAATGGATTAACTGTGAAAGTAAATTATGTCACACTTTTACTTACATCAGTGTGTGTGTGTATACCTCCTAAATATCACAACAAAATCAGAAAACTTAAATCGAAATACTGATACATTGAACCATCTTATATATAACTCGCTGAGGTTGGTTGGATACGGACACTCTTCTACACTGCTCAGAATATAAATTGGTATACACTTTTTGAAAGGCAATTAGCAATAGATCTCAGAAATCTTAAAATGTGTATACTCTTTAGCCCAGCAATTCTACCTGTACAAATTCATTACCCCCTCCCCAAAAAAGTATAAAATAGAAATATGCACAAGTTATATGATAGGAATATATTTCATAAAGTTATTTATAACAGAAAATATTCAATGCTTTACAATATGGAATTAAATAAGTCAACTGTGCTACATTTATTCAATGGACTGTAATGAAACCATTGAGTCATTGAATTAATCTAAGTAATGACTCAAACAAATGCTCAGAATATAGTATTACTAAGGGAAAAAAACCCGGTAAGAAACAGTATGCACGGTTTTACAGCATTTTATAAAATTCAGAAAAACAAAAATGCTTACAATGATTATCTTAAAGTGATGGGATAATAGCAATCTGTTTATTTTTCTATTTGTGTTTCTGTATTTTGCTATTTTGGCACACTAAGCATGAGTTGCTTTTTTAATAACCACAAAAATTGTGTGCCTCTTATTTTAAGGAGGCAACTGGGAGCCAGTTTTCATTCTGAGCAGTGTAGTGACGCAAGCTAAGTGAGGCTTAGTGAAATTTGTTTTCACTGCTCCGAGTGAGTTAGGTCAAAGGAGTGGGAACTTGAAAGGAGGATATGCACATCTGAAACAGGCTGTCGCAACTGCAGCGTAAGATCTGTGAGGCACAGCCTGGACATAGATGGTGGCCAGGTTGAAACAAGTGAAATCCAGGAAGCCCGTTGAAGGTGAATCATCAGGAAAATGTGAGAGAGAAATAATGGGGTGGCGAGCCCGGGGAGAGAGGGTGGAGTAAGTCCTGGGGACAAAGGGCTGTGATGCAAACACAGCCACAACAAAGTGGATCAGCACAAATGTAGAGGCGAGGCATGAGGCCTCAGCCAAGAAAGGTGGGCTGTGAACAAGAGGAAGTTCAGGGCAGAAGCGTCACTGGGATGCAGGCTCAGGCTCTAAAACACTTCCTCACATGGGAATCATTCTTTATAGTTTACAAAAGTTGCTCTCTCATCTGATTCTCTCAGATGACCTGGTGAAACGGGCATGGCAGCCAGCATCACTCCAACTGGTGAAGACGAGAGAACTGAGACCATGGTAAGCAGTTTACACCGGTCTCTGTGAAGTGGTAGAATTAGGAGTGGAATTCAGGCCTACCTCTGTCCAACTCCAATATTCGCTCACATACATCATGCTGTTTTGCTATAAACATAGATAGTAGCTGCGATCACATGAGCAATGAATTTGCTTAAGAAAAGAAAAGAAAGAAAACAGGTGGAGAGTGTGGAGTGGACAAAATAGAGCCTTACAAGTTAGCAAGCCAAAGGCAGTATAATTACACAAAAGAGTAAGAAATATAAAGACTCCTTAGAATTTACAATGTAGTAGGATTTATTAGGATTTACAGTGGTGAGAATAGAAACTAGCAATGGATTTATCCATTCAGTAAACAATTCTTGTATCTGTCAAGAAAGTCTAGATTATATTATGATTAACCAAAAAAAAAAAAAAAACAGATCTCAGGATCTTAAAACAATAAATGTTTTCTTTCTGCTTCACAGTACAAGTTATCACAGGTTGTCAGAAAAGCTCTCTGTTCAACAAAATCACTCAGGAACCCAAGCTGAGCAAGAAGCCAGAATCTTCTAGAACACTGGTAGTCCTTGCTCCAGAAAAAAAAAAAAGAGAGAAAGCTCTAGAGACTCAGTACCAACAATTAAATGCACAGAGACAGAAGTGACAAGCATCACTCCCACCCCCAACTATTGGCCCCAACTGGCCACATGCCCCACCCAGCCACTGGGGCCAGGAAGCTGGAGAACCACAGACTCGGTGAGAGCACTCACAAGCACCTGATCTACTAAACATCAGTACTCAACAACAGGAAAAGTGCCACCATTAACTGAGCAAGGGTATCCGGTGAGGAAGCTGACAGGTGGATGTAGGCAGAAATGCAAAGAATCCATCTAAGAAAGGAAGAAATCATTTCACTGATTTCTAATAACAATACCTCTTAGGTAAATCATTTGAAAGAAACTGTTGCTTAGTTAAATGGCAGGACTTAAAAAAAAAAAAAAATTCTGGTTTTCTTCGTCTTCCAGCACAGAAGTAAAAAAAGATATCTGAATGTTGAAAGTTGAAGAACCAGAGTCCTTCCTCTGCCCCAGAGTGACACTGTTTGGTGTTCTTGGTACTTTCTTTGATATGCTTGGCTTGCAGTGGCAGTAAGATACACTCAGAAAAAATCATCTGGTTCTGTATCAGAAAGCTAAAGTTTGAATCTTAACTTCATTCAAGTTATTTATTATGTAAACTGATAATAACCTCGGCTTGCAAGGCTGCTATAATAAGGTAAAGTGTGAAAAACTGTAACACTTAGTAGGTATTCAATAAATGCTCTTTTCCTGCTTTAACATAGCATCTCAAGTGTTAGAGGATCTGCCACATGCAAGATTCCAGATGTGTGAAGCATGTTTATGACCTCAGATTTCATTTTACAAGACTTATATCTGGACCTTGTGTAGTAACTTCAGTAGAGAAGGTGTTAGATTCTTTTTTCTCACATAATTTCTTTTGCATATTGTATCTCCTTCGAAGGCCAAATTGTTAGTTATAAAGCAACCCCTCATATCATATGACAATTAGAAAGCCCAAGAATAAAGTTCAAACATATTCCAGCTGATGATGAGTTTGAGGGATTTGTCAGTTGACCAAACATGACCACCAGGAAATCTGACAGCCTGTTAGTGATGTTCAGGCCTCTGCTTTGAGTCAGGTTAGAAACAAAAGCATTTCCGTAAGGACCTAATGTATCGTTGGAAAAGATAACAAATACATCATGAATGAATGAATAAATCACTCTCAGGCACGCAATGACTTCACTTTCTCTCAGGGGTGCTCAGCATCACATTTTTTTCTGCAAACAGTACCCTTAGGCCAGCTCACCAGAGTCCTGGGGAGAGGCTGAAAATGCATTTCTCTGTAGGCCTCGAGCACCATTCTGTGAGCGGAGCAGCAGACACCCCAACATCCTGCCGTGCAGAGCCCTGTGTACTGGCAGACGAGTCAGTCTGCCGTAGATTGAATAGTGGTATCCCCCCAAATTCACAGGTTAAATCCTAATGCCCAATGTTTTGGTACTTGGAGGTGGGGCCATTGGGAGGTGATTAGGTCATGAGGCTGGAGCCCTCATGAATGGGATTAGTGCCCTTAAGAAACAGACTGCCCCTTTCGCCATGTGAGGACACAGTGAGAAGATGGCCATCTATGAAACAGGAAGCATATCCCTCACCTGACACCAAATCCACTGGTGCCTTGATCTTGGATTTCCAGCCTCCATAAATATGAGAAATAAAATTTCCATTGTTTATACTCGTAAGCTCCTCAGTCCCTGGTGTTCTATTTTAGCAACCTGAATGGAATAAGACACAGTCCATCCTGGTGGGGCATGGCTGGAGGACAGCTCTCTTCTCCTGGACCTTTGACCTCTTCTAATTGTGAGAAGAACTAACCAAAATACAGATGACCACATACTGCATTGTGCATGGGCTTCCTAAGAAATCGTCCCCTTGGTGATTGAGCCACAGATTGCACAGAAGGCAGGAGTAAACAAGGAAAGGGATGGGAGCAATTAGAGAGAGGGAGAAGAAGGCCGCTGGGACAAGGAGAAGGGGCACCACGGGGAGATCCTCTGACAGGAGGAACCAGGAATCTAACACATGAGTCACAGTGAAACTGCTACTGGGGATCTGGTTGTGAGGTCAGTGGTGTGAGACAGCCAAGGTCAATGGAAGGAACACGGCACACGGCAGCAGAAGACCACCCCCGAATCCTAACTTGGCTGTGGTACTTTGGAAGAATCACTTGGCCTCTCAGAGCCTCTGCTTCCTCATAGGGAGACAGGGATAGTATTCATCATCACACAGAGCTGGAATGGACCTTAAATGAGATGGTATATGTGAAACCACAAAGCTTGCCTAATATCAATCATTATGATTATTATGGAAGTTTCGTTCATTCTCTCATTAAGCATTCACTGAGTGCCTTCTATATGCCAAGCCTTGTGCTCGGTGCTGGTGACACAAAAACGAACACATCAAAAATAACAAGATAAAAGCTACCTTGGAGATCTACATCTAGAGGGGCAGATGGAAAAGAAAACACTGTGGAATACTACAATGCCGCGATCAGCACACTTTTTGCTATTTAGGGCAAAATGTAAATATTTCAGGCTCTATGGCAACTGCTCTGTGGAGGCAGGCCAAGATGACAGACAACATGCAAGAAAGGATGTGGCTGTGTTCCCAAAAACACGGTGGGAGGCAAGGTCAGGACAGCAGGGGGCCTCGATTTGGTAGGGCCTGGGAGGCCATGCTACGGACTTGGGTTTTATCCTGGGGACAGGACTGAGTAACCCTCCTTCCCTGCGTACAGTGCACTGCCCAAAGTCCATTCCTGAGGAACCTGAGATGTTGAGGGGCGGCTCCTCAGAAAGCTTCCCATGCCCTATGACTCCCTGCCCTGCGTATTCTCGATATACATTGCAAATGAAAAGCTCTTCGAGTTCTTGCAAAAAAGAAATCCATTTAACTTGACTAAACTTTTCACATGTGCTTGATTAGCGAAATCTTTTTTCCAAAGAACACCTAACAAAACCCCCTGGATCCAGTGTCTACACTTTGGGAAACACCAGCCAATGGATGAAAAGCAAACTGCACAGCGGCACATTCATAGCCGCGATCTGCCTCCAGGCTCCTTCTCCAGCCTGTCAGCTGTTCCTAACACTCTGAGCTCCACTAAACACTCATAGCTCCCTCGATACAACACATGGTTACATGTTCTGCTCAATATACCCGGAGTGTTCTTCTCTTCCTTGTCTACCTGCTGAACTGAATGCTCTTCAAATCCAGCTCAAGAATGCCCTCCTTTGTGAAATCCTGAACAACACCTGTCCCTGAACCCATGCTGTCTTACACAACACACACATAATAAGGCCGGACAATTAAGTTCACGAACTCCTAGAAAAAGTGCTACATACCTCATTGCTGAATATCACTACGGTCACCTTCCAAGTACTCCCCTTGGGAAGCTATGTCCTGACACCAGCACCTCTCTGTTCAACAAAATCACTCAGGAACCCAAGCTGAGCAAGAAGCCAGAATCTTCTAGAACACTGGCAGTCCTTGCTCCAAAAAAAAAAAAAAAGAGAGAAAGCTCTAGAGACTCAGTACCAACAATTAAATGCACAGAGACAGAAGTGACAAGCATCACTCCCACCCCCAACTATTGGCCCCAACTGGCCACATGCCCCACCCAGCCACTGGGGCCAGGAAGCTGGAGAACCACAGACTCGGTGAGAGCACTCACAAGCACCTGATCTACTAAACATCAGTACTCAACAACAGGAAAAGTGCCACCATTAACTGAGCAAGGGTATTCAGTGAGGAAGCTGACAGGTGGATGGATGTAGGCAGAAATGCAAAGAATCCATCTATTCTATTTTTTTAAAACACATATGATGTTTTCAAGTGAGAGGGGAAAAAACAAACCAAAAAAAAAAAAATGAAGTAAATTTGTTGAGAAAAAAATGAAGCTATATTTTCCCAAATACTATCAATTCTCTCCTGCTAATTCTCCCACCTCCTTACCTGGGTTATTATATTAACTTTGGGATACAACATTCAGCTTTTTTAGCTGCAAAGGCTACAAATTATGGGACAACACCTCAGGTCACAGGCAGAAAGAACTTCCAGCGAACCTGTATTTTTTTTCCTTTCCGCATTCAGATGGGCCACCTTCAGCAATGCTTGTCTCTTTCTTGCAGAATCTTACTGAAGTCTCATAGAATTAGGCCACCCATGCCAGCATCCTGAGTTGTTCCTACCATTCCCCTAATACTGCACCTCCAAAGGCTTATGGTCGAGATCCTAAGGTATCATAGGTGAGAGGTTAAAAAAAAGTTTCATGGTGATACAAGAGTCACCTACTTCTCAACCTGAAATAACTGGGTTATCTCAGCTCAGGATATTTACTCTACTATTTAGCCCCTTCCACATTTTTTTGTCAATTACTTGTAATAGTCAAGTCCTGGTACCAAATTATGAATCAGGAAGGATTGCAAATAACTTTAGGTTGCAAGTAATAACAACTACAAAAAACTCTCCACTCAAAATGGATTAAATGTGCATTATGTCACATAGTTATAACTGAAGTGGGGCAGCTCCTATAATGGTTAATTCCACCATTGTATGTAGGCTCATCGTCGGTATTTCTCATTTTATGACTTGCCTATTTATGTCCTGTGCCCATTTCAAGTGTGGTATTTGTCTTTCTCTTTTGATTTATAAAAGTCCTTTACATAGTAAGGATTTCAACAATATTTTCTATCATACATGTTAAAAATATTTTCCCAGTTGGATAGCTCCTTTTTAATTTTGTGATGTTTTTGATACACAGAAGTTTATACTTTTGTTCCTATATTAGAAATTTATCAATCTTTTTCTTTGGAGTTTTATATTTAATTTATTTGCTTAGAAAGCCCTTTCCTACCTAATATGAATAACTTTAGCCTCTATTTTTTTCCTAAAATATTTATGGTTTAATAACTTACACAGAAATATTTAAAATAATTCATCTGAAATTTATTTTGGTATGAGAGAGAAATTTAATTTTTTTCTAAATGGTTATCCCAAAATACTTTTTATCCCAAAATACATCCTTTCTCCCCTCTAGATGTGAATGTCACCTGTGATATACACTAAGTTACTGTGTAAAACTGATTTGGCCTCTTGAGTTCCCATTCTGTTTCATTCATATGTCAGCTTATTCATGAGCCACTGTCACACTGTTTTAACTACTGTAGCATGATAGCTTGTTTTGCTATGAGGCATGAAAATTCCCTACAAATTTCTCTTCTTTTTGAGAAGACTCTTGATTGATCTGAATTTTTTTCTCCCAGATGATCTTTGTATTTGTTTTTGTCCAGCTGTTCCCAACATTCTATTAGAATTTTGACTGACATGTAAATAAATATTAATATTAATTATGGAGAGAACTGGAATTTTTATAATATTGAGTTCTCCCTCCCACCCCCCGAAGTGTCTTTGTCATCATATTTATTAAGTTTTCTTCAAAGACTCTCTGGGAAGTTTCACAGTTTTCTTCTTATGAGAATCACATATGTCCCTTAACATCCAGGGCTTATGGGTGGTGGTGGGAGAGGAAGGAGGTCTTGTAGTATTCTTACTGTCTTATTGTTGCTGTTATGAATATTTTCTATTATCTCATTCATAATTATTATTATCTAGTTGGCTAGATCTTATATGGCCATCTTAACTGAACTCATTTATTAGGACTCTTTATTAAGACTCTTAATTTTTAATTGATTGCTGTTGGTTCTGCAAGTAAGCAGTTTTATCCTCTACAACTAGTATTTCCAATATTGTACCTGCTTTTTTCCTCCTTTCCTATTAACCAGAACTGAATTTCCGGGAAAATGTAATATATTAGTGATTGCAATCGTCTTGCTCTTACTGTTGACTTTAATGAGAATGCTTCAAATATTAGGATGAACCATGTAAAATTTCTAATGTTCCAGACCGAAAAAAAAAAAGGTCAAGTGTCAGCCGACTTCATACCTTTCGATATATTACTTGGCCATTAGGTAAAATATTAGAATTTGATTTCAAACAGGAATTCATTATTAATTAAATATTTTTGAATGCCTACAGTGTAACAGACATCGAGTTAGGTTGTGGATATGTAATTCTAAATAGTTTCTGCCCTCTTGGAGTTAATATTAAGAATGCTATGGTAAACAGCAGATAATAGTTAACAAAAAAAATTTTTAAGCTAATTAAAATAGTGAAAAGAGCTCAGAGGACTTACTATGTGCTACAGACTGGAGTAAGGGCAGTCAGGATGGTCCTTTTAAGGGGACACAGGCGGAGAGGGGAAGGCTGAGACAGAGCCAGCCACTTAACAAGCTCTGAGGACACCCTCCAGACAGAGACAGACCAGGAGCACGCTCTGAATGAAATGTGGCTGGGGAGTTCTAGAATCTGTCAAGAGGCCAGTGTGGCTAGAATGCCACCAAGAGGGTCCCCACGCTGCAGGCCAAGTCTGAGCTGGTGGCTATGTGAAGAACAAGTTTTGAATTGGATGCAGATTAAGATATAGGTTTGGACGAATCTTTTAATACTCGAAAATGAGATCTCTCTCACAGCTCAAAGTGACCAGAATGCATCGAGTTCTGTCCCGAGTTGTGAGGCGAGGTGGGAGAAGGAGAGCTGATGGAGTACGTCTGGAGGCACTGACAGGAAAAAAACACAACCACTTCCCAATTGTACCGAACTGCATTCAATCATCCCATAAACCAGTTCCACAGGCTGGAGAGGAAAGCTGACAGATCTGGGGAGATGCTGAACTTTATTTTAGAAACCAAAAGGAAGCAGTATGCTTTCTGAACAAACATTTGGCTCTCCAAAATCAGAGGAGGGGTCATAAAACCCTAAGACAGAAGAGAGGGAGAGAGGGCCGGGGTTTGCCTCCCTGTAGCCCTCACCTGTGGCTGGGTCTGCATTATGTGTGCATTCTTCTGTAAAAGCCAGCAGAGAGCTCCAATGAAACAAGATACATTTTCTGACTCAAAAGCTGTCCGACTGGCCTGTTGTCACATTTCAGAAAGACAAACAAGTTATGTCGGGGGTTAGCTAAAAGACCAGTGGCAGAGAAAAGCCAGAACTGGGTTCCAGTCAAGCCTATAAAGACTCGGGAAGATTCTGGAGGGGAAAGGCCCAGATGATGGTGGGTATTCCAGCAGGTAAGGAAGGCATAAGCAAGGCGCAGTGTCCAAAGGAGTAAGGTTCAGAGATGGTGGGAGAAGCTGGGGAACAGACTGGTGACGTGTGAAAACCCAGGCCGGAGCAGCTGATACCGTATGGAAGACGTGGCAGTGAGACGTCATCAGGTCCCTGTCCCACAAGGCAACTGAGTCCCAGGCTGAACCAAGGCTCCAGACCTTGCAAAAGGCCTACAGGACCAAACGTTTGATTGGAACAGGGAGTGTAAGACACACAAAAAAAGCGATCTCCAAGAGGCTAGGGCTATTTAGCCAAATCTGAAGAAATTTAAGACCTGAGCAGCGGCCAGTTGGAAAGTGGAAAGTCAGTGAGTCTGGCCTGGGAGAAGACAGCAAAGCTGAGGCAGGGACAGGGGCTACTTGGCCTCACAGGACATTCTTAGCCTGACCACAGCAGCCATCCAACTTGACCCCTTTCCCTCCTCATGAGGAGGCTCTCTTCTCCCACACTGCCCTTCCCTGATTATGTCTGGGCATGTTAAAACTCTGACGTGAGCTGCTGGAAACGTAACTTGCTACCAACCTACATGTAACGATGTAACAGAAGAATGAGGACACACTGTGAGCGTCACACAAGAGCCTCAGAACCAATGGGCCACTGGTCGCCTTGGTAACCACAATCAAAACAACGATTCCAGCTTTCCTGTAGCTGGTGTTTAATGACGATTATGTTACACAGAGAGTAACTAATCCCACAGTGCATTATAAACAGAGTTGTTAGTATCCAACATCATCAATAAAGAAGCAAAATAACTTGTAAGTGGACAAAGTACATTTCCCAGGGTGTATGTGTACTTCACGCCAAAAACGCAAGACAATTTCTTTCAACTCAGCTTGAAGTTATTGCTTGATTCCAGCCTCCTTTTTTCCCCCTCCCCACCCTAGTTTTTAAGGAGGAATAGCTTCATGAACATTTAAAAAACATGATAAATTTTCTTATAAACTCAGATATGCATATTCTTAGCCCTACAGGCAAACCAGACAGAAATGTAATGATTACTATGAAATATTTGCATTGGGGGTGGGTCTAGCATTTTCTTTTATGTAATCAGGACAATATATAATCCAGGTCTATCTCTTTGAAGCAGATTGTTCCCTTCTAAATGCCTGATGCTAATGTGAAACACAACCTTTCTTCTTCTTTCCCAGTGTCCCTCTCCCCTGGCTGGGAAGTAGGATGTGGGTTCTAGGTCCACTACTGCCACCCACTGGTTGGGAAACCAAGTCACAGCTTCCCTGGGTTGTGGTTTCTGAAGTCTCTCAAGGTCACCCGACAAAATCATTGCAACCCTGGGATGGAGTATAAGTTCAACACTCTCTTTTCTGTGTTTCAAAGCCTGTCCCCCTTTCCATCTCCCATTCTGATCTCAGAATGAGAGAGCAGTCTGGGCACGAGGGAAATAGGCACACAGCGAAGCCGTCTTCAGTTTTCTTTTCCACTCTGACTCATCATTTGGGCCAAAGGCCCAAGGCCAACTTACTCCAGTTCCCACTAACAATTGTCACCCCAATAAATTTAAAAAAAAAAATTGCATAGAAAGTCTACTAATCTGCTGATCAGGCAATGAATTGATCACTCTATGGTCAGGTGTCTACCCTGGACCAATCAGCTCTGGCCAGGGAGGCTCCATCTGGTACAAATATAACTATACAGAGGCCATTCCCAAAAATGGGGGTACAGAAGTGTTCTCAGGAAACCATGCTTTTCCTTGGGCTCTGATATAGCTTAACCTTTAGCTGTTAACTTTTTTTCACAGTGTGCCCAAATCCTGGATTTTAACGTTGAAAGGGTATCATACATAGAATAGTTAATCAAGTGCCTCTTTGGGGGGGCTACACCATTTTCTGGCTGTGCAATCATGAGCAATGACCTAGCCTTTCTGAGCTTCCTTTTTTTTTTCACCTATAAAATTAATCTGCTTCGTGGGATTATCGTGATAATTTTTTAAAAGATCATGTAGGTAAACTACTTAGCATGAGGCCTGGTACATAATCAATGCAAAATCAATATCAGTGATTATCACCATCATCATCATTTAGCCAGGAAGGCCACTTTCAGAGCTTCAAGTTGAGCACCAAATTTACTCCCAGCCAAGTTCAGCTGTCCCTGTCCTATGATTTACACCAAACAGTCAGCTGGTCGTGAATCAAAACACTTGCTGTTACTACCCAGGATCTCCTATCCAGCATGGTGAGTGGACCAGATCAAGTCGGTTCTGATCAAATTCCACCAGAAACTGGAAAGGCCAGAGATGCAAAAGGACATTGTGTGAGATGAGGGAGCGCCGGAAAGAGGCACCTTCTCCCGCTGTATGACTCCTGAACGCTGGAGTAGGAGTCCTCAGAATGATGTGAAAGCTAAATAAACCAGCAGAGATGGAATTCTAACGGTAAATCTGATCGTGTCAAAAAGTCTATTGGGAGAAAAACATTCTCAGAGAGCAGGAGGATGTTTCAATGCACTAATCAATAAATCCGTAAAAAAAAATAAAAATAAAAAGGAAGAGGCTCCCTGTTGTGACTTCATGGGTCTGGGGGACACTGAAAAGCAATCTGGCTGTTGGGCTGCTCACATCCTCAAGACCCTAAAGGCCAAGTGATTGGGAAGAAGATATATGGCCGAGGTTGCTTGCCACCTCTTCCGCTGTTTGTTCCTTGTGGAAAGAACTTTGCCTGGAGATGCAATTGATTTATTTCTTGGAAAGACTTTACAATCTAAATCACAGCAGGAACATGGGGAAAGATACGTAGGCAAGGCCAATACTCTGGATTTCAGAGAACTGAATGCAATATACCAGCTCAGAGACCCTGGGCAAGCAACCCAATCTCTATGTAACAGAAGAGAATTGAAAAAAATCGATGATTTTCAAGCCCTGTTGTCGCTCTATAAATTCAGAGGAAACAGCCAGTTTTGGGGGGGAAATATTTAAAGAGTCCAAGTAATGGGTGAACCTCTGGGTCCCACCACCACTCCTTCAGCTAGACCACTCCTTTTGAAGTTCCACATAAGATTTCTTTTAATCCTTTTTTTAATTCCAGAAAAAGAACTAAATGACCTCCAAATCCCTTCCAGCTCTGACAGTCTACCATTCCAGATGGAGGGGACGGGATTACTTCAACAAGAGGCTGGAAGAGAGGGTTAACAGGAGATCATGGACGGCCCACACCCTGCTTTACCCAGCATGGAGCCATGAGAGGACAGCAGTATGAGCAGCTCACTGTGCTAGCAAAGCACCTTGAAGGACGGAAGGAGTAGAGAATGCGCAGGGAGTAGGGGACATAGCCCAGAGCCCACATTATTCCCGAACTCTCCAGACAGCAGTTTATCGGTGTTTTATTAGAGAGGTGAAAACCAAGAACAGAAACATGGGTGGGGGAGGAGGACAGCACCTTCACTACTCAACAATCTCCATCCTGTTTTGTGTTTTCTTGTTCATTTGTTTTGCTTTTGCTTGTCTTTGTCTTCTAACTCCATTCCCATCTTCAAAAAGCGGATGAAAACTGCCTCTTTTTCACTTGCACTCAATGTTGTTGACCAGTGAGTTCCCTCATACCAGATGAGCACGACACCATGGCCAACAGCATGTCTTCAGCTAATTAATACAGGCCGGGACACTGGTCCCCAGCCAGATCATGTCAGCGGCTGGCCGCCTGTCCTAAAGGGAGCCCCACTTCCCCATCACCCAGATGCTCCCAAGCTCCCAGGAATCCAGCTGCACCTCCCCCATCGGCTTCAAAGAGGGACTTTCATAATGTCCCCGTCCCAGCAGCCCCGTGGCCCACCATACCTGTCACCATCATCTCAGCCAGAGCAGGAAATTCCCACAATGTCCCAGTGGACTTGTTGAAAGATGGAAAAGCCACACCCAAATCTCTGATTTATGATGTGGCATAAACTCGACACTTTTCTCACGTTTTTGAGTCCAACACAAATGACCAAAGACAGACAGTTAAAGCTGGCGCTAAGAGAATATGCTGCACCTTTAAAAACACCGCAGGTGTTTTGACACCTCAGCTGTCCTGCATTCTGGTGCAGGGGGCTCACAAAGAACGAAGAACGGTACCACTCCTTGGACGGTGACTACAGACCCAGTTCTGGAAAGAGTGGCCAGCCCATGCACCCCGCTTCTCCGATCACTCCTTTCAGGTTGCCTCGCCCTCGCCTGGGTGGGTACACATGCTGTTCTTCCAGCATGAACACCCTTCCCCAGACTCTCTTCAGTTATTCATACATTTAAGTCATTTTTTTTATGTTTTATGAGGTATTATGTTTCTAATTTAAGTCATTTTTGAGCTAGTTCAGCAGAGGGATAAGTGGATGACAACTGCTTCCTGTAACCCAGCTTCTCGAAATCATAGCAACAAAATTTTGGAACCAGAGACTTGAAATGCAGAATTTTCAATCATCATCAAGTCCAACCCATGCATTTTGCATTTGAAGAAACAGACCCAGAGAGGGGGAAATGGCTTCTCTGAAATCACCCAAGAATAGCCAATGCTAACAGTTACTGACACAGGTTCCAGGGGCTGTGCTAAGTACCTCACACACACTATCACATGTAACCCCCACAACGACCCCAGGAGGTCAATGCTAGTATTAGCCCCATTTTACAGATGAGAAAACTGAAAGGGGAAATGAGGAGCCCAAGTTATATAGGTCGGATGGTGTCAGATACAATTCTAAGCAGGGGACACCTGGGGTTGGTCAGGGAGAAAGAAAGAAAAGGTGGCGTGGAGGGTTCGCTCCAGGAATAGACCAATCACTTCCCCTCTCTGAGCCTCACTTGTTAGTTACACCCTGGAATTAAGTATAATTACACTTAGCTGCAAACACAATACAGATGAAAGAGGAAAGGGAATTTTTTTCAAAAGGAAAAGAGGATTTATTATTATTTTCTGTTTAAAAGAATAATGCATGCTTATGTTAAAAAGAATAAGATACTAAAGAGGAAAAAAACATGAAGAAAGCAAACAGTATCCAAATTTCCATTATCCAGACATTAGCATCTCAATACTAATAATACTACAAGAAATCTCTGTGTGTGCATATCATTATTAATAAACGGGATCATACTATTCACTCTGTTTTATGATCTATTTTTTTTTATTCAAGTTATACTACCTGGTGAAAAATCAAGAAAACTTTATTTTCAGGAGGCCATTCTTCAGAGCTTAGATCAGCCCTGTGAAAGGAGCCAGGTGGTTTATTTATCACCCTCTTTATGGCTCCTGAAACTTGTCCTCAGAGGCAGCGTCGTCACCTATAGTGGGTACAGGCTGTGCCCTGCACAGACCAGGGGGACACATGGGAGCTGAAAGCCAGCCTGCTCCAGTCTCCAGGCCAATTCCCGTGGCACAGCTAAACACCCCGGGGGGAGAGGAGGGTGCCCTTGTGTATTTTCACACAGGCGCCATGTGTGCTGGCTTATGCGCAGCGCCGAAGCTAGCCATACAGACCCTGAAGCCAACGAGCCCTGGGCAACGCCGGAGCCAGCGAGGGCGAGCAGAGTCGGCGCCTTCCACCTCACATCGGTGCCAGATCTACGCCCGGGGCCCCAGGCACAGTGTCCAATTATGGCACGTACAGAGCAGCCTCTGAGAATGGGTGCTAAGTCAGCTGTGCTCTATGTATGGAGTGCTTGTGGTGGTTTCATTCTTTTCCTCTAAGCAAATCTTAGGAAAATATCCAAGTGATAGGAAACGGAGCAAAGCTTTGGCCCAGTCTCTGTTCCAGCGCTGCCTGGGAGAACCAAAGGCTCCAAGTCCAGTTTCCTGTTGTGCGGTCTCTGGGGGATCTCTATATTTACCCAAAGTTTACTGAATGCCTCTAAAGCAGTTGCAGGGTGAATTCGTTTTCATATTGCGACATAACAAATTACCTCAAAATTTAGCAGCTAAAAACAAAAATCATTTCTTCGATCAAAGTTTCTGTGGGTCAGGAATCTTGAATGCAGCTAAGCAGGGTACCTCCAGTTTAAGGTCGCTCATGAGGTCACTGTTAAGCTGCCAGCCAGGGCTGCACTTCTCTCAAGGTGCAACTGGGGCTGGAGAATCTGCTTCCAAGCTCACCCACATGGCTACTGGCAAGCTGCAGCTCCTTTCCACCTGGGCCTCATAACATGGCAGCGCACTGCCCTCAGCACAAGGGAAGCCCAGAGAGGTAGAGGAGAAAGGTGGGGAGGAGAAAGGGAAAGGGAGAGAAAAGAAAAAGAGGGAGAAAAGAGAGGCTATAGACTTTGTGTAACCTAATCTCAGGAATGACGTCACTTCACTATGGCTGGAGGCTATTCCTTAGAAGTGAGTCACTAGGTCCAGCCCACACTGGAGAGGAGGGAATTACAGAAATGCACCAACTCCATCCTCCTACCTGGAACATGGATGTAATAGTCAGACTCCTGCCAGCCTCTGGCCAGCGGGAATGAGGGTCATAGCCTAGGGATGGTGGTTTAGAAAACAGGAAGGAGAAGCCTGAATCCCCGGTGATTTCATCACATCATCGTTGCCTCTTACTCAAAAAAATAAAACCTTAAGTGTTAAAACTTCTCTTGGGCCTCTTTCACATGCAGGTGAGTCTAATCTTAGCTGATATAGGTTGTTGGCACTAACCTCAATTCAAGGCTCATATTCTACCAGCATTTATTTCTTTTACAAATGGGACACCTAAACTCAGAGATGTCAAGCCATTCACCCACCATCACTCAGCCAGAGACTGGCAGAGCCGAGACCCAAACTCCTGGTCTCCACGTTTACCCAAGTTGTTCTGAGTGTCCCCAAAGTATGTTGAACACTCAAGGATCTGTTTGGGATGTTCCTGGCAGCTGGAAATTTTCTGACTCCCCCAGGCTATGTATTTGTACCAGAACATTCCCTGCTCTGTTTCTCTGCTTACCAAGTAAACAAGTGAAAAGGAAGAGGGAAAATATTTTGGATGAATTGATGTTTGCAGTTCAAAAACTTTTGTCTTAGGCACCCTCAAGCCAGTAGCCATGGAAACCCTCATTTCATCTCCTCAGCCTGACTCTTTGCACACATTTCCTTCTTGTGGAGCCCAGAAGTTAGCAGCAGCTATGGGTTAAATATGTTCTGCAGAGCAACGAGGTGACAGTTTTCAAAGGACCTTGGTACACACGTCCGTAACCTGGAAATGATGTTTTCACTAGCATTGTCTCGGGTGGCTTGTCTCTTTAGAAAAAGGCTTCCATCCCACCTGCCAGAACTGTCAGCAGAGCTTTTCGGGACAGAATCATCAGAGTTGTCATGTTAAACATGTTAAGTTGCAGAAGACATGCCCAGCAGAAGACATGCCCAGCCACATCCCTCGTTCCAAGAACAGCTACACTCGGCATCAGCGAAAGGGCTGGACCTCAGCCGCCATATTGGAACTATGTGGTACTGCTTCGATGATCTCAGGTAGTTGGACCTCAACTGACCCAGGGGAAGCCAGTGTAGCAGTTAAGAATCTTTCTCTTGAGTATTTGAAGAAACACAGAGACTGCCATTAATTGATGGAGGGCAGTTAAACTAAAAGGTCATGGAGCATGAGGGCCAGAGCTGCCCTTTTTTGGCCTTGTACATAATAAGATAAAAACAGTCCACCAAGAAAAAGAGTAGCTGGCTCAGATAGAGAAAAAAATGAAAGGGACTCACATGGTCCCAGAGCGAGAGAGAGAGAGAAAGCAAGCAGCCACCTTGATTTCTGATGGCTTCCTAGTTCCCAGCTCCAATTCCACAGGCAAGGCTACACTCCATTCCTGTGCTGTTCTTCGGGGACCTTTCAGGGCCTAGAGTCTGAGTGGCTTTCTCTCCTTGCCACAATGATGCACCTTCACCTTACAAATCTTTTCCATCTACATTACCTACTCGCTCTTTCCCAAATCCTGGAAGATCAGTAGGCCAGGAAGGATTACCCTCACTTTTCTTTTACAGGTGGGGAAACAGAGGCCCCACGCGGGAGGGAACTTCCCCAAGATTACTCACCCAGCTAGCTATAAGGGGCAGAACCTGAACTCGGGTCTTCTCACTCAGGGCCGGTGTTTTACCTACCACATCAAGTAATCAAGAAAAACAGAAGTGCCATCATCCTCTTGGGCACTCAAGGTCTCGTGAAGAGACAAGTAGATGCAGAGACTCGATGGTGGGAAAAACAAGCCAAAGCATGAAGCCTGTTTTAATTATTTATTTTGCTTATTGGTTTTTCTCCCTTTAGACCATAGACTGCTAACTCAAATGCCTACAGGGGCCAGGCAGGTAGAGAAAGAGGGTAACATACTAGTGTGTGACAATTGGGAATGGTGCAGACTGGGACAAACTGCACTGCTCGTGACCAACTTGAAAAGGTCAGTTGCCGTGTCAGCTCCAGTCAGGTGGAAATGCAGATCCTATATTATCAAATCTCAAGTGTTATGGAAAGCTAGATATCTAACTTATGCGGAATTTCCTAATTGTTAAAACACATGTCAACTGAACAAATTATACCTGCTGGCTAGATACTACCCTTGTACCACCAATCTGCCACTTCTGCGCTGGACTGCAAGCATTGAGGACAAGACTATATATTATTCATCTTTATAGCTCTAATACCAGGCACAGAGGAGGCACTAGGGTGATTTGATTAATTAAATTAATTGAATGAAACCCATGTCATTCTGGCTTCTATTCAAATGATGCCTCCTCAGAGAGGTCTTCTCTCACAAACTATGGTTACCCTCTAATTTCCATTCTATTTTTTCTATGAAAAAGACCCCTGGCTTTTTAGCCAGGTATGTGACTACCTGGGATAGAGAAAACATTTTCTTGGTCTCTCCTGCGGCTAGGTGTGGCCACGTGACTAAGATCTGGCCCAAAGGATGAAAACAGAGGTAATGTGTGTAACTTCCAGGAAGCACCTTCCAAGAAAGGGCCGTGTCCTTCTCCTTTGCTGTCCTCCTTCATGCTAGAATGCAGATGTGACGGCTGGAGCTCAGGCAGCCATGTAGGGCCACGACGTGCAAGCCAGCCACATATTGAGGATGGTGGAACAAGAGGACAAAAGGCGTTATGTCTTTAATGATTTGGGAGCTAGCTTAGCAACAATGGATTATTTGATCTCGCATGAGGTAAATATATGTATATATATAATTTTGCCTTTTTCTATCTACTGTTTTGGGGGGGGGGTTCTAAAAGAACAAATCCTCATTTTCTATCCTCTCATCCTGCTTTATTTTACGTAGCACTGAATATACCTAACATAATAGCCTATATTTATTTGGTTACTTATTATTTTTGTTCCCTCCAAGACTGTAAGCTCCGTGAGGGGAGGAATTTCGTTTTACTTACAGTCATTTCCCCGGTGTTTAGTAGAATGCCTGGCATATGGCAGGGGCTCAAACAATAACTGGTGAATGTGTAAATGAAGTGGATTAGATGGGGCTACAAGTGACATTGAAGTACATAACCTAAACCTAATTTCATACCGGCCACCGTCAGCTAAATTTGCTCCGTTCTTTCAACAAATTACCCTCAAAGGTTTGGGTCACATGCAAAAGGAGGTGGGGGGAATTCAGCAATCCAAAGGACTTGTCCCAAATGTACGATTCTAGAAAAGGGGAAAAAAAAATGCCCAAAACACATCTCCACGTTCAAAAGCAGCACTTTCACAACAGCTGCCCCGTTTTTACTCAGAGACAGCCACATCCCAGTCCAGGCAGGGCTCCAGGATGGACGTAGCGGGAGAGAGCATATGCTGCTGGAGGGAGCCATTCAATGTACCAGGTTCAAGTCTGGCCTCCGAGATCCTAAGTAATGCATTTTTTAATTGTTCAAGCCATGTTTCAAAAGGGGAGTGCTGCCTCCCTCACAGGAAGATAAGCCTCTGCTCTCAAGCCCCCAAACAAGGCCTGCCTTGCCAAGTGAAAGCCCAGGAGACTTGGCCCAGACCACCACCAAAGATGGCAAGCCCCAAGGCATTGCATGGCTCCTTCTCAAAGCAGTAGCGGTGATTTTCCTAATTAACAGAGCAAGTCTGTAGGGAGCGGGGGTATCCCAGAAGAGGTGAAAAAGACTCCAAACACAACGCTGGCTCTAACGCCCGGGCCTGAAGCAGCAGGCCAGAGCCCAGACCTTTCTTGAAAGAACATTTGGGGTCAAGCAGGGCCGGGGTGGGGGAAAGAAAGACTGTGTGCTAAAATGCCATATTATAGCCTCAAAATAAACACCTGGCAGAACACCTCCACATCTGGAGCACGTCACAAGACTCAATTCCATTTGGTCAGGCCAACTGCCCCACAGCTGTTACAGGGTAAAGGCAGATAATTAAAAACAGTAGTTTGCCATGTTGCAAAACTGGTCACTGCTGAACAATTTGTGTGTTTGTCTTTGGAACTAAAGTACTAGAAGTGAGTTATGTCTATGAGGGGACAGGAAGGTGATTTCTCAAGACACCCAAATGAGAGGAAATAAAGGATAAAAAGCACCTCCCCTGTGCCAGGCACCACACGTGCATTTTTTCTTTTAATCTCCATCACAATCCTATAAAGAGGAATTAGTATCCCCTTTCTCTGAACGATGAGACAGAGGCTCAATGACATGCCCGACTCCCACGGCACAGCCAGCTGGCTCAGCCAACATTCCACCCAGGTCTGACTCCAGAGCTGCCCTCTTAGCCTTCGACCACCAGCTCCCTGGTCTAGGCTTGAAAAAGTCAATGTTGCCAGATGATGCCGGGGCCCAGAAGGGAAGAATGCCAACGAGCCCATAGACATGAGAAAAGCACTGGTCCCCCACGTCATTTGCTGAAAGGACATTCTTTGAACACACAGATACACACACGCCCATATTTATGACACATTAATCATCTGTCAAGAGGGGCCTCAAGGCTTCGGGAGAATCAGCAAATGGCTCTTTGATCCAAAGGTGAAGAAGAGAGGCTTCAGGGGGGTACATCACTGCACATCTGTATGAGGGCAGGGCCAAGCAGGAGCTCTGGCATTCAGGGTCAAGGTGGTCGCCTGCGTGAGAGGAGGGTCATGCACAAGACCATGCACAGCAGCAGGGGGTGGGAAAGAAGGACCCTTCCCTTCCGCGGTTCCCATCAGCCAGATCATGAGGCCATGAACCCTGACGCTCTGCAGTGGGTTGGATTGGTGGTCTCCAGAAATATATGGCCACTGCAAATCCCTGCCACCTGTAAATGTGGCCTTATTTGGGAGAAGGGTCTTTGCAGATATAATTACACTGATAGTCTTGAGATGAAATCATCCTGGATTATGTGGGTAGGCCCAAAATCTAGTGACAAGTATCCTTGTAAGAAAAAGGCAAAGGGCGATCTGAAACACCCAGAGGAGAAGCAATGTGAAGACGGAGGCAGAGATTGTAGCAAGGCAGCCACAGGAATGCCAACAGCCACCGGAAGTTGAAAGAGGCAAAGAACAGATTGTCCCCTAGAGGCTTTGGAGGAACTGCAGCTCTGATTTCGGACTTCTGACCTACACAACTGGAAGAGACTAATTTTCTGTTGCTTCAAGGTACCTAGTTGTGGCAATTTGTTACATCAGCCCTAGGAAATAAATGGAACCCTCTGCCACGTTTCCACTCTGCCCCAGTGGGGTGGGGTAACTACACATGGGCACATAAGCAAGTTGTAACCACCATGAAAGGTCCACGGCTTCCTTCTCTCCTGCTGTGTCATCCTTTGTAGGCTCTTGGGCCTCTGTTGGCTGGCAAGTCATGTAACTGCCTCCTGCCACCATGCTGCAAGCACCCACCAACGGGGCACAGCAGAGGCTGTATCCCTTGATGCTCCCAAAGCCACCAGCCCTGCTTCATGCTGCTGCTAATACTGCTGCCCCCATTATCACCCCCCATTAAAGCCCCTGATGCTGCCACCTAATAAAGCTGCTGGTACCCCCTCTGCCATGGGGATCCTCAGGAAAATCCATCAATGGGGCCTGAAACACCTGGCACCAGCCTTGACAGTATTCTTTCTCTCTAGGGACACAAGGGGGAAATCCAAGGTAGGCCCCCATTCCTCTAAGACATCTGCATGCTGGCATTGAAACAAAGAGGGTGCCATCCACTAAACCCACACACATGGATCTCCTCTGGTGTCAGAAATGTGTTGTATGCTCTTCTGAAATGTTCATCTCCACAAATAGACATTTGTCCCTATGTTCCAGATGAAGCAAAACAAAGTCTAACTGAATGTCACCCTGAGTCCACAATTTCTGCACCAAAGCAAATAATGAAAAGGGTCAGAGGAGGCGCCCCCAGAGAAGGGCAGCCTTGGCCGCATGAGCATAACCCCTCTGTCTTGGTCCATCCCATCAGCTCTGGGGCCCAGAACCCTTCAGGCAATGGAAGACCTCCACCATCAAGCAGCATGTTGCCTGAGCATTGAATCTGACGGTGACTAAAAACCTGCGTGAGACTCTTTACAACTCTCTGTCCCTAGTGGCCCCCAATTTCCATCCCTTTAACCTAATAAAAATAGAAGGGTCAGACCCAGAGCAAGTAGGTACCCCTAAGTTGGGAAGACCCTGAAAAGACACTACAGTGCTCCCACTGAAGACTCACTTAACCCACTAACATCGGCCACTAGGCCCAGACCCTTGCTAAGATGCCAGAGCACTGCGCTGCCCCGTCAAGTGGGAAAACTCCCCTCTCCTACTCTCATGCCACATTCTATTGCATTGATCCTAAAGTGTATGGCTTTGGACTCTACATCACAGAATTACTTTACCAGACTTATTAAGTATAATTGATATACAAAAAACTGCTAGCTTAATGTACACAATTTGATGAGCTTGGACATATGCATACACCTGTGATGCCATCACCACACCAAGTTACTAAACATATCCATCACCTTCAAAGGTTTCCTGTATCTGTGTGTGTGTGTGTGTGTGTGCGCAAGCGTGTGCGAGTGTGTATGTTAAAAATGCTTAACGTAAGATCTACCCTCTTAAATTTCTTTTTTCTTATTGGGGAATATTGGGGAACACTGTGTTTCTCCAGAGCCTATCAGCTCTAAGTTGCTGTCCTTCAGTCTAGTTGTGGAGGGCACAGCTCAGCCCCAAGTCCAGTCACTGTTTTTCAATCTTTAGTTGCAGGGGGCGCAGCCCACCATCCCATGTGGGAATTGAACCAGCAACCTTGTTGTTAAGAGCGCGCCCTCTAACCAACTGAGCCATCCGGCTGCCCCACCCTCTGTAATATTTAAGTGTGTAGCACTTGGTAACGACAGACACCGTGCTGCACAACAGATTTCCACAACGCACTCATCTTGTATAACCGAAACTTTATACCCAGGAGCAAAACCTCACGATTTCCTTCTTCCCTCCTCCCCCAGCAACCACCATTCTACTCTCTGTTTCTATGACTTTGACTAATTTAAGACACCTCATATAAGTGGAATTATACAATATTTGTCCTTCTCTGACTGGCTTATTTCACTTGGCATAATGTCACCCAGGTTCATCCATGTTGTCATAAGTGGTAAGATTTCCCTCATTTTTAAGGCTGAAAAATATTCCACTGTATATATACGCCACATTTTCTTTACCCATTCATCTTTCCATGGACATTTGGGTTTCTTCTACCAGTTGGCTATTGTGAATAATGCTGCAATGAACATAAACACGCAGGTATCTCTTTAAGACCCTGATTTCAACACAAAATGATTTTAAACCAAAGAAAAAAAGAACTGCTTTTGTACACAGCACCCTCTCCTCTCACGATGAAGACAGGAATCCACAAGGGCTGAAGCAGAAGGGGAATCTAAATGAAAGCAGGATTAGAGTTGCCCCTGCCCTCAAAGCCTAGATCAAAGTTATGCTCCTGACTCCTCCTTCCCTTGGATGAACTTTTCACAGGAGGCTCCGTGGTGGATGATGACAATAAATGATGAAAATAGATGACTGTTGGGCACTCCCCAGCAGCACTCTATCCAGGTTTGAACCCAGCGGGGCAAGGTGTAAATTGGGTTACTTGCTGAATAGTTCTGAATAGTCCCATCCAGTCTCTACATGAGAACAGGAAACTCATCCTCAATTCTGAGAGCCCCTTTCTTCTCACTAAAGTAATAAGAGGCTATATTTATGAAGCACCTATTACATGCCATCCATGTCATAGACATTACATTTTGTCATTACCAGCCCTGTAGGATAGGTTTTATTACTCCTATTTTACCCACTTCTGCTGTGACCCATCCTCTTACTGGGGACAAAACGCAGGCAGCCTGAAACAGAACATGAAAAATACCGTGGCTGATAAACATTAGCTGCTCTAACAAGCCCTGGGCAGGCTGTGCCACAGGCTAGAAGTTTTCTTTCTTTCTCAAAACATGAAGCCCACAAACTTGAGGGCACCCGGTCCTGACCACCACGTCAGGACTCTTTCCTGGACTCTTTAATGAGCAGACTACTTTTCCTGAGGAGAGAGCTCTTCGAATCCTACACAAAAGCTACGTCTGGCATGTTCTATGAGCATTTAAGACTCGGCAATCCAGGGGCTGATGGAGTGGGAAGGGGGTGTGGAGGATAAGTGAGAACTCACTGAAAGTTTAACGTGGCTTCGCAGCGAGAACTCAACTGAAATAATAAGACGCGTGGTTCTGAGTATTTGTTTAAAAGTTTGACGCATTCCAGCTAGGATAGAGAGAGTCAAAGAGACGACTGTTTCCGCCGGAACAATAAGACCAAGCCAAGTATACTACAAAATCATAGTTTTTAGGAACACATTACAGAGACATATTACAAGGACACATTACACATTACAATGACACAAAGAAACCCAAACGAGCTAAACTCCAGAAAGTGGCAAGCTCTTCCTGGGGGAGAAATGAAAGACCCACTACAGACAGAAAAAGGAAACCAGCTGACCTTGTAACGAATTGTTACCATCTAGGCGTAGGCTGCAGTAGTGGCTCAGAATTCCAAGGGTCCCCGTTACAGGCTAAGTCTGACCTCACACACCAAGTTTTTGCCACGTCTTCACCAAGTGCACGGCGATGGTATCCCAAAGGCTTAGAGTGACACAGGAGAGCTGAGAAAGCTCCCTCCGAGATACATGGAGACTTGCCTAGTGCAAGGTAGGGTCCTACCGACCGCTAAGGAGAACTGAGGACACTCGCTCTGGGTCACTATTGAACTTCACAGAGTGCTCAGCAGTGGCCTTCCAAACAATGGGGACAAGCGAAATTGCTGAGACAACTCCCTCCCAGACCCTCCAGGCCTTCACCCAATGCACGTCTGGGGGTATTCGAACACCGAGGGCAGGGCAGCAGGATCTCTCAAGGAGCAGAGCCCAAAAGCAGAAGAGATGAGGGAATACAGATTAAAGGCAACAAGTAAATGAAAATAAAATGATTGCTTATAATACACATGTCTCTTTAAAAAACTACTGACATCTAAGATAAAAATAATAGTTACGATGTATTATGGGGTTTAGAGCATAGTTAAATCTAAAGCATATGATAACCAAAGGACAAAGGTTGAGAAAGGGTAAGCCAGACCCAACAAACTGCATCATATTATTGTAAAGTTCTTCTATTGGTTGTGAAGAAACATAATGTTATTTGATGTTAGATTGTTATAAGGTAAAGATGAATAGTGTACCATCCAGACCACAAATTCTCCATCAGGGGCAATGTTCCCCTTCCGCCCACCGAGAGGACATTTGGCAATGTCTGGAGACATTCTTGGTTGTCACAACTGGAGAAAGGGCATGCTACTGGCATCTAGTGAGCAGAGACCAGGCATCCTGCTCAACATGCTACAATGTACAGGACAATCCCCCACCACAAAGAATTATATGGCAATAGTCCCCAGGTTGAAAAATTCTGCTCTGAAGCAATCGCTAAAAAAAAGTAACACAATGAGCTATAGGGAAAATATGACAGTGGCAATAAAATGAAATGCTTAAAAAACACTCAATTCACCCAAAAGAAATAGGGAAAGGAGAAACAAAGAGACAAATAAAAACTAACTAGCACCCAGAAAGGATGTCAGCCCTCGGACCTGCCTGACCAACTCCCCCTTTCCTTTGTTATTCTATACTTATAAAACCTTCGGACTGGTCAAGGAGTGGGGAAATGGCCTTTGGACAAGAGTCCGCCATCCTCCCAGAATGCTGGCATTCTGAATAAACCTGCTCTTCTTTCCATTAAAAAAAAAACAAAAAAAAAACACCTAACTAGCAAGCCTGCAGCCTTAAATTAACTATATCGGTGATTACGTTAAATGTAAATAAATGTAACATGCCAATTTTATAAAAGGCAATGATAAAAAAGCAAAATCCAATCATGTTGTTTTCAAGAAATATGCTTTAAATATAATGACACAGAAAGGTTGAAAGCAAAGGGTGAAAAAAATACACTTTGCCAACACTACACATAAGATAGCTGATGTGATTAGATAAAAAACAGAAAAGAAAATTTCAACACAAGAAATATGACTATGTACAAACAAGGACATTTCACAAAAATCAAAGGTTAATTCATAAAGAAGACATAACTTCAAATGTGTATGCACATAATAGCAGAGCTTCAAAATACATGAAGAAAAATTAACTGAAAGGGAAAATAGACCAATTCACAATCACAGTTGAAGATTTTAATGTTCTCTCAGTAAGTTAAGGAGCATGTAAACAAAAAAAGAAATTAAGGATATAAAAGATTTGAACAACACTACCAACAAATTAATCTAATTGATACTTACAAAACACTGTACCCCACAACTGCAAAATATACATTCTTTTTAACTTTCACTCGGCTTTAATTATAATTATGCATTTTAAATTCAAACAAGTGACCAAAGCTAAGACATTCATTCCGAATAATTAATTACAAGGCTCATTAACTGAAAAAAAATCTCTATTACAAATATTTAGTTTGCTATGCATTCCTAGAAAAAGATTTAGGAAGTAATCTATGGGTTAATAGGTTGTGACTCACCAGGGTAATGTGACATGACTAAATAGAAATGGCTTGAATCCTAAGTATACATTAATCTAGATTTGATATTTGTTCTGAATCTATTTGCAAAATTCTAAATAAATATAATCCATCTTGATCTGAATGTTTTCTTTCCATGTCTAAAATGAAGAGCTTTTCCTGACCACGCATATGAGTAAATCTTGTAGCACTAGCCTTCAAAATGAAGTAAATTTTGACAAGTAAATCTTGTAGCACTAGCCTTCAAAATGAAGATGCTAATCAATGACATCAATAGCTTCATTAGTATTCATCAACCCAAGGATGCTGGTAAGATTGTCAGGTTTTAACCAAACAGTTTCCCAGCAAATATTTTCCCATATGTTTTGGAATTTTCCTTTGCATCTGAGCATCTTCACCTAACAGCTCCATTATACCAACAGCCATTATTCCGACCACCCATGAACAATTTCCAAGTCCCGACACAAAAGAACCAGACTATACATTCTTTTTACATGTATAAGAAATATTCACCAGCATTGACCATATGCTGAACCATAAAATAAATCTCAATGAATTACAAAGGGCTGAAATCATACAGAGTATGTTCTCTGGCCACATCTGCATTAAATAAGAAATCAATAACAATAAGACGTCTAAAAAATTCTCCAAATATTTGGAAATTAAGTAGTGTAGTCCTAAATAGCTTTTTAAAAATCACATGAAAAATCAGAAAATATTTTAAACTAAATGATAATGAAAACATGATGTTATCAGATGTGTGGAATGCAGTTAAAGTATGAAAAGAAAATAGACTTAAATGCCTGTATTACAAAAGAAGTAAGGTATAAATCAATAATCTAATCTTGAACATTAAGAAAACTAGAAAAACAAGATCAAACTAATAGGTAGAATAAAATAAAAAATAAAAGCAGAATCTATGAAATAGAAAGTGGACAAAAAACAGAAACTCTTAAAAGTTACAAGTTGGTTTCTGACAACTTTATGCTAATAATTTGAAAACTAAGATAAATGGACAAATTTACTTAAAAAAAGAAAAACTTCACCAAACCTAAACAAGATTAGAAGATTAAATTCCCCCATATCCATTTTTTTCTAATTCGGTTCATAATTTTTAAATCCTTCCAACAAAGAAAACTCCAGGTCCAGATAGTTTCACCAGTGAATTATATCAACTATTTAAGGGAGACATAATGCCAAATTTATACAAACTATTTTAGAAAACAGAATAGAGCAAAATACTTTCCAACTCATTTTTCAAGGCCAGCATTATCTGATATCAAAACCAGACAAAACATAACAAGAAAATGAAATTACTCATAATCATACATGTAAAAATCCTTAACAAGATACCAACAATATGTGATTCAAGTATATATAAAAAGGGTAACACATCATAACTACATGAGGTTTATCCCAGAAAGGCTTGGATTAACATTAGTGAATCAATCAATTAAATTAACTCACTACATTCACATAATAAGAGAGAAAAATCATGTTGTGAGAAATAGATGAGAAAAGTTATTTGACAAAATTCCACACCAATTCATTGAGGGGGGGTAGAAACAGAAGTGAGGAAAAATGAAATTTCTTCAATCTGATCAAGAGAATCTGCAAAAAACTTACTGCTAACATAGTATTAAATGATGAAACTTTGTGTTCCGTAAGATCAAGCATAAGGCAAAGATGTCTGTTCCCACCACTTTCGTTCAACATTTTATTGGAGATCCTGGTTAGTACAATAAGGCAAGAAAAAGAAATAAAGGGCATACAATTAGAAAGTAGCAATTAGAAAGTAGCAAAACTGTAGTCAAAAAACTGTAGTCCCCTTTGTAGACAAAGGGGAATCACTCAGTGCGTAGAAAACCCTACGGATCTAAAACATATATTAAGTTTACTTGGTAAGTATTCAGAATATAAGATCAATATATGAAAATTAGTTATAGTTCCATGTATTAGCAACAAAAAAATTAAATTCTAAAAACTAATGCCATTTACAATAACAATTTTTAAAAATCAGTTATCTAGGAATGAATCTAATTAAAAAATGTGCACCTCCACCTTGAAAGCTATAAAGCACTGCCTAAAACAACAAAAGACTTAAACATGTTGAGATAAACATCAGTCTCATGGATTCAAAAAGGCAATAGTGTTAGGTATTTATACCTCCAAACTGATCTATAAACTGATCTACAAATATAAAGATATCCCAATCAAATCCTGACAAGTTGATTCTAAAATGCATATTGAAAGGCAAAAGCTCTAGAATGGCCAGAACAATGTTGAAAACCAAAAGCAATGTTGGAAGATTTATGCTATCTGATTTCAAGGCTCACTAAAAAGCTACTGTCATCAAAACAGTATGATATTGGCATTAGATAAGCAAATAGATACCGTATTTGCCGGCGTATAAGACGATTTTTTGGCCCCGAAAAATATGCCTCCAAGTGGGGGGGTCGTCTTATACGCCAGGTACACTTCAGATAGACTGCCCATAGTGCTTGCCCCGTGCCATAGTGGCCTCCCGATGCCCGCCCACTTCATTCCACATACCGTTCAGGCATCAGCAGCGCTGCTGGGTGTATGCTCGGCTGTTATGCGATTTTGCTGTTATGCGATTTTACCACACTCGCAAAATCGCACACAGCCGAGCATACACCCAGTATGATAGCGCAAAATCGCGAATCGCGATACCATACTGGGTGTATGGTCGACTGTGTGCGATTTTGCGAGTGTGGTAAATTCGGGTTACCGTATATTTCTTTACATATGCATTGAAGATTCGCGATTTTGCGCTATCATGGTGCCTGTTAGAATGTTGAAGAGCTCGCACTTGCGCACTAGTGAGGTCCCAGGGAGATGCTGATGCAAGGGTGGACCAGACTGCTATAGTGACAGGGCGGGCAAACAGGGAGCAGGGACCAATCAAATCAGGCTTTGTATACAGCCAACAGCCAACCACAATACTGCACCATTGTACAGTACAGCATAGAAAATGTCGACCAGTCAAACCCCTATTATCCCTATCATGGCACCAGCCAAAACAAAGAAGTATGATGCAAATTTTAAACTGAAAGTTATTTGGTGTGTGGGAGGTGTGCGGAAGAGGGGGTAGTCTTATACAGCGAGTATATAACAAACTCTGTATTTTGAGTGGAAATGTTAGGGGGTCGTCTTATACGCCCAGTCGTCTTATACACCGGCAAATACGGTAAATGGAACAAAACAGACTTCCGAAATAGACCCACACATAAAGTGTCAATTGATTTTTATTTTTATTTTTTTACCAAATCAATTCAATGAGAAAAGTTTTTTCAACAAATGGTGCTGACACATTAGCTATCTATGTGGGGGGAAAAATGAACATATAAAGAACGCTTACAAATTAATAATACAAAACAACCCAATTTAAATGGGCAAAAGCTTGAATAAATATTTCATTAAAGTAAATACACAAATGGCCAATAAGCATCAAAAAAGAAACCCGACATTATTAGTCATCAGAAAAATACAAATTAAAATCACAAGACCTTGGGCCGGCCCAATGGCTCAGGCGGTTGGAACTCCGTGCTCCTAACGCCAAAGGCTGCTGGTTCAGTTCCCACATGGGCCAATGCCAGATGGCTTAGTTGGTTGAAGTCCGGGCTCTCAATCACAAGGTTGCCAGTTTAACTACTTGACTCCCTTAAGGGATGGTAGGCTCCAACCCCTGCAACTAAGATTGAACACGGCACCTTGAGCTGAGCTGCCGCTGAGCTCCCTGATGGCTCAGTTGGTTGGAGCGCGTCCTCTCAACCACAAGGTTGCCGGTTCAACTCCCACAAGGGATGGTGGGCTGCACCCCTTGCAACTAGCAACGGCAACTGGACCTGGAGCTGAGCTGTGCCCTCCACAACTAAGATTGAAGGACAACTTTACTTGGAAAAGTCCCAGAAGTACACTCCGTTCCCCAATAAAGTCCTGTTCCCCTCCCCCAATAAAATCAATCACTCAATCAATAAATAAAATAATAAAATCACAAGACCCTCAAAATACTACTCACAAAAACCAATTTAAAATGGATCACAGACTTAAATGTAAAACAGAAAACTACAAAACTCCTAAAATATAACAGAGGAGAAAACATAGATGACCTTGGGTATGGTGTTGCCTTTTTAGGTATAACACCAAAGACACAATCGATGAAAGAAATAATTGATAAGCTACCTTTCACTAAAATTAAACCTTCTGCTCTCTGCAAAAAAAAATCAAGTGCATGAGAAAGCAAGCCACAGACTGGGAGAAAATATTTGCCAAGACACATCTGATAAAGGACTATTAAGCAAAATATATAAAAGAACTCAACAACAGAAAAACAAGCAATTTAAAAAATGGACCAAAGATCTTAACGGTACCTCACCAAAGAAGATACACAGATGGCAAATAAGCATATGAAAAGATGCCCCACATCACACGTGTCATCAAGGAAATGAAAACTGAAACAACGAGATACTACCACCAACCTATTAGAACGGCCACCATCCAGAACACTGAAAATACCCAAGGCTGGCGAGGATGTGGAGCCACAACAGGAACTCTCACACATTGCTGGTGGGAATGCACAATGGCACAGCCATTTGGGAAGACAGTTTGGTGGTTTCTTACAAAACTCAACATACTTACACTCTTTGGCAGTGTTTATACAAAGGAGTTGAAAACTCTGGCCACACAAAAACCAGCACACAGATGTTTATGGCAGCTTTGTTCATAATTGTCACAGCAACCAAGACGTCCTTCAGTGGAATAGTATTCAGTACGAAAAAGAAATGAGCTATGCAGCCATGACAAGGCATGGAGAAACTTTAAATGTATATTACTAGTGAAGGAAGCCAATCTGAAAAGGCTACATGCTCTATGATTCCAGTACATGACATTCTGGAGACAGAATAAAGATTAGGGGTTACCAGGGAGGGGGCTACAGGAGAGATGAATAGGCAGAGCACGGAGGATTTTTATGGCAGTGAAAATACTCTGGATGATGTAATAATGATGGATATGTGTCATCGTACACTTGTTCAAACCCACAGAATGTCCAACACCAAGAACAAATCCTAAGGTAAACTATGGATTATATGATGTGTCCACGTAGGTTTATCCTTGGGGGGGGAGAAAAAGTACCAGGCTGTCCTTTCAGGTTGTTATGGAGGATTCTTTACATAGGCATGATTGATGAAATCACTGGCCATTGGCAATCTATAAGCCTCTAGCTCCTACCCCCTCCCTACAGGTAGGGGAGTGGGACTGGAAGTTCCCACCCTCTAATCACATGGTTGGTGCTCCTAGCAATCAGCCCCCATCCTTAGGTGCTTTCCAAAAAGTCACCTCATTAATATAAGCTCAGGTGTCCTTGAAAGGGGTTTGTTATGAGTATCAAGACGCCTCTATTGCTCTTACCACTTAGGAAATTCCAAGGGTTTTAAGGAGTTATGTGCCAGGAATGGGGACAAGGACCAAATATCTATTTCGTATTATAAACGACAGTATCACAGGGGACTTTAGGGGTTCCATGAATTCCCCGAAATTGTATGCAGAATAGTGTGTGTGTCTGATGCTTGGGTTGGGGAGGGTATGTGGTATCCTTGGATTTCATCAGATTTCCAAAGAGGCTTGTGACCTTCTTGAAGGAGGTTCAGAATAAATAATTTGGTCTCTATAATCTCTCCCGTGGACATTTCCCAGGACTTCCACCCTTTCCTATATTCCATGCTATGTAATCTTGGATCAATTACTTAACCTAAGGTCTTCATCCCTCCAATGAGATAATGAAATCTATCACCCAGGATTGTTGTGAGTGAGCACTGAGTAACATAGTTACACAAGGAACTGGATGTGGTACACCTGCTATGCAATAAACCAGGGGGCAGCGAGTGTTTTCTGTAAAGGGCCCAATAGGCCACACCATTCCTGGAAGAAACATTCTTGCATGCCTTTACCTCCTACCACTTAACAATTCTGACTCCAAAATCTCTCTTCCCTTCTCATTCCCAGGATCTCTAACTGCCTGCAGGGAAATTTCACTTGAATGTTCTTTTGAAACACAACACATCAAGAATGGAAATAATCATCTGTCTTATCACAGAATAGCTCTCACCAAATCTAACAGTCCAACCTGTATGACTTCCCCAGATATGTCCACATGCCCACGGCTTTCTGCTTCTTAGGCAATCCCCTCCGCTTCCCTTCCACCATCCACCACTCAAACCGCGGTTGAACTCTTACTTATCCTTCAAGACCCAGGTCAAATATCAACACTTCTCAATGGTCTTTCCCAACTTCCACCCCACTACCAGTAGCAGCAACCTTGAGGAATGGATTGTGACTTCTGTCCATGTATGTTGTACGTTCCTTGATGGTATGTGTTAGTGTTGTTTGTGCACGTATGTCATGCAGGGTGTCATGTGGGGTCTCTAGTCCTGCTCCCACACAAGAACGCAAGATATGGAGAGGCCAAAAAGGAACACCCACAGAGCCATACATAGGGGAGTCACACCACCATATTCTCACTGGCGGCTGGGTTGGAGACACACGGAGCAGGAGCCACACAATCCGCAGCCTTCCGCTTCTCTGGCCAACCAACCTCACTTGCTAACTGCAATCCACCGCTTGCCAGCCATCATCTGCTGCTAGCGTAGCCGTGGCAGTTATATCAGTGGCCAATGCACTGGTTACAGCTGATGACCAACTAGCCACAGCTGATGGCCATCCAATCACAGTTGATGGCCATTTACTACCTGAGCCAGCACCTTTCCAAGTGAGGACAAGAGCCTGGAAACTGCACTCCTGGGTCTGTCCCCACATTCCACCCCTCCAGGGTCTCGCCTCACAATCTACGCGACAAACGTCTTCCGCCAGGGGCCCTGTGCGAGGAGCCTGGAGGTGAATGCAATATCCTGGACACAGCCAGGCTCTCTGGGTACAGCCAGGGTTTCTCAAGGTACCACCGGTCCTTCTGGGCAGAGCCATACTTCCTGGGCTTCTTAGGGTATCAAGTCTCCCCATGCACAGCCAGGGATCTCAGGGCACTGCCACTCTCTCTGGGCACAGCCAGACTTCCTGGGCACAGCCAGTCTTTGTCAAGGTACCACCAGTCTTTCAGAGCACAGCCAATCTTTCTGTGCAACAGCCAGACTTTCTGGGCACAGCCAGGATTTCTCAGGGCACTGCCAGTCTTTCTGGGCACAGCCAATCTTTCTGTGCAACAGCCAGACTTTCTGGGCACAGCCAGTCTTTCTCAGGGTACCACCAGTCTCCCTGGGCACAGAAAGGGCCTCTCAGGGCAGTGCCACTCTCTCTGGGCACAGACTTCCTGGACATAGCCAGGGTTTCTCAGGGTACTGCCAGTCTTTCTGGGCAACAGCCAGACTTCCTGGGCACAACCAGTCTTTCTGGGCAACAGTCAGACTTCCTGGGCACAGTCAGTCTTTCTCAGGGTACCACCAGTCTTTTAGGGCACAGCCGTCTTTCAGGGCAACAATCAAACTTCCTGGGCACAATCAGTCTTTCTCAGGGTACCACCAGTCTTTCTGCGCACAGCCAGTCTTTCTGGGCAACAGTCAGACTTCCTGGACACAGCCAGTCTTTCTCAGGGTACCGCCAGTCTTTCTGGGCAACAGCCAGACTTACTGGGCACAGTCAGTCTTTCTTAGGGTACCACCAGTCTTTCTGAGCACAGCCAGTCTTTCTCAGCAACAGTCAGACTTCCTGGGCACAGCCAGTCTTTCTGGGCAACAGTCAGACTTCCTGGGCACAGCCAGTCTTTCTCAGGGTACCACCAGTCTCCCTGGGCACACAAAGGGCCTCTCAGGGCACTGCCAGTCTTTCTGGGCACAGCCAGTCTTTCTGGGCAACAGCCAGACTTCCTGGGTACAGCCAGGGTGCTTACATATTCTCGATGGCAGCCGGTCGAGACACAGGAAGCAAACATCCACCAGTTCCACTGCATGGTGGTATGTTCCCAAAGAAACAGTCAAATGGTCCGTCAAATCAGGGATGGAAGGCAATTCCCCATAGTCCACAGTCCTTTGCCAGGGCTGTGCGTTAGCCTCACAATGTGCGCCCTCTCCACAGGTCCTCCCCAACCTGGGGGTGAGGGTCTCAACAAGCACTGCCCAGCCCACAGGGCTGCAATGATCTCCGCTTTCTCCGTCCTATGCTGGTTGGAGAACCATCCACATCTTCCCACCCCTCCACGGGGGTCCAGCTCTCCGGCAGTTGCACGGCTTTGCCTGTGCTGGTCAGAAACTTGCTCACCGCGCCAGGTGCCCGAGTGGGTGATGGCCCCGGAGTAAGATGTTCACAACTCTAGGAGTCCACGGCAGCAGCGAACCACCAAAAGGAAGGCGACGCCTTCTATGGCCAAGAGGGTGGTGTGCCATCCAGAGGCTAGAATCTCCCAGGCAGACGGTGCCTCCCGTTCCTGGTGCCGCTCCTCACGGGCTTCCCGAAGCTGAGCTTTCAGACATATAAACTGCTCCACTACCTTTCGGAGAGTTTCGGCCGATACCTCACCATGCTCGCTGCGCCATGTATCATGCAGGGTGTCATGCGAGGTCTCTAGTCCCACTCCCACATAACAATGCAGGACATGGTGAGGCCAAAAAGGAACACACCACGGAGCCATACATAGGGGAGTCACACCACCATATTCTCGCTGGCGGCTGGGTCGGAGACACACAGAGCAGGAGCCACACAATCCGCAGCCTTCCGCTTCTCTGGCCAACCAACCTCACTTGCTAACTGCAATCCACCGCTTGCCAGCCATCATCTGCTGCTAGCGTAGCCGTGGCAGTTATATCAGTGGCCAATGCACTGGTTACAGCTGATGGCCATCCGATCACAGTTGATGGCCATTTACTACCCTAGTGAGCACCTTTCCACGTGAGGCCGAGAGCCTGGAAACTGCACTCCTGGGTCTGTCCCCACACATCACCCCTCCAGGGTCTCGCCTCACAATCTACGCGACAAGCGTCTTCTGCCAGGGGCCCTGTGCGAGGAGCCTGGAGGTGAATGCAGGATATCCTGCGTTCTTGTGCGGGGAGCGGGACTAAAGACACCGCATGACACCCTGCATGACAACGTATCAACCTCCCCACCAGAACATGACCTCCTTGAGGGCAATATTTGTTAAAGGCAATAATAATGCAGAAATTAATCCAAATTAATGAAAACTTAATATGACAGGGCCAGTGCTACAGAGAGGCAATTGAGATAAGTCATGCCAAGTTCTAGGTCAGATCCTGTGTTTATTTCAAATTTTGTTTTTCATGCATTTTTTGCATTAATGTTAAAATTTTAATTATTGCATGGAAATATTACTTACTTTGATCACTGAGCTTGTTGGGTAACCCTCTAAATTTGCACCCAAGGGGAGAGCCTCCATCTCCTCATCCTTGTTCTGGTCCTAAATCAATAACCAGCAGCTCTGAGGGTCTCTGATTCCAAAGCCATACTGCTTCTAAAAGTCACAAAGCCCAGGCAGTTCAACCTCCCAAGGAGTTCATAGTCTGGTGGCAGATTGTGACAAGGAGGTGGACAGTTACAATAAAAGAGACATCCACACCAAGGGTGTGACTACAAGGAACAGTGTACAGAACAGTGAGTAGCTAACCTGGCTCGGGCCCATCAGGGAAGAATTCACAAAGGAGGAAAGGCTTGAACTTAAAGGATTTCCCTGATGAGGATTATCCCACTCCTCTGAGAAGACAGCAGCAGCTACCGTAAATTTAGGACAATTTTTCATCTCTCAAGCAACTGTATTATAATGATCCTTTCCTTCTTTGTGTTTCCCATTAGAGCTGAGCTCCTTAGGGATAAGGCCAAGAGACACACAGCAGGTGGTCAGTAAGTAGGGGTGTATGTCTGAGGGAGTGGGCCAGTGAGTGAATGGCATTGCCTGTAACCCTGCAGCCTCCCCACGCACACTGAGGGAGCAGCAAGGCCCCAAGCATCGGGGCACTGCACAGGGATGTATGTGCACAAACAGGGGCAACCACACCACCTTCTCTTCCGAGAGGCATTCTGAGAGACTGTCGGCCCCCCAGGGCCTTGCCTGGGAGCTGGGTGCTAGGCAAGTGCACACACGTGGGCCCACACAATGCTGCCTTTGAGCACTGACTGGAATGTGCCTCTGGACGGTATGTGCTGTGAAGAGCCTCCAGTGTCCACTGGCCAGGCAGATGGCACTGGCCTGGGAAAAGTCTAGTTCTGTGTCCACAGCAATAAAAATACCATCTGTAGCCACACTGGGCAGGGCTGGAGACACACCAAGGGAGGAGGTGGCCAGGGTATGGACCAAATAAGAAGCCACTGTCAGATCAGACCACAGCAGAGGACAAATGCAGGAGCCACCGTCTCTTCTTGAAGAAGGCAGCCCAATTCTGAAGAGAGTCTGAGGCTCCATCAATAAACGTGTGACGTGTACAACTACCCCACTTTCCTCATCTATTAAACGGTGACGAGGATTCAGAGTTAGGTATAAAAATGCCTCCCCCAGTGCTTCACACACTGTAGGTGCCCACTAAATATTAGTTCTATTCTTGGACTGCCTTCTCAACCAGATAAAGAAAACATGGCTCCAATTTAATAATCACCGGGGCCTCCTCAGAGCTGAAAGTGATGGCTACCTGGGAAAATAGGGCCAAAACCACTTGTGCTTCTCTTTCACGCAGTCCCAGGATAAGATCCAGCCTTTCCTTTTATCGACTGCTACCTTCTGCAGGTGACCAGATCTCTCCACTCTGTTTCTTCCCCCGCACAGTGGGGAGAACACCAGTGGCGAGGACTGATAGCTCTTTGAAAAGCATAAAATCCACTGCAAGTTGCTCATTCGTTTACTGTTGGGTCCACTCTTTCGAGCCTCCTGTGGGCCAGGTGCTGTGTGTCCATAACTTACACGGTGCCGCAAGGATTCTGTGAGGCAGAAACTGAGGCTCAAAGAGGTCAAGTGATGTTTAAGGCACCAAAGGTCATGAGGGGCAGAGCTAGATTGGAAGCCCGGATGGATCTGGCTGGGAAACCTCGGCGTATTCCATGACAAGCAAGTAACTCACATGTTGAACAAGGCAGCAAGCTCTGTTTTCATAACAGTAAAAAGCAATTAATGTTTGAAGCCCTGCCCCTGGGAGCCACAGAGGAGGTGATATGTGAGCCTGACCTTGGCAGTAGATGTTGTTGGTGCCCCCGGCCCAGCAAGAACCTTCCCTTGGTTCACCTGCCCATTCCCCCAGGAGCTGTTAGCTGCCAAGGGCTTCACCACTACACCCTTTGCAGAGAATTTCCTGCAGAGACACAAGCCGCCTGGTGGCCTGACAGGAGCAACCCTCAGTCAATGCGGGACTGACTGGGAGTAGAAAAGGCCTGCCTGCCCTGCCTCACGGTGCTCTTCCTGCCCCAGAGCTCCCTGTGGGACGGCAGAAGGGGGAGGGTAAGACTTCCACTGAAAGCTGCTCTTGGATTGGCTTCATACCTGCCTTCTCCTGTTGCCCTGCTTCCTTACAGGTTTACCTTCAGAGAGCTTCCCCTCACAAAGCATAGGCACAACTACCCCCATCTCAGACTCTGCTTCAAGGAACCTGACTCCAGACAGTCTCAGGAATGGTGGGAGATGTTCTAATTAAGAAAAAGGGATGGACATTTCAGTACAAGGGAATGTCTTCAACAAAAAACCATTAAGTCCCCACTTTGTGTTAGGCACAGCAGTATGCACTGAGAGAGAGAGAGAGAGAGAGAGAGAGAGAGAGAGAGAGAGAGAGAGAGAGAGAGAGAGAGAGAGAGAGAGACATCAAAAATGCTCCCAGCTTCAAGGCGGAAGAGGGGCTCGCAGAGTTCTGTCAGGATAGGGGTTATGTGAGAAGCGTAATCAGGATTGCACGTGAGAAAGATACCCCTCGTCCTAGCAGCACCATGAGAGATTAACAGATTGAAAGACGAGAGGCAGGGAGATTGGCTATAAAATGGTGTTATCATCCAAAAAGACTTAATTACAGAGAGGACACACTGGAAGGGAAAGGAGCATAACATCAGAGAAAAGCCCAGTGGCATCTAAAAATGTGACACTTGTCCACTTGTGCATAACACTTTTCAAACATTAATGTAATCTGATGACTTTCCCTCTCTCCGATGGGTGTTTCTTCCAGGCCTCAGGAATAGAAATAATCCTAAATCCAATTCAACTGGGAGCCCCCTGAGTGCACGGCCCTGTGTTAAGCACCCACAGTCTGGTGGCTAAGACCATAGGACAGCTGCCTCAAGGATTCAAAGAAAAAACACCAATAACCTTTTCCTTTTAATGTCAGGCCTGCCCTGGCCCATTACTACTACCATGTTTCCCCGAAAATAAGACCTAACCAGAAAATAAACCCTAGCATGATTTTTCAGGATGACATCCCCTGAACATAAGCCCTGAGGTGTCTTTTGGAACAAACTTGACCATAAGACCCGGTCTTATTTTCAAGAAGACACGGTTATTTCTCATGTAATCCAGTGTGCCACAGATGAACAGTTTACTTTGGGCAGGACCAGAGTCCTAATAATCCAGTGTTTTCATAAAGGCTGCTGCAGTTTGAAATGACCACGGGCCCCAACGTCAGAAAGACCTGGGATCAAATCTCAGCGATGCCTCTTGCTGGCTCTTTGCCTCAGGCATATACTTCAACCTCCCTGAGCCTCAATTTCTCACCCAAAAAAATGGAGAACTATAATATATATCTTTGAAAGTGTTCGAGAGAATTCAATAGGATAAGAGAAATAAAGTGCTTGGGACAGCACCTGGTAGGCGCTCAACAAGTGGTACGAATTTTATTCTCATTATTTAAATCCTTCTTCAGTCATTCCCAAACATGGACCTGGCTCCCTCATCTGGCCTTTCATCTCCTGATTGGCCAATCCCTGTGTCACTTAAAGGGCTACTGTTGAAAACAGATATCATCACGCGCCATAAGAGCAGGTATGTGGTTTCAGAACAATTACTGGCTCAGGCGGGTCAAGTGGCATCTGAAAAATGCAGAGGAAACATGTATCGTGGCATAATACCCTGAGAAGGGAGCTTTTGTTCCCTTCACCACTTTACTTTCAAAACACGGAGGTGACATCTGTCCATGTTCCACATGCCTGGGATGCCAGAGAGATGAAGTCAACGGGTGGGGCCCCACATTGGAAGGGCCCAGTGTCTCAGCTGGGCCCTTCCAACGTGGGGCACCCAAAGGCCAGGAACGTGGGGAACATGAGGGCAATCACCTCCCCATTGCCCTGCCAGGTGCCTCCAAGTCTGTTGCCAAGACAGACAAAAACTGAGAAGGCCATTACTGCAGCCCCCTAAGCCCATCGGAATTCTAAACGCTGAGGCCTCAGCGTCTCTGCTAGGTTAGCGCTAAGGGAATGGAAACTGAAATCTCAGCTGGGTCATTCCCTCTGCCCCAGACGATCCTTAGGATTGCTTTCACCACCATTTATGGCCACGTGATAAAGTAGTGAGCTCCCCATTGACGGAGGAGCACAAATACTTCCTGGCACATTAGTGAGAACACCACCACATTCTAACAAAGAGTCTCTTTCTTCTCCAAGAGCTGGTATTTTATGACCTCGCGATACTTTGTAAGGGAAGTCACAGAAAGACTGAGAACCACACACACACTAGGGTGCGGTTCCAATCCTATGTTCCACTGTCATTCCAGCAAACTTGTCTTCAATACGCAGGGCAGGGTGGTTTAAGGCAAACATTTTGATGCAGGGTGGGTTGCTAAAAAACACTTCACATTCAGAGAACAAGCTCACATTCCCAAACGTTTGCTTATACCTGGGCAGGAATACCCAAATGGGTGTAAGGTGGTGTCAGGTGGCAGAAAGAGTGGGAGCTGCAAGTCATGGCTGTGTGACCTTAGCCTATGTCTAGCCCTCTCTGGGCATGTTTTCTCTGCCATAAAATAAAACAACTAGACTAAATTACTTTAACCCAAACTTCCATCCCATGAGCCCATCTTCACTGTTTTCCTTATCAACATACACATTATGATTTTTGTCATATCCACATATCATCTGCACTTTGTACATTTGGCTAAAATTGCCTTGCTTCCTCACTTTTTTTCTTCCTTGAATCTGATTTTAAAAGGAAACTTGACAGAGTTACCATGAATGGAAACCACAATCACTTGCCAGAACAGAAGGCAGCCATAAAAGTAAATACAATGAAAACAGAACAATGCTTTTAATTTTCTCTGTGAAATGCTGCCTTTTGAGGACTGGTTCTCCCAGGTCTGCTCTCTGTTTCTGTAGCAAGGAGATTGATTACTAAGTGGTAAAGAGGTGTTAGGGACTTCCAGCACCCCTTTGAGAATTTCCCCTGATCAAAAAGATTGGAAAGAGAAAAAAGATCGAAAAAGAACTTAAATGAGAATAACTTCTCACTACTGGGATTCAATATCGTAACAGTCCTGTGGTTTAGAAAACAATTGATAATTTCTAAGGCTTTCTCCCACACTGATATTCCATGTGGGCCCTACTGTGGAGAAAGGATGATCGCAATTAACGAAATATTTGAGTTACAGATTATTCTGAGAGAAACGATTCACAATATCCAAACAAAAACGTAGTTAGAAACTTTTCTAATTAGAAGGACCTTGAATGAATGTGATAGAAATGATTTGTGATTTGCCTAGTCATCATTTATTTCAAATAAACACTTCCAAATGATTTGACAGTACCTAAAAAATCGTTCATCCTCCTGAGAGTAATTTAAAAATACCACTCCCCCAAAACTCTTGTTTACACTATCAATTTGCTTAATAACGCATTTTGTCAGGCAGTACGTAAAGATAAATTTAACCAGAGCTTATGTCATCAAATTTAACACAACTTCCAAATTAGTGAAGTACAGATGAATCATGATATCAGAGAGATTACAAAAACAAAATGCCAATGGATGTTTTGGCTATGCGTTCATTATGATGAATTTGTTGGATTCACACTGCAAAGCTTTCGTTTTAGGACTCTCCAAGGCACTTATTTCTTTGGAACCACTTAAATGTAATAATACTTTTATATCTGTCTTATTTAGACAGATATAAAATGAGGGAGGGCAAAGACCCTTAATTATTTTGGAATAATTGATTATGTCTAGCCTCTGGACTATGGCAGAATATTCCCTAACATTAGTTTTCTCTTTGCTAAATTTTTGCCTTTTTGCTTTTACTAATTCTTTATGTGATCTTGGGCAAGTTTCCTTCTCTTTCTGGAATTAATTTCCCATATTTAAATAAGGAAGGGGAGGATGTTGGCCTAGAGTAGGAGTCAGCAAACTTTTTCTGTAAATGGCCAGATAATAAATATTTTCAGCTTTATACACCATATGGTCTCTGTTGTAACTACTCAGTCAGTCTTTATAGCAAGAAAGCAGCCACAGGCAATATATAAAAACTGAGCATGGCTGTGTCCCAATAAAACTTTATTTACAAAAACAGGTGGAGGGCAAATTTGGCTACACACTAGAGGATTTCTAACTTCTAGTGCTGGTATTGTCTTTATCTTGAAGGGAAGGAAGTTGCCCAGGATCTGTCATTTGACACGGCCAGGAATGAAACCTGGATCTCTGAATTCTTTTTAATTTCTTTTTTTTTTTTAAAGATTTTATTGGGGAAGGGGAACAGGACTTTACTGGGGAACAGTGTGTACTTCCAGGCCTTTTTTCCAAGTCAAGTTGTTGTCCTTTCAATCTTAGTTGTGGAGGGTGCAGCTCAGCTCCAGGCCCAGTTGCCATTGTTAGTTGCAGGGGGTGCAGCCCACCATCCCTTGCGGGAGTCGAACCAGCAACGAGAGGAGGCACTCCAACCAACTGAGCCATCCGGGAGATCAGCGGCAGCTCAGCTCAACGTGCCATGTTCAATCTTAGTTGCAGGGGTTGGAGCCTACCATTCCTTAAGGGAGTCAAGGAGTCAAACTGGCAACCTTGTGGGTGAGAGCCCACTGGCCCATGTGGGAATCGAACCGGCAGAGTTAGGAGCGCGAAGCTCCAACCATCTGAGCCACCAGGCCGGCCCCGGGTCTCTGAATTTTAAGTTCTGGGATAATTCCTCTTTAGCAGCCTGTCTAATCAATCAAGAAACCTATAGTTAAAACACAAAGCATCAAGTGCCTTCATAGAGAATGGGAAGAATTCCTGTTACTGTTTCAGGCATAATTACTTTAGAATTACTTTAGCAGTGTATTATTAGTTTCCATGATGAAGACAGCCTTAAGTTTTCCCCATTGCCAAGAAATGTCTCAGACAGGAGAAGAAAAATTCAAGAAGACTGGGTGGGGAGCAAGAGAGCTGATTTGGAAATTCATCAAAGTGCCACAGTGAAAAGGAAACTATTTCCTCTTCAACTCACATGTGCACAACATGACATGGTTTATCACAAACACTTCCATATCTGTTATTTGATTTCATCTTCACAACATCTCGTGAGGTAGGATTCATTGCCTTGCATTTATGGCTAAGGAAGTTGAATCTCTGAGTAACTACAGTTACGTAGTAAGTGACAGCAGAGGCAGAAAACAATGGTCTGAGCCATACCTGACACTCAGTCATTCATTTAGACACCAAATATTTGCCAGGCCATTGACAAGGCAGGGAACAGGCAGTTCTGAAAAAGCAATATTGCGCTCCCTTCATGGAGCTTACAGTCCAGTAGGAGTAAGAGGCAATAAACAGAAAAAGAAAGCTAACTAAGTCATTGTGAACAGTGATAAGAAGAAGAAAACCAACGTGGCGCAGTGATGGAGGGCTGGGGGTGGGGAACTTCCTCAGGTACAGGGGTCAGAACAGGCGTCTGAAGAAGAGTTTGTAGCTGAGCCTGGAAGGAGGAGAGACGCCATGTAAAGAGGAGAACTTGGGTCGGTTAAGGAACTGAAACAAGAGCCTTGAAGTCAAAGAGCTGGAATCCAAGGAGTTACTCCCTAACTGTGAGGTGAACCCCATTCATTTCTTGAGAGGCAGCCTGGCAGAATACAGAAAAAAGAACAAGAGCTTTAGAATTAGGCCCAGAGTCAACAACCTGCGCTGGCCATGGAAAGCAAACATCTCTGGACCTCAGTTTTCTCATCCACAATGGGGCTGATCTTACCCACCTGGTCAAGGTCTTTGAAGGATTCAGACAGTGCTGGGAAAATACCTAGCGCAGTGCCTGGCTCGACATATGTACTCCGTAAAGAATGGTTCTTAACACAATTTCTTTTGCGATTCTACCGATACTAAGATGCTATTCAATTAATTCTTTAAGCATCTCCAGGGAGGTTCACAAGAGCACCTTCATGGGGTAGGTGGGTAGAACTAAAGGTTAGAAAGGGAAGTAAAAAGGGGGGAAAACTGATATAATTCATTAAACTACAACATCTCTATGAAGCCTAACTTTTGCGTCATCTGAGGGAAACTGCTTTCCATTCTGGTCTGTCTGTTCGGTTCTGCTCTGTTCTACTCTACTCTACCCTACCCACCCACCCTACCTGTCCTATCCTATCCCTTAACATTTGAAGTCCCTAAAATGACATGCTCACCAAGTGTCTTCTATCCTTAAGAAGCAGCAGCCTGATGAGATGCCAAAATTATGGATTTTGAATCAGGCTGATTTGTGTTTGAATTTGGACTCTGCCACCTCCCATTTGTTTGACCTCCTAGCTGTTCATTTCAGGTCTCTGAGCCTTAGACACCTTGTTTGTAGAATGGGTAAAATAGCACAGGAACCCCTGGGAGAGAAAGTGCTTGGCTTATGTGACTAACTGGGGTCATCTGATGGGGACCGGAAAGGACGGATGGAGCCGGGACCCTTCAGGGCAGGGAGCCCTCCTTGCCAATCCAGGTGGCTGCTGCATTCAGTGTGAATAGAACTGTGGCCCCCTCCACCAGGAATCTCGGCTTATGAGGACCTGGAGAACAGAACTGGATCACTGATATTTCACCGGAATGATACTGAAAGGTCAGGTAAACTGCAGTCTGTGGAATCAGACCTCAGTTCTAATCCTGACCCCACTATTTATGATCAGTGTGACCTTGAGCAAGGGCATAATTTTTCTCCATCTGTAAAACAGGACTGTGAGGATAATGGAAGTACTCACTTAACACAACATGGGCAGAGAACGGGCGTAGAGTTAAAATGTTTACAAGTCCCCTTTTATCTTTCCGATCCTTACAACGGTCCATGCTTACTGAGCAGTTGCTAGAGACCAGGCCCTGTGCTTACTGCCTCACAGGACAACCTCATTAAACTCCCCTACAGCTATCTGTGAGGTAGGTACCATGCTCATCATCTGGTTTTCCGGCAAGGTAACTGAGTCGTAAGTGGTTAAGTAACTTGCTTCTGGCATTAAATCCAGTAAAAAGAGGAGAGGGCCTGGACTCCAGCAGCCTGACTGCATCCCTGAAAGGTGTTGGTAATTCTATCCTGCAGACAATGGACCTGGGGCTCCAAGTTGTGGAATGTCACAGGGGAAGTGAATCTTCACCTAGACGTCCCTCTGGACCACCATCCGTGACCACCTGGGAAAGCTGTACACCAGTGCTACTCAAAGTAGGGTCCCCCCACCAGCAGCACCAATACCACCCAGGGACTGATCAGAAATCACATTCTTAGGTCCCACCCAGACTTACTGAGTCAGAATCTCTGGACTCAGGGCCCAGGAATTGGTGTTCACAAGTTCTCCAGGGGATTCTGGTGTCCACCAAGCACCGACTTTCTGCTGTATACAGTACCTCTGTGCAAATAGTGGCAACCCCCACTACCAGCCAGCCAGAGACTGGGGAAATTAGACACGGAAAAGGAATGCATCTTCCCCCAACGATGCAGAGGCCACCACGAAATGGGGACTTGAACCCAGAGCACTTCACTTCAAGTGCCATTCCCACAACGAGGAATTCAACCATCCTTCCCCGTGAGAAGGGATAGAGGCTGAAACAAACAGGCAAATTAACAGAACACTCTATGGCAAAGCCAGTTCTGCCTTGGGAACCTCTGCGCCTCATTTTGCTCAGCGTCACTATACCCTCAGTTCATTAGGGGAATTCTATCTCTGGTCAATTAGTGAATCTAAACTTTCCAACAAACCAGGGTTTGCTCTTCTCTTTGTGGTTCTTTATTGTTCATTGCGTGCATTCTCACAGTAGATATTGAAACCAAAAGTACTCTTCTCAGTTTCCATCTTGGCAGTCCTTTTGCTTTGGAGTTGGTTGATTGCCTTGGGACTGATGCTGCAAAGTATGGATTACAGATGCTCGAAGAATATTTATTAACTCCAAGGGAGAAAAAAGTTGTGAAATAAAGTAGTTATTTAAATCCAATTCTACTACTAATAGTGTCTTGCCTTGTTTTTCTTAAATCAACCTTAAACGTGTGGTCAAAAAATATGTGACTTCACTTTATTTTGAAAACATCTTAACATTGCATAGCAATGGCCCATAATCTCAGCGCACTAATGTAATTATTTTAATTTCTGCCCGTTCCATTTCAGGCTTTGCTGTCATATTCATATACAATTTTGCATGGTTGTAATTACACCGTAGAAGCGATATTCAAGTCTTGCTTTTTTCCTGATTAAAGTTTCAGCATAAGTGAGTTTTATGCGTTATCATGATGATTTTAAATTTCTGGATACTGGAGTCATGAGTTGGCAGGCCACTTAAGCATGCCACAATGAGTCAGTAAGTATTTACTGAACTCCTACTGTGTGCCAGATGCAATTCCAGACCCCCAGGAATCTAGCAATGAAGGCAGTCCCTGTTCTCAAGACTGCAGCAGGTACCACTCCAGGCGATGCTATTTTTGCCCTCGTCTATGTGAATGACACCCCTGGAGCTCAGTGCACACATAGCCTACGTGGCTCCCACAGGGGAGCTGCTTCTTCGGTACAGATGCCTTCAGCTCCTTTAGGGGCCAGGTGAATGGAACCATGGCCCAGGAGCAGGCCTCGGGACACACATATCTTCATGGCTGTTGCTACATATTACCATACTGTTCTCCTAAGGCATCATACCAATTTTCACTGCTCGTACAGACAGCAAATGTGTCATTTTCAACAGAAACTCATCAGCTTTGAGTGTTAACTTTTTTTTTCCAAACATTTGCCAATTCAGTTAGTTCACATTGGTCTCTGAGAGAAGCTATGGATTTAAATATGTATGCTCCCTGGCAATCTCATTCTTCCTTTAGATACTTCCTTTAGTATCAAAGAGGGTGCTGTCAGACCAAGGTCAGAATTAGAATGAGACACTGATGTGTCAGAATGGCTTTCCTGGAGCTAACGGCTTCAGAAGAAGGCTTCTCCGCCAGCATGTAAGTTTCCTCTGTGGGATAACCTGGGCCCTTGCATTGGGCGTGAGAAGGAAGGAGAAAGGGGGGCAGCCTCCTCCTCCCCACCTCTGAGAGGCAGCACACTGCTGCTCCGGCGCCGGCTTTCTTCTCTCACCTCCATGACCTTCTCCATGTCCTCAGGAGCCCCCAGCCCAGACACTTCCTCGTTGGCCAGGTCCTCCCTGACCCCTAGAAGACAGGGCTGGACGCTCCCCATGCCTCGTTCCTTGTTTGGGCAGGAAGGCCTGGACCGTGGCCCTCTGCTATAGTGACAGTGCCTCTGCCTTTTCACCTCGGTCTTCCCTTCCTGGCCTCCTAGTGTCCCCAGCAGTGACACAGACCTGGATCCTCATAGGTGCAGTAAATGTTTGCATGGCCCAAGGAGGCAGAAGGGTCAAAAAGAGGATAAATATTCAAGGTGACAATAAAAGATAAGCAACCCTGGTCTACAGTTGGATGTGATCCTTCGCTATCTGGCCCTCGGGAATCCCTGACGAATTCCAGGTTCCTGTCTTCCCTTCTCTCAGAAGCTCAGGGACATTAGCAGGTCCTATGCATTTTTCCCATGTAATCCCAACCACTCTTTTCTTCGTATTTTCAGTTATCCCTAATTCAGACTCTGCTGCTGCTCACTAAAGTTCAAATTACCAGGTTATTTTGTCTCCTTTTTAACCCTACCTGAACCCCCATTTTGGGATAGAAAAAGCATGTCTCATTGCTCTTGTGCTTCAAAATGAAAGAAATAAAAATAACCTCACGTTTCATGAGCACCTGACAGTAATACTCTCTTTCAATCCTTAAAAGCAACCCTGAGCAATGGGTGGTATTACTATCCCATTTCACAGGTAGGAAAGTGAGCCTCAGAGAAGTGAAGCTACCTGCCTAAAGTCACAGAGCCAGTAACTGGCAGGCAGGATTAAAACCCAGGCAGGCTCTGTTCTGAGATGTGGGCTCTTTCCTCCCTACTCCTGCTGCCGTCAGTACCCAATGCCTCACAGATGTCAGAGAACAGGTCTCCTCCTAGCTTGGCCACTTCCTTCCCTGAGAATACTCATAACCATTGCCTTCTTCTGACATGTTGTCCTGCTGAGCAAACAGAAGCTGTCCCATCGTCACAGGACTCTAAAAGGGAGGCTCGGGGCCCCAAAGCCAAGCAGCGGAGCTGGAGTCTTTGATGAGTCCCTGCATTGCTCACCAGGACAGCTTGTTCCAAGGCATGATGTGTACTGAGAGAAAGCCCCGAGGTGGCTCCGAGGGCGAGGCAGCTGCAACACCTGTAAATCAGTCAGACTCAGGTTTACTGCGTCTCTGTCTGCTCTTCACAACCAGAATTCACGTACTTCAGGTGGGTCGGAGCTGTGGGCTGTGAGCACGGCCTCTGGATTTGCACGTGGATTATGTCTGAGTTAGGAAGGTCTTAGAAAATACTCAGCCCAATCCTCTGATTTTATCCATGAAGACACTGAGACCCAAGATGCTAGTCCCACCCCCACTCTGAACCTCAGTCTCCCTATCTGAGGGCAGCTTGGGCTCACTCCTCCCTGAAGGTCTTCCTCATCTAACCATCCGTGAGCCTAAGACGCTCGGTCAAGGCTGACCCAGCTCTTCTGACAGCAAGTGCATGGTGAGAGCTCAGGGAACACAACCAGAGACCATAAACAAAGCTGGAACTGAGAATGCTTCTCCTAAGACAGAAAAGAGAAGGAGCCACGGCACGTTTGGGGCCAAAGATGCAACTCCTTGGTTATGTAAAAGGTAATGGATCAAGACAGGTTTCACAACCCTTCCCACAGATAGTCCAAACCTTCAGACCAAGACACAAGGTATCAGCCAATGGTGTTAAGTGTACACACAACAAAATGAAGACTAAGCTTTAGGTACCCGACCAACAGGGCTGGTACCCCAAACGGAGATCAGCAAAAATGGACAAAATGGAGTCAGCTTTTTACTAGCTAGCTACACTGTCTTAATTTTAAAGACAATAGTTTGAATAGAAAAGGAATACAAAAGCAGGCCATTTATCAACTCTGAAATAATAAATTAAAGGTAAAGGTGCAGAGATTGAATTGCACGGACTACTTTCTAATACAGAGATGAGGGGAAAACTCAATCATGGAGCTCCCACGCCTCCTAGTGACAGAGCTGGGTTACTGCAGGGGAGGATCCATCACCCACTTGGAGCCATTAGCCCTGTCCGGGATTCACTGTGACATGGTCAGTGGACATCAGCTGAAAGCCCTCCAGGTACCAGGTTCTGGGACGTGTGCCTTCACATGCATAGTTCTTCTAATGCTCATATTGGGTAACTATCATTAGATCCATTTTATAGACGATAAAGGAGAGAAGATTAAAAAGCTTAAATCACTTGTTCAGAGTTACCAAGCTAGTAAGGATTCCAACCAAGATCTGGGGAATTCCAGGCCCAGGGCTCCTTCCTCAATATCACACTGAGTACAAAGTGTTGAGGACAGAGATGAGTAAGCCCCAGCCTTTGCTGGGCCCTTTGATCTTACCATGTTCACATATTTTCAATGGGCAGGCCGATTCATATTAAATAATCAGAGTGTAGAGTCTACCTGTTATGCGCCCAAAAGTAAAAACTGGTTGCAGTCAATGCCACCCCTCCAGGGTGCCCCTGAGGAGCAGCCGGAGCAGGGATAGGTGAGGGGAGGGGGTTGGGGGCAGGGAGCTGGTGCCTGAACCGGGGCCTCCCTTCAGCCTGACACCTGGGTAAGAAATGAGGCTCTGGGTTGAGTAACTGTAAAAACAGACATCGCTAAGCAGCCTAAACCTTCAACACTCCAAGTCAAAGCACAGTCAAAAGAGAGTTAGCAAGGCTTCCAATCTGTCTACAGTCAAGGAAGGTAGAAACCCTGGGGGAACCCCGAGCAGAGAAAGTCAGGCTGTTATTGTGGCATGTCGATAGGAGTGGCAGGTTAAGAAATGACCTTGGCCAAAGAAGACCCGGGCATCTGTTTCTGCAAGGTACCAGAATGCCCTTTTCTGTCTGACACTGCTAGCAAATCCCACCGATTTCTTCCAGTGTTAGCCTTAGTTTACAAACACGCAATTTATATTGTGGGGGGGGGAGGGGTTCTTTTGTTGATACTTATAAATACGCTCTGATAGAAACAACATCGTACTTTACACACTATTTTGCAAACTGCTTTTTTTCACCCAAATTGTAAATAACTTATCATATACTTAAATATGCCTCTACCTCATTTTTTGATAAGTGCCTAGAACGCTAATTTGTAGATATATCTAATTTTAGAATATATATTTTAAAATAGAAAATGAAATTCACGGGGCTTCGGATTTTTATTAGAAAAACATTTTTTTTTTTGTAAAAATAGTTACAGAGCTACGTCTTTGCTACAATTTCATTTTTTACGTTTAAATCTGTGTGTGACATTTTTCCCAAATAGTTAGCCAGTATCTCAGCATCTTTCATTCTTGTAAGATAGAGATTAAGGGTATAAGGTCTGGATTCTAATTCCGACTGTGCAACGTACTAACCAGCTGACTTTGAGCTGGGCAGTGACTACACCTAAAATGAGTAATGATGGTCCAGGCTTTCCAGAACTGCCACAAGAAGTAAATAAAATAGACAAGAGAAAATGCTCAATAAATGTTAGTTATTTGTACCTTTCCCTATCAATTTAAAATACTACCTCTATCCCATCTGGATGTATACCTGTGTCTTTTTCTGACGCTTTTATTCTATTTCATCGCACTGTCTGATTACTCTGGCACGGGGAAGACACTGTTTCAATTATTTTATTTTTATAATTGGTTTCAACAAAGCTGAGGTGTGCCTCTCCTCGTTCCTCTCTTTTCATTTTCTTAGCTTTCCTCATCTGTATTCCTCTCCTCGTTCCTCTCTTTTCATTTTCTTAGCTTTCCTCATCTGTATTCCCTTAAAGAACTTGAGACCACTTTTGTCAAGTTCTAAAAAACTCTTAAGAATCTTCACCAAAATTTTATTAAAGGTATGGCTTTCTTTTCAATTCAAAAATCTTTCAATCAAGAACTCACAAAATGTCTCTTCATTTCATCCACTCTTCTTTCAAGCCTCTCTAACATTATTTTCTTCACACAAGCCTTGCAGATTTCCCAAATGTATTCCTTTTTAAAATCTTTCTCTATTGTTTTACGTTTGGGACTTTCTTATCTCTGTAAGATTTTCTAGCTCTTTTTTCTGATATTCACGCATTCATGCACTCAGCTATGGAGCAGCTACACTATGTGCCAGGCACTGAACTAGGGGCTTAGAACATACTTCTGATGTTCTCTCAGATCTCTCTCTCTCTCTCTCTCACACACACACACACACACACACACACACACACACACACTGCCCTTGTGGAATGTGCATTCTACTAGAGGGAGACCTAAAATAAAAAATAAACATGATCAACATGTAGATAATGTATTTCAGAAAATGTCAAGTGCTATGCGGGAAAAAGGCAAAGTAGACGGAAACCAGGAGTGTTGGACGGGGTGCAATTTTAAATAGGGTGGTCGGAGTAGGCCTCACGGAGAAGGCATCGCTAAGAAAGGCCCTGAAGAAAGTGAGGTAGAGCTGTCTAGAGGAAGAAGGATCCTAAGCAGGACTGCAGCCAGTACAAAAGCCCTGATGGGGGAGCATGGCCGGCAAGGAAGCCTGAGCTCATGTAAATAGGAAAGCTCACGATATTTGCACGGCATTTTCAGGATAAGACACAGTATCCGTGCCAATACTGAAAGCTTGGAAACGGTGGCAGCCCAAAGTCATCCTTGAACTTCAAATGAGTCAGCAGCCTTGGTTTCTCAGGAGGTGACATCACACACACCTTACTGAAACCTTGTGAACCAGAACCTCTCTGTTATCCCTCAAATCTCGCATTTCTCGATGTGGACGCTATTGTTCTTGGAGACAGGGCAATGCCCCATGCAAGAGTATCTCACGCACTGCACACAAGGGTAATCCCTGTTTCTTGCCTCATTACTGGCAACGTCCCCTCTCACTGTGATGATCAAACCCCCAAGCTTTTTCCAAGTACCTCCAAGCTGAGAGCCACCAGGAACCATTATCCTAGGCAAGTCTTGCTATCAGACTCTTGCTACCTTGTTCATGAAAAGGCAAACTATGCTGGTGACTGAAATGGAGAGCCCCGCGCTCCTCATACCAGTCGGGGTGGCAGGAAAATTGACATTATGCTTTGGAAATGAAGTTCAGAGAGGGGAAGAGACTTGCTCGATCTAACATAGCTGGTAAGTGAAGCAATCAGGATATAAGCCCAGGTCTTCTTGCTCCTTTTACACATACAGGCATACCTTGTTTTACTGTGCGTCACAGATAATGTACTGTAAAAAACTGAAGGTTTTTGGCAACCTTCAAGTCTATCAGCGCCATTTTTCCAATAGCATTTGCTCATGTCTCTGTGTCACCTTTTGACAATTTTCACAGTATTTCAGACTTTATCATTATTATTATATTTGTTATAACAATCTGTGCTCAATGATCTCTGATGTTACTGTTGTAATTGTTTTGGGGCACCACAAACTGTGCCCATAAAAGACAGCAAACTGAACTCATAAATGTTGTGTGTGTTCTGACTGTTCCACCAACCAGACTTTCCCCCATTTCTCTCCCTTTCCTCAGGCCTACCTACTCCCTGAGACATAATACCGGGGGGTGCCAAAAAAAAAATGTATACGCATTTTAAGAGACGTTAGCTACACATTACTTTTCGAAGGTGAATTGAATTACGGTAGCAGCGTGTAAGAGAGGATGACGTTCACTCAAAAGATGGTGTTAATCTAATGACAGTCGAAGAAAAAGGCAGAAGCACCGTTGTCGTTGAGGAGTGCAAGATCATATTGAAGTGGCATTTGAAATTCGAGAATGTTGTGGAAGGACAATGACAATGGGGGCGTGAGTATGCAACAGAACCTCCAACACGCCTAACAACTGCACACATTCGTGACAAGTCTGAGACGCGTGGTACCGTGTGTGATGTGCACAAGGGAAGATGCGGGAGGCCTCGCACAGCAAAGTCCTGCTGCTTCTGCTCTGGTGTTGGAACCATTTACACACTCGCCACGGAAGTCTACCCAACGACGTTCACTGTAATCACAATTGCCTGGACGCTGATGGTGACCACTGTGAGCACCTCTTGTCATTGCAGAAGTCAAACGTGACTTGTATTCATCTTTTGCTATTGGTATATATTGAGTATTACAATTTTAATAGTTTTTTTCCTTTCTAAAATGTGTATACATTTTTTTGGCACCCTCTGTGTTGAAATGATGCCAATTAATAACCCTACAATGGCCTTTAAGTGTTCAAGGGAAAGGAAGAGTCGCACACCTCTCCCTTTAAATCAAAAACTAGAAGGGACTGAACTTCTGAGTGAGGAAGGCATGTCAAAAGCTCAGACAGGCCAAAAGCTCAGCCTCTTGCACCAAACAGCCAAGTTGTGAATGCAAAGGAAAAGTTCTTGAAGGAAATTAAAAGTGCTGCTCCAGTGAATACATCAATGAGAAAGAGAAGCAGCCTTACTGCTGATATGGATACAGTTTTAGTGACCTGCACAGACCATCAAACTAGACACAACATATCCTCAAACCAAAGCCTAACCCAGCACAGGGCCCTAACTCTCTTCAACTCTGAAGGCCCAGAGAGGTGAGGAAGCTGCAGAAGGAAAGTCTGAAGTTGGCAGAGGTTGATTCATGAGGGTTAAGAAAAGAAGCCGTCCCCATAACATAAAAGTGCAAGATGAAACAGCAAGTTATCCAGAAGAATTAGCTAAGATAATTCATGAAGGTGGCTACACTAAACAACAGAGTTCCAATGTAGACAAAACAGCCTTATATGGAAGATGCCATCTGGGACTTTCATAGCTAGAGAGAAGTCAATGCCTGGCTTCAGAGCTTCAAAGCCTGACTCTCTTGTTAAGGGCTCATGCAGCTGGTGATTTCAATTTGAAGCCAATGCTCATTCACCATTCCAAAAATCCTAAGGCCCTTAAGAATTATGCTAAATCTACTCTGCCTGTGCTCTATAAATGGAACAACAAAGCCTGGCTGACAGCACATCTGTTTACAACATAGTTTACTGAATATTTTAAGCCCACCATTGAGACCTACTGCTCAGAAAAAAAAAGATTCCTTTCAAAAAATTACTGCTTATTGACAATGCACCTGGTCATGCAAGAGTTTAAAGTGGAGATGTACAATGAGGTTAATATTGTTTTCATGCCTGCTAACCCAACATCCATTCTGCACGCCATGGATAACGGAATAATTTTACTTTCAAGTCTTATTATTTAAGAAATACATTTTGTAAGGCTAGAGCTGCCACAGTGATTCCTCTGATATTTCTGGGCACAGTAAATTGAAAACCTTCTAAAAAGGATTCACCATTCTAGATTCCATTAAGAACATTCGGATTCATGGGAAGAGATCAAAATATCAACATTCAGAGGAGTTTGGAAGAAGCTGATTCCAACCCTCAGGGTGACTTTCAGGGGTGCAAGACTTCAGTGGAAGAAGGAACTGGCGATGTGGTGGAAATAGAGAATTAGAATTAGAAGTGGAGCCTGAAAATGTGACTGAGCTGCTACAATCTCATGATAAAACATGAACAGATGAAGAGTTGCTTCTTATGGATAAGCAAAGAAAGTGGTTTCTTGAGATAGAAACCACCTTTGTGAAGATTGTTGAAATGACAACCAAGGATTTAGACTATCAGATAAAGTCAGTTTTTAAAGCAGCAGCAGGGTTTGAGAGGACTGACTCCCAATTTCAAAAGTTCTGCTGTAGGTATAATGCTATCAAACAGCATCACATGCTAAATCGTCCAGGAAAGGGAGAGTCTATCAATGTGGCAGACTTCATTGCTGTCTTATTTTTTTAAATTGCCACAGCCACCCCCACCTTCAGCAACCACCTTTCTGGTCAGTCGTCAGCCACCAACACTAAGGCAAAATCCTTCCACCAGCAAAAAGATTATGGCTTGCTGAAGGTTCAGATGACGGTTAACACTTTTTAGCAATAAGATCTTTTTTAATTAAGGAAATGTACATTTTTTAGACATACTGTTATTGCACACTTAATAGACTACAGTATCGTGTAAACATTAATTTTTACATGGATTGGGAAACAAAAAAAATTCGTGTGACTCACTTTGTTGCAATATCCACTTTATTGTGGTGGTCTGGAACCAAACCCACAGTATCTCTAAGGTATGGCTATACTATGTGATAATTTAACTCTTAATTGTGTGGATAGCAATTAAACTATCAGCCATTCTACCATGTTTCCCTGAAAATAAGACCGGGTCTTATATTAATTTTTGCTCCAAAAGACGCATTCGGGTGTATTTTCAGGGGGTGTCTTATTTTTTCATGTACAACAATCTACATTTCTTCAAATACAGTCATGTCATCCTCTTCTGGAACATCATCATAACATGCTAAATGTGTCCGTCTGGCTGACGAGCTTAACTGGGGCTTATTTTCAGGGTAGGTCTTATTTTCAGGGAAACACGGTAAGTTCACTCAGCTCATTTCAATCTCATAAAAGCCTTTCACATAGAGAGGGAGGAAAGTGAAAGAAATGAGCCTAATCCTATGTAACTTTAAAAAATAATAACAGCATTAATGGTAGTAGGTGGTTGTGTGGAGAAGGTGCCACATACTGCGCTAACCAGCTTACCCACATTTCCTACTTGCACTTCTACAATGTAGGTATAGTTATGACCACCCTTTTAAAACTTAGGGAACTAAGCTTGGAGAAGTAACCTGCCAGAGTCACGCAGAGAGAGAGGGACAGTGGTGGGATCTGATATTCACAGCTAATACCTTAACCACCTTCATATAGTCATGCTTCCTTATGCTTCCATAGCAGCAACTAATAAATCCTAGGGGAACAACCCTATATATTTTACATCGGGCTTCCATACAAAACTCCAATCCAAAGTCTGTTGTGGTTGTTGTTGTTGTTGTTGTTTTTAAGAGTTTTCCATAAGATAAATCAGCCAGTCCAAACAACAGAATCCCAAAGTAGCATCTAAGAACTAAATTACGCCATAATAGTTTAGGAAAAGTGGCTAAATTTAAGAACACTTCAGAGTCAATGGTTGCCTTTTGGTAACTTTTAGCATCTAGGTGACTTTTTAAAGCAAATCAGACCTAAAGATTTTATGTCAGGTCATAAAGGTTTCTTGGGTGTCAAATGGTGTTGATGAGCACAGTGGGTGGGTTGGACACACGCTTTACTTTTCCCTGGAAATACTGTGCGCCTGCGTTTTAGCAACCAGGGACAAGTGTTTCTCAGTGTACTGTAATTCACTTTTCACCAAACAAAATATTTGAAAAAGATCTTACACCATACTGAAACAGGGCTGATTTTACATGTTTTTCTACTAAGCCATTCAAGATATTTAACAGCTGTAAAAACTCCAAGTACAAAATGTCCAAGTGGGGCAGTCACAGGAGAAACAGTTTTGGAGTTATTATGAGCCAAAGGACTTTGAAAGCTCGCTTAGTCCAACCCTACCTCAACGTCTTTATACATAAGGGGAAATTATTTTTTTAAATGATTACACAATTATGGGCCGATTGGTTTGTAAATTATTACACAATTTGTTAGCAGCAGAACTGAGACTGCTTAGTATGTTTACCTGTTTTGTTCATGTGTTTGCAATTTTAACATCCAACACTTCCCCCGAATTAAGATGAACAAAGCAGAAAGGTATCAAAGAGAGAGAAATAAACGTACCAAAAGCCAGAGCAAACAAGTCTAACGGAGTCACTGTAACAAAACATAAACTTAATCATAAAGAAAGGTGAAGGACATGACATTAAACTGTTACTCAGTGACACTTTCTTCTTGCAGGCAGCTGAGTTAATGCAGCAGAGGCATACGCGTGTTGATGTTGGTTGGTCTTTATTGCTATGAGGATGGAGCTTAGAATATAGAACAGAGATGAATGGACGAAATGTCACTCAAATTCACTTCCTCAAAGAGAAGAGCCCTGGCCTAGCTTTGGACGAGGGCTAGATCAGTCTTCACTGAGTTATTCTTCCTTCTGAGACCCACAAATATAGCAACTCTTTTACCGGTTGACAAGATTCATACCCTCTGGTGGCTATGTTCAATAAAATAGTATAGAACAAGGAAGTGACAAAATTGTTCAGTTACGGTCCCTCATGAAGCAGGCCTCCCTTAAGCAGCCCCCTCCCATACTGACTCCAGACTTGCCATGTAACTTATTTTGACCAATGAGATGGGCCCTCACAACACCATGTGTGGAAGCCAAGGCTACTTTACTGGGGAATGAGAGACTACATGGAGTAGAGAGGCGCTGTCCCAGCTAAACAACCAGTTTGCCAGCCACCCAGCCACCAGATGTGTGAGTGAGGTCATCTTAGACCATTCAGCCCCAGCCAAACCGTCAGCTGACTACACAACTGCCCAGCCAACCATCATCCCATCAACAACAATAAAATGGTTGTTGTTTTAAGCCAGCTAAGTTTTGGGATGGTATTTATAATACACAGCAATGCTAACTGAAACAGACACCCACCGCAAGCAAATCCTGACGTGAAGAAGACATTTGAAGATATACTGGTCATTTTAATCTCTAGATTGAGTGTCCCATACCCCCAGTTTACAAGTGAGTGATGTTCCCACAACCTGGGGAGGTGCTGTACAGAATTCAAAATGCATTTTTCTACAGAAACTCTGACCTAAATGATGATTGAGTTCCAAGGCTGGTCCTCATAGGTGTACTGAACCAATACGAGATATTGTTTAAGAAATACATTACGGTACAAAAATATTTAAGCAGTTATTATAATTAAAGTTGAAAGTGCCACTGAATAAGCAAATTTAAAATTGAATGATGGTGCTTGACAAAAACACGTTCATTTTTGGATTTTTTTTCTGAACTCCCTAAGCCAATGGTTTCTGTGGTAAGCAGCATCTACCACGGCTCCCAGTGGTCCCCCTCCTGGTACTCACGCCATTGTGTAACCCCCGCCCCTGAAGTGTTGGCTGGATCTAGTGACTTGCTTCTAATAAGCAAAGCGATGGCACGTCATTTCCATGATTATGTTACAAAAGACTAACTTCCATCTTGCTGGTATTCTCTCCTGCCTTTCTCAGCTTTGATAAAGCAAGCTGCTACGTTGGAAAGGCTCACATGGCAAGGAACTGAGGGTGACCACTGGCTAACAGTCATATGAAACTGAGGCCCTCAATCCAACAGCATATGAGAGACTGAATCCTGCCAACAACCAAGTGAGTGAGCTTAAAAGCAGATCCTTCCCCATTTGAGGCTTGAGATTGGACCACAGCCCCAGTAAACACCCTGACGGCATCCTTTTGCGAAATCCTAAAGCAGAGGATGTAGGTACGACATGCCTCGACCCCTGACCCACTGACACTGTGACATAACAAATGTGTGTTGTTTTAAGCTGCTAAATGTTGAGGTAATTTGTTATGCAGCAATAGATTACATATTATGGTCTCTAAAGCTACACAGGCCTCAAAATCACATGGGGAGTTTTTATGTTTTATATGTCATAATTTAATTTTAAAATGCTATTTGGTTTTTTAATTTTATAAGTAAAATCATCCTAATTTTTTTAAAAAATTTTTTAAAAACACACTTTTTCAATAATAACCACTCTTTATCCATCTGAAGTAATCCTTCCACATCATTTTTATATAATTACATATTACATAATGGTATCACACCGTACATATTGTTCCTCAACTTGCTCTTTTCGCATAACATTATGTCTTAGAGACCTTTCCATGTTGGCAAACACAGATCTATTACATTATTTTTAACTGTTTCACATTATTCCATAATGTGAATGAACCAAAATTCATTTAATCATTTGCCTACCAAGAAACATTTAATTTGCTTCTATTTTTTATAGTATAAATAATACTTTAGTATTTTTGGGCATGCCTCTTTGTGCATATATATGAATAAAGGATAACTATATTTTTAAACTTTAACAGGTACAGTGAAAAGGCTGTTCTCCCAAAAGGTTGCATCAGTAATCACTTATTGATGCAACTCAATAATGTACAATATGTAGTATGTATTAATAATTAACTTAATGTGTATGATAATACAAATTTCCCTTCACCTTATCAATAACAACTATTATAAGTCTTTGTTAATCTTGCCAATCTGATGGATGAAAAGTGTTATTTCACCCTTAATCATGTGTAATTACAATCTAATAACACTAAAAAAAGTATGTGGATTTCATTTTCCTGCACACAAGTGAATCATGACAGTAAGGATCATTATACATGTCCTCCGGGACTTAGGGAGTTTTAAAATTTATGGCTCGAAGAAGAAGAGAGATTTTCTTGAGGTAATTCACATATGTTGGAAGATAAAGAAGAAGGAATCATTTTCAAAGATGGGTACAGAAGTGAAGTAAAACCATAGACAGAGGGAGGAGAATGGGGTGTTCAGCCAGGGGTATGAACGAGATGAAGGGGCAGTGACAAGCTACCAGGTGGTGAGAGGTGAAGTGGACAGACTGCGCTGGGGAGTCACTAACCTTAGAAAGATATTTGTTAACTCCAGTGTTTGCAAATGCCTCTGTATTTGTGTCTTGGGAGTATAATCGTCTGCATCAGTGATCCTTGAATTGCTTCCTCTGAAGAAACCCTATGCTCAAATACATCCCAGCAACAACAAGTTTTTCTCTAATCGTCTAAAGGAAGATGAAATATAGCATTTCTAATATCATAGCAGTTCTTCAAGATTCACACTATTCTCCTCATTTTACAGATGGGGAAACTGAGGCTTGGAGAGATTAAGTAACTTTGCCCAACTTTACATAGTCAATAACTGGCAGAGCAAAGGCTTGAACCCAAGGATGTCTGGTACCAACACCACCCTCACTGTTTCTACCAGGTTCTGCTCCCTCCAAACAGTAGGAAAAACTTGGCCCCAATACCGGTTTGTTGTCATCGTTAAAGTGTTGTTGGGAATGGCATTGAAACACTTTGGATCTTAATATCCTTCACTTTGGAAGAAAGGGATAAAATCAGATCATCTATGGGGTTTCTTCTAAATCTAACATTCTTGGACTCCATTTACGTGTCCTGGATTACAAAGTTGAAGTAGGGCTGTTCAGAGAGAAAGAGAAAGAAAGCTTTCGCCTGGAGGCTAATTTAGGAGAGCATATGTGCCTTTTAAAACACAGTTCCAGAAAGATATTTCTTGCTCCTAAAGGAACAAGAAATCATAAGTCTGGGAACGGGAATCAGAGAAAGACACGGAGGTAGCTCCAGGACACTGTTCCAGAAAGCAGGAAGTTTCAAGAAGCCTGTAACACTCAATGGGATGAAATACAGTTCTGAGTCAAGCTTATGTAAGAAGGGAATGAGAAAAAGAGAAGGAAGGACCGAAAGGACAAACATTTTGAAAGTCTGAAGCTTATTTCATTTACTTTGTTTTGATAAAGTCAGTTTTTCGATTACCATTATCTATTTGGAACTGTTTTCTGGAGTGAATATGAAATCTCCCCTCATGCAGAGATGGAAACTGGTAATTAAGAATAAGACAATGACAACATGTTTAGTGCGAGAAAAAGAAAAGGAAAAATCTTTTTTTTAATGTAACAATTTGTTCTCATTATAAAAATAGCATATATGCATTATAGAAAATTTGAAATGAACAGAAATTGTTTTTTAAAATCTCTTATAATCCTACCATTTCATCATATAGGCATGTTTCCTTTTAGTTCTTCTCCCATGCACGGTTTTAAAACAAAACTGGGATTCTATCATACATATGTGTGCTTAGATTATTTTTTTTAACTCAGTATTACAAAAAGAGCGTTCCTCAAGTCATTAGAAATTCTTCAAAAACAGCATTTTTAATGGCTACATGATATTCCACGTTTTGGGTGTGCCATGATTTACTGAACCATTCTCTGGCTGGGGCACAGAAGATAGCAAAACTGCGTGTTAAAGAAATGAGAGAAACCAGGGATGTGGTGTTCTATTAGGTTGGTGCAAAAGTAACTGTGGTTTAAAAGGTTGAAGAAAGAAAAAAAAAAAAAAATTGCAAAAACCGCAATTACTTTTGCACCAACCTAATAGTTACCCACTGCTATATAACAAACCACCTCAAAACTCGGTGACTTAAAACAATGCAACATTTATTTCATTCGTGGATTTGCAATTTGGGAAGAGCTTGGGAGTCCACAGTGGCAGGAGCTGGGCTGGGTCAATGGCTGAGGACTGGAATCACCTGGAGGCTCTCTCACTTAATGTCTGGCAATTGAAGCCGGCATTGGCGGCTGCAACACCAACACGTGGTGGCTGCTCCTTGTGGCCTGGGCCTCCCTGCGACACGGTGGCTTGGATTCCAAGAGGCTGTATCGCCTTTTCACACGTAGCCTCAGAGGTCATGGAGCACCCCTGCCGCCACATCCTATTAGTGAGAAGTGAGTCACTGAAGGCCAGCCCATGTTCCACGGGGGTTCAGACGCCACCCCAGACATGCAGCGCGTCAGGGAACCTGTGCACCTGTTTGTAAACCGCCACATTTGGGTACCACCAAAAGAAACCCCAAGACCCTCACACTGGAGTCCTTTCCTAAAGCAATACATCCTAGCCCAGAAGGGTGCATTCCTCCCCTCAGCGCAGGCCAAGCTTTCGGCTCCCTGGAGGAGAGGACGCCACGGATGAGGCTGTCTTAGCATTAACTGGTTCCTGAATCCAGAGCCACAAAGCAGGGGGAGTCCTGTCTCAGAGGTGTAAGCTTCTCCCCTTTTGCCTCACACTAAGTCTGCCACCCCACAAAGCTCCAGGGTTTTCGTTCCTACTCCTCCAGAAGGTTCTTCCAGTCCTACCAAGTTAGGTGCATGGGCCCAACTGCTGGTGCAGCCACGACTGAACTTGAAGCATAAGCTCTCGGCCCCCACTTTGCTGAGCACCCCTCTTCACCCACGAAGACCTTCCTAAGGCCCGAGGCCTTACCACACCCATGGTTCAAGGTGACTTTCGGGCCAGCAGACTTGTCTCCTGCAACCTCTCCTCTCTTCTTCACTAGAGGACGAGTGAGGCTGGCTAAGCCAAGTCTGATCGCCAGGACAGGCTCTGTATATGCACTTCTTCCTTCTACAGCAGGGGTGTCCAAACTTTTTCAACATTTTTCACCAAGGGCAATATGCGGTAAAACACACAAACAGCCGGGCCACTCACTCGAGGTGAAGTACATATTGCCTCACCTGGTTTATTTAAGTAAACTAAATATATTTTTGGAATTTGCTGTGGGCCAATAATAAATGGATTGCGGGCCGCAGTTGGCCCGCGGGCCGCAGTTTGGACACCCCTGTTCTAGAGCCTTCAGACTCTTACCTTATCCAGCGAGCCCTCCCAGGGACCTGTGCAGACTTCATATCCCTTCTCTGTCTCATCCCCCCAGCAAGCAGACAGGTGGACTAAGAAACCGCTTGGACTCAGAATGGATTCCTACGGGGAAACAGCCATTACCTCAAACTAGCTAGAATCCCCCACCCAGCACTCTTTTCCTAAAGATTTCAGGCTTTGTGTGGGGCCCAAGGTGTAGGCCCTCGAGGTAGTAGATGGGGGCAAGGGGTGTGACCAGCAGGTTCTGAAAGGGAAGTCACAAAACTGGCCGAAGTAAGGCACGAAATGGGCCAGGGGAAAATGGAGGGACACAGGCTGCGGTGAAGAGTTATAGAAACACTTTACAGAGGAGCTAAAATATGAGGTGTATCTTGAAGGAGGAGCAGGAAACATCCCATCAGCATAACTACCCTTCCCAATCCCAGTTCGTTTATGATCAACCAAACCAGCTTTGAATTTTGTTAGCAGTCTTTGGTCGAACTCATTTTAAGGATTCCTCACCTCAGAAGAGGATAATTGTGAACTCCACCTTTTAAAAGTAAGTAACACAACTGGGGATTAAAACTTATAAATCTATTACCCATAGAAGATCTTTCCTAGTCAACAAAAGGTTTTATTTTCTCTGAGCAGTTGACATCACAAAACGACTCCTGATTGAATGTTATGAAAAGGAGACCCACTCCCCCACACTCTACCTTTTTATATCTCCCAGTTAAAAAGAAAAGTTTTACCCAGTGATATCTAATTTTTCTAAACAAAACCTTCAGAATATTATTTTTGGATGATTATATTTTGGATCAACTCTTTCATCCAAGAGCCTGGTAGAGCTTTTTTCTTTGAACCTGGAAATCTCTTCTTTTTTATTTTTTTTAAGTTTCAAGAGTTCAAGACCTCATGGTTTGGATTTCATTCCAAGTTCAGACTGCTCGGAAGCCCGGTGGGATCACAACTTGGCAAAATATATCCCTATTCCTAAAATTAAGCAACTGTTACAAACATCTGAGCTTCCACAGTGGTGCTGTTGAAAGGGCATTTTCATATCACAAGTGGAGACTTCCTGCTGGGCCACGGGTGTGGGTGGAAGGGGCGATCTGGGGAGGCAGACCCAGCTGAAACCTTTTTCATCCCCAGCGCCTTTTTATTCACCACCCCCCATGCCACCTCCCCAGATTTGCTGGGCCTGTCATTTAAGGCTGTCATATAGACAAACTCCAAGTTCCCTCAGGGACATGGGCAAGAAAAGACAACAAAACCCACATTCTTCTCACTGAAATCTTTTCCCAGGCTCTGGGATATTGCCTGGCATACAATAGGCACCCAGTAAATTTATTAAATATAAGGGGGTGATGGGGGGGTAAAGGAGGGAGGGAGGAAAAGAGGGAGGAAGGAAAAAGAAAAGGCAAAAGAAAAGAGAGGGAGAGGAAAGGGGGAAGGTAGAGAAAGAAAGAAGGAGAGAGGAAAGAAAGATTCTGAAGTGATTTTAAATAAATACTTGTTTATATATTTACACAATGTGTTTTGTAATTAATTATATATAAAATTGAGAACTTAATATGCAGCAGGCACTGTGCTACACTGCATTACACACATTAACACAAACCTCATGATGACACGAGACACAAACCATTATTCCCCATTTTACAAATGAGGAAACTGAAGTTAAGTAACTTGCCCCAAATCCCAAAACTAATAAGTGAGGGTTCAGAATCTAAACTAGGGTCTATCTGATAAGAGACTGATTTACTCTCCCTTCTTTCCTCCCTTCCTTTTCTTCCTTTTCTCCACTATTTCTCCTCAGGGCCCCAGGGCACTTTGTTTCTCTTCTTTTCATTCTTTATAAGGTGATAACCAGAGCAGGTCATGGGCACACGGGTAGAGTCTCAGCAACAAGCAACCACATGGCTCATGGAGTCCACTGACCAGAAACAGGGGTTTGCCATCTCATAGGCTGGGTGGGCTGAGAAGGAACCAGGCAGGCTCTTTCATGGCAAAAACAAGGGAGCAGCACTCCAGACAGAAGAAATCATATTTCAAAGGTCTTAAGGAACGTTCCAGGAACTAAGAGGACCCAGTATGGCTCCAGTGTACTTTTCCTGAATAGTGGCCATGGAAAATTATTGACCAGGAGGATTTTAAAATGATCCCCCTTGAGGAGAGGTTCACGATGGCCTAGAAGGGAGAAACACTGAGGGGTCCATTAGAAGGGAGAAACACAGACTGAATCTCTGATCAAGGTGACCTGAGATCCACCAACCATCACAATCCAGTTTTGAGCAGCTGCTCTCAGTATGTGGCTTCTCACAAATGCTCACACATCAGAGGCCACTGGGCATTCCCAGCTCAGAACAGCCCTCTCAGTCCTACCAGAAGCCAAAGACACCTAGGGTGAGGACTATTGCAGGAAACAGCAAAGGAGCTTGGGTACACACCAAACTCAGGAAATCTGAGAGTCCTGTGTTGCTTCCACTCCACCAGCTCTTCCCAAGGTAGCTCTACTGTCTGCAGAGCCCCTCGAGGAGGGCCCCCTTCCACATCCCTGGGGTGGCTTCCTTCTGCCCCACTTCCACGCCCATTATTAAGCTGTGTGTGGTGGTGTGGTAAAAACACAATTTTGCCCGGGAGATCGATGGCCTGGATTCCAAAGTCCCAGTTCCCACACTTATTAACTACTCTCCATCCTAGGGCCTCAGTTTCCCACTTACAGTCCTACCTCCCTCAAAGAGAATTGATGAGAATGAGCTTCAATAGAATAGCAAGTACCATTCAAGTCGAAAAAATCCTCCTCCCGCTGCAGAATGTTTTTGTCGTTGATTTTAAATCAACTGCCTAATGCAGAGATGGCTGCTTCTTTCAGCCCACCGTGTGGGTAACTCAGCAAAGACCATCACTGGAGAGACCACAGAAGTTTCCAGAAGAGCAGTTCTGGAACATGGAGCTCACCAGAGTTGCTCTGATGCTTTCAGTTCAATTCATGATCAAGACCATTTAAGCCTCATGATAAGAAAGTCATGATTAGACAGACCCAGGTCTCTTCAACCAGGTCCCTTTGAATGTTGGTAGCTGTCCCTTCTTCCAGTGCCAAGGACCCCGCTGTGGACAGTGAACCCCTCCTTCCTGACACAGAGATGGGCCAAAGGCAGGTCTGCAAAGGGGGGTGGGCTGCCCTGCAAGGGGAAGGACAATGGTGTCCGAGAACAACCAGGCATTGTTCACTCCAAGGGGTCTGGCAGGGCTGAGCCTGAGTGGGACGAAGGCTGTGGTGGCCTGGGGGGCGGGCAGCCCCTGTGGAGGGGAGGGGAGCAGGGAGCGCTCTGTGACAGCTGGCCCTACAATGTGGGCATTGTTCCCTCCCTGCATTACATCTGGTCCCCTAAGGGTGGAAGGCAGAGAAGAACTAAGGTGGGAGCCTCTGCCAGGGCTCTGTGCGCTGCCCATCCAGAAGAAAGGGGAAGACTCCCGCAGCGGCCCACCCGTAAGCCAACCTGACCAAGGTTAGAGAAGCAGCGGAAAAGTACTGACTCCCTCTGCCATGGCCCTCTCCCCACCCCAGTCTCTTTGATTCTTTCTCTAATTTCAGTCATTGCATACCATGCTGTGCTTTGCCTGCTGTTGTAAATTTTTTTTTTTTACTTTTTACTATCTAAGCATTTCTTTTGCACACTTTGGAATGTCCCTAAGTACCTTTTTATAACATATTATGTCTACTACATTGACCTTTAAAGTGATAAAATTCAATTTGGATGAGTTTGCCCTCAAACTGGCATATACGCATTACATCGCTGATGATTCTATCTTCTGAAAAGGAATGGGATGATATGGATCAAGCAGAATAAAAACGTTTATCCTCTTTCAGCTAAGACTAAGACAGCTGAGTATACTACATGCTAACACATGGTATCTCGTTAATCCTCATTAAAATTCTACGAGGTATGAAATAGGATAAATCAAGTTTACAGGTGAGCAAATTATAGGTAAATGACATGAAGTAATTTGCCCAAGATCACTCAGGTGGTAGACTAAAAACAAGCCTAGGTCTCCGATTCTGAAGCCAGAGTTCCTGCCAAGCAGCCAGCCTTCCCAGGTCACCCAGTAATCCCATTCCAGGGGATTCGCACTGAGGAACTGTACCTTTTAATTTTAAAATCAAAAATAAAAAGTATTCCTTGCATTGTTGACAATGGTACCAAAAACTGGAAGCAATCTAAATATCCAATTATAGAAGAATAATTAAGCCAACTGTGGCAAACCACCAGAAACAATATTACTTAACCATTAGAAATGAAAATTGTATAGATTACAGCAACATCAAAACTTGTCATAAATCAAAAATGTATGTATATTGTGAACACAACTACAAACATGTACCTATGTAAATAAGGACAGTCAGGAAAACGAAAGCACTATTTACAGGGAAGTAGAATTCTGGGTAAATTTTTCTTTACAAGTGCTTTTTAGTGCCATTACGATATCCTAACAATAGATAAGTTTCCAATATCCCTGATTTTCAAATTCCAAATGCATGTGCTCCCAAGTAATCTGTTATCTTATCTCAAAGTATCTATGTGCTGATTCAAATAAATTCAATTTCGCTTTACAAAAATAAACATAAAATGAAAATTTTCTTCAGACTAAGTTTTTTTTACTTCTATATTTTATATGAGATCTTTTATAATTTATCATTCTCTTTGGGGCTCTCAGACTGTATCATCAGGCTAATGTCTGTCATTGCCCCTGGCTTTGGTTGCATTATCTGTGCTATAACAACCATCTGACATTCAACCACTCTGGGAAAGGAGGAAGAGTAAACAGCAGAAAGCAGTGGGGACCCTGCCATAGCTTCTCAGCAGCCCGGGGACTCCGAAGGAAAGGTGCCTACTAATTCACGAGGTAACTGTCTCTCAGTGCCTCAGCTGCCCCCAGTCCGTAAAGATTCTGAGATTTCAGGTGTTTGAATCAGAGATTATTTGGTCACAAGGAGCAAGAATCCACTTATACTAGTTCAAATGACGTGGGAGTTGATAAGATTACTGGAGATATCCACCATACCCCCCAAAGCACAGGAAGTTAGGCCAGCCTCGTGTGAGTAGGGGAGCCACGGAACCCAGAGTATGTCTCTACTTCTTCCTTCTTTCCTGCTCTTACTCTCTGTCTCTGTCACTTGCTCCGTCGTGTTGCCCGACCCCATCCTGCTCCTCCCTCAAAAACTCAAAAGCGATGCAGCCACCCCTTCACAGGAGCCTGACACCAGCATTCTCCTCACTTTCTCACTCCGAGCTTTCTTTGCTCCCTCCCTCAACCCTGCCTAGTCCCCTCAGAAAACATCAGGTTCTGTGAGAACAAACCAAGTCCCAGTCTGACCAGAACAAAGATTTCGTATGAAGAGTGCTCAGTGCAAACCCTAAAGTGGAGGCAGGTGGTCAAGAAGGCTATTACAAGAGCACCCATCCTGTCAGAAGAAGCCAAAGCTGGGTAAAGAGTCAGGAGTTGATAAAACACCCAAGGCAACAACGTGGGCAAGAGAAAAAGGATATCCTTCAAAGTACAGAGAAAAATGAGGAAGTCAGTACACTGAACAGGCTGTCGCTCAGTCCGTGGGGAGAGTTCTTACGTGTGCTGGCCTCAGGCTGTGCAGTGCTGGGTGTACCATGTGATGCCAACTTTGCTGGCTCAGACTTCAGGAGAAATCCGGGAGCAAAAAGTGAAAGCAACAAAAAGGGAACCATGGGTGTTTACTGGGCAGCATCAAATGAGCAAAGATAACAGAATTGAGAGTAGGAAACTTGGCTCTGCCACTAATTTGCCACGTGACCTTGAATACGTCATTCTCCTCTTTGGGCCTCAGTTTCGCCATCTATCATGTGACAAGACTGGGCTGAAGAACACCTGAGGTCCCTCCCTCCAGCAGTGACCCTTACAGCATCGGTGCATGGAAGTCAGCTCTTACTGGATCATGAAAACTGTTCAATTTGGGGGAAATATGTGAGCTTGTTGTTAAACACAGCTGTTATAAAAAATTAAATTATTTACATTTACGGTTAAATAAATTATGTCAAAACCCAAGAGTGAAAGTATTCAAAAGATCTGTGCCAAGGGTCAGCAAACTACACGAGCTGCACAGGAACAGGCCACGTGTCCGACTGGGCCACAGGCCATAAGTTGCCAACCACTGATCTGTGTTCCTGAGGTTATCTACCTCTGTCACTTACACGGTAGAGATACTATTATAGAGATATAATCGTGTGCTACTGAGCATCTCTCTCCAACTCTATGTTCAGTGATACCACGTCGGCAGCTTAAAATCAGCCATGGTGGGGGTATTTACACTACAGAAATGGGCAAAGGCTGCAAACCAGGGGTTCTCTTCCCAAGGAACCGGTTGCTAAACACGTACGAGCACACCACTGCCCTGAGGTTTCAGTGGAAGAGAATCAAAGAAAACTAAAGTGCTTCACCAATTCACCCAGGCAAACCAGGCAGAGAAGCCAAATGAAAAGGGAAAATGCAATGCATGGAGCCTGAGGAAAAGAAAGACTGAGGGATACCCAGCCCTACAAGCGTAGACGTGGTTTCATCAGCAGGTGGTTGATTAACCTTCAGGACGCAGGCTTGCTTTTCTGTGCCTGAGACTCATCCTATTTTTCTCTTCTCTCACTTGGAAAATGCTGTTTCTGTCCTTGCTGCCTGGACAGTAACAAAGCAGCTGAAGTCTGCCCAGAAGCCACCCGGGATAGACACTACAGAGGGTTCAGGCGGAGAAGGAGTCGAGCTGATGCCAAAGGGAAAAGCAGTTTTATACAGAGCAGCCACCTCTGCTGCTCTGCTGTGGATTTGGAGCTTCTCTTAAAATAGAACAACAAACGTGCAGGTCTAGACTAAGCAGCAATTTTGGTTTTAGAGAAAGCTGATACCCAGCAGGATGAGGATAAGCCTGAGAAAGTTTGTTTTCAGAAATTTGGGCTCAATTAGGTAGGAACAGTGACTGGCAAGGAACAAAGAGACAACCAAACCCAGGAGTAGGCCTTCGGGGCATTTGTGAAGTGACCCTCCAGACAAACTCCCAGACTGTAAACACTGCCTTTGGGGAAATGACGTGCAGCCTTAACAGTTTGGGAAGACGTCCTCTGTTCCATTCTCCAAGCCCCAGGGGAAAGCAAGCAATCCTGAGCATTTATACCACCCTCTGCTTCTCCCAGCTGATCGTAAGAAAAACTGATGGAAACCAGAACAAGGTAGTATTTTTTTCCCAACTCCCAGTTGCCTAATCCAAATAGTACAAAACGCTGGGAGGCAGAGAGCAGGACAGAGCAAGGTTCAGTGGGAATGGCAGATAAAAACAGAGGTGGTTAGAGAGTGCTATACAGACAAAGGGAAGCTTGAATGGACCTTGGAAGGAAGGGACAAAGAATAAAAGGAAAGGGCATTTCAGACCGAGGCAGTGTAGCACATAAAATGCAAGACACGGTTGTCATATTTAAAGGTTTCAAACTCATTAGTCATGGAAGAAATTCAAATTAAAAACCACAGTGAGAGGTAGAAAGCCACAAGAGAACATAACTCTCACCCCAACAATGAGAGAAACCCAGACAATCTACAAAATGACAGTAACTTCCCGTGAGCCTTTCAGAGGGCTGAGGTTGCAAGGCGACCAAGGAGACGTGAATTCCTGGTTGACGCGCCCTGCCACAGAGAGGACACAAGAACTGCAGGCCCTCTGCCAGAGCCCCTTTGGAGAAAGAGGATAAGAAAAGAACTAACATTACAACAAATTCTTAAACATTGAGTGTGGGCTGATGTGAAGGGAAGAATCCCTGGGAGCCTCGGACACAAGAGTGGCCTATCCGCGCAAGCTCTTTTCCACAATTTCTACCAGGTACTCAGAAGAAAGACTGAGGCAAGCAAGAGACCTAAGAGAGCCTTCACTGGCCGGCGGGCACAAAACCCTGAAGAAGCCAAAGCCTTAAGCCACTAGGGGAGGGGTGGACTGCCCTCCTGTTCCCAAGGCCCAGGCAAAAGTCCACTGTCTGTTGAAGGGGTAGAAACACAGCCATCTGCCTGTGGCCAGGAAGTAAGATGCATTCTCTGTCCCTATGGTAGCCCTCGGGCTGAGTAATGAGCAACAGCACCTACCTGCTGGGAGAGGAGCAGGAAACCCTCCCAACCAGTCCTCAATAATGAGACACCGTGCCACACCCCACCAGAATAACCAAAATGAGTGAGACCGGTGATGCTAAGAACTGGCAAGGATACACAACAACAAGAACCTTGTACACTCCTGGTAAGAGTGCAAACTGGTGCAACCACTTTGAAAACCATTGGGCAGTACCTACTAAAGCTAAACATGTGCATGTCCTCTGACCCAGCAATTCCACTTCCAGGTATTTCTCCAAGTGAAATGCATACATCTGTGAGCCGAAAGGCATACAAAAGAGCATTCACGGCAGAACTAGTTGAAATAGCCCGAAACTGGAAGCAACCCAATACTCAATCACCAACAGTGTATGTATAGATTCTACAACTGCAGTTTGTTCACACAACGGGATGAACAGCGATGAGAATGACTGAACCACTGCTAACCAACATGTGGAGCAAAAGAAACCAGTAAAGAAAAGAATCCATGAGTTCATTTACATGAAGCTCAAGAACCGGCACACTAATGAATACTCGCGATGAAGACCCCAGTTATCCGTTCGAGGCAAGTGAGTGGATGGGAGGAGGAGGGGGACTTCTGGGGAGCCCCAATGTTCCACTTTGTGATCTGATTCCCGTGACACAGGAAAGATCACACTGTGAAAATTCATCGAGCTGTTCCTTTAAGATTTGAGCCCTTTCCTATTTGAACGTTAACACTTCAATTATCGTATCAAGAAAAGTTTCCTCTAAAGAAAAGTGCCTGGTATGGTGGAAAATGGAGTCTAGCTGGAGTCCTGGGAGAGAGGACTAAAGGCAGGTGGCGATGGAACCAGACATGGAAGGACCTTCAGGTCCAGACCAAGGAGTTCAGGCTTAGCTCCTCAGGCAGAGGAGTACCACACAGGGGGTTTTTTTTGGTTGTTTGTTTGTTTGTTTCAGGTAAGTGCAGATTCATACGTAACTGTAAGAAACAATACCGATAAATCCATTATCTGTCATCTAGTTTCCCCAATGTTGACATCTTCCAGACCTACAGAACAGTGCCACAACTAAGTAACACTGACACAATCTACGCACCTCATCCAAATCTCACCAGTCATATGTACACTCGTGTGAGCGTGTGTGTGTTTAGTTCTATGAAGTTTTATCACGTGTAGATTCATGTGAGTTCCACCACCGTCAAGATACAGACTAGTTCCATCGGCAGGATCTCTTGTGTTACCCTCTTACACGCAGGGCACGCGTTCCACGACCCCCAGTGGATGCCTGAAACCGCCTATAGTACTGAACCCTATTTATACCATGTTTTCTCCTATACATACATACCTATGATAAAGTTTAATTTATAAATTAGGCGCAGAAAGAGATTAATGACAATAGCCAATAATAATAAAACAGTTATAATAATATACTGTAATAAAAGTTATGTGAATGTGGTATCTCTCTCAAAATATCTTACCGTATCGTACTCACTCTGCTTCTTGTGGTCATATGAAATGATACAACGCCTTATTAAGAAAAGAACTCTGACCTTTTCACTTAAAGGAAGCACTTCACGGCTTCTCTTCGGCGTATCTGAATTGCCAGCATCACTACTCTGGTGCTTTGGGGCCATTATTAAGTGAAGCAAGGGTGACTGAACCTCAAGCACTGTGATACAGTTGATCTGATAAGCATGACAGCTGCCACATGACTAACAGGTGACTACGACAGGCAGCCTGGATACTCTGGACCAAGGGATACATAATTCACACCCCAGGCAGAGAGGAACGGTGCGAGATTTCATCACGCCACTCCAAACAGCATGAAATTTAAAACTTATGAAATGTTTATTTCTGGAATTCTCCATTTAATATATTCAGACAATGGCTGGCCAGAGGTAACTGAAACCACAGAAAGCGAAAAAACAGGTAAGGGGAGGACTTCTGTACATCTACACCATGGCATACCACTCAGCAATAAAAAGGAACAAACTATTGATACACACACAACTAAGAAATTATGCGGAGTAGAAAAAACCTATCTCAAAAGGTTACATACTATATGGTTCCATTTATATAACCTTCTTGAATGACTAAACTGTAGAGAAGGAAAAAGATTAGTAGTTGCCAGGGGTTAGGGATTGGGGAGAAAGGGAAGGGACGGTGGCCATGAAAGGGGAGCACCAAATGCTTTTGCACAGAGGAAGGACATGCCTAGCACCGGCCAGAGATTCTGGCTCATTCTGAGTGGCTCAGCTCTGACTTTCCAAGACTTGAATCCTCCCATCCTACCACACCTCCCGTCCCCCGACCCACTGCCACCATCAGCAGCTGTCTCTTGCTGCTTTAGTACCTAGTGAATTAGCAATGGCTTGGGCTCTGATTAGAGGCTCCTGGTGGTAATGAGCCCTCCCCACTGGCAGCCCAATCCGGGAGTCATCTGTCTGGTGGGGAAAGACACTGGCCCCTCCCCTCGGCGCAGTCACTCCTTTTTGTTCTACAGCACACTTCCTGGAGGAGCTGAGAGCCCTCTGACATATTTAGTGCATTAGCTGTCTTATGAGTTCGGGAGGGGTTTTTTCTTTTCCTTTTGCTCCTATTTCTTCCTGGATATTGTTCTCCTAAACGGCTTCAAAAACAAATACATAATTGCAGGGGGCTGAAGAAGCAGTATGACATCTCTCTGTTATTTTGAAATGAGACTCATAGGAAGCCTCCAGGCGCACGTTAAAGACTGACATAATCCAGTTCCAGAGGAGGATTAAGGGGGCTGATTCCCTCGCACGAACAGGCAACTCCCTGATGTGCTCATGGAAGCACAGGAGCCAAATACGGAGAGAAAGTGCACTTCACAGACACACACCAGGGGGGAAAATCCCTGTCCTGTACAGAGGCTCACCAGGCCTCAGGACCAACCGAGCCCTAAGGAGAACTTCAACTGTCCTCACGCTGAGAGCCACACTCTACTCGTCCTGCTGGGGACCCTTCTGTGCAGTAAGGAGACAACCTGCGTAGCAGAAGGTCATGGCTTTTTACAGGGGGACATGTGAACTGAGTGTAAAGTATGAGTGATTTTCCGTGTAGCAAAGGCAAGTGGACAGCAGGAACACGGGGAACAGCATGAGGAAAGCACAGGCTTGCAGCAGGTACACTGACGTGACTAGAGAGTACCACGTGCAGGAGAAGTCAGGGATCAGGAAGGACCTTCTCTGTCATGATCAAGAACTTGGCGTTTAAGCGGTGGGCAAGCATGCAGAGGTGTGACTCAGTAGTTTAGAAGACTGCTCAAGTGGCCCCGTGCAAACAGATAGATTACAGGGGGCGACTCTGCTCAGAGACACCAGTTAGGAGCCCACTGCATTCGCTCATCTTCCCCACTGAGACTGAGCCGAAGACATGATCCAACTTCCAGGAGATTTACATGTGAAGGTAGACTGACTCCAAGTGCTGCCTTCTCTTGTTGAGACGTGCCTTGTCAAAACAAGGATCAGGCTTCTGCTGACTGAAAAAAGAAAAAAGCACTGGGCACTGCTTAAACTGAGGTGGGGTCAAGATGCAGGTCTTCAGAGGCTGCACGGTGAACCATCAGCGGGCCACAGAGCCACCTTGAAAGGTCCAGTGCTGTGTCCAGACTGGGGAGTCAGGATGTCTGGGCACACCTGGCAGATGGGAAGACACCTGACAGATGTCTGTATGGAGGGTGGCTAAGGAGCCTTCTGAGAAGAAACATACCTTAAGGGAAGAAAGATCCTGTAAGGCTACGAGGAAGTCCTGAGCTCCTTGGGAAAATTCTGAGTTCAGCCGTGTCTGCCCCTCCAATTAGTCTTTTTTTTTTTTCCGCGTTCTTCTGCCTCCCCCGCACCACACACTCACACACACACACACACACACACACACTCCGGTTCAAGCCGTCGTTTCTCAGTCTAGTTTTGTAGGACACAGCTCCCTGGCCCAGGCTGGTATTATGAGCCTTGCGCTCCCCCTGACTGAGGCAGTCGGTGGCCGGCCGCCCATGGCACGCCACGGCAGCACAGCAGCCCACGATGGTTGCCAGCCCATAATGGTTGCCAGACACTCATGCTGGCCGCTGGCCACTCACGCAGCACTCAGCACCCCGCACCCCACGGCAGCTCACTCCAACCTCTGGCTCCTCATGACAGCCCAGCTCCAGGGAGAGCTGTTGTTCCCAATCTTAGCTGTAGAGGGCGCAGCTCACTGGCCCATGTGGGAATTGAACCAGCAACCTCGGTGTTAGGAGCCTGGCACTCCAACCACCTGAGCCACCGGGTCAGGCCCCAATTTGTCTCTTGACCCAGCCCCTACTTTTTTCATGCCAGAGTCCTCTGTAGAGTACAAGTCTGTAAGCAAAGATGGAAACACCCTAGAACTTGGGCAGCCCTGCTTTGGGGCTCCTGTAGCAAAGGTAGGGGAGACAGTCCTACACCACACACCTCTAGCACCTGAGGGCTCGGGTAGCAGCCAGTGAAGAACTATGGGAGAAGTCACAGACATGTACAGACCAACACAGAGTCCCCAGCCAAAAGTCTCCTCAGCCAGTCCTATCTTACAGCAGCAATGCGCGCCCCAGGAATGGGCACAGCATGGACCTGACAGTGACATGCTCTGAGCTCATGGGAAACACCCTCAGGAGTGGCCGGGGCCACAGGGAGCCTCTGCATAGGCAGTCGGGGGCCCAAGTGGGCTAATTTGTGCCCCAGTGTGAAGGCAGGACTGCTTCTTCACCGAAGTTCTCATCTGTCAAATTCTGAATGAGTGTTGTTCATACAGGGAGTATTAAAAAACTGTGGAACAATCTAATGTTCAAGCAGCATTAGAACTTAACTAAGGAAGGCACAAATCTTTTAAGACTACCTCCGCTACCAGAATTGGACATCATCTTCTCTGAGCATTTGCTTTCAGTAGGAGGTATTTGCGTAACGACCTTCCCAGTGTTCCCACTGTCTGGGTTATGTAAGTGCCTCCCAATAGCTCTGTTATTTCCCTATATCCCTTCTTAGGAATCAACCCAACCTATAGTCAAATGTTTATGTGACTTGGGATTCTCAAGCACACGGTCACGGTGAAATCTTGAAATAGCCAATGTCCACACCAGGGCTGTGGCCAAGACAGCAGGAGGAACTCTTACAGTTTAATGGGGTACCAAAGCGAAGGGAGGTTGATGGAGTGGAAAGGAACCTAGGAGAATTAATGCAATATGAGAAATAAAATCTTTGTGCAAGTCTTTATATCTGAGTTGGGCATGGACCAGGAAAGTGCCCTTCTTAGGTGTGGTAGACACTTGTGATCAATATAATTTCCAAAGATTTTTCTGCTAAGACTCGGCTCCAAGTTACTGTGGCATCATAAGAGCCCAACTCACGGATGGATGGGCCCTGAATCGTAGTTAAAAGCAAAGTGTTGCTTCCCTTCCCGTCCCAAGCTCAGAGTCCTATTACAAACACATAACTCAAATATTGCTGTGCTAAATCAACAGTCTGGTACAAACTGGCCTTCTTTCTGTTCCTCAAACATGCCAAGTATTTCTCCTTGCCTTCTCAATTGTAGTCCTCTTTTACTGGAATACTCTGAACTTAGATCTTTGTACAGCCGCCTACTTAGCATGCAGGTCTCAACTCAAATGTCACCTCCTCAGGGCATGGGGGTACCTCTGGGGCGCTGGCAGTCTGCTACATCTTGGCCGGGGTGGTGGTTACAAGGGTGTGTTTACTTTGCAGAAATTCATCAAGCTGTGCACTTATGACTTGTGCATTTTTTTGTATGTATGTAATACTTCACCAAAAAAGTTTGTTTTATAAAATAAGTCACCTCCTCTGAAAAGCCTTCCAGGATCACCCCAGGCTCCTCACCCTCTCTCGTGTCAGCCTTACTTCTTTACCTTCATGACACCGTGACTATCTCAAATTACCGTCTGTGTTGGCGTTTACTGGTTTTCTGTCTCCTCCTCTAGAATATAATCACCAAGAGAGAACAAGGCCAATGTCTCTGTCGCTGCACGCTATATCCCTGGTGTCTATTCAGAGACTGGTGAAGACTCATCAAGGGAGGGAGGAAGGGAAGGAGGGAGAGGGAGGGAGGGAGGGAGGGAGGGAGGGAGGGAGGGAGGGAGGGAGGGAGGAAGAAAAGAAAAAGGGTAAACTCTCCTCAGCCCTGCTCTGAATTATCTGCATACTTAAGACTGTCTCTGAATGATGGATGAAGACATCTCCTTTTGTGAGTCACATACACCAGGGATTCTCAAGGTTTTGAGGCCACAATGCAGTCTGGTCAATGAAAGATCATTCATTTCTTCTATTCCTGATGGATCAGCAAGGACCCTGCTGCCCTGGAGTCTTTCAGTTCTAGGATCCCTTGAGGGCTAGGTGACCTCCCTAAGCTTCCCATCGTCAGGTAGAAAGTTGTGAAAATAATCCCAACACCTCAGTGGCAGTTATGAAAATTAAATGAAAAAATAAATGTAAACCTGCTTTTAAAGGAATACAAATAGAAATATAAAACTGCTTTTGAAAGACTATTATTATTATTTTAGAAATAATTCAAGGAATGGCTTTGTCCTTAGAACTCATTTACTTTTGGACAGTATTCATCCCAATAAACTTTAATTTAAAAAATAAAAGAATAAATGGAAACAAAGGAGGATTTTCTTCCTTCTCTGCCTAAGAAAAAGGTATACTTGAAACACAAAAACAGTGGCCGATTTCAAGGGGGCAGGAGTGAATTTTCTACAATACTTGTCTTGTTCTGTTTCTTAATCTGAGTGCTAATTACATGAGTGGGTTCCATTTGTGGGAAAAAAAGAAAAGAGAAAAGAAAAAATGTTTTTCTGTATTTTAATAATGAAGTTTTTCAAACATGTGCCAAATTCGGCTATATCTCCATAAACTGCTATAAAGAAAACCCACACTACCCCTGTTTCTCCTTTCCTCTCACACCACCATCACACTCACAACACTTCTGATACTAAATGTGTGAGAGTTTTTCCCACACCAAGCAATTCTGCGACACCAGTTGGGTGTGCTGCAATTTAACTCAGTTCTGACACCATCTACCTGGAGACAGCATCAGGTCCGACGGGTTAAGGGCTCAGTCCTACAAGACTGTTCCCCCACCCCCACTTCAGATGCCAATCACAAGTCAAGGCTGTTCCCTGGGTTTCTGACCAATGGGCTGTAAATCAGAGGTTCCTACAACTCCATCAAGTTTGATTTTTTGCTAGAACAGCTCACAGAACTTAGGGAAACACTGTGTTTACCAGTTTATTATACAATAGAGGACAGGCTAAAGGATACAGATGAACAGCCAGATGACGAGACACATAAGGCCGGCTCTGGGAGGGTCCCGAGTGCAGGAGCTTCGGTCCCCATAGAGTGGATGTGTGTCGACCTCGCAGTATATGATGTGCTCACCTGGAAGCTTTTGGGGATTTTTATGGAGACTTCATCAAATAACATGATGGATCATTAACTTCACTCTCCAGCACCTCTCCAGAGAATGGGAGGTAGAGCTGAAAATTCCAAGCTTCTAGCCATGGCTTGGTATTTCTGGGGACCAGCCCTCATCCAGTAGCCATCCCCCAGTCACCGTCTTACAGCACAAGACACTGCTATCACGCCGGAAATTCCAACGGGTCTCGGAGCTCTTTGTCAAGAATCAGGCTCAAAGACCAAATATTAGAACAACAGATGGTCCTAGTACTCTTATCACTTAGGAAATTACAAGGGTTTTAGGAGCTCTGTGCCACGACCTGGAGACGGAGACCAGGATACACTTTTTCTGTTATACTATTTCACAGCTACTAACATAAAATACATGAGATGGGCTTCTACACGGTGTCCCTAACTGCTGCTATGTTTATTTGGATAGGCAAAAGGTTGCCCTGTTGGCTATAAGACTGACCTGATGGAAATGACCCATTTTGCCAAATAACAAATTCAAAATTCTATTTATACTACCACTGTAGAGGTCAACTTATAGCCTCATTGAAGTAGAAAGTTCCTGATTACAATTCTCTCTGTCAAAATAATTTATGAACCTTGGATCCTGCCATGATATACTCGTACATGATAGAAACGTATAAACAAGAGTACAGAAAAGTCAAACATTTTCATTTATTTATGGGCACTGATTGTCTCATTCAAAGCAAAACCATCTGCTTAAAACTCATAAACAATTAAGAGTTGAACACAATAATACATGTGAGACTAATTAACTTGCAAACTGATCCCCTCCCCGCAACACCGGAAATAGCCAGAAGTCTATAATGTTCGCCTCGAAGTTTTAACACATGAATCAATTAGGTCCATTAATGAAACTCTACTATTGGTGTCCATTCAGTTGGATCCATATGTCCGGGGGTCCCTGGTTGTGCTTATCTCTGTGCTGGTTACTAAACGCATTAGGATGAATCCAGCGCCATGGCCCTGCCCTACAGAGACAGCCTACCAAGCTTTCCTGCCCTCCGAAAGACAGATGAACTTCAAATAATGGTAGGCATGATTAGTATTAACTGGGTTGCGGTAAAACACGAAATGACTCATTTCCTCATTTAAGAAAAAAAAATGTTTGTCTATCGATTTATTTATTTATAGATTCTTCCCTATTTTCACATTAGATCTGTTTTTCTGAAATTTCCAAGGGAACTAAAATGAAATGTGTGCTTTTATGTTTCCTGTGGAAAACAACTAAAGAAGCCTTTGGAAATAGCCTGAATTTCACTAACTCCCTCAAAGCCTTCCTAAGAATCAAAGAAACTGCTGGGAAAAATTAAAATAAATAAATGATTTTTTAAAGTGGGAAACAGTTTTACTCTAACCACTCGCTCAGATTCCATGGATCTGTTCTCCAAAGGAGCTAATCGTATCACAAATGCCAATAACCACAACACCTAAAACAAAGACCTAAGTCAGTGCATTCTGAGGGGAGCAGAGACAACAGTACACCTCCATCGTATTTGCTTTACCACTAGCAGCTGGTAAAAGACCAGGCACCACACTCATGGGGGCTCGGGTGGGGGGGTTATGCGTTTCTACTTGGAGAACTAAAACTGATGGCAGTTGCAGTTTCCAGGCAAATGCAACAGTTGTGGCAAGTACCTCCACCCCACCTTTCTCAATGGTCATTTTCCTGCAAATAAGGAAAATCACTTTGAATTGTGTTTTAAACACTTGAGAGGAACTTGATAAAACAAGAGAAGTGCTTTAGAAGGCAAGGATAGGGCAAGGACAGAGTTGCGGAGAACATTTTCCAGGGGTTAGAGCTTCATTTCCAGATCTTGGACAGTGATTGGGAACCTTCCCAGATGCAGAGTAAGGAGGATCCACCTTTGACCTCAGACAGGAATTGTCAGTAGAAAGGAGAACGCTGCCTCCACAGAGGTTTCTGACAGGTTCTAAATTCAGTGCTTACAGGTAACACAAATATGTGCATTGGGCCACGTTGAAGGGAAAAAGGAATACAAAGGGTTCTGAAAAAATGTGCCCTTCCTAAACGTATTTAAAAACATACATTTTTAAAAGTACCCTATGTTGAAACTACTAAGTTTTCTATCCCATATCTGAACTCCCTTCCTTTCTTACCAAGACAGCCCCATTTCTTTTAGAGCAAAAATGCCCATTTAAGACTACATTTCCTAGCTTCCCTTGCAGCTAAGTATGGTCATGTGATTATTTTCAATGAGTTAAGTATTACTGGCAAAAAAGAGGAAAGAAGTGGCTGATGGGAAGACAACCAAAAGTATCTCCCCCAGGCCTTAACCTCAGGGAACCCGCATAGCATATAGTGAGGGAGACAAACGGGTGCATCAATGAGACTCACAGTGCACTGTTATGTTCCATTGTGTACAAAGGGAGGGATAAGTAGGAATTATTCATTCTAATGTTGAAGATGTTTTCCTTGTGTTACATAAGCAAATGGATTTTAGAGCAATGCATAGTTACCGGCTAGCTGTATGACTTTCAGCAAATACTCTACCTCTCTGAGCTTAGGTTTTTTTCATATTTGAATGGAAAAATAAATCCCACTTCACAGAACTACTGTGCGAGTTCAATGACGTTAACTGTTTAAAGCATATACTGTTTCCCTGAAAATAAGACCTAACTGGAAAATAAGCCTTAGCATGATTTTTTCAGGATGACATCCCCTGAACATAAGCCCTAATGTGTCTTTTGGAGCAAAAATTAATATATGACCCGGTCTTATTTTCGGGGAAACATGGTAACAGGAAGCTAATCTATGGTAAATAATCCAGACCTGGCACCCCCTTCCCATCTTTTCCTCATGTTCTTCAACAACTAGAGGCCATCGTGCAGAGCCAAAGAAGTTGAGTACTGGGAGGGATGGGGTCGGATTAACTGTTCAACTAGTTTCATTCACTTGCACAGAAATTTTAGTTTCTGCCCTACCACTGAAACCAGATCTTATTTGGAAAATTGGGAATTTGTTTACCATTAATAAAATCCTCATTTATTACATGAGGTTGTTCTGAGATGCTGGAGCTGTTCCCTGTCCACCACCGTGCCAAACACGCCAAGTGGGGACAGGGAGTGGGGAGCAGGGAAGGAGGGCATTCAAGAGCTTTATAGCCTGTTTCTATGTGCTTGGCAAGTGGCCCACACACCTCATTCTCTTGGTTTATGAGGCAAACTTGGCCAGGAAAATCAGCTGTGCTCTTCAGGGAACTGGATGTTGAGAGAACAAACCCAGACTGTCGAGCATGGACTCGTGTCTTTATCTGTAGTTCTCCTCTTCCACCCTCAACCTATGGGCATGTTCTCGTAGGAAAAAACATGCAGGGCCTCCCTCCAGAACCGCCCAGGATGGGATTCAAGAAACCAACAGGGACCAATCAGGCCTCAGTAAACCACCCCCACTTTGGTACACTCCACTGTCACAGTCCTAAACCAACCTTCAAATGCCAATCTCATTCTCTTGTTCTTCAGCTCAAAAACATCATGGTAGGACCACATGGCAGACACCAAATTTCAGCAGCATCTTTGACCCAAAGAAGGGTCTTTAACTTGAGACAATCGTTTATTTCAATGATTTCATGATTTTTTTTTTCACGTGATGAGTTGGCAGCAATCTATCCACTCCCCTGAGAACCCCTGCAGTCCCTCCCCGCCATCCTATACACAGGTCCCCCGCTCCAACCACAGCGAACTGGGCTTGCACATACAGTTTCATTTGGAAAAACGGCTAAAAATCCAAGGCTAAAATCTTGTGGAAAGCATTGTTTCCTTTACCCCTCATATTTTAAAGAATGGACAGAGGGAAAAAATGAAAATATTAATACTATTCATAAGAAATATGGGATTTGTAAATTTACATATTTGAGAAAAATAAGGGCATTTATTAGGGGTTTTAAAAGTGGTGAATCTTTAGCCTCGGCGGTGCGGTAGTTAATTATGTTTTTGACTATGAATATAATCACAAAATTATAGAGCATATATGAAATGTTGGAAAGACAGCATCAAAAATTGTGGCTAAAAGACAAGGTATTATTTGAGACTTGTTTCGGCTGTTGGGTTTACACTCCTCCCCTTACAGCTGATATGTCTCTGTGTGGGTGTGTTGAACTTATATACATAAGCTTTGGGGAACGTGGGTATGTATATGTAATGGATCACCTACGGTACCATCCAGCTTTTTCCATAGCTGTGTGCCATCGTGTCCTACACAGTGGGACATTCCACGGAAATAGCCAAGCCAGCACAGACCCAGAAGCGCCAAAGCCAAGCACATGCAAAGTCACACAGAACCAACCCGGAAGGAAGGTCCAAGTGGGGCCCAGGTCCACAAACCCAGGAAGCTGTGAGGGTGGAAAGGAAGCCAGGAGGCCACTCCTCCCAGACCGGTGGCTGGAACTAAGCACAGAGTTGGAACTAGAAGCCCCTCACAGAAGTCTGCACAAACCTCAATGAGCACCCACAAAAGTCTCAACTAGTTTTAAATGAGTAGTAATGAACCAGTGCTTCATCCACAGAATAGGTTGCTCCCAAAATTCCTTATTTGGGAGAAAATGTGAAATATGAGCTGTGATTTCCACGGGTCTGGTCTGAAAATTTCTGGTTAAGGAAACACAAATGTTCATTCATAGCTAATTGTAGAATAGTGCTGTCCAAGAGAAATACGATGGGAGCTACCTGTCTAATTTTAAATTTTCTAGTAGCCACAGCGAAAAGTGAAAAAAAAAAATCAAAAACAAAAAAAGTTGAAATTAATTTAAATAATATATGTTATTTAACCTAAAATATCCAAAGTATTATCACTTCAAAATAATTATTTCAAGATATCCAAATTGTTTTGAATACACTTAGAAGTTTTCTAGTGACTGAACTATCTGTTTCTAAATTTAAATTTATTAAAATCAAACAGAAGCTGGAAATTCAGTTCCTCAGTAATATTGTCAGCCACGCTTCCAGTACTCAGGAGCTCCATGTGGCTGGCGGCTCCCATAATGAACAGCACACTTCTAGATAATCAGACTCCATGTCTACTTTCATGACAGAACTACTACTGAGTGTCCCCTCAGGAAGAGACAGCAACATAACAGAAATAATAATCCTTTATTTTGCAGAATTCTTTGAAATTTATAAAATGCTATATAAACCCAATTGAGTATGGTGGACGGTATATGGGCTTTGATAGAAAAAATATTTGAGCTCAAATTCCCGCTCTGACACCTCCTATTTGACTGAATTTCCCATTAGCTTTGTTTTTCATATGTAGAAGGGGATTGATATTACACACCCCACCGAGTTCATGGGATTGATGTGAGAATGAAATAAGGTGATATATAGAAAAATGACAGAAAGTGAAAGAAATTTTAGTTATCATTATTATGGCAACTATATGAGGTGGCTATCATCTTTGTTTTATAATATGGGAACTCAATCTCAGGAATTTAATTAAATAACCCAAAGTCACAGAGCCAGGACACTGCAGAGGACTCAAAACTGTGTCTTCTAGCTCCAAATCAAATACTTTTCCCACTACTGTTACCACAGATACCTTGTATAAAATCTCAACACTCAACTCCAATGTGAGGCTATTTAGAGGTTAAGTAAAGAAACGAAATTTGAATCAAGAAATTAGGATTCAATATAATAAAAGTTGATGGGAAAATATTTTGAAGCCCAACATGCTCTAAAAAGCAACACCATAAAAGAAATGACCAGTTTTACCACACAAAGTTTTAAAGGCAGGTTTACCAAAGTATTTCTCAAGACTGAAGGAAAAATACCAGAGATTTCTCAAGTGTCTTCAAATATAGGTGGCTGTTGTCCCTTAAACATTATCAGCGCCTGAGGAGGTTCAACCATTTCTTGAAAAGGGACAGAACCTTTGGGGACGTGTCAGAATCAGAATCTGACATTTCTAAACCTGCAGCACTTTCAAAGACAACTATTGTTTGAAACCTGAGGTTTAAATATAAAAAAGGTTGCTTCTTTTAACAGTGTGAGATTCTCCTTGCTTTTAGGTTACTGCACTGATTTATCTTGAAGTCCAAGGCGAGGCTTATTGGTAAATTTGCTGTGAAAGGAGAGAATGGTTCAGTGAACAGCAAACTGGCTGTATTCCAAGGGCCAGGCATTGTGTAGAGTCCTAGGCAGAGGAGGAAGCGACAGATAATCAATCATTAATCCAAGTTCCTCCTCCCAAAACCACCCAATCTCAGTTGATTTCCTTGCTTCTTAGTTCATGAGAAAAGTGAAAACACCAAATGGCAACCTCCTGATGCTCTCACCACCAAATCCACCATCTCTCTTACAGCTGGACATAGCCTTTCCTCCAGTGGCAATGGATTAAGTCAGAAATAGCAAAGGCAAGATCTCTACCTCAATTTTGCCTTCTGAATTTCATGAGTGCATCTGATAGGTGGAAGCTGAATTGCATCCAGAAATCTACCAACGAAAGAGTCAGGGATTATATTTCTCACATCCCATATACAATCCAGCAGCAAATTCTGATGAGTCCACCTTCAAAATATATTCTTAACAGAGCTATACCTCACCTTCTCTACCAATACGTAGCATCTTAGTCCAAACCCTCAATTCTCCAATAGGTTTCCATAGCCACTGCAGAAGAAATAATAATAAATGGCCGTGCTTTCCAGGAGAAAAAGCAGGAGCAGCAAAAGCATGACCTCTATCTCATGCTTTTGCCTTCCCGATCTTAGATAAGTGAAAGCGATTGGTGAAACCAAAATTACATCTAGAACTCAAAAGGCAGGCTGGGAAAAATGTAGTCTCTTAGTATAGGAAGACTCTCAAAAAGAGGATGGAGCGTATATTAAGGCCAGTCTACTATGTCCCCACAATGTTCATTGCAGCAGCATTTACAAGAGCAGTCAATAAATAGAAAACAGACTAAATGCCCAAAAGTAAAGGGCTAGTAACATAAAGTGTACTATATCCAGGTAATAAAACATTATGCTCATTTTTGAAAGACATTTTATCGGGGAAGTGAAAAATCTTACAACATATCGGTTACCAAAATAAAGTGGTCAAAAAGTAGTACATTCAATCTGATCCCACTTTTAGGGACAACTGGGGAAATTTAAAAGTGGTCTATATATTGTTTTTGCAGGTATAACTGTATTGTGATTATGTAGGAGAATGCCCGTGTTCTTAAAAGATGAATGCTTTGGTGTCCTGAATTTTTAAATTACTTTCAAATAATTCAGAATAAAAGCAGAGACAGCAAATGTTAACAATTGATGAAACCTAGAAAAATGATACGTGGGCATTCACTGTACTAGTCTTTTCACTTTTCTATTGGTTTGAAATTTCTCAAAATAAAAATCTGGGGACCAAACTTCTGGGGAAGAGTGACTAGTTTTATTTCTTTGCAAGGCTGCTTGGAGTTCAGGCTGTTTCCTTTGCTCATGCCACATCGTTAAAAACCTGTGCTCTCAGAATGCATGTACACAAGGCTGTCAGCTCCAGTAACCCCATGGGGACTTGGGGTGCTCTTTCTTCCTTTTCCCATTCTTTTAATATGTTCTGAGAAACTACAACCCTTCCAGGGAGCAACAACACACACAGCAGAAACAATTAAATCAGCGATGCCAAATGCATGATACAGAGGCCACCAGAACCCCTACCACACCAATGGCAGCCATCAGTAATAAATCAAGGTGCTCTTTCCTGAAGAACCTCATTATGCCTCAGAATCCTGCTCAACACAGCTCTCCAGATAACCTTTATTGATGCATGGAAGCTGGCATGTAAGTTGAAACCTTTGCCTTTCTTTTTATTAAATAGTCTACGTTAGCAAAAACTAAAAAAACAAACAAACAAAAAACCTATGGTTGTCATGAATGTCTCCGAGGTGACTGAAAAAAAGATCTGAGAACCTGGAGCCAAAGACCTGAGTTCAAATCCACTCTCTGCCTCTTACTTCTTGAACCTTGGGAAAGCCTCTTCAAGTTCTGTGCCTCTCAGTTTCTCCATCTGTAATGAACCTCCCTCACAGGTGGTTGAATTGAGATAATGGACACTTTGTAAATGCCAAAGACATTTACATATGAAGAGTGGCATTGTGAAGAAGGGAAATTCACGCTTGGAAAGGACAATCACTACAGTATTGATTATAATTCAGAAGAGAATGAGTTCTAAGAACCTTTAAGTGTTGTTTCTTTCTTTTTTTTTTTTTTTAAGCCAATCTAGAAACAGCAAATTCTGAATGCTCCTTCTGTATCATTTCTTTAACTTACCAAGGTCTCAGGACTCAGACCCTTTTGCTGTTCATGCCACAGGTGATTCCCTCTAATCTCATGGCTTTTGAGTACGATTCACACGCTACTCACACACTAATTTTCAGTGTGACAAGATATTACAACAGGCATTTAGGCCAAGGCTCCAACACAACAGACATCAAATACCAACATAAGGGAACAATGCAAACGTATTTCCAAGGGGAGGTATCTGAAAACAGATTAACCTAGCCCCTCACTGTGATCAAGGCCATGAAATGGTCAGGTTATTAGAGACTGAAGAGAGGGAGGATTCCTGAAAGGTTTTCTTTGAAAGAAGCTGTGCTGTGAATAGCTCCTCTCCCTGGAGAACAGAAAGGCCAGGGGAAGTCTTCCCTCCACTCAGTCTAATGATAGAGCATGACTTGGGGAGCTGATATGTGTTCCCTGCAGTGTGGAGATGGGTGGGGGAGCTGCTTAATTAACTGGAGTCTGACTCCCCCTAGGGAACCTGCTCAAGTTGTGGGATCAGCCAAGGCACAGGGTGTTTCCTGCGACGAGAGGGGCGCCACACAAGACAGTCAGCCAGAAACCTTATAATTCGTGCTCAGGTGTTCTACCTGGTGGGGTGATGGGACTGGGTATGAGAAAGTCTGTGTGGCCTGAGCTGCAGGAAAACCAGGGGCAGCTGGAGGAACAGGATGCAGCCACAGAACTCACAAAAGAAACAAGGAAGACGCAGCTTTAAGTATGAGCCAGCCCCAGAGGAAGTGAAATCATGTTGGGGCAGTGGCCCCGCCAGAATTTTCTCACCTCTTTCCCCACTACCCTCCAAAGTCTCCAAGTCTGGAATGGTTGAAACCATAGCTTAATGAATGACAAGAAGATGAGCAAGAAAGAGAAAAAAAAAAGCCAACCATAATTTCTTCCCCAATGGGGACAACCTACTACGGGCGGGCCCTATCTTGAGAGGTTTGAAGGTGGAGGAAGGTGGAAGCAGAAGAAACATGACCTTTGCATGAAGGTGTAAGTATTAATTAATAAACTGGACATATTTAAAGAGAACAGTGGTACTTACTGATAATCTAAGAGTGACCAGAAAAATCATGGCGCCTGCCAGAGTTTTCACCCAATAGCATGAAAATCTGTTCCTCCACCAAATAAATGTGAAAGGGACATTAGGAAGCAAAAAGAAAATTGCATTCTGATTGATTCCCAGAGCCTTGAAGAAGTTCACAATGCCTGTTCTAGTTGTATAATGGGCGTGTCAGAATCATCACACCCTAAGATAAATTCTTGATTTCTGGGTCCCACTGCCCCAGACCTTCCCCATCTCATTAAACAGGAACTCCATCATTCCACCTGGGCCAAAATCCTTACTCATCCTTGAATCCTTTCTTCCTCTTAGATCCTAGATCAAAACCATTAGCAAATCCTACAAGCTCTACTTTCCGAAGTTATTCTGAATATAATCACTGTTTACTACCATCTGATCTAAGCCACAATTGTGTCTCCCCTGAATTACTGCACTAGCCTTGCAACAAGTCTTCCTAATCGCTCTACTCTTATCTCTGTACAGTCTACTCTCAACACAGCACCCAAGTGACCCATGTAAATCATGTAAGATCTGCTCAGAATCCTTCCATGCCTTCACTTTTAACTTAGAATAAAGATCAATGTCCCTAGAACGCCGACATTATCTAGCCCCTAATTTTTAAAACCGCATCTTCTACCACTACCCAGGCCCCTGCTTGCCCTGATCTGGCCATGATGGGCTCCTATCTAGTCCTCACGCATGCTAAGCACTCTTCCAACTCAGGACTTTTGTACTTATTGTTCCTTCTGCTTGGAATTCTCACCCTTTTAGGTTTCTGCTCAAATTATCACCGTATCTGAAAAGTCTCCCCTAAGTGCCAAATATAAAGAGCAACTCCATCCTCCCCTTCTCCCACAATCCATTCTCTCCTCCTCCTGAACTCCTGGTCTTCCTACTTTCACTATGTTATGCCCATGTCACTTATACCACCTGAAATACTATCCATGCATTCGCTTGTTTATTATCTGCCTTCTCTTACCAGCATGTCAGAGATCCAAGGCTAGGACTTTGCTTTGTCTACAAATATTGAGTTGCAGGCACTCACTATTTTTTGAGGGAATGAGTAATTTATATTAAAATACTTGTAAGAGCTCCTAAGGTACAATCATTTCATATATAAACATCTTTCATGGCCTTTTATAATATTTGCAAACAAACTGTGAAATGGAGGGGAACTGGACCCACTCAGCTTCCTCCTGGGTCCTTGCAAGCCTACCCTACCCCCATCCCGTCTCTCAACAGGAATACACCCCCTTCCACCCTGGGAATGTTTCCAGGAAGACAGACGGGTGGAGGGAGCCCACGGGGTCTCTTCTGGCAACTGTGGTTGCACAGCAGGACTCGACTCTGACACATGCAGGACCAGGGCCAGATCCAGGGCTCTCCAGGCCTCTGTTCTGACCGCCAGACAAGAATGTCTGTCTCTGTTCATTTGACTTAAGCTCTGTTTAATTACTAACTTGGTAATTTCTGCTCTCTGCTTAGCTGCTTGTCAAGTATGTGGCACTTTTGATAATTTAAGGGTTGGAATTTAGTCTATTTTTGCAATTGAAAATCAGCCTGGAGCCAGAGTTTCCCTTTTATTCAGAAAGGCGAAACAGACGGCGCATCAAAGGCGGGCATACTGTAATTTTGTCTTTTCTGATTCATTAACAGCAAGCCTTTGCACACTGCCTATTTGGTGTCATTTGGAAATCTCTTCTGAGCCTGTAAATATGAAGTCTCATGCTTTCATATCATTCGTTTCTGCCTGTCCATGCCCAGCTTGGGGAGAAAAAAATTATGCCACAATATCAGGAGGCCACAAGGAGAGGCAGCCTGAGAAGTGCCCAGGGAGCCTGGGTTCCAGGACTGGCTCCACAGCCTCCGGGCTCCGTGACTTACCCAAGCTCATTTTAGCAGGATTGATGAATTCTACAACACTTGTTCCTTCAAACCAACATTTGGTGCCTCATAGATACCAGACACAAGGGTTCTTTATACAAGTGAGATGTGGTCCTTGACCCCAGGAAGCAGTCGGTCTGATGAGAAGATAGTAGGGAAAGAGACACTTTCATTCCACGTAATTGTTGTAACCAAGGTGTACAGAAAGCAAGCTGGGAGCATGGCGACAAGAGGGAGTGAGTCTCCCTGAAGGATGGGTAGGTATGTACCGGGATCCAGGAAGCAGGCCTAGGACAGAGAGGCTAACACATGCAAAGGTAGTGAACAGGAAAAGCCAAGTCCACTGTAGGCTATGTATGAGGGGTAGTGTGGCTGAGGAGGGTGTGGAGGCAGGGGGTGGGGAGGAAAGGATGAGCGTGCAAGAACCAATCAAGTTGAGACTGGACCTGTTAGGTTAAGGACCAATGGTTAGGTTACAGTAAAACTTGAAGTCCCTTGGTAAAATGGGCATGGTAGAAATAATAGCTAACAACCACTGAGCTCTTATTTCCATGCTCTAAGTACTTCCCACTTCAATCCAGGAGAGAGACAGTAAGTTGCTTGCCCAAGACGATCCAGCTGGGAAGAGGTGAAGATGAGAATTTGAAGGCAATCTTCAGACCAGAGCCCAGTCCTTAACCATCACACTGCCTGGCCAGGACTTTGCAAATGTTAAATAAGCAAATGGATGTAAAAGTACTCTGCAAACTGTAAAGTGCTGCCCAAATGTAGCCACTGGCGTTTATTAGTTTTATTACAAGGATCCCCCAAACAGGAGGTCTTTCTTCTGCATTGATACTTGATAGTGCATGACTGAGCCTTTTCTCACAGGCTCAGAGGAACAAGCAGGAAAGGCTGTGAGAAACAGCAGTCACTCTGGATGAAAGCAAAGGAAACCTGGGCTCTCATGAGTCACTCTGAGGGATGGAGGAAGGATCAAATCCAACGAAGCAGCGCTTCGGAAAGCTTAGCCTGTGCTGGCACCTGCTGGTGCCCACAGCAGATGTGCCAACCTCATCAGGCAATTTCCCCTTGGAAAGTAAATGCCTCAGGGCAATGGTTTGTATGCAGGGGGTGATGGTGAAGGGTAAGAGTTGAAGCTGGTCAGAAAGACACTGGCAGACTTCTTTTTCTCACCTGAGAGGCTGCTGTGCGTCTGTGGGAAAAACCTTCAGCCTGGAGCTCACCAATCATAACCATTATGAAGTACATCCCACAGGCATGTGTTGGACTGAGGAGGGTCTCACACACCTTCCCCAGGAGCAGCACCCCCATCAGCTCTGCAAGATGTCGTTCTCCTTGTTTTACACGTGCAGTTAGCTTGAGATTACTTGATTCGACCAGGATCACAGAACTAACCAGTAAGTGGCAACCCTAATTTCAGATCGAAATTTAATTAAATTCACAGTCTTTTTACAGCAACAGGTTGCTGCTTCCAAAAGACTTAAGTTCAAAGCCTAATTCTCCCAGTGCTATCTATGTCTGTGATATGAGCCCTGTCAACTCACCTCTGGGAGTTTTGTTTTGATTGTTAGGTTGATACCCTTGCCGTATTCCAGAAGAGGTTTAACATGGCTGCCTTAAATCCCTATCTGTACTTGAGGGAAAAATCCCTCCCAAAGTGTTCATAGAGATCCTGGAAAAGGGATTAGGTCTAACACATAAATAGCAACGTAACTTTAAAATCTGAGGACCTGCTATCTCATAAAATGTATCTTTGAACTTCATGGCTCCTAACACAAACAAGAATTCTAACATGCCTTCTACATTGGTTTCTGAACTTACCAATATACAAATCTCTGCCCTAGGTCAATTGTCAGTTAATATACACACACTGGAAAAGTCTCTTTACCCTGAATGTGTCCAATCAAAGATCTAGAAAACTCATTTTCTAGAACTCAGCTGAAATTTAAAGAAAACAAAGATACTAGTTTGAACCATATGAAATTACCAAAAGGATTCAACAAAACCGATGGAGGTCTTCAAAGAGACAGTTGCTCTATCACTACAAAATGATTGGACATGCCCATCCTGGGCCACAAGCAGCAGGCACGCACAAGAATCACCTGGGTGATTGTGTTTAATACGCGGATTCTCAGCGCCGGCCCCCTGCTAATGGGGTACTGAACTTGGGGTAGGGCAGGTCAGGAATTTGCCTTTTTAAAAGGCACCCCAGGTATCCCAAAGCAGGGAGATTACTCCCGGGGAACTGCACTATAGCATTTCTAGACTGGAAGAATATTCTGTTCCCAAGTACTCAGAAGACAGCATCCCAAGATGGGGCACTTCTCAATGGGCATCCTGAGTGGCCTGTGGGCCGGCCCATATGAGGACCTCTGCTGTAAAAATGGGCAGGAGACGGGTGACAGCTTCAAATCCAACCTCCACAACCTTCTGGCTGTGAGAAGGCTTTTAGTGTCCAGCTGTTTTTGTTTTAATGATCCCCTCTTTTGTTGGCTTTTTTTAAATTTTGTTTTGTTGCCTGACATTAATAATTACTCCAAGGGAATCTAGACTACTTTTTCAATAGCTGCATTTGGGTAATGTGCCCAGCCCCCATCCCTCTATGGTCCAGAGGAGAATTACTGCGGTTCCACTTGTTGGTTTAGAGACTATTTATGCCCATCTTCCACATCGCAGATCCAAACCAAAGCCTCCTTATTTCTACTATGTTTGTTTGGCTGCAGAATGATAACATTTACATGGAAATGGGTTTTTTCTCTATCCTGTAATTTGGATTGTTTAGTTTTCCTTTTTGGACTACTTTGACCATGCTCAAGAAAGAAGTCCGCAGGAATCTGGAGAAAGGAAGAGAGTGGGCTGCAGGGGGCGGAGCAGGCAGTAAAGTTGTTTGCTTCTCTGTCTCCTTGCACCCACCCCCCCACCCCACACCCCCCCACTTCCCCTGGCTGCACTAAGCTATCTCCTTCCTGTTCTGCTTCTCTGCCTCCTACAGCTGGGCTGAAATATGCCAGAATTTAGGGCTGGGGCTCCAGCTTCACCACTGCCTAGAGAGGGGAGGGGACCTTGAGCAAATTTCCCTCTCCAGACCTTATTTCCCACGTGAACCAGATAATCTCTAAATTTAATTACTTTTATAAACCCACTGGCTGTCACTCATTCCGCTGTGAGGTGACCAGAAAACAAGCCCTTTACTAACCGTTATGACTTCAGGCAAGTTATTTAACCCCTCTGATAGACCATCAAAATGAATCAGACACTCTTTTCTATCTCGGATTAAAAAAAAAAAGTTGTTCTTTATACTCAAGGCATAAAGATAGTAACCAACCCATGTTCCTTCAGACATCCCTGAATTCCAAAGATGATGCCATTACTGTATAAGATTTTTCCAAAGACTTTCCAAGGCTTTAAGTCCTCTATCACATTCCTACCACAACCACCACCCCCCACTGGCCCCAATGCAACCCCAAAACCCTCCGGGTTTAATTTCTGCCTCTTCTCTCCTCTCCCCTTTATTTCTCACTGGAGGGTTCTATGAGAAATGTAATTCTACTTCTAGATATATATGCTTAATGAAGCCCTTGCAAATGCCCGCAATAAGGCATATAGAAGGATGTTCGCTGGGGCCTTGTTTACCACAATCAATAATAACAAACAAATGTCCATCAGGTGAAGAAAAAAAAAATGTGGGAAATTTATTTAATAGAATACTATGCAGCAGTTCAAAAGAATGAGGCAGATCAATACATACTATAATAACATGGGTACACTGACAAGCTATATTATGGAATAAAAGAAGCATGCTATAGAATGGTATGCATATTATACCTTCTACGTAAAAAAAACTATACAGTAAGTATACACACACACATATATATGTAAATGAATAGCAAAGGTTTGGAAGGATGTATAACTGGGAACATGGTTTACCTGCAAAGGTATGGTCAAGGGGACTTTATGTGAAATGTTTTAATATTTTTACTCAAAGAATATTACTTAAGAAATTTAAAGTTAATTTGAACTAATACAGCCCTTATATATATATGACAACAGCACAAAGGATGGGGGAAAGGAAAAGTATCTTGTTGTAAGGTTCCTACACTATACATGAAGGGGTACAATATTATTTAAAGATGACTATTTTAAAAGGTGGTACATTAAAGATGAATATTTTAAATTCTGTGACAGCCACAGGGGGCAAAAATAGTAAAAAGAGGTTTAACAAATAAAGACAAGAGTGAAGAGAAAATACAATCATAAAAATAATCCAAAAGCAGGTTGGCAACGAGGGGATAAAAAGGAACAAAGAACAGATGGAACAAATAGAAAACAATCAGGAAGATGGTAGATTTAAATATAGCCACAATAATAACAATGTAAATGGTCTACACACCCCAATTAAAAGGCAGACAGATTGTCAGATTTATAAAAAAGCAAAACACACACTATGCTATCTACAAGAAACTCACCTATAATATAAAGGCTTAAGTAGGTTAGAAGTTAAAATAATGAAAAAAGATATATAAACACTAATCAAAAGAAAGCTGGAGTGTGGTTATGAATACCAGACAAACAAACTTATCTCTGGAATATTACTGGAGATAATGATAACGGGAGCAATTCACCAACAAGACATAAGAATTCTACATGTAAAGGGGAGGGAGGTGGTAGATGAAGGTAAACAGGATCAAATGTATGGTAATGGAAGGAGAACTGACTCTGGGTGGTGAGCACACAATGTGATATATAGATGATGTATTACAGAATTGTATACCTGAAACCTATGTAGCTTTACTAACCATTGTCACCCCAATAAACTTTAATTTAAAAAAAAAATTCTACATGTATATACAGCTAAGAATTTCAACATGCACGAAGCAGAAACTGTTAGAACTCAAAGGAGAAACAGACAACTCCACGATTATAGTCCGACACTTCAACAATCCTGTCAGTAATAAAAGAAGCAGAAAGAAAATCAGGTAGGACATAGAAAACCTGAACAACACTATAAACCAACTTGACTACACTGATATTTATAGAAAACTCTATCCAACAAACAGCATTTTTTTTTTTCAAGTATACATGAAACAGTCACTGAGATAGAACATATATACTGGGTCATAAAACAAACCTCCATAAAGTTTAAAAACTGAAAATTGTACAAAGTATGTTCTCTCACCACAATGGAATTAAATGAGAAATCAAGAATAGAAAGCTATTTGGAAAATTACCCAATATTTAGCAATTTAAAAACATACTTCTAAATAACAAAGTCAAATGAGAAATTATAAAATAATTTGAACTGAAAGTGAAAACACAACATATCAATATTTGTGGGATACAGACAAATCAGTGTTTACAGGGAAATTTATAGCATTAAAAGTTTATAGCAATAGTGCCCCCACAAACATGGTAAACATTCCGAAAACCCATCGGACTTTCTAGAAGTATGGCAAGCACAACCCCACAAAATGACACAGGACAAGAAGGGAAAGGGTTCTTGTGTATCCAGGGAAAGCGGTGTTACTAAAGGAAACAGTGTGGCTATGGCGAACAAAGCCAATTTTCCAGAAATAGGTAAAAATTACAAAGAAGATTGTGCTGAGGCTTGATTGCATTGAGTCCAGCTATAGAACTAAAAGAATTCTGGCTATTAGAAGATGCAAACATTTTGAACTGGGAAAAGATACAACAGAAAGGGCCAAATGATCCAGTTCTGAGCTTCATCTTTTGATTTATTATAAAGGCAATAAAATCTTGAGGTATGTTCACTTCAAAAACAAAAGTTTATATTGAAAAGAGTGGTCTCAAATCAACGATATAGTAAGTATTCACTTTAAGAAACCAGAAAAAGAAAGGCAAGATAAACTGAAAGCTAACAGAAGACATAATAACAATATGAGCAGAAATCAATGAAATAAAAACCAGAAAAATAATAAAATCAATGAAACCAAAAGCTGCTTTTTAAAAAACAAAACAAAACAAAACTGATAAACCTCTAGTCAGACTTATCAACAAAGACACAAATTACTAACAATCAACAATGAAAGAGGGGACGTCACCAGATCTACTAACATTAAAGGACTAATAAAAAAATACTATAAACAACTACGTAATAAATTCAACAACTTGGATGCAATGGACAAATTCCTCGAAAAACAATACAGCCCCTGACCGACAGTAGTAGACTGTTAGAACTCGAGAATATATTTGCCTAAGGAATTCCAGATAGAGAAATCATGGGCAAAGACGTGAAAGCCCTGAACAAAACTGGCATAGTAAAGAGTTGCAGAAGAAGCTAAAAAAAAAGAGATGAGTAGTAGGGGACCCTGTGTACCATGTTGGGAAGCACAGGTTTCATTTGGTAGGAAACAGTCGTTGAAGGATTTAAAGCCATGGTGACTTAGGTATAATAAATAGCTCTCAGGGTAATGAAGAGAAAGAACTTAAAGCCAAACCTGAAAGCACAGAGATTAATTAGTTAAGAGGCTACTGCAGGGTTTGGTGAGAGATGACGAGGGCCTGAACCTCCCAGGTGGTAATAAGAATTGAGAGAATAAAATGTGACAACTACTTAGCAGATGGAATCAGCAGAACTCCATTACTGGCTAATTACAGTAAGGATGAAGGAGGAGGAACACGGAAGGCGGAAGGCGCTTATAGGTCTAGTTTGGAGACCAGGTGTTACTAATTGAGACTAGGCGAGAAAGAGGGGTTGATAGCCAAAAAGGATGAAGGGTTGAATTTACAGATTTTAGGTTTGGAGCACCAATGGGAAATCAAGATTGGGAATGCTTTGCAAGCATTTGGGTGTATAAATTTGAAGCAAAGGGAGAAGTCAGCATTAATAAGATAACTTATGGCATGGGTAAGTATCTCACCTAAAGAGACTACAGAAAGAAAGAGAAGAAATGGCTCAAGGGTAGCACCCTGGATTAGAAAATAATCTGAAGTTCAGGAAAAGCCTTATGATTTTGGAATACCACAGTTCAATACCAAGTCCAATTATGTACAAACATGTTAAGTAACATGTTAAAATCTCAAAACCTGAGGGAAAAAACTAAATATCAGAGTAAAATATAATGATTAAGTTAACATGGAAGACATTTAAAATTGATTATTAACATGGAAGACATTTACATTATTGTGTAGGAATAATGTACAATAATGTAGGAATTGCTTATTATAAAAATGTTTACTTACCTTTTTAAAATATATTATTTAAACACTGTAAAATATGCAAAGTCTGAAAATACTGTACATCAAAATGTTAATATTGTTCTGAGGTTAGGACGGTATGGGGTACTGTCATCTACTATTTTACATCTTGCAAATTCGCTATGTAATACGTATGCAAGAGAAGAAAACCTGTCCCCCCAAAAAGCAGAAGAAACGCAGTATTTCCTTCCATCTCTAGTGAGAATCACCATAGCCAGTATCCATACCTGAGTCCTGAAGGCAGCTGTGGAGACCTAATGCCCTGCAGCTTCACCCCGTCTGCTGGAGGCCTGGGCGCCGAATGGAGGGGCGATCCTGGAGTTGGCACAGGGTTCTGCGCTGCCCCTCAGGGGTGCCTCATCTCCTCCATCGTCACGCTGCCCTGATGGGCCTTCACCTGGGGGCTCCCGTGTACCAGTCCTCTTGGCCTTGCTGAAGGCACCAGCGCCTTCCTGGCAGTTCGTCTGAAAACAATTCCCAGGGGGCGGTGGGCACGCTCCATGTTCTGGAAACTGGTCCTGCAGGAAAGCGTGCGAGATGCTGACCTCGCCAAGTCCATGTGGCACAGAGCCCGTGGGCCAGCTCTGCGGTCCTGCGCTCAGGTTCACCCACTCAGGTCCTTCGGAGGCTGCAGCCACAATACTAAGCCCCGCGGACTGAGGTGAAAGGACAGCTGGTGGGGCCCAGCCTACAGGGGAGGTAGAAAGGCCCCTCAAGGCTGCCGGAGAGCCCCGTCACAACCTCATGTGTGAGGGTGTGTCCCCAGTACTTGCTTCGGAACTCAGGTCCCTGAGAACCAGGACGCCCCTGGAAAGCAGAGGCCATCCCAACCTCAGAACTGGGCCCGGGCCCGGATGCGGCCTCACCTGTAGGCGTCAGCCTGGATGTGGCCCCACCCCCGAATCAGAGCCTGCCCAGCGCGTTCTGGGGCGGGGCCTCTGTCCTACAGATTCCACCCACCACTCGCTTGTTAATTCCCCTAAATTATTGACTGTTGTTGACTATTAACGAGATTCAACACACCAGGCCAGTAGTGAGGAAGCTAGAGAGGGGCCCCCCGTCCTCAGGAAAGCTAGATAATGGCCCAAAGTTACAACACACTATATAACAAGAGTCGTGATGGGGAAAGTGAGGGCATCAATCCCTTCCTGGGTAGGTCAAGCAAAGTCTCCCAGCTGGACCCTTCTTTACACAGCTGTACGGAAAGTGGAAAGGAGGGTAGTATGCAACCGTTTTCGAAGATTTGATAATGAAACGTTCTCACCTGACAGCTCATGATTCCTTTCAGAAATGGGCCATACAGCAAATCTGTTGAGGAGGTGGGAGGGGCAGAAGCTTCAGGAAAGTGAAGGAAATTTGATATAGTTTTGAGTAGGGTGAGATGGAGCTTACTCAAGAACCAATGATGTAAGCTCCTCAAGGGCAGGGAGCTTTGTTTTTCTTGTGTGTCCCAACTGCTTGGAACAATGACTATGATATTTTACCCAAAGACTCATCTAGTTTTAACAGGACATGGACAATGCACAGTTTATGTCATTTTTTTGCAAGTGACCATCTTGCCTTTAGCCTTGTGTCCTGTGACAAAGCCACTGAAACATGCATCTCATCCTTTTTCCCCAAGTGACTTTCTGTAAAAGTCTATTCCATCTGTGGCAGAAACAACAAGTCTTGTTCACTAGGCTATCAGCTAAGTCCCTGGTCTGGGAGGGTGACTGTTTGGCTTGGAAGGTCCCAAACCCCCCGATGATGCATTATGCTTTGGGTCTCTCAAGGTTCTCTCATCCTATGGGGCTATATTCTATTCTTTTTCTGGCTTTACTTGGGGTCTGAAGCTTAGCTATACGGGGCTTCTGCTGACCCAGGCTGCTCCAGCACTGGGGATTCCTTAGCCTTGGCTAGCTCCCTGGACTGTTCAACATCTGGAAGAATTCCTAAATTCATCTCCATCATCATAGTCCTAAAGCGGAAATCAAAGAAGATACTGTTTTTTGGTGAGCTCCTTCCCTCTGGAACTTCCCCCCAAGGGCTGTGGCTAGGCTTTAGGGCGGGGGCAAACTCTGGGGCTGAGGGAGCAGTAGGGGGTTGGTTATCTGCATTTGGATTGGGGGAGGAGGGCGTTAGAAACTGAGTAAGAGAAAGGGGACTGGTGGGGGACAGCTATCAAAGAAATCAAGCTAATCTGTGTCATCATTAAAGTAGGGTCAGGCAATGGTAGAGACAGTGGTGGGGTGATAGGCAAATGAATCAGTAGGATTCATGGAATGAATGAGATGTTGGTGAGACATGAGAGGTTGAGGTCCTGACAAAAAGAGTAGAATCATGTGAAGAGATGGGATGTGGCTGGAGAAGAGGGACAAGTATCTTTCTGTGTTTTAGGGGGCGGAGGGGAGGAAGAGTAAAATAATGGGGATAAAAGATAACCCAGAAAGACTGTAGCTCCAATGGCAAAAAAGGGATCTGGTCTCCAGTGTTGAGGGTGAATAAAGGGAGTGGGGTGGAGGCAGAGAGGACCTTGGTGGAAAAGATGTGAAAGCTGGTAGTGGGGGGTTAAAGGAGGATAAACGAAAGATTAGGAGAGACCAAGACAAGAAGGACTCCCAGTCAGAGGAGACAAAGCCATTGTAGGACAAGGAGATGAGTGAGAATATGGGAGCCAATGGCAGAGCCTTTGGTGGCAGAGAACAGGCCAGTAATGAGGGGTGAAAGGAGTGATGAGGGAATGGGACCCATTGTGAAGGTGCATGGCACAATGAGAATAGACCATGGAGCAGAGTCTGACACAAGACAGGGAGCAGCAGAGGAAGATGAGACTCTAGGTCCTGGGAAGAGAGGCTGATACATAGGCCGGAAGTGAAAGAGCTCAGACAGAGGGGCTGCTACTTGGTCTTCTGGAAGGTCTGATAAAAGGGTGGAGGCCGAGTTAAAGAAGGTCAGGCAGAAGGGCAGTGGGAACCAAAGGGGACACAGGGGGAGCAACAGTTTTCACAGGCCTCCCAAAAGCAAGAGGTCCGCCTCCACAATGAAGCTTTCCCAACCCTCCCTGCACAGATCTTGACCCAGCAGTTAACAAAAACTGCAAGTGGCTGCAGCCAGGAACAGACTAGCAACAAGAGGGTCTGGCAAGAGTAAGGGCACCCTTCCCACTTCCACACATCTTAGACTTCATAATATTCCTCTGATATCTCACCCCAAGGCTTGCTTTTTCATTCTGTTCCTTATGGGTTCCTCCTTCAGGAACAATCCCAAGCTGTCCTGGGACCCTAAAATTGCACAGCCCGTGCTAGGAAGTGGGAAACAGGAAAGAAGGGAAGAGATTAATCAGTTTCAGACAAGGTACTATGCCACCACAGCTTCTTTCTGGCAACTTCCACAAGCTGGTAAAACGAGACTGGGTTACATGTGGAGAAAGTGAAAATTAGTTTGATCTGAGAAAATGAAAATCCACCATGCCATTCATCAAGCTGGGAAAACAGACACAGATCACAGATAAAGCCAGCTGCAAAATTAGCAGAAGATTCTATTTCTCCCAAGGAAACACTACATCTGTAAAGTGCCCTAATGACACTCAATAGTAATGAGACATAGTAATGACTATTACTTTGTTACTGAGAAATCTTGTTTTCTAAAATCACAGTTTATCAGAAACTTTGTTTTTGAAGTAATTTCAGTAAGAACCAAACCTCCCGCTCTCACCTGAAGGATCTAATTCACTTTAACACAGAACAGCTGCCTTGATTTCCAACCCAGGTGCAGATTCCAACCCAGGTAAGAAGGTTTGGAATATAATAGTCCATGTCCATTTTGTGCCCACTTTGCCATCCAGACCTGATGCTACCATTTACACACAGCCCTGCTTTGCTTTAACTTAAAATACTGTTTCATATAAATTTCAGCTAATGTCACCCTTCCCCAAAATCATAACTTCTCCTTTTCTTGGTGCATTCCATACTCCACCATTCCGCAGGTGTGTGACCTCCCTTGTTGCCAATATATGACTTTGTCAGACAAGTTTTGCTCCCCGTGTCCCAATTAGGACATTTGGAGGTTCTCTTGATACTTGGACAAGACCCTCCCGACAAAGGAATGGCTTCTCGACTCAGTCATGTGCATATATGAGACTTCTTGAGTCTCAAGACACTCAAGGTCCCTTTCTCTTTGTGTGGTCTTGCACTGAATTTAGACTGATTGTCTCTTCCTTCCATATCCGTTTATTACTTGTCTCCTGGAATTTCTGGTTTACAATCAGACTTGGGTATCCCCTGGTGAAATCTGGCTTCTAACACCATCTCCTGTCTTCGTCCACCATCCTCTGTCTTGTGAGAACTTTCCCAAGTCTTCTCTGGGTAGGAGAAATTGGCTTTGGGAACGAGCTCCTCACACACTCCGAGAGCCAGTGGTGGCTAATCGCTCAAGTCAGCAAGTAGAGGCAGCTTAACTTTAGGGCTGAGAACTCAAAACACAAGTGATAGTTTACCTTTGATCAACACTAAAGCAATCTTTCATGGGCCTGTCTGCTAATAAGCTTGTGCTACCTCCTGGCATAACTTCAATGAGGAGAAATTAGAATTATAGTGGCCACTTGGGGAACTTTGACATGAACAAGAATGTTAGAAATGCCTG